>NC_134554.1:30729876-32140914 GCF_025594145.1 Primulina tabacum
CGCACAGTAGTCGATTCAATTCATCTTGGTGGCAGAAAGATGTATAATGATTTGAAAAGACAGTATTGGTGGAAACAGATGAAGCATATATTGCAGCGTTCATGTAAAAATGTCTGAATTGCCAACAGGTGAAAGACGAAATAAAGAAATCAGGAGAGGTTTTGCAGTGCTTTTCCATTCCTGATGGAAATGGGATCACATTTCCATGGATTTCGTGACGAAGCTACCACGTTCCTCCCGTGGTGCGATGTGATTGGGTTGGATTGACAGATGACCAAATCCGAATGTTTTTTCCGTACAAGATGACGAACAGACATGACCAGATGTCAGAGATTTATGTCATAGAAGTGGTCAGATGCACAGAGTGCCGAAGTCGATTGTATCAGACCGTGATCCTCAGTTTACTTCGCACTTTGGCACAGTTTTATAGCAGGCTCTAGATACGAAGTTACATCTGAGTACCGCATATCATCTCAGATCGATGGACAGTCAGAGCAGACAAATCCAGACAATAAAGGATATGCTTAGAGCTGTGGTGCTAGATTTTGGCACTTGTTGGCAGATTCTTTTCCACTTTGTAAGATTTCGTACAACAACAGCTATCAGACGAGTATAGAGATGGCACCGTTTGAACCGTTGTACGGCAAGAAGTGCAGATCCCTCTATTGGGATTATATTTCTGAGGTACCTCAGATTGGGCCTGACATGATTAGAGAGATAACCGAAAGTGAAGCTGATTCAGAAGAGAATGAGAACAGCTCAAGAGAGACAGGCCAAATTTTCCTATGTTCGACGTCGACCTCTAGTATTTGAGGCAGGAGACAGAGTATTTCTGAAGATTTCTCCTTCAGAGGTTTTGTCAGATTTGGCAAGAAAGGGAAGTTGTCTCCATGAGATATTGGGCCATATGAGATTCTCGAGAAGATAGGAGATCGTGCCTAACGACTCGCCTTACCGCCTTTTTTATCTGGAATACATGATGTCTTTCATGTATCTTTATTGCGGGAAGTATCTTCCTAATGCATCTCATATTATTCAGCCAGATGAGGCAAAACTTGATGAGACTCTGAGATTTTGAAAAGCCGATTCAGATCTTGATCGTAAAGAGAAGTAACTCAGAACGAAGACTATTCCGCTTGTAAAAGTTCTGTGGAGTCGTCATGGCATCGAAGAAGCTACTCGGAGACGGAAGAGAATGAGATAGAGATTCCCAGAGTTATTTCACTAATGTGTTCTGTATTTAGCTTCTATTCTCCATTTCTTATGTATCTGATTCGTTATATGATTTGATTGCCCGTGATTTTGGGGACGAAATCAGATTAGGGGGGGGAGAAATCTAATGCCCGAGATTTTGTGATTGTAATCGGAAATGATTTATTGATAAAGTGATGTGATTATAGACGGAAATGGTCAGACTGGGAAAGACGAAAAGAAGACTTGCATTATGTGCGAGGATCGAGCCTCGCGCATATGCGCGACCAAGCCGGGCGCATATGCGCGGAGTTGGCAGAGAACCTCGCGCATATGCGCGACACGACCCGCGCATATGCGCGAGATTGGCAGAGACCTCGCGCATATGCTTCGGGAGAGCCTTGCATATGCGGAGCTGCCGAGAAGACACGCGCCGAGGAGGGTTGCGCATATGCGGAGACGTGCTGCATAAAGATGAAGCCACTTGCCCCTAGCCATGCATGATATATATATATAAATATATATATATATTAAACCATTTCAATTCCTGAGAATCCAAGGGAAAGAAATCGAGGCCAGGGGAGAAGTTTCAATTCTTGATAATAGAATGGTGATTTTGTGAAATCCGTCCGTTCGATTTTCAATCTGAGTTGAGTACCGTGTTCCTATCGACGAGAGCTTCAACCAGACATTGAGTATGGACAGATTTGAATTCGAGACTTCGATTTCGTCAGATCGAGAAGAGAAATGTATAAATCAATGTCGAACCGGGGAGATACGACTCGAGTTTTATTTGACTTGAGTTTCTCAAAACCACATACTTTACTATATTGCATTGATATTTGCAATTCATGAGATTGATATGCTTAGTCTATTGACTTATAGTAGAGCATATATTGAGTCATGGGCGGATGTGCCTAGTCATGGGCGGATGTGCCTAGTCAGGGGCTGATATGCCTTATTATTGGCTGAGTTGCCAAGTCTTTGGCAGAACTGCCATGACATTAGACTTTTGGTGTATTGATGTTGCGTAGGAGTGGATCGACTTCTATTGCGGAGATTCGATATAGAATGCCAAAGTCTGTAGGCTGATGTGCCTTGTTATTGGCTGAGTTGCCAAGTCTTCGGCGGAACCGCCAAGACACCAGACTTTTTGTTTATCGATGTTGGTAGGAGTGGATCAACTTCTATTGCGGAGTTTCT
Organism: Primulina tabacum; assembly: GCF_025594145.1. Classification (NCBI taxonomy): domain Eukaryota; kingdom Viridiplantae; phylum Streptophyta; class Magnoliopsida; order Lamiales; family Gesneriaceae; genus Primulina; species Primulina tabacum. The sequence goes on from NC_134554.1 coordinate 30,732,271, forward strand.
ATATAGAACTCCAAAGTCTGAATTAGACCGGGATCCCTAGAATAGGAAAGAGTCGAGTCAGAGATTATGAGTCTAGAGTTTGAATTACAGCTTTATATCGATTCATGTCTTTCAGATTTGAAACATGTTATGGATATCTGTTTTATGCTTTTATATCTGTTTATATGATGCATGTATACATCGTTTATACGGGAATTATGTTCTCACCGGAGTTTATCCGGCTGTTGTTGTGTTTGTATGTGTGCATGACAACAGGTGGGACATGATCAGGGTCAAGAAGAGGATGAGAGATTCAAGTTTAGCGTGGAGATCCGAGCTTAGGAACAGATTTAGTTTCAGCACTTGAGTAGTTGTTGAACACTAGTGTATCTGAATATCTGTTGTACAAGACTGGTACTTTATGTTGATATTTATATCAGACTGATGTCATTATGTTCCCCATTATGTATTTAAAAAAAAATAAAAAAATTTAGACCCAGATTAATTAAATGATCCTAATAATGATTAAGGAGACAAATTAGGTTCGGGTCCCCACATTTTATATCTTTAGAAATTTTATACGTGATACAATATGAATAAGAAATTATTTGATTTCAACGTTATGTTGGCTTTGGGTGGAATTGGGACTATGTTGATTTTTGGGGTTTAGTATGACATTCTATTTTTTGGGCCATAAGTTAATCATGAATATTATGAATGTCTTTGGGACACATAGATTTTCTAAGAAAATATTTATGATTCATAGTTACTAGTGAATTAATTTTTGGGAATTACTCATAAGAAATAATGATTCGAGGATTTGCCAATGACTTGGGAGTAAGAAAATATATAAACTTGAGATTTTATGTTTTGATGAAGGTAAGATTGATTATGAGAATTGAATTTGGGTAAATAAGTTTAAATTTTCGGAATTTATTGTTATAGGAAACTGTAGAAGGGAAATAAAATGCCAAGAACTTATAGGTTAATCATAGGATTTTCGAAAGTAATGATCGAATGGGATGATTTTCGAGGGAAATTAAGAATTAATTTTGCAAATTTTTAAAAGAATTTGGGGACTAGTTTAGCAATAAGTGAGAATTGACAGTTTTAAATTGTAAGATTTTTTGATGATTTGGGCCGAAAGGATATTTAGAACCTTGGGATATCTTATGTTATAACGTTATAAAGGATGTTAATCAAAGGAATTATCGGATGAATCAATACTTAAGCTTTGAGAATCTAAGCGTCAGTAGGTGAGTTTGGGATTTTAAGATTGAAATTTGATTAGGTTGCATGAACATTTTGAGTATAAATAAGGAAATAATATACGAAAAGTTATGATCATCCATATTTTTATATTGCTAATTTTAAGAAAGTTGAAATTCGAGGTATAATAATTATAGCACTAATCATTATGGGTTTTTTTAAGTTGCACTTCGCAAATAAGGATTTAAAAGAAAAATTTAATTGGATCTAGGAGACGTAAGGACATTCTAGAACTTAAGTTTTATCAGAATAGCGTAGCGGAAGTGTGGATTTTTGGGATACTAGAATAGACTAAACTTGTGGGGACCCAGACGCTAATCATCTTCTTAATCGTTCATTGGGATAAATGTACAATAAATTAGCTAGGTCTAATTTTTTTTTATTTTTATTTGTTATTAAATTGTGGAACGTAAATATAATATCAGTATAAAGTACAAAGTCTTGATCCAACAAACATCAAACCTCAAATAAGGTTCAAACCACTAAATGTCAAGTGCTGAATCATATCTACAGCAACGTCAAAGTCCGTAGTCTCCACTCTAATTCACGATTCTCATCATCTCCTCGACCCTGTCTTAGTCCCCACCTGTTGCCATGCACACATACAAACACGACAACAGCCGGATAACTCCGGTGAGAATAAAATCCCAGTATAAGCAATGTATACATGCGATGCATAAAATCATATACAAAAGCATAAACCAGGTATTAAGAACAGAATCATAATTTATGACACATTAGGAAATATAGATAAAACTCTCTAACTCGTCATCTCCGACTCGACTCATCTCTAATCTATGGATCCCGGTTCCTGGACATTAACCATATATCGAATCTCAGCGATAGGAGTCGATACGCCCCTATGCAATATTGATATAAGTCATAATCTAGTGTCTTGGCATATCCGCCACAGACTTGGCATATCCGCCAAAGCTATCCTATGACAATGTGCAATGGGCCAATGACCACTCTATCACTGTCTGGCCCTTCTGACAATAACTCTCACTCAATAGCTATCGGCTATTCTCTACTTTCTATAAATCAAAGATTAATCATAACAATGTCAAACAATTGCAATAAAATAAAGTATGTGGTTTTAGGGAAACTAGAGTCCAATCTGACTCAAGTTAATCTCCGGTTAACATCGACTATACCTTTCTTTTTGTAGTCTCGGTCTGAAGAAATGGAAGTTCTGAATTCAGGCAAGCAGTCAATACAATCTGAAATGACATATCGAGAAGAACAATATCAATATTTCACTCAATTCAATATCTCAATCTGATCAATGATCAGTCTACTGATGTTTTGACGGCATAACAATACAATCTCGATAACCCCGTCAATTCCAACATCACAGATATAATACCACAACTCAATAAACGATATCCATATAACTCACAATCTCAACAATAACGATCATAATCTCAAATCTATAAATCTCAATCATATCAATTTTGAAAATCATAAAAATTGCATAAACAATATGTTCTTCGATCTGACTTCGAAATACGATTACTGATATTATCAGTACAACATAATGATAATCAAATCAAAATTCCTCCAATACATAAATTTCAAACCCTGTTAGAAATCAATGAAACTTACATCTTTGTGTAGCTCTTGGCGAGAGGATCTCACAACGGGCTCGGATTAAAAATCAGATCGTCGGTACTTGAAAAATCAAATTTTTAACACACGAAGAAGCTTGAGGGTTAGGCTATGGTCCGTTCAATTCTCGTTGCTGGAAATCTGAATTGGATGGATGGTTTACACGTTTAAGTGCATGGCAAGACATGTGTCCCACTCAAATTCCAATATTTTCACTTTAGCCCTGAATTCTTCACTATTTGCAATTCAGCCCTCAATAAACTCTTTTTAATTCCATTTCAATCCTAATTAATTACAAAAACCGTGGAATCTAATTCATCATTCCAAAATTCATAAATTAAATAATCTCATATTAAAATGATATAATCTCGGGCTTTACAATTCTCCCCCTCTGAGACATGATTTCGTCCTCGAAATCGTAAGCAGTCAAATCTTATCAGATAAAAAGATATAACAGAAGCTAAAATAAAAGACTCACATCAGTGAAATAACTCTGGGAATTCCTGTCTCATATCTGATTCAGTCTCTCATGTAGCTTCCTCAATGCCAAGACTGTTAGAGTAGGTGCCCGTCGAGCCAAGTGTATGCCGAGGGTTCATGATTAAACTCTATGTATGACAGTCTTATTTTAATAATATTTAAATTTATCATTTTGGCACTTCTTTATCTGTATACCCATGCTAGTTGCATAGATAAAGTCCTTGAATATACAAATAGTAGAAAGAATATGAGATGCTCATATGATGAGTATCATGAAACTCATATTTGGAATACTGTATATTCTAAACAGTTCCTAGTCGATTCAGCCGCCACTAAGAAGGATATAGGCCGCTCGAGTTCGAGACTAGTATATGCGATGTGAGTACCATGTTTCATTGGTAGGGGACATTGTGATGTCCGAGCATGCAGATTAGGTGCTCCTTGTAGAGTGCACTGAACAACCCTCCATAAAAGGACTTTCCAAGTGGTTCTCACTTATCGAGTGGAAAAGTCCTAGTTTATGGTTGTACACCATTAGTCTTTATGACCCAGGACAACATTGAGACTCTATGTGCTAGAATTACACTTTGACTTGTTTACCGACTCTCATGGGGTCATCAGGTGGCAAGGTTGGGTGTTCTGTCAAAACATATGGATGAGTCGATGCATTGTAGTCGGGGATTCACCGCTTACCTACGGGTATGGATATCCTATGTGTTTTCATGTATATGTAGTTTTGAAATCTCTGTTCAGAGTATGGTGGTAATTATGAAAGGGGTTTCATAGATTACACCATCGATGCAACTACGACATGACACATAGTATCGATTCAATTGACAACCTCTCGATAAACAATGGTGTCGAATCGATCGGGATATATGAGTTTAAGGGACCGTACTGTACGCTAACCATAATGGAATGGTTCTTGCAGGCACTATCATTTGATACCTAAGGAATCATGTAAGCGATGCTGCTAGGCGTTAACATGATTGGTTGGGTACTATCAGAATTGAGTTCTGACGTTCTTGTTATCAAGGAGTTGATAAGTAAGAATGGAGCAATTGGGGTATGCTCGTATAAGGACATGTTTAGTCCGAATCACATGGAGATGTGAACCCACGGCTAGTTGTATCAATGAACCATTGAGGGCCACACAAGTACTAGCTTTCTAGATCCCGTTGAGAAGTAAAATAGTTCAATGTGTTGAATGACTTATAAATGAGTTTATAAGCGTAAAGAAAATAGAAGTATGACTTCTATGAGAGAAATGTAACTTTTAATTTACGAATGTGTTCCTAAAATTAAAAGTTGGCCAAGTAAATAATGTATTTGAAAATGTGGATTTCATAAACATTATTATGGACTAAATTAAATTAATTCAAGTGTTGAATAATTTACACTAGTGGGCCTAGTAGAGTCCAAATAATTAAATTAATTCAAGTGTTGAATTAATTAAATTACATTGGGTCTTGTAGAGCCCAATTAGAATAATTATTAAACTAGTGACTAGGGTAAAATCAAGTAAACTTTAAATGGGCTCAAATATGTTTGGGACATTTAAATAAAAGTCCATGGGCCTTGTACTTGTTACAAGCCCAAATGAGAATGCATGCTTGGGAGGTGAAAGGTTGTGGATTACTTTGATTAAAAAATTGCATGGCATGCTAAAGTTGGTCTCTACTTTTTCACACACCAAGACAACTCATTTACTCCTTCACTCTCCCCTCACTTGGCCGAAAATTGACACTCATTTTCTCTCCATTTTTTTTTCTCTTCATCTTGGTTGAGGAATTCTAGCATTCTCTTTGAAAAATCCTCATATTTTCTAGTGCAAAATATGAGGGGATCTACCTAGTTAGTGGTGGGCCTAATTTTGAGCAAGGTGTGCTCAAGGAGGAAGCTTGTAGATCTTCTTGCCATTCAAGAGCTTTGTTGTTTAACAACAAAGTTGGAGCCACAATCAATCTTTTAAAGATTGATAGGTATATCTCTCAAACACCCTATGTATGACATGTGTTTGTTTTTTGTATTTGCTACACAAAATGTGGGGTGGCAGAAAATTCCAAGCAAATTTCGATTTTTAAACTTCCGTTGCGCTTCCGGTCACCGTAACGGATCCCCTTTCAAGTGGTATCCGAGCTATGGTTACGATTTTGTGTAGCATTTACAAGATATTATATTGAGATTGATTTCTAACCGCATGAGAACAAAATTTTGCAACAAAATCAAGGCCACCTTGGGGCACATTCCGGCAGAGGAGCTCCGGCGACGGCGATGACGACTAGGGTTTCCAAAAGTGTTTTGGATTATCAAAGTGTCATGGGCCTTGAGTTGTTGGGGCCATTGGATGAATAACATATTGTGAATTTTGAATAGGCCAAAATGTTTTTAGTGACAATATGTTTTGGGCCCTTAAGTTTAAATTACAAAAGTTGCAAATTTTTCTCATAAATAAATAATTGAAGTTAGACTTTAATTATTTATAGTAAATTGTGATTTATAAGAAATTCGAGTAATATAAATTAATTGGAAAGTAGACAAAGATGTTGTATACTTTGTTAATTTAGTTTATAATCGTGGCGGTTAGGATTGGATCAAGATATATAATATTGGATCAATTAATTATTGTGATAATTAATTGATGGTGTATGATATGTGATATTATGCATGAAAGATGATCAAAAGCCCAAGCCCAATTTGCTAGGCGTATGCTAGGATATTTTGTGTTGAATGATTGTAATAATTATCAATTTATCAAGTGGGCTTGGTTTATGGCTCGTTCCCACCCCCATGAGATGTATCCCTATTTGCCATGGATATTTATTTGTAAATATTAGTATAGTGGATGATCAAGATTGGCAGATGGTGGCCATGATGATTATGAAGATCGAAGACATGTAAATATTGGAAGCATATGTAATAGTTGCATTTGCATCCCATGCATTTCCCTAGGATTGGACCTAGACCCGTGTTAGCTCACACGGGCCATTAGTATTGGGCGATTGATCATCCTTGTTTGTTTACTGTTTATAATATATGCATGATATGTTATAAATAATGAGTATGTGCGTTATTATTAAGATAATAACAAGGTGCATGAATCCGGCAAACATACGATCAAACATGGCGAGCTTTTAAATAAAATTAATGATGAGACCTTTCAAAATTAAAAACCCTCATTTTGAATAAGATTCAAAATTAATATCAAGCCCGAAAAGGGGAATTATAAATTTGTTTATAATTTCCTTCTCTTCCATCGACAATGGGTGCATGATGAACGCTACCCGTACTCGGGCTCGGCACATATTATTGGGGGAGCTCTGGGTGCCGGAAAGCTGTGACAACCATTGACATGGTGAAGTGAACTACGTGTAACTCCCATGATTTCGGCTCATATTATTGAGGGAACTTATGGCGACCGTCCGTTAAGGTTCAACATCGATGGGTAAGGCTTGACACGTAAAGATGAACGACGTCATATTATTGGGTCCTAATCAAAACGTGAGACAAAGTTTACGTAGAGGGTTGCATTGTGATGCAATTGGAAACTACCATTTAGGAATTATGATTGGCAGATATTATTCGGATCATGATTCGCTAATTGGACCTTACTTACCTACTGAGGAAAGGAGTTTTCCATTTTCACTAGAGGGTAATGAAAATGTCAAAACAGTGGGAGCGAAAATTTATAAAGTTAAAAGTCCAAACTTTATATCTTATTAAATATTTTAAAATAGTCATTAACATTTATCTGTTTTACTTTTCAGTACAAAATTTGACAATGTCTTCAATTCGCAATCCGCTTTCTGCCATACTCGAAAAACATGTGTTAACCGGACCTAACTATCTCACTTGGCTAAGAAATCTGAAATCGTCCTAAACTCGGAAAAGATTGCGTATACACTGACTAGAGTCGCCCCCTGTGAGGCTCCGACTAGCTGCACTCCTGAGGAATTGCAGACCTACAAGGATTGGTGTGACCATGACTTGAAGGCTAGGTGTTATATGCAGGCTTCTAGGAACGATGAGCTGCAGAGGCGTTTTGCGGATGCAAAGAATGCTGCTGACATTCATTTCCACCTCAAGGAGCTCTTTGGTGAGCAGACTCGGCCTCTTAGGCATGCTACCGTCAAGGAGCTGATCACTATGCGCATGCGAGATGGGGCATCGGTCCATGAGCATGGGCTTGAAGATGATTGGGCTCGTGGACAAGCTCGTTGGCATGGATCTGATTTTGCCTTCGGAGTGTGACCACCGAGTGTTGCTCTTATCGCTGCCTAGCTCATTTTATCCTTTTGTGGTGAACTTCAATATGAAACAAAATGGAGCCGACCTTGAGGAGGTTGGTGAACATGCTTGTGACTTTTGAGTCACCTATCAAGAAGAGGAAGCCGGTTCGTTTTTGTGTGCTCTTCATCTGGTACGAAGATCCGGTCCACCTGGGAAGGGAAGAAGCGGTCTTTCCAACGTCCCAAGAAGAACGCGCCATTGAAGAGGCAGACTCCGGGTCCCGTAGTGGCAGCCACACCAGTGAAGGCTGACAAGACAGTTTGACATCTGTCATCACTGCAAGAAGCCTGGACATTGGAGGCGCAATTGCAGGGATTTCTGGCCCAAAGAGTTCTGGAAACGGTATGTTCTATATCGAAGTAAACATTTCAATTAACTCTACTCTTGGGTATTGGATACCGGCTAGGCTCACATCTCTGTAATGATTTGCAGGTGATGGGAAGAAGTAGGAGGCTCAGGGAAGGTGAGACCTTCTTGAGGAGGGGCAATGGGGCAAGGGTTGCTGCCAAAGCTGTGGAGATGTTACTTTACTTTTTGAAACAATGATTTTAAGTTAATGTTAAGAGACTTTTATTTGTACCTGAGCTGGTGAAAAACATTATTTCCATTTCTTTGTTAGATAAAGATGGATTTTCTTGTTTATTTAGCAAAGGGTTTGCAATATTTACAAGAATGAATGTTTAATTGGTACTGGAGAACTTGAAACTGATCTCTACACCCTAAAATTGAAAGATATTCCACTTAACAATGTCCAAGCTATAACAACAACAAACAAGCGCAAACAAGATACTCTAAATTCGGCACAATTATGGCATGCTCGATTAGGACATATTTCCCTAAGAAGGATGAACAAGTTAGTGGGAGTAGGCATGTTTGATATGTCTGATATTAATGCTCTCACGACTTGTGAATCCTGTCTAAAAGGAAAGATGACCAAATTCCCTTTAAGGGCCATGTGGAGCGAGCCAAAGGGTTATTGGATTTGATCCATACCGATGTGTGCGGTCCGCTTAGCATCACCACTAAGCATGGACATGCCTACTTCATCACCTTTACCGATGACTTTTCGAGGTATGGGTATGTGTATTTGATGAAATACAAGTCTGAAGCCTTTGAAAGGTTCAAAGAATTCAGAAGTGAAGTAGAGAAGCAATTGGGACGAAGCATCAAGACACTTCGATCGGATCGAGGTGGTGAGTACTTGAGTGCCGAGTTCCAAGAGTATCTTAGGGAGAATGGGATTCTCTCGCAGTGGACTCCGCCCGCTACACCACAGTTGAATGGTGTTTCGGAGCGTCGTAACCGGACTTTGATGGACATGGTTCGGTCTATGATGGGGTTCACGGAGTTGCCGCCATCCTTTTGGGGATATGCGCTTGAGACAGCGGCTGTTGTTGAACAATGTCCATCAAAGGCAGTTGAAGACACCATATGAGATATGGATGGGTAAGCCACCCAAATATTCTTATCTTAGAATATGGGGGTGCCCTGCTTATGTGAAGCAGGTAGTGGGAGATAAATTGGATAGTCGATCCATTTTATGTTACTTTGTGGGATATCCAAAGAATTCGGTTGGATACTACTTCTATCATCCCCAAGAAACAAAGGTGTTTGTTTCTAGGAATGCAACCTTTTTGGAAAAGGAATTTCTATTAGATAGAAAAGGGAGATGATAGAACTCGAAGAGGTTCGAGAGACACCCACAATTGTAGAACCCACACCCGAAGAGCCAAGAGAGGAGATACAAGCTCCTAGAAGATCCGAGAGAGTCTCGAGACCACCTATGAGGTATGGTCTGCTTCTTGAAGAGGGCCATGATGAGCCTAACCATGGATGTGATCCAAGGACCTTCAAGGAAGCATTATCTGATGCCGATTCATCCAAGTGGCTTGAAGCGATGGAATCTGAGATGAATTCCATGCATTCGAACCAAGTGTGGAATCTCGTGGATCCACCTGAGGGAATTGTTCCCATAGGGTGTAAATGGATTTACAAGAGGAAACTTGGGGCGGATGGGAAGGTATTGACCTTCAAGGCGCGATTGGTGGCAAAAGGATATACTCAAAGACAAGGAGTTGACTTTGAGGAAACCTTTTCTCCAGTTGCAATGTTCAAGTCCATAAGGATTTTGCTAGCCATAGCTGCATGGTATGACTATGAGATATGGCAGATGGATGTTAAGACAGCCTTTCTTAATGGGGATATTAAGGAAGAGATTTACATGTCTCAACCCGAAGGGTTTACATCTATCGGAAGTGAGCATATGGTATGCAAACTTCAAAGATCTATTTATGGTCTAAAGCAGGCATCTAGGAGTTGGAACCTCAGATTCGATAGTACAATCAAAGAGTTTGGTTTTGCTAAGAATCCTGAGGAACCCTGTGTGTATAAGAAGGTCAGTGGGAGTGCTGTGACATTCCTGGTGTTGTATGTTGATGACATTCTACTCATTGGGAATGATGTAGGAATGTTGCAATCAACGAAGATATGGTTAGCGAGTAAGTTCTCGATGCAGGACTTGGGTGAAGCATCTTTTGTATTGGGAATACAGATCTATAGAGATAGATCAAAAAGATTGCTTGGTCTCACCCAGTCCACATACATTGATACCATCGTGAAGCGGTTCTCGATGGATGAGTCCAAGAGAGGACATCTACCAATGTGTCATGGCGTGTCCCTATCCAAGTCTATGTCTCCCAAGACTGATGCAGAGATAGGCGATGACCAGCATTCCTTATGCATCTGCGATTGGTAGCATCATGTATGGGATGATATCTACACGTCCTGACGTGGCTTTTGCACTAAGTGTAGTGAGTAGATATCAATCCAACCCTGGTCTTCCACACTGGAAAGCTGTGAAAAGACATTCTCAAGTATTTGAAAGGACCAATAAATTGTTCTTGGTCTATGGGGGTGGAGAACTGAAATTGGAAGGCTATACCGACTCTAGCTTCCAAAGCGATATCGATGACTCGAAGTCAACCTCTGATTCAATTCATGCTCAATGGTGCTGCTGTCTCTTGGAAGAGTTCCAAGCAAGACAGTACAACGATTCCACCCACTGAGTCAGAATATTGCTGCATCAGCTGCAACAAGGAGGCTGTTTGGATAGGTAATTTCGTCCAAGAGTTGGGCGTCATTCCTAATGGAGTTGCTCCCCTGTCCCGGTGTTTTGTGACAACACGGGAGCCCTTGCTCAAGCAAAGGAGCGAGGTCCCATCAAATCCAAACACGTATTGAGAAAGTACCATCATCAGAAAGATCGTGGAAGAGAGTGTCACGATTGACAATCGGCTCCGCAGATAATGTTGCTGATCCACTAACTAGCCTTTAGCTGAACATTGTTCGAGAAGCATCGCGAATCGATGGGTTTAAGCATATGGTTAGTTGGCTCTAGTGCAAAGTGGGAGATTGTTAGAGTAGGTGTCCGTCAGCCAAGTGTTGGCCGAGGGTTCATGATTAACTCTATGTATGAACAGTCTTTATTTTAATAATATTTGAATTTATCATTTTGGCATTCTTTCTTATACCCTGCAGTTGCATAGATAAAGTCCTTGATATACAAATTAGAAAGAATTGAGATGCTCATGATGAGTATCATGAAACTCATATTTGGAATACTGTATATTCTAAACAGTTTCCTAGTCGATTCAGCCGCCACTAAGAAGGATATAGGCCGCTCGAGTTCGAGACTAGTATCTGCGATGTGAGTACCATGTTTCATTGATAGGGGACATTGTGATGTCCGGCATGCAGATAGGTGCTCCTTGTAGAGTGCACTGAACAACCCTCCATAAAAGGACTTTCCAAGTGGTTCTCACTTATCGAGTGGAAAGTCCTAGTTTATGGTTGTACACAACCATTAGTCCTATACCCGGGACAACATTGAGACTCTATGTGCTAGAATTACACTTTGACTTGTTTACCGACTCTCATGGGGTCATCAGGTGGCAAGGTTGGGTGTTCTATCGAAACTATAGGAGTCGATGCATTGTAGTCGGGGATTCACCGCTTACCTACGGGTATGGATATCCTATGTGTTTTCATGTATATGTAGTTTGAAATCTTTGATCAGAGTATGGTGGTAATTATGAAGGGTTTCATAGATTACACCATCGATGCACTACGACATGACACATAGTATTGATTCATTCAACTCTCGATAAACCAATAGTTGTCGAATCGATCGTGATATGAGTTAAGGGACCGTACTGTACGCTAACCATAATTGAATGGTTCTTGCATGCACTATCATTTAATACCTAGGGAATCATGTAAGCGATGCTGCTAGGCGTTTAACATGATGGTTGGTAATATCGACTTGAGTTCTGACGTTTCTTTTATCAAGGAGTTGATAAGTAAGAATGGAGCAATTGGGGTATGCTCGTATAAGGACATGTTTAGTCCGAATCACTGGAGATGTGAACCCACGGCTAGTTGTATCAATAAACCATTGAGGGCCACACAAGTACTAGCTTTCTAGATCCCGTTAAGAAGTAAAATAGTTCAATGTGTTGAACGGCTTATAAATGAGTTTATAAGCATAAGAAAATAGAAGTATGACTTCTATGAGAGAAATGTAACTTTTAATTTATGAATGTGTTCCTAAAATTAAAAGTTGGCCAAGTAAATAATGTATTTGAAAATTGTGATTTCATAAACATTATTATGGACTAAATTAAATTAATTCAAGTGTTGAATTAATTTAACACTAATGAGCCTAGTAGAGTCCAAATAATTAAATTAATTCAAGTGTTGAATTAATTAAATTCTTTTGGGCCTTGTAGAGCCCAATTAGAAATAATTATTAACTAGTGGGCTTGGGTAAAATCAAGTAAATTTTAAATGGGCTCAAATATATTTGGGACATTTAATAAAAGTCAATGGCCTTGTATTGTTACAAGCCCAAATGAGAATGCATGCTTGGGAGGTGAAAGGTTGTGAATTACTTTGATTAAAAAATTGCATGGCATGCTAAAGTTGGTCTCTACTTTTCACACACCAAGACAACTCATTCACTCTTTCACTCTCCCCTCACTTGGCCGAAAATTGACACTCATTTTCTCTCCATTTTTTTCTCTTCATCTTGGTGAGGAATTCTTGCACTTCCCTTTGAAAAATCCTCATATTTTTCTAGTGCAAAATATGAGGTGATCTACCTAGTTAGTGATGGGCCTAATTTTGAGCAAGGTGTGCTCAAGGAGAAGCTTGTAGATCTTCTGCCATTCAGAGCTTTGTTGTTTAACAACAAAGTTGGAGCCACAATCAATCTTTTAAAGATTGATAGGTAATCTCTCAACACCCTATGTATGACATGTTTGTTTTTTTATTTGCTACACAAAATGTGGGGTGGCCGAAAATTCCAAGCAAATTTCGATTTTTAAACTTCCGTTGCGCTTCCGGTCCCCGTAACCGATCCCCTTTCAATGACGAGTCCACTGGACTTTCACAAGAGGAATATCTTCATTCTGAGCTTTTTTCTTTACGATCAATAATCTGGATTGGTTTCTCGATGTAACTCAGAGATTCATCAAGTTCTGCCTCGTCTGCTGAATAATGTGAGAATCATCAGGAGATACTTCCGCAGCATAGATACATGAAGACATCATGTATTACAGATATAGAAGGCGGTAATGCGAGTCGATAGGCACAATCTCCTATCTTCTCGAGAATCTCATACGGCCCAATACATAGTTGGAGACAGCTTCCCTTTCTTGCCAAATCTGACAATTCCTCTGAAAGGTGAAATCTTTAAAATACTCGTCGGTTCCTGCCTAAAACCAACGGTCTAAGTCGAACATTAAAATATTTGGCTTGTCTGTCTTGAGCTGTCTTCATTCTCTTCTAAATCAGGTTCACTTTTTCTGTCATATCTCAATCATATCAGGTCTAAACTCAGGTACCTCAGAGATATCATCCCAATACAGAGGGGATTTGCAATTCTTACCGTACAATGCTTCAAACGGAGCCATCTCAATACTCGTCTGATAGCTGTTTTGTACGAAAACTCACAAAGTGGCAATGCATGCATCTTGCCAACTAGTGCTAAAATCAAGCACTACAGCTCTTACATATCTTCTAGTGTCTGGATAGTCCGCTCTGACTGTCCGTCGGTCTGTGGATGATATGCGGTACTCAGATGTAACTTCGTACCTAGAGCCGCTGCAAACTCTGCCAGAAGTGCGAAGTAAACCGAGGATCACGGTCTGATACAATCGACTTCGGCACTCCGTGCAATCTGACCACTTCTCTGACATAAATTTCTGCCATTTGGTCATATTTGTACGTCATCTGATACGGAATGAAGCATGCTGATTGGTCAATCTGTCAATCACGACCCAAATCGCATCACAACCTCTGAAGGAATGTGTAACTGCGTCACGAAGTCCATGGAAATGTGATCCCATTTCCATTAAGGAATCGATAAGCGTGCAGTAGACCTCCTGGTTTCTTTCTTTCCGCTTTCACCTGTTGGCAATTCAGACTCTTGGAAACAAATTCTCCAACATCAGTCTTCATCTGTTTCCACACAAATTGTCCTTTCAAATCATTATACATCTTTCTGCCACCAGGATGAATGCTAAAACGATGCTGTGCGATTCTGCCAGTATCCGTTGTCTCATTCTGAAACATTCGGCACAACAATCGATTGTTCATATACAGTACATCATCACGTACCTGATACTCTGATCGATGACCTGATCTGACCATCTCAATTGAGTTCTGTACATTTTGATCAACTTTCTGAGCCGCTTTAATTTTCAAAATCAGCTCTGGTTACTTGAATAGCATACAATCTCAGAGGCTGACAATCTGTTTCAAATGCTACCAGACAAACAGCAATCTTCTATCAAATTTGAAACACCTATTTCGATAAGGACAAAACATATCTTATGACTCAGTGCATCAGTTGCTGCATTGGACTTTCCCGGATAGTACTTGATTTCACAATCGAAATCTTTCAGCAAATCAAGCCATCCTTTGTCTCATATACAATTCAGACTGTGAAAATAGATATTTCAGCTTTTATGATCAGAATAGATTTCGAATTTCTCACCGTACAGGTAATTTCGCCAAATCTTCAATGCAAGACAATGCCGCCAATTCAAGATCATGAATTGGATAGCGAGTCTCATGTGGCTTCAACTGTCTCGAAGCATAGGCAATGACATGCCCTCGCTGCATCAACACACAACCTAACCCTCTGTGAGAAGCGTCACAATATACAACAAAATCACCAGTACCTGACGGAATAGTCAACACCGAGCACTGGTCAATCTCTTCTTTAACTCAACAAAACTGGACTCACACTTCTCGACCAGACAAATGGAGCATTCTTCTGAGCTAACTGCATAATAGGTTTAGCATACTCGAGAAATCTTTAATGAATCGCGATAATATCCTGCAAAACCCTTAAAGCTGCGTATCTCTGGTACAGATGTCGGTCTCGGCCAACTGATCACACAGCTCAACCTTACTAGGATCAACTGAAATTCCATCACCAGATATGATGTACCCAGAATACAACCTGTCTCAGCCAAAACTCACATTTCGACAGTTTGGCATACAATTTCTCAGCCCTCGAAATTTTAAACACTCTCAGATGTTCAGCATGTTCTATCATATTCTTCGAATAAATCAAATATCATCGATGAATATAATCACAAAATCATAAAGATATTTCTGAAACACACAGTTCATTCTTCCCATAAACACAGCTGGAGCATTTGTTAAACCGAAGGCATGACAATAAACTCATAATATCCATACCTGGTTCTAATCGCTGTCTTAGAGATATCAGAATCTCTGACTCTCAGCTGATGATATCCAGATCTCAGATCGATCTTAGAATAAACAGATGATCTCTGCAACTAATCAAAAAATCATCAATGCAAGGCAAGGGATATTTATTCTTTACCGTTGCTTTGTTCATTGCCGGTAGTCGATACAGAGTCTCATAGAACCGTCTTTCTTTCGAACAAACAATACTGCAGCACCCCAAGGCGAAACACTCGGTCTGATGTATCCCTTGGCCAGTAAATCTTCCAACTGTTCTTTCAATTCTTTCAACTCAATCGGTGCCATTCTGTACGGAGCCCTCGAAATCGGAACTGTACCTGGCATCAACTCAATACTGAAGTCTATCTCTCGAATCGGAGGCAAACTCGGAATCTCATCTGGGAAGACATCGGCAAACTTACACATCACTGGCAAATCAGCCAATGATGGACTCAATTTCAGTAGATCAACTGAATATACAAGGAATCCCTCCGCTCCTTTCTACAACAATCGATTTCTAGGCAATACGAATATCAAAGGAATTCTAGATCGAGAACCCTTACCGTAAAATTTCCACTCATCAGCCATATCCGTCTGAATCTCACAATCTTGTGGAAACAATCAACAGTAGCTCTGTATTTGGTCAGCATATCGATACCGATAATACATCAAAATCAGACAACCCAAGCACAATACAGTCTAACTCAATCTCATGCCCATCATACTGTAGCATACAATGTTCACAGACTTCACTGATATCAAACCTGTCCCCAAAGGAGAAGAGAAAGACACTACAGCCGATAATGACTCAATAGGCAATTAATGCATCATGCAAATCGCTCAGATATGATGTATGCGATGCACCAGTATCTATCAATACATATGCAGGATAACCAGAAATAAAACAGTTACCTGCAACAACATCATCTGGTGCGTCCTGAGCCTGTCTTCAGTCAAGGCGAACACTCTGGCCTGCTGTCTAGGAGGCTGTCTCATTATCTGGCTACTTCCTGGCCTCTGCTGTGATTGAGCTGGTGCTGGCTGGAACGAATGAACAGCAGCTGATCGTCTATCAGTCTGTGCCGCTGATCTAGATGATTCGGCACTCTGTGATCTCTGAGAATCTCTCTGGGGACAAACTCTAGAAAAAAGTCCCTGCTGTCTACAAATACGTCAACTGCCAAACACTCCTCGGCACTGCTCTGGGCATGCTTCCCTCCACAAGTGCTCCAGTAGGCTCCTGTTAACTATGGCCTTGGTCGATTTGTTTCGAGCCACTAGAACTGGATGAACTTCTTTCAGATCTCTTAAACTGCTTCCCTCTGGTTTTCAGGAAATCTTTTTTTCCTCCACTGCTACTACCACTCTCAAACCGGGAGGTGGTTGTTGTGGTCTCGGTGCTGGAGGCACAAACAAAGCTCCCTTCTGTCTCATCAGACCGGCTTCAGCTCCTTTAGCTCTATTCAAGGCATCAGTAAAATTGTTCGATCGCCCCGTATTCACCAATGTAATCTCAACAAGGTAGAGAACTTGGCCACATACTCTTCGATGTTCTGCTAGCCCTGTCTCAAATTTGCAAACTCTGCTCCCTTGTCCTTTCTATATGACACTGGAAGAATCTCTGATAAAATTTGGTTCTAAAGACATTCCAAGTAATAGTCGCACCTCGATGCTCCAATGCTCTCTTCGTCGTAATCCACCAACTTTTTATGACGTCATGCAATTGGTGCCCAATCAGTTTCACTCTCCGCTCATTGGTGTAATCCAAGGACTCAAACAGCATCTCAATGTCTCTAGCCAACTCTCAGAATCCACTGAAGTCTCAGTACCTTTCAGAGTCGGTGGATGGAACAACTGAAATATTTTCAGCAATGTTTCCATCGTGTTGCTATCACATCCATTGGAGGATTCGAAGTGCTACCCTGTTCTGGTATTCTTCGATGAGGCATATCTGATTATCAAAAGGGTTAGCAATCAAATACACAAATCTGTTTCAATCCTCCTCCAATCATCTACTACTGATCAAGAATCGGTTCTGATTCGTTCTCAATAACCCATGTTTCCAAATCAAGTCAGATAAACAGATAAACATGCATTATAAAGCAGTAGAACTGCTAGCAACCAAAAGCTGGAAAGAAAACTCAATCTACCCCCCTCATTAGCTTCTATTTCAATCTAAAGATCTATTGCTCTGATACCACCTGTTGTGGGACCCGGACGCTAATCATCTTCTTAATCGTCATTGGGATAAATGGATCAATAATTAATCTAGGTATAAATTTTTTTTTATTTTTTTTTTTTTTTAAAATTGCGGAACGTAATGTATTCAATCTAATATACATATCAGTATAAAGTACAAGTCTTGTACAACAAACATCAACTCAAGCTAAGGTTCAACAACTAAATGTCAAGTGCTGAATCCTATCTACAGCAACGTCAAAGTCCGTAGTCTCCACTCTAATCACAATCTCTCATCATCTCCTCGACCCTGATCCTGTCCCACCTGTTGCCATGCACACATACAACACGACAACAGCCGATACTCCGGTGAGAATAAAATCCTAGTATAAGCAATGTATACAGCGATGCATAAAATCATATACAAAGCATAAACCATGTATTGAACATGAATCATAATTATGACACATTAGTGAATATAGATAAACTCTCTACTCGTCATCTCCGATTCGACTCATCTCTAATGTAGGGATCCCGGTTCCTGGACATTAACACATATAGCAACGGAAGAAAATAAGTTTTGCCAACAATAACAATTTAAAAATTATCCAACGACTGATAAAAATTGTTTGCGGAAAAAAATAACAACTGCTGCACTGAGGTCCTCGGGTGCCACTACTGCCGACCCAAGCTGGCTCACTGGTCCCCGCCCTCGGCCCTGGCCTCATCAGTACCTACAACAATCAAGTCTAGTGAGCCTAAAGACTCAGCATGCATAATCGCAGGTAACGAGTAAAAATCTGAATTTAAAATATGCATGAGTTAACATATCCTGTCCTGAGGCATACTGAAAATAATCTGTACTGAGCAATTATAATACGTGCATAACTGAACTGGAAATCACTGTAAAAATTTTGCTCCTTGGAGCCTGTACTGAAATAACTGGTAAAATTTTCTGTTGAGATTATGTTTTACGCCTGTGGCCACTGCACTAAGCTGAACTGATCGGTAACTGGCTACCGGGGAGGCTGAAACTGAACTGAGCTGGCCGGTCACTGGCGACCGGGTGGTACCATACTGAACTGATACACTGCGACCGTATAAAATACACTCCACATAGTGAATGAACCACAAGCCATATCGCATAAATCTCAAAAATAATCATTTTTTTTAATGCACGTAAAATAATTAACTGGCGTAATGAAAATTCCTGTAATTTTACCAACTGGATTGGATTGGATCGTTCCCAGGCTCGCTGCAACCTAACTGTGCCATGAAAATATGCAATAGCTTAAACTGACCAACTATGCAATTTACGTTCAAAAGATGCGACTATGACGCCTAATGACTTCGCATTTAATCATGACTCCGAGCCAACCTGAACCGACACTGAACCGACGTATAGTCATGATTAAAATACGCTGAAAAATCATAAAATAATGTCCTAAAATGATAGGGTCGAAATCTAGGTGGAATGGAGGCCAAAACACGAAACGCTCTTTCGAGAGTCAATTTGGCACATTGCACCGTAAATTCTCGTACGACCTCAAAAATGATCCAAATGACGAACGGTCAAAACATGACCTTCCCAACTCAATGAGGCACTGTCCAGTCCAAGGCCATGGGCTAAAAGCCAACCAAGAACTCAACGAGCCTTCTAACGACACAGCAACTTGCTGTAATTTCCAGCAGCTGCGCAACTACAAGACTTGCGTTGGTTTCGAGACTATCGGCCATTAGGGGCGTGAACCACCGACCAGAGACTCTTACCAACATCCCAAGGAATGATTTGAACCATGGCTAAGGGCCCTAGGCCAGCCACAATCCGCATCACACCAAACTCACAAGGGTCCAACCGAGAGCAACGTGCATGCGTGTGTAGTGTTTGCTATGATCGATGTCTTGCGTCGTTCCAGTGGCCATTTGATTGACCATGGCACGATCTAGACATCTAGGAGCATGATATGAACCGTGGCTAAGGGCCATAGGCCAACCAAGATCCACCAACAAAGAAACGAAACCATATGCTGAACAAAGAAGGCCGAAGGGGAAGGGGCTGTTTTGATGTTTTATTAAAAACCGATGACCATGGACCAAGCCACCAAAAGGGCAACTTAGTCACGTCTTAGACATGCTAGGGAAGTGATCCAACCATGGCTAAGGCCCTTGGGGCAGCCAAGATCAGATCCCCCCTGACACAAACTGAATTTTCGAACACATTTCTGCACCTATGGGAACTTGCTGTCATTCTGAATTTCCAGCAAGCATGGGGCTGGTTTGAATGGACCAACATGGTCCTAATGCATCCTACTACATGTATACAAGCCGCCTTGGGAGCCTGGAGTCGATCCAATACCTGAAACTCACAAACCAAGAAACGTGAAGCTTGCCAAGGAAACGAAAATTCTGCATGTGTGTTTCAAAATGTTTTGACATGGATCTCGATTTTTACTTGAATAAACATGATCATGTACTGAAAAATAAATGATAATATGACTTGATTGAGGTTTGAAAGAAATCTAGACATGCCTGGTTTCGTTTCGAAAGAAAACGAACGAAACGAGACGACGCGGCACGGAGGAGGTGGAGCGCTTCTTTCTACCTTTCTTGCTCTCGATTTTCTCCTTTCTAGCTACTCACGATTTTTCTACTGAAAAGGGATTCACTCTGAATTTTCGAAAGGAGGGGGAAAATGGTTAGAGGGTGAGGGAAGGGGTGCAAATATAAGGAAGAATCAAGACCAAGTCCTCATTTTGAATTTTGAATTATGGTTTGATATTAAATGAGTTGGTGGATGCTTCTAGGAGGTAGTGGCCGATTTTGCTTAATTTCTAGTCTAGGATATGGTCCATTTATTTAATTAATTGTGCTCCCAAAAATCCTAGAATTATCCTACTAATTACATGCAAAGAATTGGTCAAAAGGTTGATGAGTTGGCAATTGAGTTGCTTAGCAACTAAGGGGCCGAAATTATGCTATAAAATGAGTGGGAAGTGTTGGTTTTCTAGTCAACTAATAATCCTTGAAAGCCTTACTAATCCTTTAAATAATTTAGTGAGCTAACCCCTTACTTATAACTTAATGAGTTCATTTCTTAATCACCTCAAATAATTAAATTAAATCCTCAAACCTCCCTTACTAACTTAAATGAACTTACTTGCTAGCTAACTTAACTTCTGGAAATATTTCTCGAATCTTAAATTCTACCTCAAAACTCCGACTCCGGTCCGGCCTCACTGAAATAACTGAAATGCTAAAAATCAAACTACTGAACTGAAAATAATGAAATAATTAACTTCAAATAAATGCATTTAAAATAATCATGCAATGAAGTCAATTAATTTAAAAATCTAGAATTATGCATGGCTATACGTCTACTGATTTACGGGTGCTACAATCCTCCCCCCCTTAAAATAAATTTCGTCCTCGAAATTAGAACTCACCGAATAACTCAGGGTATCGACTTCTCATCTCCGGCTCAGACTCCCACGTAGCTTCCTCCTCTGAATGGTTGAGCCATTTGACTTTGACTCGCTTAACGAGCTTGTTCCGAAGTTTCTTCTCCTGTCTGTCTAGGATCTGCACGGGTCTCTCCTCATAAGATAAGTTCGGAGTAAGTTGCAACGGCTCGAAATTCAGCACATGCGAAGGATTTGCCATATACTTCCTCAGCATGGAGACGTGAAAGACATTGTGTACTCCGGCCGATTCGGCGGAAGAGCCACACGATAAGCAAGCGTCCCAACTCTGTCAAGGATCTCAAACGGTCCAATGAATCTCGGACTGAGCTTCCCTTTCTTGCCAAATCTCATGACACCTTCATAGGTGCCACTTCACGAAAACATGATCGCCCACTGAAAATTCTAAGTCTCTCCTCCGCTTATCGGCATAACTCTTCTGTCGGCTCTGAGCAGTCCTCATCCTATCACGGATCTTGACTACTACATCTGCCGCCTGCTGAACAATCTCTGGACCCAACTCTGCTCTTTCTCCTACTTCATCCCAATGAACATGAGATCTACACTTGCGGCCATACAGCGCTTCATACGGAGCCATACCTATAGACGACTGGAAACTGTTGTTATAGGTGAACTCTACCAATGGTAAGTTCGACTCCCAACTCCCAGAGAAATCAATGACGCAAGCGCGAAGAAGATCCTCCAAAATCTGAATAACTCGCTCTGACTGTCCATCCGTCTGCGGATGGAAAGCTGTGCTAAACAGCAACTTCGTACCCAAAGTCGACTGCAAGCTCTTCCAAAACGAGGAAGTGAATCTGGGATCTCTGTCGGATACGATAGAAACTGGAATACCATGGAGTCGGACTATCTCTCGGATATACAGCTCTGCATACTGAACCATGGTGAAAGTCGTCTTAATAGGCAAGAAGTGCGCTGATTTGGTAAGACGATCTACAATCACCCAGATAGCATTCGATCCTCTGGCTGACCTCGGCAATCCGGTCACAAAGTCCATGGTAATGTTCTCCCACTTCCACTCGGGAATAGGAAGAGGCTTGAGCAAACCTGCTGGTCTCTGATGCTCGGCCTTCACTAACTGGCAAGTCAGGCACTCGGATACAAAACGCCTGATGTCCTTCTTCATCCCTGGCCACCAATACAATAGCTGCAGATCTTTGTACATCTTCGTACTCCCAGGGTGAATGGAGTACGGGGACGTATGGGCCTCTGATAAGATGTCTGCTTGGATAGAATCACTGCTGGGAACCCATATCCTATCTCGGTATCTCACAATACCGTCGCTGACTGCATACAAACACTGTCCTTAGCTTCATCTCTCTTCTTACACTGTGCCAACTGCTCATCTGCGGTCTGACCACTGCGAATACGGTCCAAAAGGGAAGACTGAATGGTCAAGGTAGATAGACGAGGAACTCTACCTCGAGGGTAAGTCTCAAGATCAAACTTCTGCATCTCAATCTGAAGAGGTTTCTGAATCGTCAAGTGAGCCATCACTGCGACTTTCCTGCTCAAAGCATCCGCAACTACATTAGCTTTACCCGGGTGGTAGCTAATGTCACAATCGTAGTCTTTCACAAGCTCCAACCAACGCCTCTGACGCATGTTCAGCTCCTTCTGCGTAAAGAAATACTTGAGGCTTTTGTGGTCGGTAAAGATCTGACACTTCTCTCCATACAGATAGTGCCTCCAAATCTTCAAAGCAAAAACTACGGCCGCTAACTCCAGATCATGGGTAGGGTAATTCTTCTCGTGGATTTTCAGCTGTCGAGAAGCATACGCTATCACTCTCCCATGCTACATCAAAACTGCACCTAAACCAAGCTTCGAATCATCGGTATAAAGGACAAACTCACCAGATCCTGACGGTACAGCCAAAACGGGTGCTGAGATAAGAGCTTGCTTCAAAGTATCGAAGCTCTTCTGACACTCCTCGCTCCACACAAACTTTACATTTTTCTTTGTCAGTGCTGTGAGTGGAACGGCAATGGATGAGAATCCCTGAATGAGTTTCCTGTAATATCCTGCTAGCCCAAGAAAACTGCGGATCTCTGATGCATTCTGAGGCACAACCCAATCTCTGACTGCTGCAACTTTCGCCGGGTCTACCTCAATGCCACTGCTAGAAACAATGTGGCCCAAGAACGCCACCTTCTCTAACCAGAATTCGCACTTACTGAACTTTGCGAATAGTTTATGTTTCTGCAATGTCTGCAACACTGTGGTCAGATGCCTGCTGTGCTCCTCCCGACTCTTGGAGTAGACGAGAATGTCATCTATGAACACTATCACAAACTGGTCGAGGTACGGCTGAAATACGCGATTCATTAGATCCATGAAGATCGCTGGCGCATTCGTCAGACCGAACGGCATCACTAGGAACTCGTAGTGGCCATAACGAGTCCTGAAAGCTGTCTTCGAGACATCAGCATCTCTCACCCTCAACTGGTGATAACCAGAACGCAGATCTATCTTGGAGAAAATCGAAGCTCCCTGCAACTGGTCAAACAGATCCTCAATCCTCGGCAGTGGGTATTTATTCTTCACTGTAACCCTGTTCAACTCCCGGTAGTCAATGCAAAGCCTCATCGAGCCATCCTTCTTTTTCACAAATAAGACCGGCGCGCCCCATGGAGAAAAGCTCGGGCGAATGAACTCCTTGTCGAGAAGTTCCTGAATCTGCTTCTTAAGCTCTGCCATCTCAGTCGGTGCTAGTCGGTACGGCGCTTTGGATATCGGAGCCGTACCTGGCATAAGCTCAATGGAAAACTCCACCTCTCTCTCGGGTGGCATACCAGAGACGTCTTCGGGAAAAACGTCTAAGAAATCTCTGACAATCGGAACATCTGAGGCTGACTGGCTGGGTTCCTCGGGGACAGATAAAAAGGTCGCTAGAAATGCCCGACACCCTCTATGCATGAGTTTCCTAGCCTGAACATAAGGAATAATGCGCGGTAAAGGAAAGTACCTGTCCGGCTCAAATACGAACTGCTCCATTCCAGGCGGTCGGACAAGAACGGATCTCCGCTGGAAGTCTATCAACACTCTGTTCCTCAATAGCCAGTCCATCCCTAGGATGATGTCAAATTCCGGCATCGCTAGCACAATCAGATCCGCATAAACAAGATTACCGTGCAACTCAAGGTCTATATCTCGGATAACATTGGTGGCTGCCATCTCCTCGCCTGACGGCAACACTACTGAAAAGGCTGTATCTAGCCCAATGGTCTGGATCTTGAGAAAGTTTGCAAAGACCTCCGAAATAAATGAGTGAGTGGCCCCTGAATCTATCAAGGCCTTGGTAGCGGAACCAGATATAAAAATTCTCCCTGAAAGAGCGGAGCTCTAAGTTGAATCCTACTACAAGATCTAAACTTATAGACATGCAAAGGTCAAGGTTCCTCTAGCTTAATTCCTCCTGAAATAAATCTGAGTAGAGCATGCAATCCTATAACAGTTCTAAGTTCAAAAATCTAAATCCCGATTCCCAAAATGCTGAAATTCGAAGAATAACTTAAAGTTTAAAGGTACCTGTCAACAACATAGTCTCCGGGTTGGTTTCCGCGGCATGGAGAGCAAAAACTCTGCCTTGGGTAGGCAGATTCCTCTGAGGGCACTGCAGCAACATGTGGTCTGGACTGCCACACTTAAAACACTTTCCTGAGCCAGCCATACATGCTCCAGGATGGCGACGTGAGCACCTGGGACAAACTGGGTGCTCCTGAGTCCTCGGGGCTGGGCGTCCCCGCTGCTGCTGCTGCTGGCCTCGGTTCCTGGGCGGTCCATGAAAAGGCCTCTTATTCTGCTGCTGATGCTGATGAGGAGGAGGGCGGTGCGGTGCCTGGAATGGGCGCTTGCCCTGGCGATCCCTCTCGATATCCCGCAGATCCTGCTCTGCGGCTAAGGCCTTGGAGACGGCAATCTCATAAGTAGCAGGGTCAGATACCCTAACATCCCGGCGCAAGATCGGCCGTAAACCCACCAGGAAGTGCATCAGCTTGGCTCTGGCATCATTCGCGATCAGGGGCACAAAGTGACAGCCCCTCTCGAACTTACGGATAAACTCCGTAACCGTCATATCCCCCTGCCTCAGGCTCATGAACTCGGTGGTCAGCCTGGTGCGAACCTCCTCAGCAAAATACTTGGAGTAGAAAACCTCCGTAAAGCGGGTCCAAGAAAGTGTAGCCAAGGTCAGGGCTACCGAAGCTCCTTCCCACCATAAGCGGGCGTCTCCAGTGAACAGGTAGGTGGCACACCGGATTCGGTCTGCGTCTCCCAGCTCCATGAACTCGAAGATAACCTCGAGGGATTTGATCCATCCCTCGGCAACCATGGGGTCAGATGTCCCAGAGAATTCCTTCAGGCGCATCTTCATGAATCGCTCATAAACAGCCTCGGGCCCTGTCGGCCTGGCTGCGGCTGCGGCTACGGCTGCGGCATTGCCCCACGCAAACTGTGCCATCCCAGCTAACATCTGGGCACTCATGTCCGGTGGGGGCGGTGGAGGAGGTGGTAGGTCTCCCTCCGGTCTACGCTCCTCCTTGTCTTCTCGGCGAGGCTCCTCTTCTCTGTTGCGCTCTAAAATGCATTTAGGGGGCATACTGTTCCAACATAACCCATACGTAACTAACATGCATAATTCCATAATTTATTTTAAATGAACACTGAAATACTGAAAATCTGGAAGCATGCTGACAAAATAATTCATGCTTTAACTAAAATGCTGAACTGAAAAACTTACAGACCGAAGACTGTGGCTTCGTGAGCTTCTCGCGGTCAGTAGTAGTGAAACCCTATACAGAACCACCGCTCTGATACCAACTGTAAAGGGCCTAAAACTCCTTTCTTGAAAATTTGCGGAAAATTAAAAATTTTCCTTTTTAAAAGAACTTAAATGGCCTCATTCATAAAATCACTGAGGAATCAAGTTCAATGTTTAAAATAATAGCAGCGGAAGAAAATAAAGTTTTGCCAACAAAAACAATTTAAAAATTATCCAACGACTGATAAAAATTGTTTGCGGAATAAAATAACAACTGCTGCACTGAGGTTCTCGGGTGCCACTACTGCCGACCCAAGCTGGCTCACTGGTCCCCGCCCTCGGCCCTGGCCTCATCAGTATCTACAACAATCAAGTCTAGTGAGCCTAAAGACTCAACATGCATATATCGCAGGTAACGAGTAAAAATCTGAATTTAAAATATGCATGGGATAAAATATCATGTCCTGAGGCATGCTGAAAATAATCTGTACTGAGCAATTATAATACGTGCATAACTGAACTGATAATCACAGAAAAAAATGTTTGCTCCTTGGAGCCTGTACTGAAATAACTGATAAAATTTTCTGTTGAGATTATGTTTTACGCCTGTGGCCCCTGCACTAAGCTGAACTGATCGGTAACTGGCTACCGGGGAGGCTAAAACTGAACTGAGCTGGCCGGTCACTGGCGACGGGGTGGTACCATACTGAACTGATCGGTCACTGGCGACCGTATAAAATAACACTCCCACATAGTGAATGAACCACAAGCCATATCGCATAAATCTCAAAAATAATCATTTTCTATTTAATGCACGTAAAATAATTAACTGGCGTAATGAAAATGTCCCGTGATTTTACAAACTGGATTGGATTGGATCGTTCCCAGGCTCGCTGCAACCTAACTATGCCATGAAAATTATGCAATAGCTTAAACTTGACCAACTATGCAATTTACGTTCAAAAGATGCGACTATGACGCCTAATGACTTCGCATTTAATCATGACTCCGAGCCAACCTGAACCGACACTGAACCGACGTATAGTCATGATTAAAATACGCTGAAAAATCATAAAATAATGTTCCTAAAATGATAGGGTCGAAATCTAGGTGGAATGGAGGCCAAAACACGAAACGCTCTTTCGAGAGTCAATTTGGCACATTGCACCGTAAATTCTCGTACGACCTCAAAAATGATCCGAATCACGAACGGTCAAAAACATGACCTTCCCAACTCAATGAGGCACTGTCCAGTCCAAGTCCATGGGCTAAAGGCCAACCAAGATCTCAAACGAGCCTTCTAAACGACACAGCAACTTGCTGTAAATTTCCAGCAGCTGCGCAACTACAAGACTTGCGTTGGTTTCGAGACTATCGGCCATTAGGGGCGTGAACCACCGACCAGAGACTCTTACCAACTTCCCAAGGAATGATTTGAACCATGGCTAAGGGCCCTAGGCCAGCCACAATCCGCATCACACCAAAACTCAACCGAAGGGTCCAACCGAGAGCAACGTGCATGCGTGTGTACTGTTTTGCTTAGATCGATGTCTTGCGTCGTCCCAGTGGCCATTTGATTGACCATGGCACGATCTAGACATCTAGGAGCATGATATGAACCGTGGCTAAGGGCCATAGGCCAACCAAGATCCACACCAAGCAAACACAAACCGAAACCATATGCTGAACAAAGGAAGAAGCCGAATGGGGAAAGGGGCTGTTTTGATGTTTTGATTAAAAACCGAGGGGCCATGGACCAAGCCACCAAAAGGGTGACTTAGTCACGTCTTAGACTTGCTAGGGAAGTGATGTAACCATGGCTAAGAGCCCTTAGGGCAGCCAAGATCAGATCCAAACCCCTTGACACAAAACTGAAATTTTCGAACACAAATCTGCGCCTATGGGAACTTGCTGTCATTCTGAATTTCCAGCAAGCATGGGGCTGGTTTGAATGGACCAAAATGGTCCTAATGCATCCTATTACGTTTCTAGGAGTCGCCTTGGGAGCCTGGAGTCGAACCAATCACCTGAAACTCACAAACCAAGAAAAACGTGAAGCTTGCCTAGGAAAAACGAAAATTCTGCATGTGTTGTTCCAAAATATTTTGACATGGATCTCGATTTTTACTTGAATAAACATGATCATGTACTGAAAAATAAATGATAATATGACTTGACTGAGGTTTGAAATAAATCTAGACATGCCTGGTTTCGTTTCGAAAGAAAACG
This sequence comes from Primulina tabacum, assembly GCF_025594145.1. Taxonomy (NCBI): domain Eukaryota; kingdom Viridiplantae; phylum Streptophyta; class Magnoliopsida; order Lamiales; family Gesneriaceae; genus Primulina; species Primulina tabacum. The sequence continues at coordinate 30,760,324 of NC_134554.1, forward strand.
AACGAAACGACGACGACGCGGCACGGAGGAGATGGAGCGCTTCTTGTCTACCTTTCTTGCTCTCGATTTTTCTCCCTTTCTCCCTAGCTATTATTCACGTTTTTTCTACTGAAAAGGGGTCTGATTTCACTCTGAATTTTCGAAAAGGAGAGGGGGGGAAAAATGGTTAGGAGGGTGAGGGAAGTGGGTGCAAGATATAAGGAAAGAATCAAGACCAAGTCTTCTCATTTTTGAATTTTGAATTATGGTTTGATATCAAATGAGTTGGTTGATGCTTCTAGGAGGTAGTGGCCGATTTTTGCTTAATTTCTAGTCAAGTATATGTCCATTTATTTAATTAAATTGTGCTCCCAAAAATCCTAGAATTATCCTACTAATTACATGCAAAGAATTGGTCAAAAGGTTGATGAGTTGGCAATTGAGTTGCTTAGCAACTAAGGGGCCGAAATTATGCTAATAAAATGAGTGGGAAGTGTTGGTTTTCTAGTCAACTAATAATCCTTGAAAGCCTTACTAATCCTTTAAATAATTTAGTGAGCTAACCCCTTAATTTAATAACTTAAATGAGTTCATTTCTTAATCACCTCAAATAATTAAATTAAATCCTCAAACCTCCCTTACTAACTTAAATGAACTTACTTGCTAGCTAACTTAACTTCTGGAAATATTTCTCGAATCTTAAATTCTACCTCAAAACTCCGACTCCGGTCCGGCCTCACTGAAATAACTGAAATGCTAAAAATCAAACTACTGAACTGAAATAATGAAATAATTAACTTCAAATAAATGCATTTAAAATAATCATGCAATGAAGTCAATTAAATTTAAAAATCTAGAATTATGCATGGCTTATACGTCTACTGATTTACGGGTGCTACAATATGCACCATCTCGTCTAGATCCAAGTAGTGCCTAAGCTCCACTTTATCTTGAATCTCCCTGTTCAAACCACAAAGAAAACATGGCATTGTTGCCTCACTATCTTCCTCTATATTTGCCCTAATCATAACTACTTCCATCTCTTTATAGTACTCCTCGACACTCTTTACTCCTTGTCTCAAAAATTGTAGCCTCTTAAACATCTCCCTATAATAGTGATTGGGCACAAATCCCTTCCTCATTAACCTTTTCATCTCATCCCAAGTATTAACGGGTCTCTCATTATATCTCCTCTTAGTGGTCACTAGTTGATCCGACCAAATGAGAGCATAGTCCAGAAATTAAACCACCGCCAACGTAACCTTTTTTTGTTCGGAGTAGTGATGACATTCAAACACAAACTCTACCCCCTTTTTCCCATTCTAAGTATGCCTCAAGGTCAGATTATCCATGGAATGATGGAATTTTCATCTTAATGCTACGCATATTACCATCCTCCCTATTCCCATCATTGTATCTACCCCCTTTCGACTTCTCTTTTTCCTCTCCCAAATCCTCTACCTCGTCCGTTCCTGCCCCAATTTTCGTTTTGGCTCTCCTCTTCTCCTCCAAATCATATTCTTTCTCTTCTTCTCCTCTACCCAAATCTTAAGGTTTAGATTTATCTCCACTAGTACTAATTCAAGCCTACTCATCCTCTCATGTAACGGCTCCAACTCAACCCTCATCATTCTAGTGAAATGTCCAAACAACGCCTCCATTTGGGTCTTAGATAACCCCTGGTTCGAACTATCTCCTACCTCCCTCTCCATTTTACTTCTCGGACTTGTACCTGCAAGAAAATGTTAATAAAAATAAAAGATATTCCTCACCGAAATGCTCACGGTGACTCCAAAGAAAAGTCGTTCGTCTCTCCTCTCTTATTTTTTTTTTGCTCACAACAAATACTCACCAGTCACTCCAAATAAATAACGCTCGCACTCAAGTATTTTCACTCGAATTTGATAGTTCTCTTGCCCAAGCTTCGTATTTGGATATATCAAACAATCAAGTTCAACTTGTGAACAATTGCGATCGACTCACTTAGACTGCGTAGACAAGCAATTTGAATATATAAGAAATATATTTTTTTTGACTGTGAGAGACAATTGAATATGACTGTCCAAAGGAAATAGAACAAAATACCAACACGAATTTATAGCAAATTTTTGGAATTTTTGTTTTTGTTTTTTTGCTCTTGAACAAGGATGATTTGTGCAAAAGAAAATTGCCAGAAAGAAATAAAAAAATTCACAAAATTTTGAGAATCACAGATCCACGAAAAAAAGATGAAAAACGACGCAGATCTGACAAACAAACGAAAGGATAATTGCAGATCTGAAAAATTTAAGAACGAAAGATACTTACATGAATTCAATGAACCTAAGCTCAGATACCAAATGATATGAATCAACGTACGTAAGAATAGCAAACACGATTAATTTAGAATCGCGCCCTCAATTCAATAACGAACAAGGAATCGTTGTTGTTGTCCCGACCTTTTTGAATCAAGTATTAAGTGATATTCACCTCTAAACTATGAAAAGCTTAGCAAAAAATAATCACAAGAAAACAATCGACACTCGAACGAACCTTAAAAGAACTCATCTTTGACAATCCGCGTAAGAACGATCGACAAATGCCACAAAGTTTAAACTTTGATAAGTTTGGTTTTTGAACAAAGCAAAAGCTTCTATTGTTTGAGAGAAAACTCAAGAACAATTGTATAAACTCAATAATAATCTCAATTGTGTTCCAAAAATCGTGCAAATATTTTTACATAATCAAAACGATATCAAATCTAGTTGCCAGAAAAATTAAAACTCTAAACTAAGAAAATATTTGCGTCGCGTGCATATGCAAGCCCTATACCCGCGCATATGTGCGGAATTTACTGTCTTCAGATTTGCGCCATGCGCATATGCGCGCCCTATACATGCGCATATGCGTGAAAGTCTCTACTACCCGTGTGTCTCTAAAAATCATTCGTACGCGCATATGTGCGCCTCGTCTGAGCGCATGTGCGCGAGGCTCTCTGTCTCGCTTTGTTTTTCGCTGTCCGCGAGTGCTTGAATAATGTTCTTATGACTCCCAAACTTACTCCCATGCATCATGAATCCTTCAGCACTCTGCACCTCGTTTGTAAGTCCTTTTTTTTTGCTCATAAGCCCATGCAATACTTTCTTGAACCTCTTTAGTTGTCCCATCGTGAATGGTCCCTCCGGCAACTCTAAAGGATCTCATGCTTTCCTTGGGGTTTGACCAACCGTGTTCGCATGAAGAAGGAAGGAAGGGAGATTTCGCGTCCCGTTCGTCTCTCGTCGCGCCGACTCTTGTATAAATCGCAAGAATAAAGGAACAAGGAATGTTTTCAAACCCTTTTTTATGCACCATTCAATCCATATTATTGCATGTATTATGATTTTGTGTCTAAAATTTACAAGGATGATGGTTTTCAACTTCCTACATGTGCATCTCATGTTTTCATAAAAGATTTTTTTTTATGTCTATAGAATTGTTGAAGGAGGGATACAAACCAAGGCATTCAAGGGCTGGTCAAGACGTTTAAGAGGATGTTTTAAGGATAAAATTCTCAACATGAAGCCGCAAGGTGGCTGTCCAGCCCTGCACGCAAAACGCGTGCAGGTCGTGAAGGGGAAGGGTGCGGCTTTGGTGTTACTACGGCTATGGGGGCTGCATGGGACCCTAGAAGTGGTCTTGAGGGAAGGATAAGGGTCCTCGGATGGTTTAGGGATGGCTCGGTCAGAGCTTGTTGGGGTCGGTCGAGCGCTGTAACCGAAACACCAGAAACATGCACATGTGGTGCTGTTTTGGTGCGTGGGGTTTCCTAAGGTTAAGGGGTCGGTTCAAGGGCTCAGCCAGGGGCTTGAGACGTGTCTTATGGTCCTAGTGAAGGTCTAGTGTGAGCCATGAGTCGAGCCAAAAGCTCCCACAGCCGCTATAGCGTTTGTACCCCGGTTGCACGCGAGGAGCCATGAGGAGCGTTGCTGGTGCGTGAGTTATAGGGCATGAGACGTCTAGTATGTGTCTGAAAGGGACTGATCATGGTATTTTTTAGTGTCTAAGGAAGGGGTATAGGGCCTGGTTTGGGGTTGTTTCGAGCCCTTGTCCATTCAGGGTCGTAAATTGTCCGAACGTGTAGAAAAAAAGGCGAATTGAGCCTAGATTAAAAAGTTATCCATTTTTTCGGTTTTGGCTTGGGCTTGGGGACTTCCAACAGCTTAAATGGTGTCTTAGGTTCTTAAGAAAGGTCTGGTCTTGGGTTCGTTTGAGTCGGAAGGTTAGTTTGGTCATTTGCTTAACCAAAAACGCGAAAACGGTGGTAAACGAGCTCTCCGATGACCGAATTGAGTTGTTTTTGAAACATAGGTCCAAAGATTGAATTTCCAGCAAGTTACTGGATATTTTTGGGTGTTTTTAAAGTTTCAAAACTTAGTCGTCTCCTTGAGTCAAAGTTTAAGGTCGTCCGGGTACGTATAGCATTGAATCGTGAGCAGTCGGTTCGAGGAAAGTCGAGGGCGGTTTGCAACTTCCTAAAACAATTCCAAATCATGTTAAAAATTATTTTTTAGAAGTTTTAAAGTATATGCATGATATATACTATTGTTTAGAAGTTTTAACACGTATATGATATTTTTAGCATTCTCGACGTAAATGAATGGTATAAAACATATTTTTGGGAATTTTTAAAGAATATGGAGAGTTATGAATGTTCTATGAAATGATAAAGTAAAAGAAAATATTCTTGAGAAATGTGAATCGATTGTGACGAAAAAGTAGTAAGGGATCCGTTGAAAATGAGAACGTTGAACTTGCAATGAAAAGGGAGTGAACCGTCGAAAACGGGGGTTGGAATCTCAATGACAATGGATGCGTTGAAAAAGTGAACAGTGAAGTTATTTTTATGATAGTCGATGGGATCGTCGAAAAAGTGGACGTTGAACCCGGCGACCTAATACTGTGGTTTATAGATTTATCAATCGAATGAATGTTGTCATTTTCAAGGATCGGATTTCACCTAAAAATTATGATTTTTAATTGAAAATTTTCATATCTATCCATGATTTCAAAAGTTGCATATTTTGAAGGTTCATGTTTTGATGAAAGAGACTATTTTTAGTAAAAGTAATTTTTATGCATGTGAGTTTATATTTATGTACTTGCTATATGAGGTTTGAGTATGCTGAGTCATTAGACTCACTAGGTTTGAATGGTTGCAGGTGATGATGATGTTGAGTCGTGAGGTGCGGACTATCGAGCATCGAGAGGTGCAGTGCATACCCGAGGACCTAGAAATCCCGCATATGTTAAAGACTTGATGATTTTATTTATAGACTGTTAAAATGATAGAATTTATTGAGTTGAATTTTTAACTTTTATCGCTTATTTTACTTATTGCACATGAATGATTATGAATGATATGAAGTTCTATTTATTTGACTATTTATGCTAGTTATTATTGATGAATTAATTATGCATGGTTTAGTTAAAAAAAATTAGTGCAAATTAAATAAATTTAGAAGTAGGGTCGTTTCAGTTGGTATCAGAGCGATTGTTCTTGAAAAGGGTCATGCATGCTGCTTTTTCCAAAGAGCTCGATAAGTCACGCCTCAAGTTTGTGAGTTTTAATGTTTTAAATTTTTTTATATGCAGTTATTTATTGCCTAGATTTACTTGCTTATATGATTGTTAAAGATAAATGTTAGATTTCTTTTATTTTAAAACTGCATGTTGGTTATGTGTTGGGTTGGACGACTTGTACATAGATGCCTCCTAAACGAGTTCTCTGCAGAGTTAATGAATGTAGGCGGGAGGAAGAGATTCCACAGCCTCCCCCTAATCAGGACTCAAGTGCTCGTGTTCTAGCCGGTATGGCTCAATTACTGGAGCAGTATGTTGGTAATACTGCGAGGGTTCGACAAGAGGAAGTTTATGAGAGGTTTAGGAGGATGGACCCCGAGGACTTTTCTCGCACCACTGATCCATTCGTTGCCGAGGGATGAATTAGGTCTTTAGATATGATATTTAGGTGTATGGGTATGGTGAATGCTGACCGGGTTTTTTGTACTATTTATTTGCAGAAGGGCGATGATTTCTTATGGTGGGAGGGAGCGGAGCGAGGAGTGGACCTTGGGACATTGACTTTGGAGGGCTTCAAGAAGGTATTCTATGATAAGTATTTCACTGCCGATGTTCGATCGAGGTTGAAGAGAGTTTATGAGTCTTCGCCAGGGGGATGCACCTGTTGTTGAGTTTGTCCAGAAGTTTGACCGGAGCCGTCATTTTGTGCCCCTGATTGCAAATGATGCTACAGAGAAGTTTCCTCACTTCTTGGATGGTTTGAAGCCGACGATCCGTCGGGATGTGATGCCTATTGACCCGATCGATTATACTACTGATCTAGCTAAAGACTTTCGAGCCGAGCAATCATTGAAGGACATTGACTGGGAGATGCAGCGCAAGAGGAACCATACACAGCATTCGAATCAGTAGAATAAGAAACCTTTCACGGAGCCAAGCAAGGAACAAGGTCAGCAGAAGCAAGGAGCACCGAGGCAACCACAAAAACTTGGAGCGCCAAAGAGTGATGTCAAGCCTTTTTCAAGGAATGCAACCGCCTCCATTATGGCAAGTGTCTATGGTTCTCTGGAAAGTGCTTCAAATGTGGAGAGTAAGGACATATCGTCCTCAATTGCCCTAAGCTACATGCACCTACAACTGGTAGGGAATATGTCATGCATTCTGAGGAGGCTGAAGCAGAGCCGACACGGCTCTGATTACTGGTAACCTAGTTGTTTAACATTTTTACATTGCTTTTATTGTATGAAATGTTAAATTGGTTATTGGAATTAATTGGGATAATGAAAAACTTAGAGGAGAATAGGTTGCATATTCTACCTGAGCTGGATTTAAGAGATGACACTGAAAATTTATTGGGATAGAAATGCAATTTTCGAGATTTTAAGCACCAAAATGAAAGAAATTCAAAACTTTAAGGGTTGAAATGCTATCTTCGAATAAATTATTTGGGGTTAAGTGTGATAATTTCCAAGAACGACTTTGGGTTCCTAGTGGCGATTCACTGATAAGGGTTGTCATGAAGGAAGCTCATAACACTCTGTACTCCATTCATCCTGAAAGTACGAAGATGTACAAGGATCTACAGCAATTGTATTGGTGGTCGGACATGAAGCGAGACATCTTGCATTTTGTGTCCGAATGTTTGACATGCCAGCAAGTAAGGCAGAGCATCAGAGTACGCAGCGAAAGCGTGATAAAATGAAAATTTTAAGCCAATCAGATTAAGTATGAGGTGAATGAGGGAGCCTAAGCTTTTCAATTATCAAGACAAGACAAATTTCGAGAACGAAATTCTATTTAAAGGGGGAGGAATTGTAAGTCGGAAAACCCGAAAACACTAACCACATGCAAGCATAAAAATTATTTGAATTTATTTAATGAGTGGCCTAGAAGCGCAATTAAGTATGAGCACGGTTTAATGATTATTTAATCGAATGTTATGAAAGTGAACTTTCTGTAGTCGAATACGTTATGTACGGCAAAGACGAGAGAACGAGGGACAATTTTGATAAAGTTTCTATTTTTAGAAAGTTATAAATAGAAACACTATATTTATTAAGTCCAAATTAGGAAAGTGACAATTTATTGATAGTAAGGGACAAAATTAATTTGTAACGAAATTTTAAGAAAAAAATGAGTAGTTTCGGGCCTGTGATACTAAAAAACGAGTAGCACCATAAATTTTTAAATATTTTTGGGACTTTTTAGTAAGATTAATTAAGTATTTAATTAATTCTTTAATGGGCCTAGATTAATGAATATTAAATTAAAGAATTAGGGTCCCTAACTACATCTAAAGCACAATTAGCAACCTAACAACTAAATTAAATAAAAACCTACCAACCCTTACACCAAAAACTCACGCCACTCACACACAATTGCAGCACACCCACACATACACACTAGGACTCTAGGTGGCCGGGACATAGAGGAAGGAAGGAAGGGAAATTTCGCGTTCCGTTCGTCTCTCATCGTGCCGTCTCTTGTATATATCGTAAGAATAAAGGAAAAAGACATGTTTTCAAACCTTTTTTTTATGCACCATTCAATACATATTATTGCATGTATTATGATTTTGTGTGTAAAATTTACAAGGATGATGGTTTTCAACTTCCTACGTGTGCATCTCATGTTTTCATAAAAGTTTTTTTTTTTATGTTTATTGAATTGTTGAAGGAGGGATGCAAACCAAGGCATTCAAGGTCTGGTATAGAAATTTAAGAGGAGGTTTGAAGGGATTAAAGTCACAACAGAAAGCCGCAATGGGGCCGTCCATCCCTGCAGGCAAAACGCATGCAAGCAGTGAAGGGAAAGGGTGCGGCTTTGGTGTTACTACGGCTATGGTGGCTACATGGGACCCTAGATGTGGTCTTGAGAGAAGGATGAGGGTCCTAGGATGGTCTAGGTATGGTTCGGTCAAAGCTTGTTTGGGTCGGTCGAGCGCTCTAACCGAAATACCAGAAACATGCACATGTTGTGATGTTTTGGTGCGTGGGGCTTCCTAGGGTTAATGGATCGGTTCAAGGGCTGGGCTAGAGGCTTGGGACGTACCTTAGGGTCCTAATGAGGGTCTAGTGTGAGCCATGAGTCGAGCCAAAGGCTCCCACAATCGCTAGAGCATTTGTACCCCGGTTGCACGAGAGGAGCCATGAGGAGCACTGCTGGTGCGTGAGCTGTAGGGCATGAGGCATCTAGTCTGTGTCTGAAAGGGCCTGATTATGGTATTATTTAGTGTCTAAGGAAGTGGTATAGGGCCTGGTTTGGGGATGTTTCAAGTCATTGTCCATTCGAGGTCGTAAATTGTCCGAACGTGTAAAAAAAAGGCAAATTGAGTCTAGGTTAAAAAGTTATCCATTTTTTCAGTTTTGGCTTGCGCTTGTGGACTTCCAAAAGCTTAAATGGTGGCTTAGGATGTTAACAAAGGTATGCTCTTGGGTTGTTTCGAGTCGGAACGGTAGGTTGGTCATTTGTTTAACAAAAAACGCGAAAATGTTGGTAAACGAGCCATCGGTAAGCGAATTGAGTTGTTTTTGAAACATAGGTCCTAAGATTGAATTTACAGCAAGTTACTGGATATTTTTGTGTGTTTTTAAAGTTTCAAAATTTAGTCGTCTCCTTGAGTCAAAGTTTAAGGTCGTCCAGGTACGTATATTGTTGAATTGTGAGCAGTCGGTTCGAGGAAATTCGAGTGTGGTTTGCAACTTCCTAAAACAATTTCAACTCATGTTAAATATTATTTTAAGTTTTAAAGTATATGCATGATATATACTATTTTTTAGAAGTTTTAACCCACATATGATATTTTTAGCAATCTCGACGTATATGAATGATATAAAGCATATTTTTGGGAATTTTAAAGAATATGGAAAGTTATGAATGCTCTATGAAATGATAAAGTAAAGGAAAATACTCTTGAGAAGTATGAATTGATTGTGACGAAAAATTAGTAAGGGATCCATTGAAAACGGGAGCAGTGAACTTGCAATGAAAAGGGAGTGAAATGTCGAAAACGAGGGCAGGAATCTCAATGATAATGGATCCGTTGAAAAGTGAATGGGAAGTTATTTTTATGATAGTCGGTGGATCATTGAAAAAATGGACGTTGAACTTGACAGCCTCGTACTATGATTTATAGATCGATCAATCAAATGAATGTTGTCACTTTCAAGGATCAGATTTCACCTAAAAATGATGATTTTAAATGGAAAATGTTCATATCTACGCATGATTTCAAAGTTGCATATTTTGAAGGTTCATGTTTGGATGAAAGAGATAATTTTTAGTAAAAGTAATTTTTATGCATGCGAGTGTATATTTACGTACTTGCTATATGAGGTTTGAGCATGCTGAGTCATTAGACTCACTAGGTTTGAATGATTGCAGGTGATGACGATGTTGAGTTGTGAGGTGCGGATTATCGAGCATCTGAGAGGTGCAGTGCATACCGAGGACCTAGAAATTCCGCATATATTAAATACTTTTTATGATTTTATGGATTATCGGTTTTATTTATAGACTGCTAAGATGTTATAATTTATTGAGTTGAATTTTAAACTTTTATGGCTTATTTTCTTATTCCACATGAATGATTATGGATTATATGGAGTTCTATTTATTCGACTATTTATGCTAGTTATTATTGATGAATTAATTATGCATTATTTAGTAAAAAAAACTAGTGCAAATTAAATGAATTTAGAAGTAGGGTCGTTTCAGTACCTTTTCATAAATGAGATAAATAAAGAAATATCTGTAAAAATCATATGTGAACATTATAAATACTGTTGGTCATTCCATGAAGACGAAGGGAATGAGACAAAAATATCTGTATGTATTAGTTCTAAGACGCCTGAACATCTGCTGACTTAAATTTTTTTTTTGTTGGTATGTTTGATATTTATACGATTAAGACAATTATTAAAATATGTGTAATCCAAATGCTCGAGAATTTATTCTTACACAAGTATCTTTATTCTCTTTTCAGATATATGACCCAATCTCTTGTGTCATAACACAGCTGGATTCTCGCTGGCTAATTTTTTTAAGTGTCTACTTTTTGTAGTGATTCATTACACAAAGCAATAATATCCAATGAATAAAGATTATCATATCCTGAAAAAGATCCAGAACCAACAAATTTTGAATCATGAAATAAACTGAATATTTTAAAATTTGCAAAAGAACAAGAGTAACCGAATTTTTACAAAATTGAAATGAAAATCAAATTATGTCTAAAAGATAGTAAAAATTTTTCGAAAAGATCCAAATAAATTTCAGTCTTTAAAATTAATTTGTATTTTCCTATTATCTTGACTTCAAAATTTGTTTTCATCACCAACATAGACGAATATTTCAGCATCACTTGGTTTTTGGAAATCCAGGTAACCTTGCATTGACACACTTACGTGAGTTGTTGCATCAGAATCTATCCACCACATGTGTCTTAGATCTGAAATTAAATTAACTTCAGAACAAACCATATTCAGAATCATACATTTCTTAGCATGTCAAGCATGGTAATTAGTGCATTGATTCCTTATATTCCCATAATTGCCACATAAAAATTAACCAGAACTTTGAGAATCACTAGGAATCTAATTTTGTTTCTTCGGAGGTTGTGTGTCTACAGCTTCCCGATCATTATTTTTCTTTCCTTTCTCTTTCTAGGTAGGGCATAATGAGCACTTTCTATCTTTTCTTGCATCAACTTTTCCTCTTCTTAAACACAATGCGAGATTAGCTCATTCAGAGACCAGTCTATTTCTGACAATTATAACTCACCTTAAATTGATTAAACTATTGGAAATTTGATATCAAAATCAGATGCACCAACAAGTACTCAGAGAGGTCAAGCTTCAGTACTTTAAGTCATTTAGCAAGATGAGACATATCCATGATGTAGTCCCTTATGTCATCTTTCCCACTATACCTGATTGAAACGAGGCTTGCCACGAGTGTACCAATTTCATATTTTCACTCTTAGCAGACCTATTTTCGAGGTCCTTGAGGAATTTCTTAGCCATAGCAATATTGCTAGACATTGTGCTTTCATTAGAGGCACTCTTACCCATAATGGAGGGAGGAGAGTCAACTCTTATCGCAAGGTCCAAATCCATGACTTCGAGAACTATCAGTAAATTTTCTTGCCAAAATTTGAAATTTGAGTCATTTAGCGTAGGAATATAATGAAAATTCGAATGAATATTTGCAGGAGTCAAATTTGAATAGAGAACAAAACCACAATATACATGCTCAAAAAATATTCATATAAAATAATCATCAATAAATCCATAAAACATAAACATCATAATAGGATACCAAACATTCCATTAATGTTTTTATCTTTGGACAAAAGATTAACTTGTAAGTAACATCTTGACGCAACAGTCAAACAATGATAATAACTATCATATCATATAATAATGTCTTTAGGTCGATTTGTCATTCACATGAAAAACTAAACAACTATCACATGTTTACCACCACAAGTGTATGTGTAATTAAATTAAACATTAACATTCATTTGGGTCGATCGATATTCATAAAAATACAGACGCAAAGTATTTTATATTTCAAAAACAAATAGCTTCAACAAAAAGGTCACTTTGGAGATATTTTTTTTCAAACAATCCATTTCAAAAAATATATAACCTTATCATTATTTGAATAATAAAAAATTTAAACTTAAACCGAATAACTTTAGCCGCAAAAAAAATTTGATCACAGAAAAATAGGTATGGGGGCGCGCTAAAAAAGAGGCACTGTGCATCTGAAACTATCTAGGATAGACCTAGGCACGCGAGAATGCTCGTGTGTGGTCAACTTTTCCGAGGCAAGCTTGGGTGCACAAGCATGCCCTAAGGAAATGCCACCATGCGCTTGAGCTTGTCCGGACAGATTGTCGCACATGGGGGAGCCCATACGATTGTCATATCCCGGTATTCTGAAAATTTGATGAGTGTGGGTGTGCTGCCTTTTCAGTGTTGGCGTGATGTAAAAACTGAGCGGAAACCCCGTAGTTTTGAATTTCTGATTTCTTTGGAAAAAACTGAATTGTAATTCAAAACTATCAACATGAATCCTTAAAAATAGTTTTCAATCAAATTATTTTTCCAGATCTGAAATCATATTAAAAATGTTCAAATAAAATTTTATTTTCTAGATCTGGAACAAATTTCATGCATTAAATTTAAATAAAATCTCACTGATTCAACATGAGTGTCTATGAACCACTTGTTGGGAAAAATCCAAATAAATTCAGAATCCATCATGTTAAATAATAAATAATTAAATAAATAACTTTAGCGGAAGCGTATCTAAAGCAATAATCTATCCCTTGAGAACGAGTGGTTTAGACCATTTGTGTTCATTGATATGCTGTTGCTGGCATGCTGATGGTACTCATCATCTGCTACTCTACAGAGAGATTTATGACCTTTATAAGGCTTCAACCAATGGAAAGATGAATATTCACTCTAGACTAATGAAAATGTACCAAGACAAACCTTCTTGATGGTTTTATGCTCTTCTAGAGGTGACTATGTCGGTTGCTCTTGCCCTATGCGTCTTCCTGAACGATGAGGTTCAAATTCCTTACTGAGGTATTTTTCTTGCTATTCCCATAGCTTTCTCTATACTCTTCCTATCACTATTATTACTGCCACAATAGATCAGGTGATTCCTTGAAATATCTGCCTCATACTCTTCATTTTTCCTCTTCTAGTTGTTTTGGAAGCCGAGTGAATTCTATAAAGTTTGCTGATACTCAAGCCACCATTATGAAATTCAACATATTTTGACAAAAAATTAATACATGGTTTGAGTTAGAAAAAATAGTTGGTTTGATTATGTAAGCGATGATATTTTTTTTTGTTTTGTTCCCTAAACTTCAACTATAAATACTCATCCATTCTTCATTTTAAATCACACCAAAACACAAAATCATCTTATCTATAATCATAAGTGTAGAAGTTATATAAATGATTTTGTGTTAGATTTCTTAAGGATTATTTATCCTTGGAAGGTGTGATGACCCGTATTTCGTATTAATAATTCTAACTGTGATGACCCGTATTTCGTATTCTTAATTTTGCGGAATTATTAAAAATTTTCTCTTTAAATGAATAAGCTTGCAACGTATAAAAACTTTCGTAAAATAACCCAACGGTTTAACATAAACATAGCAGCGGAAACTGAATAATGTTTTAAACAATAACTTAAAATATATAAAATTTATAACAAGAGTTTGAACATAAAACTGAATAACTAAACGTGAGGTCCTCGGGTTCGTACTACCGCCGATCCGAGCTAACTCACTGGTCCCCGCCCTCAGCCTCTGCATCGTCAGTACCTACATCAATCAAGTCTAGTGAGTCTAAAGACTCAGCATCCATATATCGTGAATAACAAGTAAATATATCATAAAATCTCATGTCATGTAAAGATATCATATCGTAAAGCGTAACGTGAAAAATCGTGTCATGAATAATTATAAATACGTGCATAACTGAAAAATCGTACGTAAAATGTTTGCTCGATAGAGCCCTATCATAAAATAGCATATCAAAATTTTCTGTTGAGATAATGTTCTACGCAAGTGGCCCAAAATATAACATGAACGTCTGATCAGACTAAACCACAGTATACTGGGGGTAGAGATCATCACAGCCCTTGGACTGGATATCCGTACCCATACATAATCGTAAACCGGTCGTAAGTCACCGTGTGAAGCAATCCCATAAGCGTAAGGTGGCCACAAGACATATCCCATATATCTGAAAATAAACATTTTCTATTTTTATGCACGTAATATAATTATTATCCTGTTTTAATTTACCAATTGAGTTGGATCGTTTCCAGGCTCGCTGCGACCTAATTCTAACATGAGACACATGCAAATAATCTAACTTGACCAACACTTCATAATCGAACTAAAAACGAGACAATTACGCCCAACAAACTTAGTATCTAACCATGACTCCGAACCAACATCGAACCATCATTTATTCATGATTAAAATACCTAAAATACTGGAAAATATATACCAAGGGCTGTAATACACGAAAATTGTGCATGGAGGCCAAAATCATGAAACGCTCTTTCGAGAGTCACTTTGGCACATTGCACCGTAAATTCTCGTACGACCTCTAAACTTAACCAAATCACAAACGGCCAAAAACATGACCTTCCTAACTCAATAAGGTACTGTCCAGTCCAAGGCCATAGGCTAAAATCCAACCAAGATCTCGTACGTGACCTCTGAACCGCAGCAAATCTGCTGTAAAATTCCAGCGGCAGCAGCTGTGCTTGCTTCGCTTCGATTACAAGGCTAATGGTCATTGGGGCTTGAACCAAGGACCAAAGTCTCTTATCAACAAGCTAAGGAGTGGCTTGAACCGTGGCTAAGGGCACTAGGCCAACCACAATCCACCCAAACACCTAGGACGACACACAGCTCAAACCGAGAAACACACAGAAAATTCTGTACCATGCGATTGTTTGGATCGCTTGCTGTCATGTGTCGTTCCAGTGGTCATATGATCAACCATGGCTTGATCTAGACATGATGAAGTGTTGTATGAACCAAGGTTAAGGGATAAAAGCCAACCAAGATCTATCCAAAACCTCAAGAGCCGAAACTCACTCACAAAAATCAGAAAAATGAAACCGAGGGACATGTGTTTGTTTTGTTTTAAAAACCGATGGGACCATGAACCAAGCCTTGAAAGGCTATCTTGGTCACGTCCTAGACATGCTAAGGGAAGGTCCTAACCATGGTTACGGGCCCAAAGGCCAACCAAGATTCGAACCTCCTTGAACAATCAAAACCAGAAATTTCGAGACTCAACTTGCAACTATGGTGGAGTTGCTGTCAAGTCTTGAATCCAGCGAGTTTGGGGCTTAAACTAATGGACCAAAATGATCCTAACTCACCCTAGTACATGCCTAGATGCAGCCTTGGGTGCCTGGAAATCGAGCCAACCTCCTGAACCACAAAACAAGCCAAAACCGTGAAGCACAAGGAGAAGCTGAAAAATCTGTGCAGAAATTTTTTTTGTGTAGTTGCTGTCAAAATTTCGATTTTTATCATGGATCAAGATTATGTAAAGGTTTAAAAATAGATATATGACTTGATTGAAGAGCAAAGAAACCATATATACATGCCTTAAATTGTTTTTCCAATAAACAACACGATACGTCGAACCGGGAGACACGGCAACGGAAATGAAAAAACCTTGTTATTGTTGTTTTATTGGCCAAGAATGGGAGCTGCTAAATCTCTATAATTTTGTGCTAGGTGGAGTGAAGTAGGTGGTGAAGGCTTGTGGTCAAATAAGGTTGTGCATGGAGGAATAAATGATGGCAAGTTGGGGGGGAACATGCATGATGAATGGGTGGCCTTTGTTTTGTTGTTGGGGGAGTTAAATGGTGTCAAGTTGGGACTGTGTGGAGTGGAATTGACCGAGAGTTTTCTTTCCAATTGGTGTAGGATTTGTTTAAGTTTTGCTAAGTAGAATCCTAGGTTAGATAAGCTTGATTAAAACATTAATTAAGCATAATCTTGATGAATTAAGAAGCCTACAATTAAATTGGTGATTAATTAATTAAATTAGACTTAAATCCACTTGATTTCATTAAAATAAATTAGTTCTTAGCTCGGAATAAATTTAGGAATATTTTTGGAACATAAAATTCATCTCCGATTTCCTATCTCTGGTCCGGTCTCGCGTATATATCTAAAAAGCTAAAATTTGAAAAACCAGATTTAAAAATCCTTAAAAATTACGTAAATGATTTAAATGCAAATAAATCAACAATTTCTTAAAATAATAACCATTTAAAATTAAATAATGGAAATTATGCACATATCTACGCATATTGGTTTTTCGGGTACTACAACACTCCTCCCCTAAATAAAATTTCGTCCTCGAAATTAGAACTCACCGAATAAATCTGGAAAGTGACTCCGCATCTTTGACTCTGACTCCCAAGTAGCTTCCTCATTGGAATGATTAAGCCACTTGACCTTCACTGATTTGATCACCTTGTTTCGAAGCTTCTTCTCCTTACGGTCTAAGATCTGCACTGATCTCTCTTCATTAGACAAGTTCGGAGAAAACTGCAACGGCTCAAAGTTCAACACATGAGAAGGGTTCGCTAAATACTTCCTCATCATCGACACATGGAACACATTGTGTACTCCGGCCATATTCGGCGGAAGAGCAACACGATATGCTAATGTCCCAACTCTGTCGAGGATCTCAAATGGTCCGATGAACCTCGGACTAAGCTTCGCCTTCTTTCCGAATCTCATGACACCCTTCATCGGTGCTATCTTCAAAAAAACATGGTCGCCAACGGCAAACTCTAGATCTCTCCTCCTCCGGTCGGCATAATTCTTCTGTCGACTCTGAGCAGTCCTCATTCTGTCACGGATTACGACTACTTGATCGGCAGTCTGCTGGATGATCTCTGGACCTAACTCTGATCGCTCGCCTACTTCATCCCAATGAATAGGCGATCTACACTTCCTTCCGTACAGTACTTCATAGGGATCCATACCTATAGACGACTGGAAGCTGTTGTTATAGGTAAACTCCACTAATGGAAACTTCGATTCCCAGCTCCCTAAGAAATCGATGACACAAGCACGGAGAAGATCCTCCAAGATCTGAATAACTCTCTCTGATTGACCATCTATCTTAGGGTGAAAAGCTGTGCTAAACAACAACTTCGTACCCATCACTGAATGTAGACTCTTCCAAAATGAGGAAGTGAATCTTGGATCTCTGTCAGAAACAATAGAGACTGGGATACCTTGTAATCGGACTATCTCACGGATATATAACTCGGCATACTGAATCATGGAGAAAGTCGTCTTAATAGGAAAGAAATGCGCTGACTTGGTAAGACGATCAACAATCACCCATATAGCATTCGAACCTCTAGCCGACTTCGGTAAACCAACCACGAAATCCATGTTAATGTTCTCCCACTTCCACTCGGGAATGGGAAGTGGCTTGAGTAAGCCGGCTGGCCTCTGATGTTCAGCTTTAACAAGCTGACAAGTCAAACACTCGGATAAAAATCTCCGGATCTCTCTCTTCATACCGGGCTACAAATATAACATCTGCAGATCCTTGTACATCTTCGTACTCCCAGGATGAATAGAGTATGGGGACATAAGGGCCTCAACTAATATGTTTGTTCGAATAGAATCGCTGCTAGGAACCCATATCCTATCTCGATAACGAATAATGCCATCACTCACTGTGTACAAAACACTGCCCTTTGCCTCATTTCTCTGCCTCCACTTCGCCAACTGCTTATCAGATGACTGACTGCTGCAAATACGGTCTAATAAAGAAGACTTAATTGCCAAGGTAGATAAATGGGGAACTCTACCTCGAGTATAAATCTCTAGACCAAACCTCTGAATCTCACTCTGAAGAGGCCTCTGAACTGTCAAATGAGCCATCACTGCGACTTTTCGGCTCAAAGCATCCGCTATTACATTAGCTTTACCAGGATGGTAGCTAATGTCACAGTCATAATCCTTGACTAACTCCAACCAACGCCTCTGACGCATATTCAACTCTTTCTGCGTAAAGAAGTACTTGAAGCTCTTGTGGTCGGTAAAGATCTGACACTTCTCTCCATATAGATAATGCCTCCAAATCTTCAAGGCAAATACTACAGCAGCTAACTCAAGATCATGAGTAGGGTAGTTCTTCTCGTGGATCTTCAACTGACGAGAAGCATACGCTATTACTTTTCCATGCTGCATCAACACTGCGCCTAAACCAAGCTTCAAAGCATTAGTATACAATACAAAATCTCCGGGCCCAGAAGGCATGGACAAGAACGGCGCTGAAATAAGAGTTTGCTTCAAAGAATCGAAGCTCTTCTGGCACTCATTGCTCCACACGTACTTAGCATTCTTCTTAGTCAATGACGTGAGTGGAACTGCGATAGAGGAGAAACCCTGAATAAACTTCCGATAGTATCCTGCTAGACCAAGGAAACTACGGATCTTTGATGCATTCTGCGGCACCTCCCAATCTCTGACTGCCGCAACCTTCGCTGGGTCTACCTCAATGCCACTGCTAGATATGATGTGGCCTAGGAATGCCACTTCTCTAACCAGAACTCTCACTTGCTGAACTTAGCGAACAGCTTGTGCCTCTGCAACGTCTGCAATACTGCGGTCAGATGCCTGTTGTGATCCTCTTGACTCTTTGAGTAGACGAGAATGTCGTATATGAATACAATGACGAACTGATCAAGATACGGCTGAAATACACGAATCATGAGATCCATGAAGATCGCCGGCGCATTCGTCAGACCGAACGGCATCACAAGGAACTAGAAGTGCCCATAACGAGTCCTAAAAGCAGTCTTAAAAGTATCGGCGTCTTTAACCCTCAACTGGTGATATCCGGAACGCAGATCTATCTTGGAGAATACTGAGGCTCCCTGCAACTGATCAAAAAAATCCTCGATCCTCGGAAGTGGGTATTTATTCTTCACTGTAACCCTGTTCAACTCCCGGTAGTCAATGCAAAGCCTCATCGATCCGTCTTTCTTCTTCACGAATAAGACAGACGCGCTCCATGGAGAGAAACTCGGGCGAATAACTCCTTGTCAAGAAGCTCCTGAATCTGTTTCTTGAGCTCAACAATCTCTGACCGGTGCTAATTTGTATGGTGCCTTAGAGATAGGCGCGGTACCTGGCATAAGATCGATCAAAAACTCAACCTCTCGTACCGGTGGTCTACCAGAGACGCCATCAGGAAAAACTTCTGAAAAGTCCTTGAAAACTGGGACATCTGCAACTGACTGGTTGGGGACCTCGGGAACAGATATAATGGTCGCAATAAATGCTCGACAACCCCTATGCATGAGCTTTCTAGCCTGAATACAAGATATCATGATCGGCAAATTAAAGTACCTGTCAGGCTCAAATAGGAACTGTTACCTTCCAAGCGGTCGGACTAAAACAGATATCCGCTAAAAATCAATAAGTACTCTATTCTTGTGCAGCCAATCCAACCCAAGGATAATATCGAACTTTGGCATTGGCAGCACGATCAAATCCGCATAGACAAGATTTCCATGAAGCTCGAGGTCTATGTCTCATACTACGCTAGTCGCTGCCATCTCCTCGCCAGATGGAATAACCACAGAATACGCCACATCCAATCCAATCGTCTTGACCTTGATGGAATTCGCAAAGGTCTCAGATATGAATGAATGAGTGGCCCCAGAATCAATCAAGGCGTTCGTAGAAGCTCCGCCTTTAAATATTCTTCCTGAAAGGTTGGAACATCTATCTAAATCCAATAATTTACCAGAATTAATCCTATAGACGTGCAAAGGTCAAAGTTCTTCTAACTTAGATTCTCAAAACGACCCGAATAGAACATGCAATCTTATCACACTTTCTAAGTTCAAATCTTATAACCCAATAATTCAAAGCAATTAATCCAAAAATGCTGAATTAAATATGCTAAAATTTTCCCAAATATAAACTTAAAGATTCAAGATACCTGTCAAGAGCATAGTCCCTGGGTTCGCCTCCGCTGCATGGAGTGCAAACACTCTGCCCTGAGTAGGCAATGTCCCTTGAGGACAATCCTTCAGCAAATGGCCAGTACCGCCACACTTGAAACACTTCCTAGAGCCATACATGCAAACTCCGGTATGGCGGCATGTACACCTGGCACAGACCGGGTACTCCTGCATCCTCGGGACCACACGTCCCTGCTGCTGCTGCTGCCCTCTGCTCCTCGATGGGCCATGGAAAGGCCTCTTATGCTGCTGCTGGTGAGGAGGGCGGTGGGGCGCCTGAAATGGCCGCTTACCCTGGCGGTCATTCTCGATATCTCTCTTATCCTGCTCTGCAGTAAGAGCTCTAGAGACGGCGACCTCATATGTCGTAGGGCCAGCAACCCTAACATCACGGCGCAAGATTGACAGCAATCCATCCATGAAGTGCCTAAGCCTGGCACCCTCGTCGTTCGCGATCAGGGGTACAAAGTGACAACCCCTCTCGAACTTACGGATAAACTCCGTAACAGTCATGTCACCCCGTCTCAGGGTCATAAACTCCCTGGTCAACCTTGAACGCACGTCATCAGTAAAATACTTAGAGAAGAATACCTCTCTAAAGCGCATCCAACTGAGAGTAGCTAGATCCAGAGCTACAGATGCGCCCTCCCACCATAGACGGGCGTGTCCTCCAAAAAGATAGGTCGCACAGCGGACCCTGTCAACATCCTCCAGCTCCATAAATCTGAAAGTAACCTCTAGGGACTTAATCCGTCCTTCAGCAACCATGGGATCAGACGTCCTAGTGAACTCCTTCGGGTTCATCCTCATGAACCGCTCACATATAGTCTCGGGTCTAGGCGGCCTAGCTACCGCTGCCGCATTGTTCCCCGCGAACTGTGCGAAGAACTGAGTCATATCCGCCATCATCTGGGTATGCATATCAGGTGGTGGAGGAGGTGGCAGTGGACCTCTATCCTCATAACGGTTCTGAGTCTAATCAGCCTCGCTTTCAGCACCTCTCGGGCGGTCAATAACTCGTCAAGGAGGCATACTGTACCATGTAAAATCCTTACGTAACCAACATGCAATATTTCTACTATTTTTCTTGAAATTTAAATATATATTTGCTAAAACATAATCTTGACATAAAATATTTTTCATGAGAACATGCTGATAAAATAGTTCATGAGAACATGCTAGTTAACTATTTCATGCTCAAAAAAATGTAATACGTGAAAGTAGGACTTACAGACTGAAGACGTGATTTCGTGAGCTTCTCGAGATCAGTAGTAAGTACAACCCTTTACAAGAAACATCGCTCTGATACCAACTGTGATGACCCGTAATTCGTATTAATAATTCTAACTGTGATGACCCGTATTTCGTATTCATAATTTTGCGGAATTATTAAAAATTTTCTATTTAAATAAATAAACTTGCAACGTATAAATACTTTCGTAAAATAACCCAACGGTTTAACATAAACATAGCAGCGGAAACTGAATAATGTTTTAAACAATAACTTAAAATATATAAAAGTTATAACAAGAGTTTGAACATAAAACTGAATAACTAAACGTGAGGTCCTCGGGTTCGTACTACCGCCGATCCGAGCTAACTCACTGGTCCCCGCCCTCAGCCTCTGCATCGTCAGTACCTACATCAATCAAGTCTAGTGAGTCTAAAGACTCAGCATGCATATATCGTGAATAACAAGTAAATATATCATAAAATCTCATGTCATGTAAAGATATCATATCGTAAAGCGTAACGTGAAAAATCGTGTCATTAATAATTATAAATACGTGCATAACTGAAAAATCGTATTCGATAGAGCCCTATCATAAAATAGCATATCATAATTTTCTGTTGAGATAATGTTCTACGCAAGTGGCCCACAACATAACATGCACGTCTGATCAGACTAAACCACAGTATACTGGGCGGTAGAGATCATCACAGCCCTTGGACTGGATATCCGTACCCATACATAATCGTAAACCGATCGTAAGTCACCGGGTGAAGCAATTCCATAAGCGTAAGGTGGCCACAAGACATATCGCATATATCTAAAAAATAAACATTTTCTATTTTTATGCACGTAATATAATTATTATCCTGTTTTAATTGACCAATTGAGTTGGATCGTTTCCAGGCTCGCTGCGACCTAATTCTAACATGAGACACATGCAAATAATCTCAACTTGACCAACACTTCATAATCGAACTAAAAACGAGACAATTACGCCCAACAAACTTAGTATCTAACCATGACTCCGTACCAACCCGAACCAACATCGAACCAACATCGAACCATCATTTAGTCATGATTAAAATACACCTAAAATACTGGAAAATATATACCAAGGTCTGTAATACACGAAAATTGTGCATGGAGGCCAAAATCATGAAACGCTCTTTCGAGTGTCACTTTTGCACATTGCACCGTAAATTTTCTTACGACCTCTAAACTTAACCTAATCACAAACAGCCAAAAACATGACCTTCCTAACTCAATAAGGTACTGTCCAGTCCAAGGCCATAGGCTAAAAGCCAACCAAGAATTCGTACGTGACCTCTGAACCGCAGCAAAGCTGCTGTAAAATTCCAGCGGCAGCAGCTGTACTTGATTCGCTTCGATTACAAGGCTAATGGTCATTGGGGCTTGAACCACGGACCAAAGTCTCTTATCAACATCCTAAGGAGTGGCTTAAACTGTGGCTAAGGGCACTAGGCCAACCACAATCCACCCAAACACCTAGGACGACACACAGCTCAAACCGAGAAACACACAGAAAATTCTGTACCATGCGATTGTTTGGATCGCTTGCTGTCATGTGTCGTTCCAGTGGTCGTATGATCAACCATGGCTCGATCTATACATGATGACGTGTTGTATGAACCAAGGTTAAGGGCTAAAAGCCAATCAAGATCCATACAAAACCTCAAGAGCCGAAAATCACTCACAAAAATCAAAAAAATGAAACCGAGGGACATGTGTTTGTTTTGTTTTAAAAACCGATGGGACCATGAACCAAGCCTTGAAAGGCCATCTTGGTCACGTCCTAGACATGCTAAGGGAAGGTCTTAACCATGGTTACAGGCCAAAAAGCCAAACAAGATTCGAACCTCCTTGAACACTCAAAACCAGAAATTTCGAGACTCAACTTGCAACTATGGTGGAGTTGCTGTCAAATCTTGAATCTAGCGAGTTGGGGGCTTAAACTAATGGACCAACATGATTCTAACTTACCCTAGTATATGCCTAGATGCAGCCTTGGGTGCCTGGAAATCGAGCCAACCTCCTGAACCACAAAACAAGCCAAAACCATGAAGCACAAGGGGAAGCCGAAAAATCTGTGCAGAAATTTTTTTTGTGTAGTTGCTGTCAACATTTCGGTTTTTATCATGGATCAAGAACATGTAATGGTTTAAAAATAGATATATGACTTGATTGAAGAGCAAAGAATCCATATATTCATGCCTTAAGTTGTTTTTACAATAAACAACACGATACGTCGGACCGGGAGACACGACAACGGAAACGAAGAAACCTTGTTATTGTTGTTGTCTTGGCCAAGAATGGGAGCTTCTAAATCTCTATAATTTCGTGCTAGTTGGAGTGAAGAAGGTGGTGAAGGCTTGTGGTCAAATAAGGTGGTGCATGGAGAGGTAAATGATGTCAAGTTGGGGGGGAACATGCATGATGAATGGGTGGCCTTTGTTTTGTTGTTGGGGGAGTTAAATGGTGTCAAGTTGGGATTGTGTGGAGTGGAATTGACCGAGAGTTGTCTTTCCAATTGGTGTAGGATTTGTTTAAGTTTTGCTAAGTAGAATCCTAGGTTAGATAAGCTTGATTAAAAGGTTAATTAAGCATAATCTTGATGAATTAAGAAGCCTAAATTTAAATTGGTGATTAATTAATTAAAGTAGACATAAATCAACTTGATTTCATTAAAATAAATTATTTCTTAGCTCGGAATAAATTTAGGAATATTTTTGGAACATAAAATTCATCTCCGATTTCCTATCTCTGGTCCGGTCTCGCGTATATATCTAAAAAGCTAAAATTTGAAATACGCGATTTAAAAATCTTTAAAAATTACGTAAATGATTTAAATGCAATTATATCAACAATTTCTTAAAATAATAACCATTTAAAATTAAATAATGGAAATTATGCTCATATCTACGCATATTGGTTTTTCGGGTACTACAGAAGGAATATGATTAGTGGAGAGAAAGTGAGTGACAAAATCAGTGTTTTCTGAGTGAAATACTTTTTATTCTCAATTTTCTTATCTTCTTTGTTATTAATAAAGAAGTGATCTCCTTGAGATGTTTAGAGTGAACGTAACCCAATCTTGGGATGAACCACTATAAATGGTGTCCATCTTATTCATTATTAATATTACATATGATATTCCGCTGCGATGTTACCTCATTTATTTCCCTGATATCTCAACAACTGTTATCAGAGCGATGCTCTCAAATATTATATGAAGTCCTCGTATGCTCTTTGGTTGCAATTAGTCTGAATTTCCATATAGGAAAAGGTTTTCTAGAAATTATTAGAGAATTGGTTTTTTTGTAATCAGGATTTGAAAATTAATTCGTTGGTAGCAGTCACAAAATATGGAGTTGCGTACAAGAAAGATGATTAGCATTAATGGTTCCAATTATCAACTTTGGAAAAGTATATTGAAAGATCTTCTACTGGTCACGAAGATGCACCACCGATGTTCAGCGAGTCTAAAACAGATGATAAATCAGATGCCAAATGGAACTTTGAGCACGAGCAAGTCTGCGGGTACATCTGACAATTTGTCGATGACAATGTGTACAACCCTATTTGTAACGAGACATATGATTGTATCCTTTGAATGAAGTTGGAGACACTATATGCCTCCAAAAGTGGCGACAACAAACTATTCTATTTGAGCAAGCTAGTCCAGGTTTGATACATAGAAGAAACTCTGGTCACAGATCATTTGAACGAGATTCAAGGATTCGTGGATCAGTTATCAAGTATGGACATAAAACTTGATGACGAGGTTATAGCTCTGATTGTGCTAACTTTATTAGCAGAGTCTTGAGAGACTCTCAAGGTATCACTCACGAACAAAAGCTCCAGGAAGAGTCATGAGTATGGACTTTATGAAGAGTGACATCTTGAATGAAGAGATGAGGCAGAGATCTGAAGGACCCTCCACCTCGCAATCAGATGTTTTGGCAGCTAAGTTAAGGGAGAGAAGAAAATCAAGAAAAACAAAAATTAAAAGCCAAGAAGAAGCAAGTCCTCGGGGAGATATGCCAACATAAAATATTATCACTGTGTACAAAACAGACATCTTAAAAAATACTGTCGAAAACCGAATGATAAACATGAAATCGATAATGAGCAAACAAACGCTATTGACGAATTCAATGATGTTCATGAGCTAAAGCAGGAGTCCGTAAATTTGGCAACTCAAGTAAGTAGTTGGGTGATCGATAGTGGAGCAACAGTCCACGTCACATCTCGAATAGAATGCTTTACATCCTACACACAAGGGGACTTTGGTGTGACCAGGATGGGGAATAACGACGTATCTAGAGTCGTGGGAAAGAGAGATATGTGCTTGACTACCATGGATTTCTCTACACTGATCCTGAAAGATGTCAAACATGTTCCAGATATGCGCCTGAATCTGATATCAGTTGAAAGATTCGATGAAGAAGGTTTATTCACAACCTTCCATAATGAGGTATGTAATATTTCAAGAGGATCGCTTGTGGTGGCAAAAGGATTAAAGATGTCGAACTGTATGTAGTTCAGGAAAATCATTCTGAAGAAGTGAACTAGGCAGGGGAAGAAAACTCAACGGAGTTGTGGCACCGACATCTTGGCCACATAAGTGAAAAGAATCTTGCACGCGCTGTGAGCAAGAAATTTTGCCGGTATAAAGCAGGTTCTTATGAAATAATGTACGAACTGCTTAGCCGAAAAAAAAAGATATAATTCAAAAGTTCACCTCCTAGCAGAGCCGATTAAATTCTAGATCTGGTGCACACACATCTATGTGGTCTGATGCCATTGTTTCTCAAGGGAGCGAGGTACCAGATAAATTTTATCGATGATCATTCTCCAAAAATTTGGGTGTGGACACTCAAAACAAAGGACCAAGTAGCAGAAACATTTAACAAATTTCTAAACATGGTTGAATGGAAAACATGCATAAAACTCAAATGTATTCGAATAGATAATGGAGGAGAATGTTGGAACCTTTAAGGATATATGCCAAAAAAAACAAGCACAATCAGAATTTTGGATCTGAACAAGATCTGGAATGATGGCTTCAACGGTAAATCCACAATCGGTTGAACATGAAGAATTGCAGAACAGTCATCAGGAAGATGATGAGATCTGTGTTCACAGAAAAACCACCAGAATAAAGTTCTTGTGGTACCATGGCCACACGTTCTGGAAGAGAAGTGCAACATTCAACCAGATATTCCTTAAATGAATATATCATGCTAACCGAAGGAGGATAACCAGAGAGCTTCGAGGAAGCTATTACCACGTGCTAATTTTTTTTTTCTTTTTTCAAACCTCACATAGCATTCGGCCGAACCATAAAATATTTTTAACAACATTTTAAAATAAATCAACCAATTATTTTATCAACCCAAAAACATTATTTGAAAAGTATAGCCCATACTATAACCTCTCAAAAATCACTCATAATTAAATAAAAGTCATAAAATATCTTTAACATTACTTAAAATCGTAAATCGTAAATAGTGCGGAAAACTAGCGTCGGTCATTGGGTTATGTGCACCTTCAGTCCAGCAAAGTCAACCACCAAGACCTCCATTAACATTATTATCACACTCACCTGCATCAATAACACCTACTGAGTCTAAAGACTCAACACATCATAATCTTGATAACAAGTAATACATATACAGATCACATACAACAGTGAAAATACTTGTACTTAAAAAATCGTTTTCATGAAGATGCATAAACTTTAAACATAAACATTTTCATGATGCATAAACTTTAAACATAAACATTTCCATAAACATTTTCATGATGCATAAATTTTAAATAAAAACATTTTCATAATGATGCATCAACTTTAAACATAGACATTTTCATAAACTTTTCATAAACATTTTCATATTATCATCAACATATTCATATGAACATGCATAACATAAAACTCAACATTTTCCTTTTCCTCATTTCATAACATAAATCCTTTCATCAAGAGCATATGCATATTTTCATTTAATTTAATTCAGATCGTTAATTATGACTTTCCTCAAACCTCAAAAAGTCGATGGATCCATCTACATGAAAATGCAGTACTGGGCGGCGGGCGACACGAGCAACACCCTCACCGGTCAACTGGGCCCTGGCCTATCCTCATCGAATGGAAATCCGATCGTTGGGGCTCCCTCGGGGGCCTTCTCCCATAGACGAGCTCCCTCTAGGGCCTTTTCCCACGCATGGGTTCCTTTAGGGGCCTTCTCCCGAAAATGGGCTCCCTCTGGGGCCTTTTCTCCTCACGATATTCTCATTCTTACCTCAAATCCTCAATAGTCACAATTACTTCACTTCCTTCAACGTTTTACATTTTCATCACTTCATAATCATGAATTTTATATCATTTTCTTTTTAAAAACAAGCATGCAACATATATTTTAGCGTTACCGTTTTATCACAAAAATCAATAATCGTTTAAACTAAACATTTGAACATATTAAAAATCATAAGCATTTAGAATGACATTTTAACCTTAAAACCTTTAAAATAACATTTTTATATATTAAATCATAAACATATAAAATTTCTTAAACATTTAAAACATCATTTTAACATATAAAATTCCATAAACATTCATAACTATAGAAAATAATCATATTAGCTCATAAAACAGCATTCAGGGCACTGCCATGACGTTTACTAATTTCTAGGTGTAAAAAGACCGTTTTACCCCTGGACGTAAAATTTCACGTTTTCGACTTTTCCGTAATTTTATTGACTCTAACATGTCCCAAATAATTATTAAATCTTACATTAATTTTCTCATATTTTTATTTGGCATAAATCGAGGACTTTTAAATTAATCTTTAAATAAGACATATTAACGCGTTTTAGTCCCGACTTAAACCAAACCTTAATACAAAATTCCCAAATTAAAAAATTAAATTTTTAATAATTATTTGAGTTTACATATAATTTTTCATAATTTTATAAAGCTTAAAACTAGGAATTTCAATTAATTTTTTAATTAGCGTTTCGTGCGGCGATTAAATCCCGGATAATTCCAAAACTCGTTATTTTGATCCCAAACTTTAAACATAGCAATTTTATTATTTATTCTACCCTTCCAAGTCATGAGCCACACCCGTGGACCCATGGATTCAATTTTTCCTAGTAAATTCGAAATATTGACCCATTGTCGAACAACCTGAGCCATCACCCAATTTACTCGAGCCACGCTTGAGCCACCTCAAGCCAAACCTTAGCCAACCCATCTAGGAACCCTACTGAACCATTAGAACCCATTGGACCTGACCCTAAGCTCAAAAACCGAAGCAACACCTAAGCTGCAGAAACAGCCCAAAAACCAACCTAGGCACCCTTGAGCAAACGAGACATACATGCTTCTAACCACTTCATGCTTAAACCGACTCGAACCGGACCCAAACCAGGCCTTAGACGTTACCCTTAGACACAAGTTAAGACCATGGTTAAGCCCCTTTTTACTCAGAACCAGTGCCTAAGTCCGAAAAATCATAAACGTGACAGCCCCTCATGTGAGGCCAATTTCTGTGCCGCTTTCGAGTTTCTGGTTCCAGCGCTCTACCCGACCATCCAGCCCATGAACCACCACCACAAGACTCAACCTAGGGCCCTAAGGCACTACCATAACCACTGAAGCTACACCAGCAACACCTGTCATGGCCGAGAATTTCACTCCTTCTAGGACTTGTTTTCTGTTGCTAGCCACCCAACCATCGAGCCAGACCTTGAACCATCCCCTCAGGCACTCTCCTAGGACCCTAACCCCTTGACCTAGCCCAGCCCAGAGCCCCCAGGCCGAGCCCCTTCCTCCCTGCAACAGCTGCCAACCTGCGCAACTTGCACAGCTTGTTCTCGGGTGGAGTGCTTGTTGGCAAGGACTTCTCCAAGCCCCTGGTTTTCGAGTCCTAGCGTGGCTAGGACTCTTTCCTTGACTCAACCACGTCCTTAGCTAGCCCTAGTCCCAATCCAAGACCCATTAAAGCCACAAAACCCAAAACCCGAACCCCTTTTCCCCACCATGACAGCAACGTTTTACCAGCTTGTTTCTTTTGTTTTTGCAGCGTGTTTGGGGTGTGTCTAAGGCCTCAAACTCGTGTAAAACATGCCCTATATCATCCTAATTCATGGGAGCCCCTTTAGGCACATAATAAACATGTTTTGGAATGAAAACCCAAGCCTTAAAAATCACTTATGAAGCATATACGAAAATATAACATGATGACACTTGATTTTTGTGTAAAACTCAATTAAATAAATACTATGGTGTGATAGATATTTGAATGAAAAAAATATGGCGTGTCTTTGCGTATTTAACGCACGAAAAACCGTCGACGATTGCGAAGAACGACGACGAGGAACTACGGCTTGAAAACCTTGCAACTTATGATGCTTTTCCATTGAATTTACAAAAGTTTCTCTTCAAAATATGTTGTGTGCCTTGTAACTTGAAAGAAAAGTGTTTGGTGTGAATTGAAAGTGTGGGGCGTGTGATGTATAGTTTTTGTGGTGGGGTTTAGAACTTTAAATATTTAATTAAGTTGCTAATAAGGATTAAGCCCACTAAGTAGGTAATTTAGGCCCATTAGTGCACAATTAAAATATTAAAAATAATTTTGATTAAATAAATTTGTGAATTTATTAGTCAGGTTGCCAAAATGTTCGCATTTTTTTAAAAAATCCAACACCGGTAAAATTTTCGTCCCGGCGTATAAAATCACCTCAAAACCCCTTATTTTCAAAAATAAGAAAAAGCATCACCCTTAATTTAAATAATCAAAAAGAAATAACCAATAAAAACATTTTCTATTTTTCAGCCCTCGGTCTCCATTCGTCGATCGCAACTTGATGCATGGACCTTTAAATTTTCGGGGCGTTACACCAAGACAATGGTACAAGAAGTTTGAATCTGTGATAACCAAACACAGATTCAAGAAAATCACTGCAGACCATTGTGTGTATGTCAAAAAAACTCTAATGATGATTTGATGGTGCTTCTGCTCTATGTAGATGGCATGTTGATTGTTCGCAAAGATGCTTCTGAAATCAAAGGCCTGAATAAGCAACTAAGAAAAACCTTTTCTATGAAAGAGTTGAGGACATCAAAATAATTATTGGCATGGAAATCCATCGAGACAGGTATGCCAAGAAGACCTGGTGGTCGCATTAAAGGTATATTAAGAAGGTACATTGGAGGTTCAACATGGACCAGGCTAAAGCAGTTGGATGTCCTGTTGCCAACTACTTCAAGTTGAACTTAAAACATAGTCCAATTATAGAGGATGAGGAAGAAGAAATAAAAATTGTTCTATATACTTCAGCTATAGGAAGTCTGATGTATGCCATGTTAGGTAATCGACCAGACTTAGCTCATTATATAAGTGTAGTGAGTAGATTCCTTTAAAAAGTGAGTAGATTCCTTTAAAAACTGGCAAAAGAACATTGGACTGGAATAAAATGAATATTCAGATCTCTACGAGGCACCTCAAAATATAGAATGAGTTTTGGAGGATCCAGACTTGAGCTTGTAGACTATACAAATGTAAATATGACATGAGATGTTGACTCCCAAAAGTCAACATCAGGATACCTGATTACTTTTACAGGGAGAGCTGTGTCATGGATGTCAAAGTTGCAAAAGTGTGCAGCATTTTCAGCCATTGAAGATGAAACGTCTGCTTATTCGTTTTCTTAAAAAGTACTAAAAATTTTTTTTAATTTTTTTTTTCAAACCTCACATAGCATTCGGCCGAACAATAAAATATTTTGGAATCATTTTAAAAGTAAAACAACCAACTATTTTACCAAACCTAAAATATTATTTGAAAAGTATAGCGCATACTATAACCTTTCAAAAATCACTCATAAATAAATCGTTGTAAAAATATATCTTTAACATCACTTAAAATCATAAATCATAACTAGTGCGGAAAACTAGCGTCGGTCCTCGGGTTATGTACACCTTCAGTCCAGCAAAGTCAACCACCAAGACCTCCATTCACATTATTATCATAATAACCTGCATCAACCACACCTAGTGAGTCTAAAGACTCAACACGTCCCATCTTTGATAACAAGTAATACATAATACAACTAACATATAACAGTGAAAAATACTTGTACTTAAAATATCATTTTCTTAATGATGCATAAACATTAAACTTATAAACATTTTCAAAATCATAATCATATCACATAAACATATTCATATTCATATCCAATTCGTATCCATATTCATATTCATATTCATTTTCATGTTCGTATTTGTTGAATTCAGATCGTGATTGTGACTCGTATTCTTGATCGTATTGGGCGATGGATCCATCTAAATAAACCACAGTACTAAGCGGCGGGGACACCAGCGACACTCTCACTGGTCAACTGGGCCTTGGCCAACGTATTAACATATTCGTATTCGTATCCGTATCCAAGGAAACACGATCGTCGGGCTCCCACTAGGACCATAAACCTCATGATATTTCCAACATGTAGTAGTCACAATCCCTTCACGTTCTTCAACATGTCGTATTTCCATCACTTAATAAAAACATGCATATAATATCATTTTATTTTGAAACCAAGCATGCAACATATATTTTAAATGTCCAATTTAAACTTAATAATTTATGAACATTTAAAAATCATGATTTCAACATATAAAAATTCATAAACATGCGAAATAATCATATTAACATATAAAACAGCAAATAGGGCACTGCCATGACATTTACTAATTTTCCGGTGTAAAAAGACCGTTTTACCCCGGGACGTGACATTTTACGTTTTTGACATTTTCTTGATTTTCCTGACTCTAACATGTCCCAATTAATTATTTAAGCCTAAGTTAAAATTTCCATAATTTTATTTAGCTTAAAAACTAGGCTTTTTAATTAATTTATAATTAGACGTTTTGAAGGCGTTTTAATTCCGAAAAATCCCAAACTTTAATATAAAAATGACTAAATTTAGATATAAAATTCCTAAATTCTAAATTTAGTCATTTTTATATTATTTTAGTCCCCATGAACCATGAGGACCCTAAGGACCCCCTCAGACCCAGCCTTCGAACCCCAGGCCAAGCCCCCTCGCCCCAAACAAGCTCTGCACCCTGCGCACCAAAGTGGCAGTTTCTCGGGTAGGAGTCCTTGCTGTCAAGGACTCCTCCCAAGCCCCTTATCTCGAGTCCTAGCATGGCTAGGACTCTGCCCTGGTCTCGCTCAAGGATGTGGCTAGCCCCTGGTTGTAGCCGAACCAAGCCCAGCCCTTAAACAAGTGAACCAAGCCTCCATGACAGCAACACGTTTCTAGCTTGTGTTCTGTGCTTGATGTTGCGTGTTGTGTGGTTCTAAGACACCTTAAACTCGTGTAAAACAATACCATAACACTTCCTAGTCATGCCGGCCCCTTTATGCACATAAACAACACAAATTGGATTAAAAATTCTACTTGAAAATTTCATGATACATGCAAAAACGAACTTAAACGAAAGTGTCACTTGTTTTAAATCTTTTCAAGCATAAAATATAATATGATGTGATGATGTTTTGAAGGAAAGAATGGGCGTGCCTTTGCGTTTTAAACGCATGATTATTCGTCGACGATTTGCGAAGAACAGACAAGGACCTCGATCGCAACTCGAATAACATTTTATAAATACCTTTTAATGCAACCATGTAGAAAAATATATTTAAACATGTCAATATGCACAACATAATTAACTAATGCAATTAAAACATTTAATTAAAATACAGGAGCATTTAATAATTCAAATGCATGTGGTTTGCGTGGACCTTTAAATTTTCGTGGCGTTACAGAAGAAGAGTTCATTGCAGCAACTGAGGTTTGCAAAGAGCTATTACGCATGAAAGGGTTTTTTCAGGAATTAAGTTTTGTAAAAAATCAATACAAATTGTTTTGTGATAGTCAGAGTGCAATTTATCTTGGAAAAAATTCTTCAATGCATTTAAGATCTAAGCATATTGATGTTCGGTATCATTGAATACGATATGTATTGCAGAAGAAGTTGTTAAAGCTTGAAAAGATTCACACAAATGAAAACGGATCTTGTCTGTTGAACTTTGAAGGTCACGAAACGATTTCTGATATTAAACCAGTATAGGTCATTATCAGTAATTTTAGAAGAAATATTTCTGAGATATTTATTCAACTCTCTAAAAACATCCAAAAATCCTAATAAGTGGTATTAGAGTGGATTTTCTCGGCCACTAAACCTATCTATTCATCAATGACATCCTTCAACAAGATTCATATGTTCTCCAAGGAAGAGTTTGATTATTGGAATATCAGAACGTAGGTTCATCTAGTTGCACATGAAGCCGATATGAGGTATGTCATTACTGACAGACCTATCAAAATCAGGAAGTCCAATAGCGCATCAGCCATTACTGATGGAGCACCACATATGATAGAGAAACATTGATCAGAATGGACTTCAAATGATATAAAGAAGGCAATCCAAGATAATGCAGTGATAGATATAATATACAAAACTCTTGACAAAACCACATTAGTATGATCAAGATGTGTGCCACTGCTAAATAGATTTTGGAAAAACTGCTACAACTCTATGAGGGTAATGATCAAAAAATGAAAACAAACTCACAGTAGCAATGCAAAATATTGAACATCAAAATGAAGCCATATAATCTCTGAAATAGTTTGATGAGGGATTCAACAATATCATCATTGTGTTGGCAAATATTGGAAAAGAGTATACCAATAGAAAATTGATATTGATGGTAATGAGAGACCTACCAAGGGAATGTGACTTGAATAAGATTCCTATAAAGAAATCTAAATATTTAAACAAGTTGGAGAGCTTGTTTGCTGATGTAAAGGCGTATAATTTTGAAATGGAAACCGCAAGTGGAGAGGAATCTACCTCTAATCATCCAACCAAAGATCTTACTGTCACCATTGCTGAACCCATTCAAGAAAATACTAATTAACAACTTAGCAATGATGCAATGTCATTGTTTGTTAAAATGTTTTACGAATTCATGAATAAGAGTCACCAAACCTTTCAGAATCCAAATCGGAGCTACAAGAAGGGATCACCCTTTGCTTACATGGCCTGATTTAATTACGAAAAGACTGTTCCTAATCGAATCAGCTGTCTAAAATAAGTATAAAAGTCTCTTGAGCTTGATACTAGAATCTGTGATGTAAACATCATGTTACATTGCTGAGAGTCCAAATCCCAAGAAATATGATTATAAGAAGAAATGAAACAAGAGAAATTACAAGAAGTCTCACAAAGATAAAAATGTTATGATTGTTGAAGAAAGAAAAAGTAAATGGACATATTCCAGTTCAGAGTTCTGAATCAGAAAACCAAACCATCGATAATGATGCCGAACAAGTTAAATGTATGATGGTTGATGCTGATCTAGAATCAACAAAAATGAGGTATTTGACTTTGATTATGAATACATTAAAAGAGCTAACATTTTTAGAGCATTACATGAAATGTTTGAGGAGTACTCGAATCTTTCTCAATCATTTAAGGAAGTTGAAGGGATCGGTTAATAGTGGAAAGTGTTTAGAAGGGGGGGTAGAATAAACACTATTGAGTTTTGTATTCTTTTCGAATATTGAGTTCAGTTTAGTGACAAACTGACCCTTGGTATATCGTCGGTCAATAACAATCAGTTTAACTGAAAAACAGTTGCGGAAGAAAACTGACTGAAAGATAGAATAATTGACAGTAACTGAAATTAAATGCACACGATTTATTTCTGGATGTTCGGAGAATGGAATAACTCCTACATCACCCCTTCTATCAAAAAGATAGGATTTCCACTAAAAGACTTTGATCGAATACAAACTTTGTACTGACCCACTTCAGTTTGGACTTAACACTTGCCAAAAC
The DNA here is from genome assembly GCF_025594145.1 of Primulina tabacum. Taxonomy (NCBI): domain Eukaryota; kingdom Viridiplantae; phylum Streptophyta; class Magnoliopsida; order Lamiales; family Gesneriaceae; genus Primulina; species Primulina tabacum. Next base: position 30,795,585 of record NC_134554.1, read on the forward strand.
TGAAACTCTTAGTATACAATAACTTTTACAGTGCGTGACTAAATATAACACAACTGAATGAATCTAACAGAAGATTTCAAAGTGCTAACAAGCTCGTAAAGGTAGCCTTAATTGCTACTGATAAATCTGATAAGAGTGAGCTTTGATATCTAAATGTGAGTTGTGATTTCAGCAGAGTATTAGCAAGCTTGAATAGAATGGTAGTTCGTGTATTTTTCTCAGCTACTCTCTTAACCTATTTATAGGCTTCCTTCTCAACGGTAATATTAAATAACGTTTTGAATCTTTATATCCGTTGATGGCCACGTCAATATTCTCTGACATTCGTATATTGTAATCTCTGAAATGCGGCGTTCCACTATTTGTTGCAGTCTGTTGTGTACTCCTTGTCGGTTGTCGTTCTTAATTGATGATGTGTACAACTGAGGGATCAGCTGAAAGATACTTTGCTAGAAAACACATAACTAATTGTTTCAACTGATCAGTTCCCAACTGATCAATTAGTTATATTTCTGATTCAACTGATGATGTGTATAATATTTAGCTGGTACGCATTCAGTTGTGTAGTTCAGTTTTCTCGTATTCAGTTATATAAGCAGTTGGTTCGCAATTTGTCAAACGCCGAAACTTAGTTTTCAACAATTTCCCCCTTTATGGTGTTTGACAAAATAAATCAATAAAAACTGAACAACTTAACTCATTGTAGATAAAATAAGGATTTGATCAATTTAGCTTAAAACTGATGATCTTCAAAAATACAAGAAATGCTACTTCAAACTGACTGCTCTTCAACTAGAAGACTTCTTCTGTTGTTCTAGAATCTCTTTAATCTCTTCCCCCTTTTTATCAAACGTATCCATTTTAATAGATAATCTTCGAACATCAGTGGATAGGACGTTGACAGTAGTGGAGATACTTGAGACAGCAGTAAGCATTGTAGTTTGCAACAGGTCTATTTTTCTTGAAACAGAAGTCTCCAGACCTTCAACTCGTTTGCTAATAGACTCTTGAGTTGCAGTGAGACTTTTTGCTAAACCCCTGTTCTTTTGAATGTCATCTACTGCAAGAGAGAGAGAGGTTACAACTGCTTGAATGGCCTTCAATTTCTCTGAATTGAATACTTCAGAATGTTCTAGCTTCATAGTGTGAGCCAGTTGAGTACGCTGAATTTTGTTGATGGAAGTAATCATCTGATTCATGTTATTCTGAAGATCCTGAATTTCTTCAAGAACTAAGTCAAAATCTGTGGATGAATGCGGAGGTGACTGTCCAGACGCTTCAGGTTCTTGTTCCCTTGAAACTTGATCAAAGACCACCAAGGTCCTGTCAGATACGATTGTTTCATCAATGGTCTGTTCTGGAACAGCTGTTTCAGTTATTGCTTCTTGAACTAGAGGAGGTGATGATTGATCCTGAGCAGCAGATGAGTTACCTTGCTGAATATGAGAGTCTATGGGATTGTCATCTGGAGGATCATCGACTGATGCTACTGTATGATAATCAGCTGAGACTTGTGCTGGCTCGTCAGTTGGTAAATTTTCAATATTGAGCAACTGAGCCTCTATAGTGTCAGCAATCGCTCGATCAGTTTGATCAGCTGGTTTAGTAGAGACAACATGCTCAGCGGGCTCTTTAATAGGAGTCTCTTGAGCTGCTTGATCAGTTGAGTGATCAACTGATTCATAAATAGGTACAGCGGTTTGAGATTCGTGTACTACCGACTAAATGATTTCATCAATATTTGCGAGTGTTAAGTCAGCCTCTGAATAGATTTGATGATCAGCAGCAGAAGATTGAGGCACATCCTGTACTGGCTCTTCAGTTGAAGCAGCAGCTTGTACAGGGGATGGCTCTTTGTGTTTAAGAAGGCGATTTATCTTCTTCATCTTCTGAAGTACCTTCATGATTGATTAGTTCTTGATCCTTCTCCCAAAATTTTATCTGTGATTGCAGAGCCATAAGATCAGTTTCAAGCTGCGTGAGCACAGCTCGATCATTATATGCAGTTGGACTAGTGGGAATATAGTTGCTTTTCAATTCCTCAATAAGTTGGCCCAACTTCTTGGCTCTGATTTGATCAAAGAAATAGTTCTTTCTCCCCAAAGCTTGAATTATTGTAGCAGCCTTGACCATTCTGATAACAGTTGCCTCCAGCTTGATGAATGTATTCAGCTTTGACTTCTTTTTAGCTGTTTGGCAAATTTGTGCGTTCTGAACTTAGTCCATGCTTCATAAATCTTCAGTTTTGATTCAGCAAAAACATTGACCTATTCCCAGATGAGGTCAATGTGAGTCTGAATGGCATTGGATGGCCTTGGCTCTCCAATCCACTTGCCTTTTCCTTTCTCATCAGTAAGAATATGTGGAATGTTCAGTCCAGAGTGAGTAGTGTCCACTCGTCCCTGAATGACGATTCCCTTGGGTCGAGTAGGGGCAAGGATCGAAGGTCGATTGATTTGGATCAAAGGAGCTGCAACCTTTGCTGATTCCTTCTACTTATCAGTTGGAATAGCTATCAAAGGAATAGCCTGAATAGGCTGTTGAGCATCTGAAGATTTTAGTCTCTCAGTTGGAATAGATGCCAACGTAGCCACTGGCTTTGTCTTCTGAGTCCGTTGCTTCTTAGTAATCAACTGATAAGGTGTTTCCTCAGAATCTGATCCACTGACGATCAGTTTTCTCTTGATAGTCTTAAGTTGTGCCAGAGTCTTGGCCTTTTTAACTGACTTGGGAGCAGGCTGTTGAGTTCCAATCTCCTGCTTGATCTTAACAAATTGATCAGGAGACATGTCCAGTTTTGTCACTAGTGGCTGAATGTTTTTGGCATTGAATACTTTGAACTTTGATGATCTCTCTGAATCATCAGCTACCAATCATTTGGCTTTCATCAAATAACTCAGCTGAACAGCAAATCTCTTGGACTGCTTGGTAGATTGAAGCATATTTTTCAAAATTTTGAAGATAATACGCTTCCAGTTAAGTCTTCGTCCTGCCATGATAGTAGTGATGGCTTGAAATTTTTTCAAAGTAAGAGCAGCAAAATACCCTGCTTTCGCCAAAAGCCCCTTGGCTACTATATCAGCCAGTAACTGAACTTCATGCTTTAGTTCTTTTTTTGGATCGGAAACCTTGATTTTCCGTCCATCAGCTGAGAGGAGGGTTTGCATCTCTTCAATATCAGATGCTTTGACCTCAGCAAGATGTGCCAATCCATCAGAAGGCAACAAAAACAGTTCTCCAAAAGAATCTTCAGAGATGGTCAACAACTGCCCATTGACAGTAGAAACGATGTTTCCATCAGAATTGATTTTTCCATTGGAGTAGAAGTCTTGAAGTTCATTGGGGTAAATCTCCTGCGAAGAGTGTCCCAAAAATGTCCTTAGACCTGCTGATTCGAGCTTCAGAAATACGTTTTTGACATCGGCTTCTCTAACTGATAGAACTGATCCAAAGTTAATAGCCATAGCGTTCAACATGTGTGCGGGAATTTGGTTGGCCATTTGAAGTGAATGATTTCATGCGAAAAAGAAAACTTGAAATTGCTTTTGCTCTGAGAGTTTTTGTGTAAGCGTAAGGAAGAAGAACTGAAATGGAGCGGGTAAAATACTAATATACGTGACTGTTTGAATTTTTTGGACACGTGTTAGTCCAGGAAATACTGAATAAAAGACGTGTGTACGTGTAGTAAAAGCGTGTGTTGAGTACGAGGATTAAAAAGGGTCCACGTTTCAATATGTCATTTGGATGAAGGATAGCATTTAATGCTATGATAAATCAGTCACGTCACTTAATTTGGAATAAAAAAATGGTTAATTTGTTAACTTATATGAGAAGATTAGTGAAATAATCAGCTGAACGATTAGTTGTGAAACTGTGTCTTTTCAGCTGAGAATTTACTAACTGTTGTCTTCTCATTTAACATTTTAAACCAATATTCCCCCTTAATAAATGCATATAAAGATTAATGAAATTTAAGCAAGACGAATTAAATAAAATCTTATGCTTAGAAGGTTAATCGTCTGCTGTAATAACGTTGTCCTTTCATCTCCCTTGACCCTGGCTATAAATAATAGTAATTCGGTTAGTCTCAAACATATCAGCAAATAATAATCAAAGGTTATAATGGCAGGTGCAAGCAGTTCAAAGAGTCCAGATATGGCTGAAGCTTTCATGAACTCGACGGTGGAGAACAGAAAAGCTGCAATGGAAGATGAAGTCTTCCAAAAGATCCTTCAATACTGGGAGGAGCTTCAAGGGCTTCAGTTTCTCTATGAATGTGGAGAAGCTACCATGTAAGGTCCAAAATTAAGACGACGTAATCCAACGGCATGCAAATCTAGGAATTCTGAAAAATGGTTAATTAAATTATTTTAACTGCTTAATTGATTATGTGATATGCATGATTATATGTTAAATATGATTTTATTGTCATTATGCATAAAAATTGTATTTTGAAGGATTAATCAAGTTGCGATCAAAGAACGGAGACCGATGGCTGAATAACGAAAAATGTTTTTATTAAATAATTGTATTTATTATTTAAAATATGATTGTTGGTTTTCCTTATTTTTGAAAATGAGGGGTTTTGAGGTGATTTAATACGCCGGGACGTATATTTTATCGGGGTTGGTTTTTTGAACAAAAATACGAACTTTTTGGCAACCCGGCTATTTAATTCACAAACTATTTTTACCAAAACTATTTTAATATCCTAATTAAATCCTAATTGAGACTAATGGGCCTAAACTATGCTTAATAGGCCTAAGCCTTAATTAGTGAATTATTTACTATATAATATGTTAAAAATCCCCCCAAACCCTATTAAATGTCACGCCCACAATTCTGAAATTTCACACCATATACACGACACACACAGCACCTTATTTGGAAGAAATTTTCGGAGGAAGCTAAGGAGAATTCAAGCCAAGGTCTTGTCCGTTCTTCGTCCTCGTCAACGATTAATCGTGCGTTGATAACGCAAAGGCACGCCATGTTCTTTTCTTCAATCATCTATCACACCATAATATTTATTTAATCATGTTTTATATGAAAACAAGTGACGTTTTTAACTATTTTCGTTTTTGTATGAACATGAATTTTTAAGGCATGATTTGTGATCCAAAAGTTGTTGTTTTCATGTAAAAAGGGGCTGCCATGATTAGGGTAGGATCAAGAATTGTTTTTACATGATTTCAAGAGCCCTAAGAACACACACACACGCTGCAAGCACGAACCGATTACGTTGGAACCGAATTCGAATGTTTGAATCTTAGGTGATCGGGTTTCATGAAGTTCGATGCATGGCTTGGCTCGGTTGCATCCAGGGCTGGGCTAGAGTCATGAGGAGTTAGGGGTTGAGTCCTAGCCAGCCTAGGACTCAAGGGTCACGGTTGGGGAGGAGTCCTAGCAAGCTAGGACTCCACCCAAGATCACCCGAGAAGCATGGAGTGGCGCGCAGGTGGGCAGCTGTTGTGCAGGAAGAAAGAGGCTCGGCCTGGGGGTCTGGGCAGGGGCTAGGTTAGGTCCTAAGGGTCCTAAGATGGTGCTTGAGGGGATGGTTCAAGGGGTGGCTCGTTGGGTAAGGGGCTAGCAACAGAAACAAGAGTTATAGTGCATGTGGGTTTCTCGGCCAAGCATGCGTTTTTGATGTATGAGTTCGGTGTTCCACTTGGGGTCGAGTCCTATGGGTTCTAAGGGTCCAGTAGGGTGCCTAGATGGTCTGGTCACGAGTTGATGCAGGGTGGCTCGATGGGGCTCGAGCCAAGCACAGAAAACGTGAGGGAGAAGCTTTTTGGCAGCAAGTTAGGCGTGAGTTGCTGTCAAGGTTCAGGTGCTTCGATGCTGGGTGTTGGGGCTTTGGTATGGTTTGGGCTTGGTCTGGGCGTGGTCTAGGGAAGGTTAGGGTCATGTGGGCTCGGTGGTGGCTCAGCTGGAAGTGTCCTAGGTTGGCTAGGAGTCCTTATGTGATTAGGAGACACACACACATACACGGGCAGAATTTGGGGCAAGGTTCAGCAGGTGTTTGAGCGGGTTAGGTTCATGTTTTTGGGGCCGAGCTTAGTCAATAGGGTCCCTAGATGGGTTGGCTAGGTTTTGGCTTGAGGTGGCTTGGGCGTGGCTCGAGTAAATCGAGAGATGGCTCGGGTGGTTCGATAACGTGTCAATTTCGAAAATTAAAGAAGGAAAAATTGAGCCAAGGGTCCAAGGGGGTGGCTAACAACTTGGTAGGGTAGAATAAATCATAAAAAGGTTATGTTAAAAATTTGGAATCAAAATAACGAGTTTTGGATTTATTCGGAATTTAATCGCCGCACGAAACGCTAATTAACGAGTTAATTGAAACGCCTAGTTTTAAGCCTTATAAAATTATGAAAAATTATGTTTAAGCTTAAATAATTATTATAAGTCTAAGTTTTTAATTTGGGAATTTTATATTGAGGTTTGGTTTAATTCGGGATTAAAACGCAATAATACGTCACATTTAAAGATTAATTTAAAAATCCTTGATTTATGCTAAATAAAAATATGAGAAAATTCATGTAGGCTTAAATAATTATTTGGGACATGTTAGTGTCAGTGAAATTAAGAAAATGTGAAAATCGGGAAATTTTACATCCAGGGGTAAAACGGTCTTTTTACACCTAAAAATTAGTAAACGTCATGGCAGTGCCCTAAATGCTATTTTATATTCTAATATGATTATTTTTATGATTATGGATGTTTATGAATTTTTATATGTTAATATGTCGATTTTAAATGTTGATGAATTTTTAAGATGTTAACACGTTTATTTTAAATGTTTACGGATTTTTAATATGTTAAAAATGTTTATGAATTTTTATGATTTAAATTGGACATTTAAAAGATATGTTGCATGCTTGGTTTCAAAATAAAAATGATATTATATGAATGTTTTTATTAAGTAATGATAACGTGTTGAAGGATGTGAAGGGATTGTGACTACTGAATATGTTGGAAATATCGTGAGGGTTATGGTCCCAGTGGGAGCCCGACGATCGTGTTTTCTTGGATACGGATACGAATACGTGATACGAATACGAATACGTGATACGAATACGAATATGTTAATACGTTGGCCAAGGCCCAGTTGACGGGTGAGAGTGTCGCTGGTGTCCCCGCTGCCCAGTACTGTGGTTACATGTAGATGGATCCATCGCCCAATACGTTTAAGAATACGAGTCACAATCACGATCTGAATTTAACAAACACGAATATGAACATGAATATGAATATGATTATATGAATATGTTGATATGAATATGTTTATGTTTATATGAAAATGTTTACGAAAATGTTTAAGTTTAGGTTTATGCATCTTCATGAAAATAATATTTTAAATACAAGTATTTTTCACTGTTATATGTTAACTGTATTACGTATTATTCGTTATCAAGAATATGACGTGTTGAGTCTTTAGACTCACTAGGTGTGATTGATGCAGGTGATATTGATTATGAATATGTTAATGGAGGTCTTGATGGTTGATCTGACTGGACTGGAGGTGCACATAACCCGAGGACCGACGCTAGTTTTCCGCACTAGTTATGATTTATGATTTTGAGTTATGTTAAAGATATTTTTTCGACGTTTTATTTGTGAGTGGTTTTTGAGAGGTTATAGTATGGGCTATACTTTTCAAATGTTAGATGGTAGATTTATTTTAAAATGATGTCAAAAATATTTTATGGTTCGGCCGATGCTAAGTGAGGTTAAAAAAAAAAAATTCTAGTACTTTTTAAGCAAAACGAATAAGCAGACGTTTCATACCACTCCCAACTTGCTGGCAAAAATAAGCAAGTATCGAGAACGCTTGCACCTCTCCGATACGGCTGACCTCTTCGAAGATGGATATGTCTACCAGCTAATGCTTTATAAGGAACGGAAGATCCTAGAGCGTATAGCAGACTTTGATAGCTTCCTTAAGACTACCACCGCTGTTATAAACCGCTGGATGACCAAGTGGAGGTCTTTCGTTGAGGAAGAATACTTTGATGTAATCCGTAATAATTTCTTTCGATAAATAAAATGTTTATCAGTTTATATTTGTCTTTTATTTTCCTGCAAAGATTAATCTCAGAATTTAATGAATAAATCATGAACTGAACATTATAAAAGACAAATAGCAAACTGACATCAGTTATAAAGTAAGAACTGATATGTAACACACGTTAAACGACACTTGACATATTAGCAATAAAACTGATTAAGATAAATCAATTAATCCAAGTATATTGCGAAAGTGAGAAAACTTAGTCTCAGGAAATGATTTGGTGAAGATGTCAGCTGTTTGTTGTTCGGTTGAGACATATTCCAGTCGGATGTCCTTCTTCAAGGCATGATCTATGATGAAGTGATGTCTGACATCTATGTGCTTGGTTCTGGAGTGAAGAACTGGATTGTAAGTAATAGCAATTGTGCTTGTGTTGTCACAAAATATGGGCGATTCTTTGGCGATGGCTCCATAGTCTCTCAGTTGCTGCTGAATCCAGAGCAGTTGTGCACAGCAACTTCCAGCAGCAAGATATTCTGCTTCAGTTGTGGAAGTAGCAATGGATGTCTGCTTCTTGCTGAACCAAGAGATCAGTCTGTCTCCTAGAAACTGACATGATCCACTTGTACTTTTTCGATCAAGCTTACTTCCCGCATATTCTGCATCTGAATAGCCAACTAGATTGACAGAGGAGTCTTTAGAATACCATAACCCAACATTTTGAGTGCCTTTCAAATATTTTAAAATACGTTTGGCAGCTGAAAAATGTGATTGCTTAGGATCTGCTTGAAATCTGGCACACATACAGACAGCAAATACAATATCAGGGCGACTAACAGTTAGGTATAATAAAGAACCTATTAAACCTCTGTAAAGAGTCGTCTCGATTGATATTCCCCCTTGATCAGTGTCTAGTTTAACTGATGAGCTCATGGGAGTACTTGCAACTTAACATGATTCCATGCCAAATTTCTTCAGTAACTCCTTTGTGTATTTAGTTTGACTGATAAACGTTCATGTCTCCATTTGGTTCAGTTGCAGTCCAAGAAAAATGTCAGCTCACCCATCATGCTCATTTCGAATTTATCCTGCATCAACTTAGCAAATTTCTCGCATAATTTGGGGTTAGTTGACCCAAATATGATATCATCAACATAAATTTGAACGAGTAAAATGTGATCATTCTTTGAAATTTTGAACAATGTCTTATCAACTGATCCAACATAGAAATCTTGATCAGTTAGAAATTTTGAAAGAGTTTCATACCAAGCTCTTGGAGCTTGTTTAAGACCATATAAGGCTTTGTTCAAATGGTAGACATGATCAGGAAGAAGATGATTGATAAAACCTGGAGGTTGTTCAACGTAGACTTCCTTTTGCAACTGGCCATTTAGGAAAGCACTCTTTACATCCATCTGGTAGACTTTGAAATCCTTGAACGAAGTATAAGCAAGGAATATTCTTATGGCTTCTAGTCTTGCAACTAGTGCATATATTTCATCGTAGTCAATTCCTTCTTCTTGCCTATATCCTTGTGCTACCAATCTTGCCTTGTTGCGCACAACTGAACCATCTTCGTTCAGTTTATTCCTGTACACCAACTTTGTACCTATAACAGTTTTTGAAATTGGTCTTGGAACTAGGTTCCAGACATTGTTATGTGTGAACTGATCCAACTCCTCTTGCATAGCATTTGTCCAGTTTGGATCAACAAGGGCTTCATCAGTTTTCTTCGGTTCCAATTGTGATACAAAAGCTGAATGAATAAATAAGTTGAGCATCTGATTTCTAGTTCTCACCGGATCAGATGGATTACCTATCACCAATTCTGGAGGATGTGATTTCTTCCATCTGTATTCAGCATTTGTTGTATCCAAGTCAGCAACTGCTTCAGTTTGCAACTGGGTGTTCTCTTCATTTTCAGTTGTTGTTGCATCAGTTGGTAATTGAGTATCTTCAATAGGCTCCACCAATTGATTTTCAGGAACTAATTCCTGTTCAACTGATTGATCCACAATTTCAGGTTCTGGTGTTTGAAGGATGTTTCGATTGATATGGCTTTCTTCTTCATGATCATCCTCCAAACTGATATCTGTAAATCTGTCAACTAGCTCAACTGGATCAGTTGGCTTATTTGTTAGTACAGTTTCATCAAAAACGACATGTATAGATTCTTCAACATTTAGTGTGTTCTTGTTAAACACTCTATAAGCTTTGCTGACTGATGAATATCCTAAAAATATTCCCTCTGCAGATTTAGCATCAAAGGCTTCTAAAAGATTTTTGCCATTATTAAGAATAAAACATCTGCAGCCGAATATTTTGAAGTAGGAAACCACACTTTTACGTCCGTGCCAGATCTCATAAGGTGTTTTCAAGTGATTTTTATTAATCATTGATCTGTTCTGAGTGTAACACGTAGTGTATACTGCCTCTGCCCAAAACCTTTGAGAGATGCCAGAATCAGCAAGCATTGTTCTAGCAACTTCTTTAAGGATCCGATTTCTCCTTTCAGCTACACCATTTTGCTGAGGAGTTCTAGCTGCTGAGAGCTCATGCCTTCCAGCATTTTCTAAAAAAATTGAAAGAATTTGATTGATGAATTCAGTTCCTCGATCGGATCTGATTCTATCAATTCCAACTGATTTATCGTTTAATAGTCTTTTGAAAAGCTTGATCAGTTGAGCAGCAGTTTGGTCTTTGGATTTGAGAAATATAACCCAAGTAAATCTTGAAAAATCATCTACAACCACCAAGTTGTGTTTCATTCCCCCTAAGCTCATGACTTGTATTGGACCAAATAGATCCATATGTAACAGCTCTAAGCATCGGGAAGAAGATTTACTGCCCTTTTTTTTAAAAGAAGATTTAACTTGTTTACCAAACTGACATGCTAAGCAAATTTTATCTTTGGTAAAATCCATTTTGGGCAAACCAGTGACAAGATCGTGATTACTCAGATAAGCAATGGATTTAAAGTTCAGGTGGTTTAGTGTCTTATGCCATAACCAGTATTTAGAAGATTTTGAAGCAATAAAACATACTGGTGCATAAGGTTGATCATTCCAACTGACTTTGTAAGTGTTTCCACACCTTTTGCCAGTTAGTATGACCTCATTAGTTGCATCTTTGACTGAACAAGAATGTTCGTCAAATTGAACTGAAAATACATTATCGCATAACTAACTAATGCTAATCAGATTATACTTGAGATTCTCAACTAATAAAACATTATTAATGATAAAGTTACCATGGACAAGCTTACCCTTACCCGCAGTTTTATCTTTGGAATTATCTCCAAAACTGATGTTTGGTCCAGTGTAATTGATCAGTTGAGATAGCAAATTTGCATCTCCTATCATGTGTCATGAACATCCATTATCCAAGTACCAGATTGATTCCTTGCTTGTACCTGTTACCTGCAATCACACACAAAATATAATATTGGTACCCTTTTCTATTTGGGTCCAAGATTGATTAGTCCCTTAGGAATCCAGACTTGGATCAGTCTAACTGACTGTCCAGTTGTTTTATTCTAGATGGTCTTTCTCGACTTGTGTGTGCTCGGTGTGTAGTGTGCAGATGATACAACATGTGATTTGCCTCTGTTCAACTGATTGTTCGGCTGATATCTTTTCTGAACCGGCTTGTTGTTATAGTAGTTGGAGTATCCATTTGAATAATTCCTGCTGAATCTTTTTGTCGACTGACTGCGTGAGTCAGTTAAAATTTTTGGGCTATAACCAATGCCATATCTTCTAGCCTTGTTCGTACTTTCAGTAGGCTGTTCAATCAGTTTACTTGGCTCAGGTTGTTCTTGTACCATAACTGATTTGACAAAGTGAATGTATTTCCCTTTGACCATATTCAGTTTTTGTTGAGTATCATTGGAAGTCATTTCATCTTGGTTAATGAACCCTAAACAAGTTTTATCAGTAACTGATTTCTGAGAGTTCTGTATATCAGTTAATGCAGCAGATGATTTGTTCCAAGCCTGAATAAGCTCAGTTTGCTTTGAATTTTCAAGCATTAACTTCTGAATCATTGATTGATTCATGCTTCTTTCAGCATTAAGCTCAGCAATCTCCCATTTCAGACTCAACACATCAACTGATTCATCAGTTTTAGTTTTATTGTCTATGGGATCAGTTTGCTTTGCTTTGGCCTTTTCACAATATAAGGCAAGCTTTTGATATTCATTAACCATGTCACGAAGAGTTGAAATAAGTTCTTCTCTAGTGAAATCAGTTGAGGCGAAGTCAAATACCTGTTGTCTGCTTGACTCCACTTCTGTGTCATCAGCCATTAGACACTTCACTTCCTCCTCACTATCACTGGAACTGCATGAGGTTTCTGGCTCTGACTCTTCACTGTCAGTTTCTGCCCATTTTGATTTACTCTCTTCAGCTAAGAGTACCTCATACTTCTTCCTGAAAGACTTCTTATCATCCTTGGGTCTCCTCTTGTGCTCATATGATTTCTTCTTTCTTTCAGTTGAGCCTTGACTGTCCTTCTTGGGTTCGGTACAGTCAGCAATGAAGTGACCAGGTTTGCCACAGTTGTAGCAAGCATTTGAATCTTCTTTAGAGTTGTTTCTCTGATAATTCTTCTTGAAGTTCCCTTGGTTTTTCCTCATAAATCTTCCAAATTTTTTGATGAACAATGACATAGCGTAATTGCTTAGTTTATCAGCAACCTTCTCGGCTGAACCACTTGGTTCTGTTCTAACAGCAGCTAAGGCAATAGTTGCGGCTGGAGTGGATGGTTCTCCTTCACGAGTTTGCAGCTCAAACTCATAGGCCTTCAGATCAGCAAATAAATCATGAATCTCAACTTTGTTTAGATCCTTGGATTCCCTCATTGCCATGGTCTTTACGTCCCACTCCTTGGGAAGACCTCTGATAACTTTTAGAGCAACTTCTTTGTTGGTATACACTTTTCCAAGTGCATTGAGTTCATTTATGATACATCTGACTCTTTCATCATATTCACGCATTGATTCTCCAGCTCTCATCTTTATGTTGTCAAACTTCTGAACAGCAACAGAAAGTTTATTTTCCTTGGTTTGTTCATTTCCCTTACAAAGCTGGATCAGCTTTTCCCAAATCTCTTTAGTTGTCTTGCACATTTTGATTTTACTGAACGTTACTTTGTCCAGCGTTTTGTAGAGTATGTCCTTTGCTACGTTGTCCAGATTTGCTTTTCTTTTGTCTTCAGTAGTCCACTCATCTCTGGGCTTTTCAATTCTGTGAGGTGCCCCATCGGTGACTGCAATTGCTGTGTTGGCTTTCAGAATCTTCATTGGTCCGTCAGTGATGACGTACCACATATCATCGTCTTGTGCAGCTAAATGAGCCTGCATCCTGATTTTCCAATCATCGAAGTCCTCTCTGGAAAACATTGGGATCTTGTTGAAGGAAGACATGATCAATAGTTTGAGTAGAAATATTCTTTTGACAACATACAACCACTCTGATACCACTTGAAGGGATCGGTTAATAGGTGGAAAGTGTTTAGAAGGGGGGTTGAATAAACACTATCGATTTTTGTATTCTTTTCGAATATTGAGTTCAGTTTAGTGACAAACTGACCCTTGGTATCTCGTCAGTCAATAACAATCAGTTTAACTGAAAAACAGTTGCGGAAGTAAACTGACTGAAAGATAGAATAACTGACAGTAACTGAAATTAAATGCAAACGATTTGTTTCTAGATGTTCGGAGAATGGAATAACTCCTACGTCACCCCTTCTATCAAAAAGATAGGATTTTCACTAAAAGACTTTGATCGAATACAAACTTTGTACTGACCCACTTCAGTTTGGACTTAACACTTGCCAAAACTGAAACTCTTAGTATACAATAACTTTTACAGTGCGTGACTGAATATAACACAACTGAATGAATCTAAAAAAAGATTTGAAAGTGCTAACAAGCTCGTAAAGGTAGCCTTAATTGCTACTGATAAATCTGATAAGAGTGAGCTTTGATATCTGAATGTGAGTTGTGATTTCAGCAGAGTAATAGCAAGCTTGAATAGAATGGTAATTCGTGTATTTTTCTCAGCTGCTCTCTTAACCTATTTATAGGCTTCCTTATCAACGGTAATATTAAATAACGTTTTGAATCTTTATATCCGTTGATTGCCACGTCGATATTCTCTGACATTCGTATATTGTAATCTCTGAAATGCGACGTTCCACTATTTGTTGCAGTCTGTTGTGTACTCCTTGTCGGTTGTCGTTCTTAATTGATGATGTGTACAGTTGAGGGATCAGCTGAAAGATACTTTGCTAGAAAACACATAAATAATTGTTTCAACTGATCAGTTCCCAACTGATCAATTAGTTATATTTCTGATTCAACTTATGATGTGTATAATAGTTAGTTGGTATGCATTCAGTTGTGTAGTTCAGTTTTCTCGTATTCAGTTATATAAGCAGTTGGTTTGCAATTTGTCAAACGCCGAAACTTAGTTTTCAAAAGAAGTCAAGACTGAAAACAGAAACTTGACTTATCAGATTAATATATCCACTTTTTCAGAAAAGTACGATTATGAAGATATTAAAGTTGAAGACTGAGAATGAAAGAGTTATTTCAGAGTAACAGTTCTTACCGAATGAGAACAAGAGGTTGGCTCTACTATTAAACGCATGTCTTCAATTTGTTTAGAGAAGAGTCAATAGTTACAGAAGCAATCAGGAAATAGGACTTGTCTTGGATTCAGTAACAATGAAAGCACTTATGCTGAAATGAGTACCCAATCGCATTCGAATATGTGAAAAGGGAAATACATTCACTTTGTGAGATCCAATATGATATATGAACATGGGAACCTGAATTTCTAGTCGAAAAACCTATAAATCAGAAGAACACTAATAGGAATTTTGGACTCGACTATATCGAACATGAGAAGAAAGATTTCTTGTAAACTAGATCAACTGAGGATCAGTTTCAGTAAAGTATAATTAAGTGAAGGACATAGATCAAGAATTTCAGAACAATAGACCTGTTTAGAAGAGATATCGGTTGGAAAACAAAAACAACATGATATGGTACATTATGTAAGAAATAACATTAATCTTCTGTTGCATACACCCCAAAGGTTACCTGAAGTACAAATTCCATCATGATTGTCCAAATGCGGGTTCCGAAAGACTAATCCAGTTTAGACCGAAGTATATTAGGTACTAATATAATTTGTGTCTGATGGAAAATAAGAGCCCTATTGATATAAAAAATTCAAAATGGTACGTTGGATGCTCAAGACACATGACAGATCAAGCAAAGCTACTTTCAAAGGTCATCAATAGCAGTCGAAAAATTATAACTTTTGGTGACAACTCCAAGGGTAAAACAATGGGTAAGAGTAATACTATCTATGAAAACATTGTCATTTTGCGTTGTCATTACTGATGTGTTGTTAGTTGAAAATCTATGTTATAATTTGATTATCATCAGTCAACTTGATAACAATGGATATCTGGTAGAATTTCAGTATCACACTTGCACGATTAAAGATGTTGACTCTAATATTTTATTACGAGGTATGAGAAGTGGTCATACCTATAAGATAAATTGGGAATATGCTCAACATGATAATCCTACATGTTTTGTTGCATCATTATCTGATCAACAATGATTATGACATAAACACTGGAATCATTTAAAATTTAGACATATTAACAACTTTCGAAAAATGAATCTGGTTGATGAATTTCACGAAATATAATTTATTAAAAATCATGTATGCTCAACATGCCAACTAGGTAAACAAGTGAGATATAATTCCAATAATAAAAGAAGTACACTAATTTCGATATTCTTAGAATTATTACACATGGATATGTTTGGACCAACTCATAACAAGTTTATGAAGAATGAAATATAAATTGGTTATTATTGATTATTTTTCTAGATTTATATGAGAAATATTTCTGAGTGGTAAAGATCATATATGCTCTCAACTGATTAAATTTCCTAGACGTGTTCAAAATGAAAAATCTTTTTTAGTAAAAATCAGAAGTGAACGTGGTATTGAATTCACAAACAAAACCCTTGATGTGTACTTTTCAGAATAAGGAATTCAACATGAGTATTCAGCAGCCAGAACTCCTCAACAATATGGAGTTGTTGAACGAAGAAACAAAATATTGAAGAAAGCAGCATGCACAATTCTCGCTGATCTAGGAATTTTGCAAAGATTTTGGATAGAGGCAGTGATGCGAAACCTCGTACGAATGAGAACCAAACACGATTATCGAAATCGGCACCCTCGACTCAATAACAAACAAGGATCGATTTGTTGTCCCGATCTTTTGAAACAAGTAACGGTTTGTGATATTCACCTCTAAGTTATTAAAACTTAGCAACAAATATCAATGATAAAACAAATGAATTTCAAACGAACCTTCAAAGATCTTGTTTTGACAATCCGAGCGAAAAACAATCGACAAACGCCACAAAGATGCAATCTTTGATAAGTTTGATTTGATTTTTAAGACAAAGTTTTTGCCTTGTAAAGTTGAGAGAATTCTCAAGAACTTTGATATATCATTCCATTATTTTCGTTAAACCTTGATACAATGCATATAAATACAATAAAATAACAAGAAAGTTGTGTGAAAAGACTTAAATAAGATAACTAGCAAATTTGACACGGAAGTACGCGCGGTGGCGCGAGACCTCGCGCTGGGGCGCGCAGCATACTGCCTTATTTTCTTCCCTGGGCGCGCGGTAGCGCCGGATCATGCGCGGGGGCGCGCGCTATACTGCCTTCATGCAACACCTGGCGCGCGGCCGCGCCGGAACTCACGCGGTGGCGCGCGCGGCCGCGCAAAATGTGGGGCGGGTGCGTGTCACCTGCTGCCCATTTGCGCGCGGTTGCACGAGATCCTGTGCTGGTGCGCGCATGCTGCTGTCCTCATGGTCATTTAAGACTTGAATAACATTCCAAACACTTCCATCATTGTGCCCATGTTCACCAACCTCCTCTAATTTATACTCCAAATTTGTAATCCCTCCTTGGTAACTCAACATGAATCCTTGAAGTGCTTCTTTAAACTTCTTGCTACGTCCCCTTATTATAGGTCCTTCGGGTAACTCCAACGACTCCCATGCTTTCTTTGGTGCTTGACCAACCAGATTTGCATGATCGTCCCCTTCTTGAAAAGGATTTGTCCTCAAATCTTGATCATCTCCTACATCAAACAACGAAAGATCACTAACATTAAAAGTAGAACTAACATTATACTCACCTGGTAGGTCTAGTTTGTAGGCATTGTCGTTGATCCTTTCAAGCACTTGAAATGGTCCATCACCCCTAGGTAAGAGCTTCGAACGTCGCTTTTCTGGAAATCTTTCCTTCCTTAAGTGCAACCACACCCAATCTCCTTTTCAAAAACCATCTTTTTCCTCCCATTATTGGCTTGCTTCGTGTATTGTAAATTCTTCTTCTCGATGTTATCCTTGACCTTCTCATGCAAACTTTTAACGAATTCAGCTTTCTTTTTGCCATCCATGTTCAACCTTTCACTCACAGGCAAAGACATCAAATCCAAAGTAGTTAAAGGATTAAAACCATAAACAATCTCAAATGGTGAATAATTCGTAGTAGAATGCACGCTACGGTTATAAGCAAACTCAACAAATGACAAACATTCTTCCCAATTTTTCAAGTTCTTTTTGAGTATAGCACGCAAAAGTGTTCCTAGAGTTCTATTAACAACTTCCGTTTGTGGATGACATGTAGTAGAAAACATCAGTTTAGTGCCAAGTTTAGCCCACAAAGTTTTCCAAAAGTAACTCAAAAATTTAACATCACGGTCAGATACAATTGTCCTAGGCATACCATGCAACCTAACGACTTCCTTAAAGAACAAATCCGCAATGTTTGATGCATCATCAGTTTTGTTACAAGCAATAAAATGTGCCATCTTAGAAAATCTATCAACAACAACAAATATTGAATCTCTCCCCTTCTTAGTCCTCGGCAAACCTAAAACAAAATCCATAGAAATATCAATCCAAGGTTCAATAGGAACAGGAAGTGGTGTATACATGCCATGTGGTTGTGTTCTAGACTTTGCTTGTCTACAAGTAATGCATTTTTCACAAACACGTTCAACATCACGTTTCATATGTGGCCAATAAAAATGCTCATGCAAACAACTCAAAGTTTTAGCCACACCAAAGTGCCCCATCAAACCACCACCATGTGCCTCCCTCACAAATAATTCACGAATCGATGACTTAGGAATGCACAATCTATCTTCTCTAAACAAAAAACCATTTTGCAAATAAAATTTATCATGTGGACCATGCATACATGTTTCAAATATCTCCTTAAAATCCTCATCCAACAAATATAACTCTTTCACATGCTCAAATCCCAAGATTTTCGAATCCAAGGTAGAGATTAGTACGTACCTCCGTGATAGTGCGTCGGCCACTACATTATCCTTACCTTGTTTGTATTTGATTATGTAGGGAAATGTCCCTATGAATGCCACCCACTTGGCATGCCGCTTGTTCAGTTTCTGTTGTCCCCTAAGGTACTTTAGAGACTCATGATCGATATGGATCACAAACTCCTTAGGACTCAAGTAGTGTTGCCACATCTCCAAAGTCCTCACAAGCGCGTACAACTCCTTGTCATACGTTGGATAGTTCAGCGCTGCTCCATTGAGTTTCTCACTAAAGTACGCCACTGGTCGTCCTCCTTGCATCAAAACACCACCAATACCTACACCTGAAGCATCACATTCAATTTCAAAAGTATTAGAAAAATCAGGCAAAACAAGTAAAGGCGCATTAATTAATTTTTGTTTAATAATATTAAAAGACTTCTCTTGCTCCTCGTCCCAAAGAAATGGAACGTTCTTCTTAATCACCGCCGTCATCGGTGCAGCCAGTGTGCTAAAATCTTTTACAAACCTCCTATAGAAGCTTGCAAGACCATGAAAGATTCGAACTTGACTAACATTAGCAGGTGTAGGCCAATCTCGAATAGCACTTACCTTATCCTCATCCACTTGTATCCCCTGTGAACTTACCACAAAACCAAGAAAAACAAGCTTTCTTGTACAAAAATCACATTTCTTAAGATTAGCATATAATTGTTCATCCGTAAGTGTTATCAGTACAAGTCTTAAATGTTTAACATGCTCATCCAAATCTTTGCTATACACAAGAATATCATCAAAATAAACCACAACAAATTTTCCTATGTAAGCACGCAAAACATAATTCATCAACCTCATAAAGGTACTAGGAGCATTAGTTAAGCCAAAAGGCACGACCATCCACTCATATAACCCATATTTGGTTTTAAATGTCGTTTTTCACTCATCACCTTCCCTCGTTCTAATTTGATGATAACAACTTTTTAAATCAATCTTACTAAAAATACATGCACCATGCAACTCATCTAACATATCATCTAGTCTAGGTATGGGATGTCTATACTTGATAGTTATATTATTGATTGCCCTACAATCCACACACATACGCCATGAACCATCTTTCTTAGGAACTAATAAAACAGGTACAGCACAAGAAGACATGGACTCACGCACAAAACCCCTATCTAACAACTCACTTACCTGCCGTTGAAGCTCTTTAGTCTCCTCCGGATTGCTTCTATAAGCTGGACGATTTGGCAATGCACTTCCGGGCACAAAAATCAAATTGGTGCTCAATCCCCCTCAATGGTGGTATTCCTTGAGGTAGTTCATCCGGAAATATATCATCAAACTCCTGCAAAAGGGAAACAACAATGCTCGGAAGATTTTCGGCTATATCACTTGTGTTAAAGAGAATCTCTTTGTACAGAATCAACACAAGTGTATCATGTGTGTGCAACAATTGTTTCATATCACTCTTTTGGGCCATATATATTTTCTTTTTAGCCTCTTTCCTCTCATTTTCTTTTTCCTCATTTTTCTTTTGTATGGCTATCTCAATTTTTTTATCACTTTTGTTTTTAGCCATTTCATTTTTCTTTTCAAAGGCCATCTCACTTTTTAATTCACTCTTTCTTTCGGCCTCATCCCTTTTTTTCTTTTCTCGTTGGTCCTCCATTATTTGTTTTGGGGACAAAGGAAGTAAAACAATGGGTTCTTTCTTGAGTACAAAAGAATATCTATTTTTAAACCCATCATGTGTCAGTTGTCTATTATATTGCCATGGTCTCCCTAACAAAATATGACAAGCATGCATTGGTACCACATCACATAACACCTCATCAATATACTTCCCAATCAAAAACGCAACCAAGACTTGTTTGTTCACTTTCACTTCAGCACAGTCATTCAACCACTGTAGCTTATATGGTTGAGGATGTTTCAAAGTAGGCAAGCTCAATTTTTCAACCATCTCAAGACTAGCAACATTGGTACAACTTCCTCCATCTATAATAAGATTGCAAACCTTGCCATTGACAAAACACCTAGTATGGAATAAGTTTCCCCTTTGGTTTGTTTCTTTTTCTTTGACTTGGGTACTCATTATACGCCTAGTCACTAACGCTTCACCCACAACTGCCTCATATCCCACATCAGGATCCTCTAATGCAGGCATCTCATCTTCACCCTCTCCATCATCTCCCTCACTATGAGATTCATACTCCCCATAATTATTCAACACCATCACCCTTTTATTGGGACATTGGCTAGCAATATGTCCAACTCCTTGACACCTAAAACATTTAATATCTCTAGAACGATTAATAGGAGTTTCAGGTGTACCTTGCATTCCCTGCTTAAACGCCTCCTGTTTAATGTCAACTTTGGGCTTGACCACTACCTTGCTTTCTTCACGTTTAACAACGTTGGAACGCCAAGGTGTTGATGTATTCCCAGCTTGTGTGGTACGGCCAACTCCTCTCCTATTGAGTTGTTGCTCCACTTTTATCGCCATCTGCACCATTTCATCTAGATCCAAGTAATGTTTAAGCTCCACTTGGTCTTGAATTTCCCTGTTCAAACCACACATAAAACGAGCCATAGTAGCCTCACTATCCTCATCTATGTTTGCTCTAATCATGACTACTTCCAACTCTTTATAGCAGTCCTCACCACTCTTCACACCCTGTCTCAAGGTTTGTAACTTCTTAAACATTTCTCTATAGTAGTGATTTGGTACAAACCTCTTCCTCATTACGCTCTTCATTTCAGCCCAAGTTTCTATAGGTCGCTCATTGCATCTTCTTTTAGTGGTCACTAATTGATCCCACCAAATAAGTGCATAATCAAAAAATTCAACCACGGCCAACCTAACCTTTTTGAGTTCAGAATAATGGTGACAATCAAAAACAAATTCAACTCGCTTTTCCCATTCTAAATAAGCTTCATGGTCTGACTTACCATGGAACGACGGAATTTTCATTTTAATGCTTCCTATGTTACTATCTTCCTTATTCCCATCATTGTACCTACCCCGTACGGCTTCTCTTCTTCCCCTACTAAATCCTCCTCTACTTCGTCCGCTCCTACCCCAGTTCTCATTTTGACTTTCCTCTTCTACACCCAAATCATAATCATCCTCTTCTTCTTCAATTGTACCCTAACCTTTAGGCTTAGATTTATTTTCACTAGTGCTAACCTTAAGCCTCTCCAACCTCTCATATAAAGGATCCAATTCAGCACTCATCATTCTACTAAAATATCCATATAACGCCTCCATTTGAACCTTAGACAACCCTGATTCGAACTTTCTCCTACTTCCCTCTCCATTTTACTTTTAGATTTTGTACCTGCAAGAAAATGTTAGTAGAAATAAAAGATTTTCCTTACCCAAATTCTCACGATCACTCCAAAGAAATAACACTCGCACTCAAATATTTTTCACTCGAATTTGATAGTTCTTTCAAAGATGTGATCAATCTTTATATATATATATATATATATATTTATATCAAACTAACAAGATTCAACTTGTGAACATTTGCAACTGTCTCACTTGGATTGCACAAAAACAAGAACGATAGAATAACACAGAACAAATTTTTCGAGAATTATGGATTATCAAATAACAAAGGATGATAGAAATAACGCAGATCGAACAAAGGATAACACAAAACTGAAATAGAACGAATTTTTGTTTTTGTTTTTGTTTTTGGTAGATATGACAATAGAAACAAAAGGATACCACAGATCTGATAACAGAATGAAATTTGAGACAGATCTGAAAAATAACAACAACGATAACTTACTTGAATACAATGAGCCAAAGCTCTGATACCAAATGATGCGAAACCTCGTACGAATGAGAAGCAAACACGATTTCACCCTCGACTCAATAACAAACAAGGATCGATTTGTTGTCCCGATCTTTTGAAACAAGTAACGGTTTGTGATATTCACCTCTAAGTTATTAAAACTTAGCAACAAATATCAACGATAAAACAATTTAATTTCAAACGAACCTTCAAAGATCTTGTTTTGACAATCCGAACGAAAAACAATCGACAAACGCCACAAAGACGCAATCTTTGATAAGTTTGATTTGATTTTTAAGACAAAGTTTTTGCCTTGTAAAGTTGAGAGAATTCTCAAGAACTTTGATATATCATTCCATTATTTTCGTTCAACCTTGATACAATGCATATAAATACAATAAAATAACAGGAAAGTTGTGTGAAAAGGCTTAAATAAGATAACTAGCAAATTTGACACGGAAGTGCGCGCGGTGGCACGAGATCTCTCGCTGGGGCGCGCAGCATACTGCCTTATTTTCTTCCCTGGGCGCGCGGTAGCGCCGGATCATGCGCGGGGGCGCGCGCTATACTGCCTTCATGCAACACCCGGCGCGCGGTCGCGCCGGAACTCGCGCGGTGGCACGTGTGCCATGCGCGCGGCCGCGCAAAATGTGGCGCGGGTGCGCGTCACCTGCTGCCCATTTGCGCGCGGTTGCACGAGACACTGTGCTGGTGCGCGCATGCTGCTGTCCTCATGGTCATTTAACACTTGAATAACATTCGAAACACTTCCACCATTGTGCACATGTTCACCAAGCTCCTCTAATTTATACACCCAATTTGTAATCCCTCCTTGGTAACTCAACATGAATCCTTGAAGTGCTTCTTTAAACTTCTTGCTACGTCCCCTTGTTATAGGTCCTTTGGGTAACTCCAACGACTCCCATGCTTTCTTTGGTGCTTGACCAACCACATTTGCATCAGGCAGTCAACACCACATGTTATGCTCAAAACATGACAATGAGCAAAAAGAAAACTAGAAAAACATGATACAAAATATGGAATGTGACTAAGCCTATTATTTCTTATTTTAGTATTTTCGGGTTCAAATGTTATATTCACAAAAACGGTAACAACCACTAAATGTCTTTTGATTCAAAATCAGATGCTAGTATTTTTCTCGAATATTCAGCAAGCAGTAAACTATATCGGGTAGTTAACCAGAAAACCAAAAATGTTGAAGAAACAATGCATGTGGTTTTTGATGAATCTTTTAATACTCCAGAGTAATATAATGTTAATGATTTGAGTAATAGAATAAATAACATTTGTTTATAAGAAGACAATGAAAATGTATAAAAAAATATCTATTCAGTCTCCTGAACCTGATATTCCAGGAAATCAAATAGTAGCAAAAATAGTAGAGGATGTGATCAAACACCTATTGATCAAGCTATTTGAGTGGATCATGAAGATATCTTATTACAGAATGATCTTGATCTGATACCAAAATAAACTCTCTCATAACCTAGTTATATGTGAAATAAGTATTGCGTGTTTTCTTGATTGCTCGCAAGCGAACGATGTCAAGTTATAGTAAAATGAAGTTTTAAGTACGAGTGTCGATCCCACGAGGAGTGTAAACTAAAATTATATCAATGCTTGTAATTAAAATAAGCTCAACTTTATTTAGAAAAATAAAAAGAGATTTGGTTGACTTAAACGAAATAATTGAAAAAAAATAAATAATCTAATCACAGAGTTGATAAATAACAATGAGAGAAAATATCTAGAGAAATGACTTCACCAAGTTTCCACGATAATTATTCCCAGTTAAATTTATATTCATGAGTTCCAATTATTTAATGACAAGAACACTTCATTATTTTATTCCCCATTTCCCAAGTGACGAATAAATTGTACCAATCAAACTTTGATTAAATTATTCCTAATAACATCTAAGTTTAATTGATAAATGCAAACAATGATCTTACCTAAGCCTCGCTAAAGTTATACGCCTTCCGAACGATATAAACATTCAACGATGTGTCTCTAATAATCTATAATCCTAGTCCCTCTCCCGAGTTGTAGAATTAATCAGACAATACACAATTTATGGACAGTAAATTGCAGTAGAAATAAATACAGAGAAACACAATTAAATAAAAAATAAAATTCAATCATATAAAATAACCACATCAAATTATCGTATCGACAAAGCTACATCATTCTCTAGACTGCAGAATTAGTTCATCATGAAATCCAGTGAATACAAGAAATGTTCAACATTTTAGACATCGCAACACAATAAAATATAGAAAGCGAAAGAAGAGATGACAAATCAGAAGTGGCGTCTCCGTCCCCATATTCGTTGTTCTTCGTCTTCGTGATCTCTATTCGTGCTTCTTTTCATTTTGTGCATGTGCTCTGCGGCTCTCGCGTGTTAATTTTCTTTTAGGGCGGCTAAAACTCTCGTATATTTCTTTCACAAGGTGGCCGACCCTCTTTTCTGACCTAGTTCGTGCAATTTATACTTTGCTGGACGCACGGTGCGCGCGGTTGCCCCTGAACTCGCGCGGCCGCGCGCATCATTCTTGTCGCTGGTTCTTTCTGCGCGCGCGGCTGCGCGTGAAGTGGCGCGGCCGCGCGCGCACTTCTGCCCAATGCCATGACCCTCGGCTTTGTTTTTTTTCATTTACTTGGCTCGTGTGCACTTTTTTCTCCTTTCCTACAATGACAACAAAAACAAACCAAAAACGCATAATTCTGTTCGAAACTAACATATTTCAAAATGTATTCTTATATAAATTAAGTGCAAATCTTGCACTTAACAAACCCCCCAAACTTGAACTTTTGCTAGTCCCGAGCAAAATAAAAGTAAAAACAGGAACTCACTCAACAAGTAATGATAACGACTAACAGTCATGGATATGCAACCATTGATCTTGGCCTCTGAC
Source organism: Primulina tabacum (assembly GCF_025594145.1). Lineage (NCBI taxonomy): Eukaryota > Viridiplantae > Streptophyta > Magnoliopsida > Lamiales > Gesneriaceae > Primulina > Primulina tabacum. The sequence goes on from NC_134554.1 coordinate 30,820,748, forward strand.
TAATCCATTTTTATGTAATTCATAATCACTCAAGAGTCACGTGCGTGTGTGATATGTCAATGTTCATTTACCCAATCAAATGCTCAAATAAATTTACAACACCCATTAGCCTTATAAACTCAAGAGATCTTCAGTTCAGTTTAACTCACACCCCATTTAATATACAAATTCACTTACACATATCTCAAAGGGCTTTATTGGTGATTATTTGGTTCGAAAGATATTCAACAAAGTACCAAAAGATGATGTCACACAATGAGATGCTCACATGCTAATGATTAAAGTCCATACTTGCTAACAATGTTTTTCAGGTATCAATAGGCTTGACTTGAACAGCTTTTCTCCACTAGAATATTGGATAAATGTGACAAGGTTAATAGGTCATGTAGGCTTGTAATGTTAGGTTATGGCTCATCGCTACAATAAAAGGTATGGAAATCAAAAATTGAGAGAAATAATCGAATCTTCGTCATTTTCACTCTCCTTTCATTTACCATCACTTTATTGTTTTTCTCCCAATCATATCCTCCAATTCCCATATTTTTCTTTTTCACGACTTTTTTTTTTTGATTCATTCTTTTGATTGTTTTTCTTCTTTTTGTCTCTTTCTCAACTCTTTTTTGCATACTTCAATTTTTTTTTTCAAGGAGTAATTGAATCATTACAACACCCATGAACTTATTTCTCTCACAATTATGTAGGACAATAAGTGTATAAGCTTCATTAGGTAGGCGTTGTGGGATGTAGAATAGATACAAGTGGGGGCTAATTGTATGTCGTTGACACACACCACTTGATTTTTTAATAGGCTCAAAATGGGACACTAGGGATATTTCATGTTGATTTGGTAGGCTCAAAGGCTTAAACGGTTCCAAAGATTGCCTAAATCATTCCTATTTCACATATTATTCGTATTTTGCCTCGAAAAGTGTTCAAGAAAGTTCTAGATTTCCGTCAATCTATTAGTTAACTCATACAAACCAATCACATGCATTTTTCAATCAAAATGATATATGAGATAGGTGCACAAAGAAAAATCAAGCATCTCAATCAACTCGAGGCTCAATGGGATAACAAAGAAAAACAAGCCCAAAGATGTTGAGAAAGATTGCCTAGGTCATTTCTGTGTCTGCAAAGGTGTCAGTTAATATCATGTGAGAAATACTAAAATTCAGATTTCTATTGTCCATTTAGCATCACAAGTGTGTAAATTGTCTTTAAGCATCAATAGTATCAACAAACATGACCGTGCAAAGATACTGGTGGCTCCCAAGTTATCATGAATACAAATATTCATTAAAACCACGATTTCATTTTCATCATCGGCCACACAATCATATATCCATGACTCTATCTAACGACTCTAGCAAGCAGTAAAGAAATTTTTTTTTTTCAAAATACTCTACTAGACTCCTACGAAAAATGAAAATTCTAGCCACTGTGCAAGAATAACTAACAACGAAATTAACTAAAAAAAGAGTAACAACTCAAACAATCAATACACAAAGCAAACAACTCAAACACTCAATACGCAATGCAAATTGACCCCATTCAATGTATAATTTAAAAGATAAATGTGACAACACATACCTCTAGCACGAGTGTCAGAACTCGTCGCTCAAATTGTCGTCCGCAGCATCTTCATCATCCTCGTCCATGGGCTGCGGCGGTAGATCTGGTGGTGGGTACGCTGGTGGCCAAGCTGGTGGTGGTGGAAAGGGAACATGTACGCGGCGCGCCCCTGCGCGCCTCTCTGGCTTTGCCCACTGAAGCTGAGCGCGCTGCTGCGCGAGATGTCGCGCGGTGGCGCGCATAAATCTGCCTCATCATATTTTTTTAAACACCTGCAAAAATAAAACAATTAAATCAATATTCGAATAATGAAAATTTAAAATTAACAAATAAAAGATTAAAATGACAGAACATAAACAAGACGAATGCATTGTGGGTTGCCTCCCACACAGCGCTTGGTTTAACTTCGTCAGCCCGACTGTCACTAGTTTATTCAAGGTGGGTCGTGAGAACTTTTGGATGCCTTGATTTCCACCCTTTGACCTTCAACTTCCATGGTCAACTTTCCTCGTTTCACGTCAATGATGGCTCCAACAGTAGCCAATAATGGTCGTCCTAGGATGACATGAACGTTCTGACTGTTCTCCATATCAAGTACCACGAACTCTGCTAGAACCTTCAATTTATGGATCTGAACTTCAACATCTTCCACAATACCCAACGGTGTCCTAACTGATTTATCTGCCATCTGTAAGCTTAATCCTGTGGGCTTTATCCTGCTTAATCCCTGTTTCTCGTAGAGAGAACGTGGCATTATATTCACGCTCGCTCCTGAGTCACATATAGCTTTTTCCACCAATTTACCCCCTATTTCACATGATATAACAAATTCCCCTGGATCTGGCAAGAGGATGGTTAGGACTGAGTCTAGGTTTGACAACCTAGAGACACACATGGCGAATATTGGTGCTTCTTTGAAAATCCTTGAGTCGCAAGTGGGGCAGATAACGAGGCAACTCACATCTCAACCATCAGGCACATTACAAAAGACTGCAGACCCAAATCTGAGAGAGGTGAATACCGTTTTTATACAGCACGAGGAGTTTGGTTGGGTAAACATAGAAAAGAAAAAGGTTGATAACACACCTGTCCGGGATGAAAAGCCAACTCCAACCAAAAGAGTCCGAGGTAAGAAATATGAGAGGTATGATTCAAATCAATGCATTGATCAATGCTTGTAATTAAAATAGTCTCAACTTTATTTAGAAAAATGAAAAGAGATTTGGTTTACTTAAACGAATTAATTGAAAACAAATAAATAATCTAATCATCGAGTTGAGAAATAACAATGAGAGAAAATATCTAGAGAAATGACTTCGCCAAGTTTCCCCGATAATTATTTCAAGTTATATTTATATTCATGAGTTCCAATTATTTAATGACAAGAACACTTAATTATTTTATTCCCCCTTTCCCAAGTGACGAATAAATTGTACCAATCAAACTTTGATTCAATTATTCCTAATAACATCTAAGTTTAATTGATAAATGCAAACAATGTTCTAACCTAAGCCTCGCTAAAGTTATAAGCCTTCCGAACGATATAAACATTCAACGATGTGTCTCTAATGATCTATAATCCTAGTCCCTCTCCCGAGTTGTAGAATTAATCAAACAACACACAATTTATGGCCAGTAAATTGCAGTAGAAATAAATACAGAGAAACACAATTAAATAAAAAATGGAATTCAATCATATAAAATAACCACGTCAAATTATCGTATCCACAAAGCTACATCATTCTCTAGACTGCAAAATTAGTTCATCATGAAATCCAGTGAAAACAAGACAAGTTCAACATTTTAGACATCGCAACACAATAAAATATAGAAAGCGAAAGAAGAGATGACAAATCAGAAGTGGCGTCTCCGTCCCCAGATTCGTTGTTCTTCGTCTTCGTGATCTCTATTCGTGCTTCTTTCCGTTTTGTGCGTGTGCTCTACGGCTCTCGCGTGTCAATTTCTCTCACGGCGGCTAACCCTCTCGTATATTTCTTTCCCAAGGTGGCCGACCCTCTTTTTTGACCTAGCTCGCGCAATTTATACTTTGCTGGACGCACGGCGCGCGCGGTTGCGGGTGAACTCGCGCGGCCGCGCGCATCATTCTGGTCGCAGGCTCTTTTCTGCGCCCGCGGCTGCGCGTGAAGTGGCGCAGCCGCGCGCACGGCTCTGGATCTTCGTGCTTCATCTGTGCGCGCGCGGCTGCGCGTGAAGTGGCGCGGCCGCGCGTGCACTTCTTCCCAATGCCATGCCCCTCGGCTTTGTTTTCTTGCATTTACTTTGCTCGTGTGCACTTTTTTCTCCTTTCCTACAATGACAACAAAAACAAACTAGAAACGCATAATTCCGTTCGAAAATAACATAATTCAAAATGGATTCTTATATAAATTAAGTGCAAATCTTGCACTTACCAATAAGACTCATCCTCTGTTGAGCCCAAATTCAGTACACGTAAAACCCATGCAATTATTTAATTGTTAAATTATCTAATTAAGTTTAAAATTAATTTAGTGATGCATAATTTGTGGAATTAGCATTATTTTAAATTATTTATGTTTCTATGATGCACGTTAAAATATTTTCTTTAGTTTAATGTTTCAGACGATTATTCGATGCGGGATCGAAGAAAAGAGACCGACGACGATTTTTGGCAATTTTAAAATGTGGTATTTTATTTTAACTTAGGATTGAGGCATTTTAAATGATTTTTTAAGTTTTTAGCATTTTAAAGTCTAATTTATTTAATTAGTGATTTTAGGATTTTAAAACTTTTAAAGTTTAGCAAGTGTGCATTTCATTTTTATTAAGTTAAAAGTGGGTTAGCATTTTTAATTGTTTGCTAATTATTAATTTTATCACCTAATTATTAAAAAATTCACAAACACACCGAGACACACACACACACATTTCATTTCACTCCATCTTTTTTTTCAACAAGAAAACCTAGGGTTCCTTGAGTTCTCTCAGCAGCCGCCCCTCTCCTCTGTATTTTCCAACAAGTTTTTGACAATTTTCTTCAAAGAAAATCGTGCCACGTTCGTTCCGAATCAACCCTCGCATCATCCCCGCTTCGGTATCGTCGTTTCGGTAACGTTAAATATCAAAAGGCATGTATATTCTTTTTTTTCTTCATCGATCTTGTTATATAATATGTTCTTATGTTTATTATGCGTAAAAATCCATGTATGTTGGAAAACGTTTGAGCAAAAATTTGTTGGATCGGTTTTGAAACGATTTTAGATCTGAAAACTCAAAATTTGTTGTCATTTTATATATTACTAGTTTTTGGTCGATTTTCTGGAAAAACATTTAACATATGAAACGTAGAATTTTTTGATACCTTCGATTTGACAGTAAATTCAAAATATTTGGATAAGAAATGAGTGAGTTATGATCGTTTTCGTGGGATTGCTCAAAATGCGATTTTCTGAAAATGCGTTCTTGATGTGTTCTTGAAGTTTTATTGTTGCAGGCTTTGTTTGGGATCGACGGGTGATCATTGCTGCGTTTAAGTATGTTGAGTATGATGTTGGAATGGTTTTTGGTGTGTCGGATCGCATCGATAGGCACTTAGTTGCAATAGAAGTTGTAGGATGCGTTTTTGTGTCAAATGTCGAGTTCACGGATTGGGTTGCGTTGTTTATGATGCATAGTTGTTTTGGTGCGTTTGTTTGAGTTTGAATAAGTGTCATAGCATCCTAGGATGGGTCTCGAGGCATTTGTTCATGGTCTGTATGATCGAGTTAGGAGGAATAAGCCATAAGTGTAGTGAATTTCCGTTGGTTCGTGATTCCAGTAGGTACACGGACCCGTAGCCGGACCCTGGCACGGGGTCCGTGCACTTTTTCCTTCAAAATATCCAGCACCTACACGGACCCCGACACAGACCCTTACTGTAGTGCCCAAATTTAGTACACGTATAACCCTAGCATTTATTTAATTATTAAAGCATTTATTTAAGTTAAATTGAGTTTTAGCCATGCATGATTTATTTAAATGCATTTTTTTAAATTAATTATGTTTATGTGATGCACGTTAAAATGTTTTTCGATTTTCATGTTTCAGGCGATTATTGGAGGCGGGATCGAGGAAAAGACCGGTGACGATTTTGGCAATTTAAAACTTTATTTTAAGATTGAGGATGGGGCATTTTAAAGGATTTACTAAGTTTTAGTATTTTAAAGTCTTATTCATGTAATTAGCGATTTAAGAGTTTAAAACTTTTAAAGTTTAGCACATGTACCTCTTTATTTTTAATTAGAGATTGTGTTAAAGTTAAGGGAGAGATGGTATTTTAAATTAGTTGCTAATTATTAATTAAGCAAATTTTACTCTCTCTAATTTACTAAAACACACGCATACACACACTTTTACACACACATGTACACGACTAAACACACACACTCACTTCACATTCAGATTTTTATTATTTTGAGAGTGCAAACCTAAGGTTCTTCATATAGGAAGCGGCCGCCCCTCCCCTTCGAACTTTCCAGCAACTTTTCTTTAATTTCGTAGCAAGATTTTAGCGCCACGTTCGTCCCGGATCGACCCTCACTCCGTCTCCGCTTCGGTATCGTCGTTACGGTATTTCAAATTATCAAAAGGCACGTATAATCTGTTATTCCTGCGTCGATCTTGTCATAGTATAAATTTTGATGCGTTTTGTATGAAAACATGTGAATGTTATGTAGTAGTTTGAGCGGAAATTTTATTGGATGTGCTTTGAAGAGAATTTTAGATCTGAAATTTCGAATCCTTCTGTATTTTGAATTACTTGGATTTTTCGGTGCAGATTTTGGCAAAACTTTCAACACAAAAAACGTAGAATTTTTTTGATAGCTTCGATTTGATATAAAATTCAAAATTTTTGGATGAAAAATGAGTGAGTTATGACGTTTTTCGTCGAACTGCTCAAGCTGCGACTTTTACGAAAAATTGTGTTTTTGAAGTTATATGTTGCAGGCTTTGTTGGGAATCGACGGGTGATCGCTGCTGCCTTTAGGTAAGTCAAGAATGATATTGGGAGTATTATGTGGTGTCTTACTTCGTGTCGTTAGGCACCAAGTTGAATCAAGAGTCGTAGGAAAAAAATGGTGTCGAATTTCAGGTTGTATCGTTGGTTGTTGCTTGTCGCTCTTGGGAACAATTTTAATGATTTACATGGGTTTGGTACAATGTCGTAGCGTCCTGGTATGTGTCTCAAGGTGTCGATTCATAGCCATTTGGGTTGGTTGGAAGAAAGAAATGTCATGTTAAGTTTTTTCACGCAGGTTCGTCATATAGTGCCTTGCCGGACCCCTACACGGACCCGATCACGGGGTCCGTGCATTTGTTTCTTCTTGGTGCCATTTTTGACCGAGGCTACACGGACCCCCACACGGATCAGGGCACGGGGTCCGTGTCTTCCCCCTTCTGCACGACAAAGTTACCGAGTCTACACGGACCCGGAGCCGGACCTGGGCACGGGGTCCGTGTCCTTGCTTCTTCCGAGTGTTCCTTCTTGCGAGCCTACACGGACCCCTACCCGGACCCATGCACGTGGTTCGTGTGCACCATATATGTTTGGGAAATGTTATTGTGTCTTGAAGTTTCATGTCTTGGGTTAGTACGATGATTAAATTGAGGTCAAGCCCCGAGCGTTTTAGGATGCCTTAAGCTATTTAATTGATTCGGGTGAGTACGATTACCTACGTCTAGGTTATGTAAGTTAAGCTTAAATTCATGTTAGCATGTGCAGCAGTGGCCCCAATTGAAGTCCAACGAATCCCTCAACGCCAAGTAAGTATGTTGACGTGCAAGAAAATATTTTCAAGTTTTGAGGTATGCTAAATGTCTTGTGACCAATGTATGTATGGGGTTGGAAAGCGTTAAATCATGAACGGGGACCAATTCACCCGTTAAAGCATGAACGGGGATCTCATGTATTTGGCAGTTGGTTCGCCCCTGTCATCCCAGTACTGTGGTTTAGTCTGATTAGGCGATTATGTTATGGGTCACTTGCACTGAAACATATCTCTACGCAAAATAATGAAGTTCATGTATGTTTATGTATGTACAAGTATGCAAGCATGTTTATGAAAGTTTTTACGTTATGGCATGTCTATGATATGTATGAATGTTCAAGTTTACTTCAAGTTCAAGTTTCAAGTATGTATGTTCTATTTTTAAACTGCATGTGGTTTTATTATGTATTATTCGTTATTCCCAGTTTATACGTGTTGAGTCTTTAGACTCACTAGACTTGATCGATGCAGGTGAGGATGTTTATGAGGAGGCTGGAGGTGGTGACCAAGGTGCAGGCTTGGGCTTAGCGGGAGGCTAAACCCGAGGACCGCCCCCGTTATTTTTACTATTTTCATGCAGTTTAAAATACTTTGATTGGATGTGGGTTACGATATTTGAAACAAGTATTTTTTCAGCAAATTTTTATTTGTGAATGGATGATTTAGTGACGACCGTATTGATTTTAATTTCGTATTCAAGAAAATTTTTAATTTTTCCGCAAATTTCAAGTAGTAAAAGTACGGTACGTTACAGTTGATATCAGAGCCGTGTTCTTGAAAAGGGTTATGCCTACTGCCAGTTGCGAGAAGTTCACGAAGTCACACCTCAAGTCTGTAAGTTTTAAAGTCTTTTATGTAGTAAGCATCAAGTAACAATTTCAGCATGTACATGTTTTAATTTCAAATTTCGTGCATCCAACGATACTGATATAAGGTTATTGTATGCTGGGTTATGTGTTGGGTAAATTTTTTTAGAACGGTATGCCTCCTATACATTTGGTTGGCCATGAAGCAAGAGATGAGGACAAAGAGACTTGTGAAGGGGAGAGGGTCACTCCTCCTCGTCCACCCCCAGATTTGCAGGCTCAAATACTTTGCAAGGCTGACTCAGTTCTTTGCACAGTTTTCGGGGAACTAGACTGCATTAGACACCGGGGCGAGGCCCAGACCGGAGACAGTTTATGAAAGGTTTAAGGGGATGGATCCGAAGGAGTTTTCGGGGACTACTGACCCGATGATAGCTGAAGGATGGATTAAGTCCATCCAAGTAATATTTGCGTTTATGGAGCTACATGATGCAGACAGAGTTAGATGTGCCACCTTCTTGTGACTGGAGACACCAGGCTTTGGAGGGAAGGCGCGTAAGTGTCAGTGAACTTACAAATACTGACGTGGAATGGCTTCAAGGAGGTTTTCTACTCCAAGTACTTCACTAAAGAAGTACGCTCCCGCCTGACCAGGGAGTTCATGTCGCTGCAACAGGGAGACAGCAGCGTGGCAGACTTCGTCAGGAAGTTCGAAAGGGGGTGTCACTTTGTACCCCTAATTGCTAACGAAGTCCGGGAGAATCTGAGGCATTGTATGGATTGTTTGCGGTCAATCTTGCGCCTTGGTGTTAGGGTTGCTGGTCCTACGACTTATACAGTTGCCGTGTCGAGAGCTTTAGCGGCAGGGCAGGACCAGATGGACATTGAGGTCGATAGGGGTGGCAAGAGGCCCTATCAGGCACCTTGTTTTGAGGAATCTTTGTAAGTCATTAAGAAACTTAGGATAAAGTGGATATGAGTACTGGAATTAGGTTATCTATGACTAATTGGGTTGTGTAAGTTTTAATTTCAAGTTTTTGAAATAGGTGATCATAGGGGATATTGGGTGAAATAAAAACAAAAAAGAATTAGTTGTATTCAACATAGGTTACCAATGGTCGAATATCAAGATTTTTATTGAGTAAGAAATCTAAAATCTTTATATGAGGATTCTAGAATTCTTTGGGTTATAAGTGAAGTTGATTTATTAGAATAAGTATCATTAACAGGGGGAAACTTATTAAGCTTTATACGTTCGAATGAATTAAGTATTGAGGATACGTCAAAGTGTGACATTAGTTCCAATTAGGAAGGTTTAAGTGTTTTAGGCCTCAACTATAATGGAATTGGGAAGGAAATAGTTTAAGCATGTGTTTGATGCTAGGAAGGTTTTATATCTAAGCAGAATATCGATATTCTATATTTTGGGGTTTTATGGATTAATGTTACTCAAAATTTAAGATTAGCAACAATCTTTATTTGGGATGTACTTATAAATAGCTAAGTTACGTAAGTTTGGCGTCGTAAGGTAAAGATTTGATTCAAGGATAGTAGGTCAATATTATTATGGGGTTAAGATAAGGTTTAACTTTTGAGTGTAGTAACACGGATAGAAGTTGATCAGTAACTTTTGGTGCTAAGATTTCTTAGGGTGAACTGCATAAATGCTAAGGGAATAGATCGATGAACATTACGGGTATAGTATAAAGAAAGTAAGATACAATAAGTTTGAACCTCCATTTCTAATATTGAAAATTGTGAGAAAAGTCAGAATTCGAGGTCATAACAAAGTAAAACTAAGACAACCTTCAGAACCAGGTATGGGCATTACGAGTTCTTGGTGATGCCATTTGGACTGACGAATGCTCCAGCAATTTTTATGGACATCATGAACCGAGTATTTCAACCCTACTTAGATCAGTTCGTCATAGTGTTCATTGACGACATTCTTATATACTCAAAGAACCATGAGGAGCACAGTCAGCATTTAAGGACAGTATTGCAGGTTTTGCAGAGCCACAAGTTGTATGCAAAATTCAGTAAGTGTGAATTCTTGTTGGAGAAAATAGCTTTTTTGGGTCATATAATATCTAGCAGTGGTATTGAGGTGGATCCAGCAAAGGTGGAAGCCGTTAAGGATTGGGTTGAGTCGAAGAATGCATCAGAGATCCGCAGTTTCCTAGGCTTAGCAGGTTACTACAGAAAGTTTATTCAGGGATTTTCTTCGATAGCAGTGCCACTCACTTCATTGACCAAGAAGAATGCTAAATTCGTATGGAGTGAAGAGTGTCAGAAGAGCTTCGATACTTTGAAGCAAGCTCTTGTTTCAGCACCAGTTTTAGCCATGCCATCAGGGCAAGGCAATTTTGTGTTGTACACCGATGCATCTAAGCTCGGATTAGGCGCAGTGTTGATGCAACATGGTCAGGTTATAGCTTATGCTTCCAGACAGTTAAAAGTGCATGACAAGAATTATCCGACTCATGATCTAGAGTTAGTTGTTGTGGTCTTTGCGTTGAAGATTTGGAGACATTATTTGTACGGCAAGAAATGTCAGATATTCACTGATCACAAGAGTCTCAAGTATTTCTTCACGCAGAAAGATCTTAACATGAGACAAAGACGGTGGTTGGAGTTGGTAAAAGACTACGATTGTGAAATTAGCTACCATTCAGGGAAAGCTAATGTTGTGGCAGATGCTTTGAGCAGAAAGGTAGCAATCTTAGCACAGTTGTCAGTGCAGAGACCTCTTCAGTCAGAGATTCAGAGGTTTGGCTTAGAATTTTATCCTAAGGATAGAGCTCCCAAGCTGTCTAATCTGACAGTCCAATCTTCTTTGCTAGACCGAATCCGTAAAGGACAGCCTTCAGATGATCGATTACAGAAATGGAGACTGAAGAATGAGACCAAGGGCAGTGTACTTTACATAGTGTCTGATGATATTGTGAGGTACAGAGGGAGAATGTGGGTGCCTAGTGTTGATTCGATCAGAGAAGATATTTTGTCAGAGGCATATACATCTCCGTATTCCATCCATCCAGGAGGTACAAAGATGTACAAGGATTTGCAGATGTTGTATTGGTGGCCAGGTATGAAGCGCGACATCCGCCGATTTGTATCTGAATGTCTCACTTGCCAGCAAGTGAAAGCAGAGCATCAGAGGCCAGCAGAAATGCTTAAGCCGCTCCCCATCCCAGAGTCGAAATGGGAGAATATTACAATGGACTTTTTGGTTGGTTTGCCAAGGTCAGTCAGAAGATCGAATTCTATTTGGGTTATAGTGGACCGACTCACTAAGTCAGCGCACTTCTTGCCAATAAAGACGACTTTCTCCATGACACAGTACGCGGAGCTTTATATCAAGGAGATAGTTCGATTTCATGGGAACCCAGTTTATACTGTGTCCGACAGAGACCCGAGATTTACATCGCCCTTCTGGAAGAGCCTACACGCAGCCATGGGGACAAAGTTGATTTTCAGCACAGCTTTTCACCCGCAGACAGATGGCCAATCTGAGCGAGTGATTCAGATTTTGGAGTATTTACTGCGAGCGTGTATGATCGATTTCCAGGGGACTTGGAAATCGAAGATACCTCTAATGGAGTTTACATACAACAACAGCTTCCAATCATCGATAGGTATGGCTCCCTATGAGGCGTTGTATGGAAGGAAGTGCAGATCACCAGTTCATTGGGATGAGGTTGGTGAAAGAGCAGAACTTGGTCCGGAGATAGTTCAGCAGACTGCAGATGTGGTGGTCAAGATTCGAGATCGAATTAACACCGCCCAGAGTCGTAAAAAGAGCTATGCTGATAAGAGGAGGAGATATCTCGAGTTTGCAGTTGGTGATCACGTTTTTGTAAAGATAGCACCTATGAAGGGTTTTATGAGATTTGGGAAGAGAGGCAAACTCAGCCCGAGGTTTATTGGACCGTTTGAAATTCTGGACAGAGTTGGGACACTAGCTTATCGTGTTGCCCTTCCGCCGAGTCTGGCCAGGGTACAGAATGTGTTCCATGTCTCAATGCTGAGGAAGTACCTAGCTAATCCTTCGCACGTGTTGAGCTATGAACCGTTACAGTTGGCTCCAGACTTGTCTTATGAGGAGAGACCTATCCAAATCCTAGACAGACAGGAGCGTAGACTTCGGAACAAGGTGACCAAGCTGGTCAAAGTTCGGTGGTTGAATCAATCAGTAGAGGAAGCCACTTGGGAGACCGAGGCGGATATGAGGAGCCGATACCCGGAGTTGTTCGGTAAGACTTAATTTCGAGGACAAAATTTTTATAAGTGGGGGAGAAACAGTAGTGCCCAAATTCAGTACACGTATAACCCTAGCATTTATTTAATTATTAAAGCATTTATTTAAGTTAAATTGAGTTTTAGCCATGCATGATTTATTTAAATGCATTATTTAAAATTAATTATGTTTATGTGATGCACGTTAAAATGTTTTTCGAGTTTCATTTTTTAGGCGATTATTGGAGGCGGGATCGAGGAAAAGACCGGTGACGATTTTGGCAATTTAAAACTTTATTTTAAGATTGAGGATGGGGCATTTTAAAGGATTTACTAAGTTTTAGTATTTTAAAGTCTTATTTATGTAATTAGCGATTTAAGAATTTAAAACTTTTAAAGTCTAGCACATGTTGGCTCAAGATTTTTAATTAGAGATTGTGTTAAAGTTAAGGGAGTGTTAGTATTTTAAATTAGTTGCTAATTATTAATTAAGCAAATTTTACTCTCCCTAATTTACTAAAACACACGCACACACACACTTTTACACACACCTGTACACGACTAAACAGATACACTCACTTCCCATTCAGATTTTTATTATTTTGATAGTGCAAACATAGGGTTCTTCATCTAGGAAGCGGTCGCCCCTCCCCTTCGAACTTTCCAGCAACTTTTCTTTAATTTCGTTGCAAGATTTTAGCGCCACGTTCGTCCCGGATCGACCCTCACTCCGTCTCCGCTTCGGTATCATCGTTACGGTATTTCAAATTATCAAAAGGCACGTATAATCTGTTATTCTTGCGTCGATCTTGTCATAGTATAAATTTTGATGCGTTTTGTATGAAAACATGTGAATGTTATGTAGTAGTTTGAGCAGAAATTTTATTGGATATGCTTTGAAGAGAATTTTAGATATGAAATTTCGAATCCTTCTGTATTTTGATTTACTGGGATTTTTCGGTGCAGATTTTGGCAAAACTTTCAACAAGAAAAACGTAGAATTTTTTTGATAGCTTCGATTTGATATAAAATTCGAAATTTTTTGATGAAAAATGAGTGAGTTATGAAGTTTTTTGTGGAACTGCTCAAGCTGCGACTTTTACAAAAAATTGTGTTTTTGAAGTTATATATTGCAGGCTTCGTTGGGAATCGACGGGTGATCGCTGCTGCGTTTAGGTAAGTCAAGAATGATACTGGGAGTATTATGTGGTGTCTTACTTCGTGTCATTAGGCACCAAGTTGAATCAAGAGTCGTAGGAAGAAAAATGGTGTCGAATTTCAGGTTGTATCGTTGGTTGTTGCTTGTCGCCCTTGGGAACAATTTTAATGATTTACATGGGTTTGGTACAATGTCGTAGCGTCCTAGTATGTGTCTCGAGGTGTCGATTCATAGCCATTTGGGTTGGTTGGAAGAAAGAAATGTCATGTTAAGTTTTTTCACGCAAGTTCGTCATATAGTGCCTTGCCGGACCCCTACACGAATCCGATCACGGGGTCCGTGCATTTGTTTCTTCTTGGTGCCATTTTTGACCGAGGCTACACGGACCCCCACACGGATCAGGGCACGGGGTCCGTGTCTTTCCCCTTCTGCACGACAAAGTTACCGAATCTACACGGACCCGGAGCCGGACCTGGGCACGGGGTCCGTGTCCTTGCTTCTTCCGAGTGATCCTTTTTGCGAGCCTACACGGACCCCTACCCGGACCCATGCACGGGGTCCGTGTGCACCATATATGTTTGGGAAATGTTATTGTGTCTTGGAGTTTCATGTCTTGGGTTAGTACGAGGATTAAAATGAGGTCAAGTCCCGAGCGTTTTAGGATGCCTTAAGCTATTTAATTGATTCGGGTGAGTACGATTACCTACGTCTAGGTTATGTAAGTTAAGCTTAAATTCATGTTAGCATGTGCAGCAGTGGCCCCAATCGAAGTCCAACGAATCCCTCAACGCCAAGTAAGTATGTTGACGTGCAAGAAAATATTTTCAAGTTTTGAGTTATGCTAAATGTCTTGTGACCAATGTATGTATGGGATTGGAAAGCGTTAAATCATGAACGGGGACCAACCCACCTCGTTAAAGCATGGACGGGGATCTCATGTATGTGGCAGTGGGTTCGCCCCTGTCATCCCAGTACTGTGGTTTAGTCTGATCAGGCGATTATGATTTGGGTCACTTGCATTGAAACATATCTCTACGCAAAATCATGAAGTTCATGTATGTTTATGTATGTACAAGTTTGCAAGCATATTTATGAAAGTTTTTACGTTATGGCACGTCTATGATATGTATGAATGTTCAAGTTTACTTCAAGTTCAAGTTTCAAGTATGTATGTTCTATTTTTAAACTGCATGTGTTTTATTATGTATTATTCGTTATTCCCAGTTTATTTGTGTTGAGTCTTTAGACTCACTAGACTTGATCGATGCAGGTGAGGATGTTTATGAGGAGGCTGGAGGTGGTGACCAAGGGGCAGGCTTGGACTGAGCGGGAGGCTAAACCCGAGGACCGCCCCCATTATTTTTATGATTTTTATGCAGTTTAAAATACTCTGATTGGATGTGGGTTACGATATTTGAAACATGCATTTTGTCAGCAAATTTTTATTGGTGAATGGATGATGTAGTGACGACCGTATTGATTTTAATTTCGTATTTAAGAAAATTTTTAATTTTTCCGCTAATTTCAAGTAGTAAAAGTACGGTACGTTACACTTACACGAGGTCCGTGTCCTTTTAAAAAATATATTTAAATATTTTTTTAGGGATTGTTTTGGGGTTTTGATTTCATGATTTAGTACGATGATTAAACGAGGTCGAATCCCGAGAGAATTATAATGTCATAAGAAAATTTGTCGTTTTTGGGTGTGAGCATGTGTAACGTCCGAAAAATCAATCTACGTAAACCACATGCATGCAAAATTATGTTAATTGTTTAATTGTTTTAATTAATTGATTTTAATGCTAGCATGGGATTTATTATATGATTATATGATATGATCGAATGATTAAATGATAATATGACAAGATTTCATGAAATTAAGGATTTTACCCGAATATTCGATAATAAGCAGGGGAAAGGAGATCGGGGACGACCAAAACAAGAATATTTATTTTTCATTAAATAATGGCAAGGCTTCCTAATATGATTAAAAATGATTTAATTTTTTTAAAAATATTGGAGTTCGAATTATTTTACAACTCGAGCTCGATTTTTCTTGGGAAGCCGGTTTTGGGCAAACAATGAGTTTTAAAATATCAAAAATATTATTTTATGAAAACTAATTTTATAAACTTTTATTATTTAATTAATTAAGTGTTATTGGGCCCAATTTAATTAAATTAAGTAGGCTCAATTACCCTTAAGCATGCAAGCCCAAAACCAAAGCACATTTAACTTGTTAATTAAATTATAAATAAGTGTATTAGGTCTTCAAACTCTCACAATTCATCACCGTCAGCCATGAAACACACACCACACACACAATTCAGATTTTTCAAAAATTAAAAAGAGAAGAAAGATTGTGTTTTTCGTCGCCCGTTCGTCCTTACTCGCCAACGATTGAAAATTCGAGTGTTACAAACGCAAAGGCACGTTTCCTAAATTTTTTTAAACATCATACAAATCATATTAGGCATGATTTAATTGTTTATGTGTAAAAAAAATAGGTGTTTGAATATTTTTTGGTAGAACGTTTATTTTCAAAAAATACGATGTTTTTACGTTTTATGAAAAATGTTTTTGAATCTAACAAGTATGCTGCCAAAACATGTTAAAATATGATAAATTATGGACAAAACATGATGAATTTAAATTAATTAACAAGCTGGATATCGTAGGAAATAAGAAGAGTAGAACCGTAGGCTTTTTGGTTGTGCAATATTCAAGTTGATCGATCAGTTTGCATGGGGTCACGGGGCCGGCCAGGGCTGGTTGGGGGCTTGGCCAGGGTCAAATTCGAAGGCTAGGTAGGGTGTTAGGGTGGCTAGGGTTCGAGCTTGGGGCTGGGGAAGAGTCCACGTGAAGTGGGACTCTCCCCCATGCGTGGTGAACTGTTGGGCTTCGGGAGAGGGGTGCAGCGGGGCTAAGGGCAAGCCAGGATTGTCCAGAAGGGTCCTAGGGTGATGGGTATGGGTCGAGCCAGGGGCTGGAGTGCTGGGCTAGCTGCTGGCTCGAGGAAAACTTGGAACCGTGAGGAGAGCACAAGCATGCGCGTAGGTTGTTCTCTGATTCAGAAGCTTCGTGCTTGGGCTCCAGGGGCTGGGTTGGTCTAGGCAGGGTCTGTACGTGGTCCAGGGTCAGGGAGGGTCCGAGGTGGTCGCTGGTTAAGTGGCTGGAAGGGTCTTAGTTAGCTAGGATGATGGGCGAGTATGGACAGCTTGAGCGCAGGTTGTTTTCTGAATTCAGGAGCTTCGTGCGTGGCCCAGGGATTCGGGCTTGGGGTGGCTCAGGTCTGGGCATGGGCTAGGGTCGGTTAGGGTGTGCTGGGCTTGGTGGTGGCTCAGGTGGAAGAGTCCTAGGCTAACTAGGAGCCCTAGAGCAACTATGATACACACTTACACACATGCATGAAATAGGGTCACAGGCAGGGGGTGTTTTGAGCGGGCCAGGGCTTGTTCTTTGGGCTGGACTTGGTCAGGAGGGTGCCTAGGTGGGTTGGCTAGGGTTTGGCTTGAGGTGGATTGGGCGTGGCTCGAGTAAATCGGGAGATGGCTCGGGTGATTCGTATATGTATCAAAAACGAAAATTAAAGAACTAAAATTAAGACCATGGGTCCACAGGTGTGGCTCATGATTTGGAAAGGTAGCATAAATAATAAAAAAAAGTTTATGTTTAAAATTTGGGATCAAAATAATGAGTTTTGGATTTATCCGGGATTTTATCGCCACACGAAACGTTAATTAAAGAATTAATTAAAAAGCCTAGTTTTAAGCTTCATAAAATTATGAAAATTTTTATTTAGGCTTAAATATTTATTTAGAATAAGCCCATGTCATTAAAAGTGAGAAAAAGATAAATTCAAGAAATTTTAAGTCCAGGGGCAAAACGGTCTTTTTACACATAGGAAAATACGAAAACATTTGGCAGCGTCCCAAAGGATCATAACGCATGTTAAATGATATTATATTATTTAAAATGATGATTTGATGATAATATGTATTTTTATGATTTATGTTAAAGTTGTGCAATTTATACTATTTAAAATGTTATTTTTGGAAAGTTGTCGTATTTTATGATTTTTTTAAAAAAGGAAAAATATTTTGAGGAATGTGAATTGATTGTAACAAAAGATATGATTTATGATATATGATTTTGTGGGGATAACGTGAGGGGAAAAGGCCCAGAGGGAACTTATTTACGGGAAAAGGCCCCAGAGGGAACCCATGTTTGGGAAAAAGCCCCCGAGGAAACCCGTCTATGGGAAAAGGTCCCCGAGGGAACCCCAACGATCGTATTTTCACGATGGAGCCTAGTGCACACCCCCATGGACCATGTGGAGCTTAGACTGCAGTCGACCAAAGGATAAAAGCTAGTCACTTTCAAGGATCAAACTTTACTCAAAATGATATATTATTGAAAGCTTTACGATTTTAATGATTTTAGGATATATGATTCATGATGGTGATTAAAGCTATTTTTAAATGATTTTTTAAAGGATTTATTTATGCTTAACGTTAATTTAAAATAATTTTATGATTTATGATTTAATTATGCTAAAATGATTTTAAATAGTTTATTTATGTTCAAAAGATATTTTAAATAAAAATATGATATTTAATGCATAAGATTTTATATGTATTATTTATTATCCATATTTAGAACGTGCTGACTCTTTAGACTCACTAGGTTTGTATGACGCAGGATTTGATGAATTTTGGAGGTGGTGACGATTGAGTAGATCGAGTGTTGCAATATACACCCGAGAGCTTTTAATGTTCCGCACTAGCTAGATAGATTAAAGATTTAAAGATTATGTTATTGATTTTTATTAGAGATATTCTTATGTTTTATTTTTATTGTTAGTGATCTTTTCAAAGGTTAATTTAGGAAGTTTTGGTTATGGGATGATTTAGGATTTATTTTATACACTTGAGATTTAAATTGTTAAATTATTATGATTCATGATTATGCAAAATTATTTTATTTAGTAATTTAGAATTTACGATTTAAGACTAGAAAAAAAAAATCGAGGTCGTTTCAGCATGACTATACGTCTAAGTTATGCAAGGTAGGTATTCTAACTCATGTTAGTATGTGAAGCAGTGGCCCCAAGCGAGATCCAACGAATCCCTCAACGCCATGGAAGTATGTTCGACGTGCAAAAGAAAATATTTTATGTTTTTGAGGAATGCTAAATGTCTTGTGACCAAATTATGAACGGGTTTGAAAGTCAGTGAACGTGACCAAGGACCTCTCCACCCCGGTAAAGCATGACCGGGTTTATATCAGGACTGGAAAGCGGTAAAGCATGATCAGGACCAATCCACCCGGTAAAGCATGACCGGGGATCTCATGTATGTGGCAATGGATTTTTCCTGTCAGCCCAGTACTGTGGTTTAGTCTGATCAAGCGCATTTATGTATGGGTCACTTGCTTTGAAACATATCTTATGCAAAATGATGAAGTTTATGTATTTTCAAGTATGTATGAAGAAAGCATGTTTATGAAAAGTTTTATGATGATGGCACGTCTATGTTTATGCTATTATGTTCAAGTTTCAAGTATGTCTATGCTATTACGTTCAAGTTTCAAGAATGTACGCTCTACTTTAAAGATGCATGTGATTTTATTACGTATTACGTGTTATATCCAGTTTATACGTGTTGAGTCTTTAGAATCAAGACTTGATCGATGCAGGTGATGATGGATTTGAGGAGACGAGGGGTGGGGACCAATGAGCCGACTTGGACTGAGCAGGAGGCTAAACCCGAGGACCGCCCATGTTTTTAAGAAATTATGCAATGTTTCAAATACTCTGATTTCACGTTATTGTTTACGATATTTAAAAAAGTGTTTTTATCAAACTTTATTTGTGATCTTTTCGTTGCAAATATTTTGAATGATCAGTTTATTGTTATCGAAATTTGAAGGTTTCTATTTAATTAAGAAAATTTTAAAGTAGTTTAAAAGTACGGTACGTTACATCCTCCTTCACTGGTAATTAATAATCATTATGCTCCTCTCAGAACTAGGATACAAATGCTTAATGAGTATATGCATGCAAACATTAATTTTCAATTAGAAACTAAGAAAATTGATGGGACTGTTACTGATTCTAGTTGGATATAAGTCATGAAGGATGGATTAAATCAATTTAAAAGGAATAATATTTGGTATCTAGTTCTTAGACCTAGTAATCAATTAGTAATTGGTACTATATAGGTATTTATAAATGAATTTAACGAAGATGGCTTAGTGATTATGAACAAGGATAGATTAGTGACTCAAAGATTAAAAAAAGAAGAATGGATATAGTTTGATGAAAGTTTTGCACAAGTAGCTCAACTAGAAGCCATTAGAAATTTTCTTGCCTTTGTTGCTTACAAGAATTTTAAGGTATTTCAGATGGATGTCAAAAGTTCATTTATATATGGTTTGTTGCAAGAAGTATATGTTGAACAATTTCCAGGTTTCACTGATCATGCTCTGTCGAACCATGTGTTTAAATTGCATAAAGCTTTTTATGGTTTGAAACAAGCATAATGGGCATGGTATGACACTTTGTCTCAATTTTTAATTAATCATTAATTACCGATCGGATCATAGACACAACATTATTCAAATTCCTTAAAAAATCATTTCTTCTGCAAATTTACGAGGATGATTTTATTTTTGGATCTACTAATTGTGAAGTTAATGCATGATAAATTCGAGCCTAATATGACAAGAGAACTTGAATTCTTTCTTAGAAGTTAGACAAATAAAATCTTTAATATTTAGTAATCAGGTGAACTATACCCATGAGCTACTGAAAAAGTTCAGAATGGAGACATGCTCTTCAGCAGCAAACCTAATGAGTTCATTAACTAAACTAGACATAGATGAATGATAAATTTAAGTGAGGTAACAACGTATCGAGGTCTCCAAGGATCACTACTCTATTTAACCGCCACAATAATCATATTAGCACATAAAACAGTATTCAGGGCACTGCCATGACGTTTACTAATTTCTAGGTGTAAAATGATCGTTTTACCCCTAGACGTGAAATTTCTCGTTTTTGACATTTTATCAATTCCATTGACTCTAATATGTCCCAAATAATTATTTAAGCCTACATGAATTTTCTCATATTTTTAATTAGCTTAAAACGAGGACTTTTAAATTAATCTTTAAATGTGACGTATTAATGCGTTTTAATCCCGAATTAAACCAAAACTTAACATAAAATTCCTTAATTCTAAATTTAGTCTTTTTATATTATTTAAGTCCCCCAGAACCACGACTCGACCCCCGTGAGCCATTTTTCAAGTAAATTAGCAATTTAAACCCTAACTTGACCCTTATTAGTTGGCACTAAGCCATGTCTCGATTCCCCCGAGCCACCCTCGAGCAATAAAGAACCAAACCCTGCCCCACACCCTTAGCCACCCTACTGAACCTTAGGACCCCATGGAAACCATCCCTAGCCCCAAAACCAAACTCCATCAATTTTCACATGAAGTGGCCGAGAATACATAACTGCATGGCCTCTTTGTTTCTGCCTCTAGGATCCTACCAGCGAGCCCAGCCCCTGAACCACCTGATATGCACTCACCTAGGACCCTATGGACGCACCCTAGCCCAGCCCTTGAACCCCAGGCCGAGCCCCATCCCGTGCACAAGCTGCGCAACTCCTGCGAGCACCTCCCATAGCTCTCGGGTAGGAGTCCTTGTTAGCAAGGACTCCTCCCAGCCCACTAACTCGAGCCCTAGCATGGCAAGGACTCCACCCTGGACTCACCCACGGCCCTGGCTAGTCCCTGGTCCCAGCCGCACCAAGCCCAGCCCTCACACACCCAAAACCGTGAGCCATGAAGCACACCAGTACCAGTATGATTCCAATTTGATTGCACCAAGCTTTATAACGTTTTTATTGGGTTCCCAGGACTCTATATTTTGTATAAAACCACGCTTATTCATAACCTATATCACGGCAACCCTTAAACAATACAAACACATGTTTTTTGATGGAAAATCCAAGCAACAAGTTTAACATATGCCACAATTCCGAAAATACTTCAAGGTGTTACTTGTTTTCTAAACTTTTCATGCATAAAAATATAATATGGTGTTATGATGAGTTAAAGGAGAATATGGCGTGTCTTTGCATTTTTAACGCACGAAAAACCGATGACGATGACGAAGAACGGAGCACGACCTTTGGCTTGAATCCCTCTTGGCTAAGCTTGAAAGTTTCCTTCAATTATTTTGCATGTGGGTGCCGTGTAGGGTAGGGTAATTTTTCAGAAGTGTGGCCGGGAGGTTTTAAGAGAGGGGTGGGGAGTGTTTCAGATTTTTTAAAAGAGGTGGGTGGCCGATTGTTTTCATGCTAGGGTAGGGTCTTTAACATATTAAATACATAAAATATACTAATTAGTTTACTAACTAGGCCTTAGGCCTATTAAGCCATTAAATTAGGCCCATTAGTCTAATTAGGATTTAAATAAAATATTAGTAAAGTTTTGGTAAAAATAGTTCGTGCATTAAATTGCCGGGTTGCCAAAAAGTTCATATTTTTGTTGAAAACCAACACTGATAAAATTTACATCCCGTCGTATTAAATCATCTCAAAACCTCTTATTTCCAAAAATACTAAAAAGGATCGACCATATTCTAAATAATCAAAAATAATTATTTAATAAAAATATTTTGCATTTTTCAGAGTTCGGTCCCCGTTCCTCGATCTTCACTTGAATAACCTTTAAAAATACATTTTAATGCAATCATATAGAAAAAATATATTTTAAACATTTAATATGCACAACATAATTAATTCATGCAATTAAAACATTTAATTAAAATACAAAAGAATTTAATAATTGCATGCACGTGGTTTGCGTGGATCTTCGAATTTTCGGGGCATTACAATCTTCCCCCCTTAAATTGAATTTCGTCCTCGAAATTTGCTTATCTTAAATAACCCAACGTTTAGATTCAGTTCTAGTATCCCAAAAATCCACGCTTCCGCTGCGCTACTCTGATAAAACTTAAGTTCTAGAATGTCCTTACGTCTCTTTGATCCCAATTAATTTTACCTTCTAA
This sequence comes from Primulina tabacum, assembly GCF_025594145.1. Taxonomy (NCBI): domain Eukaryota; kingdom Viridiplantae; phylum Streptophyta; class Magnoliopsida; order Lamiales; family Gesneriaceae; genus Primulina; species Primulina tabacum. The sequence continues at coordinate 30,843,394 of NC_134554.1, forward strand.
ATCCTTATTTTCAAATTGTAACTTAAAAAGACCCAAATGACTTATTGCTATTACTATTATAACCTCGAATTTCAATTTTTCTTACAATTCCCAATATTAAAAAAGATGGGTAACCATACTTATCGTATATTACTTTCGTTATTTTATACCCAAAACATTCATCAACTTATCAAATTTCAATTTTAAAATTCCAAACACAACCGCTAACGCTTAGATTTTCAAGCCTAATATCGATTCATCCATAAAAACCCTTGATTAAAATTTCTTATAATACTAAAACCAAGATATCCCAAAGTTCTGAATATTCTTAAAAGTCTAAATCATCAAAATTCTTACCATATAACCCATTTAGTTATCGCTTATTGCTAAACTAGTCCCCAAATTCCGTAATAATTGCAAAACAATTCTTAATTTCCTCAAAAATCATCCTAATTGGTCCTTAATTTCAAAAATCCTACGATTAACCCATAAATTCTTGGCATTCTTAATTTCCTGCTACGAGTTTCCCATAACATAATTTCGATAATTTTAAACTTATTTACCCAAAATCAATTCTCATAATCAATCTTACCTTTCATCAAACTTAAAATCCCAATTTATACATTTTCTTATTTCCAAGTCCTTGCAAATCCTCGAATCATTATTTCTTATGAGTAGTTCCCAAAATTTAATTCAACTAGTAACCATGAATCATAAATATTTTCTTAGAAAATCTATGTGTCCCAAAACATTCATACTATTCATGATTAACTTATGGCCCAAAAAGTCGAACGTAAATACTAAAACCCAAAAATCAAAATAGTCCAATTTCCACCACAAACCAACATGCGTTGAAACCACTTAATTTCTTATTTCGTATCGTATCACGTATAAAATTCTAAAGCATATAAATCATATATCCTCGTAATGCTATTAAACATGTGACGTAAACATAATTATGCAGGTAACATCATAAAATTATATAAAGCATGCAAAGACTTACAACTTTAAGGCTTGATGACTGATCTTTCCGGCGCTGATGGTGGCACAACCCTCTACAGGACCTTTGCTCTGATACCAACTGAAACGTCTGCTTATTCGTTTTCCTTAAAAATTATTAGATTTTTTTTTAACCTCACTTAGCATCGGCCGAACCATAAAATATTTTTGACATTATTTTTAAAATAAACATCCAACTGCCATTTAAAAATCCAAAGGAAAATATTTTAAAGCATAAAATCGTAAAACATTTTACCAACCTAAAAACATTATTTGAAAAGTATAGCCCATACTATAACCTCTCAAAAATCCCTCATAACATAAATAAAAGACGTAAAAATATCGTTAACATTACTTAAAATCATAAATAATAACTAGTGCGAAAAACTAGCGTCGGTCCTAGGGTTATGTGCACCTTCAGTCCAGTCAGATCAACCATCAAGATCTCTATAAACATTATTATCTTAATCACCTGCATCAATCACACCTAGTGAGTCTAAAGACTCAACGCGTCATATCCTTGATAACAAGTCATACGTAATACAGTTAACATATAACAGTGAAAAATACTTGTACTTAAAATATCGTTTTCATGAAGATGCATAAACTTTAAACAATAACATTTTCGTAAACATTTTCATGATGCATAAACTTTAAATAAAAACATTTTCATAATGATGCATGAACTTTAAACATAAACATTTTCATAAACTTAATCATATCATCCTCAACATATTCATATTCATATTATCATCAACATATACATATTCCTTTTTCCTTTCGTTGAATTCAGATCGTTAATTGTGACTTTCATGTTCATCTATGTCTACGTCTACGTGTTGGGCGATGGATCCATCTACATGTAACCACAGTACTGGGCGGCGGGGGCACCAGCAACACTCTCACCGGTCAACTGGGCCTTGGCCTTACGTATTAACATATCATCGTATACATCTACATGTCCGTATCCAAGGAAACACGATCGTCGGGCTCCCATTGGGACCATAACCCTCACGAAATTTCCAACATATCATCGTATTAGTCACAATTACTTCACTTCCTTCAACGTTTCATATTCTCATCACTTTATAAATTTTAAACATGCATATAACGTTTTTTCTTTTAAACCAAGCATGCAACATGTCTTTTAAATGTCCAATTAAACCATAAAATCCATAAACGTTTTAAAAATAACATTTTAACATATAAAAATTCAATCAACATCCATTACCATTGAAAATAATTATAACGACCCGGAAATCCGTACTTGAAAATTTGCGAAAAAATTAAAATTTTTCTTTTTAAAATAATTAAAATACCTCGTTCATAAAATAAACTGATAAATAAAGTTTTATGTTCGAAATGGCATCGGAAGTAAATGTTTGTTTGGAAAAATAATAATTTAAAATAATCCAGCAACTTGAAAAATGTTTGATCATAAAATAGTAAATGCTGAAAAAAAATGAGGTCATCGGGTCCCACTACTGCCGATTCGAGCTGGCTCACTGGTCCCCGCCCTCGATCCCGACATCAACAGTACCTACAACAATCAAGTCTAGTGAGCCTAAAGACTCAGCATACATATATCGTAAATAACGAGTAAATAATATAGTAAAATTTGCATGGGATAAAAATATCATGTCATGAGGCATAATGTGAAAATAACTTGTCATGAGCAATTATAATACGTGCATAACTGAACTGAAAATCATAGTGAAAATGTTTGCTCCTTGGAGCCCTGTAATAAAATAACATGTCATAAATTTTCTGTTGAGATTATGGTCTACGCAAGTGGCCCTGAACTGAACTGAACTGACCGGTAACTGGCGACCGGACCGGTAACTGGCGACCGGATTTAATAATGTACGTCTGATCAGACTACTGCCACAGTATACTGGGTGAAACAACTGAACTGACCGGTAACTGACGATCGGACTTAATCATGATAGTAAAAGTGACCACAAGCAATATCGCATAAATCTCAAAAATGAATATTTTGCACGTAATATAATTAACCAACATAATTAAATATGAACAATTTCGATCTTCTTGCATTAAAATCATGTACTTGCGATATTTAAAAATACCTATATGGCTTGATTGAAGAGTGAAAGAAGATATAAACATGTCTTGGTTTGTTTTGACAGAAAACAAACGAAACAACGACGCGGCGCGACGGAGATGGAGTGCTCTTCACTTTCTCACTTAATTCCTTTAAATTAAGCATGCACCATAATTATTATAATAGCGTAAAAATCGTAAACGTGATGCATGAACATTTAAAATATCATAATTTTGTGCTCATGGTGCTGCCAGGACCAACATCTCACCCCAGGTGCAAAATGACCATTTTGCACCTGAAACCCAAAAATTACCATTTTGACCATAGACGTAAAATTTCACGTTTTTGACATTTTCTTAATTCCATTGACTCTAACATGTCCCAAATAATTATTTAAGCCTACAAGAATTTTCTCATATTTTTATTTGACATAAATTGATGAATTTTATATTAATCTTTAACTATAACATATTACTGCGTTTTAAATCTCGAATTAAATCAAACCTTAGCATAAAATTCCCAAATTAAAATCTTAGACTTCTAATAATTATTTGAGCTTAGATATAATTTTCCATAATTTTATTAAGCTTAAATCTAGGCGTTTCAATTAATCTTTTAATTAACGTTTCGTGCGACGATTAAATCCCGGATAAATCCAAAACTCATTATTTTGATTCGAAGCTTACCAAACTACTAAAAATATCCCAAAACATATTTATAAGCATTATTAGACGTAAACTCGAGCTCATTTTACAACTTAACCGATTCGTTTTAAAACTTGGACCAGGGTCTCGATTTTAACCCGAATCGACTCGAAACTTAACCGAATTATTCCCAACTTTTTACCATGCTTTACCAACATCAAAAAGGTCCTAAAAACCTCAAGACCTGACCCTTTGTCACTCGCACAATAGACCAGCAAGCTGCTGAAATTTCCAGCACGTGCTAATCCGAAAACCCAAGCCACAAACTTTCCTTATTTCGACTCTCGCCTAAATCTGATGGAAACAGATGCTACTCATCCTTCCCTAGACCACCCTAGGGCCCTCTGAACCCCAAGAACATAAGCTCATGGCCCCATGCAACTTACACAACAGAAACGAGCGCTAGGACCCTAAACCACTACACCCGAGCTCCCATCTTCAAGCGTGCCGTCTACTAAGCCTGAGGTTCCAGCACGCTTCGAGCCCTTCCAAGACTTCTCTCAGACCTACCAAAGTCTGGTCTAAGACTCAGCTCGGTCCCTGCGTGGCTAGCTAATCCTTGTACTCAACTTATCCCAAAACCGAGTCAAAACTTGACACCCCTCTCGATCTACACCAAGCTTCAACCCAACGCCGACTCCAGCCCTATTTCCCTCGAACATGACATGTCTCAGCCCTCTTAACAAATGCAGAAAACAGCTCCTTGCACAACCACTTGAAGAAACATGATTAGAGAATAAAAAGGATGCATGTTTTTTTTAAGCAAAACCAAACCCATTTCCATGTAACAAGCTGGATCGAGAATTCCACCCAAAAATAAACACACATCAACAAATATACAGCGTAAATGATGCAGAAACGAAAGTACTTAGCGTGCCTGATGATGTAAAAACGCTAAAAAAAGGAAGAGACGAGCGCCGAAAATTGATTCTTGAAGAAGATGCTATGGCCGATAATTCCTTGAGGTGGCTGTTGAGAGAAATTAAGGGGAAGATGGTATTCTGAATGGGGTGTCGGTTGTTGGGTGAGTAAATAAGTGTAGGGTAGGTTTAGGTTTAGTTTAAGTGTAGTTTAAGTGTAGTGAAAATATGCACTAATGGTCTTAATTAAAATAAAAAGGGTTTTAAGCCCAACAAGCTTAAAAGTAGGCCTATTAAATTCAAGCACACTCACTGTAACGCCCCAGATTCGACGACTGTCCTCACTGTACCAAGACGAGTCTTTCCAGCGTGCTTATGTCCTTACTCACACGCACCCTGGGAAACTTCTCAGGAGGTCACTCATCCCAAAATTGCCCCAAGTCAAGCACGCTTAACTTTGGAGTTCTTATGTGATGAGCTACCGAAAAGAAAATGCACCTTCGTGATATGAGTAGTACAAATCAAATCTTTTAAGCCCTTTTCAACTGTTCAGTCCATTACATTGTACAGTCTCGGAATCCCTCTCATTCTTGTGTGGGTCGGTTCATTCATGTTCCCTCCACCTAGAAGCCTGCCAGGAGCCGCTCATTAATGAGAGGGATTTCGAGACTGTTCAATGTCATGAACTGTACAGTTGAAGAGAGCTTAAAAGATTTGATTTGTACTACTCATATCACGAAGGTGCATCTTCTTTTCGGTAGCTCATCGCATAAGAACTCCAAAGTTAAGCCTGCTTGACTTGGGGCAATTTTGGGATGGGTGACCTCTTGGGAACTTTCCCAGGGTGCGTGTGAGTGAGGACATAAGCTCGCTGGAAAGACTCGTCTTGGTACAGTGAGGACAGTCGTCGAATCTGGGACGTTACAGTTGGTATCAGAGCCGACCTCTCTTAGTACGGTGTGGTTCGGGGACGAACCAAGCGGAAGCTGGTGGGCATGTGAGGCCCGGGGCCGAAGAGGACGGGGGGTGATCGCCGGTGCCATCAGTTGCACGGACAATGAGCGGCTTCTGGCAGGCTTCTAGGTGGAGGGAACATGAATGAACCGACCCACACGGGAATGAGAGGGATTTCGAGACTGTTCAATGTAATGGACTGTACAGTTGAAGAGCGCTTAAAAGATTTGATTTGTACTACTCATATCACGAAGGTGCACCTTCTTTTCGGTAGCTCATCACATAAGAACTCCAAAGTTAAGCGTTCTTGACTTGGGGCAATTTTGGGATGGGTGACCTCCTGGGAACTTCCCAGGGTGCGTGTGAGTGAGGACATAAGCACGCTGGAAAGACTCGTCTTGATACAGTGGGGACATTCGTCGAATCTGGGGTGTTACAGTCCCTCGGCCCCGGCATCATCAGTTTATTTTGTGAATGAGGCACCTTAATTATTTTAAAAAGAAAATTTTAAATTTTTCCGCAATTTTTCAAACACGAATTTTCGGGCCGTTTCAGTAATCATATTAGCACATAAAACAGTATTCAGGGCACTGCCATGACGTTTACTAATTTCTAGGTGTAAAATGATCGTTTTACCCCTAGACGTAAAATTTCTCGTTTTTGACATTTTATCAATTCCATTGACTCTAATATGTCCCAAATAATTATTTAAGCCTACATGAATTTTCTCATATTTTTATTTAGCTTAAAACGAGGACTTTTAAATTAATCTTTAAATGTGACGTATTAATGCGTTTTAATCCCGAATTAAACCAAAACTTAACATAAAATTCCTTAATTCTAAATTTAGTCTTTTTATATTATTTTAGTCCCCCAGAACCACGACTCGACCCCCGTGAGCCGTTTTTCAAGTAAATTAGCAATTTAAACCCTAACTTGACCCTTATTAGTTGGCACTAAGCCATGTCTCGATTCCCCCGAGCCACCCTCGAGCAATAAAGAACCAAACCCTGCCCCACACCCTTAGCCACCCTATTGAACCTTAGGACCCCATGGAAACCATCCCTAGCCCAAAAACCGAACTCCATCAATTTTCACATGAAGTGGCCGAGAATACATAACTGCATGGCCTCTTTGTTTCTGCCTCTAGGATCCTACCAGCGAGCCCAGCCCATGAACCACCTGATATGCACTCACCTAGGACCCTATGGACGCACCCTAGCCCAGCCCTTGAACCCCAGGCCGAGCCCCATCCCGTGCACAAGCTGCGCAACTCCTGCGAGCACCTCTCATAGCTCTCGGGTAGGAGTCCTTGTTAGCAAGGACTCCTCCCAGCCCACTAACTCGAGCCCTAGCATGGCTAGGACTCCACCCTGGACTCACCCACGGCCCTGGCAAGTCCCTGGTCCCAGCCGCACCAAGCCCAGCCCTCACACACCCAAAACCGTGAGCCATGAAGCACACCAGTACCAGTATGATTCCAATTTGATTGCACCAAGCTTTATAACGTTTTTATTGGGTTCCCAGGACTCTATATTTTGTATAAAACCACGCTTATTCATAACCTATATCACGGCAACCCTTAAACAATACAAACACATGTTTTTTGATGGAAAATCCAAGCAACAAGTTTAACATATGCCACAATTCCGAAAATACTTCAAGGTGTTACTTGTTTTCTAAACTTTTCATGCATAAAAATATAATATGGTGTGATGATGAGTAAAAGAAGAATATGATGTGCCTTTGCGTTTTTAACGCACGAAAAACCGATGACGATGACGAAGAACGGAGCACGACCTTTGGCTTGAATCCCTCTTGGCTAAACTTGAAAGTTTCCTTCAATTATTTTGCATGTGGGTGCCGTGTAGGGTAAGGTAATTTTTCAGAAGTGTGGCCGGGAGGTTTTAATAGAGGGGTGGGGAGTGTTTCAGATTTTTTAAAAGAGGTGGGTGGCCGATTGTTTTCATGCTAGGGTAGGGTCTTTAACATATTAAATACATAAAATATACTAATTAGTTTACTAACTAGGCCTTAGGCCTATTAAGTCATTAAATTAGGCCCATTAGTCTAATTAGGATTTTAATAAAATATTAGTAAAGTTTTGGTAAAAATAGTTCGTGCATTAAATTGCCGGGTTGCCAAAAAGTTCATATTTTTGTTGAAAAACCAACACTGATAAAATTTACGTCGCGGCGTATTAAATCATCTCAAAACCCCTTATTTTCAAAAATTCTAAAAAGAATCGACCATATTCTAAATAATCAAAAATAATTATTTAATAAAAACATTTTGCATTTTTCAGACTTCGGTCCCCGTTCCTCGATCTTCACTTGAATAACCTTTAAAAATACATTTTAATGCAATCATATAGAAAAAATATATTTTAAACATGTAAATATGCACAACATAATTAATTCATGCAATTAAAACATTTAATTAAAATACAAAAGAATTTAATAATTGCATGCACGTGGTTTGCGTGGATCTTCGAATTTTCGGGGCGTTACAATCATACTTTTATTCAAAATAAGCTAGCATAAATTTGTAAGCATCATAAATCGTCAAATCAGAAAGCTTTCCATCATTTGTCGTTTTGGGTGAATTTTGATCTTTGAAAGTGACTAGCTGTATCATGTGGTCGAATGATCAGTCTTAGCTTACCATTGCACATGGGGACGGGCACTAGGCACCGACGTAAATGAAAATACGATTGTTGGGCTCATTCAGGGGCCCTTTTCCCGTAAACGGGCTCCCTCTGGGCCTGCTCCATCAGGATATTCTCAATAATCATATATTATATCTTTTTTGTCACAATAAATTCACATCTTTCAAAATATTTTTCTTTTTTATAATCATAAAATATCATGTCTTTTCCAAATTCATAAAATATTATTTTAACAGTAAAAATTGCACAACTTTATCATAAATAATAGAATCCCATATTTTCGTCATAAACGTTTTGAAATATCATTTAGCATGCGATATGATTCTTCGGGAGACTGTCAAACCTTTTTGTACTACTCAGATGTAAATTGACCGTTTTGCCCCTGGGCTAAAAAATATCGATTTTGCCTTTCTCTCACTTTTATTGAGTCGAGCCTATCCCAAATAATTATTTAAGCTTACATTTGACTTCTAATATTTTTATTTAACGTAATCTCGAGCATTTTGTTTTAATTCTTATTTAACAAATCGTGAATCACTTAAATCTCGAATTAATTTAAAACTTAATATTTTCTTCCCAAATTTTATGCATAGACTTTTCATACCTAAATACCCTTGTAAACCATGATTTGACCCCTGAGGACCATGATTTGAACCACTTCTTCTCCTAACCACAAAACCAAACCCTAAACCCTAAGACAAGACCTCACCTCACCTCACGCGACTCGAGCCACCATCGAGCCACTTCAGACCAAATCATTCCCAGACCCTAACCAACCTAGCCTAGACCAGCACCGATCCAGCCCAAGCCCCTGCCAAACCCGCGAACCCTATCTCCCCTTCTCCAAGTCGCGGCCCCAATCTACTCGATCCACCATGAACCATCGCTCAACCAGGCCCTGTCCCGAACCCTAGCCATTTTCCCTAGACCCTACTGGAAAATCCTAGCCAGCCCCAACTGAGCCACACGAATCCCAAAAAGATACAACAGTCGTGCGCCTTCTTTGAACCGAGAGCCCTAGTGCCTTGTGTTTCCTTGTGCAACCTAAAGTCCAGATATTCTAGGACTCTTTGTAGCCACGTCTCTGAGCTGCGCACTCAGCCCTGGACCAGCCCTGGTGCGTCTCCCTCATGGCTGTGGCATTCACTCAAGAGAAACCCTAGAAAACCCTAGGACTCTACCCTTACAATGCACGACCCCTTCTTGTTCATGTCTAGCCTTCATCTAGTACCCAAACGTCCTTTTTCCCATCCCTTAGACACTTTCTAATGGCAGTGTGTCTTTAAAATTCATAATGTGTTTCAAACAAGCTTAAAATTATCAAAACTTTGAAAATAATCATCAAAATGTTAAGCGATTCGTAGTCAAATATTTTTAATGCAAAAATAAATAAAACAAGCATAATATGATTTGAATGGTGCGTCAAAGAAGTTTAGAAGTGTGTCTTTGCGTTTTAGAACACTCGAATATACGATCGTTGACGTGGGGTGCGAAGAGAGACAAACGGGTGATGAAAACTCCTTGATTCTCCTCTCCTATTTTTCAAAAATTTTAGGTGTGTGTTGTGTGTGAAGTTTCGGGTGCTATGGCTCAAGAAAAACCCTAGGTTTCTATTTTATAGATTTTGAAATTTGCATGTTAATGGGCTAAGGTTTTGGGCCTTTGTATTTGGAGCATTTGGGCCTACTAATCTTAGATAAATTAGTCACAATAAAACCTATTTATTTGAAAAATAAAAGTTTACAAACATTAGTTTTCAAAAATAATACTTTTGGGACTTTAAAAGTTCCTCGTTTTCCCAAAACAGCTTCCCAGATAAAATCGATCTTGTCTCGTAAATTAATTTTGGCTCCAGCATTTTTAAAAAATGTTAATAATATATAATCATATTATTAAGCCTAAAAAATATTTATCAAAAAATATTTTATCTTGTATGTCTACGGTCTCCGTTCCCCATCCTATTATCGAGTATTCAAATAAAATCTTTAGTTTTCATGAAATCATTCAATTAGACCTTCAATCATATACTATGTATCATTTGAGCATTTAAAATCAATTAGATAAAATGAATAAGCAATTTAAATCATTTGCATGCATGCAGTTTATGTGTACTGAATTTTTCGGACGTTACAATATGATATACGAGCTCGTTGACATCATGGATGATTTTAATACCACCAACCTATTGGCCAATATACGTTCATGGATCGGGGGGTTGTCATGGGGCACTCTGATGGTCATCACAGTAGTAGCTATATAATAAAGCAAGCACAATAGTAAAGGTCAGCAAATGGGGATCAAGTACAGAAAAGAAGCTGTTTACATGTTATGCATGAATTTATGATATGAAATGATTTAAGAATTCATTGTTGATCATGATTTGATATGTATGTTCCTTCTACGCATATTGATATGTATAAGTGCGAACTTATTGAGTATTATAAACTTACGAAGCTCATGTATTGCAGGATCATGTACTGAAAATGAGTAGGATGCCGGTTCACCACTGGATGCTCGTGAAATGTCTTACCTCGACAAGAACGTGGACATGCTATTGTCATGGCTTCCGCATGTATGTATTATAATTGATTTTATGTTAGGGTTTGAAATAAGCTTTACGTTGTCTATGCCTATATGTACAATGGTGAAGGTGTGTATTAGTATATGGAATTGATTGAGAAAAACTATGGAAAAAATATTTGTCTTGTGATCATGTTGATGTAGATGTGTTTATGTTTATATAAGTAAGCTGTGGAATATATGATATGAATTTAAATATTGCTTGAATTATTGGCTCGTCCGAAATATAGGGACATCATGTCAAAGTTTTTATAAACCATCAAATTAGTGCCCATAGGTTTGATTGCTCCATGATAGGTATATCTATCAAACTCTATTTTAGTTATGAGTGAAATTATTATTAGTCACGTCAAGCATAGAAGAAGGGTGTTACATCAGCTTACGAGATTATGAAATCTAAGCTTCTGAATCACCTAGTTTCTGTGGCAACACCAGTGCGATTGTGATCACATATAATCATGTGTTATATTCCAAAGCCAAGCACATCGATATCAAGAATCACGTTATACGAGACCACGTACTGAAGAAAGATATCATATTGGAATATGTGTATACTGAACAACAAATTCTTGATATCTTCACTAAACCATTGTTGGAGGGTAAGTTTTCTTAGTTCAGAAATATTTTGGGATTAATTGATTTATCTTAGTTATTCTTATTTCTGAACATTTTTTTGGGGGAATCATGTTTGCATATTTAGAATATATTTTGTTGAATATCGATCTATTGATTACATTTATAAAATAGAACATTCTATTTAACGGAATCTATGCTAATATTCAGTAATTCTCTTTTCAGAAGCACTTATCATATAATGTAATGATTTTAGTTTACCCTTTCAATTAATCTCTTAGAAATAGTCGAACGATTAATTTTTAAAAATGTTAAACTTTTGAAATTCAAAATCCTTTGTTTACTCTATTTAATTTAAAAAAAAAACAATCATAGACATGTTGACACATGGAAACATGTTTTTTTCTTGTGGTTGTACATATACTTTTCACCGCCTCAATTTTTTCTCACCGTATATTAAGAAAAATCTTCGCATTCTTGTTAACAGCAATCTCCTCACTCCTTTCATTCTTTCAAACTTGTTTAATTCAATTCAATTCATTTTGCAGAAATGGAAGCCTATAGAATGAACGCTTGTCAAGTGAATTTTGAATCGGTCAAAAAGACTTGAAGATGCTGCAATGGTGGCCATGTTCAGAAATCTGGAAGCTACTGGACTTTGAACTTTGCTACGCCTTCCTATTATCATCTATGAAGATACATTGCTACATTTCTATGTGTATACCAGTGTCACTACTAATAAAAATATCTCATAACCCTTTGGTGGCCAAACCTTCTGGCCTTTTTAGATTGTACTTTCTCTCTGCCAACAGAATGGCTGAAAAATATCTCAGCTATATTAGTCAGTTATCTCTCAGATGAAGCCGTTGTTCTCAATTTATGACTATGCTATATCTGTGCTTGCAAAAATAAGGAACTGGAGATGGAATTGCAAGTGTTGATGGACCTTATCTCCAAGTCCTTGCTGATCAAATTTGGTTCTTTTGATGCCAGTACTAAGGAGAAGTTATTTGTGATGGAATCTATATTTGTAATGGCTTCTATCACTGCCGATGTAAAAGTCAACTAGTCATCACTTATGTTCATTGTTTTGGTGTATGTGATCACCAAACGCTCCATTGGTTTTGTTATTCGAATCAGCAAAATGCTTAACATTTTGGAGTACCATTATCTATTGGTCAAGATTTGAACAAAACTAAAATGCTTGATGTTGCCAATGTGTTGTCTTTCCGTCCGAAAGTCTTTGTCATCCTGTCAGCAATTACGAAGAAAGAGCTTGGTGATGTTCAATCCTTTGCAACTAAGAAGAAGCCAAAGCATAATCTAATCTTGGCCAGTGACTCAGAGAAAACTGCCTTTGAAAGCTATGCTGCTATTCCAATCGCATTGCCGATAAAGAAAAAGGCTAGGATAATCAAAGTCAAGTTTTCAAAGAAAACATTTGTTGCTGAAATTTTTTCTAAGTCATCAGCAACACCCTCACCTACTGATGTTTATCCTCTACAAACCTCAGCAAACCCATCGATCAACTCATCTCTGCCATACCATCAAGATTTGTCTCATCATATCAACCTTTTTTTGCTCCTAGAACTAATGGAGTTATTATTCACAGTCCTCTGCCAGAGACTACAAGGTCAGAACTAGATCATCCCAGCATCACTGGCAAGGGAAAGGCAAGATGATTGCTTAGCCCATTGTTGAGGAAACCTATGAAGATGCAACACCCAAATCCTTTGTGCATACTCGGATTTATCTAAACATGGAAGAAATTGATGCATTATCATGAGATTGGTTTCTTTGATGAATGGATAAAATTCTGAACAGTGACCAGGTTGGTAGTCTATGATAAAAGTAGGAAGAAATCAAGTAAGGTAGTGAAACTCGAGGCCTTAGTATTTTCTCAAGCCAAAACAAATATTGTTTCCAAAGCTAAGATCAGAAAATACTATATCCTCGCAAAGCTGAAAGTCTCTAAACTCAACGAGACCTTGAATGCTCTGAAGTCCAATTACAACTATCAGATTCCAACCGCATTTCATGATGCCGCAATCATGCAGCAATTAATAAATGATCTATATATTCTTGCCATGGGAATGACTGTCATGGAAATAAAGTTTACTGCACAAGCTGCCACTCAGACTCAATCTCCGGTGATTTTTACTGCTCTTGAAAATTCATTAGAAGAAAGTGCAAAATCTCCACCACGAGATATTGCGTCTAGTACTCGTGCACCATCTCCAATCATTGATACATCTACTGCTCAACTACAACAGTCATTCTCTCTTCAATCCACTCGGGATTTAGTACTTTCTCCCTTTGATATGTAAATTCAATTGCCCAAGTAGTATTGTCTGCTGGTGATATGACGAATGGTCATGCTACTGGAGCTAAAGTGTTTGAAATACCCCCTTCTGGAGATCTTCAGTCAGCTACTCTAACACTTCAGAAAATTTAGTAGCAGAAGTCACTGATGTGCCAGATGTTCAAGTTTCAACTATGTCTGCAACTGAAGAAGTGTATTGCAAATCCGTCAATGGATGAGGACACGCTAAAAAACCATTCAAACATTTACTCTTTTTTTTTTGGTGTTCCCCAATCCAATATTGTCATTACACTTGATACTAGACATCAAAGCCCATCTTCTGATCCAAAATCTCTATTTCTTCGTCCAATTTATACAACAGAAGCTTGAGTTGTTCGTTTCAGGTTACACAAGAACGATTTTAGAGAAATATAGTTTCCTCACCTGAGTATCTCCCCTGTTGAATCCAAATTAGAAGATCTTGAGGTTGGTAGGTCTCACGAATTGTTAATAAAGGACACTCAGTATGATGTTACTGATACTCAAACCATCTTGGATCTTTTTAAATCCAGAATCATGAACCATGTTGAGCACATACATAATGATCTCATTTCCATACATAAGACCTTTGCTCAATTCAAAGCAAGAATTATACAATCTCAAGACTATGTTATTGGAAAACATAATTCACTTTTGGAAAATCAGAAACAAAGTCATCAAGAGCTTGTGGCTAGTCAGCAACAAATTCACAAGGAACTCTACGATAAAATTGATCTTGTGCAAGCCTATTTCTCATCTCAAATTTCGGAATTATTCTCTTATATCAAGAAGTCTGATGCCAAAAAAAGGAAGAAAGGTCTGAGAGTTCAAGTAATACAGCTAGAGACACATCCCAATCCAGATCTTATGCACTATTTTTGAGTTCATCTTGTATTTATTCAGTTTCAACTTTATGAGATTGAATCTCATCAATTACTAAATCTTGACATCACCAAAAAGGAAGAAACTTTTGAGTAACTTTATGTTTTTGTGATGTACTGCATATAAGTTTTTAAAATAAGAAACACTAAAATTCAGCACACCAAGCAAATTCGGTAGTCACTAAGTTCAGAAGACCACTCACATACTTATCCTAAGACTTTCTAAGTTTTACCAAACAAAATGGACAAAGCTTCACTAAATGATCACTATACTGAATTACGTCAACGATCATTTATGAGCTTAGAACTATTTCATTAATAGATAAAAATGAATTCAACAAATCAAACATTCATAGAATGTTCAACACACTATTTAAAGAAGATATATTCTGACCGATTGACTGTCCATGTCTAATAATTAATTTTGCCTACTAATTTTGGAACAAGATGAGTGGCACGTGGAATCTTGTACGATTTCAATTATGGTCATAGTAGAATGATTAATTGTTGTTAATTTTGAACTTTTGAAATCATCTATAAAAATGCCATCTCAGAATTCTGCAAGCTGGACCGACACACTTACTTGATTATCTATATGATATTTACAAAGAGCTTTGCTGAATTTATATTGAAGCACATACTTAAAGTCTTATCAAATATTTTTAGAGATTATGTTTATTCTTCGATATTTATTTTATCATTTGAGTGAGTCATTGTAACTAACAGAAAAAGTATTACTTTTCATAAATGTAGTTTAAAGTTTTGTGAAGTTGGTACTAAGATTTAGTAGGCATTGTTTAAGCCCAACTGAAATTGGTGTTAACAGAAGTTGTAAATATAAAAATATTTTAGTGAATATGGATAAGCTCGTAATAATTCTTATTTTTGTTACCAAATATCTCATTGTTCCCAGTTCCGACATGCTTAATTGATACAATTTTGTGTTATTTTGTTGTAAAACGAAATTTTACAGTCTTGGAACAAATTTGGGCTAAAAAATTATTTTTTATCATATTTGAAGTTGTCAAGATGGAGTTTTGAAAGAAGGACCAAAACAGAAGAAGTCCTGGAACAGGCGTGGCCATGCCTTGTGAGTGCTTCGCGACTGCATGAATAAATAATTTGTTAGTCAGTGATTAGTTATACAATTGAATAGTAGAACTCCCTTTAATCATAACTCTGTAAGATTGAATTTTCTCCATCGTTAATCATTACTCGTTGTTATTTAATTCCCGTTTAGACTTATTTTTTCTTCTTGCTAGCTAATTTTTATTTTAGTATTTTAATTAGCTCTTGTCCAAAAAATCACCAATTTTTTCGTTTTTCTTTGAAAGAAATAAATCTCATGTTCCTCGTGAATTCGACCCTGCTCACCAATATACTCATTTTGTTTAGAGAGTAGGAATTTAAGTTTGGTGGCTCAACGATAGCACACCAAATTTTGATGTCGTTGTCGGGGAGCTGTGCAAGGTTAGTTTCTTCTAGTTTTGTCGTTTTTTTTTATCTTTATGCCTCGTTCTTCTCATACATGTGAACTTGAATATATTACAGATCGAGAAGACGATTAGGAGATTGAGAAAATAAGCAAGACTATGGGGAATTGTTGTTGTGTAATACTTCTAGATGTTCCATCGACAAGTTTTACCAAGCGAAATGGAGAGTCATTCTACGTAGCATGGGGGAGATTCAATAATTTAACAACAACATTTAGTAATCATGATTTTTCTAACTATGATCTTACTCGAATTTTCCTTGAAGGTTTGGATGCAGTGACACAAATATGGGTATATAATGGAGTACTGACAACCGTTAGTCTAGTACTTAGTCGAGATGAAGACAATGTGATATACTTGTTGTATGATACAATAGAATTTGGCTACCATCAGTATTGGGATACTTTGCCGCAGAGTTGGAGCCACCAATATCTCTCGGAAATTAGCTACCCAAGTTTTACAGACCAACCTTTCGAACATAAAAGAGATGTGTGAGATAGTCTTGAATTAATCATGACTCGAATGAATGATACGGTAAACAAGCGTGTGGAATTGAATGAGGAAGCTATTGAACCTCTGTATGGATAAGTTAAGAAGAAATATCATATGAAGATGAGTGAAGTTGAGAGAGAAACAAGATCCTGAGACTGAAACTCCTAATCTACTCAACTGAATGAAAATTGAAAGAGTGAGATTTGCTTGCAAAAAACAATTTCAGTTTGGACTTAACACTACCAAAACTGAAACTCCTAGTCTACTCAACTGAATGAAAAACATTATACGAATTATTCTTGAATATAATCAACTACAAAGAATTCCTAGCATTTAATGATCCTCAATTATCATATACAATCCTTTGCAAAGTGTGCCTTATTGTATGAGCAATTTTGGCTTGAACTTGAAAGCTAGAAACACGGTTGTAACTTTGTAACTGATAACCATATGACTGGGTAGCTGTTTCTCAACTGAACTGCATCTATATTTATAGTTTCGGAACTTCAACGGTCATAAAATTCAAAACGGATATATTCCAAATAAAGTAGGTGTTGTTGTGTCTTCCAAGTAAGTTTTGCTCGACTAGTCCAATTTATGTAAATCAGTTTAGCTAATCGAGATAGTCAGTTCTGTTTGATTTGGAGTTCAGTTTGCTCAAATTAGTTTAGCTTATGGACATAGTCAGGCTGTTTGATTTGGAGTACAATTTAACTCAAATCAGTTTTGCCTTAATTATTTATTAACATCAAAACATAAATGTTCTGTTCCAAAAATATATCCCCTTTTTTTGTTTGACAAAATTATATAATACATCTAATTTAGACAAAATAAATTCTGATAAGCAATTATGATAAGCTGAGTTTTTGAAACTGATAAACTTTTCCAAAAATTTCTGAGAAACAATATCAACTATCTATTACTTCTTGTCTTAACTTTTCTTGTCATATTTCTTTGTTGTAGATTAAACTTTAGACTTTTCTTCTTTAATTTTTCAAACAATAGGAACATCCACATATCTTTTCATCATGTGCACAACTGAAGTCATCTGGGCTTACACAATTTCTAACTTGGCTGAAAGTTGAGTGTGAGCTGAATCAATCTTGGAATTCAAATTTTCATGAACTAGATTATCTTCTGAGTGAGAACATCATGGAAGCTTGATATTTGTGACGTTAAAGTGCAGTTCTTTCTCATGAAGTCTAGATGGATGAACAGCTAGCGGACATCTTTGGATAGATTTTTGTAATCCTTGACCACTTTTTATTTGAAGTTTTCAATATCAGTATCATTTAGTTTATTACCTGACTTGACTTTGGACAAAGAGCGTTTATACCAGTTAGATTTGATAGGATGTTTTCTATCTGAAGATCATCTTCTATCTCCACTTCTGGTGATTCAGCAATGATATGTGCTTTGGGATCGAGAATATGATCAATTTGCTGCTCGGTCTAGAAATTTAAAATAGCTCAACTACTTCAACAACTTCAATTTCAGTTTCCTAAATTACCATTTGGTTTGTTGTTACAACGGATTCTTCAACTATTGGAAGGCTTGGAGCCAATTTGTTCCTCATAGATGTAGACATAAAAAATGTTCAGGAACTTCAACTAAAGTAATTTGAACCTCTATCGACTTCAATAATTTAGTTAAATTTTCAATTTGTTTCCCAGTTTCCATTTTGATGAAAGGGTAATCTCAATCTCTTCATCATAGACTTCTTCTATCGCTTGAGTTACTGTTTCAAGATTTATCAACATTAACCAGAGATATCTCATCTACTTTTTCAGTTGAATTCTGACCTTTTGGTGCTTGAGTGGTTGAATGTTCAATTTGATCAATAACTTCCTTCAACACTTGATCTGAAGAGTCCTCCTCGGGATTTTTCTCTTCTGCAGATTTTTCTTTGGTGAAGTCCTTGGTGGATTTCTTGCTATTGTGATCCACTAAAATGTATAATTGTTAATCCATTTCCTAGAACTTCACTTTTCTTTTAAGAGAACTTAAATCTGTATCCAACTGAATAAAAGTTGCTCTGTCATCATGAGCAGTTGGGCATGTAAGATCGTATTTTTTCTTCAGTTCTTCACATATCAGTGTCAGCTTTTAAATTCTCATAAGATCTAAGAAGTGCTCTCTTCTCTCCACAGCGAAAGACACTGTTACTGCTTTAACAACATTCAAGATAGTATTTTCAAGAGCAATTAATTTCTTCAATGTCTCTTTTTTTTTTGTTTCCTTGCAAAAATTATTGTTTGAAACTGACATCATTCATCGTAGAATTCAATGTTGGTATCTGCGTATTAATTTACCTCGTCCATCAAGAGGTCGATTTGAGTTTGTACAGCATACAGGGGTATGAACTTCTCAGTTTCCCCCATCTTCTCTTTGTCCTTCCCCAATATCCCTTTTGAAGATATTTTGAGACAAGCCTAGATCTGGTATACTTAACGGAATCTCCGATAACTACACCTTTTGGTTGGGTTGCTGGTAGAATGGTGAATGGAGCAACTGTTTGAAGGGGAACAACTATTCCAACATGAATCAAATTCTCTACAGGCTTAGCAGAAACTTCTTAGTCAGTTGACTCAGCAGTGTTGCCTTGGCATCAGTATTAATCAGTTCAGTTTGCTTGGCCTCAGCCTTTTTCTCTTCCTTTTTCTCTTTTGTCTTTTCAATAGGCAAAGGTGCAAGCTTGCTTGAGGTGGAAAGTCGTTTTGGCTTTGTTTTTATGGGCTTCTTGATAGGTGAAGAAGGTACCTTGTCAGAATCACTTTCATATGTGATTAATTCTCTTTCATTTGCCTTGGGAACTAGATTGATTTTTCTTGTTACAGCCTTAGACCTCCTGGATGGAGCCATCTCTTCTTCTATTTTTTTTTTTACTTTCAATTGACCGAAATGTGAGATGGTTGAGGCTTGACCTTTTGGCTTCAATATGGAAATGGTTTGTGCATTAAGCATCCTGAGCTTGTGTAGAGTCGTTGTTTCATAGTGGAATGCCAGAATCTTCAAACAAAATTTTTAATTGGATAGCAAAACCAAATGATTGCTTGGTGTGATGCACCATACTCTTCAGAGTGTTGAACTAATGAAGGACAAATTTATCTTTATTCATTTGTTTATGATCGTCATCACCTAAAAATTTTCAACTGTTAGGGCAGAAAAAGATCATGCATTAGCCATTAAGCCTTGGCCATCAAATCTGTCAGGAACTGATAATCCAGTTTAAGTTCTTTCATGGCATCCGAGAGTTTGGCAACCTTTCCAGACGTAGAGAACTTCTGATGCATTACCTCCAAGTCAACAGTAGAAATATCTGAGAAAATTGTGATTCCTTGGGAAGGTAACCGAAACAAGGTTGCAAAGAAACCCTTGTCTATCAGCAGTGTGTGTTTGTTGATGTTCATGATAATATTTCCTTCTTCATTGTCCGAGATCTTCTCGTAAAAACTCAACAATTCTGTCATGAATATATCTAGTGAAAGAAATCCCCTGTGCCCAGATGACTTCATCAGACGGAAGACTCCTGAGATTACTTCATCTTCCATGGCATAAATCGAATCAAAATCTACAGTAATAGCGTTCAAGATATAAGTTGGTTAAAATGATGTCATTTTGAGAGTAAATCTAATAATTTTAGATTTAAAAGAGTGATTGCGATGAAAATCGGAGGACAAAAGAACAAAACATTTGCAGAAAACATTTTGAAGTAAGAAAATAATTAGCTAAACTGAGGTACTTATGTACATTGACTTTTTAATTTTCTCTGACAAGATACATGACATTATGTCATTGGAACAAAAAATTTGTGAAATATTGATAAACTGATTTTGAGAAAACTGAATATTCAAACATCACTTAAATTTGTATAGTACTAAACTAAGTTAAGAATCAGTCTATTACATGATAAGGTCAATTTGTCAAAAGTACAAATGATCAGTATAGGAAATTAAACCGACATTCAGTTGAGCTTAAGGTAAATTGACTTATGTCTTATCAGTTGACTTTCTTAAAACTCTATATTCCCTTTAAATTAAGCATTACGATAAATCATTAAACCCTAAAATAATTCTAAAGAAAGAAAAATTAGTCTTTGGTATTGTCTTAGTGAAAATATATGTTGTTTGTTGATCACTTGAGACATATTCTAGCCTTATGTCTTTATTTAATGCATAATCTCTGATAAAGTGATGTATGACATCAATGTGTTTGTTCCTGGAGTTTAGAATTGGATTCTAGGTGATTGCTATAGTGCTTGCTTGCATTGTCATAAAAAATTGGTGACTCCTATGCAATGATCCCTTAATATCTCGACTGTTGTTGTGTCCTGAGCAGTTAAGCACAGCAGCTTCCAGCTGTTAAGTCTATACTTTAGTTGTAGATGTTGCCATGAAAGTCTGTTTCTT
Organism: Primulina tabacum; assembly: GCF_025594145.1. Lineage (NCBI taxonomy): Eukaryota > Viridiplantae > Streptophyta > Magnoliopsida > Lamiales > Gesneriaceae > Primulina > Primulina tabacum. Next base: position 30,864,389 of record NC_134554.1, read on the forward strand.
GCTAAACCAATAAATCATTTTGTGTCCTAGAAACTGACATGATACACTTGTACTTTTTCGATAAAGCTTGCATCCTATATAATCTGCATCTGAATAGACAATTAAATTGAAAGAAGAGTATTTAGCATACCATAGAGACAAATTTTGTGTGCCTTTAAGATATTTAAGAATTCGTTTGGCAGCTAAGTAATGAGGTTGCTTAGGGTTAGACTGAAACCGAGCACACATACAAATAACAAATACAATATTAGGTCGACTGTAATTTAGGTACAATAAAGAACCTATTAATTCTCGATACATGGTTACATCAACTAATAATCTCCCTTCATGTTTTCATAGTTTAACTGATGAGCTCAACATAAACTTCTTCTTGTAGTTGTCCATTCAAGAAAGCACTCTTTACAATCATTTGATAAACTTTGAAGTTCTTGTAAGAAAAATGCAAGGAATATCCTGATAGCCTCCAATCTAGCTACTGGAGCATATGTTTCATCATAGTCAATTCCTTCTTCTTGCTTAAATCCTTGATCAACTAGTCTTGCTTTATTCCTCTCCAACGTTCCATATTTATTGAGCTTTTTCTTGCATAGCATCGATCCAACTACTATCAGTTAATGTTTCATCAATCTTCTTAGGCTCGATGTTAGAAGTGAAAGCATAGTGTAAAAATATATTTAACATCTATCATCTGGTTCTCTTAGGATCAGATTTGTTACCTATTACTAGACTCGGTGGATGATTCTTGTTCCATCTATAATTTGATTCATCAATGTTGTTCTGGGAAACTGAATCAGCTTGATTGAGTTCAGTTGGATTGGCATCAGTTGAGTTGACTTCAATTTGGTTCTCAATTGTGCATCAATAGACTAGTCAATTGGAACACAATCTTGTTCAATTGATTGATCATCCAGCTCAGACTCTGGAGATTATGGTGTCCTTTTGTTGATATAGACATCATCCTCACTCTTGTCCTCTGGATTGATCTTTTCAAATCGATTGGTCAGTTCAGCTCGATCAGTTGACACTATTTCATCAAAAACAATGTGCACAGATTCTTCAAGATTTAAAATTCTTTTGTTATTAATCGATGAGCTTTGCTAAATGAAGAATAACCAAAAAATATACCATCAAATGACTTAACATCAGAGGCAGTCAGATGATTTTTACCATTATTGTTAATGAATCATTTGCAACCAAAGGTTTTAGAGTAGGATAGCACATGTTTATTGCAATGCCAGATCTCATATGGTGTCTTGCCATGTTTCTCGTTAATCATTGATCTGTTCTGAGTATAGCATCTAGGGTTCAGTGCCTGAGCCCAAAACTTTTGAGAAATGTCAGAATCAGCAACCATTGTTTTAGCAACTTTTTAGGAGTTTTATTCCTCCTCTCAACAACTCAATTTTGCTGATGTATTCTAGCTGCAGAGAACTCATTCTTGATTCCATGGCTTTCTAAAAAAATAGAAAATGTTCAGATAACAAATTAAGTTCCTCTATCGGATCTGATTTTGTCAATCTATTTCGATTTTTCAGTTAAAAGTTTTTTGAAATTTTTGATCAATTGAGCAAGAGTTTGGTTTTTTGGTTTGAATAAAACAACCCAAGTAAACTTTGAGAAACATCAACAATAACTAGAGTATTTTTCATTCACCATAAGCTCATGACTGAGATATAACTAAACAAGTGATTATGCCACAGTTCTTAGCTTCGGGTTAATTATTTACACCCTTTGTTTTTAAAAGATGACCTAAGTTGCTTCCCAAACTTTAAAGCAGAACAGACTTTTCTTTGGAGAACTAAATTTCCAGCAGATCAGTGACCAAATCATTCTTGCCCAGATTTGCAATGGCTTGATTTAACCTCTTGTTCCACAACCAAATCTTTTGAAAGTTAGAAGAAAAAAAGAACATTGGTTCACTAGTTTGAGTAGTCGAATTGATTTTATATGTATTTCCACATCTGTCACCTATCATTATAATGCATCCAGAAGTATTTTTTACAGTCCACAAATTTTTTTGGAACTCAACTGAAGAGCCATGATCACTTAACTGATTTATGCTAATCAAATTGTATTTAAGATTTTCAACAAGTAATATGTCTTCAATGATAATGTTACCATGGATAAACTTACTCTTACCCACAGTTTTACCTTTAGAAACATCTCCGATGTGATCTTAGGTCTAGTAAACTGAGTCAGTTTAGATAGAAGTTTAGCTTCACCAGTCATGTGCCTTGAACACTATTGCCCAAGTACCAAACTGACTTCTTGATTAGTTCAGTTCTTGTGCCCTGCAATCACAAATTAATAATAACTCTAGGTACTCATACCTTAACTGGTAAACCACTTGCTTTGTTCCGAATAGGTTGTGAATATGCATGTGTGTGATGTGTTATGTGCACATTCGATACAAAATGTTGTTTGGTCCTTCCAACTTCATTGATTTTCCCGTATCTTTTTTGAACATGCTTGTTTGTTAGAGTATCAGTTAGGCTGTTTTTTCATCGAGTTATGTGTAGCTAAATTGTCGGTTAGGCTTCCAATTTGGCTGAGCATTAAAACTCTCGGGCACGTAACCAACACCAGAATTTCTGCATTTACTCAAATTTTCAAAGGCTTTGCAACCTGAGGGATAGGTTCATTTTGTTCATATATCATACTAAATCTCACAAAGTGAGTGTACTTCCCTTTGCACATGTTTAGCTTTGGTTTAGTACTAGACTCAGAAATACTTTCATTGTTGTTAAATCCAATATCAGTTTTATCTCCAAATGATTTTTGCAAGTCTTGCATTTTAGTTAAGGAAGCTGAAGACTTATTCCAGGATGAAACTAGTTCAATTTGTTTCATATATTCAGATTTTAACCTTTGGTTCTCATCTAGTATTTTTTATTCTCAGTTTCTAGTTTAGCAATCTCTGCTTTTAGATTCAACATTTCACCATACTATTCCTAGTTAGGTTCAGTTTCGTTGTCTGCATGATCAGTTTCCTTAGCTTTAACTCCTCGAATGAGAGAGAAAATCTTTTGTACACATTTATCATCTCATGAAGTGCAGTGACAAGATCATCTCTTGTTAAATCAGTTGAGCTAAAATCGAATACATGTTAACTTGTAGATTCCAGATTAGCATCATTGGTCATAAAGTACTTCACTTGCTCCATCATTACTTGAACTGCTTGAGCTTTCTGACTCAGATGATTCATTGTCAGAATAATCCCTTTTTGAATTTCTTTCCTAGGCTACCAACACCTTATGCTTCTCTTGAAGAACTTCTTCTCATATTTGGATATAATTTTGTCAAAGGACTTCTTTCCCTTCTCAATTGATCTCTTGTCATCCTTCTTTGATTTGGTACAATCAGCTATAAAGTGTCCAGTTTTGCCATAGTTGAAATAGGCATTGGAATCATTGTTTTATTCCGTCTTCTGATAAGATCTTCGGTTAGAACCTTGAAAATTGTCTTGATTATTCCTTAGAAACTTGCCAAACGTCTTCAAAAAATGTGACATTGCATCATTACTCAACTGTTCGATTGCATTCTCAATCGAAACTGATGGTTCTAGTTTCACTACAGTTAAGGCCATTGTCAACTGAGGGGTAGGTTAATCATCCTCTCTAGTTTGAAGTTCAAAATCATAAGCTTTTAGATATATGAATAGATCATGTAGTTCTAGTTTATTTAAATCTTTTGGTTCCCTTGTTTCCATTATCTTTACATCCTACTCCTTGAACAAATCACGCATCACTTTTAGGATAAATTCTCAGTTAATGTACACTTTTACAAGTTCACTCAGTTAAATGATAATGATACTTACTCGTTCATCAAATTCAGACATTGATTCTCCTTGTTTCATTTTGATGTTGTTTTCTTTTGTTTGTTCATTTTCTTTGTACAATTGAATCAGTTTTTCCCGAATTTCTTTTGCTTTCTTGCACATCTTGATCTTGCTGAAAGTATTTTTGTCAAAAGTTTTTTACAATATGTCTTTAGCCACATTATTGAGGTTGGATGTCTTCTTATCATAATTTCCCATTCATTTCCGGGCTTTTCAATTTTCTAAGGTGCCCCATCAGTTATAACATCGGAAATATTCATTTTCAAGATTTTCATAGATCAATCAGTTATTATGTATCCCATATCATCATCTTGTGCAGCTAAATGAGTCTGCATCCTTATCTTTCCGTCATCAAAATCTTCTTCGGAAACATTGGGATCTTGTTCAAAGACTAGAATAAACATCGCACTGATATCACTTGATAGGATCAGTTTAAGTGTTTAGAAAGTGGTTGAATGAACACTTCCAAAAGTTTCTTTGTTAAAAATAAATCAGTCTGGTTAGAAACTGAACTGGGTATTCTCGATTTTCAATGTCAGTTGGCTAACAAAATATATGCAGAAAGAAATCAAACTGACATATTAGAACACTTCAAATAATTGCTTGAGTATGTGAATTGAATAGTAAAATGTATACAGGTTTGCTTCTAGATGTTCGGAGAACTCAAGATCCTACGTCGTATCTTTTTCCTTTTGGGAAGACTCACATTAGAAGGCTTTGTTCTTCACAAGCAATTTACAAAAAACCAGTTCAGTTTGGAGTTAACATTACGAAAACTAAAACTCCTAGTCTATTCAATTGAACGAACGAAACAGTATACGAATTGTTCTTGAATGGAATCAACTGCAAAAAATTCTCATCATTTAATGATCCTCGATTATCAGATACAATACTTTGTAAAAAGTTTCTTAGTGTATGAGCAATTTTTTCTTGAACTTGAAAGCTACAAACTTAGTTGTAACTTCGAAACTGATAACCTTGTGACTGGGTAACCGCTTCTCAACTGAAGTGCATATCTATTTATAGTTTCCGAACTGCAACAATCACAAACTTAAAAAAATATCCACTCTAAATAATGTAGTCGTTACTACGTTTTTTGTTCAGGTCATCTGTAGAGCCCAATATCAGTACACGTAACCCATGCATTTATTAAAATGTTAAATTACATATTTAATTTTTAAAATGATTTTTGACGATGCATGATTTATAATTTGTATTATTTTTAATTATTTCAAGTTGATTTGAAGCACGTTAAAATGTTTTCTTAAGTTTTATGTTTCAGGCGAATATTCGATACGAGATCGAAAAAAGAGACCGGTGATGTTTTAGACGATTTATGAAGATGTGATATTTTATTTCAAGTCAAGGAAATTGATATTTTAATTAAGTTATGGAATTTTAAGTATTTTAAAGCCTAATTTAATTTATTAGGTGAATTTAAGATTTTAAGTTTTTCAAAAAATTCTAACTTGGATAGTTTGAGATTTTAAATCTTGAAATTTATTTTATTAAATCTTTTAGTGGGGTCAAATAATTAGATTAGTAATATTTTATTTCTAATTATTTACCTAAGCAACCCCTAATTAATTTCCCACACACACACGTTACTTACACACTCGGCACACACACTCACACACACACACCTTGTTTTATTTCTTTCTTTTTTAGAGGAAACTTGGGTTCTTATTATTCAGCAGCAGCCACCACTTCCCCTTGCAAATTCCCGTATATTCACGCTCATTTTAGGGCAAGAAATCGTGTAGCAAGCGTCTCCCGATCATCTCCCGTGATCCACCGCATCGATATTCGTTATCTTCGTGCGTTATAACGCAAATGCATGTATATTCTTTCATTTTCACATCGATCTTGTCAGAGTAAATATTTTGATGTATATTTTGTGTAAAAATCCGTTTATGTTATGTAAAGTTTGAGCAAAAATGTTTGAAACGATTTTGGGATCTCAAAAATCGAATATGCTGTCATTTTGAATTTTGCGAATTTTTGGTCGGTTTTTTGGAAAGAACTTTGAATATATAAAACGTTGTACTTTTCAATATCTTCAATTTGACAGTAAATTTGTAATCTTCGGATAAAAAATAAGTGAGTTATGATCATTTTCGTGTGACTGCTCGAACTGTGTACAAAATGTGTTTTTGAGGATTTTCAAGTTGCAGGCTTGGTTGGGAACCACTTAGTGGTCGGTGCTCGAGTGATAAATTTTACCGCCCGAGTGCCAGGCCTTCTAGACAGGCACGCCCGAGCGATAAAATATTACCGCCCGAGCGCCAGGTATTCTTGAAAAATGTTTTAGTATGTGCTGCAGTTGCCCAAGCGAGATCCAACGTAGCCTTCAACGCTATATAAGTATGATTGACGTGCAAAAAAAGAAAATTTTTTATGTTTTTGAGGTATGCGGTTTGTCTTGTGACCAATTATGTTACGGTTTTGGAAGCCGGAGAACGTGTCCGGGGACCTCTCCACCCCGACAAAGCAGGATCGGGTTTTGATCAGGATTGGAAGGCAGTAAAGCATGACTAGGGACCAATCCACCTGGTAAAGCATGACCAGGGATCTTATGTATGTGGCAGTGGACATTCCTTCCAGCCCAGTACTGTAGTTTAGTCTGATCAAGCGCATTATGTTATGGGTCACTTTCTTTGAAACATATCTCTACGTAAAATGATGATGATTATGCATGTTTAAGTATTTATGATGCATCACGTTTATGAAAATGTTTGTGAAATGATGACATGTCTATGCTTGTGTAAGTATGTTTAGAGTTTAAGTATGTATGGGCTACTTTTAAAGGAATGAGGATTCATTACATGTTACTCGTTATTCTCAGTTTATACATGTTGAGTCTTTTGACTCATTAGACTAGGTCGATGCAAGTGAGGATGAGTTTGAGGAGACGAGAGACGGAGACCAGTGAGATGGCTCGGAGGGTGCGGAGGCCTATCCCGAGCACCGTTTAAGTTTTCAAAAATTTTATGCATGTTAAATTGATTTACTCTGATTTTTTTTGAAATTACTTCATGTCGTTTAAACCAGTACTTTTTGTTAGCTCGTGTCGAGGGTGACATTGATGTCATGGAAATAGTTTGCACTCGTTTTTATTTCAAATAATTAGTCATTTTATTACAAGTGTATTTTGAGATATTGTTAATTATTTAAGAAATTTTTATTTTTCGCAAAGGGTTATGCCTACTGCCAGTTGCGAGAAGCTCACGAAGTCACGCCTCAAGTTTGTAAGTTTTGAAATTCTTTCATGCAGTAAGAATCAAGGTCATGATTTCAACATGTGCATGTTTAAGTTCGATTTACGCTCATCTTATGATATGGATACTATGTTCTTGCATGTTCATTTACGTGTTGGGTAAATTGTGGAACAGTATGCCTGCTAGACGTATGATAGCTCGTGGAACAGGGGAAGAGAATAGAGAGGCTCGGGATGGAGAGAGGGCCACTCCTCCTCGCCCACCGTCAGATATACAGGCACAGATACTTGCAGGGATGACCCAGTTCTTTGAAAAATTTGCGAGGAACAATGCTGGAGTAGATACGGGGGCGAGGCCCAGGCCAGAGGCAGTGTATGAGAGGTTCAGGAAGATAGACCCAAAGGAGTTCTCAGGAGACTTTGGATAAAAATTTCCAACTATGCATGAAGTTAAGATTAGTATTTTCGGTTAAAAGTTTATGTGATGTGCTAACATCCATCAGGAAGTATCTTCATAAAGAGAGGAGCCATGAAGGCCCTGTTAGATTCCGGGGCTACTCACTCTTTTATCTCAGAAACGTTTGCTAACTATTTGGATGTCAAGTCCATTGGACTCGACATGAGTTACTCCATGACAGTCCCATCAGGGGAGGAGTTATCAGCTACTAGCGTGGTCAGAGACATCGATCTTGAACTATAGGACCACCTGGTTTACGCCAATCTGATTGTGTTGCCTATGCCAGAGTTTAATGTTATCTTAGGGATGGACTGGCTGTTGAAGAACAGAGTTCTAATTGATTTTCATAAAAGGTCATTATTGGTAAGATCGTTGGGCATTGAGCAATTTCTTTTCGAGCCAGACAGGTGGAGAAGTTTCCCTCGCATGATCTCTTGCATGCAGGCACAGAGACTTATACAGAAAGGGTGTCAGGCATTCTTGGCCACTATTATTTCAACACCCGACGCTCCCAACCCATCTGTATCTGACTTACCAGTTGTCAGAGATTTTCCTAACGTTTTCTCAGACGATGTCACAAGCCTTCCATCAGAGAGAGATGTGGAGTTCACCATTGACCTTGTCTCGGGTACTGTGCCAATCTCTAAGGCACCGTACCATTTGGCTCCAGCAGAGATGTTAGATGTGAGAACCCGGATTTTTCGAAGCAAAGAACCTCAAAAACTCAGAAAGTAGCTCAAAAAGAAGCCGAGGCAATGCAAAACCTTGAGAATTGAGGGTGCGTCGCTCGAAAGAGAAAATCCTCAGCTCACAAGCTAAAACCCTCAGCTCAAAGAAGCTCCAAGATTCTTGGACAAGAAACCCTCAGCTCAAAAGCTAAAATCCTCAGCTCAAGGAAGTTCATTTATTCTTGGGAAGAAAACCCCTAGCTCATGAGATCGATCTTTCAGCTCGAAAAAGCTCAACCAAGCTAGTCCTAACAAGACCAAAAAGTGAGCTGTAAGTTGAGCTAAAAGTTTGGACAAATTAAGTATGCAAGAAATGATCATTGAGATAACCAATGAAGGAGCTATGGGAGGAGCTAAGAGGCTAGGACACATTGATGATGCAGGAAATGACCCTTTAGAAAACCAAAGTGACAATTAAGGAATGCATGAGATTTTGAGCCACCATAATGATCACATTCAAACCTTTTCTTGGACCCCAAGTGTCGACCAAGGTGGCTAGGTGGAAGGTCTTTTTTTGTGCCTATAAATACCACTCAGCTAGGTTGAGAGAAAGGTACCCCAAAAGCAAGCAAGAAAAATCGACTCCCTCTTCCCCTCACTCTCCAAAATTTCGGCCAAGCAAGCAAGGAAGAAAGAAAATATGTTCGTGCAGTCCAGTACAAGAACCTTGCGTCGAAGTACTGCTTGATCAACAACAGCATTCGTAAAAGTTCATTCGAAGTGCTGCCAAATTTTCGAGAGACAAGTTCGTGCCAAAAGTTTGCAATTTCGAACCTACCTTCAAAATTACGGTAATTGGGTTTTTGTTATGTATATTCGTTTGTATTTTTAAATCTTGAATATATAAGTTATGATATACATGAATGTATGTCCTCATTTTCGAAAACAGCATGATATCCGTCTTTTAAAATTTCGATCGATTATGTGTTTTCTTCTATGCTTCGAAATTCTTTGATTCCGCTGAATCCGTTGAAACTCTGATATCTGAAACTTCTGATAAGTTCTGTCTGTTAATTCTGAAATCTTTGTTACACTGTTACGATTCAATTTGAAATGGGACGAGAATTGTGATTCTGTCTGGCCCCCAATGGTGGGTATAAAACCATTTCTGTTTGGCCCCCATCGGTGGGTATAAAACCGTGTTCTTGCCTCAACCCTTAGAGAACTAACATATTGGGGACAATTTGACCATGAAAATGAGATGAGTAACAGTGTTCTGTCTGTTCTGGTATGTTCCGTTCTGAATTGAGTTAATCTGTTTCTGAATTGTTCTGACTCATCTGATGAATTCTGTCATTTATTCGATTTGTCTCTGTTTTGATAAGCTAAGAATATTATGTTTTGAAAGTCTGTTAAAAGAACGTTTTAAGAAAACTAAGTTCTATATGTATCTTTGGAATCGATCGACCCCCACTTGCTGAGTGTTTCCCAAAACACTCACCCCTTACAAATTTCAGATAAAAATGAGGAGCAACTGAATGAGGAAGAGCAAAACGCTTTCTGGGGTTGGTGAACTGGAGATCAAGATCAGAACTCAAGATTTTGTTTTCTTTCGTTTCCGCTATTTGGAACTCTGATGTATTTTATTCCATTGTCATTGTCAGACAATAATTTATTTATGAAAAAGACTGGTTTGATTTGATACGAGGCTTTATTGTTTTCAATTTAATTGTTAAACAATGCCGGATGTCACCGATGTTTCGGACTCGGGGCGTGACATTTAAGTGGTATCAGAGCCAGGCTCATAATCCCGCTGGGATTTTGATAGACAAAATTTGGCGAAGTCAAATTTTGGCAAAAGCCTAGTGTATCCCAATTTGAGTCCAACTTTCATCCGTTCTTGAAGTCTAACTTTCATCTGTTTCCTAAATTTCGAATAGACTTCACAAATCTATCCCTTCGATCATCCCACAAACTCTGAGTATCGAAAATTTTCCACAACAACTTTGTTTCTACTATTTGTGCCTTTCTATCCTTTATTCGATTCTGAATTTTACCTCGACGGATGCCTTCGTGCTCGTGCTCAATCCGTCCTTCGTAAGCGTCAACATACCATTGAAACCCAAACACGAGAGATTGAAACCCTAAAGGATCAACTCGCTATAGAAAAACAAGAGAACAATAACTCGTAAAGATTAAGAACCTACTTCAAACTGATATACAACATCTCACCTATCGCCTTGATAGATCAAAGAGTCAGCTTGCCCTAACACTACGTAACCCATCTCACGTGATACGACCCCTGATCGAAAGTTGATAGTAAAGATTGAAACTGAGAAGGATCTTGCTAACCGCTCTTTTTATCAACATGAAGACCTTTCTAGCAAGCAAGAACGTTACATCTCCAAGCTTCATGGTGATATGGATAGAATTCAAGAACAACATAACTATATGCACCTTGTCATGGAAAACATGGAAGAAGAAGAAGAAGAAGAAGAAGCACCTATGGAAGTAGTGGAAAAAGAACAGTGATGATGAAGAGATGATAAGGTAGGCTGGACTGGTATTATGGTTAAATGATATGAAAGAAAGAAGTGTAACATTTCATTGAGAATGTACAGAGATAAGTTGAATTATATTGGGAACATACCTATCAGAGATAATTTGAATTATATTTTTGGGAATACAAATACTCTGATATAAGCTGACTTACATTTGGGAATTTACTTTTCGAAGATAAGCTTCCGACTTAAGATGAAATGTTTGATTCGGGGGTAATAAATTATTTATGAAAATATGAGATAAAAATTATATAAGTTTTGATATTCAAATATAAAAGTTGATTTTTATGGACATTTAAATTTGGGATATTAAGCGATAAATTTAAATACGTAAGATTTTGAGATATTTAATAGAGGTAAGAAACAATAACTTAAGTTAAGAAATTAAGGTCATTACCTTAGGTAAATAAAGAGAGTTATGAGATATTGGTGGACATCGAGGAAAATGTAACATGCATAATAGGTTCTGACTCTTCTTATAGTAAAAAAAAAAATAAGGGAAAGATTTATGGAGAAAGACATCCAACGAAACTTGTTTGTATTAAAGCATGTTAGTAGGCCCATAGTTTTAATTAAAGACAGATTTAGTAAAAGAATAATTGTTTGAGGAATTAGTTTCTTCCGTACAAGGTTGAAAGAAATTTTAACTAGGTTAATGGGACATAAGTCAATAGGCTGATAAGGAGTTATGTTCTAAGATTCTATATTGGTTTTAAGTTTTGAGATATTAATCGTGATAATTTTAAGATAGAATAAAATAAGTATGGATATGCATATATTCAGTGCCGATTTTATTTAGTGTACTATGGTAAATTTCAACGTCATTCTAAGAATTGGTAGGTTGGACAAGAATCATGCAATGGTAGATGGTCGGGGTAAGAATGCCAAACTTCAATCCAAGAATAAATCATAATTTATGGCAAGGATAAGGAATAGAAATCCTTCCTTTCTGCTTCTCAGATCTGTAAAGGCATGGAGTATGGCGAAGAAGTCTAACTAGCAATAATGAGAGAAGCAAAAGAAGGAATTAAGCTCAAGATATAAAATATTTGAAACGTCCTGCTCTTTTATTGCTTTAAAAGTACTAAAAGTTTTTTTTTATAAACACTCAATTTTTCGGCCATGTACCTTTCTCACATGAAAATATTTTTATAAAATATTTTACCCTTTAAAATTAAACACTAACAACTAGCATTTTAAAAATCAAGTGAAATAGTCATAAAATCTGAAATCGTCTTCTGTTTACCAAACCTAAAAAGCAATAATTTGAAAGGTAAAGCCCATACTATAACCTCTCAAAAACCACTCATACTCATGATAAAAGTCATAAAATCTTTTAACATAAATCATAATATATATGCGGAAACTAGCGTCGGTCCTCGGGTCATGTGCACCTTCAGTCCAGTCGGATCAACCATCAAGACCTCAATTAGCATTATCATGATAACCTACATCCATCACACCTAGTGAGTCTAAAGACTCAACACACCATAATCTTTATAACGAGTAATACGTAATACAGTCAACATATAACGGTGAAAAATACTTGTACTTAAAATATCGTTTTCATGAAGATGCATAAACTTCAAACATGAACATTTTCGTAAAATACATTTTCATGATGCATAAACTCTAAATAAAAATATCTTCATAATGATGCATCAACTTTAAACATAAACATTTTCATGACATGCATAAATAAACCTTAATCTTTTTCCTTTTTCCTCAACATGACATAAAACCTTTAACATGATCATAAACATTTTCCTTTTCCTTTTCCTTTGTTGAATTCAGATCGTTAATTGTAACTTTCCTCAACATGACATGACATGACGATGGATCCATCTACATAAAACCACAGTACTGGGCGGCGGGGACATCAGCGACACTCTCACCGGTCAACTGAGCCTTGGCCTAAAATGATCGAATAGAAATACGATCGTCGGGGCTCCCTCTGGGGCCTTTTCCCATAAATGGGCTCCCTCTGGGGCCTTTTCCCATAAATGGGCTCCCTCTGGGGCCTTCTCCCCTCACGATATTCTCATTCTTACCTCAAACCTCATAACCTCATATTCGCAATGACGGAAACACGATCGTCGGGCTCCCACTGGGACCATAACCCTCACGACGTCGCCACTATTAACGAATTAGTCACAATCACTTCACTTCCTTCAACATTTTTCATTCACACCAATTTATAAAAATCATGCATAACATAACATTTTGTTTTTGAAACCAAGCATGCAACATGTCTTTTAAATGTCTTCCATACATCATAAAAATCAAATAGACATTTTAAAAATCATAATTTAATCATAAACATTTCATAAACATTTAAAAATAATCATAATATCATAAAAACAGCATTTAGGGCACTGCCATGACGTTTACAAATTTCTAGGTGTAAAAAGACCGTTTTACCCCTGGACTCGACATTTTACGTTTTCGACTTTTTTCTTGATTTCATGACTCTAAAATGTCCCAAATAAGTATTTAGGTTTACATGAATTTTTCCATAATTTATTTGGCTTAAAACTTAGATTTTTCAATTATCTTTAATTAATTGTTTTAACGGTGTTTAATCCCGAAAAATACCAAACTTTAATATAAAATTTCTAAATTCTAAATTTAGTCTTTTTATATTATTTTAGCCCTTATGGACCACGACTCGACCCCCGTGAGCCGTTTTACAACTTTTCTTCTTTTTAAAACCCTAATTGACACCTAAACTTCGACCCCTAGCCATCTCTTAATTTTCACGAGTTACTCCCGAGCCATGTCGAACCAAAACTTGCCCAACATGCCAAAGTACCCTACTGGAGTCTAAGTTCACCAAGACTTCACCCCAAAACCCGAAAACAAGCTGCCCCAAGCCCCACCATGTTCTGGCCGAGAGTTTAATGTGCATGACTCCTACGTTTTTGGTGTCTAGACCCTAACCCATGGCTTGACTCTCTAACCAGCCTCTCCAGCACTCGCCTAGGACCCTGAGGACTTGCCCTAACCCATCCCCCGAGCCCTGGGCCGAGCCCCTACCCTCTACCGATCGCACGAAGTCTGCACAAAATTTGTGCAGCTTCTCGGGTGGGAGCCCTTGCGCGCAAGGACTCCTCCCTGCCCCTTCCAGACCGAGTCCTAGTATGGCTAGGACTCTCCTCCTGACTCACCCGTACCCTTGGCTAGCCCCTGGACAAGCCAACCAAGTCCCAGACCCTGCAACTTGAAGAACCCGAATCCTTCCCCTCTTGACAGCAGTAGTACGATAGTTGGTTCATGTACCAGCCAAGTTCTGTGATGTTAGGTGTGCGTGTGGGTGTGTCTAGAACATGCAAAACCCTCCCTCAATCATACCTATGTCATGGCAGCCCTTAAACGATACCCACACATGATTTAGGAATCAAAAACTTTGCTTATCAATTCATATTATGATCAAGAACGAAAATACATAAAAGTGACACTTGTTTTTCATGTTTTTCATGCATAAAAGAATACTATGAAGTAACGGATGAGAAAAGGAGATTAAGGCGTGTCTTTGCGTAATTTACGCATGAAAAACCGTTGACGATGACGAAGAACGGAGCAAGAACCTTCGCTAAGAATTTCCCTTGCAATTCTCGAAAGTTTGCCTCAATTTCTAAGCATGTGTGTGCTGTGTAATCTAGGCATAGATTTCAGAAAAGTGACGAGAAGAATTGTAGGGTTATAGGAGTGTTTAACATATTAAATAGTTAACTATCTTCTTAATTAAGCTTAAGCCTATTAAGAATAAGTTTAGGCCCATTTGTCTTAACTAGGATTTAATTGAAATATTAAAAATAGTTTTACTAAAATAAGTTTGTGAATTTACTAGCCGGGTTGTAATGTCCGAGATTTTATATCATGTTAATATGAGGTTCTTGATTATGAATTGATATAATTATAGACGGGCTATTAGGAGACCAGATTGGCCAAAACATATGAAGGTTGCAATTTTGAGACAGAATTATTGGCGCCCGAGCGGTAGAAAATAACCGCCCGAGCGCCAATGTGCAACGGGAGCATGCTTCGGGCAGAAGATGTGGCGCCCGGGCGGTAGTTTGTGACCGCCCGAGCGCCAATGTGTAATCCGAAGGAGCACGGACAGAGAATGCCGCGCCCGAGCGGTAGTTTAGCACCGCCCGAGCGCCGACCGAAATTCATGAAAAATAGACACGTATCATTAACCGAGCAACTTTATATATATATATATATATACGTATATCTTGCTATATTCTTCAAAAACCAGCAGAAGGAATCGAGAAAAGGTTTCTGTGAAAGAGTGAAAAATCCTTACACCTTTATACTTCAATCCGTCCGTCCGAATTGTAATCTGACTTCAGTACTGCAATCCTATCAACGTAGGCTACAACTTGACGTAAGTTTTGCTACGTTTTGACATGCTTTGAAATTATGTCATTGTCAGAATTGAATAGGATTCATGTATGATGTTCTTGACATGTTAGACATCATAGAATCGAAGTCAGATTGAGAAACAGACTGATTATGGAATTGTTATGATTTTCTGATTATATTGATTTGAAATCGGACAGATTTAGATTATGAATGAGTTACAGACTATATCGGATATGAGTTATGATTTGTAATTGATGTCTGTTGATATGGTAGTGACGGGGATACTGAGATTGTGTCGTTCTGTCGTGAATTGGATTAAATCCAGATTAATCAGATTCAGTGTTGAACTGAGAATAGAATATTGATATTATGATTCTCGACATGTCGTTTCAGATTTACAGAGATAGTCTTGAGTTCAGAACTGAGATTGCGGCAGACCGAGACTACAAACGGAAGGTATAATTCAATGTGGTATTGGGAGATCGACTTGAGTTTCCCTAAAGCACATACTTTACTTTATTGCAGTGATATTGCATTGATTTGATTGATATACTTGTTCTCTTGATTTATAGATAGCAGGTATCTGACGAAAAATTTTGTGACAGAAGTGCCTGATAGTGGTGGGATCGCCACGGGCACATTGCACGATGTTAGAGTATAGTGTAGACATCTTGGGACGGAAGTGCTTGACAGTGGTGGGATCGCCACGGGCACATTGCACGATGTCTCAAGATGGGATATTAGCGATAGAGCTACAGTCCATGACAGATAGGTCAGGACACCGAATGTTGGTTATATCGAGTAATAGGATTGGAATTCTTCTATTACGGAATTCGATATAGGAACACCATATTTGGTTATATCGAGTAATAGGAACAGAGTTCCTTCTATTACGGAATTCGATATAGGAATACCACATTTGGAAACCGGGATCCCTAGACTAGGATGGAGTCTAGTCTGAAACGTGGAGTCACGTATATGTTTGACAGTCTACGATTGTTTATGTTTCAGATTTTGATACATATATCTGTTACCTGATTACATGCTTTATATTTGTTTATATGATTGCATGTTTCGCTGATTTATACTGGGATTTATTCTGACTGGAATTATCCGGCTGTTGTCTTGTCTGTATGTGTACATGACAACAGGTTGGACAGGATCAGGGTCCAGGAGATGAGGAGAGATCGTGATAGAGTGGAGACTTCGGACTTGGATGTATATAGGGTTTTGACACTTGATATTTAGATGTTGAACCTTAGTTTTACTGATTTGTAGACCGTACAGGACATGTACTTTATTTTATACTGAGTTGTATATTAGTTGATTTCACTATGTTCCGCATTTTAAAAAGAAAAAAATTTTAGACCCTGTTTTATAATTGATTAATTAGTCCCAATGATGATTAAGAACTTGATTAGCGTCCGGGTCCCCACAACAGGTGGTATCAGAGCGATAGATCCTTTAGACTGAGATAGGAGCTAGTAAGTGGGGTAGAATGTGTTTTTCTTTCCTGCTTTTGATTGCTAGCATGAATTCTTGTTTTAATACATATTTGCCTGAATATCTGATTTTGATATGGTATTGTGTATTATTCGGAATGGATCAGCTGTAAGATGTTCCGAGGATGATTGAAACAGGGTTATTGCTGGGATTGCTAACCTCTTTGATTTCAGATATGCCTCCGAGAAGGATACCAGAACAGGGGAGTACATCGAATCCTCCTATGGATGCGACCCCTACTCCAATGGAGCAATTGTTGAAAAGATTTCAGTCGTTCCATCCACCGACTTTGAAAGGTACGGAGAATTCCGTGGAATGTGAAAGTTGGTTGGACGATATTGAATCGATGTTCGAATCTTTGGAATATACGGAGGAAAAGAGGGTGAAACTGATAGGACACCAACTACATGACGTTGCTAAACACTGGTGGATTACGACGAAACGGGCATTGGAACAACGAGGTACGGCCGTTACCTGGAGTGTGTTTAAGTCTGAATTTTATCTACGGTTCTTTCCAGTATCTTATAGGAAGGACAAGGGAGCCGAGTTCGCAAACTTGAGACAGAGCCAGCTAAACATTGAGGACTATGTGGCTAAGTTCTCTACATTGCTCAGATTTGCTCCCCACGTAGCTGAACATGATGAGGCCATTGCGGACCAGTTCATAAATGGCCTGAATCCTGAAATCTTCACCCTGGTGAATACCGGGAGGCCAAACAATTTCACCGATGCCTTGAATAGAGCCAAGGGAGCCGAAGCAGGTCTGATGAGACAGAGAGAGGCTTCGTTTGTGCTTCCAGTATCGGGACAGCAACAACCACCTCCTCGATTTGAAGGTGGCAGTAGCAGTAGCAGGAAGAAGGATTTCTTGAGGGCTAGAGGGAAGCAATTCAAGAAATCAGGAACTAGCTCGTCCAGTTCAAGTGGCTCGAGACAGATTATTCAAGGCCAGAGTTATACAGGACCGTACTGTAGTGCTTGTGGAGGGAGGCATTCCACAGAGCAGTGCCGAGGAGTGGGTGGCAGCTGTCGTATTTGTAGACAACAGGGACACTTTGCTCGAGTGTGTCCCCAGAGGAGTGCCCAGGGATCGCAGGCAGCTGAGTCATCGGGATCAGTGGCTCAGACCGGTAGACGACCATCTGCCGTTCATACTTTTCAGCCAGTACCGTCTACTCTGTCACAGCAGAGGCCAGGAGGGGGCCAGACCGCGAGCCAGCCTCCTAGACAGCAGGCCCGATTGTTTGCCTTGACTGAGGAGCAGGCACAGGATGCACCTGACGATGTAGTTGCAGGTAACTGTTTTATTTCTGGTTATCCTGCATATGTATTGATAGATACTGGTGCATCACATACATTTATATCTGAGAGGTTTGCATTGAGTCATGCATTACCTATTGAGTCATTGTCTGCGGTAGTGTCTGTCTCTTCTCCGTTAGGGACAGGTTTGATATCGGTGAAGACTGTGAAATCGTGTATACTGCAGTACGATGGGCATACGATTGAGTTAGACTGTATTGTGCTTGGTTTATCTGATTTTGATTGTATTATCGGTATCGATATGTTTACCAAGTACCGAGCTACAGTTGATTGTTTCCACAAGATAGTAAGATTCAGACCTGAGATGGCTGAGGAGTGGAAATTTTACGGTAAGGGTTCTCGAGCTAGAATTCCTTTGATATCTGCGATAAATATGACTCGATTATTGCAGAAAGGAGCGGATGGATTCCTGGTATATTCAGTTGATTTACTGAAGTCGAGCCCATCATTGGCGGACTTGCCAGTGTTGTGTGAGTTTGCTGATGTCTTTCCAGATGAGATTCCTGGATTGCCTCCGATTCGAGAGATAGACTTCAGCATTGAGTTGATGCCAGGAACAGTTCCGATTTCGAGGGCTCCGTACAGGATGGCCCCGATTGAGTTGAAATAACAGTTGGAGGATTTACTGGCCAAGGGGTATATCAGACCGAGTGTTTCTCCTTGGGGCGCTCCAGTAAAGTTGGTGAGGAAGAAGGATGGGTCGATGAGACTTTGTATCGACTACCGGCAACTGAACAAGGCAACAGTAAAGAATAAATACCCATTGCCTCGCATTGATGATTTATTTGATCAGTTGCAAGGTTCTTCGGTGTATTCTAAGATCGATATGAGATCTGGATACCATCAACTGAGAGTCAGGAATTCTGATATCTCAAAGACTGCATTCAGAACCAGGTATGGACACTATGAGTTTATTGTCATGCCGTTTGGTTTGACAAATGCACCAGCTGTATTCATGGGATTGATGAACCGTGTTTTCCAAAGATATCTGGATGATTTTGTAATCATATTCATTGACGATATATTGATTTATTCAAAGAATGTGATAGAGCATGCTGATCATCTGAGGACTGTGTTGAGAATTTTGAGGGCGGAGAAACTGTATGCTAAATTGTCGAAATGCGAGTTCTGGGTGAAACAGGTGGTATTTCTGGGACATATCATATCCGGAGACGGGATATCAGTTGATCCCAGTAAGGTTGAGGCAGTGATGTCGTGGCCGAGACCGACATCTGTACCAGAGATACGCAGCTTTATGGGTTTGGCAGGATATTATCGCCGATTTATTAAAGATTTTTCGAGTATTGCCAAATCGATTACACAGTTGACTCAGAAGAATGCTCCATTTGTGTGGACATAAGACTGTGAATCCAGTTTTCTGGAATTGAAAAAGAGATTGACCAGTGCGCCTGTGTTGACGATTCCTTCAGGTACTGGTGATTTCGTTGTTTATTGTGATGCATCTCACCGAGGATTGGGTTGTGTTTTGATGCAGCGGGGGCATGTGATTGCTTATGCCTCGAGACAGCTGAAACCCCATGAATCTCGATATCCAATTCATGATCTTGTATTGGCAGCCATCGTCTTTGCATTAAAGATATGGCGACATTATCTGTACGATGAGAAATTTGAGATATATTCTGATTACAAAAGCTTGAAATATCTCTTTTCACAATCAGAATTGAATATGAGACAGCGGAGATGGCTGGATTTATTGAAAGACTTTGATTGTGAGATTAAATATTATCCAGGGAAATCCAACGCAGCAGCAGATGCGCTGAGTCGAAAGGTATGTGCACTATCCTTATCGACGATAGGTGTTTCGAATTTGATAGAAGACTGCTGTTTGTCTGGATTAGCTTTCGAAACTGATTGTCAGCCTCTGAGATTAGGTGCGATTCGAGCTGAACCGGCATTGATAGTGAGAAGCAAAGAGGCACAGAAGGTTGATCAGAACATACAGAATTCTATTGCAATGGTCAGAGCGGGACATCGATCAGAATACCAGGTTCAAAATGGTATTTTGTATGTGAATAATCGTCTTGTTGTACCAAATGTTCAGGATTTGAGACAGCGAATACTGACAGAAGCGCACAACAGTCGTTTTAGCATTCATCCTGGTGGCAGAAAAATGTACAATGATTTAAAGGCACAGTATTGGTGGAAACAAATGAAATCTGATGTGACTAAATTTGTAGCAAAATGTCTGAATTGCCAACAGGTGAAAGCTGAAAGAAAGAAACCAGGAGGATTGTTGCAGAGTTTGTTCATTCCTGAATGGAAATGGGATTACATTTCCATGGATTTTGTGACGTAGTTACCGAGATCCTCCCGAGTTTATGATGCAATTTGGGTCGTAATTGATCAATTGACCAAATCTGCATGTTTTATTCCATACAAAATGACGTATAGATACGATCAGATGGCCGATATCTATGTCAAAGAAGTTGTTAGATTGCATGGAGTGCCGAAGTCTATTGTTTCAGACCGTGACCCTCGGTTTACTTCGCACTTCTGGCAGAGTTTGCCGCAGGCTCTAGGTACGAAGTTACATCTGAGTACCGCATATCATCCACAGACCGACGGACAGTCAGAGCGGACTATCCAGACACTGGAAGATATGCTGAGAGCTGTAGTGCTTGACTTTAGCACTAATTGGCAAGATGCATTGCCTCTTTGCGAGTTTTCGTACAATAATAGCTATCAAACGAGTATTGAGATGGCGCCTTTTGAAGCATTGTACGGAAAGAAATGTCGATCCCCTCTTTATTGGGATGATATCTCTGAAGTTCCTGAGATTGGACCTGATATGATCAGAGATATGACAGAAAAGGTGAAATGGATTCAAAAGAAAATGAAGGCAGCACAGGACAGACAAGCCAAATATGCCAACCTCAGACGACGACCGTTGGTATTTGAGGTGGGAGACCGAGTATTCTTGAAAATTTCGCCTTTCAGAGGAGTTGTCAGATTTGGCAAGAAAGGGAAACTGTCTCCACGATACGTTGGTCCTTATGAAATTCTTGAAAAGATAGGAGATCGTGCCTATCGACTCGCATTACCGCCTTCATTATCTGGAATACATGATGTCTTTCATGTATCAATGCTGCGGAAATATCTCCCTGATGATTCCCATGTTATTCAGCCAGACGAGACCGAGCTGGATGAGACATTGAGTTATGTCGAGAAACCGATCCGGATTATCGATCGTAAAGAAAAACAGCTCAGAACAAAGACGATTCCTCTTGTGAAAGTTCAATGGACTCGTCATGGCATTGAAGAAGCTACTTGGGAGACTGAATCAGATATGAGACAGGAATTCCCAGCATTATTTAACTGATGTTAGTTTTCATACAATTTTGTTATACGTTTCCTTCTAATATGATTGGATTGCCTGTGATTTCGGGGACGAAATCATATCTTAGGAGGGGAGAAATGTAATGTCCTAGATTTTATATCTTGTTAATATGAGATTCTTGATTATGAATTGATATAATTATAGACGGGCTATTAGGAGACCAGACTGGCCAAAACATATGAAGGGTGCAATTTTGAGACAGAATTATTGGCGCCCGAGCGGTAGAAAATAACCGCCCGAGCGCCAATGTGCAACGGGAGCATACTTCCGGCAGAAGATGTGGCGCCCGGGCGGTAGTTTGTGACCGCCCGAGCGCCAATGTGTAATCCGAAGGAGCTCGGACAGAGAATGCCGCGCCCGAGCGGTAGTTTAGCACCGCCCGAGCACCGACCGAAATTCATGAAAAATAGACACGTATCATTAACCGAGCAACTTGATATATATATATACGTATATCTTGCTATATTCTTCAAAAACCAGCAGAAGGAATCGAGAAAAGGTTTCTGTGAAAGAGTGAAAAATCCTTACACCTTTATACTTCAATCCGTCCGTCCGAATTGTAATCTGACTTCAGTACTGCAATCCTATCAACGTAGGCTACAACTTGACGTAAGTTTTGCTACGTTTGACATGCTTTGAAATTATGTCATTGTCAGAATTGAATATGATTCATATATGATGTTCTTGACATGTTAGACATCATAGAATCGAAGTCAGATTGAGAAACAGACTGATTATGGAATTGTTATGATTTTCTGATTATATTGATTTGAAATCGGACAGATTTAGATTATGAATGAGTTACAGACTATATCGGATATGAGTTATGATTTGTAATTGATGTCTGTTGATATGGTAGTGACGGGGATACTGAGATTGTGTCGTTCTGTCGTGAATTGGATTAAATCCAGATTAATCAGATTCAGTGTTGAACTGAGAATAGAATATTGATATTACGATTCTCGACATGTCGTTTCAGATTTACAGAGATAGTCTTGAGTTCAGAACTGAGATTGCGGCAGACCGAGACTACAAACGGAATGTATAATTCAATGTGGTATTGGGAGATCGACTTAAGTTTCCCTAAAGCACATACTTTACTTTATTGCAGTGATATTGCATTGATTTGATTGATATACTTGTTCTCTTGATTTATAGATAGCAGGTATCTGACGAGAAATCCTGTGACAGAAGTGCCTGATAGTGGTGGGATCGCCACGGGCACATTGCACGATGTTACAGGATAGTGTAGACATCTTGGGACGGAAGTGCCTGACATTGGTGGGATCGCCACGGGCACATTGCACGATGTCTCAAGATGGGATATTAGCGATAGAGCTACAGTCCATGACGGATAGGTCAGGACACCGGATGTTGGTTATATCGAGTAATAAGATTGGAATTCTTCTATTACGGAATTCGATATAGGAACACCATATTTGGTTATATCGAGTAATAGGAACAGAGTTCCTTTTATTACGGAATTCGATATAGGAATACCACATTTGGAAACCGGGATCCCTAGACTAGGATGGAGTCTAGTCTGAAACGTGGAGTCACGTATATGTTTGACAGTCTACGATTGTTTATGTTTCAGATTTTGATACATATATCTGTTACCTGATCACATGCTTTATATTTGTTTATATGATTGCATGTTTCGTTGATTTATACTGGGATTTATTCTGACTGGAATTATCCGGCTGTTGTCTTGTCTGTATGTGTACATGACAACAGGTGGGACAGAATCAGGGTCTAGGAGATGAGGAGAGATCGTGATAGAGTGGAGACTTCGGACTTGGATATATATAGGGTTTTGACACTTGATATTTAGATGTTGAACCTTAGTTTTACTGATTTGTAGACCGTACAGGACATGTACTTTATTTTATACTGAGTTGTATATTAGTTGATTTCACTATGTTCCGCATTTTAAAAAGAAAAAAATTTTAGACCCTGTTTTATAATTGATTAATTAGTCCCAATGATGATTAAGAACTTGATTAGCGTCCGGGTCCCCACACGGGTTGTCAAAAAGTTCGTGTTTTTGATGAAAAACCAACACCGATAAAATTTACGTCCCGGCGTATAAAATCGCCTAAAAACTCCATATTTTCAAAAGTAATAAAAAGCATCGCCCTGAATTTAAATAATTAAAAACAATTAACCAATAAAAACATTTTTCTATTTTTCAGTCATCGGTCTCCGTTCCTCGATCGCAACTCGAATAACCTTTTAAAAATACATTTTAATGCAACCATGTAGAAAAATATATTTTAAACATGTAAACATGCACATCATAATTAATTTAATGCAATTAAAACAATTAATTAAAATACAAGAGAATTTAATAAATCATATGCATGTGGTTCGCGTGGACCTTTAAATTTTCGGGGCGTTACAATCTCCCCCCCTTAAATTGAATTTCGTTCTCGAAATTCGCTTATCCTTAACAACCCAAAGTTTAGACTTAGTTCTAGTATCCCAAAAGTCCACTCTTCCGCTGTGCTACTCTGATCAAACTTAAGTTCTAGAACGTCCTTACGTCTACTAAATCCCAATTAATTTTACCTTCTAAATCCTTATTTTCGATTTGCAACTTAAAAAGACCCATAATGACTTATGTTGTTAATAATATAACCTCGAATCACAACTTTTCTTAAAATTCCCAATATTAAAAGACGGATGACCATCCTTATCGTATATTATTTTCCTTATTTTATACCCAAAATATTCATCAACTTAACAAATTTCAATCTTAAAATCTCAAACACATCCGCTCACGCTTAAATTTTTCAAGCCTAATATCGATTCATCCTTAAAAACCCTTGATTCAAATTCCTTATAATACTAAAACCAAGATATCCCAAGGTTCTGAATATTCTTAAAAGTCTAAATCATCGAAATTCTTATCATTTAACCCATTCAATTTTTACTTATTGCTAAACTAGTCCCCAAATTTCCTTAACAATTGTAAGATTAATTCTTAATTTCCTCAAAAGTCATCCTAATTGGTCCTTAATTTCAAAAATTCCTACTATTAACCCATAAGTTCTTGACATTCTTAATTTCCTTTTACAGGTTTCCCATAACATAATTTCGAAAATTTTAAACTTATTTACCCAAAAATCAATTCTCATAATCAATCTTATCTTTCATCAAAACTTAAAATCCCAATTTATACATTTTCTTACTCCCAAAGTCGTTGCAAATCCTTAAATCATTATTCCTTACGTCTAATTCCCAAAAATTAATTCGACTAGTAACCATGAATCATAAAAATTGCCTTAGAAAATCTACGTGTCCCAAAACATTCATAAAATTTACGATTAACTTATAGCCCAAAAATAGAACGTCAACACTAAAACCCAAATATAAAGATAGTCCAATTCCACCACAAAACCAACATGCGTTGAAAAATAATTTTTCATTTCATATCGTATCACGTATAAAAATTCAAAGCATATAAAACAAACATGTGACGTAAACATATAAGTCATGTACTTATATAGGTAACATCATAAAATTATATAAAGCATGTAAACTTACAAATTTGAGGCTTGACGACTGATCTTCCCGGTGCTGATGGTGGCACAACCCTTTACAGAATCATTGCTCTGATACCAACTGAAACGTCCTGCTCTTTTTATTGCTTTAAAATTACTAGAAATTTTTTTTTATAAACACTCAATTTTTCGGCCATGTACCTATGTCACATGAAAATATTTTACCCTTTAAAATTAAACACTAACAACTAGCATTTTAAAAATCAAGTGAAATAGTCATAAAATCTGAAATCGTCTTCAGTTTACCAAACCTAAAAAGCAATAATTTGAAAGGTAAAGCCCATACAATAACCTCTCAAAAACCACTCATACTCATGATAAAAGTCATAAAATCTTTTAACATAAATCATAACATATATGCGGAAACTAGCGTCGGTCCTCGGGTCATGTGCACCTTCATTCCAGTCGGATCAACCATCAAGACCTCCATTAGCATTATCATGATAACCTGCATCCATCACACCTAGTGAGTCTAAAGACTCAACACACCATAATCTTTATAACGAGTAATACGTAATACAATCAACATATAACGGTGAAAAATACTTGTACTTAAAATATCGTTTTCATGAAGATGCATAAACTTCAAACATGAACATTTTCGTAAAATACATTTTCATGATGTATAAACTTTAAATAAAAATATCTTCATAATGATGCATCAACTTTAAACATAAACATTTTCATGACATGCATAAATAAACCTTAATCTTTTTCCTTTTTCCTCAACATGACATAAAACCTTTAACATGATCATAAACATTTTCCTTTTCCTTTGTTGAATTCAGATCGTTAATTGTGACTTTCCTCAACATGACATGACATGACGATGGATCCATCTACATAAAACCACAGTACTGGGCGGCGGGGACATCAGCGACACTCTCACCGGTCAACGGAGCCTTGGCCTAACATGATCGAATAGAAATACGTTCGTCGGGGCTCCCTCTGGGGCCTTTTCCCATAAATGGGCTCCCTCTGGGGCCTTCTCCCCTCACGATATTCCCATTCTTACCTCAAACCTCATAACCTCATATTCGCAATGACGGAAACACGATCGTCGGGCTCCCACTAGGACCATAACCCTCGCGACGTCGCCACCATTAACGAATAAGTCACAATCACTTCACTTCCTTCAACATTTTTCATTCACACAACTTTATAAAAATCATGCATAACATAACATTTTGTTTTTGAAACCAAGCATGCAACATGTCTTTTAAATGTCTTCCATACATCATAAAAATCAAATAGACATTTTAAAATTCATAATTTAATCATAAACATTTCATAAACATTTAAAAATAATCATAATATCATAAAAACAGCATTTAGGGCACTGCCATGACGTTTACAAATTTCTAGGTGTAAAAAGATCGTTTTACCCCTTGACTCGACATTTTACGTTTTTGACTTTTTTCTTGATTTCATGACTCTAAAATGTCCCAAATAATTATTTAAGTTTACATGAATTTTTCCATAATTTTATTTGGCTTAAAACTTAGACTTTTTCAATTATCTTTAATTAATTGTTTTAACGGTGTTTAATCCCGAAAAATACCAAACTTTAATATAAAATTCCTAAATTCTAAATTTAGTCTTTTTATATTATTTAAGCCCTTATGGACCACGAATCGACCCCCGTGAGCCGTTTTCCAACTTTTCTTCTTTTTAAAACCCTAATTGACACCTAAACTTCGACCCCTAGCCATCTCTTAATTTTCACGAGTTACTTCCGAGCCATGTCGAACCAAAACTTGCCCAACATGCCAAAATACCCTACTGGAGTCTAATTTCACCAAGACTTCACCCCAAAACCCGAAAAAAAGCTGCCCCAAGCCCCACCATGTTCTGGCCGAGAGTTTAATGTGCATGACTCCTACGTTTTTGGTGTCTAGACCTAACCCATGGCTTGACTCTCTAACCAGCCTCTCCAGCACTCGCCTAGTACCCTGAGGACTTGCCCTAACCCATCCCCCGAGCCCTGGGCCGAGCCCCTACCCTCTACCGATCGCACGAAGTCTGCACAAAATTTGTGCAGCTTCTCGGGTGAGAGCCCTTGCGCGCAAGGACTCCTCCCTGCCCCTTCCAGACCGAGTCCTACCATGGCTAGGACTCTCCTCCTGACTCACCCGTACCCTTGGCTAGCCCCTGGACAAGCCAACCAAGTCCCAGACCCTGCAACTTGAAGAACCCGAATCCCTCCCCTCTTGACAGCAGTAGTACGATAGTTGGTTCATGCACCAGCCGAGTTCTGTGATGTTAGGTGTGCATGTGGGTGTGTCTAGAACATGCAAAACCCTCCCTCAATCATACCTATGTCATGGCAGCCCTTAAACAATACCCACACATGATTTAGGAATCAAAAACGTTGCTTAACAATTCATATTATGATCAAGAACGAAAATACATAAAAATGACACTTGTTTTTCATGTTTTTCATGCATAAAAGAATACTATGATGTAACGGATGAGAAAAGGAGATTAAGACGTGCCTTTGCGTAATTTACGCACGAAAAACCGTTGACGATGACGAAGTACGGAGCAAGAATCATGGCTAAGAATTTCCCTTGCAATTCTCGAAATTTTGCCTCAATTTCTAAGCATGTGTGTTCTGTGTAATCTAGGTATAGATTTCAGAAAAGTGGCAAGAAGAATTGTAGGGTTATAGGAGTGTTTAACATATTAAATAGTTAATTATCTTCTTAATTAAGCTTAAGCCCATTAAGCATAAGTTTAGGCCCATTAGTCTTAATTAGGATTTAATTAAAATATTAAAAATAGTTTTACTAATATAATTTTGTGAATTTACTAGCCGGGTTGTCAAAAAGTTCGTGTTTTTGATGAAAAACCAACACCGATAAAATTTACGTCCCGGCGTATAAAATCGCCTAAAAACTCATATTTTCAAAAGTAATAAAAAGCATCGCCCTTAATTTAAATAATTAAAAACAATTAACCAATAAAAACATTTTTCTATTTTTCAGCCCTCGGTCTCCGTTCCTCGATCGCAACTCGAATAACCTTTTAAAAATACATTTTAATGCAACCATGTAGAAAAATATATTTTAAACATGTAAACATGCACATCATAATTAATTTAATGCAATTAAAACAATTAATTAAAATACAAGAGAATTTAATAAATCATATGCATGTGGTTCGCGTGGATCTTTAAATTTTCGGGGCGTTACAATATTCCTGTGATAGCAAGCTTCGGAAAGGTTACTTTGAATTATCTCAGACTGTGAAGTAGAATTCGAAAGTAACTTGATAGCTCGTGCTACTCTAAAATCTAAGGAACCCTAGAAAATTGCTTCAGTTGAACTCAAGAAGCTAAAAGATCAATTCCAAGATTTGTTAGTCAAAAACAAATCAGACTAAGTGTCTCTCCTTGGAAAGCTTCAGTCTTATTGACACAAAAGAATGGTGAAAGCACAAGATAGTGTGTCGATCTACAAAGAACTCAATAAGATCAAGAACAAATGTCATCTTTCAAGAATAGATGACATTTTGTATCAGTTAAAAGGAGTTAAGATCTTTTCAAAGCTTTATCTAATGTCAGACTACCACAATTGAAGGCCAAGGCATAGAATATTCCTAAAACAGCCTTAAAAAGAAAAGGATATGGACACTATGAATTCACGATAATATCTTTTGGCCTGACCAATGCTCCAGCAACATTCATAGAACTCATGAACAGAGTGTTCAAGAAAATTGCTCGACAAGTTTGTGGTAGCATTTATTGATGACATTCTTGAAATATTCAACAAGTGAGTAAGACCGCAAGGAAGATCTTCGTCTTGCTCTACCGATGCTCAGAGGAAAATAACTAAATACTAAATTTAAGAAATGTGAATTTTGATCAAAAAATGTCAAATTCTTCGGTCATATAATCTCTGAAATGGGCATATAAGCGGATCACCAATAAGGTGGAGGCAATCATAAACTTGCCTTGATCGAATACTGGAATAGAAATTTGAAGTTTTTGGTATTAGTTGGCTATTAAGAAAATGTTTTGAAGGATTTTCTTCCGCTCACCAAGCTCACTCAGAAGAACTCTAAATTCAATTAGAGTGAATAATGTGAGAAGAGTTTTTAGATCTTGAAAAAGAAACTTGTTTCTACGCTAGTATTAGTACTTCCCGAAGAAGGCAAGATTTTCACAATTTATAATGATGCATCAAAAGAGGATTGTGATGTATTCTCATTCAAGAGGGCAAGTAATTGTCTATGCAACGATGAAATTAAAATCATGTGAGCAAAATTATCCAATACATGATAGTGAATTAGCCACAATTATATTTGAGCCAAAGATCCAGAGAATCAATTTCTTTGGTGGCAAATGTGTGAAATTTATCGATCATCAAAGCCTCAAATACTGTTCACACAAAAGGAATTAAACATGAGGCAAAGATGGTGGATCGAACTATTGAAGATATTTTAGGGCGTGTGCCATGGACCTCGGAGGAATTAAATAAACACCCCCTTGATTGAATTTGCCGATAACAATAATTATCATGGAAGTATTGAAATCAGAGAGAAAGCTATCATGGTACTTGACTTGTTGATAAAGTAGCTATTATCAAGGAAAAACGCAAGGCAGCTCATGATCGACAAAAGAGCTGGGCTGGTTTAAAGTGAAAACCGTTGGAGTTTGAAATCGGTGAGAAAGCTTACGATAACGTTTCCCTATGAAAAGAGTGGTTCGATTCAGCAAATCTAGGAAGATAACTCCAAGATATGTTGGACCCTTTGAAATACTGAGAAAAATGGGAAACCTAGCTTATCAGCGAGCTTTACCACCAAGCATATCAAGGATTGACAACGTTTTCCACATCTCACAGCTAAGGAAGTATGTCTCATATCCAAGTAGCATACTTGAAGTTTAACCGCTACTAATCAAAGGAAATGTGAACGAGGAAACAAAATATGAAAAAGTCCTTATTCGAATAATGGACACAAAAAACCAAGTGCTGAGATGCCAAACAATTCCATATGTCAAGATACAATAGTCAAATCATATGGAACGAGAAGCAACTTGGGAATTTGAAGAAAGTATGCGCACTCGGCACCCTTATCACTTTATTGATCTAGCTAACTAAAGTTTCGAGGACGAAACTTCCAATAAGGAGGGTGGGATGTGAGAACCCGTATTTTTTGAAGCAAAGAACCTCAAAAACTCAGAAAGTAGCTGAAAAAGAAGCCGAGGCAATGCAAAACCTTGAGAATTGAGGGTGCGTCGCTCGGAAGAGGAAATCCTCAGCTCACAAGCTAAAACCCTCAGCTCAAGGAAGCTCCAAGATTCTTGGACAAGAAACCCTCAGCTCAAAAGCTAAAATCCTCAGCTCAAGGAAGTTCATTTATTCTTGGGGAGAAAACCCCTAGCTCATGAGATCGATCTTTCAGCTCGAAAAAGCTCAACCAAGCTTGTCCTAACAAGACCAAAAAGGGAGCTGTAAGTTGAGCTAAAAGTTTGGACAAATTAAGTATGCAAGAAATAACCATTGAGATAACCAATGAAGGAGCTAAGGGAGGAGCTAAGAGGCTAGGACACATTGATGATGCAGGAAATGACCCTTTAGAAAACCAAAGTGACAATTAAGGAATGCATGAGATTTTGAGCCACCATAATGATCACATTCAAACCTTTTCTTGGACCCCAAGTGTCGACCAAGGTGGCTAGGTGGAAGGTCTTTTTTTGTGCCTATAAATACCACTCAGCTAGGTTGAGAGAAAGGTACCCCAAAATCAAGCAAGAAAATGCGACTCCCTCTTCCCCTCACTCTCCAAAATTTCGGCCAAGCAAGCAAGGAAGAAAGAAGGGAAGTTCGTGCAGTCCAGTACAAGAACCTTGCGTCGAATTGCTGCTCGATCAACAACAGCATTCGTAAAAGTTCCGTCGAAGTGCTGCCAAATTTTCGAGAGACAAGTTCGTGCCAAAAGTTAGCAATTTCTAACCTACCTTCAAAATTACGGTAAGTAGGTTTTTGTTATATATATTCGTTTGTATTTTTAAATCTTGAATATATAAGTTATGACATACATGAATGTATGTCCTCATTTTCGAAAACAGCATGATATCCGTCTTTTAAAATTTTGATCGATTATATGTTTTCTTCTATGCTTCGAAATTCTTTGATTCCGCAGAATCCGTTGAAACTCTGATATCTGAAACTTCTGATAAGTTATGTCTGATAAGTTCTGTCTGTTAATTCTGAAATCTTTGTTACACTGATACGATTCAATTTGAAATGGGACGAGAATTGTGATTCTGTCTGGCCTCTAATGGTGGGTATAAAACCATTTCTGTTTGGCCCAATGGTGGGTATAAAACTATTTTTGTTTGGCCCCCATCGGTGGGTATAAAACCGTGTTCTGGCCTCACCCCTTAGAGGACTAACATATTGGGGACAATTTGACCATGGAAATGAGATGAGTAACAGTGTTCTGTCTGTTCTGATATGTTCCGTTCTGAATTGAGTTAATCTGTTTCTGAATTGTTCTGACTCATCTGATGAATTCTGTCATTTATTCGATTTGTCTCTGTTCTGATAAGTTAACAATATTAAGTTTTGAAAGTCTGTTAAAAGAACGTTTTAAGAAAACTAAGTTCTATATGTATCTTTGGAATCGATCGACCCCCACTTGCTGAATGTTTCCCAAAACACTCACCCCTTACAAATTTCAGATAAAAATGAGGAGCAACTGAATGAGGAAGAGAAAAACGCTTTCTGGGGTTGGTGAACCGGAGATCAAGATCAGAACTCAAGATTTTGTTTTCTTTCGTTTCCGCTATTTGGAACTCTGATGTATTTTATTCCATTGTCATTGTAAGACAATAATTTATTTATGAAAAAGACTGGTTTGATTTGATACGAGGCTTTATTGTTTTCAATTTAATTGTTAAACAATGTCGGATGTCACCGATGCTTCGGACTCGGGGCGTGACATTAGAGCTCAAAAAGCAAATTCAGGAGCTCCTAGACTGGGGCGCACCAGTGCTCTTTGTAAAGAAGAAAGATGGAAGCATGAGGTTGTGTATCGATTACCGAGAGTTGAACAACGTAACGATCAAGAACAAATAACCATTACCAAGGATCGAGGAGTTATTCGATCAGTTGAAGGGAGCTACAGTGTTATCTAAGATAGATCTACGATCTAGGTACCATCAATTGAAGGTAAAAGATGCAGATGTTCATAAGACATCTTTCAGGACCAGATATGAGCACTACGAGTTCTTAGCGATGCCATTTGGACTGGCGAATGCTCCAGCGATTTTTATGGACCTAATGAATCTAGTATTTCAGTCATAGTATTCATTGACGATATTATTATTTACTCGAAGAGCCATGAGGAACAACGTCAGCATTTGGGTATAGTTTTGCAATTCTTGTAGAGTCACAAGTTGTTTGAAAAATTCAGTAAGTGTGAATTCTGGTTGGAGAAAGTAGAATTTTTTAGATATATTATATCTAACAGTGGCATTGAGGTGGATCCAGCTAAAGTGGCTGTGGTAAAAGAATGGTTTGAGCCGAAGAACGCGACAGAGATCCGTAGTTTCCTAGGCTTAGCAGGCTACTTAAAGAAATTTATTCAGGGTTTTCCTCGATTGCAGTGCCACTCACTTCATTGACTAAGAAAAATGTTAAATTTTTATGGAGTGAAGAATGTGAGAAGAACTTCGATACCTTGAAGCAAGCTCTTATCACAGCGCCAGTTTTAGTCATGCCATCAGGGCAAGGCAATTTTGTTTTATACACAGATGCTTCGAAGCTCGGTTTAGGCGCTGTATTGATGCCGTTGTCGTTGCGTTGAAGATTTGGAGACATTATTTGTACGTCAAGAAATGTCGGATATTCACTGATCACAAGAGTGTCAAGTATTTCTTCACGCAGAAATAACTTAACATGAGACAAAGACGGCGGTTGGAGTTAGTAAAAGACTATGATAGCGAAATTAGCTACCATCCAGGGAAAGCTAACGTTGTGGCAGATGATTTGAGAGGGAAAGTAGCAGTCGTAGTACAGCTGTCAGCACAGAGATCTCTTCAGTCAGAGATTCAGAGGTTTTGCCTAGAAGTTTATCTTAAGGGCAGAGCTCCCAAGTTGTCTAATCTGATAGTCCAGTCTTCTTTGCTAGACCGAATCCGTAAAGTCAGCCCTCAGATGAACAATTACAGAAATGGAGACTGAAGGATGAAGCCAAGGGTAGTGCACTCTACGCAGTGTCCAAAGGTATTGTGAGGTACAGAGGAAGGATGTGTGTGCCTAGTGTTGACTCTATCACAGAGGATATTTTGACAGAGGCACATACATCTCCGTATTCCATCCATCCAGGGGGTACCGAGATGTACAAATACTTATAGATGTTGTATTGGTGGCCAGGGATGAAGCGGGATATCCGTTGATTTGTATCTAAATTCCTCATTTGTCAGCAAGTGAAAGCAGAGCATCAGAGGCCAGCAGAGATGCTTAAGCCACTCCCTATTCCCGAGTGGAAATGGGAGAATATCACCATGGATTTTGTTGTTGGATTTCCGAGGTTAGTAAGAGGATCTAATGCCATTTGGGTTATAGTGGATCGACTTACTAAATCGGCGCACTTCTTACCGGTGAAGACGACTTTCTCCATGATTTAGCATGCAAAGCTCTACATCCGGGAGATAGTATGATTGCACGGGATCCCAGTTTCTATTATGTCTGGCAGGGACCCGAGATTCATATCGTCCTTTTGGAAGAGTTTATATTCAGCTACGGGGACAAAGTTGCTATTCAGTACGGCATTCGACCCTCTGACAGATGGCCAGTCTGAGCGAGTGATTCAGATTTTGGAAGATTTGTTGCGAGCATGTGTGATCGATTTCCATGAGAATTGAGAATCTAAGATACTCTAGTGGAGTTAACATACAACATCAGTTTTCAATCATCTATAGGTATGGCTCCCTACGAAGCAGTGTATGGAAGGAAGTGCAGATCGCCGATTCATTGGGACGAAGTCGGTGAGAGATCAGAGCTTGGCCTAGAGATTGTTCAGCAGACTGCAGACGTCGTGGTCAAGATTCGAGACAGGATGAAGACCGCTCAGAGTCGCCAAAAGAGTTATGTTGACAAG
Source organism: Primulina tabacum (assembly GCF_025594145.1). Classification (NCBI taxonomy): domain Eukaryota; kingdom Viridiplantae; phylum Streptophyta; class Magnoliopsida; order Lamiales; family Gesneriaceae; genus Primulina; species Primulina tabacum. The sequence goes on from NC_134554.1 coordinate 30,898,362, forward strand.
AGGAGAAGGGATCTCGAATTTGCCATAAGAGATCACATATTCATGAAGATAACACCTATGAAGGGTGTTTTGAAGTTTGGGAAGAGAGGCAAGCTGAATTCGAGATTTATTGGGCCATTCAAAATTCTTGACAGAGTTGGGACACTTGCTTATAGTGTAGCTATACCGTCGAATCAGGCAAGAGTACACATCGTATTCCACATCTCGATACTGAGGAAGTATATGGCGAATCCTTCGCATGTTTTGAGTAATGAACCGTTGACTGTAAAGACTCAAAAACATGTTTTCGATATCAAGCTCACCTGCATCACACACGCCTAGTGAGTGTAAAGACTCAAAATCGGAGATATAAAATCCTTTCACACATATACCAGAAATAACAAGTACATATACATCGCACACAGCAGTGAAAAATACAATACTCAACATACCTTTCATGAACTTTAAAAGTGTAATGTAAACGTGTCGTTTGGAATCGTTACATGTCAAAACAGCTCATGATTAATCATCGTTCATCATTCATCATTTATCATTCATCATTCATCGATCATATAGTGAATTCGGTTCATTAGTAGTGACTATCGTACATTATTCATCATTTATGATGGATCCATCATACATAGAACAGCGGTACCCGGTGGCTGTCGGACATCACTGACAAGATTGCCCATCCACTATGCCTAGGCCTCATTATCAGCATTTACATATACGTCTTAAGAATTTACATATACTTCGATAGCCCCAACTAATTCTCATCATTCAAAACGTCATCACTAATCAAAATCATGCATACATGCAAATTTTTCCTTAAAACCAAGCATGCAACGTACAATTTTATAAATTCATAAAAATCGTGACTATGATGCATAAACATTTAAAACATGATAAAAGGTGCTCAGGGCGCTGCCAGGACCAAAAATCTTGCGTTGGGTGCAAAATGACCATTTTGCCTATGGAAACCCAAAATGACCATTTTATCCCTGGACCTCTAAATTTTGACCCGAAGCTTACCAAACTCCTTAAAATATCCCAAAACTTATTTTTAAGCATTACTAGACTTAAAATTGAGCCCGATACGAAACTTAACCGATTCGTTTTAAAAACTTGGACCGGAGTCCTGATTTTAATCCGAATCAACCCGAAACATTACCAAAATTTTCCCAACTCAAACCATGTCTTAAATTTAATAAACCAGCTCCTAAAACATCGATTTCAGACAAACTAAACTCACGAAAACCAGCCCCAAAGTTGCTGGAAAATTCAGCTACTCCCCCGATCGAACCCTCAATGCACCAACTCGAAAACTAGCACCACTAGGCTCCACCAGCTCGCATCATCCACGAACCAAGCCACCTAGGACCAAGACTAGACCCTAAGGGACCTACCATACCCAAGGACCCAGCCCCATGCACGCTGGAAATCGTGATCACTCGCTCGCCTCCAAGAACTACAGTTCGCGGCCAACCCTCCTAGACCACGTTCGATCGGCTTCAAGGGTGGCTCCAGCAGCGTTCGAGCCATCCTCATCCATGAATCAGACCACCCACGGCCAGGTTTAAACCTTGGATCGTCCTTGCACCGCCGGCTCCAACCTTTTCACGCGATCTATCCCAAACCGAGGCATCCTATGGACACCACTCACGATCCAAAACAATCCACCTTAAGTCTCGACTCCAGCACTATTTCCTTTATCCCAAGACATGTTTCGGACCCTTAGAAATATCAGACAACCACCCCTTGCATGACACATGAAGAAACGTGAGTGATCATCAACAAAAACGCAATAGTTCCTGCAGAAACCTTCGCCGAGGATCACATATTCATAGATCGAAAGTTTTACATGTTCTTACACAAACTTTACACATATTAACAACGTGTATGATGCTCAAGGGAAGAACATGCGTGCCTTGATGTTTTTGTTAACAAAAGATAGAATAATACACGTCCGAGGCGCGGGGGAAAGATCTAGTGTGGGACCCCGGGTCCGACATCTAATACTAATAATTAAAATTATAACAGACCAAATGATTGAGTAGAATACATAATTTGTGGTTAACAATTCCACATAAACATCGACAAAATAATTTAAAGGTCACAAATGTTTGAAATATAAATTTTACATGCCAAAATAAAGTAGTGAACCAAAGTAATCCAAACATCATCAAATAGCTCTTAAGACCCGAGAATCCCACTTTAACTCGTATCTCCTCGCCTGGAGCTGGACTCTGGCATCCCAAGCCTCGCCTCACCTACCGTCAAGCACATGAAAACAAGAGGTAACCGACGTGCCGGTATAAACCCAGTATGATACAATCAATAACATATGAGAATTAAAATTTCACATAGTTCATATAAACATATAAAGATGCAATATAATACAATGTATGATCAGAAGCTGTGGGCTATCATTAAATCTCAAGATCAAGTGAGTCATCTGGTCATAGGGTACCCAAGGGAAGAGAATCCCCCAGCAACAACCACCGACTCATCCGCTCGGGGTGGGGTGATGTGTTCTACAATCCCAGGACTATGGTGCGCCTATAGAGAGTGTTCAGGCCATAGCAGCGACCACCGCATACACTATGCCAACTCAACTATAGCCTCATACGTCCAACAAATCAATCAATCAAGGCGACCTCCGCCATGTAAAATCTGAATCGAAAAATGGCCCAATATGCAATGCAATGATGCATTTCAATCTCATCAAGTCAATATCATAATAAGATCATCTCAAAAGATCAATCATCAACAAATCACAAGTAATTCATCAAGCCATCGAATTTTCAATTTAAAATAAAAATGATACTTTTACCTCGTATGTTACCGACCGTAACATACCTTTCGAATATACAAACAATAAATCAAAATATATGGCTGAGAAGTCTTGAACCCTCGCTGTCTACTAGATTCTCTATTAACCAACTTAAAGTAAATAATCTTGAGTCAACCCAAGTCAAGACTTCAACCGAGTCTTCAATACATAAATCAAGAACTCGGATTACTTATCAACACAGAGCAATTTTCGTATAAAATTCATAATTAAATGGGTAGAGCTTCAAATTAAGATCTGTAAATTGGATATGCAAGAAAACTCAATGCCCATTAATTCTTCTTCACAATTTTTTGTCAAATAAAGTCATTTACTCAGTCGTTCATAATCTGAAACATACAACATAATTTTCGAAATTCTGCATCAGTACAATTCTGCCATAGTTTAGTATTTCGAGCATAACTCCCTCAATACTCTATGGAATCAAGCCCATTTTATATCATTTCGAAGACAATACAATGTTATATAACTTTTATTAGAACATCGAATCCAGAATTCGAACCAATAAATACCAAAATTCGAATAAACAGAAGGCATGTACACAAACTCAGAATTCTAGACCTGGTTTAGTAAATATAGCATATCCCTTTCATTTCTTCATGGAACTGAGTGATTCTTGAACCAAATCGAAGCTAACTCGATTGTCTGCAAGTTTGATGAAGACCATAACTTTAAAATCCAAACACAACTGTCCCATATACTCAAAATACAGAAGGTATAAAAACCGTTCTTTGCACATAAACAAGAAACCATGCTCATATCCATTTTAAATTCAAACCAACTCAAATACAACATCTTAATATCTCAAATATCAATTCTAAACTTCAACCCATTTCCAAACTTGAATAAAAATGGGAAATACTTACATCCTCGTGAAGCCCGTGACGAGAGGATCACAAATCTAACTTCATTTCATAATTTTTTTGAACAAATATCCCATAGATTGAAGAAAGAAATGTTGAAAATGGAAGGAAAGAGGGTTTCGGTGGAGGAGGAGGAGGAGAAATGATTGGAGGTGGTGAAAGTTGACTTAAATATTGATTTTTCGCGTCTGTAGCGCTGCAGCGCCACTTTTCAGCGCCTCAGCGCCAAATTTGCGCAAAACTAGCGCCTAGGCGCTACTATTCTAGCGCCGCAGCGCTTGAATAGTAACCGATGAACAGTAACTTTTTTTTTCAAAATTTTTTTTCCCAAATTCGGGCATTACAATTTATCCTCTCTAAAAATAGATTTCGTCCTCGAAATCAAATCTTCAATTTCAAGTCTACGATGTAATGATCAATATTGAAAGTAAGACCGAGAATAGAAGCATACTTCATTTGAATGACTCTGGATATTTATGTCTCATGTTGTCTTCTAATTCCCAAGTTGTCTCCTCGACACCATGTCTATTTCACTGTACTTTAATCAGCGGTATCAATTTATTTATGAGTTGCTTATGTTTTCTGTCTAGAATCTGAATCAGTCTCTCAATATAGCTCAAAGTCTGATCTAACTCAACCTCGTCGGGTGGAAGTACATGAGAAGGATGTGGGCGATATTTCCTCAACATAGACACATGAAAAACATCATGAACACCTGATAATGCTATAGGAAGAGCTAATCTATAAGCCAAATCACCAACACGTTCCAAAATCTCATACTGACCTACAAATCTCGGTGATAATTTTCCTTTCTTTCCAAATCTTACTGTACCACGGAAAGGAGATATTTTCAGAAAAACTCTGTCACCTTTCTCAAAAATCAATGTTCGTCTCCTGACGTTCGCATACTTAGCCTGCATATCCTGAGCAGCTCGCATACGACTCTGAATCAATTTCACCTTCTCTGTCATATCTCTTATCATATGAGGTCCTACAATTGGTGCTTCAGATAAATCGTCCCAATACAAATTAGATCGACACTTCCTGTCGTATAGTGCTTCAAATGGTGACATTCCAATGCTCATTTGATAACTGTTGTTAGAAGAAAACTCGACAAGTGGTAACGAATCCTGCCAACCAATACCAAAATCCATCACTACAGCTCTCAACTTATCCTCTAATGTCTGAATAGTACGTTCTAACTGTCCGTCTGTCTGAGGATGATATGCTGTACTCAAATGCAAACGAGTACCAAGTGCTTCTTGTAAACTCTACCAAAAATGAGAAGAAAATCTGGGATCACGATATGATACAATGGACTTAGGCACACCATGCAATCTCAAAACTTCTCTGATGTACAATCTGGCCATCTGATCATGCCTATATGTCATGTAATAAGGAATGAAACATGAAGACTTGGTTAATCTGTGAACGATAACCCAGATTGAATCGCAACCCCTCGACGACCTCGGCAATTTCGTGAAAAAGTCCATGGTGATATGGTCCCACTTCCATTCTGGAACCTTAAGGCTATACAAAAGACCTCATGGCCGCTTCCTTTCTGCTTTCACTTGTTGACAATTCAAACGAGATACAAATTCTGCTATGTCACATTTCATTCTTTTCCACCAAACTTGTTTCTTCAAGTCATTGTACATCTTTTTACTTCCTGGGTGTACACTGAATTTACTACAATGAGCATCACGTAAAATCTGTATCCTCAAATCTGAAATATTAGGATATACAATACGATCATTCACAAACAAAATACCCTCATTATTGACCTGAAATTCTGATCGATGTCCTGATCTGACGAGTTCAACTGATTTCTTAATGCTTTGATCTAACTTTTGGTCCTCTCCAATTTTGACAAACAACTCTGGCTCTGCCTGAATCATAAATACTCTTACAGGTTGAGTATCTACCACATAATCCAAACCAGAAAGATAACAGTCTTCTACTAGATCAGATACACTCCTAGTAATCAAGGACATATTGCATACTTTTCTGCTCAAAGCATCGGTTGCTGCATTCGACTTGCCTGGATAATATTTTATCTCGCAATCATAGTCTTTCAACAAGTCAAACCAACGCCTCTGTCTCATGTTCAACTCCGCTTGTGAAAAGAGGTATTTCAAACTATTATAATGAGTGAATATCTCAAATGTCTCCCCATGCAATTAGTGATGCCAAATATTTTGGGCAAAAACCACTGCTGCTAGTTCCAAGTCATGCACTGGGTATTTAGACTCATGTGACTTCAACTGTCATGAAGCATAGGCAACCACACGGCCATGCTGCATTAATACACAACCCAGTCCTTGATGTGAAGCATCAATGTGCACTGTAAATCCTCCTACACCTGATGGAATAGTCAGAACTGGAGCACTAGTCAATCTCTGCTTAAGTTCAACAAAACTAGCCTCACATGCCTGTGACCAAATAAATGGTGCATTCTTTTGTGTCAGCTGCGTAATTGGCCTCGCAATCTGTGAGAATCCTTCAATAAATGTGCGATAATATCCTGCCAAACCCATAAAACTACGCACCTCAGGAACTGATGTCGGTCTAGACCAATTAATTACTGCCTCAACTTTACTCGGATCAACTGATATACCAGCACTCGAAATCACATGTCCAAGGAAAACCACTCTATCCAACCAAAACTCGCATTTGGATAATTTAACATACAACTTTTCAGTTCTCAAAATTTGCAATACAGCTCTCAAGTGTTCGACATGCTCAATTCAGATTTTGAATAAATAAGAATCATCAATGAAGATCACAACAAATTGATCTATATACCATTGAAACACACAGTTCATCAAATCCATAAATACCGCAGGTGCATTGGTCAACCCAAAAGGCATAACCAAAAATTCAAAATGCCCATACCTGGTACGAAAAGCAGTCTTAGGCACATCTGCCTCTCTAACTCTTAACTGATGATATCCAGATCTTAAATTAATCTTAGAATATACTGAAGAACCTTGCAACTGGTCAAAGAGATCATCAATCCTTGGCAAAGGATACTTATTATTTACTGTGGCTTTATTCAACTGTCTATAATCGACACAAAGCCTCTTAGACCCGTCTTTCTTCTTCACGAATAAAACCGGAGCACCCCAAGGTGAAACACTTGGTCTTATATATCCTTTAGCCAATAGATCCTCAAGTTGTTCCTTTAGTTCCTTCAGTTCAATTGGTGACATCCTATAAGGAGCTCTAAAAATAGGCTGTGTACCTGACATCAACTCAATGTTGAACTCAATCTCTCGGATTGGAGGAAATCCTGGAATTTCATCTGGAAATACATCTGAAAATTCGCTAACAATTGGAATATCTGCCAATTTAGGTACTGACTTTGAAATATCAATTGCATAAACCAAGAAACATTCTGCTCCTTTCTGCAACAAACGAGTCATGGAAAAAACATATATCAAAGGAATCTTAGCTCGAGAACCCTTACCATAGAATTTCCAGTGATCTGTCTTATCAGGCCTAAACTTAACAACCTTCTGAAAACAATCTACAGTAGCCCTTTATCTTGTCGACGTGTCAATGCCAACTATGCAGTCAAAATCAGACATCTCCAACACAAAGCAATCAAGCTCAATGACATTATCCTCATAACGAAATTCACAACCACTTATCATCTCAGCTGACCTCATCACTTTGCCCAGTGGAGTGAAAATAGATAATGTAGATGATAATGGCATAGAATGCAACGAATGCAATGTGACAAAGTGCTCAGATATGAAAGTATGTGATGCACCGATATCCATCAAAACATAAGAAGGATAACCAAAGAGAAAACAATTACCTGCAATGACATTATCTGGAGCATTATGTGCCTTATCCTCAGTGAGTGCAAAAACTCGGGCCTGCTGTCTAGTTGGCTGTCCTGCCCTGTGCCTACCACTCTGTTTGTTCTGATTTGACCGATTTGACTGCTGAAAAGAATGAACTATAGGGGTCTGGCAGTTCTGGTGAGGTGTCTGTCTCGAAGTTCCCCGACTCAGAGATATATCACTGCCACGGATAAGACAAACTCGAGCATAGTGTCCCACCTGGTTACACAAGTGGCAAGCTCCCGAGACTCCTCTACACTGATCGGTATAATGTCTACCACCACATTGACCACAAGTCGGGCCTGAATAACCAGTGCTCTGAACTGAACCAGACTGTCTCGATCCAATAGAACTCAAAAAATTACTGTCATGCCTCTTAAATTGCTTGCCTCTAGCCCGAAACTGCTCTCTTATGTTGCCACTGTTACCACCACTATTACCCTGTCTGAATTGATGTCGATACTGCGGTTGTTGGGGTTGTTGCGAATACTGAGGACCTCTCTGTCTAATGATCCCGGTTTCAGCTCCCTTTGCTCGATCAAGAGCCTCAACAAAATTGTTAGGCCTTCCGGTATTAACCAAGGTAAAGATATCAGGGTTAAGACCATTTATGAAGTGATCGGTCTTAGCTTCTTCATCGGATGCTACATGAGGAGCAAATCTCAGTAAATTTGAGAACTTAGCAACATAGTCCTCAACATTTCGATTTTCTTGCTTTAAATTTGCAAACTCGGCTCTCCTATCTTTCCTGTAAGAGGTAGGAAAGAAACGCTGATAAAATTCAGATTTAAAAATATCCCAGGTAACAATCGTACCTCGACCCTCTAAAGCTTTCTTTGTCATGATCCACCAACTCTTAGCAACATCTAATAACTGATGAACAACTAATTTGATTCTACGATCATCTGGATACTCAATAGATTCAAATAACTGATCCTTATTCTCCAACCAGTTCTCACACTCTAATGAATTCTCTGTACCCTTCAACATCGGTGGGTGCAAAGACTGAAATCTGGCTAACAGTATCTCCATCGGAGTCGGAGTTATATCCATCTGAGTATGAGTAGCACTGCCCTGATCTTGTGCCACTGGTATGTTCTGTCTAGGTCTACCACGACCTCTACCTCGAGTAGCCATGTCTGATATACAATAGATCAACACATTTATAATCACAATATCATAATCATCTCAATCTTGTATCGACCATCTCTGGCTCTCGAGACTCAATAAATCTCAAAAATCTCAAATAAAGCTCAACAATATAGTATCTCAATTATGATCATGTATTTCACATTACGACATAGTAAAAATGCTAGCAAATATATCACATGATCAATCAATTTGAACTGACTTGATCTACCCTGTTCCCAAATATCTTACGCTCTGATACCACCCAATGTGGGGCCCCGGGTCCGACATCTAATAATAATAATTAAAATTGTAACAAACCAAATGATTGAGTAAAAAACATAATTTGTGGTTCACAATTCCACATGAACATCGTCAAAATAATTTAAAGGTTACAAATGTTTGAAATATAAATTTTACATGCCAAAATAAAGTAGTGAACCAAAGTAATCCAAACATCATCAAATAGCTCCTAAGACCCGAGAATCCCACTGTTACTCGTATCTCCTCACCTGGAGCTGGACTCTGGCATCCCAAGCCTCGCCTCACCTACCGTCAAGCACATGAAAACAAGAGGTAGCCGACGTGCCGGTGAGTATAAACCCAGTATGATACAATCAATAACATATGAGAATTAAAATTTCACATAGTTCATATAAACACATAAAGATGCAATATAATACAATGTATGATCAGAAGCTCTGGACTATCAATAAATCTCAAGATCAAGTGAATCATCTGGTCATAGGGTACCCAAGGGAAGAGAATCCCCCAGCAACATCCACCGACTCATCCGCTCGGGGTGGGGTAATGTGTTCTACAATCCCAGGACTATGGTGCGCCTATAGAGAGTGTTCAGGCCATAGCAGCGACCTCCGCATACACTATGCCAACTCAACTATAGCCTCATACGTCCAACAAATCAATAAATCAAGGTGACCTCCGCCATATCAAATTTGAATCGAAAAATGGCCCAATATGCAATGCAATGATGCATTTCAATCTCATCAAGTCAATATCATAATAAGCTCATCTCAAAAGATCAGTCATCAACAAATCACAAGTAATTCATCATGCCATCGAATTTTCAATTTAAAATAAAAATGATACTTTTACCTCGTATGTTACCGACCGTAACATACCTTTCGAATATTACAAATAAGAGATCAAAATATATGGTTGAGAAGTCTTGAACCCTCGCTGTCTACTCGATTCTCTATCAACCAACTTAAAGTAAATAATCTTGAGCCAACCCAAGTCAATACTTCAACCGAATCTTCAATACATAAATCAAGAACTCGGATTACTTATCAACACAGAGCAATTTTCGTACAAAATTCATAATTAATTCGGTACAGATTCAAATCAAGATCTGTAAATTGGATATGCAAGAAAACTCAATGCTCAACAATTCTTCTTCACAAACTTTTGTCAAATATAATTATTTACTCAGTCGTTTATAATCTGAATCATACAACAAAATTTTCAAAATTATGCATCAGTACAATCCTGGGAACCAGTACAATTCTGGGAACCAAAATATTTTTAAATATAGCATATCTCTTTCATTTCTTCATGGAACTGAGTGATTCTTGAATCAAATCGAAGCTAACTCGATTGTCTGCAAGTTTGATGAAGACCATAACTTTAAAATCCAAACACTACTGTCCCATATACTCGAAATACAGAAGGTATAAAAACCGTTCTTTGCACATAAACAAGAAACCATGCTCATATCCATTTTAAATTCAAACCAACTCAAATACAACATCTTAATATCTCAAATATCAATTCTAAACTTCAACCCATTTCCAAACTTGAATAAAAATGGGAAATACTTACATCCTCGTGAAGCCCGTGACGAGAGGATCGCAAATCTAACTTCATTTCATAATTTTCTTGAACAAATCTCCCATAGATTGAAGAAAAAAAGTAGGAAATGGAAGGAAAGAGGGTTTCGGTGGAAGCGAAGGAGGAGAAATGATTGGAGGAGGTGAAAGTTGACTTAAATATTGGTTTTTCGCGTCTGTAGCGCCGCAGCGCCACTTTTCAGCACCTCAGCGCCAAATTTGCGCAAAACTAGCACCTAGGCGCTACTATTCTAGCGTCGCAGCGCTTGAATAGTAACCGATGAACAGTAATTCTTTTTATTTTTATTTTTTCAAAAAATTTTTTTTTCAAATTCGGGCATTACATCTAGCTTGAAGGAAATGGAGGAACCGAATTTTCTTGCTGCTGCAACTCACGAGGAGGCTGATGAGTGGAGGGGGTGGGCGGCTGATAGAGTTAGATTAGGTTTAAGGTTAATTTGGTGATAGGTTTAAGCTTAAATAAATGGTTGATGTGCCCTCGCATAAAAATTAAAGGGTTGGAGCCCATTAAGCTTAAAAGTGGGCCATTAAGTCCAAACACACACCCAAAAAATATTTCTTTTAGGTAAGTTTTTGAAAATATTGTCCAAGCCCTCAAAAAATTCTTCGTTTCGAAACGTATCGAATAAAAATATGCTCTGGATGATAAAATTACCCAACAAAGCCTATTTCTTGAAAAATACATTTAAAACACCTCATATTAATTAATAAAAATTAATCAAGTAATAAAAATAAATTTTAAAATCCTAATGCATGAAACTTTAATCGAGCGCGACATGGAACTTAAAATCCTAATGCATGAAACTTTAAATAAACCATGAATTAAAAAATAAATTAATGAAATAAACATGCATTTAATGCATTAAAACAATTTTAAAAATAAAAAAAATTTAATAACTTGCATGCATGTGATTTACGTGGACCTTCAAATTTTCGGGACGTTAAAATTTAAGGGGGGGAAGAATTGTAGAGCCCAAAATTAGTACATGTAAACCCATTAATTTATTAAAATTTTAAATTACTTATTTAGTTTTTAAAATAATTTTAACGATGCATGATTTATGATTTGCATTATTTTAACTTATCACACGTTTATTTGAAGCACGTTAAAATGTTTTCTTAAGTCTTATTTTACTGGCGAATATTCGATATGAGATTGGGAAAAGAGACCGGTGACCTTTAAGACGATTTATGAAGATGTGGTATTTTATTTCAAGTCAAAGAAATTGATATTTTAATTAATTTTTGGAATTTTAAGTATTTTAAAGCCTAATTTAATTTATTAGGAGAATTTAAGGATGACCGGGTTTTGATCATGATTGAAAAGCGGTAAAACATGACCAGTGACCAATCCACCCGGTAAAAAAAGACCAGTGATCATATGTATGTGGCAGTAGACGTCCCTACCAGCCCAGTATTGTGGTTTAGTCTGATCAGGCACATTATGTTATGGGTCACTTGCTTTGAAACATATATCTACGCAAAATGATGATGATTATGCATGTTTAAGTATGTATGATGCAGCACGTTTATGAAAATGTTTATAAAATGATAGCATGTCTATGCTTATGTAAGTACGTTTATGTAAGTATGTTCAGAGTTTAAGTATGTATGAGCTACTTTTAAATGCATGTTGATTTATTACGTGTTACTCGTTATTCCCAGTTTACAAATGTTGAGTCTTTAGACTCACTGGACTTGATCGATGCAGTGAAGACGAGTTTGAGGAGAAGAGAGGTGGAAACCAATGAGATGGCTCGGACGGTGCAAAGGCCTAACCCGAGGACCGTTTAAGTTTTCAAGAATTTTATGCGTGTTAAATTGATTTACTCTGATTATTGATTAAATTACTTCATGTCGTTTAAACCAGTACTTTTTGTTAGATCGTGTAAAGGCCCGTATTTCGTTTTCATAATTTTGCGGAATTATTAAAATTTTTCTAAATAAATAAATAATTTGTCCAATTTATAAAATAAACATGTAAATAATTTTAACTTTAAAATAACAGTGGAAGCAAATATTGTTTTCAAACAAACAGTTTAAAATTAATCCAACGTAAACATCAACTTAAAATAATCCAACGTATTAAAATTGAGTTTGAATAATAAAAGGTGCATAAACTAAATCATGAGGTCATCGGGTTTACTACTGCTGTCCCAAGATCGCTCACTGGTCTCTGCCCGCAGTCTCGACCTCATCAATACCTACAACAATCAAGTCTAGTGAGTCTATGTCGAGGCCCGAAAATCCTTGCTTGAAAATTTGCGGAAAATTAAAAATTTTTCTTTTATAATAAATGGAGTGCCACAACCATAAAATCAACTGATGAATCAAGTTCAATGTTTTAAAAAAATATAGCAGCGGAAGAAAATAAAGTTTGCCAAAAATAACAATTCAAAGAATGTCAAATAACTGGTAAAAATGTTTGAGCATAAAATGGCAGGTGCTGAAACTGAGGTCCTCGGGTGCCACTACTGCCGACCCAAGCTGGCTCACTGGTCCCCGCCCTCGGCCCTGGCCTCAACAGTACCTACAACAATCAAGTCTAGTTAGCCTAAAGACTCAGCATGCAAATATCGTAGGTAACGATTAATACTGAAGTAAAATGTGCATGGGATAAAATATCATGTCATGAGGCATACTGAAAATAACTTGTACTGAGCAATTATAATACGTGCATAACCATGGCTATAGGCCCCTAGGGGGCAGCCATGATCAGATCCTTTCCCTTGGACAACCAAACTGAATTTTCGAACGGTACAAATGGACACATGTGGAGTTGCTGTCCTTTCCTTGTTTTCCAGCTAGTATGGGGTTAAACCAATGGACAAGTGGGGTCCTAATGCATCCTATTACATGCATAGACGTCGCCTTGGGAGCCTGGAGTCGATCCATAACCTGAAACCACAAAACAAGAAGGAGCCGTGAACTGCACAAGAAAAATTGAAATCTGCATGGATGTTTTTCTGAAAATTCTTTGATGTATTTCGGTTTTGCATGATAAAACCTGATCATGTACTGAAAAATAATTGATAATATGACTTGATTGAGGTTTGAAAGAAATCTAGACATGCCTGGTTTCGTTTCGAAAGAAAACAAACGAAACGACGACGACGCGGCACGGAGGAGTGGAACGTTTCTTTTGTTTTCTTTCTTGCTCTCGGTTTTTTTTTCTTCCTTTCTCTCTAGCTAAGACTCACGATTTTACCTCTGAATACACTCTGAATTTCGGTGGTATGGAGGGGAAATAAGTGGTTAAAAGAGTGGAGGAGAATGGTGCAAAATATAAGGCCAAATCAAGACCAAGTCTCCCTCAAATTTGAATTTGAATTGTGGTTTGCTATCAAATCTTTGTTGGATGCTTCTAGAATAGGGTGGCCGAATTCTTGAGTTTATTAGACTAGGAAAATGCTAAATATTTACTTAATTAAGGTGGACCAAGAATTAAAAAGATCATTATGGTAATTCAACCAAGAATGGGTCAAAGGGTGATGAGTTGGCAAGGGATAGTCTAGCAACTTGGGGGGGGGGGGGGGAGGGGGCGAAAATACATAATAAAAATGAATGGGAAGTGTTGTTTATTTACTAAATTAATAACTCTTAAAAGCCTCACTAATCCCTTAAATAATTTAGTGAATAAAACCCTTAATTAAGTAATTTAAACGAGCTTATTTTCTACTCACCTCAAGCAACTTAAATTAAATCCTCAAACCTTCTTACTAACTTAAATGAACTTACTTGCTAGCTAAATTAACTTCTGGAAATATTTCTCGAATCTTAAATTCTATCTCAAAACTCCAACTCCAGTCCGGCCTCACTGAAATAACTGAAAAATCAAACTACTGCAATGAAATAATAAAATAATTAACTTCAAAGAAATGCATTAAAATAATCATGCAATGAAGTCAATTTAATTTTAAAAATCTAGAATTATGTATGGCTTATACGTAGACTGATTTACGGGTTCTACAATCTTCCCCCCTTAAAAGAAATTTCGTCCTCGAAATTAGAACTCACCAAATAACTCGGGGTAACGATCTCTCATCTCCGACTCAGACTCCCATGTAGCTTCCTCCTCTGAATGATTGAGCCATTTGACTTTGACTCGCTTAACCAACTTGTTCCGAAGCTTCTTCTCCTGACGGGCTAGGATCTGCACCGGTCTCTCCTCATAAGACAAGTTCGGAGTAAGCTGCAACGGCTCGAAATTCAGTACATGCGAAGGATTTGCCATATACTTCCTCAGCATGGAGACGTGGAACACATTGTGTACTCCGACCAGATTCGGCGGAAGAGCAACACGATAAGCTAGCGTCCCAACTCTGTCAAGGATCTCAAAGGGTCCAATGAATTTCGGACTGAGCTTCCTTTTCTTCCCAAATCTCATGACACCCTTCATAGGTGCCACTTTCACAAAGACATGATCGCCCACTGCAAACTCTAAATCTCTCCTCCGCTGATCGGCATAACTCTTCTGTCAACTCTGAGCAGTCCTCATCCTATCACGGATCTTGACTACTACATCTGCTGCCTGCTGAACAATCTCTGGACCCAACTCTGCTCTCTCTCCTACTTCATCCCAATGGACAGGAGATCTGCACTTGCGGCCATACAGTGCTTCATACGGAGCCATACCAATAGAAGACTGGAAGCTGTTGTTATAGGTGAACTCAACCAATGGCAAGTTCGACTCCCAACTCCTGAGAAATCAATGACGCAAGCACGGAGAAGATCCTCTAAGATCTGAATAACTAGCTCTGACTGCCCATCTGTCTGCGGATGGAAAGCTGTGCTAAACAGCAACTTCGTACCCAAAGTCGAATGAAAACTCTTCCAAAACGAGGAAGTAAATCTGGGATCTCTGTCAGATACGATAGAAACTGGAATACAATGGAGTCGGACTATCTCTCGGATATACAGCTCTGCATACTGAACCATGGTGAAAGTCGTCTTAATCGGCAGGAAGTGCGCTGATTTGGTAAGACGATCTACAATCACCCAGATAGCATTCGATCCTCTGGTTGACCTCGGCAATCCGGTCACAAAGTCCATGGAAACATTCTCCCACTTCCACTCGGGAATAGGTAGAGGCTTGAGCAAACCTGCTGGTCTCTGATGCTCGGCCTTCACTAACTGGCAGGTCAAACACTTGGACACAAATCGTCTGATGTCCTTCTTCATACCAGGCCACCAATACAATAGCTGCAGATCTTTGTACATCTTTGTACTCCCAGGGTGAATGAAGTACGGGGACATATGGGCCTCTGACAAGATGTCTGCTCGGATAGAATCACTGCTAGGAACCCATATCCTGTCTTGGTATCTCACAATACCATCACTGACTGAATACAAGACACTTCCCTTGGCTTCATCTCTCTTCTTCCACTGTGCCAATTGCTCATCTGCTGACTGACCACTGCGAATACGGTCCATAAGGGAAGACTGAATAGTCAAGGTAGATAAACGAGGAACTCTACCTCGAGGATAAGTCTCAAGATCAAACCTCTGCATCTCAGTCTGAAGAGGTTTCTGAATCGTCAAATGAGCCATCACTGCGACTTTCCTGCTCAAAGCATCCGCAACTACATTAGCTTTACCCGGGTGGTAGCTAATGTCACAATCGTAGTCTTTCACAAGCTCCAACCAACGCCTCTGACGCATGTTCAGCTCCTTCTGCGTAAAGAAATACTTGAGGCTCTTGTGGTCGGTAAAGATCTGGCATTTCTCTCCATACAGATAGTGCCTCCAAATCTTCAAGGCGAAAACTACGGCCGCCAATTCTAGATCATGGGTAGGGTAGTTCTTCTCATGAGTCTTCAACTGTCTAGAAGCATAGGCTATCACCTTCTCATGCTGCATCAATACTGCGCCAAGACCGAGCTTCGAAGCATCGGTATACAGAACAAACTCACCGGACCCTGACGGCACGGCCAAAACTGGTGGTGAGATAAAAGCTTGCTTCAAAGTATCGAAGCTCTTCTGACACTCCTCGCTCCAAACAAATTTCACATTCTTCTTGGTCAGTGCTGTGAGTGGAACTGCAATCGAAGAGAACCCCTTAATGAACTTCCGATAATATCCTGCTAAGCCAAGAAAACTGCGGATCTCGGATGCATTCTGAGGCACAACCCAATCTCTGACTACTGCAACTTTTGCTGGGTCTACCTCAATACCACTGCTAGAAACTATGTGGCCTAAGAACGCCACCTTCTCTAACCAGAATTCGCCTTTACTGAACTTTGCGAATAATTTGTGCTTCTGCAATGTCTGCAACACTGTGGTAAGATGTCTACTGTGCTCCTCCCGACTCTTGGAGTAGACGAGAATGTCATCTATGAACACAATCACAAACTGGTCAAGATACGGCTGAAATACGCGATTCATGAGATCCATGAAGATCACTGGCGCATTCGTCAGTCCGAACGGCATCACAAGGAACTCGTAGTGGCCATAACGAGTCCTAAAAGTAGTCTTGGAAACATCAGCATCTCTCACCCTCAACTGGTGATAACCAGAGCGCAGATCAATCTTGGAAAAAATCGAAGCTCCCTGCAACTGGTCAAACAGATCCTCAATCCTCGGAAGTGGGTATTTATTCTTCACTGTAGCCCTGTTCAACTCCCGATAGTCAATACAAAGTCTCATAGAGCCATCCTTCTTCTTAACAAACAAGACTGGCGCGCCCCAAGGTGAGAAGCTAGGGCGAATGAACTCCTTGTCCAGAAGTTCTTGTATCTGCTTCTTAAGCTCTGCCATCTCTGTCGGTGCTAGTCGGTACGGCGCTTTGGATATCAGAGCCGTACCTGGCATAAGCTCAATGGAAAACTCCACCTCTCTCTCGGGTGGCATACCAGAGATGTCTTCGGGAAAAACGTCTAAGAAATCTCTGACAATCGGAATATCTGAGGCTGACTGGCTGGGTTCCTCGGGGATAGATAAAAAGGTCGCTAGAAATGCCCGACACCCTCTATGCATGAGCTTCCTAGCCTGAACATAAGGAATAATGCGCGGTAAAGGAAAGTACCTGTCCGGCTCAAATAATAACTGCTCCATTCCAGGCGGTCGGACAAGAACAGATCTCCGCTGGAAGTCTATCAACACTCTGTTCCTCAATAGCCAGTCCATCCCCAGGATGATGTCAAATTCTGGCATCGGTAGCACGATCAGATCCGCATAAACAAGATTACCGTGCAGCTCAAGGTCTATATCTCGTATAACATTGGTAGCTGCCATCTCCTCGCCCGACGGCAACACTACTGAAAAGGCTGTATCTAGCCCAATGGTCTGGATCTTGAGAAAGTTTGCAAAGACCTCCGAAATAAACGAGTGAGTAGCCCCTGAATCTATCAAGGCCTTGGTAGCGGAACCAGATATAAAAATTCTCCCTGAAAGAGCGGAGCTCTAAGTTGAATCCAGTTGCTACAAGAACTAAACTTATAGACATGCAATGGTCAAAGTTCTTCTAACTTAAATCTCCAAAATACTACTGAGTAGAGCATGCAATCCTATCACAGTTCTAAGTTCAATCTTAATCCTTATTCCCAAAACACGGAATTTCAAATAATAACTTAAAGTTTAAAGGTACATGTCAACAACATAGTCTCCGGGTTGGTTTTCACGGCATGGAGAGCAAAAACTCTGCCTTGGGTAGGCAGATTCCTCTTAGGGCACTGCAGCAACATGTGGTCTGGACTGCCACACTTTAAACACTTTCCTGAGCTAGACATACATGCTCCAGGATGGCGGCGTGAGCACTTGGGACAGACAGGGTGCTCATAAGTCCTCGGGGCTGGGCGTCCCCGCTGCTGCTGCTGCTGCTGCTGGCCTCTGTTTCTAGGCGGTCCTTGAAAAGGCCTCTTGTTCCGCTGCTGATGCTGATGAGGAGGAGGGCGGTGTGGTACCTGGACTGGGCGCTTGCCCTGGCGATCCCTCTCGATATCCCGCAGATCCTGCTCTGCGGCTAGGGCTTTGGAGACTGCAATCTCATAAGTAGCAGGGTCAGACACCCTAACATCCCGGCGCAAGATCGGCCGTAGACCCACCAGGAAATGCATCAACTTGGCTTTGGCATCATTCGCGATCAGGGGCACAAAATGTTAGCCCCTCTCGAACTTACGGATGAACTCCGTAACCGTCATGTCTCCCTGTCTCAGGCTCATGAACTCAGTGGTCAACCTGGTGCGCACTTTCTCGGCAAAATATTTGGAGTAGAAAACCTCCGTGAAGCGTGTCCATGACAGTGTAGCAAAGGTCAGGGCTACTGACGCTCCTTCCCACCATAAGCGGGCATCTCCATTGAACAGATAGGTGGCACAACGGACTCGGTCTGCGTCTCCCAGCTCCATGAACTCTAAGATAACCTCGAGGGATTTGATCCATCCCTCGGCAATCATGGGGTCAGACGTCCCAGAAAACTCCTTTGGACACATCTTCATGAATCGCTCGTAAACAGCCTCTGGCCCTGTCGGCCTAGTCACCACCGCATTGTTCCCCGCAAACTGTGCGAAGAACTTTGTCATCCCAGCTAGCATCTGGGCACTCATGTCAGGTGGGGGAGGTGGTGGAGGTGGAGGAGGAGGAGGAGGTGTCTGCCTCTCTTGTCTCTGATCGTCATCGTTCTCGCGATGGTGCTCGCCACTACCTCTCGGGCGTCCTACTTGACGTCTAGGGGGCATACTGTTCCAACATAACCCATACATAACTAACTTGAATAATTCCATAATTTATTTTAAATGAACACTGAAATGCTGAAAATCTGGTCGAAATTATTTCATGGAAGCATGCTGTCAAAATAATTAATGCTATAAATAAAATGCTGAACTGTAAAACTTACAGACCGAAGGCGTAGCTTCGTGAGCTTCTCGTGGTCAGTAGTAGTGTAACCCTATATAGAACCACCGCTCTGATACCAACTGTCGAGGCCCGAAAATCCTTGCTTGAAAATTTGCGAAAAATTAAAAATTTTTCTTTTATAATAAATGGAGTGCCTCAACCATAAAATCAACTGATGAATCAAGTTCAATGTTTTAAAAAAAATATAGCAGCGGAAGAAAATAAATTTTTCCAAAAATAACAATTCAAAGAATGTCAAATAACTGGTAAAAATGTTTGAGCATAAAATGGCAGGTGCTGAAACTGAGGTCCTCGGGTGCCACTACTGCCGACCCAAGCTGGCTCACTGGTCCCCGCCCTCGGCCCTGGCCTCAACAGTACCTACAACAATCAAGTCTAGTGAGCCTAAAGACTCAGCATGCAAATATCGTAGGTAACGAGTAAATACTGAAGTAAAATGTGCATGTGATAAAATATCATGTCATGAGGCATACTGAAAATAACTTGTACTGAGCAATTATAATACGTGCATAACTGAACTGAAATCATAGTAAAAATGTTTGCTCCTTGGTGCCCTGTACTGAAATAACTGGTAAAAATTTTCTGTTGAGCTTATGGTCTACGCCTATGGCCCCTGCACTGAACTGAACTGTTCGGTAACTGGCTACCGGGGAGTATAAAACTGAACTGAGCTGGCCGGTCACTGGCAACCGGGTGGTACCAAACAGAACTGAGCGGTCACTGGCGACCCTATAAAATAATACTCCCACATAGTGAATGAACCACAAGCCATATCGCATAAATCTCAAAAAATAAGTATTTTCTATTTTCATGCACGTAATATAATTAAATGGCATAATGAAAATATCCTGTATATTTTACCAACTGGATTGGATCGCTCCCAGGCTCGCTGCAACCTACATATGCCATGAAAAATATGCAATAGCTTATACTTGTCCAACTATGCAATTTAAGTAAAAAAAATGCGACTATGACGCCTAATGACTTCGTATTTAATCATGACTCCGAACCAACCTGAATCAACACCGAACCGACGTATAGTCATGATTAAAATACGCTTAAAATAATGAAATGATGCTCCTAAAATGATGAGGGTCGAAATCTAGGTGAAATGGAGGCCAAAACATGAAATGCTCTTTCGAGAGTCAATTTGGCACATCGCACCGTAAATTCTCGTACGACCTCAAAAATGATCCGAATCACGAACGGTCAAAAACATGACCTTCCCAACTCAAAGGGGCACTGTCCAGTCCAAGGCCATAGGCTAAAAGCTAATAGAGAACTCGAACGAGCCTCCGAACCGACACAGCAACGTGCTGTAAATTTCCAGCAGCTGTAACCTTGCTTGCATCGCGTCGTTTGGGAGACTTTTGGCCATTGGGGCTTGAACCACCGACCAAAGCCTCTCCAAAACGTCCCAAGGAATGATTCGAACCATGGATAAGGGCCCTAGGCCAGCCACAGTCCTCACCTTTCCAGCAACCAACCGAAAACTCTTACCGAGGGCCCTCATGCGTGCGTGTGTAGTGTTTTGTTTTGATTGCTGTCTCGTGTCGTTCCAGTGGCCATTTGATTGACCATGGCACGATCTAGACATCTAGGGGCATGGTATGAACCATGGCTAAGGGCCATAGGCCAAACAAGATCCACACCAAACCAACCAACTCGAAGTACATGTGCTGTCAAAACCGAAGGGGCCGAGAGGGGAGGGGGCTGTTCTTGATGTTTTATGTAAAAACCGATGAGCCATGGACCAAGCCACCAAAAGGGTGACTTAGTCACGTCTTAGACATGCTAGGGGAGCGATCTAACCATGGCTATAGGCCCCTAGGGCAGCCATGATCAGATCCTTTCCCTTGGACAACCAAACTGAATTTTCGAACGGTACAAATGGACACATGTGGAGTTGCTGTCCTTTCCTTGTTTTCCAGCTAGTATGGGGTTAAACCAATGGACAAGTGGGGTCCTAATGCATCCTATTAAATGCATAGATGTCGCCTTGGGAGCCTGGAGTCGATCCATAACCTGAAACAACAAAACAAGAAGGAGTCGTGAACTGCACAAGAAAAATCGAAATCTGCATGGATGTTTTTCTGAAAATTCTTTGATGTATTTCGGTTTTGCATGATAAAACCTGATCATGTACTGAAAAATAATTGATAATATGACTTGATTGAGGTTTGAAAGAAATCTAGACATGCCTAGTTTCATTTCGAAAGAAAACGAACGAAACGACGACGACGCGGCACGGAGGAGTGGAACGTTTCTTTTGTTTTCTTTCTTGCTCTCAGTTTTTTTTTCTTCCTTTCTCTCTAGCTAAGACTCACGATTTTACCTCTGAATACACTCTGAATTTCGGGGGTATGGAGGGGAAATAAGTGGTTAAAAGAGTGGAGGAGAATGGTGCAAAATATAAGGCCAAATCAAGACCAAGTCTCCCTCAAATTTGAATTTGAATTGTGGTTTGCTATCAAATCTTTGTTGGATGCTTCTAGAATAGGGTGGCCGAATTCTTGAGTTTATTAGACTAGGAAAATGCTAAATATTTACTTAATTAAAGTGGACCAAGAATTAGAAAGATCATTATGCTAATTCAACCAAGAATGGGTCAAAGGGTGATGAGTTGGCAAGGGATAGTCTAGCAACTTGGGGGGAGGGGGGGGGGGGGGGGGGGGGGGGGCGAAAATACATAATAAAAATGAATGGGGAGTGTTGTTTATTTACTAAATTAATAACTCTTAAAAGCCTCACTAATCCCTTAAATAATTTAGTGAATAAAACCCTTAATTAAGTAATTTAAATGTTATTTTCTACTCACCTCAAGCAATTTAAATTAAATCCTCAAACCTTCTTACTAACTTAAATGAACTTACTTGCTAGCTAAATGAACTTCTGGAAATATTTCTCGAATCTTAAATTCTATCTCAAAACTCCAACTCCAGTCCGGCCTCACTGAAATAACTGAAAAATCAAACTACTGCAATGAAATAATAAAATAATTAACTTCAAAGAAATGCATTAAAATAATCATGCAATGAAGTCAATTTAATTTTAAAAATCTAGAATTATGTATGGCTTATACGTAGACTGATTTACGGGTTCTACAGTCTAAAGACTCAACATGTATATATCGTGTATAACAAGTAAATATATATAATAAAATCCCATGCAACGTAAAAATATGGTATCGTAAAGCGTACGGTGAAAATCGTATCATGAATAATGATAACTACGTGCATATCTGAAAATCATACGTAAAAGCTTTGCTCAAAAGAGCTCTGACATGTCATATCATAATTTTCTGGTAGAGATAATGTTTCTAAGCAAGTGGCCCATAACATAACGTAAGCGCCTGATCAGACTAAACCACAGTATACTAGGCGGTAGAGATCAATCGCAGCCCTTGGACTGGATGTCCGTACCCATACATAATCATAAACCGGTCGTAAGTCACCGGGCGGAGAGGTCCTCGGTTGCGCCTACCGACTTCCAAACCCATAAGCATAAGGTGGCCACAAGACATATAGCATATATATCAAAAATAAACATTTTATATTTTTATGCACGTAATATAATTATAACCTTATTTTTAACGGATGAGTTGGATCGTTCCCAGGCTTGGTGCGACTTACTTCTAATATGTGACACATGCAATAAATCTTAACTTGACAAAAACTTAAGAATAGAACCAAAAATGAGACCATTAGGACCAACAACTTGATTTCTAATCATGGTATCGTACCAACCCGAACCAACATTAAACCGACGTTTAACCATGATTAAAATACCCAAACATATTGAAAAATATGCATAATAACTGTAAAACACGAAAATGGGTGAAAGGAATCCAAAAACATAAAACACTCTTTCGAGAGTCATTTTGGCACCTTTCACCGTAAATTCTCGTACGACCTCTAAACTCGACCGAATCATGAACGGCCAAAAACATGACTTTCCTAACTCATTGAGGTACTGTCCAGTCCAAGGCCATGGGCTAAAAGCCAGACAAGAACTCAAACCAACCTCATGAACCGAACAGCAAGTTGCTGTCAAATTACAGCAGGAGCAGCTTGTGTATTTGAGGGGAAATTCTGAAATTTAATGACCAAGGGCTTGAACCACCACCCAAAGACTCTTACCAACATCCTAAGGCATGACTTGGACCATGTCTAAGGGCTAAAAGCCAACCACAACCCAAGCAAATACCTAGGACAAATCACAGCTCCAACCCAAGACACAAAATTCTGTACTGTGATGTTTTGCACTAACTTGCTGTCTTGTATCATTTCCAGTGGTCCTATAATCAACCATGGCTCAATCTAGGCATGATGAAGTGTTGTATGAACCATGGCTATGGGATAGAAGCCAACCATAATCCAGACAACACCCAAAAATCGAACTCACACTCACACAGAAATCAGATTTTTGAAAAATCGATGGGCCCTTGTCATGTTTATGTAAAAATCCCAAGGATCCGTGAACCAAGCTTGAAAAAAAATTGTTTTGGTCATGTCCTAGACATGATAAGGAAGGGTTCTAACCATGGCTACAGTCCCTAGGACAGCCAAGATTCGAACACCCCTTTAAACGATCCAATGACAGAAACTGTGATCCAAAATTCTGTACTCATAAATATGTTGTTGTCATATCTTTTATTCCTGAGTGTATGGATGTAAACCAATGGACCAATAACTCCCTAACTCACTCTAAATCATGCCTAGTAGCAGCCATGTGTGCCAAGAACCGAGCAACTCCATGTAAGCAACCAAAAACACACCAAACCGTGAAGTTGAAAACAAGAGAGCCAAGAAATCCTGTACAGATTTTTGCTTGGATGTTGCTGTCATTTTCGTGATGTTGCTTGATTCATGAATATATACTGCTTAAAAATATCTAATATGACTTGATTGAAGAGCAAAGAAATAATATATACAAGCCTGGAATTTGTTTTGACACAAAAACAAATCAATACGACGAATGCGAGCGGCGGAGCGGAGTTGAGTTTTCCTTCTTGTTTAAGCTACTGTTATCACGTTCCTAAGCTGTTATTTCTAATATGTGAGGGTGTAGGCTTGTTAGGCAATGAAGAGGAGTGGTATAGGAGGTGTTAAAGGTGCCATAACATACGTTAAAATGGGAGTTACAAGTGAATGAGTGGAATGGTTTTTGAATTTTTTCTTCTTCTTTTGTTTTATTGCTGCTGTTTTCACGTTATTAGCAGCTGATTCCTTCTGATTTTTTCAAGCATGAGAGTGTAGGATATGTAGGTAAGGAAGATGAATGTTATAAGTGGTGTTAAATGGGTCATAACATGCATTAAGGTGGGAGGTTACAACTCAAGAAGTGGAATGGTTTGAAATGTTTTCTTATTCCTTGCTAGCCTATTCTTTTCCCTCATTTTTGTTGCATATACACGTTGGTATGCTAGGTAGTAAGATGAGGATGAATGTGGTGTGCTATAATATTTGAATTACAATTACTTGGTGAACTAAGAGGGTAAATGAATACACCATGAAGTGTAATTAGGAGTGGTTTAAATGTGGTGTTACTAACCTTTGAATTATTTTAAATGTTGGACTCAAAATTATTATTGCCAAATTGCATGGTATTTTATTGTTTAAATCTTGTATTTTAATTGCTTAAAGTTTAGCACTCTCATTATATATTTTAGTGAATTTACACATTTAATTTGGGTTAGATTATTGCATGGCATTCATGACCTCAAATTTAAATATTCAAATGCTATGATTAATTTCTTGAATACACTAGACTTAGATTAGTTTATCCCCCTTTGTTTACATATTTTAATTTAAGCTTTAATTAAATATTAACCTAAAGAACTTATTTACCAACTTAGCTCTAATTAATTTGTTAAATCCCAAGGACATTCTTTTTCTTTAAATTAAATTATTCTTTGACTTAAATTAAATTTAGGAATATTTTCTTATTATTAATCTTATTAATCTTATCTTTAATCTCCAAACTCCGGTCCGACCTCGCGTATTTATCCTGGAAAGATAAATCTAAACATCTACTTTTAAAATAAATAATCATGACTTAAAATTATTAAAATAAATCAAACACTTCATATATTTATAAAAATTCATTTTTATTTAAATAGTAGCAATTATGCATGGCTTATACGTAATCTTATTTTTCGGGTTCTACAGATCGTGTCGAGGGTGACATTGATTTCACGGAAATAGTTTGCACTCGTTTTTATTTCAAATAATTAGTCAAGCATTTTATTTACAAGTGTATTTTGAGAGATTGTTAATTATTTAAGAAAATTTTTAATTTCCGAAAATTTTAAGTAGTTTAAAAATACGGTACATTACGTAATAATTCCTGACATCTGTACAAAATATGATTATGGCTATGTCAGCAATGTACAAAAATACTTATCCAAAAATCAGTTTAGCCCTCTGGTGTAACCTGATGTCCTTGAAACTTAATGATGAAAACTAATAACCTGATAAGAGATACTTCAAATTAGTCTCGGTCGGTTCTACTCGACTAGTCCAGTTAATTGAAATCAGTT
The DNA here is from genome assembly GCF_025594145.1 of Primulina tabacum. Lineage (NCBI taxonomy): Eukaryota > Viridiplantae > Streptophyta > Magnoliopsida > Lamiales > Gesneriaceae > Primulina > Primulina tabacum. Next base: position 30,924,299 of record NC_134554.1, read on the forward strand.
TAGCTTATGGACATAAACAGTTCTGTTTTGTTTGGTGTTCAGTTTTGTTCAAATCAATTGAGATTATGGGCATAGTCAGTTCTGTTTGGTTTGGAGTTAAATTTACCTCAAATCAATTTTGTCTTAATTATTTGTTAACACGAAAACATAAATATTATGTTCCAACTGTTTTTCAAGAGACAACATTGATATTCTCATATCATGCCTATTATTTAGAGTCACATTTTGTTGAGGAGGCAAGCTTACATTATATACATCAAGCAAAACTTGAGGGCACATGAAACCAAGACCCTTTGGTGGTGTCATATGACACTTAATTTGAGAGTCAACCGCTCTTTGATGAGAGCTTCTGAGGGTCAAACTGATAAACAAAAATCAAGCTCTTTTGGGAGGAAACCCAATTTTGTTCTTGATTTCTTCTATTTTAATTGTGTTTCATTTCAGAAAATAATTAATTTTTTGGGATTAGAAATAATTTTTGTCATGCTTTGTGCAGAAGATAATTTAGATCATGATGTGGGCACACCTTGAAAAAAAATATATTTTGAAATTGAAACAATGTCAATGTGGCAATCAGTGACCACAGTGCAATCCAAAGCATAGCCCACCAGCGCAACACCAAAACCTCCAAGCAGTATTGTCTTCACACCACCGTCCACCACCCTCACATCGTGTTGTCACTATGGCAACAGTAGATGACATTTTTTCTAAGATGTTTAAAATTTTCAGGGGGTTCTCTAATTTTTCTTACTTTTGTATTGTTTTAGTTGAACATTTGATATTTATAGTCATTGAGGATAATGTCATATATAGGTGTGGGATGGGTATATAGCTTGAATTATAGTTTTCAATTTTTTGTGGTGGTTTAGGTGCCTCTAATGTTTATTTGTTAACGATCTCTCTTTTGAATAACGAATTCTTCTTATGCGAGTCTATGAAACAATGATGATTTCTTCGTGTGCAACTAATTTTGCCTTCTCACTACTGCATTATGGGAAGTTGCTCTTGATAATGAGTTGAAAAGACTAGTGTATGGGGTCTAGCACACGTATAATTTTTCTTTGGTGAGCTTGAGACTACGAACAATTGTTATATCATGCTCTATTTTTTTATTGTGCGTTAGTCATGCATTGTTGATTTTTCTAGAACTTGCATTGTTACACATGTCTTTTCCAACACTATATTTGTGCATGTTAATTTATTCATTTGGTAGAAGAGACGTGATATATTTGCAAGCCTATGGCAAAAATATTCAGTGTTTTGATAGGAGAGTTTCTTTTATAGATATCCCAAACAACTATGAGTCTAATGAGTGAATCACATGAGAAGTTTCTAGATTCCATGCATTTTAATTTCTATATATTTTTATGGAAGTGATTGTTCATGATGTTGGTATGTGAGATGCTCAACATTCAACTTGTTTTTTATGCATGAAAATTTTTTTTTTGGATAAGTAAAGAAAGGCATAAGCATGGTTTAGGTGTGGGAGATTTTGATAAGCTCGTAATAATTCGTTTTTTGTTATCAAATTTCTCATTGTTCCCGCTTCGGACATTCTTAATTGATATATTTTTGTGTAATTTTTTTTATATGATAAAATTTTATAGTTTTGGATCAAATTTAGGCTATAAAAGTTATTTTTATCATATTTGAAGTTTCCAATATGAAGCTTTGAAAGAAGCATCAGAATAAAAGAAGCCCTGAAATAAGGCGTGACAACGCCTTGTGACTGCTTAGTGACTACCTTGTAACTGCATAGAGGAGCTCAAAAATTATGACGACAATTCCATATTTTATGAGTCTTAATTGTGGTAATTAATCATTGAAGGCTTTTGGAGAGTTGAATATATTATTGAGATAAGAAAATATTTTATAAAATTCCATAAAAACTCTAGTGTCCTTATTGATAGACATAATCTCTTTCTAGTATTATTAAATTTTACTCTAGTTTTTGGGTTTTTTTTAGACTTCTCTTTACTCCACACCAACTTCATGTGAAATAAATAAGAGAAAGACACATGATTTTCATTTTCTCTCTCCAACTCTAGGCTAAGTTTTTACTTCTGATTCAATAGATATTTCTACTATTTATTTTTTCGCTGTGAGGGTTTTGTGCTTTAATTTAATGTTCTTATTTGTTCAATTATTTATTGGTTTATGAATTATTTTTATGAAAGTTATATGTCGATTATCCGAAAATTTAATTTGATGTATGTTCTTATTGTTATCTATGAATTCAGTAATCCGTAATTATCATAAATGATTGGTTCTTAAGTAGCAATATATTAGGTGTGTTGTGCTATCATAACATACTTGATCTAAATAAATCAAAGAAATTTTATTTATCAATTTCAGCTATCTCGATTCTTAGATTTTCATAATTAAGTGTTTTTACAAAACAAAAATGGTATCTTTAATTAATATGGAACGTTATTGTCTCCAGTTGATTACTGATAAGTTTGACTGGATGCTGAGTTTAGTCAATTAAATTAGGAAAATACAAGTATTTAGTGGTTATCCCTATAATTATAAGGTTAATTAATTGGAACTGCATTAATAAATACTTTTCTAGCTTATGTCTAGTTATACAATTGAATAGTGGAACCCCCTTGAAGCAGAACTCGGTTAGATTGAATTTTCTCCTTTGTTAGTCATTTCTCATTATTTAATTCTTGTTCAGATTTATTATTTCTTCTTCCCAGCTAATTTTAATTTTAGTATTTTAATTTGCTCTTATACAAAAAAAATCACCTTTTTTTTGTTTTCCTTGAAATAAAAAAATCTCTTGTTCCTTGTGGATTCGATCATACTCACCATTACACTCATTTTATTTAGATATTAGGAATTTAGGTATGGTGGTTCAACGACAGCCCATCAAATACCCCATGGAAACAAAAGAACAAGACGTTGAAAGATTTGACCTTCAAAATTACAAAAACAACTCTTGTGTATTTTATTCTATGCTTCACTGATTTTCAATTGTTCATAAAATTTCGGTGGACTTATTCTACATTGATTATATTGTTATAGTAGGTGCCCGACAAGCCAATTCGTGGCTTGGACTTTTATTGAATCTAATGTAAAACCATTTTTATTTTAATAATATTTTACGATTTTATTCGATTATGGCATTATACTTTATCTATACACACATGCAAGCTGCATAGATAAAGTCCTTGAATATACAATAGGTACCATGAGGTCTTTGTTGCAACGTAAGATCATGAAACTCATTAGGAAGTGTATTGTATATTCTAAACATGTTCCTAGTCGAATTAGTCGCCTAAAAAAAGGATAAAGGTCGCTCGACCTCGAGACTAATATATGTGATGTAAATGCCATGTTTCATTGGCAAGGGCCTGAAGATATCCATTCACATGGATGGGTGATTATATGATGATGCACTGAACAACCCTCCCTCGGACTGTCCAAGTGGTTCTCACTTATCGAGTGGAATAGTCCACAGTTCTGGTTGTACACCATTAGTCCTTTGACCCAGGACAATATAGGAGCTATACGTACTAACATGCACTTTGATCCGTTTACTGACTCCATCGAGGGTCATCAATTAACGAGGTTTGGTGTAGTTTTGAAATACGTAGCAGCAAATGTACTGTACAGCCCAAAATCAGTACACGTAAAACTCATGGATTTATTTAAATTTCTAAATGAGCTATTTAATTTTAAAAGGAAATTTTTTAACGATGCTTGAATTATGAATTTGAATTATTTTAAATTGTTACATGTTTATTTGATGCACGTTAAAATATTTTCTTGAGTTTCATGTTTCAGACGATTATTCGATGCGGGATCGGGGAAATGAGGTCTGCGACGATTTGGACGATTTGTAAAATAAGTATTTTATTTCAAGTCAAGAAAGTGGCATTTTAAATGATTTATTAAGTTTCTAGCATTTTTAAATCCTAATTTAATTTATTAGGTGATTTTAAGGTTTTAAACTTTTACAGTTTATCAATTGTGCATTTTTTTTTAATTAGGAGATTTTTGATAAAATAGTGTGGATTAACATTTAATTAGCTTGTTAATTAATAGTTAAGATAATTTTATTCTCCTAATTAACTAAAACACACTCACACACACGTTAACTTTTTTTTTCACACACATACACTCGGTCACACACTTGCACACACACTTGTTTCATTTCATTTTTAAGGAGATAGCTAGGGTTCTAGGTGTTCTTTCAGTAGCCACAACCCTTTCCCTTCCCCTACAATTTTCCAGCAATCTCTCGCCCATTTTTCTTCAAGAAAAAGTGACACAAGTCATCCCGGATCAAACTCGCATCTCTCTGCTTCGTTCTTCGTCGTTTCGTGAGTATAATCAATAAAGGCATGTATATTCTTTCGTTTTTGCATCGATCTTGTCATAATATATGTTTTGATGTTTATTGTGTACAAAAATCCATGTATGTTATGCAAAATTTGAGCAAAAATGGTTGGATCGATTTTGAAACGCTTTTTAGATCTGAAAAACCGAGTTTACTATCATTTTAAATATTGTGAATTTTCGGTTTATTTTCTGGAAAACCTTTAAACATATAAAACATAGTCCTTTTTTATACCTTCGATTTTATAGTAAATTCACAATTTTTGGACAAGAATCGAGTGATTTATGATCATTTTTGTGGGAATGCTCAAACTGCGATGTTATGAAAATGTGTTCATTACATGTTCTTGAGAATTCTTTGTTGCAGGCTTCGTTGGGAACCGCCGGGTGATCATTGCCACATTTAGGTATATTGTGTATGTGTTCAGATATATTTTGGTGGTTCGTTACGTGTCGTTAAGCAATTGTTGTAGTAGAAGTTGTAAGAAGCATTTTTGCGTCAAAAATTTGTGTTTATGAGTTGTGTTGCATTGCATGTGATGCGTCGTTGTTTTGGGCCGTTTGTGTGAGTTGAATCATTGCCATAGCGTCCTAGGATGGGTCTCGAGGTGTTGGTTTGAGTCGATTGGGCGTGGCATAGTGTTTGCATCAAATTTTGTTCTTTGGGGTCGAGTTTGCGCAGAGTTAGCGCCGCAGCGCTCTACGGGAGCGTCGCAACGCCCAACTTTCGTAAGCCTAGCGCCGTGGCACTGCCCTTGTGGCGCCGCAGCGTTAGGGCTGCAGCCTTGCTAGTGTTGCGGCGCTAGGTAGCACTGCCCAGCGCCGAGGCGCTTGTTCCATGATTCTTAAACCACTATTTTGGTTTCATGTCTTCCATGTTTTGAGAAACGTGCACATTTCATATAGAGATTGTTTTGGGATTCGATGTCATGGTTTAGTTCTATGATTAAACGAGGTCAAGTCCCGAGTGATTTATAACGTCATAAGTAAATTTTTATTTCGGGGGTGAGCACGACTATTACGTCTAAGTTGTCAAAAATTAAGTGCTTGAAATTGAGTAAGTATGTGCAGCAGTCGCCCAAGCAAGATCCAACGAATCCCTCAATACCATGTAAGTATGTTCGACGTACAAAAAAAATGTTTATGTTTTTTAGGTATGCTAAATGTCTTCTGACCAATTATGAACGGGTTTGGAACCCGATGAACGTGCCTGGGGACCTCTCCACCCCGGTAAAGCATGACCGGGTTTAGATCAGGATTGAAAAGTGGTAAATCATGACCAGGGACCAATCCACCCGGTAAAGCATGACCGGGGATCTCATGTATGTGGTAGTGGACATCCTTTCCAGCCCAGTACTGTGGTTTAGTCTGATTAGGCACATTTATGTATGAGTCACTTTCTTTGAAACATATCTCTATGCAAAATGATGTTATGCATGTTCAAGTCTGTATGATGCAAGTATGTTTATGAAATATTTTATGAAATGATGGCACATCTATGCTTATGTAAGTACGTTCAAGTTTAAGTATGTATGTACTACTTTAAAATGCATGTGGTTCTATTATATATTACTTGTTATTCCCAGTTAATACATGTTGGGTCTTTAGAGTCACTAGACTTGATTGATGCAGGTGAGGACGAGTTTGAGGAGACGAGGGGTGGGGAACAATGAGCTGGCTCGGGCTGCGCGGAGGCTAAACCCGAGGACCACCTACATTTTTAAGAATTTATGCATGTTTCAAATACTCTGATTTTCATGATATTGTTTACGATGTTTAAACGATTACTTTTTGAAAACCTTGTTTGTAATTGTTTTTATTTCAAATATTTTTAGACGAGCAGATTATTTTTGTCTCAATTTGAAAGTTTATTATTTATTTAAGAAAATTTTTATTTTCCGTAAATTTCAATTAGTTCAAAAATACGGTTCGTTACAGTTGGTATCAGAGCGGTGTTCTTGTAAGGGTTATGCCTACTATCAGTTGCGAGAAGCCCGCGAAGTCACACCTCAAGTCTGTAAGTTTTAAAGTTATAAATTCTTTCATGTAGAAAGCATCAAGTCATGATTTCAGCATTTACATGTTTTAAGCTCGAATTACGTGCATCTTATGATATAGATATTATGTTCATGCATGTTGGATTTACGTCTTGGGTAAATTTTGGAACAGTATGCCTCCTAGACATAAGATCGTGTGTGGAGCATGCGATGAGGATAGAGAGGCTCAGGATGGGGAGAGGGCCACTCCTCCTCGTCCACCCCCAAATATGCATGCTCAGATGCTTGCAGGGATGACTCAGTTCTTCGCACAGATTGCGGGGAACCATGTTGCTGTAGATACAAGAGCGAGGCCCAGGCCAGAGGCATTATATGAGAGGTTCAGGAGGAAGGACCCAAAGGAGTTCTCGGGCACTACTGACCCGATGATAACTGAGGGATGTATTAAGTCCATCGAGGTAATTTTTGCTTTCATGGAGCTGCATGATGTAGACAAGGTCAGGTGTGCCACTTTCCTGCTGACAGGAGACGCCAGACTGTGGTGGGAGAGCGCATCTGTGTCAATGAACTTGCAGACGCTGACTTGAACTGGTTTCAAGGAGGTCTTCTACTCCAAGTACTTCAGTGAGGAAGTACGTTCCCACCTGAACAGGGAGTTCATGACGTTGTGACAGGGAGACATCGGCGTGGCAGAGTTTGAAAGGGAAATTTGAGAGGGGGTGTTACTTTGTGCCCGTGATTGTGAATGATGTCTGGGATAAGCTGAGGCATTTTATTGATGGGTAACGGCCGATCTTGCTCCATGATGTGAGAGTTGCTGGTCCCACTACTTATGTTGTTGCCGTGTCGAGAGCCCTGAGGACAGAGCAGGACCAAAGGGACATTGAGAACAATAGGCAGGGCAAGAGGCCCTATAAGGCACCTCAGCAGCAGAAGCAGCAGCAGTTTAAGAGGCATTTCAAGAAGCACCAGAGAAAGAGGCCGTTTCAGGAACCGCCAAAAGGCAAGGGTCCTATTTCGCAGAAGGCTCCTCAGAGGCCTGGTGAGCACCCAGTGTGCCCAAAGTGTCACCGCCAGCATGCGGGACATTGTTTATGGGGATTGGGAAAATGATTCAAGCGTGGAACCAGCGATCATATGCTGAAGGACTGCCCGCAGTGGAGGCAGCCGACCCAGGGGAGAGTGTTCGCCATGCAGGCAGAGGAGACGAACCCAGACATGATCCTGTTGACTAATAACTTATTTAATTCCGCACCGTATTATTTTTTCTATGCATGTTTCGAATTTGATTTGGGGTATTAGTGTGCTGATTCGTATTTTTGATGACTTGGGATAGAAATTTCCAACTATGCATAAGGTTAAGATTTGTATTTGGACTATAAGTTTTTGTGTGTTTTGCTAACGCCGCTCAGGAAATATTTTCATAAAGAGAGTCGCCACGAAGGCCTTGATAGATTCCAGGGCCACACATTCTTTTATCTCCGAGACATTCGTTAATCTGGATGTCAAGTCCATTCATTGGACTCGACTTGAGCTACTCCGTGACATTCACATCAGGGGAATAGTTATCAGCTACTAGCGTGGTCAGAGATATTAATCTTGAACTGCAGTGCCACCTCATGTATGTCGATCTGATTGTGTTACCGATGTCAGAGTTTGACATTATCTTGGGAATGGACTGGCTAATGATGAACATAATTCTTATCGACTTTTAGAAAAAGGTCAGTGTTGGTAAGACTGTTGGGCATGAAGCACTTTCTTTTTGAGCCGGACAGAAGGAGAAGTTTTCCTCGCATGATCTCTTGTATGCAGGAATAGAGACTTATTCATAAGGTGTGTCAGGCTTTCTGGCCAGCATTATTTCCGCACCTGACGCACCCACTCCGTCGATATCCGATGTACCAGTAGTCCGATATTTTCCTGACGTTTTTCCTGATGACGTCACAGGCCTTCCACCAAAGAGATAGGCGGAGTTTGCCATTGACCTTGTGCCAGGCACTGTGCCAATATCTAAGGGATCGTACCGTTTAGCTTCAGATGAGATGTTAGAGCTCAAACAGCTAATTTAGGAGCTCATAGACAAAGAATTTGTAAAGGCCCTAGAACTTCTTGCTTGAAAATTTGCGGAAAATTAAAAATTTTCTTTTTAAGAGAACTTAAATGGCCTCATTCATAAAAACACTGGTGAATCAAGTTCAATATTTCAAAATATTGCAGCGGAAGAAAATAAAGTTTGCCAAAAATCACAATTTAAAAATATCCAACGACTGATAAAATGTTTGCGGAATAAAATAACAACTGCTGCTCTGAGGTCCTCGGGTGCCACTACTTCCGACCCAAGCTGGCTCACTGGTCCCCGCCCTCGGCCCTGGCCTCATCAGTACCTACAACAATCAAGTCTAGTGAGCTTAAAGACTCAGCATGCATATATCGCAGGTAACGAGTAAAAATCTGAATTAAAATATGCATGTGATAACATATCCTGTCCTGAGGCATGCTGAAAATAATCTGTACTGAGCAATTGTAATACGTGCATAACTGAACTGATAATCACAGTAAAAAAAATGTTTGCTCCTTGGAGCCTGTACAGAAATAACTGGTAAAATTTTCTGTTGAGATTATGTTTTACCCCTGTGGCCACTGCACTAAGCTGAACTGATCGGTAACTGGCTACCGGGGAGTCTGAAACTGAACTGAGCTGGCCGGTCACTGGCGACCGGGTGGTACCAAACAGAACTGAGCGGTCACTGGCGACCCTATAAAATAATACTCCCACATAGTGAATGAACCACAAGCCATATCGCATAAATCTAAAAAATAATCATTTTCTATTTAATGCACGTAAAATAATTAACTGGCATAATGAAAATGTCCCGTAATTTTACCAACTGGATTGGATTGGATCGTCCCCAGGCTTGCTGCAACCTAACTGTGCCATGAAAAATATGCAATAGCTTAAACTTGACCAACTATGCAATTTAGTTCAAAAGATGCCACTATGACGCCTAATGATTTTGCATTTAATCATGACTCCGAGCCAACCTGAACCGACACCAAACCGATGTATAGTCATGATTAAAATACGCTGAAAAATCATAAAATAATGCTCCTAAAATGATAGGGTCGAAATCTAGGTGGAATGGAGGCCAAAACACGAAACTCTCTTTCGAGAGTCAATTTGGCACATCGCACCGTAAATTCTCGTACGACCTCAAAAATGATCCGAATCACAAACGGCCAAAACCTTGGCCTTCCTAACTCAAAGGGGCACTGTCCAGTCCAAGGCCATAGGCTAAAATCCAACCCAGAACTCGAACGAGCCACCAAACCGACACAGCAACTTGCTGTAATTTCCAGCAACTGTACCATCGCGTAACTTGTGTTGTTTTCGAGACTACCGGCCATTGGGGCGTGAACCACCGACCAGAGACTCTCACCAACATCCCAAGGAATGATTCGAACCATGGCTAAGGGCCCTAGGCCAGCCACAATCCGCATCACACCATAACTCAACCGAAGGGTCCAACCGAGAGCATCTTGTATGCGTGTGTAGTGTTTTGCTTTGATCGATTTCTTGCGTCGTTCCAATGGCCATTTGATTGACCATGGAACGATCTAGACATCTAGGGGCATGGTATGAACCGTGGCTAAGGGCCATAGGCCAACCAAGATCCACACTAACCCAACCAACTCGAAATACATGTGCTGAAAAATGGAAGGGGCCGAAGGGTATAGGGGGCTGTTTTGATGTTTTGATTAAAAACCGATGAGACATGGACCAAGCCACCAAAAGGGAGACATAGTCACGTCTTAGACATGCTAGGGGAGTGGTCCAACCATGGCCATGAGCCCTGGGGCAGCCAAGATCAGATCCTTTCTCCTAGACAACCAAACTGAATTTTCGAAAAGGGTAAATGTATAGAAGTGAAGTTGCTGTCAATTTCTGAATTTCCAGCGACAAGGGGCTTGAACGAACGGACCAATCTGATCCTAATGCATCCTATTACGTGTATAGATGTCGCCTTGGGAGCCTGGAGTCGAACCAATCACCTGAAACCACAAAACTCAGAAAAACGTGAAGCTTGGTAAGGGAAGGGCCGAAATCTGCATGCTAAAATTTTCTGAAAATTTCTGTCATGTTTCGGTTTTTGCACATAAAAGATGATCATGTAATGTTAAATAGATGATAATAGGACTTGATTGAGGTTTTGAAAGAAAACTAGACATGCCTGGTTTCGTTTCGAAAGAAAACGAACGAAACGACGACGACGCGGCACGGAGGAGTGGAACGTTTCTTTCCTTTCTTGCTCTCGGTTTTTTTCTCCCTTCTGTTTGGCTATGAAACTCACGACTTTTACCTCTGAAATACTCTAAATTTCGGTGAAGAGGGAGAGGGATTGAGTGGTTATGAAGGTGAGGAGAAGGGTGCACAATATAAGGAAGATCCAAGACCAAGTCTCCAAGCATTTGAATTTTGAATTTGAATTGTGGTTTGCTATCAACTCTTTGTTGGATGCTTCTAGAGTATAGTGGCCGAAATATAGAGCTTATTAGACTAGGATGATGCTAAATATTTACTTAATTAAGGTGGACTTAAAATAAAAAGATCATTATGCTAATTCAACCAAGAATGGGTCAAAGGGTGGTGAGTTGGCAAATGCATTGCCTAGCAACTATGGGGTGGGCCGAAATCCACTAATAGAAGGAATGGGGAGTGTTGTTTATTTACTAAATTAATAACTCTTAAAAGCCTCACTAATCCCTTAAATAATTTAGTGAATAAAACCATTAATTATGCAACTTAAATGAGCTTATTTTTTAATCACCTCAAGCATCTTAAATTAAATCCTCAAAACTCCTTTTTAACTTAAATGAACTTACTTGCTAGCTAAATTAACTTCTGGAAATATTTCTCGAATCTTAAATTCTATCTCCAAACTCCGACTCCAGTCCGGCCTCACTGAAATAACTGAAATGCTAAAAATCAAACTATTGAACTGAGATAATAAAATAATTAACTTCAAAGAAATGCATTTAAATAATCATGCAATGATGTCAATTAAATTTAAAACACTAGAATTATGCATGGCCTATACGTCTACTGATTACGGGTTCTACAATCCTTCCCCCCTTAAAATAAATTTCGTCCTCGAAATTAGAACTCACCGAATAACTCGGGGTAACGCTCCCTCATCTCTGACTCAGACTCCCACGTAGCTTCCTCCTCAGAATGGTTAAGCCATTTGACTTTGACTCGCTTAACCAGCTTGTTCCGAAGCTTCTTCTCCTGCCTGTCTAGGATCTGCACGGGTCTCTCCTCATAAGATAAGTTCGGAGTAAGCTGCAACGGCTCGAAATTCAGCACATGCGAAGGATTTGCCATATACTTCCTCAGCATGGAGACGTGGAACACATTGTGTACTCCGGCCAGATTCGGCGGAAGAGCCACATGATACGCTAGCGTCCCAACTCTGTCAAGGATCTCAAACGGTCCAATGAATCTCGGACTGAGCTTCCCTTTCTTGCCAAACCTCATGACACCCTTCATAGGTGCCACTTTCACAAAGACATGATCGCCCACTACAAACTCTAAGTCTCTCCTCCGCTGATCGGCATAACTCTTCTGTCGGCTCTGAGCAGTCCTCATCCTATCACGGATCTTGGCTACTACCTCTGTTGCCTACTGAACAATCTCTGGACCCAACTCTGCTTTCTCTCCTACTTCATCCCAATGAACAGGAGATCTACACTTGAGTCCATACAGTGCTTCATACGGAGCCATACCTATAGACGACTGGAAACTGTTGTTATAGGTGAACTCTACCAATGGTAAGTTCGACTCCCAACTCCCCGAGAAATCAATGACGCAAGCGCGAAGAAGATCCTCCAAAATCTAAATAACTCGCTCTGACTGCCTATCTGTCTACGGATGGAAAGCTGTGCTAAACAGCAACTTCGTACCCAAAGTCGAATGCAAGCTCTTCCAAAATGAGGAAGTGAATCTGGGATCTCTGTCGGATACGATCGAAACTGGAATACCATGAAGTCGGACTATCTCTCGGATATACAACTCTGCATACTGAACCATGGTGAAAGTCGTCTTAATAGGCAAGAAGTGCGCTGATTTGGTAAGACGATCTACAATCACCCAGATGGCATTCGATCCTCTGGATGACTTCGGCAAACCGGTCACAAAATCCATGGTAATGTTCTCCCACTTCCACTCGGGAATAGGAAGAGGCTTGAGCAAACCTGCTGGTCTCTGATGATCGGCCTTCACTAACTGGCAAGTCAGGCACTCTGATACAAAACGCCTGATGTCCTTCTTCATCCCTGGCCACCAATACAATAGCTGCAGATCTTTGTACATCTTCGTACTCCCAGAGTGAATGGAGTACGGGGACGTATGGGCCTCTGATAAGATGTCTGCTCGGATAGAATCACTGCTAGGAACCCATATCCTATCTCGGTATCTCACAATACCGTCGCTGACTGTATACAAGACACTGCCCTTGGCTTCATCTCTCTTCTTCCACTGTGCCAATTGCTCATCTGCTGACTGACCACTGCGAATACGGTCCATAAGGGAAGAATGAATGGTCAAGGTAGATAAACGAGGAACTCTACCTCGAGGATAAGTCATGAGATCAAAACTCTGTATCTCAAACTGAAGAGGTTTCTGAATCGTCAAATGAGCCATCACTGCGACTTTTCTGCTCAATGCATCCGCAACTACATTAGCTTTACCCGGGTGGTAGCTAATGTCACAATCGTAGTCTTTCACAAGCTCCAACCAACGCCTCTGACGCATGTTCAGCTCCTTCTGTGTAAAGAAATACTTGAGGCTCTTGTGGTCGGTAAAGATCTGGCATTTCTCTCCATACAGATAGTGCCTCCAAATCTTCAAGGCAAAAACTACGGCGGCCAACTCTAGATCATGGGTAGGGTAGTTCTTCTCGTGGATTTTCAGCTGTCGAGAAGCATACGCTATCACTCTCCCATGCTGCATCAAGACTGCACCTAAACCAAGCTTCGAAGCATCGTATAAAGGACAAACTCACCAGATCCTGACGGTACAGCCAAAACGGGTGCTGAGATAAGAGCTTGCTTCAAAGTATCGAAGCTCTTCTGACACTCCTCGCTCCACACAAATTTCACATTTTTCTTGGTCAGTGCTGTGAGTGGAAAGGCAATGGATGAGAATCCCTGAATGAACTTCCTGTAATATCCTGCCAACCCAAGAAAACTGCGGATCTCGGATGCATTCTGAGGCACAACCCAATCTCTGACTGCTGCAACTTTTGAGGGGTCTACCTCAATACCACTGCTGGAGACAATGTGGCCCAAGAACGCCACCTTCTCTAACCAGAATTCGCATTTACTAAACTTTGCGAATAATTTGTGCTTCTGCAATGTCTGCAACACTGTGGTCAGATGCCTGCTGTGCTCCTCCCGACTATTGGAGTAGACGAGTATGTCATCTATGAACACTATCACAAAATGGTCGAGATACGGCTGAAATACGCGATTCATGAGATCCATGAAGATCGCTGGTGCATTCGTCAGACCGAACGGCATCACAAGGAACTCGTAGTGACCATAACGAGTCCTGAAAGCAGTCTTGGAAACATCAGCATCTCTAACCCTCAACTGGTGATAACCAGAGCGCAGATCAATCTTGGAGAAAATCGAAGCTCCCTGCAACTGGTCAAACAGATCCTCAATCCTCGAAAGTGGGTATTTATTCTTCACTGTAACCCTGTTCAACTCCCGATAGTCAATGCAAAGCCTCATCGAGCCATCCTTCTTTTTCACAAATAAGACCGGCGCGCCCCATGGTGAAAAGCTCGGGCGAATGAACTCCTTATCGAGAAGTTCCTGAATCTGCTTCTTAAGCTCTGCCATCTCTGTCGGTGCAAGTCGGTATGGTGCTTTGGAGATCGGAACCGTACCTGGCATAAGCTCGATGGAAAACTCCACCTCTCTCTCGGGTGGCATACCAGAGACGTGTTCGGGAAAAACGTCTAAGAAATCTCTGACAATCGGAACATCTGAGGCTGACTGGCTGGGTTCCTCGGGGACAGATAAAAAGGTCGCTAGAAATGCCCTGACACCCTCTATGCATGAGCTTCCTGGCCTGAACATACGGAATAATGTGCGGTAAAAGAAAGTACCTGTCTGGCTCAAATAAGAACTGCTCCATTCCAGGCGGTCGGACAAGGACAGATCTCCGCTGAAAGTCTATCAACACTCTGTTCTTCAATAGCCAGTCCATCCCTAGGATAATGTCAAATTCCGGCATCGGTAGCACAATCAGATCCGCATAAACAAGATTACCGTGCAGCTCCAGGTCTATATCTCGTATAACATTGGTGGCTGCCATCTCCTCGCCTGACGGCAACACTACTGAAAAGGCTATGTCTAGCCCAATGGTCTTGATCTTGAGAAAGTTAGCAAAGACCTCCGAAATAAACGAGTGAGTGGCCCCTGAATCTATCAAGGCCTTGGTAGCGGAACCAGATATAAAAATTCTCCCTGGAAGAGCGGAGCTCTAAGTTGAATCCAGTAGTTACAAGAACTAAACTTATAGACATGCAAAGGTCAAAGTTCTTCTAACTTAAATCTCCAAAATACTACTGAGTAGAGCATGCAATCCTATCACAGTTCTAAGTTCAATCTTAATCCTTATTCCCAAAGCACGGAAATTCAAATAATAACTTAAAGTTTAAAGGTACCTGTCAACAACATAGTCTCAGGGTTGGTTTCCGTGGCATGAAGAGCAAAAACTCTGCCTTGGGTAGGCAGATTTCTCTGAGGGCACTGCAGCAACATGTGGTCTGGACTGACACACTTAAAATACTTTCCTGAGCCAGACATACATGCTCCAGGATGGCGGCGTGAGCACCTGGGGCAGACTGGGTGCTCATAAGTCCTCAAGGCTGGGCGTCCCCGCTGCTGCTGCTGTTGTTGGCCTTTGTTTCGAGGCGGTCCATAAAAAGGCCTCTTGTTCTGCTGCTGATGCTGATGAGGAGGAGGGCGGTGTGGTACCTGGACTGGGCGCTTGCCCTGGCGATCCCTCTCGATATCCCGCAGATCCTGCTCTGTGGCTAGGGCTTTGGAGACAGCAATCTCATAAGTAGCAGGGTCAAATACCCTAACATCCCGGCGCAAGATCGGCCGTAAACCCACTAGGAAGTGCATCAACTTGGCTCTGGCATCATTCGCGATCAGGGGCACAAAGTGACAGCCCCTCTCGAACATACGGATAAACTCCGTAACCCTCATATCCCCCTGTCTCAGACTCATGAACTCGGTGGTCAGCCTGGTGCGAACCTCCTCAGCAAAATACTTGGAGTAGAAAACTTCCGTAAAGCGGGTCCATGAAAGTGTAGCCAAGGTCAGGGCTACTGACGCTCCTTCCACCATAAGCGGGCATCTCCACTGAACAGATAGGTGGCACAACGGACTCTGTCTGCATCTCCCAGCTCCATGAACTCGAAGATAACCTCGAGGGATTTGATCCATCCCTCGGCAACCATGGGTTCAGATGTCCCAGAGAATTCCTTCGGGCGCATCTTCATGAATCGCTCATAAACAGCCTCGGGCCCTGTCGGCCTGGCTGCGGCTGCGGCTACGGCTGCGGCATTGCCCCCCGCAAACTGTGCGAAGAACTGTGCCATCCCAGCTAACATCTGGGCACTCATGTCCGGTGGGGGCGGTGGAGGAGGTGGTAGGTCTCCCTCCGGTCTACGCTCCTCCCTGTCCTCTCGGCGAGGCTCCTCCTCTCTGTTGCGCTCTAAAATGCGTCTAGGGGGCATATTGTTCCAACATAACCCATGCGTAACTAACATGCATAATTCCATAATTTATTTTAAATGAACACTGAAGTACTGAAAATCTGGAAGCATGCTGACAAAATAATTCATGCTTTTACTAAAATGCTGAAGAAAATGCTGAACTGAAAAACTTACAGACCGAAGACGTGGCTTCGTGAGCTTCTCGCGGTCAGTAGTAGTGAAACCCTATACAGAACCACCACTCTGATACCAATTGTAAAGGCCCTAGAACTTCTTGCTTGAAAATTTGCGGAAAATTAAAAATTTTCTTTTTAAGAGAACTTAAATGGCCTCATTCATAAAATCACTGGTGAATCAAGTTCAATATTTCAAAATATTGCAGCGGAAGAAAATAAAGTTTGCCAAAAATCACAATTTAAAAATATCCAACGACTGATAAAATGTTTGCGGAATAAAATAACAACTGCTGCTCTGAGGTCCTCGGGTGCCACTACTGCCGACCCAAGCTGGCTCACTGGTCCCCGCCCTCGGCCCTGGCCTCATCAGTACCTACAACAATCAATTCTAGTGAGCCTAAAGACTCAGCATGCATATATCGCAGGTAACGAGTAAAAATCTGAATTAAAATATGCATGTGATAACATATCCTGTCCTGAGGCATGCTGAAAATAATCTGTACTGAGCAATTATAATACGTGCATAACTGAACTGATAATCACAGTAAAAAAAATGTTTGCTCCTTGGAGCCTGTACTGAAATAACTGGTAAAATTTTCTATTGAGATTATGTTTTACGCCTGTGGCCACTGCACTAAGCTGAACTGATCGGTAACTGGCTACCGAGGAGTCTGAAACTGAACTGAGCTGGCTGGTCACTGGCGACCGGGTGGTACCAAACTGAACTGAGCGGTCACTGGCGACCCTATAAAATAATACTCCCACATAGTGAATGAACCACAAGCCATATCGCATAAATCTCAAAAATAATCATTTTCTATTTAATGCACGTAAAATAATTAACTGGCATAATGAAAATATCCCGTAATTTTACCAACTGGATTGGATTGGATCGTCCCCAGGCTCGCTGCAACCTAACTGTGCCATGAAAAATATGCAATAGATTAAACTTGACCAACTATGCAATTTAGTTCAAAAGATGCGACTATGACGCCTAATGATTTCGCATTTAATCATGACTCCGAGCCAACCTGAACCGACACCGAACCGACGTATAGTCATGATTAAAATACGCTGAAAAATCATAAAATAATGCTCCTAAAATGATAGGGTCGAAATCTAGGTGGAATGGAGGCCAAAACACGAAACGCTCTTTCGAGAGTCAATTTGGCACATCGCACCGTAAATTCTCGTACGACCTCAAAAATGATCCGAATCACAAACGGCCAAAACCTTGGCCTTCCTAACTCAAAGGGGCACTGTACAGTCCAAGGCCATGGGCTAAAAGCGAACCAAGAACTCGAACAAGCCACCGAACCGACACAGCAACTTGCTGTAATTTCCAGCAACTGTACCATCGCGTAACTTGTGTTGTTTTCGAGACTACCGGCCATTGGGGCGTGAACCACCGATCAGAGACTCTCACCAACATCCCAAGGAATGATTTGAACCATGGCTAAGGGCCCTAGGCCAGCCACAATCCGCATCACACCATAACTCAACCGAAGGGTCCAACCGAGAGCATCTTGTATGCGTGTGTAGTGTTTTGCTTTGATCGATGTCTTGCGTCGTTCCAATGGCCATTTGATTGACCATGGTACGATCTAGACATCTAGAGGCATGGTATGAACCGTGGCTAAGGGCCATAGGCCAACCAAGATCCACACTAACCCAACCAACTCGAAATACATGTGCTGAAAAATGGAAGGGGCCGAAGGGTATAGGGGGCTGTTTTGATGTTTTGATTAAAAACCGATGAGCCATGGACCAAGCCACCAAAAGGACGACTTAGTCACGTTTTAGACATGCTAGGGGAGTGGTCCAACCATGGCCATGAGCCCTGGGGCAGCCAAGATCAGATCCTTTCTCCTAGACAACCAAACTGAATTTTCGAAAAGCGTAAATGTATAGAAGTGAAGTTGCTGTCAATTTCTGAATTTCCAGCGACAAGGGGCTTGAACGAACGGACCAATCTGATCCTAATGCATCCTATTACGTGTATAGATGTTGCCTTGGGAGCCTGGAGTCGAACCAATCACCTGAAACCACAAAACTCAGAAAAACGTGAAGCTTGGTAAGGGAAGGGCCGAAATCTGCATGCTAAAATTTTCTGAAAATTTCTGTCATGTTTCGGTTTTTGCACATAAAAGATGATCACGTAATGTTAAATAGATGATAATAGGACTTGATTGAGGTTTTGAAAGAAAACTAGACATGCCTGGTTTCGTTTCGAAAGAAAACGAACGAAACGACAACGACGCGGCACGGAGGAGTGGAACGTTTCTTTCCTTTCTTGCTCTCGGTTTTTTTCTCCCTTCTGTTTGGCTATGAAACTCACGACTTTTACCTCTGAAATACTCTAAATTTCGGTGGAGAGGGAGAGGGATTGAGTGGTTATGAAGGTGAGGAGAAGGGTGCACAATATAAGGAAGATCCAAGACCAAGTCTCCAAGCATTTGAATTTTGAATTTGAATTGTGGTTTGCTATCAACTCTTTGTTGGATGCTTCTAGAGTATATTGGCCGAAATATAGAGCTTATTAGACTAGGATGTTGCTAAATATTTACTTAATTAAGGTGGACTAAAAATAAAAAGATCATTATGCTAATTCAACCAAGAATGGGTCAAAGGGTGATGAGTTGGCAAATGCATTGCCTAGCAACTATGGGGTGGGCCGAAATCCACTAATAGAAGGAATGGGAGTGTTGTTTATTTACTAAATTAATAACTGTTAAAAGCCTCACTAATCCGTTAAATAATTTAGTGAATAAAACCATTAATTATGCAACTTAAATGAGCTTATTTCTTAATCACATCAAGCATCTTAAATTAAATCCTCAAACCTCCTTTTTAATTTAAATGAACTTACTTGCTAGCTAAATTAACTTCTGGAAATATTTCTCGAATCTTAAATTCTATCTCCAAACTCCGACTCCAGTCCGGCCTCACTGAAATAACTGAAATGTTAAAAATCAAACTACTGAACTGAGATAATAAAATAATTAACTTCAAAGAAATGCATTTAAATAATCATGCAATGAAGTCAATTAAATTTAAAACACTAGAATAATGCATGGCCTATACGTCTACTGATTACGGGTTCTACAGAATTCATCTGCCCTAGTTTCTAAAAATTGGGCGCACGAGTGATTTTTGTAAAAAAGAAAGATGGGAGCATGAGGTTATGTATTGATTACCGAGAACTGAACAAGCTAACGATCAAGAAAAAATACCTACTACCAAGGATAGAGGACTTATTCAATCAGTTGAAGGGAGCTACAGTGTTCTCTAAGATAGATCTACGATCTAGGTACCATCAATTGAAGGTAAAAGATGCAGATGTTCATAAGACATCCTTCGGAACCAGATATGAGCACTACGAGTTCTTAGCGATGCCATTTGGACTGACGAATGCTCCATCAATTTTTATGAACCTCATGAATCGAGTATTTCAGCCCTATCTAGATCAATTCGTCATAGTGTTCATTGACGAAATTCTTATCTACTCGAAGAGCCATGAGGAGTACAGTCAGCATTTGGGTACAGTTTTGCAGGTCTTGCAGAGTCGCAAGTTTTTTGCAAAATTCAGTAAGTGTGAATTCTGGTTGGAGAAAGTATCATTTTTGGATCATATAATATCTAGCAGTGGCATTGTGGTGGATCTAGTTAAAGTGGCAGAAGTTAAGGAATGGGTTCAGGCTTGGCAGGCTACTACAGGTTTGGAACCCGGTGAACGTGCCTGGGGACCTCTCCACCCCGGTAAAGTATGACCAGGTTTAGATCAAGATTGAAAAGTCGTAAAGCATGACCAGGGACCAATCCACCCGGTAAAGCATGACCGGGGATCTCATGTATGTGGTAGTGGACATCTCTGCCAGCACAGTACTGTGGTTTAATCTGATCAGGCGCATTAATGTATGATTAACTTTCTTCGAAACATATCTCTATGCAAAATGATGTTATGCATGTTCAAGTATGTTTATGAAATATATTATGAAACGATGGCACGTCTATGCTTATGTAAGTGCCTTCAAGTTTAAGTATGTATGTCCTACTTTAAAACGTATTTGGTTATATTATGTATTACTTATTATTCCCAGTTTATACATGTTGGGTCTTTAGACTTACTAGACTTGATCGATGCAGGTGATAACAAGTTTGGGGAGATGAGGGGTGGGTACCAATGAGTCGGCTCGGACTGCACGGAGGGTAAACCCGAAGTCCGCCTATGTGGTTAAGACTTTATGCGTGTTTCAAATACTATGATTTTCATGAGATTGTTTACGATGTTTAAACGATTATTTTTTGCAAACCATGTTTGTAATTGTTTTTATTTTAAATATTTTTAGACGAGCAGATTATTTTTATCGCAATTTGAATGTTTATTATTTATTTAAGAAAATTTTATTTTTCGCAAATTTCAATTAGTTCAAAAATACGGTTCGTTACATGTATTGTAGTCGAGGATTCACCGTTCGCCTACGGGTGAAGATATCATATGTGATCTGATGAGTTAATAGTGCAAGGAACCTCTGGTCAGAGCGGGAAATGTGCTTTAGGGAAACGTGTTTTCCTAGTTTCATATATCATGCCACTCTTTGTACTCAAATATAAATTACATCGTTATCAAAAAATTTTAAATTTCCGCTGCGTTTTGAATACGAGAACACGATGTCCTAACATAGATCGGTTTCTGCTGAACTTTGAAGTTCACGAAATGATTTTTGTTAGTAAAACCAATAGACGTCATTAATAGAAATTTTAGAAGAAATTTGCGATGTATATTCGTTCAATCTAAACACCTCCTCACATTCTTACACATACATAATCCCGAAATTTGTTTTTAATATTTTCTCAAAATTTTAAAGTAAATTGACTTTAGCAGGTTAAATTAAATCTTGACCTCAGATTGTAGCGACAAATAAGTATTAACACACTTCAATTTAAATCATTATTATTTATTTGTTTCCCACTTTTTATTTTGACAGATCCAATTGATTAATGAACTTATATTAATTGTCAATTAAGATATAAATAATCAAACACAACGGGAACTTTAGTGTAACCATTTGAAGGAAAATTATTACATCGTGGCAAAATGTCAAACATTAAATAAATTGCAATAGCCACTAATATATATAGAAGTCCACCAATTAATGAATTAAATAAACGGAAATTTTAATCTTTTCTGCTGCAAGTCTTATTATGTGTAAATTGATTATTTTATTATGTTCCCCATTCATAACAGGTAGTAATCAGTGTTAGGCATCATGATTAATTTATGTAAAATTAATTAATTCTTACTAATAGGTAATTGGAGTCACTAAAAGTGCATTCATGAGATGAATTTGAAATGCATATCACGAAAATCATGAATATATTCTATCTCTAAATGTGCAGTTAGCTGAACATAACTAAAACTATCGAAGAATGCAAACTGAAAGTATCAATTGATTAATCGAACTGAATTAGTTCAACTGATTGTTCAGCTGATAGGTAGTTCAGCAGAAGACCTTCAGAAGCCCGACCAGGTAATGAAGAGTTCAACTGAGGAAGAGCCTAGCTGACCAGTTCAACTGAATTAATGAAATCAGTTCAGCTGACGAGTCAACTGATTTCACCTCGTCAGAATAAGACCAATTCAATTGACTAGTTCAGAACATCAGTTAGGAGCCAACTAGTTTGCAGTTGTCGACAAGCTTACATAAATGAAATCCAGTTGTGCACAAAGGTACAAAAGCAATTGTCTAGTCAAAGGACAATAATAGATGTTGCATCGGTGTTTAAAACCAAAATGTTTTATAATGGTTGTCGAAAAATACAAGATAAATATCAAGGAACGGATTCAAAATGCAAAGATACAATAATTGTATTTCACTGTACGATCAATCTTCGCGCCTATAATAAGAGTGTGTGAAAAATAAGGGCACGCTTAAAGTCTTATTTGCTTACAAAGAAGCAATCAGCCCAATTGTGAGGAAACACTTCAACGTGTTATCAGCTTAGTATAGAAGCTTTTTTCTCTCAGTGTGTGAGAACACCTTCCCGGTGTATTCATTGTTCAGTTCTCACACACACTCACACACTATCACTCACATATATCACAGAGTAGATCTTAAAAGAAAAGTTGAGCGAGTCTTGCGCAAAGACTTAAAACTTGTGTATGTAGTATTTGACACATAGACGTTAAACAAGTGTTGACTGAAAGGTGCTGCCTTCAGCTTAGACTAGGAATTCACTTTGACAGTAGGGTAAGTCCTAAGCTGAGTGGGTTTGTACAAGGTGTTGTATAAATCAAAATCTTCTAGTGTATCCTACCCGATGAGGTAGAAGAGGAAACGTAGGAGCAGTTGAAGTCTCCGAACATCCATAAACATATTTTGTGTTATTTCTGTATAACTGCTTGTTTTTGTTCTTAACTGATTTGATCTTGATCAGTTCACTTCTGTACATAACCGAATTTATATAAGTCAGGACTGATCCCATTTAATTTTCAGTTATTCAGTTGCAAAAGATATAAAATCGATTTGTTTTTTTAACGAAAGATTATTACGATTATTTTTCGCTTGGTTTAAAACCAAACTCGATCAAATTCATCTTGTGTTTACATTCTTACAACACGAACTATTATAGCTCATTGAGAATATTGTGTTTAAAACATCTTCGAAGGTGCCCGAACCGATCCATCATATATATATATAAAACGAAAATCATGATATATCGTGTTCTATCTCAAAACTATCCATATATATTTATTTCTTTACAGTTTTGCTTTTTTGGCCATGATTTTGAGTTTTTGTGGGGAAACTCTAACGTATTTATTCGCTTCCCAAGGCCATTCTTGCAAGACAATTATGATTGGAATGATTGTCATTAAATGATAAGCATAGCATCATCGTGTATATCTAAATATATAATTCACTAGTTTATATTATCAACCCAATCAAATATATTAAAATTGGGAAAAAATTAATAAAATTTAGTAAATTGAATTAGTATATATTTTAAAATTACATTTGATCATGCACCCTTTATTCTTTTGCTTTTAATCTTGGGATTATGTTTAAAGTTTCAAAATTTTATTTATTGTGCTTTTTTCTCTTGATAAAAAAAAAAGTGTCTTTCCACATACCCTTCGCCAGGTATATATATATATAGACACACACACACACTTTACCAAAAGATTAGGGGAGCAATTATGACGCTATAATGGGGTGTGATGCTGCCTAGCGCAGCATGAACGATCGTAAATGAAGGATTCTCGTTCTTTGAACCATTATTGGATTAATGTCATTATTTTTTAAAAAGTGGAATTAGCCAACAAACCAGTTATAAAACTTCGACAGTTAGCGTTTCAAAATACTTATTTTATTTACGACATATACACACACACACAAATAAAGAATTATGACTTGACATATTGTCAAGTATTTCATTTAATTTTATTTTATCATATATAGAAGTTCTATAATTTGTTTTTTTAAATAGATGAAATCGAATCTAGCTATTATTTTATAAATCAATAATACCGAATACTATTAATGTTTTAAAAATCCTAGGCGGACGGGTATCTATCGCCTAAAAAATGACATTTAAAATTGATGATTTTTAAATCCCACATTTTTCGAAAATTTGGCGTAAACTCTTTTACCAATGAGACAAATGTATCTGATTTTTGAAAACACGGATTTGTAATTAAAAAAAAAAAACCATTAATTTTATGCTTCTTTGATATTTAATAGACCAATTATATTAATTTGTATAGTGGAGCATTTGTTGTGTGTGCTGATAATATTTATTTATATAGAATAAATTTATGTAAAATAAATAAATATATTTAAACATTTCATTATTTGTGTTTAATTTTTTAAGTAGCTTTCTTGTTTTAACATGTTCGATAATATTTTTTTTTATGCTTTGAATATATTTTTTCAATGCTTTAAGAGTCACGATATCATGTGGTTGGACGATGGATGTGGGGACCCGGACGCTAATCAGTTCTTAATCGTCATCAGGATCAATTTACTAATCAAGTAATTAGGGTCATAAAATTTTTTTCTTTTTAATGCGGAATGTAGTGAAATCAAACTAATATACAACTCAGTATAAAATAAAGTACAAGTCCTGTACCGTCTACAAATCAGTAAAAACTAAGGTTCAACATCTAATTATCAAGTGCCAAAACCCTATATACATCAAAGTCCGAAGTCTCCACTCTACCACGATCTTTCCTCATCTCCTGGACCCTGATCCTGTCCCACCTGTTGTCATGTACACATACAAACAAGACAACAGCCGGATAATTCCGGTGAGAATATAATCCCAGTATAAATCAACGAAACATGCAATCATATAAACAAATATAAAGCATGTAACAGATAACAGTAATATGTATCAAAATCTGAAACATAATCAATATCAGACTGTCGACAATACTCGTAACTCTACAATTCAGACTAGACTCAATCCTAGTCTAGGAATCCCGGTTTCCAGAAGTTGGCATTCCCATATCGACCAACAGTAATAGAAAATACTCCAGTTCTATCCACGTCGATAGGGTATCGATCACCAGTAAGAGAAGAAGCTCTGATTCTATCCACATCGATATAGTATCGATCACCATTAATAGAAGAAACTCCGATTCTATCCACATCGATATGATATCGATCATCAATAATAGAAGAGTTACGATTCTATCCACATCGATACAGTACCGATCACCAGTAATAGAAGAAGCCACATTTCTATCCACATCGATAGCCAATCATCCGGTGACAGACTTTGGCACTATCGCCAATACACTATCTTGTGACATCGTGCAATGTGCCCGTGGCGATCCCGCCACTATCAGGCACTTCTGTCACAAGATTACTCGTCTAATACCTGCTGTCTATAAATCAAGAGAACAAGTACATCAATCAAATCAATGCAAATATCAATGCAATAAAGTAAAGTATGTGATTTAGGGAAACTCAAGTCTAAACCGACTTAAGTCGATCTCCCGATACCACATTGACTTATACCTTTCGTTCGTAGTTTCGGTCAGGAATTTAACTCTGTCAATTCTTCAATTTGGCAATGGCAATATCAATGATATCATATCAATACACCGTCTAAATCGATACCAATCTGATCAATAATTCAAATCAACGGTATAACCGCACAATCCCGATATCCCGGTCAACATAACATCACCAGATAGTAATTCCCTCAACTAATAATCGATACCAATACAATCTGATATCATATCTCAGTCAGTTAACTTCAGAAAATCATAACAATTCCATAATCATTCCGTTTCTTAATCTGACTTCGATTCTATGATGTCTAACATGTCCAGAACATCATATATGAATTCCATGCAATTATGACAATATCATAATTTCAAAACATGTCAAAACGTAGTAAAACTTACGTCCAGTTGTAGTCTGCGTTGATATGAACACAGTACCGAAGTCAGATTCAAAATCAGACGGACGGATTTTACATAATCGCGATCCTAAGATTCAAGGACAATTTTTCCCCCCAAAGTTTCCCCTTCGATTTCTTGTTTTCTGAAGTTTACGTATTTGCTTATATATATATATATATATATATACGAAACATGCAACAAGGCAAATGGCTCACTCTACGTGCAACACGTCTCGCGCATATGCGCGACCTAAATCGGCGCATATGCGCGAGACCTTCTGGTCTTCGCACATTTCTTCTCGGCAGCTCGCGCATATGCGCGACACCTTCCGCGCATATGCGCGAGACTCTCTGGAGTTGTGATCGAACCTTCACACAGCTCGCGCATATGCGCGCCTTCCTGTCGCGCATATGCGCGAGACCTTCTGTCCAATCCGCACATGTGCGCGTCTCATGTCGCGCATGTGCGCCGGTGGTACTGTCCTCGCACATACATTTTCACACGTTACTTCAAATCGTGTCTCGGTTAATCCTTTCATAATCATATCAAATTATAAATCAATAATTACAGATTACTAGGATTAAATTTCCGGGCATTATATTTCTCCCCCCCAAGATATGATTTCGTCCCCGAAATCACAGGCAATCCATCATATCAATAAGAAGGTATATAATAAAACTGAATAAAAATTTACATCAGTGAAATAATGCTGGGAATTCTTGTCTCATATCTGATTCAGTTTCCCAAGTAGCTTCTTCAATGCCATGACGAGTCCATTGTACTTTCACCAACGGAATCATCTTTGTTCTGAGCTGTTTTTCTTTACGATCGATAATCCGAATCGGTTTCTCGACATAACTCAATGTCTCATCCAGCTCGGTCTCGTCGGGTTGAATAACATGTGAATCATCAGGGAGATACTTCCGCAGCATTGATACATGAAAGACATCATGTATTCCAGATAATGAAGGCGGCAATGCTAGTTGATAGGCACGATCTCCTATCTTTTCCAGAATCTCATAAGGACCGACGTATCGTGGAGACAACTTCCCTTTCTTCCCGAATCGGACAACACCTCTGAAAGGAGAAATCTTCAGAAACACTCGGTCTCCTGCCTCAAATACCAACGGTCGTCGTCGAAGGTTGGCATATTTGGCTTGTCTGTCCTAGGCTGCCTTCATTTTCTTCTGGATCAACTTCACTTTTTCTGTCATATCTTTGATCATATCAGGTCCAGTCTCAGGAACTTCAGAGATATCATCCCAATACAGAAGGGCTCGACATTTCTTCCCGTACAACGCTTCGAATGGAGCCATCTCAATACTCGTTTGATAGCTATTGTTGTACGAAAATTCACAAAGAGGCAATGCATCTTGCCAATTAGTGCTAAAGTCAAGCACTACAGCTCTCAGCATATCTTCCAATGTCTGAATCGTCCGTTCCGATTGTCCGTCAGTCTGAGGATGATATGCGGTACTCAGATGTAACTTCGTACCAAGAGCTTGCTGCAAACTTTGCCAGAAGTGCGAAGTAAACCGAGGATCACGGTCTGAAACAATCTACTTCGGCACTCCGTGCAGTCTAACCACTTCCTTGACATAGATATCGGCCATCTGATCATATCGGTATGTTATCCTGTATGGAATGAAGCATGCGGATTTGGTCAATCGATCAATCACGAACCAAATCGCATCACAACCTCGGGAGGAACGGGGCAACTGTGTCACAAAATCCATGGAAATGTGATCCCATTTTCATTCAGGAATAGACAAACTCTGTAACAGTCCTCCAGGTTTCTTCCTTTCAGCCTTCACCTATTGGCAATTCAGACACTTAGCTACAATTCAGTAACATCAGATTTCATCTGTTTCCACCAATACTGTGTCTTCAAATCATTATACATTTTCCTGCAACCAGGATGAATGCTAAAACGACTGTTGTGCGCTTCTGCTAGTATTCGCTGTCTTAATTCCGAAACATTCGGCACAACAAGACGATTATTCACATACAAAATACCATTTTGAATCTGATATTCCGATCGATGTCCATTTCTGACCATAGCAATCTACTTCTGTATATTCTGATCAACTTTTTGAGCTGCTTTAATTCTCAAAATCAGCTCTGGTTCAGCTTGAATAGTATATAATCTTAGAGGCTGACAGTCTGTTTCAAAGGCTAATCCAGACAAACAGCAGTTTTCAATCAAATTCGAAACACCCCTAGTCGATAAGGATAGAGAACATACCTTTCGACTTAATGCATCAGCTGCTGCATTAGACTTTCCTGGATAGTATTTGATTTCACAATCGAAATCTTTTAGCAAATCTAGCCATCTTCGCTGCCTCATATTCAATTCGGACTGGGAAAACAGATATTTCAAGCTCTTGTGATCAGAATATATCTCAAATATCTCGCCGTAAAGATAATGTCGCCATATCTTCAATGCAAAGACGATGGCTGCCAATTCAAGATCATGAATTGGATAACGAGATTCATGGGGTTTCAGCTGTTTCGAGGCATAAGCAATCACATGCCCCCGCTGCATCAAAACACAACCCAATCCGCGGTGAGATGCATCACAATAAACAACAAAATCACCAGTACCTGACGGGATAGTCAGCACTGGAGCACTGGTCAATCTTTTCTTCAATTCGAGAAAACTGGTCTCACATTCCTCAGACCAAACGAATGGAGCATTCTTCTGAGTCAACTGTGTAATCGGTTTGGCAATACTCGAAAAATCTTTAATAAATCGACGATAATATCATGCCAAACCCATAAAGCTGCGTATCTCTGGTACAGAGATCGGTCTCGGCCAAGAAATCACTGCCTCAACCTTACTGGGATCAACGGATATCCCGTCTCCGGATATAATATGCCCCAGAAATACCACATGTTTCAACCAGAACTCGCATTTCGACAGTTTAGCATATAGTTTCTCTGCCCTCAAAATTCTCAACACAGTTCTTAAATGTTCAGCATGCTCCATCACATTCTTTGAATAGATCAAAATATCATCGATGAAAATAATCACAAAATCATCGAGATATTTCTGAAAGACGCGGTTCATTAATCCCATAAATACCGCTGGTGCATTCGTCAAACCAAAAGGCATGACAATAAATTCATAGTGTCCATACCTGGTTCTGAATGCTGTCTTTGAGATATCAGAATCCCTGAATCTCAGTTGATGGTATCCAGATCTCAGATCGATCTTAGAATACACCCGAAAAACCTTGCAACTGATCAAATAAATCATCAATACGAGGCAATGGATATTTATTCTTTACCGTTGCCTTGTTCAGTTGCCGATAGTCGATACAAAGTCTCATCGACCCATCCTTCTTCCTCACAAACAGTACTGGAGCGCCCCAAGAAGAAACACTCGGTCTGATATATCCCTTGGCCAGTAAATCCTCCAGCTGTTCTTTCAATTCTTTCAACTCAATCGGTGCCATCCTGTATGGAGTCCTCGAAATCGGAACTGTTCCTGCCATCAACTCAATGCTGAAGTCTATCTCTCGAATCGGAGGCAATCCAGGGATCTCATCTGGAAAGACATCATCAAACTCACACACCACTGGCAAGTCCGCCAATGATGGGCTCGACTTCAGTAAATCAACTGAATATACCAGGAATCCATCCGCTCCTTTCTGCAATAATCGAGTCATATTTATTGCAGATATCAAAGGAATTCTAGCTCGAGAACCCTTACCGTAAAATTTCCACTCCTTAGCCATTTCAGGTCTGAATCGAACAATCTTGTGGAAACAATCGACTGTAGCCCTGTACTTGGTCAACGTATCGATACCGATAATACAATCAAAGTAAGATATTCCAAGCACAATACAGTCTAACTCAATTTCATGCCCATCATACTGCAGTGTACACGATCTAACAGATTTCACTGATATCAAACTCGTCCTCAAAGGAGAAGAGAGAGACAGTACCGCAGATAATGACTCAAAAGGCAAAGAATGCATCAAAGCAAATCGCTCAGATATAAATGTATGGGATGCACCAGTATCAATCAATACATAAGCAGGATAACTAGAAATAAAACAGTTACCTGCAACAACATCATCAGGTGCATCTTGTGCCTGCTCCTCAGTCAAGGCGAACACTCGGGCCTGCTGTCTAGGAGGCTGGCTCGCTGTCTGGCTCCCTCCTAGCCTCGGCTGTGACTGAGTAGGCGGTGCTGGTTGGAAGGAATGAACGGCAGCAGATCGTCTCCCTGTCTGAGCCACTGATCTAGATGACTCAGCGGCCTGGAATCCCTGGGCACTTCGCTGTGGACACACTCGGGCAAAATGTCCATGCTGTTTATAAATGCGGCAGTTGCCGAACACTCCTCGGCACTGTTCTGTGGAATGCTTCCCTCCACAAGTATTACAGTATGGTCCTGTATAACTCTGGCCCTGACCAATCTGTCTAGAGCCACTCAAACTGGATGAGCTACTTCCAGCTTTCTTGAATTTCTTCGCCTTAGCTTTCAGGAAGTCTTTCTTCCCACTACCACTGCCACTCTCAAATCGAGGAGCTGGTGGAGGCATCTGTGATCTCGGTGCTGAAGACACAAACGAAGCCTCTTTCTGTCTCATCAGACCAGCTTCAGCTCCCTTGGCTCGGTTCAAGGCATCAGTAAAGTTGTTTGGCCTCCCAGTATTCACCAAGGTAAAGATTTCAGGATTTAGGCCATTTATGAACTGGTCCGCAACGGCCTCATCATGTTCAGCTACGTGGGGAGCAAATCGGAGCAGTGTAGAGAATTTGGCCACATATTCCTCAATATTTAGCTGGCCCTGCCTCAAGTTTGCAAACTCGGCTCCCTTGTCCTTTCTATACGACACTGGAAAGAACCTTTGATAAAATTCAGTTCTAAATACATTCCAGGTGATAGTCGTACCTCGTTGTTCCAAGGCCCGCTTTGTGGTAATCTACCAGTTCTTTGCCACATCGTGTAACTGGTGCCCTATCAGTTTCACCCTCTTCTCATCAGTATAGTCCAAGGACTCAAACAACATCTCGATATCATATAACCAATACTCGCATTCCACTGAATTCTCCGTACCCTTCAGAGTTGGTGGATCGAACGACTGAAATCTCTTTAACAAGGTCTCCATGGGAGTAGCTGTCACATCCATGGGAGGATTTGAAGTACTACCCTGTTCAGGTACTCTTCTCGGAGGCATATCTGATAATCAAAAGAATTAGTAATCCCAATACACAAACATGTTTCAGTCCTCCTCCGATCATCTTACTGCTGATCCAGAATCGGTGCTGATCCATTCTCAATAACACATGTTTTCAAATCAAGTCAGATAAACAGATAAACATGCATTATAAAGTAGTAAATCATGCTAGCAATCAAAAGCAGGAAAGAAAACCTCAATCTACCCCGCTCACTAGCTCCTATCTCAGTCTCAAGGATCTATCGCTCTGATACCACCTGTTGTGGGGACCCGGACGCTAATCGGTTCTTAATCGTCATCAGGATCAATTTACTAATCAAGTAATTAGGGTCATAAATTTTTTTTCTTTTTAATGCGGAATGTAGTGAAATCAAACTAATATACAACTCAGTATAAAATAAAGTACAAGTCCTGTACCGTCTACAAATCAGTAAAAACTAAGGTTCAACATCTAATTATCAAGTGCCAAAACCCTATATACATCAAAGTCCGAAGTCTCCACTCTATCACGATCTCTCCTCATCTCCTGGACCCTGATCCTGTCCCACCTGTTGTCATGTACACATACAAACAAGACAACAGCCGGATAATTCCGGTGATAATATAATCCCAGTATAAATCAACGAAACATGCAATCATATAAACAAATATAAAGCATGTAACAGATAACAGTAATATGTATCAAAATCTGAAACATAATCAATATCAGACTGTCGACAATACTCGTAACTCTACAATTCAGACTAGACTCAATCCTAGTCTAGGGATCCCGATTTCCAGAAGTTGGCATTCCCATATCGACCAACAGTAATAGAAAAGACTCCAGTTCTATCCACGTCGATAGGGTATCGATCACTAGTAAGAGAAGAAGCTCTGATTCTATCCACATCGATATAGTATCGATCACCAGTAATAGAAGAAACTCCGATTCTATCCACATCGATATGATATCGATCATCAATAATAGAAGAGTTACGATTCTATCCACATCGATACAGTACCGATCACCAGTAATAGAAGAAGCCACATTTCTATCCACATTGATAGCCAATCATCCGGTGACAGACTTTGGCACTATCGCCAATACACTATCTTGTGACATCGTGCAATGTGCCCGTGGCGATCCCGCCACTATCAGACACTTCTGTCACAAGATTACTCGTCTAATACCTGCTGTCTATAAATCAAGAGAACAAGTACATCAATCAAATCAATGCAAATATCAATGCAATAAAGTAAAGTATGTGATTTAGGGAAACTCAAGTCTAAACCGACTTAAGTCGATCTCCCGATACCACATTGACTTGTACCTTTCTTTTGTAGTTTCGGTCAGGAATTCAACTCTGTCAATTCTTCAATCTGGCAATGGCAATATCAATGATATCATATCAATACACCGTCTAAATCGATACCAATCTGATCAATAATTCAAATCAACGGTATAACCGCACAATCCCGATATCCCGGTCAACATAACATCACCAGATAATAATTCCCTCAACTAATAATCGATACCAATACAATCTGATATCATATCTCAGTCAGTTAACTTCAGAAAATCATAACAATTCCATAATCATTCTGTTTCTTAATCTGACTTCGATTCTATGATGTCTAACATGTCCAGAACATCATATATGAATTCCATGCAATTCTGACAATATCATAATTTCAAAACACGTCAAAACGTAGTAAAACTTACGTCCAGTTGTAGTCTGCGTTGATATGAACACAGTACCGAAGTCAGATTCAAAATCAGACGGACGGATTTTACATTATCGCGATCCTAAGATTCAAGGACAATTTTTCCCCAAAGTTTCCCCTTCGATTTCTTGTTTTCTGAAGTTTACGTATTTGCTTATATATATATATATTTACGTAACATGCAACAAGGCAAATGGCTCACTCTACGTGCAACACGTCTCGCGCATATGCGCGACCTAAATTGGCGCATATGCGCGAGACCTTCTGGTCTTCGCACATTTCTTCTCGGCAGCTCACGCATATGCGCGACACCTTCCGCGCATATGCGCGAGACTCTCTGGAGTTGTGATCGAACCTTCACACAGCTCGCGCATATGCGCGCCTTCCTGTCGCGCATATGCGCGAGACCTTCTGTCCAATTCGCGCATGTGCGCGTCTCATGTTGCGCATGTGCGCCGATGGTACTATCCTCGCACATACATTTTCACACGTTACTTCAAATCGTGTCTCGGTTAATCCTTTCATAATCATATCAAATTATAAATCAATAATTACAGATTACTAGGATTAAATTTCCGGGCATTACAAAAATGGAGGTGATTTCAGTTACACAATAATTGCGATGATGCAAATTTTAATTTAAATTGTATTTAAATTTTTTCAGTCGAAAAATTCATATATATCAAAGTAATTAATAAATTTTATATAAATAATTCCATTATTTTAGTTGAGGCACTTTGAAATGATTGATAGTGGGGGGTGACTTGCCATTTGTCGATTGAAAATAATAAAAAAGAAGCACCAAAAATGTTTCAACTTTAGGGGAGTGGGCATCTTTGCTTTGCACTTGCATTTCGGATGGGTGCACTAACACGACATACAGATACTCCATTGCCAACTCCTTAGTTTGACTAATTAGAACGTAAAAAAAAAATTATCCGTCTGCTAGATAATATATTCCACAAAATGGAATGGAATGGTACATTTAACCTTGATACTTCAAAACTCCATTTTGATAACTTACCCCGATCGGTGATGGTGTATGTTTATAACCGTTACGTACTCAATCTGCCTAATATGGTTGGAAATCTTTTAAGTTTGAAAGAACCTAAGTTTTAGAAATGACAAAAACAATATCAAGTTGTTTCAAGTCAAAATGTTATTTTCATGTAATTATAGGACTCTAGCCGTTGGTTAAGTCAGACCGCTCATTGTTCTATCAGAAGCTGAACGTGCAGATATCATTAGAAATTCATCACTTGTATTGTTTCAAACCAGACCGCTCTATTCGATATGCTCAGGGTCTGACCATTCAACTTTAACCGGTCATATATTAACATATCAAGATGGATACAACAACTCAAGTTGTTAGTTATCAGTTAAAGTGTCACGCATAATATCCTATCAGCACTTGATTTACAGAAATGTTTCCTGAATTGTCAAGAGTCAATCTTTTCAAAAGCTAAGAGTTGAATCCGTAAAAATTAAGCAAAAATGCATTTAATTAAAATTTAATCCAATGTGCAATGAAGAACGGTCGACAATACCAATCTGTCGGGAGTTAATGCAGATGATCATTGAAAATTTTCCGAACATTGGAGCTTTTGAAGCATATATGTGCAGACTCAGACTGAAGAAAACAACAAGATTTACAAGATTCAAAGTTTTTAAAAGTCTGCAAATGTTCAAGATCTAGATCACTCATAATCGTTGAGATATCTAGCTACTGACTTAGCACACACTTATCTGTCCACATCAATTATCTGTCCACGTCAGATCTTCAAGGATGAATCTGTACTCCCCTAGCCAACTCTAGTTGGTCAAAGCTATTTGAAGGATCGTCTGCCTAGCACCTTGTGGTGCTTTAAACAATATATTCTCCAAGAGCTGCAATAGCTCGTGTTCTAAGAATGTATTCACCGATGAATTAGATCGAGTTTGGAGTTAAAACCAAGCGGAAAACACTCGAAATAATTCTTCGTTAAGAAACACTGATAAATTTTAAAGCTTTTAATCTAGTGTAACTGATTAACTGAAGATAAGGGGGATCAGTTTACGCATGTATCAGTTCAGTTATGGTGAGAACTAATGAAACGTCTGCTATTCATTTTCTTAAAACATGCTAGATTTTTTTTTAAAACCTCACTTAGCATCGGCCGAACCATAAAATATTTTTGACATCATTTTAAAAATAAACATCCAACTGTCATTTAAAAATCCAAAGGAAAATATTTTAAAGCATAAAATCATCAAACATTTTACCAACCTAAACCATTATTCGAAAAGTATAGCCCATACTATAACCTCTCAAAAATCTCTCATAACATAAATAAAAGACGTAAAAATATCTTTAACATTACTTAAAATCATAAATCATAACTAGTGCGGAAAACTAACGTCGGTCCTCGGGTTATGTGCACCTTCAGTCCAGTCAAGTCAACCATCAAGACCTCCATTATCATATTCATAATCAATATCACCTGCATCAATCACACCTAGTGAGTCTAAAGACTCAACACGTCATATTCTTGATAACGAGTAATACATAATACAGTTAACATATAACAGTGAAAAATACTTGTACTTAAAATATCGTTTTCATGAAAATGCATAAACATAAATATTTTCGTAAACATTTTCATGATGCATAAAACATTTTCAAAAGACATAAACATATAACTTAAACATATTCATATTCATGTCCATATTCGTATTCATATTCATGTTCGTGTTCATGTTCGTGTTTGTTGAATTCAGATGGTTGATTGTGACTCGTATTCTTAAACGTATTGGACGATGGATCCATCTAAAGAAAACCACAGTACTAGGCGGCGGGGACACCAGCAACACTCTCATCGGTCAACTGGGCCTTGGCCTACGTATTAACATATTCGTATTCGTATCACATATTCGTATTCGTATCCGTATCCAAGGAAACACGATCGTCGGGCTCCCACTGGGACCATAACCCTCACGATATTTCCAACATGTAGTAGTCACAATCCCTTCACGTACTTCAACATATTATCATCACTTAATAAAAACATGCATAATATCATTTTTATTTTGAAACCAAGCATGCAACATATCTTTTAAATGTCCAATTTAACCCATAAAATCCATAAACTTTTTTTTTAAAAAAAATAACATTTTAACATATACATATCCATGAACATTTAAAATAACATTTTAACATATAAAAATTAATAAACATTCCAAATAATCATATTAGCATATAAAACAGCATTCAGGACACTGCCAGACGTTTACTAATTTCTAGGTGTAAAATTACCGTTTTACCCCTGGACGTATAATTTCTCGTTTTTGACATTTTCTTAATTTCATTGACTCTAACATGTCCCAAATAATTATTTAAGCCTACATAAATTTTCTCATATTTTTATTTAGCTTAAATCGAGAACTTTTAAATTAATCTTTAAATGTGACGTATTAATGCGTTTTAATCCCGAATTAAACCAAATCTTAATATAAAATTCCCAAATTAAAAACTTAGACTTATAATAATTATTTAAGCTTAAACCTAATTTTTCATAATTTTATAAAGCCTAAAACTAGGCGTTTCCCCATTCGTTTTTAAACTTAGACGTACTTCCTAGTTTTGACTCGTATGGACTCGAAACTTAACCAAACTTTACCAAAAATGAACCAAAGCCTAATAACACCTAACTAACCCATATACAACAAAATTTCAGCCCATTAAGTCCCTTGAATATGCCTAGGAAGCTACTGAATTTTTCTGCACAAGAGTCCTAGTCCTAATATGATTCGAACCTAGGCTAGCTTCGCCTCCAACCCTTAACCATCATGTCCAGCCTCTACCCATCCCTCCTATGCAGCCCAATCAAGTATAGTGGACCCTCCCTAACCGCATCTAGCAGCCGTGATCCTCAAAGACTCCTAGTCGAAGAGTCCTTCGCTTAAGGAGTCTATTTTCGTTTTTATTCTTTCCCTATTTTTTTCAGCCTTTAAACATACATCTAGGGACCCTTAAACATGTGGAAAAATATGCCTTCAAGTACCCCTACCATGGCAGCCCCTTTGTGCATCATTATGAAGAGTTTTAAAAAAGAAAAACTCTTGTTTTGTGCATGTATAACCATAAAAACGAAAATATAAAAGTTGTATCATGTTTTTCATGCAATCATGTATCAAACACATAATATGGTGTGAAAGATGAGTAAAAGGAGAATATGGCGTGCCTTTGCGTTTTTAACGCACGAATATCCGTTGACGAAGCGAAGAACGGCGACGAGAAACGACGGCTTGAAAAATCTATCAAACTTGATGCTTTTTACTTCCACTTTTGATGTGTGCGCCGTGTGTTGTGTTTTGGGAGAAAGAATTTGAATTGAAAAGGGGTGTGGGGCGTGAGTTTCCTTGAGGTTTGGGAAGGGTTTAACATAATTAAATACTAAATAATTTACTAATTAGGACTTAGGCCTATCAAGCCAACAAATTAGGCCCATTAGTCATAATTAGGATATTAAAAATAATTTTGCTTAATAAAATTTGTGAATTTATTAGCCGGGTTGCCAAAACGTTTATATTTTTGTTGAAAATCCAACACCTACGTCCCGGCGTATAAAATCACCTCAAAACCTCATATTTTCAAAAATAAGAAAAATCATCACCCTTAATTAAAAACAATTAACCAATAAAAACATTTTCTATTTTTCAGCCATCGGTCTCCGTTCCTCGATCGCAACTCGAATAACCTTTAAAAATATATTTTAATGCAATCATGTAGAAAAATATATTTTAAACATGCAATTATGCACAACATAATTAATTAATGCAATTAAAACATTTAATTAAAATACAAGAGAATTTAATAATTGCATGCATGTGGTTTACGTGGACCTTAAAATTTTCGGGGCGTTACAACTAAACTGATAAATACTCGAACCGATCAAGTCAATTTAAAGCAAGGGGTTAACAGTTAAAGTACACACGATATGTTTATGGATGTTCGGAGACTTCAACTGCTCCAACGTCACCCCTTCTACCACCTTGGGTAGGATTCACTAGAAGATTTTGATCTATACAACACTTTGTACAAACCCACCCAGCTAGGACTTACACTACTGCCTAAACTGAACTCCTAGGCTAGACTGAAGGCAGCACCTTTCAGTCAACACTTCTTTAATGTCTATGTGAGAAAGACTACATACACAAGTTTAACGTCTTTGTGCAAGACTTTATTTGAGTGGTGGTGTGTGTGTGTGAGAGAGAGAACTGATCTCTGAACAGTGCCTAAAAGTATTCTCACACACTGAGGGAAATACGCTTCTAATCTAAGCTAATAAAACGTTGAAGTGTTCCCTCGACTGGGCTGAATGCTTCTCTCTTAAGCTGATATGACTTTGAAGCGAGCCCTTCTCTTTTATCTCATGTGTTGTATATATCTTGTTATGTCTTCACTGATCTTCAACTTCTATTTATAGGCGCGAAGTTTGATCGTACAGTGAGACTCAATTATTGTATCCGTTGCATTTTGAATATGTTCCTCGAAATTTGTCTTGTTCTTTCTGGAACACTTTTGTCTTTAAGTTCTGATGCAACGTCCATTATTGTCCTTCGACTGGACAAAAGTTATTGTACCTTTGCGCACAGCTGTATTCCACTTAGTTCAGCTTGTCTTGATCTGCAACTGATTGCTCCTAACTGATGTTCTGAACTGATCAGTTGAACTGGTATTCAGTTGGGCTGGTTAAATCAATTGACTCGTCAGTTGAATTGATTTCACTCTTGCTCAGTTGAACTGATTTCAGTTGGGCTATTCATCAGTTAAACACTCCTTCAGCTGGCCGGGCTTCTGAGGTTCTCCTGCTGAATCCACCTATCAACTGAACATTCAGTTGAACTCATTTACGATACATCAGTTGAACTGGTCTAGTTTGGTTGATCAGTTGATGCTTTCAGTTGGCGTCTTCGACAGCTTCAGTTTTGGCTCGTAACTGATTATTTCAGTTTCAGCTATCTGCGCAATAAGGTAGATTATTAAAAACAAACAAACAAATTTTGTTAACATCAAAATTAAGATTGCGAACATGAAATGTTCCAACACTATTCGTTGGAAGTTATTGTTTCTGGTGAACCAATTATTTTTAAACAGCCGGAAGTTGTTAAGTGATCATTGAGAGTTTCGATTTGGACATTGATATTTCCAAATCTAAATGGGTTTGTGCAAGAGCGTACTAATAAAAACTTTTAGTGAATTCCTTCCAAAGTGTAAGAAGTGGTGATATAAGAATGTTTATCTCCGAACATCCATAAAATTCTATATCATTTATTTACGCACTTTATAATCTTGTTCACTTGCTTATTTATATCCTTCTTTTTAATTTTTTCTTGCATTATATTGAATATTTATGATATCACCGGTATAGCCGAACCGTTTATCCCCTTATTTATATTTAGTGTTCCATCTCAATCTAGTCGTTCAACAAAAAGTTTTTAACAGCTAAAACTTTTAAATCTAGCTCAGTTTTGCAAGAAATTTTAAAAGAATTTATTCACTCACTCTAAACTTTGTTCCGATTTCAAAAAGTGATATCAGAAAGGGTTTTTTCTTGAACTCTTATATTCATAGTAAAATCATTTAATAAGATCCTTAAGTTCTCGAAAGAAGACTATGAAGCTCGAAAAATATGCATGCAGACACATCTAGCCGCACTATATGATGGCATGTGGTATGTCATTATAGATTTTCCAATGAAAATACTCAAAGCCAACACAACAATATCCATATCAGGAGGTGCGCCTCAAGTGGTTGAAAAACATCGATCAAAGTGGACCGCTGAGGACAAAAAGAAAGAAAAGTTGGACTGTAGAGCCCAAAATAAGTACACATAAGCTCATATATTTATTAAATTGTTAAATTATTTATTTAATTTTAAAATGATTTTAACGATCCATGATTTATGATTTGCATTATTTTAAATTATTACATGTTTATTTGATGCACGTTAAAATATTTTCTTGAGTTTTATGTTTCAGACGAATATCCGATACGACATCGGGAAAAAGTGACCGGTGATGATTTAGGCGGTTAATTAATAATGTGGTATTTTATTTCAAGTCAAAAAAATTGTTATTTCAAATGATTTATGAAATTTTAAACATTTTAAAGCATAATTTAATTTATTAGGTGATTTTAAGCTTTTAAGCTTTTTTAAAATACTAATTTGAATTTGGAAATCTTAATATTGAAAATTTTATACTTAATTATTTTATTAAATCTTTGAGTGAGATTAAATAATTAGATTAGTATTATTTTATCACTAATTATTTAACTAAGCTTTTTTAGCCCCTAATTAACCCCCCCTAGTCACACACACACCCATCGGCACACACACAACACACACACGTTGAAAATTTGAGAGGAAAGCTAGGGTTCTTGAGCATTCTTTCAGCAGCCACCATTCCTTGCAAATCTCTGAAGATTCATGTTCATTTTATAGCAAGAAAACGTGTAGCATTCTTCTCCCAGTCATCTCCCGTAATCCACCGTGTCGGTATTCGTTAGTTTCGTACGTTTTAACGTAAAGGCATGTATAATATTTCATTTTTCTGCATCGATCTTGTCATAGTAAATATTTTTATGCATATTGTGTGTAAAAATCCATCTATGTTATGAGAATTTTTAGTAATGATGCTTGGAATGAATTTGGAACAACTTTTAGATCTAAAAACCAAATCTGTTTTCATTCGAATCCTGCGAATTTTTATCGTTTTCTTGAAAACTTTCAACATATTAAACGTATTATCTTTTGATACTTTCAATTTGACACTAAATTCATAATTTTCGGACAAGAAAAGACTGAGTTATGATCATTCTCGTGTGTTTGCTCAAACTGTGATGCTATCAAATGTGTTCTTCATGTTTTCTTGAGGTTTATTGGTTGCATGCTTCATTGGGAACCGCCGGGTGGTCCCTGATGCATTTAGGCATGTTGTGTGTTGTGATCAGACGTTATTTGATGTTTCGTTTCGGGTCGGTAAAGGTTTGGTTACAATAGAAGTCGTAGGGAAGCGCATTATGCCGAATTTTTGGGTTTATGTGATTGTGACATGTTGTGGTTGCGTGTCATTGTTGGGGGATATTTGGGACATTTGTATGTGTGGGGACCCGAACGCTAATCATGTTCTTAATCATCATTGGGACAATTTAATCAATTATAATAAAGAGGGTCTAATTAATTTTTTTTTTAAATACAGTATTAAATGCGGAACGTAATGGAATACATTCTAAATATACATGTCAGTATTAAAGTACAAGTCTTGTACTATATACAATCATTTAAACTAAGGTTTAACAACTAAATATCAAGTGTCCAAACTCTATCTCAAATCAAAGTCCGTAGTCTCCACTCTAATCACGATATCTCTCTTCATCTCCTCGACCCCGATCCTGTCCCACCTGTTGTCATGCACACATACAAACACGACAACAGCCGGATAACTTCGGTGAGAAATACATCCCAGTATAAATCAACGAAACATGCAATCATATAAACAATGTAAAAGCATGTATCAGATATCAGTAACATGTATCAAAATCTGAAACATAACCAATATAAAATCGTCACTCAGACTCGTAATTCCACGTCTATGACTAGACTCAATCCTAGTCTAGGGATCAAGGTTTCCAGACGTTGGTATTCCTATATCGAACATCAGTAATAGAAGAAACTCCAATTCTATCCACTTCGATATAACCAAACATCCGGCGTCTTGACCTATCCGTCACAGACTTTGGCACTTTCGCCAAATCACTATCCTGGGACAATGTGCAATGTGCCAGT
The DNA here is from genome assembly GCF_025594145.1 of Primulina tabacum. Classification (NCBI taxonomy): domain Eukaryota; kingdom Viridiplantae; phylum Streptophyta; class Magnoliopsida; order Lamiales; family Gesneriaceae; genus Primulina; species Primulina tabacum. The sequence goes on from NC_134554.1 coordinate 30,965,752, forward strand.
GACGATTCCATCACTATCCGGCACTTATTTCACAAGATTACTCGTCTAATACTCGTCTAATACCTGATTCTATAAATCCATAGAACAAACATATCAAATCAAATCAATGTAAATAATAACAATAAGTATGTGATTTAGGGAAACTCAAGTATATCCTACTCGAGTCGTTCTCCCGGTACCACATTGACTTATACCTTTATCTTTTCGGTCTGACGAAGTTGAAGTCTCAAATTCGAATCTGTCCATGGTCAATCTGGCAATGACAATATCGAATAGGCACAATATCAATATACGCTCTCAAATCAATACTGAATATACTGTGACAAGGTACAACTCAATTCAAGACCTGTTCTGATCAATACTCCAATCAAAACATAATCTGATCAGTGTCAACTATACAACGATACAATCTCAATCAATAGTGAATCTGATCAATATTAAATTACTCATTTTTCGACGACATAACAATACAATCTCAATAACCCCGTCAATCTCAACATCACAGATATAATAACACGGCTTATAATCAATATCAGTACAACTCATAGTCTCAACAATAACAGATCATAATCTCAAATCTCTACAATCTTGATCATATCAATTCTGAAAATCATAACAATTGCATAAATAGTCTGTTCTTCGATCTGGTTCCGATTATATGATGTCTACTATATCAAGAACACTATATATCAATCATATCTGGTTCTGGCAATATCATAATTCCAAATCATATCAAAAACGTAAGAAACTTACGTCCAGTAGAAGCTCTCGTCGATAGAAACTCAGTACTGAAGTCAGATTGAGAATCTAACGGACGGATCGTTCACAATTCACAAATCTTCACTACAAAAGGCGTAAGGATTTGGAGCTTTCTCGATTTCCTTCTTCTGAATTGTCTAAGGATAATATGTATATATATATATATATATATATATATATCAGTTGCACGGTGGAGACCAAGTGTCAATTTTTCATTCTGCATGACTCGCGCATATGCACGTCCTAGTCCCGCGCATATGCGCGAGACCTACTGTCTCGGCAGGTACCCTTCTCGGCAGCTCGCGCATATGCGCGCCCATCTTCCGCGCATATGTGCGAGGTTCTCTGGAAATGAATTTGGCTCATCGCACAGCTCGCGCATATGCGCGCACACATCTCGCGCATATGCGCGAGGTCTTCTGCCACATTCGCGCATATGCGTGGCTCTTTGTCGCGCATATGCGCGAGGTGTTATGTCCTCGCACATATTTCGTGTTTTCCTCCATCTTTTCCAGTCTAATCATTTCCGTCTTAATCACCTCACTTACTAGCAATTCATATCAGATTACCATAATAAAATTCCCGGGCATTACAGTATGAGTTTGAATCAATTCCATAGAGTCCTTGAATGGGTCTCGAGGTTAGTCAATGGTTGGTTTGAGTCGGTTGGACGTGGCTTAGAGTTTGGATCAAGAATCTTTTTTTTAGGTTTGTTTTGCAGGTCGGGCACCGCGGCGCTGCCCTTGTGGCACCGCACCACTAGCTCTTCTGTAGTTGGGTGCCGCGGCGCTGCCGCTGTGGTGCCGTAGGGCTAGCTCTTCGGTGCTTGTAGCACCTCAGCGCTTGCACACACCGCCTAGGCGCTTACCAGCACCGCAACGCACATTGCGCAGCGCCTAGGTGCTAGTTCAGGGATTTTTGAGCTTTTAATATTGGTCCGTGTCTTTCATTGCTTGGGAAATGTTCGTACTCCATATAAAGGTTGTTTTAAGGTTCGATGTCATGGTTTTGTATGATGATTAAACATGGTCAAGTCCCTAGTGGTCTAGAGAGACATAAGTTATTTAATTACTTCGGAATTGGATACGATTGGTACGGTTAAATTATTGGATTTATGTTACATGAATAATGCGTTAGTATGTGCAGCAGTAGCCCAAGCGAGATACAAAAAAGCCCTCAACACTATGTAAGTATGTCTGACGTGCAAAAATAAAATGTTTTATGTTTTTGAGGTATACGAATTGTCTTGTGACCAATTATTTTACGGGTTTTGAAGTTGGAGAATGTGTCTGGGGACCTCTCCACCCTGGTAAATCATGACCAAGTTTTGATCAGGATTGGGAAGCGGTAAATCATGACCAGGGACCAATCCACCCGGTAAAGCACGACCGATGATCTTATGTATGTGGGAGTGGACGTTCGGTCAAAAGGCTGTGATAATCCCTCTCATTCCAGTACTGTGGTTTAGTCTGATCAGGCGCATTATGTTATGGGTCACTTGCTTTGAAACATATCTCTACGCAAAATGATAATGTTCATGCATGTTTAATTATGTATGATGCAGCACGTTTATGAAATGATGTCACGTCTATGTTTATGTAAGTATGTTCATAGTTTAAGTATGTATGCGCTACTTTTTAATGCATGTGATTTTATTATGTATTACTTGCTATTCTGATTTTATACATGTTGAGTTTTTAGACTCACTAGACTTGATCGATGCAGATGAGGACGACTTCGAGGAGACGAGAGGTAAGGACCAATGAGTTGGCTCGGACTGTGTGGAGGCTTGCCTCGAGGACCGCCTAAGTTTCAAGGATTTTATGCATGTTAAATTCATTTACTTTGATTTTAATGAAATTTCTTCATGTGGTTTAAAAAAGTAATTTTTGCAAATTCGTTTTGTTTGTGACACCGATGACACAGAAATAGTTTGCACTCGTCTATATTTCAAATATTTAGTCAAGAATTTTATTTATATTGCAATTTGAAAGATTATTACTTATTTAAGAAAAAATTTTATTTTCCGCAAATTTTTAAGAAGTTTTAAAGTACGGTTCGTCACAGTTGGTATCAAAACAGTGTTTTTGTAAAGGGTTATGCCTACTGCCGGTTGCGAGAAGCTCACGAAGTCACGCCTCAAATCTGTAAGTTTTAAAGTTTTAAAGTTCTTTCATGTAGTATGAGCATCAAGGTCGCGATTTCAACATCTTCATGTTTAAGATCGATTTATGTTCATCTTATGAAATGGATATTATGTTCTTGCATGCTGGTTTGCGTGTTGAATAAATTTTGGAACAATATGCCTCCTAGACGTATGATCACACGTGGAGCAAGTGAAGATGATAGAGAGGCTCGGGATGGGGAGATGGTCACTCCTCCTCGTTCACCACCAGATTTGCAGGCAAATATGCTTGCAGGGATGACACAGTGCTTCGTACAGTTTGCGGGGAACAATGCTGGAGTAGATACGGGAGTGAGGCCTAGGCCAGAGGCGGTGTATGAGAGGTTCAGGAGGATGGATCCAAAGAAGTTCTCGGGAACTACTGACCCGATGATAGCTAAGGGATGGATTAAGTCCATCGAGGTGATATTCACTTTTATTGAGCTGCAGGATGCAGACAGAGTTAGATGTGCCACTTTTCTGCTGACAGGGGATGCTAGATTGTGGTGGGAGAGCGCGTCTGTGTCATTAAATTTGCAGACCCTGACTTGGACTGGTTTTAAGGAGGTCTTCTATTACAAGTGCTTCACTGAGGAAGTACGCTCAGTGGGGGTGTAACTTCGTGCCATTAATTGCGAATGATGCCTGGGAGAAGCTGAGGCATTTCATCGATGGATTACGGCCGATCTTGCGCCGTGATGTTAGAGTGGCTGGTCCTACCACTTATGCTGTTGCCGTGTCGAGAGCCTTGGTGGCAGAGAAGGACCAGAGGGATATTGAGAATGACAGGTAGGGCAAGAGGCCCTATCAGGCACCCTAGCAGCATCACTCACAACAGCAGCACTTTAAGAAACCTTTCCAGGGACAGCAGGGAAAGAGGCCATTTCGAGGACCGCCGAAGGGTAAAGGTCCTATTCTGCAAAAAAAGGCTCCTCAGAAGCCTGGTGATTATCCAGCATGCCCGAAATGCAACCGGCATCATGTGGTACAGTGTTTATGGGGTTCGGGAAAATGCTTCAAGTGTGGAGCCAATGATAACATGCTGAAGGACTGCCCGCAGTTGAGGCAGCCTACCCAGGGAAGAGAGTTTGCCGTGCATGCCGAGGAGGGGAACCCAAACATGACTCTACTGACTGGTAACCTATTTGATTCGACATCGTATTATTTTTGTCATTCATGCTTAAAATTTTACTTGGGATAATAGTATGTTGTTTTCGTATTTTGGAAACTTCGGATAGAGATTTCAACTATGCATGAGGTTAAGATTAGTATTTTGGGGTATAAGTTTATGTGTTGTGTTCACGTCTCTGAGGAAATATCTTCGTAAAGAGAGTAGCCAGGAAGACCTTGTTAGATTCCGGGCCACTCACTCTTTTAGCTCAGAGACGTTCGCTAATTATTTGGATATCAAGTCCATTGGACTGACGTGAGCTACTCCGTGACAGTCCCATCAGGGAGGAGTTATCAGCTACTAGCATGGTCAGAGATATCAATCTTGAACTACAGGGCCACCTAGTTTATGCCGACCTGATTGTGTTGCCAATGCCGGAGTTTGACATTATCTTGGGGATGGACTTATTGTTGAAGAACAGAGTTCTAATTGACTTTCAGAGACGATACAGTTGGGCATGGAGCAATTTTTTTTGAGCCAGACAGGTGGAGAAGTTTCCCCCGCATGATCTCTTGCATGCAGACATGGAGACTTATACATAAGGGGTGTCATGCATTCTTGGCCAATATTATTTCCATACCTGACGCAACCACCCCGTCGATATCTGATGTACCTGTTGTCAGAGACTTTCCTGATGTTTTCCCCAATGACGTCATAGGCCTCCACCAGAGAAAGAGGTGGAGTTCGCCATTGACCTTGCGCCAGGCACTGTGCCAATCTCTAAGGCACCGTACCGTTTGGCTCCAGCAGAGATCTTAGAGTTCAAACAACAATTTTAGGAACTCCTAGACAATGAATTCATCCGCCCTAGTTTCTCACCATGGGGCGCACCAGTGCTCTTCGTAAAGAGAAAGATGGAAGCATGAGGTTGTGTATCGATTACCGAGAATTGAACAAGGTGACTGTAAGGTCCAAAATTAAGACGACGTAATCAAACTACATGCAAATCTAGGAAATATGAAAAATAGTTAATTAATTGATTTTAATTGATAAATTGATTATGTGATATGTCTATATGATGTTTAAGCAGTTTTTCTACTTAAAGGCATTAAAATGAAATTTTGAAGGTTATTCGAGTTGCGATCTGGATCGGAAACCGATGGCTGAAAAATGAAAACAAATTTTATTAAATAATTTTTAAAATTATTTAAGATATGATTGATGATTTTTCTTATTTTTGAAAATAAGGAGTTTTGAGGTGATTTTATACGTCGGGATGTAAATTTTATCGATGTTGGATTTTCAACAAAAATACTAACGTTTTGGCAACCCGGCTAATAAATTCACAAACTTTACTAAACAAAATATTTTAATTAAACACTAATGTGCTTAATGAGCCTAATTAACTTTGTTAATGGGCCAAGGCTTTGGTTAGTGTTTTAGTTACTATTTAAAATACAAAATCCTTCCCTACACATTCATAAATCACGCCCACCTCCCCTACAATCACAAAACTCTTCTCCCATAGCATACACGAAACACACGCAATTCTTCAAAGGAAAGCATCGAAATCTTCAAAGTTTTCAAGCCAAGGTTCTCCTCGTCAATCGTCAACGTATATTGTGCGCACGCCATATTCTTCCCTTTACTTATTCATCACACCATAGTATTTATTTGATCATGTTTTGAATGAAAACAAGCCACACAACTTATTATTTTCGTAACTATGCATATGCATGTGTTTAACTCTTGATTATTGATTCAAAAACATGATTTTCTTGTCGACGGGAATATTTTACACGAGTTGTAGGGTCATAGGCACGCACGAAACATTGCACATGATGATAGAACACAAGCTGGAACTATTTTTTTGTTATGGTGTTTGAGGGGCACGGTTTAAGGGAGGTTGTGGCTAGGCTTGGTCTTGGCTGGGACCAGGGCAAGCTAGGGTCATGATAGGGGTAAGTAAAGGAGTCCTGGCCATGCTAGGACTCGAGTCGAGGGCTTGAGAGGAGTCCTAGCAAGCTAGGACTCCAACCCGAGGGTTTCATGCAAGCGCGCTTGATGTGCAGCCGCGCGGGGAGAGGATGGCTCGGCCAGGGGGCTTTGGGCCGGGCTAGGGTGACTCACTAGGGTCTTAATATTGTGTACAAGAGGCTGGTTCAGGGTTTGGCTCTGTTGGCCAAGTCCTAGGCGTGTAAACTTGGAGTCCTACCATTCTAGGAGTCTCGGCCGAGAGCTTTTCTGTTGGCATACATTCGGTTTTGAGCTTGGGGTCAAGTCCTTTGGTTCTAAGGGTCCATGAGGCTTCCTAGAGGGGCTGGTCAGGGTTCGGCTCAGGGTGGTTCGAGCTTGGCTCATTGAAAAACGAACATGGCTCAAGGTGTAGTCTAGACGGGTCGGTTAGGGTTTTCTATTGGTTTTAAATTCGAAACATGGCTCACGGGGGTCGAGTCATGGTTCACGAGGGCTAAAATAAAATAAAAAGTCTAAATTTTTAATTTAGTAATTTTATATTAAAGTTTGAAATAAATCGGGATTAAAATGCATTAAAAATGAATAATTAAAGAATAATTGAAAAGTCTAGAATTTAAGCAAAATAAAATTGTGGTAAATTTTATTTAAGCTTAAATAATTATTTGGGATATGTTAGAGTCAATGGAATTAAGAAAAATCCAAATTCGAGGATTTTTACGTCTAGGGGTGAAACAGTAATTTTACACCTAAAAAATAGTAAACGTCATGGCAGTGCTCTGATGCTGTTTTATATGTTAAAATGTGTATTTTAAATGTTTATGGATATTATGGGTTAATATGAACATTTAAAAGATATGTTGCATGCTTGGTTTAAAAGAAAATTGATATTAATATGCATGCTTTTATAAAGTGATGGGAATACGAAATGTTGAAGGATGAGAAGGGATTGTGACTAATATGAATACAATGATACGATGATATGTTAATACATAAGACCAATACTCAGTTGACGGGTGAGAGTGTCGCTGATGTCCCCGCCGCCCAGTACTGTGGTTACATGTAGATGGATCCATCGTCCCAATACGAATACGAATACGAAAGTCACAATCTACTATCTAAATTCAGTGAAAAATGAATATGAACACGTTTGATATGAATATGTTTATGATGAATATGAATATAAATATGAAAATGTTTATGAAAATGTTTATGTTTAAGTTTATGCATCTTAATGAAAATGTTATTTTACGTACAACTATTTTCAATGTTGCATGTGATCTGTATACGTATTATGTTGTTATCAAGATTATGGAGTATTAAGTCTTTAGATTCAATAGGTGTGATCGATGCAGTGAGCTTGATGTTGATGGTAGTGGAGGTCTTGATGGATGATCTGACTGGACTGAAGGTGCACATAACCCGAGGACCAGCGCTTCTAGTTTTCTGCATTTACGTTTATGATTTATGTCAAAGATATTTTAAGACTTTTTATTTATGCTTTTGAGAGGTCTTTGAGAGGTTGATAGTATGTGCTATACTTTTCAAATAAGGTTTTTAGGTTTGGTAAGATGTTGGATGATTTTACGATTTGAACTATTTTCTTTGATTTTCAAATATTAGTTTGGTTGTTTTATTTTAAAAATGGTGTCAAAAATACTTAATTTATTCTGCAAGTGTTTTGACGAGGGAGGGAATTTTTTTTTTAAAAAAAATAAAATTCTATTACTTTTAAAGTAAAATGAGTAGTGGACGTTTCAGTGACGATCAAGAACAAATACCCATTACCAATGATCGATGACTTATTCGACTAGTAGTAGGGAGCTACAGTGTTATCTAAGATATATCTACGTTCTGGGTATCATCAACTGAAGGTAAAGGATGCAGATGTTCATATGACACCATTCAGAACTAGATATGGGCACTACGAGTTCTAAGTAATGCCATTTGGACTGACGAATGTTCCAGCGATTTTATGGACCTAATGAATCGAGTATTTCAGCCCTACCTAGATCAGTTTGTCATAGTATTCATTGACGAAATTCTTATATACTCGAAGATCCATGAGGAACACGGTCAGCATTTGAGTGCAGTTTTGAAATTCTTGCAGAGTCACAAGTTGTTTGCAAATTTCAGTAAGTGTGAATTCTTGTTTGAGAAAGTATTATTTTTGGGGCATATCATATCTAGCAGTGGTATTGAGCTGGATTCAGCAAAAGTGGCAGCAGTAAAAGAATAGGTTGAGCCGAAGAACGCGTCAGAGATCCGTGGTTTCCTAGGCTTGGTAGGCTACTACAAGAAATTATATCAAGGGTTATCCTCGATTGCAGTGCCACTCACTTCATTGACTAAGAAAAATGCTAAATTTTATGGAGTGAATAACGTCAGAAGAGCTTCGATACTTTGAAGCCAGCTCTTATCACAGAGCCAATTTTAACCATGCCATCAGGGAAAGGCCATTTTGTGTTATGCACCAATATTTCTAAGCTCGGTTTAGGTGCAATATTGATGCAGTATGGTCGGGTTATAGCATATACCTCCAGATATTTGAAAGTGCATGAGAAGAACTACCCAACTCATGACCTCGAGTTAGCTGCCGTTGTCTTTGCGTTGAAGATATGAAGACACTATTTGCGCGGCGAGAAATTCCAGATATTCACTGACCACAAGAGTCTCAAGTACTTTTTCACGTAGAAAGAGCTGAACATGAGACAAAGACGGTGGTTGGAGTTAGTAAAAGACTACGATTGTGAAATTTGCCATCATCCAGGGAAAGCTAATGTTGTGGGAGATGCTTTGTTAGCGCAGAGGTCTCTTTAGCCAGAGATTCACAGGTTTGGCCTAGAATTTTATCCCAAGGGAAGAGCTTCCAAGTTGTCTAATCTGACAGCCCATTCTTCTTCGCTAGACCAAATCCGTAGAGGTCAGCCTTCAGATGAGCAGTTACAGAAATGGAGACTGAAAAATGAAGCCAAGGGCAGTGTACTCTACGCAGTGTCCGATGGTATTGTGAGGTACAAAAGAAGGATGTGAGTGCCTAGTGTTGATTCGCCGATTTGTATCTGAATGTCTCACTTGTCAGCAAGTGAAAGTAGAGCATTAGAGGTCGGCAGGAATGCTTAAGCCGCTCCATATTCCCAAGTGGAAATGAGATAATATCTCCATGAATTTCGTTGTTGGATTGCCGAGGCCAATCAGAGGATCTAATGTCATTTGGGTTATAGTGGATCCAATTACTAAATCGGCATGGTTCTTACTGGTGAAGATGACTTTCTCCATGACTCAGTATGCCGAGCTCTATATCCAGGAGATAGTCCGATTGCATTGGATCCCGGTTTCTATTGTGTCTGACAGGGACCCGAGATTCACATCGTCATTTTGGAATAGTTTACATGTAGCTATGGGATGAAGTTAATATTCAGTACGGAATTCCACCCTCAGACAGATGGCCAGTCTGAGCAAGTGATTCAGATATTGGAAGATTTGTTGCGAGCATGTGTGATCGATTTTCATGGGAATTGGGAATCGAAACTACGCCTAGTGGAGTTTACCTACAACAATAGTTTTCAATCATCTATAGGTATGGCTCCCTACGAGGCAATGTATAGAAGAAAGTGCAGATCAACGATTCATTGGGATTAAGTGGGTGAGAGATCAGAACTTGGCCCAGAGATTGTTCAGCAGACTGCAGACGTAGCGGTCAAGATCCGAGACAGGATGAAGACCGCCCAGAGTCGCCAAAAGAGTTATGCTGACAAGAGAATAAGGGATCTCGAATTTGCCGTGAGAGATCAGGTATTCGTGAAGATAGCACCCATGAAGGGTGTTATGAGGTTTGGGAAGAGAGGCAAGCTGAGTTTGAGATTCATTGGACCATTCAAAATTCTCGATAGATTTGGGACCATTGCTTATCATGTAGACTGACCGTCGAATCTGGCCGAATTATACAATGTGTTCCACGTTTCGATGCTGAGGAAGTATATGGCAAATCCTTAACATGTTTTGAGTTATGAGCTATTACAGCTTGCTCCAGATCTGTCATATGAAGAAAGACCTGTCTGAATTCTAGACAGACATGAGCGTAGACTTCAGAATAAAGAGACCAAGTTGGTCAAAATCCAATGACCGAACCAATCAGTGGAGGAGGCCATTTGGGAGGCCGAAGCAGATATGAGGAGTCGCTACCTGGAGTTGTTTGGTAAGATTTAATTTCGAGGACGAAATTTATTTAAGTGGGGGAGAAATTGTAGAGCCCAAAATCAGTACAGGTAAACTCATGCATTTATTAAATTGTTAAATTATTTATTTAATTTTAAAATGATTTTAACGATGCATTATTTATCATTTGCATTATTTTAAGATATTACATGTTTATTTGATGCACGTTAAAACGTTTTCTTGAGTTTTATGTTTCAGGCAAATATCCGATACGGGATTGGGGAAAAGAGACCGATGACGATTTAGGCGGTTAATGAATAATATGGTATTTTATTTCAAGTCAAGAAAATTGGTATTTTAAATAATTTATGAAATTTTAAGCATTTTAAAACCTAATTTAATTTATTAGATGATTTTAAGATTTTAAACTTTTTAAAAAATACTAATTTGAATTTGGGAATCTTAATCTTGAAAATTTGTTACTTAATTATTTTATTAAATCTTTGAGTGGGATTAAATAATTAGATTAGTATTATTTTATCACTAATTATTTAACTAAATAAACCCCGTAATCTTTGTGTGCCCTTAATTAACCCCAGTAATCACACACACACTCATCGGCACACACACAACACACACACATTGCAAATTTAGAGGAAAGCTAGGGTTCTTGAGCCTTCTTTCAGCAGCCACCATTCTTTGCAAATTTCTGAAGATTCATGTTCATTTTCTAGCAAGAAAACGTGCAGCATTCGTCTCCTGGTCATCTCCCGTAATTCACCGCGTCGGTATTTGTTATCTTCGTGCGTTTAAACGCAAAGACATGTATAATTTTTATTTTTTCGTATCGATCTTGTCATAGTAAATATTTTTATGCATATTGTGTGTAAAAATCCATTTATGTTATGAGAATTTTGAGCAATGATGCTTGGAACGAGTTTGGAACAACTTTTAGATCTAAAAACCGAATCTGTTGTCATTTCGAATCCTGCGAATTTTTGATCGGTTTTCTAGAAAAAACTTTCAACATATAAAACGTATTACTTTTTGATACCTTCGATTTGACAGTAAATTCATAATTTTTGGACTAGAAACGAGTGAGTTATTATCATTCTCGTGTGACTTCTCAAACTGTGATGTTATCAAATGTGTTTTCATGTTTTCTCGAGGTTTATTGGTTGCAGGCCTCGTTGATAACTGCCGGGTGGTCACTGATTTGTTTAGGCATGTTGTGTGTTGTGATCAGACATTATTTTTTGTTTAGTTTTTAGTCGTTAAGGGTTTGATTACAATAGAAGTCGTAGGTAAGCGCAATATGCCGAATTTTCGTGTTTATGTGATTGTGACGCGTTGTGGTTGCGTGTCATTGTTTGGGGACATTTAGGGCATTTTTATGGGTTTGAGTCAATGACTTAGCGTCCTAGGATGGGTCTCGAGGTTAGTACATGTTTTGTTCGAGTCTGTTGGACGTGGCTTAGAGTTTGGATCAAGAATCATTTTTTTGAGTTTGTTTCGTAGGAGCTCTTTGGTAGTCGGGAGCCGCGGCACTGCCTCTGTGGCGGCGCGGCGCTAGTTCTTCGGTGCTTGTAGCGCCACAGCGCTGGCACACAACGCCTTGGCGCTTACTAGCACCGCAGCGCCACATTACATGGCGCCTAGGCGCTAGTTCAGGAATTTTTGAGCTACTTATATTGGTTTGTGTCTTCCAGTGCTTGGGAAATGTTCATACTCCATATCAGAATTGTTTCCGTGTTCGATGTCATGTTTAAGTATGATGATTAAACATGGTCAAGTCTCGAGTGGTCTAGAAAGTCACAAGTTATTTAATTACTTCTGAAGTGGGTACGATTGGTACGGTTAAGTTATTGAATTGAAGTTGCATGAATAATACGTTATTACGTGCAACAGTAGCCTAAGCGAGATCCAAAGAAGCCCTCAACACTATGTAAGTATGTCTGACGTGCAAAAATTTTTTTTATGTTTTTGAGGTATGTATTCTGTCTTGTGACCAATTATGTTACGGTTTGGAAGCCGGAGAATGTGTCCGGGAACCTATCCACCCCGGTAAAGCATGACCAAGTTTTGATCAGGATTGGGAAGCAGTAAAGCATGACCAGAGATCAATCCACACGGTAAAGCATGACCGGGGATCTTATGTATGTGGGAGTGGACGTTCGGTCGAAAGGCTGTGATGATCCCTCCCAACCCAGTACTATGGTTTAGTCTGATCAGGCGCATTATGTTATGGGTCACTTGCTTTGAAACGTATCTTTAAGCAAAATTATGATGTTAATGCTTGTTTAACTATGTATGACGCAACACATTTATGAAATGATGGCACGTCTATGTTTATGCAAGTATGTTTAGAGTTTAAGTATGTCTGTGCTATTTTTTAATGCATGTGATTTTATTATGTATTACTTGCTATTCTCAGTTTATACATGTTGAGTATTGAGACTCACTAGACTTGATCGATGCAGGTGAGGTCGAGTTCGAGGAGACGAGAGGTGGGGACCAGTGAGTTGGCTCGAACTTTGCGGAGGCCTGACCCGAGGACCGCTTAAGTTTCAAGGATTTTATGCATGCTAAATTCATTTACTCTGATTTTAACGAAATTTCTTCATGTGGTTTAAACAAGTACTTTTGCAAACTCGTTTTTTTTTTACACTGATGACACGTAAATAGTTTGCACTCGTTTATTTTTCAAATATTTAGTCAAGAAATTTATTTATATTGCACTTTGAAAGATTATTACTTATTTAAGAAAAATTTTTATTTTCCGCAAATTTTATGAAGTTTTAAAGTACAGTACGTCACATGGACAACGTGGCCTTCTATATTCTTTACAAGACCCTTGACAAGATCATGTTCAGAAAAATAAAGAAATGTTCACCGGCTATAAAAATATGAGATAAGCTGACCCAACTTTGTGAGGGAAATGATCGGACGAAATAGAAAAAGTTAACCGTGGAAATTCATAAATTTGACGACACAAAGATGAAACCCAACGAGACTTTGAATGAGTTTTATGAATGGTTTTGCATTATTGTTATAGAACTTACATCACTTGGTAAATAATACTATAACCGTGAACTTGCCTTGAAGGTGATGACAACATTGCCCAAATAATGAAATGTAAAGATGGCGGCTATGAATGATTCCAAAGACCTCAACAAACTTGAGTTCCATAACTATTTGTAGACCTGAAAGAATATGAGTTCGAGTTGCGGATTCGAACAGAAGAGGAGCCTTCCACTTCGAAACCCATTAAAGCTCTAATCGCCACAACTCCAACCTAACCGTTGGTGAAGAATCTTCCAGCAAGAAATATGCTGATCAAATAAACAATGAATCAAAGTCCTTATTTGTTAAAACCTTAAGCAAATTTATGAGGAAGAACCAATCTAAATTTAATCCTTACCATAAAAAGTTCAAGCTGATGATAATCATACTTGTTTTAGTTGTAGAATGGGCTATTTATTGCAGATTGTTAAAGACCCAAGAAAGATGATAAAAAGTCATACGAGAAGAGGAGATCCAGAGATGAGAAAAAATCAGGTAAGAAGAAGAAAAGATAAAATGTGCTTGTAGATGAGGATATAAAAATAAAGTTGGGCTCAAATTTAGACTCTTCATGCTCAGAGACTTCATCCAATGCAAGTGATGAAGAGAAGGTCCAATGTTGGCGGATTTTGAATCAGAGTCCACAAATGTTGAGATGGAGACTGTCGATGATGATCTGATATTTGACTCTAGTTTTGATGAATTTACATGAGTTCATCTTGTCAAATAATGACATAAAATGATAGACGAGTATAAAAGACTTTCACAATCATTCGAGGAAGTTAAATCAAAAAACAAAAGTCTGATAGATAAGTCAAGCAACTCAAGCTGCTCGTAGCAAAAGGAACTTGACGGTTTGATACTAAAACTTGATGCTAGCGGCTGGTAATGATGACATATGAATAGTGTTTCAAGTAAATATCAATGGCAATAAAATGTTGGCGCAATTACTCATTCATTGAAAAATGTCTTCTGCTTCCATTGGGAAGATGCATTAGTTGCAAAAACCAAACGGAGACATAACTGGCTTATGTTTTGACAACAAAGAATTAATTCTTATCAAATGTATACAAAGTTAAGATGTTCGCACCGGCTCAATTTGGTCACACAAGAAGCCAAGTCCAACCAGACATATTATATGAAAGGAAACCTTGTCGTTACTACAATTGCAGGCCGATTCAAAGGAGACATAGACTGAATGAGAAGAATGAGCAACATAAACCACATATAGAAAACATCATATAGCATACAAGGTTTTGCACATGCTCGCACTCTTTTGGATACATGCACTAGTAAGTATGTTAGACTAATTCAAGTGTGGGTCCATAAAAGGTTAATCCGTTCATGACCCAACTAGATTTGGGTATCAAAAGGTCTATTTGATTGATTGTTAAAGAAGAAACTTATCAAATAATAAATCCGGTATCTAGACAGTGGATCTTCTAGATATATGACATGTGATGTCAAGCTGCTATCTGAAGTTATTGACTACAAATGACCAAAAATCACATTCGGGGACAACTCTAAGGGTAAGACTATGGGTAAGAGTAATATTATTCATGGCAAGGTTTTTATTAGTTAAAAACTTGTGCTACAACTTGATTAATAAAAGCCAAATATATGACAATAGATATTCTGTTGAGTTTCACAAACACTCATACACAGTTAAATCCACAAATAGAGATGTCATGTTAAATGGACTAAGAGAACAAAACACGTATAAAATTAACTTAATTGATGATAAACTTGGTGTTCCTAAGTGTTTTATTGTTTTGCATGGTAATAAGAACTGGTTATGGCATAAACAATTTAATAACTTAAAATCAATTATATTGTCAGTCAGAGTAAACAAGAATTGGTTTCTGGTTTGCCTAAATTTTTGTCATGCATGTCAGTTAGGAAAAAAAGTCAGATAAACATTCAAGAACAAATGAACTAATGTTATGACTCGATGTTTGCAATTTATTCATATGAACTTATTTGGTCCAATGCTCTTGATTAGCTTAAGGAGAAACATGTATATACCCTAGTGATCATTGATGATTTCTCAAGATATATATGGGTCATATTCCTAAGTTCTAAAAATCAGATTGGTGCGCAACTTATCAAGATCCTAAAGTATCTTCAGAATGAAAGAACCTTCAGTGGTGGATAGGATAAGGAGTGACATCGGAACTGAGTGTACCAATAAACTCCTTACAACCTATATGGATGATAATGTAGTCAATAATTAGTTTTTAGCCGCAAGATTACCTAAGAAAAATGGTGTTGTCAAGAGAAGAAAAAAAATAGAACACTCAAATAAGTGGCTTGAACCATGCTAGCTGAATCTGGTATCTCTCAATGTTTTGGGCAGAGACTATAAACACAACAAGATAAACATAGAATAGATTGATTATCAACAAGAATCTTGTAAAGTCCCCCTACAAGATCTGGAATGACAAACAACCTGAAATCTCATACTTTCGAATATTTGGTTGTAAGTGTTTTATTAATAAAAATGGTAAAACACATCTAACCACTTTTGATGCTAAATCTGATGTTGGTGTGTTCCTAGTTTATTCATTTGTTAGTAAAGCATATGAAGTTTATAATTACACAACTATAACCATTGAAGAATCTATGCAAGTTGTATTTGATGAATGTTCTTTTTATCATGATAATGAAAATAATGATATACATTATTTGAGCTACAAATTAGATGCTACTAACTGTGATTCAAATAGTGATGATGAGTAAATCTAAGAAGAACGAATGGAGTTGCTCCTGAAATAACTCCAGCCGAAAATGATGAAATTGAAAATCAAGTCGCTGAAGAAGTTAAGTCAGTGAATAATTTACCGTCCATAGATACCTCAAGATTAGACTATTGCAGATGAAGATCGAACAGTTCAAAATCAATATCCAAATCCCTATGGACCATGCTTCTGGTAGAATAAGAATCATACAATTGAGCTGGTCATCTGTAGCCCAACTTCACTACTTAGAACTGAAAACAAATTATAGGTGAATTCATGCATGTTGTTTTTGTTTCTTAACTTGAACCTCAGAAATAGATGAGGCTTTAGGTGATTCAAACTGGATAGATGCAATGCAAGAAGAACTTAATAAATTTGATAGAAACAAAGTATGACACATAAATCTCCGAACTTCTAATCGACATATTATTGGAATTAGATAGATTTTTAGAAATAAATTAGGTGGGAGTGGATCATTTGTAAGGAATAAAGCTAGACTTGTTTCTCAAGGATACATACAGGAAGATGGTATATAATTTGATGAATCTTTTCTTATTGTATCTAGACTTGAGGCCATTCGAATATTCCTTGCATTTGGTGCCTATAAAATATATAAATGGATATTAAATATGCATTTAAGAATTGTTTGCTTAATGAAGAAGTTTCTATTGAACAAACATCTGGTTTCTTAATAATATTTATCCCGATTATGTTTACTAGCTTGATAAAGCATTTTATAGATTGAAACAAGCTCCTCGAGCCTAGTGTGATACTTTGTCTAAATTTCTGCTTGAGCATGACTTTGTGATTGGAAATGTTTATAAAACCTTATTCAAGTTTACTGAGGTGATCATGATTTATTAGTACAAATATATGCTGATAACATTATCTTTTGTTCCACTAACACCAAGCTTTGTGAAAATTCTCCAAGTTCATGTAGGAATATTTTGAAATGAGCATAATAGGAGAACTCGCTTTGTTTTTTGGTTTGCAAGTCAAGCAGCTAGACACTGACATCTTCATCAACCCGACCAAATACAATAAATAAATTTTAAAAAAATTTGGTATGAAGAATTGAGCAATTGCTGTCACTCCTATGAGCTCATCGATCAAATTAAATAAGAATGAAGGAGGAATTTCAGTTGAAATAAAAATGTATAGAGGATTAATTGTTACACTGTTATATTTGACCGTTAGCCGACCAGACATCATGTTTGAGGTTTGTTTGGGCACTTTTTCAGGCCAATCCTAAACAATTTCATTTTAATGCACCTAAACACATTCTTAAATATCTTAAAGGTACATTTTGTGTTGGTCTTTGAAATCCCAAAAGCTCTGAAATCCCAAAGGCTCGAGTTTTAATTTATTGTTTATTCATATGCAAATTATGCAAGTTGCAAGATCGATAGGAAGAGTACCAATAAATCATGCAGTTTCTTGGAGACAGAATGATATCCCGTTTCAGCAAGAAGCAGACTTCGATTATTATATCAACGGATGAAATTGAGTATCTAACCACTGGGATTTGTGCACAATTATTATGAATTCAACAACTAAGAGATTATTGTGTTCAAGCCATTGAATCCCTAATATTTTGTGATAATACAAAATGTTATAGAAATCACCTCCAATCATGTCTTACATTATCGTACCAAACATCTTGATATTAGACACCACCTCATTCGAGACCATGTAATAAAGAAGGACATCCGGCTAGAGTACATATTCACAAAAAAAGAAGCCGCTGACATATCCACTAAGTCACTACCCAACGTTAAGTTTTCCTATTTTTTTTAATATTCTTGTCTTATTTGATTTAAATTAATGCACAAATTTATGAGACATTAAAGTCAAGCTGGTGAAACAATATGTCAAACGGTACACAACTTTGAACATTCCGTCTAGAGTTTGTGGAAACTTGACTTCATCATATACCTTGAGCGCTTCTCTCTGTAAAAAATATTGAACGTTTTGAAATGGTCCAATATATTTAAAAAAATTCAATTTTTTTATTATTTTAAATCCATATTTATTCCAATATCAGTTACTATTAGCTTGATTTTGTCATGCCAAAAGTCATTTTCTGAATTTTCAAAATAAACTTTTGATAAGCAGACATCTGTCGCATCAGATTGTTTATATACTCAATGTTAGACAACATTTTATCTTTCTGAATACGTAGAAAATTTTCTGCATTCTATGTTTCGTGCTCTTTCTCACTCTGATTGTTCTGCATATCAACCTGAGCAGCTAAAAAAATTTAAAGCTCTATCACAAAGACAATATACTTGAACAACAGCCTTGCCATTCAATTCACATCAGTCTTGGACATGACTGATGAATTCATGGTCAACATGTTCAAGATGTTGGATGCTTCCGCCTACAGAAATTTCTGGGTAGCAGCACCAAAGTTTCTGAGCCGGTTCTCAACGAGGTCTTCGCCAATGACAAGATGGAGCATGTGATATTATTTGAACCGTTCAAGGGATGAACCTCATCCAACTGTTTCTAATATTATTCGTTTATGATACATTTGATCTTCCAACTGTCGATTTGGAGTGCAAATATTCTAGATGGAAATGCTGCACACTGAAGAATTGAGTTATCTCTTTCAGGTGTTCCAATCTTGTAATGTCCGAGAATTAATCACTGTAATTAACGATGATTTATTTACAATTTTATGTGATTATGAAAGGATTAACCGAGACACGATTTGAGATAACGTGTAAAAAAAAGATGTATGTGCGAGGATGAGCTCTTGCGCATATGCGCGACCAGCCGGGCGCATATGCGCGACCTGAACCCGCGCATGTGCGCGAGGGTGGCAGAGAGTTGGGCAGAAAATTGAGTACCTCGCGCATATGCGCCGATTGAGGGCGCGCATATGCGCGAGGCCCTGTGCACATCACGCGCCGAGACATATGGTCTCGCGCATATGCGCCGATTGATGTCGCGCATATGCGCGAGACGTGTCGCATGAAAGGTGCGCCATTTGCCTTGATGCATGTTACGTATATATATATATATATATATATATATATATATAAGCAAATACGTAAAACTTCAGAAACGAGAAATCGAAGGGGAACTTTGGGAAAAAATTCTCCTTGAATCTTAGGATCGCGATTGTGTAAAATCCGTCCGTCTGATTTTGAATCTGACTTCGGTACAGTGTTCATATCAACGCAGGCTACAACTGGACGTAAGTTTTACTACGTTTTGACATGTTTTGAAATTATGATAATGTCAGAATTGCATGGAATTCATATATAATGTTCTGGACATGTTAGACATCATAGAATCGAAGTCAGGTTAAGAAACGGATTGATTAAAGAATTGTTATGTTTTTCTGAAGTTAATTGACTGAGATATGATATCAGATTGTATTGGTATCGATTATTAGTTGAGGGAATTATTATCTGGTGATGTTATGTTGACCGGGATATCGGGATTGTGCGGTTATACCGTTGATTTGAATTATTGATCAGATTGATATCGATTTAAACGGTATATTGATATGATATCATTGATATTGCCATTGCCAGATTGAAGAATTGACAGAGTTTGAATTCCTGACCGAAACTACGAACGAAAGGTATAAGTCAATGTGGTATCGGGAGATCGACTTAAGTCGGTTTAGACTTGAGTTTCCCTAAATCACATACTTTACTTTATCGCATTGATATTCGCATTGATTTGATTGATGTACTTGTTTTCTTGATTTATAGATAACAGGTATTAGACGAGTAATCTTGTGACAGAAGTGCCTCGCCACGGGCACATTGCACGATGTCACAAGATAGTGTATGGGCAATAGTGCCAAAGTCTGTCACCGGATGATTGGCTATCGATGTGGATAGAAATGTGGCTTCTTCTATTACTGGTGATCGGTACTGTATCGATGTGGATAGAATCGTAACTCTTCTATTACTGATGATCGATATCATATCGATGTGGATAGAATCCAAGTTTCTTCTATTACTGGTGATCGATACTATACCGATGTGGATAGAATCTGAGCTTCTTCTATTACTGGTGATCGACACCCTACTGACGTGGATAGAACTGGAGTATTTTCTAGTACTGTTGGTCGATATGGGAATGCCAACTTCTGGAAACCGGGATCCCTAGACTAGGATTGAGTCTAGTCTGAATTGTAGAGTTACGAGTATTGTCGACAGTCTGATATTTATTATGTTTCAGATTTTGATACATATTGCTGTTATCTGTTACATGCTTTATATTTTTTTATATGATTGAATGTTTCGTTGATTTATACTGGGATTATATTCTCACCGGAATTATCCGGCTGTTGTCTTGTTTGTATGTGTATATGACAACAGGTGGGACAGGATCAGGGTCCAGGAGATGAGGAGAGATCGTGATAGAGTGGAGACTTCGGACTTTGATGTATATAGGGTTTTGGCACTTGATAATTAGATGTTGAACCTTAGTTTTTACTGATTTGTAGACGGTACATGACTTGTACTTTATTTTATACTGAGTTGTATATTAGTTTGATTTCACTACATTACGCATTAAAAAGAAAAAAATTTTATGACCCTAATTACTTGATTAGTAAATTGATCCTGATGACGATTAAGAGCTGATTAGCGTCCGGGTCCCCAAAAATCTTGTATGCTAAATTTTTTAAGAAATACCTCAAGGTGGAATATCGTCTGCTTGCTGATCTGGGGAGCAAGTCTTTGCTAGCGAAGGCCGGGCCCATTGACAAAATAACAACATAGAAGTTCGTAGTCATGATGACCATTGCATCAAAGATCAATGTCAACTAGTCAGATATCCTATTCAATATCTTCTCTAATATGGTCAAGGGAGGATCACAATCGCATGAGTATGCTATTCCCATCTGCTATATTTTGGAAAATCACAACATCAATCTCTTGGATGCTCCTAAGCTTCACCAGGTCAAATTGAATAACTTCTCCGCAGTGGAATATTACAAGAAGAAGAACGTGCCAACCAGAGTTGAGTTCTTGGTCGGTAAGATTGAGAAGGGAGAAGAGAAAGAAGTCGCGAAGAAAAAAAATACAAGTCGGTCAAGACACTGAACCGAGAGACCAAGATAAAATTGGATCTCTCTTCTTATTCTGATTTTAAGAATGACAGTGAGAAGATCCATCTGACTCAGATGTTAAGTGTGCTTAAGAAAGTGGCTTAGCCTAAGATGAAGGCTGAGAAGCCAAAGGGCAAGAAGATCAGACTTATAAAATACGTATAAGAACCACTTGGACATTCACCAATTCCAGCCATTTGCATCTCCAATCTAAATTGAGTGAAGATCATAGAAAGAGAAGAGATGGCTATAGGCTAAGGGAAGAAAATATTGGTTGAGTCGATGAAGGTTACAAATGCTCAGACCTCAATCAACCTCGCTTTACAGAGAGCCGATGAGGTTGAAAACAAGGGAATGGGTATGTTCGATACTTGGGTGGATTATAAAACAATTCATTTCGAAACCGTCAGCAAGGAGAAAAAGCTTAAGGTCGTGGCTGAACTTGAGCTAAAGATATTGAATTGGGCTAAGACAGATTTTATTTATGAAGCATTGTAGCGGCAAGACTTAATTGAAATGGAGCTTAAGGAAAGTGTGATGCACCAAATCATCAGACAAAAGCATGAGAACTTTGATGCACACTCCCCAATAGCTCGAGATGATGATGTAGTGATGAGTAAACTTGAAATGGATGCATTGAACATTTCAATGGTTGTAAAAGTCAAGAGGCAAGAATATGAACTTCCTATGGCGGAGGAAGAAGATTATCGAGCTACCTTTCACCAAGAATAAAATCAAGCTAACAACCAACCAGACACTAAACATGTAGTGCCCAAATTCAGTACACGTATGACCCATGCATTCATTTAATTATTAGACCATTTAATTATTTTCAAATGGGTTTTAGCCATGCATAATTTATGAAAACGCATTATTTTAAATTATTCATGTTTATGTGATGCACGTTAAAATGTCTTTTTCAAGTTTCATGTTTCAGGCGATTATTCGAGGCGGGATCGAGGAAGAGACCGGTGACGATTGTGACAATTTAAAACATGGTATTTTACTCTAAGTTGAAGATGGGGTATTTTTAATAGGTTATTTAGTTTTAATATTTTAAGGTATTATTATGTATTTAGTGATTTAAGAGTTTAAAATTTTAAAAATTGGTGTGTGATCATTTTATGGAAGAGTTTTGAGCAAATTATTAGGTGTTAACTTTTAATTAGTATTTAATTTAGTTACTTTAGCACAAATTTCTCCTAAATTAAAAACACACACACTTTACACACACTCACACACACCTACACGTTTTTACACACACTAAACACACACATTCAGATTTTCATATTTTTAAAAGAGAGAAAATTAGGGTTCTCCTTCCCCAAGAGCAGCCGCCCCTTTCTCTGATTATTTCCAGCAGGATTTTTGTCGAGTTTCTTCAAAGAAATCTTTGCACGATCGTTCCGGATCAACCTCGCTCTCATCTCCGCTTCGATATCGCCGGTTCGGTAACATTTATCATCAAAAGGCACGTATATTCTGTTCTTGATGCATCGATCATGTCATATTATGCGTGCGTTGTTATTTATGCGTAAAACCATGTGTATGTTGTGTAGAAGTTTGAGCAATCACGTTTAAATCGCTTTCGGAGTCCTTTTTAGATCTAAAAATCCCGTTTTTACTGTTCTGGTCAAAACTGCGAATTTTCAGTCAAGATTTTGAGAAAACTTTCAACTAGAAAATTTTAGAACTTTTTGATACCTTCGATTTGATATAAAATTCGAGATTTTTAGATGAAAATTGAGTGAGTTATGATGTTTTTCGTGGGACTGCTCAAACTACGACTTTTACGAAAATTGTGTTCTTGAAGTTATTTGTTGCAGGCTTCGTTGGAAATCGACGGGTGATTGTTGCTGCATCTAGGTATGATCGGTATGATGTTGGGTCGTTATTTATCATGTCGTTCGGTGTTGATAGGCACAAGAATGCACAAGAAGTCGTAGGAACCAATTGGTGTCAATTGCCGCGTTTTTTTCTCAAATTGTATGTATTGTAAGGGAACGTCGTTGTTTGGGTGTTCGTACGAGTTTAGATCGATGTTATGGTGTCTTAGGATGGTTTCAAGGTGTTGAATTCCGTTCCATTAGTCGTTCGATTTGGGAGAATAGATATTGTGTGGGTTTTCCTCGCAGGTGCAGAAAATCGAGGCCACACGGACCCTTACACGGGGTCCGTGCCTTTGTTTCTTTCGCGGTGCCAAATTCCCGAGGCTACACGGACCCCCACACGGACCTAGGCACGGGGTCCGTGCCCCTCCTCCTTTTCGATGTCTTTTTACAGAGTCTAGACGGACCCATGCACGGACCCAGGCACGGGGTCCGTGTCCTTCGCTTTTGAGAAAAATAATTTAGTATGCTTTGAGGTTAGACGTCATGGTTTAGTGCAAGGATTATCAAGGTCGTGTCATCTGAAATTTTAGAATGTCCTAAGTAATGATTGAACTTGAGAGTAAGTATGATTTCTACGTTTAAGTTATGCAAGTTAAGTATGCAAATTTCATGTTAGTGTGTGCAGCGACGGCCCCGATCGAAGTCCAATGAATCCCTCAACGCCAAGTAAGTATGTATGACGTGCAAAGAAAATATTTTAAGTTTTTGAGGTATGCTAAATGTCTTGTGAGCAAATTATGAATGGGTTTGGAAGTCGGTGAACGTGGCCGAGGACCTCTCCACCCCGTTAAATTATGAACGGGTTAGAGCGTGGTTGGAAAGCGTTAAATTATGAACGGGGACCAACCAGCCCGTTAAATTTTGAATGGGGATCTCATGTATGTGGCAGTGGATACGTCCCTGCCAGCCCAGTACTGTGGTTTGTCTGATCAGGCGTTTATTATGTATGGGTCACTTGCTTTGAAACATCCTCTACGCAAAATGATGAAGTTAAGTATGTCCATGTATGTTCAAGTATGCAAGCATGTTTAAGAGAAGTTCATGGCACGTCTAAGTATGTATGTACGTACGTTCAAGTTTATTATGCAAGTTCCAGTTTCAAGTATGTATGTCTTATTTTAAAGTTGTATGCGATTTTATTATGTAGTACTCGTTATCCCAGTTTATACGTGTTGAGTCTTTAGACTCACTAGACTTGATCGATGCAGGTGACTATGTTGATGAGGAGACGGGAGGTGGCGACCAAGGGGCAGGCTTGGACTGAGCGGGAGGCGAGACCCGAGGATCGCCTACGTTATTTTAAGATTTTAAGAAAATACATTTATACTCTGATTTTATGAGTGGATTGTGATACATTTTGAGACAGCTTTTCTTTTAGCAAATTTTAATTGTGATGGTTGATTTCAAAGATACTTTAGGAATGATGAGTGACGACCGTATGGAGGTTTCTATTAAAGAAAATTTTTAATTTTCCGCAAATTTTAAGTATGAAAATACGGTTCGTTACAGTTGGTATCAGAGCGGTGTTCTTGTAAAGGGTTACGCCTACCGTCGGTCGCAAGAAGCTCACGAAGTCACACCTCAAGTCTGTAAGTTTTAAAGTTTTGAATTATGTTATTTAGTAAGCATTCAATCATGTTTTCAGCATGCTTACATGTAAAGTTCAACGTACGTGCATCTCTTGTTCTTGCATCATATTCATGTATGTTGGGTACGTGTTGGGTAAATTATTGGAACAGTATGCCTCCTAGACGTATGTTTAACCAGGAAGCTAGGACTGAGGACATGGAGCACCGAGTGGAAGAAAGAGCAAATCCTCCGCCACCACCTCCAGACATGCAGGCACAGATGCTTGCAGGCATGACGCAGTTCTTCGCACAGTTTGCGGGGAACCAGGCTGCAGCAGTAGGTGCAGGGGCAAGGCCCCAACCAGAGGCAGTATATGAGAGGTTTCAGAGGATGAGTCCGAAGGAGTTTTCGGGTACTACTGACCCGATGGTCGCTGAGGGATGGATCAAGTCCATCGAAGTAATTTTCGACTTTATGGAGCTGGCAGATGCTGATAGGGTCCGTTGTGCCATCTTCTTATTGACTAGAGACGCCAGATTATGGTGGGAGAGTGCATCAGTGGCAGTCAATTTGCAGGTGCTGCCTTGGAATGGTTTTAAGGAGGTCTTCTACTCCAAGTACTTCACTGAGGAAGTACGAACCAGACTCACCAACGAGTTTATGACGCTGCGATAGGGGGACAGTAGCGTGGCGGATTTTGTTAGGAAGTTTGAGAGGGGATGTCACTTCGTGCCCCTCATTGCTAATGATGTCCAGGCGAAGTTGAGGCACTTCTTAAATGGTTTGCGGCCGATCCTGCGCCGTGACGTGAGGGTAGCTGGCCCTACTTCTTATGCAGTTGCCGTCTCTAGAGCTCTGGCGGCAGAGCAAGACCAGCGAGATTCTTGACAGAGTTGGGACACTAGCCTATCGTGTAGCCCTTCCGCCGAACCTGGCTGGGGTGCACAATGTGTTCCATGTCTCGATGCTGAGGAAATACCTGGCGAATCCTTCGTATATTCTGAGTTATGAGCCGTTGCAGCTTGCTCCAGACCTGTCTTATGAGGAGAGACCAGTCCAAATCCTAGACAGGCAAGAGCGTAGGCTTCGGAACA
Source organism: Primulina tabacum (assembly GCF_025594145.1). Classification (NCBI taxonomy): domain Eukaryota; kingdom Viridiplantae; phylum Streptophyta; class Magnoliopsida; order Lamiales; family Gesneriaceae; genus Primulina; species Primulina tabacum. The sequence continues at coordinate 30,991,351 of NC_134554.1, forward strand.
AAGTGACTAAGCTAGTCAAAGTTCGGTGGCTAAACCAATCAGTGGAAGAGGCCACATGGGAGTCAGAGACAGATATGAGACTTCGCTACCTAGAGTTGTTCGGTAAGACTTAATTTCGAGGACAAAATTTTTATAAGTGGGGGAGGAACTGTAGTGCCCAAATTCAGTACACGTATGACCCATACATTCATTTAATTATTAGACCATTTAATTATTTTCAAATGAGTTTTAGCCATGCATAATTTATGAAAATGCATTATTTTAAATTATTCATGTTTATGTGATGCACGTTAAAATGTCTTTTTCATGTTTCAGGAGATTATTCGAGGCGGGATCGAGGAAGAGACCGATGACGATTGTGACAATTTAAAACATGGTATTTTACTCTAAGTTGAAGATGGGGTATTTTTAATAGGTTATTAAGTTTTAATATTTTAAGGTATTATTATGTATTTAGTGATTTAAGAGTTTAAAATTTAAAAAATTGGTGTGTGATCATTTTATGGAAGAGTTTTGAGCAAATTATTAGGTGTTAACTTTTAATTAGTATTTAATTTAGTTACTTTAGCACAAATTTCTCCTAAATTAAAAACACACACACTTTACACACACTCACACACACCTACACGTTTTTACACACACTAAACACACACATTCAGATTTTCATATTTTTAAAAGAGAGAAAATTAGGGTTCTCCTTCCCCAAGAGCAGCCGCCCCTTTCTTTGATTATTTCCAGCAGGATTTTTGTCGAGTTTCTTCAAAGAAATCGTTGCACGATCGTTCCGGATCAACCTCGCTCTCATCTCCGCTTCGATATCGCCGGTTCGGTAACGTTTATCATCAAAAGGCACGTATATTCTGTTCTTGATGCATCGATCATGTCATATTATGCGTGCGTTGTTATTTATGCGTAAAACCATGTGTATGTTGTGTAGAAGTTTGAGCAATCACGTTTAAATCGCTTTCGGAGTCCTTTTTAGATCTAAAAATCCCGTTTTTACTGTTCTGGTCGAAACTGCGAATTTTCAGTTGAGATTTTGAGAAAACTTTCAACTAGAAAATTTTAGAACTTTTTGACACCTTCTATTTGATATAAAATTCGAGATTTTTGGATGAAAATTGAGTGAGTTATGATGTTTTTCGTGGGACTGCTCAAACTACGACTTTTACGAAAATTGTGTTCTTGAAGTTATTTGTTGCAGGCTTCGTTGGAAATCGACGGGTGATTGTTGCTGCGTCTAGGTATGATCGGTATGATGTTGGGTCGTTATTTATCATGTCGTTCGGTGTTGATAGGCAATAGAATGCACAAGAAGTCGTAGGAACCAATTGGTGTCAATTGCCGCGTTTTTTTCTCAAATTGTATGTATCGTAAGGGAACGTCGTTGTTTGGGTGTTCGTACGAGTTTAGATCGATGTTATGGTGTCTTAGGATGGTCTCAAGGTGTTTAATTCCGTTCCATTAGTCGTTCGATTTGGGAGAATAGATATTGTGTGGGTTTTCCTCGCAGGTGCAGAAAATCGAGGCCACACGGACCCTTACACGGGGTTCGTGCCTTTGTTTCTTTCGCGGTGCCAAATTCCCGAGGCTACACGGACCCCCACATGGACCTAGGCACGGGGTCCGTGCCCCTCCTCCTTTTCGATGTCTTTTTACAGAGTCTAGACGGACCCATGCACGGACCCAGGCACGGGGTCCGTGTCCTTCGCTTTTGAGAAAAATAATTTAGTATGCTTTGAGGTTAGACGTCATGGTTTAGTGCAAGGATTATCAAGGTCGTGTCATGGGAAATTTTAGAATGTCCTAAGTAATGATTGAACTTGAGAGTAAGTATGATTTCTACGTTTAAGTTATGCAAGTTAAGTATGCAAATTTCATGTTAGTGTGTGCAGCAACGGCCCCGATCGAAGTCCAATGAATCCCTCAACGCCAAGTAAGTATGTATGACGTGCAAGAAAAATATTTTAAGTTTTTGAGGTATGCTAAATGTCTTGTGACCAAATTATAAATGGGTTTGGAAGTCGGTGAACGTGGCCGAGGACCTCTCCACCCCGTTAAATTATGAACGGGTTAGATCGTGGTTGGAAAGCGTTAAATTATGAACGGGGACCAACCAGCCCGTTAAATTTTGAACGGGGATCTCATGTATGTGGCAGTGGATACGTCCCTGTCAGCCCAGTACTGTGGTTTGTCTGATCAGGCGTTTATTATGTATGGGTCACTTGCTTTGAAACATCCTCTACGCAAAATGATGAAGTTAAGTATGTCCATGTATGTTCAAGTATGCAAGCATGTTTAAGAGAAGTTCATGGCACGTCTAAGTATGTATGTACGTACGTTCAAATTTATTATGCAAGTTCCAGTTTCAAGTATGTATGTCTTATTTTAAAGTTGCATGCGATTTTATTATGTAGTACTCGTTATCCCAGTTTATACGTGTTGAGTCTTTAGACTCACTAGACTTGATCGATGCAGATGACTATGTTGATGAGGAGACGGGAGGTGGCGACCAAGGGGCAGGCTCTGACTGAGCGGGAGGCTAGACCCGAGGACCGCCTACGTTATTTTAAGATTTTAAGAAAATACATTTATACTCTGATTTTATGAGTGGATTGTGATACATTTTGAGACAGCTTTTCTTTTAGCAAATTTTAATTGTGATGGTTGATTTCAAAGATACTTTATGAATGATGAGTGACGACCGTATGGAGGTTTCTATTAAAGAAAATTTTTAATTTTTCCTCAAATTTTAAGTATGAAAATACGGTTCGTTACAAAACAAACTCAATCCGGAGTCCCACTAACTCTGGCTGTTGAATCCGAGGAAGTCTTGTAGACTCAAGCCGCTCCAACTACCATTCATTCAGATTCCACAGACCCAACTTTTTACCAGCCGCTAATCCACTACCTTCGTCTCCTCCACCATCCACAGTGAATCAGACCAGTGAGCTTCCAGAGATGCCCCTTATCTAAGTTGAAGAAGTGGTGAAGTCATTCACAATTTAAATTCGACAAGTCAAAGTTGGACCATTCTTCTCCTATGCCTACATATACTATGATCACTAAGGAATAAGGTATCCCGTTTGAAGCTCAGTTGCATTTTAATATTGATGAATCAAACAATCAAGCCACCAAGCTCAAGCTTCACCTGTCTCTACTCTAGCCTCCGAACCAACAAAATAAATTCTTGGGGATTCTCCTCATACACGTCACCGGTGGAGAGATCATCATTCTACTGCTATCATTCCTCAGCCGAATCCTCTCGGCATATGTAAGATTTGTCCTTCAACATCCCAAGCCAAACCAAGTTTCTGAGCCTCATGAAGAATGTGATGAAGAATCTACGTCACAACAGGTTTTTACTCAGTTGTATGATCCCTCTAAGGCAATCAATAACTTGGAGATCAAACATTTAGATCATACTACAACATTTGACAACTTCAAATCATAAATTCTGAAAAACATCAGCTTCATTGGGAAACTCTGAACCAATCTTATTTCTGACCAGCACAAGATAAAGGGTCAAGCTGCCAACATGAATGTTGAACTTTCAGTATAGATTACTCAATTTAAGAATCATATGGACACACAACTTGATCATCTTCATAACACCCTTGGTAGCCAATTGCAAGAAATTCTTGAGTTCATGTAATGTGGTTATGCCAAACAAATGGAAACAAATTACAATAAGCTAGAAGAACAAAAGAAGGACGGAGAGGGCCAAGTATGAAGAGGCCAAGAAAGTAAAAGTGGTGAGAAGACAAGACGAGGATGACGAAATAATTAGATATGGTGGGAGTGGTAGTGACGGTTCAAGTCTTAGAAGATAATTTTTTAATGTAGGCGTAATAGGTCGAATTTTTTATGCACCTGTATCAATTATATTTCATTTACTCAATGAAATATATTTTCTTTAAATTATCTCAGATATTTAATTGATTTATTTGTAATAATTATATTTAGTTTTGCAGCTTAGGTTGTCATAACCTAAAAGGAAAAATTGTTAAGTTTAAAATACCCTGAGTTTTGGCAATGACAAAAAAAACATCTAGTTGATTTTGGTACAACTGTTATTTCATGTAATTACAAAAATCTAGTAGCTAGAAAAATTAGACTGCTTATTAATCTATCAGAAGCTCAAGATGCAGACATCATTAGAAGACCAATATCACTTGTATCTGTTTCAAACTATACCGCTCTATCAAAAGATATGCTCAGAGTCTGATATCGGTTAGACATTAATAGATCAAGATAGATACAAAAACTCGAATTTCGATGATACCAGTTAAAGTGTCAAGCACAATATCCTATCTACTCTTGAATGACATATATGTTTCATAAAATGTTAAGAGTCAGTCAAATTTTCGGAAACTTAGAGCCAAATCCATTAAAGAAAAAATGCATTTAATTAGCATTTATTGCATTGTACGATAAAGAGAGTTTGACAATACCAATCTGTTGAGAGATATTACAGATGATCATTGAACAATTTTTTGACTGCTAGAGCTTTTCAAGTATATATATGCATACTCATACTGAATAAAACAAAAAGATTACAAGATTCAAAGCTTTTAAAAGTCTCCGAATATTCAAGATCTCGAGCAGTTATAATCATTCAAATATCAAGCTGCTCACTATTCACATCAAATCTTCAAGGTTTAATTTGTGATATCCTAACCAACTCTAGCAGTCCAAAACTATCTATTGAAAGTTATTGTTTCTAATGAACCAATGGTTCTTAAGTAAACAGATGTTGTTAAGTGATCACTAAGAATTTCTATTTAGGTAGTGATAAATTTTAGTCGAAATTGGTTTGTACAAAAGTGTATTAATCAAAATATTTTAGTGAATTCCTTCTTAAGTGGAAGAAGAGATGGCGTAGCAATGTTTATCTCCGAATAACCATAAACTTATGTCTCATTTACTTAATCTTGTTAGCTTACTTATTTCTAGCAGTTTTGTTAGTTGTTGCTTACATTGAATATATACAATACCACTAGCACTACAACAAAAACGACATACGACAACAGATAAAATCCGTTGTCGTAGCCTTTTTAAAATTGTTGTAACTGAGGGTGTTGTTGAAAGTCCGTTCAACGACAACGGTTTTTATCCGTTGTGGTAGGTAGAATTTGCGATTGTTTTCAAAAACCGTCGCTAATAAAAAAACCGTCGCTAATAAAATTAACGACGATCTACTAAACCGTCGCTAAAATTAGCGACGGTTAGAATCAAGACCGTCGCTAATTTTACTGACGGTCTGTAATGAAGATTTCCGTCGCTAATTTGTTTCGAAAAAAAAATATTTTTAATAATTTAATAAATCTAAAAGAAAATAACAATCGAAATTAAAATCGTGTAAGAGAGAAAAATTTTAAGTGTTGTGAAGTAGTAAAATCGTGTAAGAGAGAAAAATTTTAAGTGTTATGGAGTGGTAAGAAAAATTTTAAGTGTTGTGTGAAGTGATAAAATTGTGTAAAAGAGAAAAATTTTAAGTGTTGTGAAGTGATGTGGAGGAAAATGGACCGGAAATGGTGTTATTTATAGCCAGTTTGCGACGATTTTTGTTTAAAACGTCGCTATTGTCGACGGTAATAGAAAAACCGTCGCATTTTTAAATTTTGCGACGGTTTGGTTTTAAACTGTCGCTAAAATTAGTGACGGTTTGACAAAAACCGTTGTCGTAATGTTCGTTGTTGTACGCAAAATTTCTTGTACTATAGTCTAACTAGACATTTTTCACACTTATTTATTTTTAATCGTCTATCACCGCCTAGCCGTTCAAGAAAAGATTTTAATAGCTAAAACTGTTAAAAGTCATCTCAGTTTTGCAAAAAATTTAAAGATTTGATTCATCCTCTCTAAACTATGTTTTGATCTCAATAAAACATTGTTCCCTGTTTGATGGATAAACACGTTGTTTTTACCTCAAACTCTGTTTTGATATCTTACTCGATCTTTAAGCTTAATGAATTGAAATTAATAGAAAAAGTAAAGGTTCCCAAATCAAGTGACCAAGTGGCCATATATCTACCAGGGCATCAATGTGAATGTTGCAAAATCACGTTTCTTGTTATGGATATGTTATGTGTTGCACGACTTACAAAATCTAACAATATAATAAAAAAAAAAAATTCTAAATAATTTAATATGTGCTACACGAATCATCATCATTTAAACCTTTAATTATGATCATGACGTATCAGCATTTCAATTTAAAGCTTTTGAAAAAAATATTTATGTTTGGGATATATTCCAAAACCTTTATCTATTGGAATGTTTTAATCAAATGTAAATTATTCTGTTGCATGCCATACACAATTGGGGACCTCCCACTTGAACATATATATTGTGTATTCGGATCCGCTAGCTAGACTCGTGATCGGTCTAACTTCCATTAATTTTAGCTTTCCAATTACCCATTTTGGATTGATTTATAGGATCGAGCGTTTGTTATTGTACCAAAAATTATAGTTGCTAGGAATGGTATAATACATATTTATTAAATCGTACAGAAGTTCGAGTATAACGTTTCGTTTCTCTTTCAACATGGATCATTATTGCACCCTAATATATTAAAAAAAAAGGATACCAAGAGATTTGTTTAAGTGTAATATATTTCTTCAAAAGTTATACTGTAAAGTAAGAAATCATTTATTATGTTTTCCATATTAAAGCAAATGTTGATTGGCCATGGATTAATTAAAAGTATGTGATAAGAATGTCAAAATAAAAATTTATGTAGTGGGTTTTCTGATTATCCCTTTATCCAACAAACTTTCGAGCCCGACAATAACATTTCGCATGATTCTAGCTAGTAAACAACAAATATAATGTACGTAGGAAGAATTGAATTTTATTAAAATCAAAGAAGATGAAAAGTATAGGGGGAAAAAGCTTAATGAGGCCAAATACTAAATTATAGAGAATCATTTGAATATTTTTTATCGTTAAATAATAATAATAATAATAATAATAATAATAATAATAATATTATGATACATATCCACCCTTGCATGCATGCAAAGGACGTACAGATTCTTGTGATCTTAGGATAATTTAAATGGAGAATTCTAAAGCTTGAAATAAAGGCTATATCATCTTTATGTCACATGAAACAAAAGCATCTTCATTTTTTAAAAAATAAAATAAAAAATTTTACAGGCCTACATTAAGATTTCATGGACATGCATGCCATTTCAATTATTTGTTAAGAAGACCGGGAAAAAATTGTTTTATGTTAAATTAGTAAAATACAATACTCGTATATTTTCATTAAGCTTCATCTAAAAAAATATCATTTGGTTACAAATTCATATTATTTGGTAGAACATCATTATATACTATATGAAAATATCGAAATGAGCTGACGAGTCGCCGGCCACGAAGGCTGACTAAATCAGTTTTTCTTTCTGACGCGGGAGATGTTTTCACCATTCCACCGCTTTTTCCACCTCAATTACATGTTATAAAAGGATGATGAATATTAAAATTAAGATATATCTATCATTGTCGTTGAAGCATTTGGATTGTGGGAGTGATTCTTATTCATTTTGTAATTGGTTGAGGTCTTTTGGAAGATGATCTCACAAATTTATATTCATGAGACTGGTCGTCATGATTCATACATATAGTGAAAAGTAATATTTTTTGTATAAAAAATAATATTTTTCATGGGTTGAGTCGAATATGAGATTTGTCTCACAAAATTGACACATGAAATGTTACCATAGCAGCTTTCATGATATTGATATAACCATAACAGGTTGTGTATTAATTAAGAAAAAGTTAGTGTTTCAACTAGATATATTGTGAAATATCAATTAATTTTGGGATAATTATAAATTTAATCTCTTAATGATTATTAGCGTAGGAATGTCTCGGTTCTCCTTTTGGGTCAAGCATCAAATTATTAGATAGATGTCTATGTGAAAAAATATATAAAAAGGCTATACTAACTGAGTAGGTTTCTTGTGAGACGATTTCAAGTATCTTTATTTATGAGACATGTTAAATCTGTTTATATTTACAATAAAAAATAATAATTTTAGCATAAAAAATAATAATTTTTCATATATGACCTAAATAAATATATGTGTCATAAAATTGACTCATTAGACCGTCTCACAAGAGTTTTTTTTATCATAAGTTTGACCAAATTTGGTATCCATAAATGTTGAAATAAAATTTATTTGGATTTATTAAGTTGGTTAATAGTTTGATGCACGGTGTTGGTTCATATATACTAATAATACGCACTCCCTTTGGTAACTAATAACTTGATATCATGATTTTACTTTTCTATTCTATCGTACTATATATATCTTAAATTTTATGATTTCAAAATTTTTAAAATTCAACTTATAGATTTTCGCACTTTTTATAATAGTAATCATAAAAAAAAAATTGATTGTGCATGCGTCACGAAAACACTATGTTATAATATTTATCTTAAGTTTTGATGATTGAAAAAAAACATCAAGTTATTTCAGAGAACCATTCGCTATATTATACGTAATTTAGGTTTCCAACCGCTGATAAAAAGTTCAGCCGCTCCAATTTATCATTCTTTACAAGTGGTAGATCATATATGTTATGATCAAGCATATTAAATTAAGACTGTAAGTATACAATTGCCAGTTAGAAATGAGAAAATCAATGAGGATAAGTTACTTTCAACCGTTTTGAAGACTACCCAGTTTTAGCTTGAATAGAAGTACTTCGACAACTCCTGATGTGATGGAATATTTCCCAAAGTGACCTGAGTGGGAATATTTTCAGAGCATATTCGAGCTAAAGTTGAAAAAGCTAAAGGAACTTTTAATGACATTTATTACAGTGTAAAATTTTGATAGAGGTAATGTCATTATGTCGGAGACAACTACAGATGATCGTTGAAAATCAAATCGGACTATTAGAGCTCTTCAACTAATATAAATGAATGCAAATTCAGATTCGGAAGAAATCTAGCGCATCTTTCAATGTGCATCATCACAAGATTTCTGATCACATTAAAGCGATCACATTTTAAAGATGCTCATTTAGCACTCGCATATCAGAACCTATCACATCATTCGAGGATCTTTCAATACTACTTCACCAACTCAAATTGTTACAAGCTAGCCGTTGGTTATTTGTTTAGTTGTCTGATGAGCTAGGGGCTCTTAAACAGTAGACTTATAAAGTGGTCACTAAGAGTTTCAATTGAGGGATTTGATAAGAACTACAGAAAATGAATTGTTACAAACAATTGTAAACAAAAATCTTTTATTAGAATCCTTCCTAAATAAAAAAAGAGGTGACGTAGGAATGCTTATCTTTGAACATCTAGCCGTTTAAGGATATTAATTTTAAAAGCTTAAAATGTAATGTACCGAAACTTTAAAGCTACTTAGAATTTGCGGAAAATAAATTTTTTCTTAAATAAGTAATAATTTCTCAAAATGAAATAAAAAATCAAATGTTTGTCTAAATATTTGAAATGTAAAAGAGCCTGCAACAAGTACTCATTTAAACAACGTAAACTAATTTCATGAAAAATCAGAGTAAAGGAATTTAACATGCATAAAATTCTTGAAAACTTAAGCGGTCCTTGGGTTAGGCCTCCGCACCGTCCGAGCCAACTCACTGGTCCCCGCCTTTCACCTCCTCATACTCATCCTCACCTGCGTAGATCAAGTCTAGTGAGTCTAAAAACTCAACATGTATAAACTGAGATTAGCAAGTATTACATAATAAAATCACATGCATTTAAAAGTGGCACATACATACTTAAACTCTGAACATACTAACATAAACATAGATGTACCATCATTTCATAAATATTTTCATAAACATGCTGTTTCATACATACTTAAACATGCATAAACATCATCATTTTACGTAGAGATATGTTTCAAAACAAGTGACCCATAATATAATGCGCCTGATCAGACTAAACCACAGTACTGGGCTTGCAGGGATCATCACAGCCTTTCGACCGAACATCCACTCCCACATACATAAGTTCCCTAGTCATGCTTTACCGGGTGGATTGGTCCCTGGTTCTGCTTTACCTGTTCCCAATCCTGATCAAAACCCGGTCAAGCTTTATCAGGGTGGAGAGGTCACCAGACACGTTCTCCGGCTTCCGAACCCGTAACATAATTGGTCACAGACATTTCGCATACCTCAAAAATATAAAACATTTTCTTTTGCACGTCGAACATACTTATAGAGCGTTGAGGACTTCTTTGGATCTCACTTAGGCGTCTACGGCACACACTCAAACATTTTTTTTCAGAATGCCTGGCGCTCGGGCGGTAACATTTTACCGCTCGGGCGCGCCTGTCCAGAAGGCCTGGCTCTCGGGCGGTAAAAGCTTACTGCTCGGGCGCCGCCCAGTTCCAACGAAGCCTGCAAGTCGAAATCTTCAAGAAACAAAAGAATACATTTTATAACAGTTTGATAAGTCACACGAGAAAAATCATAATGCACTCGTCTCATGTCCAAAAATTACGATTTTACTGTCAAATAGAAGATATAAATAAGTAATACATTTTATAAGTTGAAAGTTTTTACAGAAAACCAATTGAAAATTCGCAGGATTCGAAATGACAGCAGAGTCGGTTTTGAGATCTAAAATTTTGTTCCAAAATCGTTCCAAGCATCAACGCTCAAATTTTTGCATAACATACACAGATTTTTACATACAATATGCATCAAAATATTAACTATGACAAGTTTGATGCGAAAAATGAAAGATTATACATGCCTTTGTGCTAAAACGCACAAAGATAACGAATACCGACGCGATGGATTACGGGGGATGAACGGGAGACGCTTGCTGCAAGTTTTCTTGCTAGAAACAGAACGTGAATCTTTAGGAATTGAAAGGAATGGTGGCTGCTGAAAGAAGGCTCAAGAAACCTAGCCTTGCCCCTTCAAATTCAACGTGTGTGTGTTGTGTGTGTGTGTGTGAGTGTAATAGTTTAGGTTTAAAAATAATTGCTTAATTAACTAATTAGGGGCTAAAGTCATGCTTAGCTAAATAATCAGTGATAAAATCATACTAATCTAACTATTTAATATAACTCAAATATTTAATAAAATAATTAAGTACCAAATTTTCAAGATTAAAATTCTCAAATTCAAATTAGTATGTTTGAAAAGTTTAAAATCTTAAAATCATCAAATAAATTAAATTAGGTTTTAAAATGTTTAAAATTTCATAAATCATTTAAAATATCAATTTTCTTGACTTGAAATAAAATACCACATTATTCATACATCGCCTAAATCGTCTCATGTCTCCTATCCCGATCTCGTATCGAATATTCGCCTGAAACATAAAACTCAATAAAACGTTTTAACGTGCATCAAATAAATATGTAATAATTTAAAATAATGCAAATCAAAAATCATGCATCGATAAAAAAATCATTTTAAAAAAATTAAATAAATAATTTAATAATTTAATAAATGCTTGAGTTTACGTATACTGATTTTTGGGCTCTACAATTCCTCCCCCACTTAAATAAATTTCATCCTCAAAATTAAATATTACCAAACAACTCCGGGTAGCGACTTCTCATATCTGTTTCGGCTTCCCAAGTGGCCTTCTCCACTGATTGATGCAGTCACTGGACTTTGACCAACTTGGTCACTTTGTTTCGAAGTCTCTGCTTCTGCCTGTGCAGAATTCGGACATGTCTTTCTTCATATGACAGATCTGGAGCGAGCTGCAACGGCTCAAAACTCAAAACATGCTAAGGATTTGCCATATACTTCCTCAGCATTGAAACGTGGAACACCTTATGTACTCCGGCCAAATTCGGCGGTATAGCTACACGATAAGCAAGTGTACGAACTCTGTCAAGAATTTCGAATGGCCCAATGAATCTCGGACTCAGCTTGCCTCTCTTCCCAAACCTCATAACACCTTTCATAGGTGCGATCTTCACGAATACGTGATCTCTTCTTCTCTTGTCAGCATTACTCTTTTGGCAACTCTGGGCGGTCTTCTTCCTGTCTCAGATCTTGACCACCATATCTGTGGTCTGCTGAACAATCTCTGGATCAAGTTCTGATCTTTCACCAATTTCATCCCAATGAATCGGCGATATGCACTTCCTTCCATACAGTGCTTCGTAGGGAGCCATACCTTTAGATGATTGAAAACTGTTGTTGTAGGTAAACTCCACTAGGGGTAGTTTCGATTCCCAATTCTTATGGAAATCGATCACAAAAGCTCGCAACAAATCTTCCAATATCTGAATCACTCACTCAGACTGGCCATCTGTCTGAGGGTGGAATGCTGTACTGAATAGCAGCTTCGTCCCCATAGCTGCATGTAAACTCTTCCAAAAGGACGATGTGAATCTCGGGTCCCTGTCAGACACAATAGAAATTGGGATCCCGTGCAATCGGACTATCTCTCGGATATAGAGCTCTGCATATTGAGTCATGGAGAAAGTCGTCTTCACCGGTAAGAAGTGTGCCGATTTAGTAGGTCGATCCACTATAATCCAAATGGCGTTTGATCCTCTGACTGATCTCGGCAATCCAACAAAAAAATCCATGGTGATATTCTCCCATTTACACTCAGGAATAGAGAGCGGTTTAAGCATCCAAACTGGCCTCTGATGCTCTTCTTTCACTTCCTAACAAGTGAGGCATTTAGATACAAATCAACGGATGTCCCGCTTCATCCCTGGCCACCAATACAGCATCTGTAAGTCTTTGCATTCTTGGTACCCCTGGATGGATAAAATACGGAGATGTATGTGCCTCTGTCAAAATATTCTCTCTGATCGAATCAACACTAGGCACCCACGTCCTTCCTTTGTACCTCACAATACCATCGGACACTGCGTAGAGTGCACTTCCCTTGGCTTCATCCTTCATTCTCGATTTCTGTAACTGTTCATCTGAAGGCTGACCTCTACGGATTCGGTCTAGCAAAGAAGACTGGACTGTCAGATTAGACAACTTGGGAGCTCTGCCATTAGGATAAACTTCTAGACCAAACCTCTGAATCTCTGACTGAAGAGACCTCTGCGCTAACAGCTGTGCTACGACTTTTACTTTCCTGCTCAAATCATCTACCACAACATTAGCTTTCTCTGGATGGTAGCTAATTTCACAATCGTAGTCTTTTACTAACTCCAAGCACCGTCTTTGTCTCATGTTCAGCTCTTTCTGCGTGAAGAAGTACTTGAGACTCTTGTGGTTAGTGAATATCTGGCATTTCTCGCCGTAAAAATAGTGTCTCCATATCTTCAACGTAAAGACAACGACAGCTAACTCGAGGTCATGAGTCGGGTAGTCTTCTCATGCACTTTCAACTGTCTGGAGGCATATGCTATAACCCGACCATGCGTCATCAATACTGCACCTAAACCGAGCTTAAAAGCATCGGTGTATAACAAAAATTGCCTTGTCCTGATGGCATGGCTAAAATTGGCGCTGTGATAAGAGCTGACTTCAAAGTATCAGAGCTCTTCTGACATTCTTCACTCAACACAAATTTAGCATTTTTCTTAGTCAATGAAGTGAGTGGCACTACAATCGAGAAAAACCCCAGAATATATTTCCTGTAATAGCCTTCCAAACCTAGGAAACTACGGATCTCTAACGCATTCTTCGGCTCAAACCATTCTTTTACTGCTGCCACTTTAGCTGGATCCACCTCATTGCCATTGCTAGATATGATATCTCCCAAAAAAGCTACTTTCTCCGACCAGAATTCACACTTACTGAATTTTGCAAACAAATTGTGACTTTGCAAGACTTGGAAAACTGTACCCAAATGCCGACTGTGTTCCTCATGGCTCTTCGAGTATATAATAATGTCGTCAATAAATACTATGACAAACTGATATATGTAGGGCTGAAATATATGATTCATTAGGTCCATAAAAATTGCTGGAGCATTTGTCAGTTCTAATGGCATCACTAAGAACTCGTAGTGCCCGTATCTAATTCTGAAGGTTGTCTTATGAACATCTGCATCATTTATCTTCAGTTGATGATACCCAAAACATAGATCTATCTTAGAGAACACTGTAGCTCCCTGCAATTGATCGAATAAGTCCTCGGTCCTTGGTAATGGGTATTTGTTCTTGATCGTTACCTTGTTCAATTCTCGATAATCGATACACAACCTCATGCTCCCATCTTTCTTCTTTACGAAGAGCACCGGTGCGTCCCATGGTGAGAAACTAGGACGGATGAATTTTTTTTCTAGGAGCTCCTGAATTTGCTGTTTGAGCTTTAACATCTCTGCTCGAGCCAAACAGTATGGTGCATTAGATATTGGCACAGTGCCTGGCACAAGGCCAATCGCGAACTCCACCTCTCTCTCTGGTAGAAGGCCTAAGACGTCGTCGGGGAAAACATCAAGAAAGTCTATGACAACTGGTACATCAGATATCGACGGGGTGGGTGCGTCAGGTGTTGAAATAATACTGGCCAAGAATTCCTGACACCCCTTATGTATAAGTGTTCGTGCTTGCATGCAAGAGATCATGCGAGGGAAACTTCTCTACCTGTCCGACTCAAAAAGAATTTTCTCCATGTCCAACGGTCTTAACAACACTGATATTCTCTTAAAGTCAATTAGAACTCTGTTCTTCATCAGCCAGTCCATCCCCAAGATAATACTAAAGTTTGGCATTGGCAACACAACCAGATCTACATAAACTAGGTGGCCCTGTAGTTCAAGATTGATATCTCTGAACACGCTAGTAGCTGATAACTCCTCCCTTGATGAGACTTTCACGAAGTAGCTCACGTCGAGTCTAATGGACTTGACATCCAAATAATTAGCGAACGTCTCTGAGATAAAAGAGTGAGTGCCCCGGAATCTAACAAGGCCTTCGTGGCTACTCTCTTTATGAAGATATTTCCCTAGGGACGTTAGCGCAACACATAAATTTATACCCCAAAATACTAATCTTAAACTCATGCATAGTTGTAAATCTCTATCCAAAGTCTCCAAAATAAAAAAAACAACATAATATTATTCCCAAGTAAAATTCGAAGCATGAATGATGAAAATAATAATACGGTGTTGAATTAGATAGGTTACCTATCAAGAGAGTCGTGTCTGGGTTCGCCTCCTTGGCCTGCATGGCGAACACTCTCTCCTGGATTGGCTGCCTCCACTACGAGCAGTCCTTTAGCATGTGATTACTGGCTCCACACTTGAAACATTTGCCCGAACCCCATAGAAATTGTCCCATATGATGACGGTTGCATTTCGGGCACGCTGGATACTCATCATGCTTCTGAAGAGCCTTCTTTTTCAAGATAAGACATTTGTCTTTTGGCGGTCCTTGAAACGGCATATTTCCCTGCTGCCCCTGCTGGGAAAGGTGCTGCTGGGGAACCTGATAGGGCCTCTTGCCCTGCCTGTCATTCTCAATATCCCTCTGGTCATGCTCTGCCGTCAAGGCTCTCGACACAGCAATAACATAAGTGGTGGGACCAGCAACTCTAACATCATGGCGCAAGACCGGCCGTAATCAATCGATGAAATGCCTTAGCTTCTCTGGGAATCATTTGCAATTAGGGGCACGAAGTTACACCCCCTCTCAAACTTCCTTACAAATTCTGCTACGTTGTTGTCTCCCTGTCGCAAAGTCATGAACTCTCTAGTCAATCGGGAGCGTACTTCCCCGGTGAAGTACTTGGTGTAAAACACCTTCTTGCAACCCTCCCAAGCAAGGGTCTGCAAATTAACTGCCACCGATGCACTCTCCCACCACAGTCTGAAATCCCCTGTGTTGGAACATCTCATGTTCGCAATCTTACTTTTGATGCTAACAAAACTTGTTTGTTTGTTTTTAATAATCTACATTAGTGCGCAGATAACTGAAACTGAAATAATCAATTACGAGCCAAAACTGAAGCTGTCGAAGACGCCAATTGAAAGCGTCAATGTCGAGGCCTGTATTTCGTACTTGTAATTTTGCGAAATTATTTAAAATTTTTCTCTTTAAATAAATAACATGCACCTTTCATAAAATAAACTGAGAAATGGATTTAATTTTTTAAAATAACAGCGGAAGTAAATATTGTTTTTCAACTCAACAACTTAAAAATAATTTAACATAATAAAACTGAGTTTGAACATAAAAAGGTGAATAAACTGAAACATGAGGTCCTCGGGTTCCTACTACTGCTGACCCAAGCTAGCTCGCTGGTCCCTGCCCTCGGTCTCGATCTCATCAGTACCTACAACAATCAAGTCTATTGAGTCTAAAGACTCAACATGCATATACCGTGAATAACAAGTAAATATATATCATAAAATTTCGGGTAACGTAAAAATATCGTATCGTGAAGCATAAAGTGAAAATCGTGTCATGAGTATTTATAAATACGTGCATTACTAAAAATCATACGTAAAAGATTTGCTCGATAGAGCCCTGTCATAAAATATCATAATGAGATTTTTCTGGTAGAGATAATGTATCAATACAAGTGGCCCGTAACATAACATGAACGTCTAATCAGACTAAACCACAGTATACTGGGCGGTATAGATCACCACAGCCCTTGTACTGGATGTCCGTACCCATACATAAACATAAACTGGTCGTAAGTCACCGGGTGGAGATCCCATAAGCGTGAGGTGGCCACAAGACATAACACATATATCTCAAAATAAACATTTTATATTTTATGCACATAATATAATTATAACACTGCTTTTACCGAATGAGTTGGATTGTTCCCAGGCATGCTGCGACCTAATTCTAATATGAGACACATGCAAATATTTTTATTTTGAGAACAACTTCGTAATCGAACCAAAAACGTGGCCAACAAGACCAACAATTAAATTTCTAATCATGACTCCGTACCAACCCGAACCAACATCGAACCATCATTTAGTCATGATTAAAATACACTTAACATGATGAAATAATAACCCTAAGAATTGTAATCTACGAAAATTAGTGAATGGAGGCCAAAATCTTGAAACGCTCTTTCGAGAGTCACTTTGGCACATTGCACCGTAAATTCTCGTACGAACTCTAAACTTAACCGAATCACAAACGGCCGAAAACATGACCTTTCCAACTCATTAAGGTACTGTCCAGTCCAAGGCCATAGGCTAAAAGCTAACCAAGAACTCGCACAACCCCTCTGAACCGCAGCAAAGCTGCTGTCAAAAGCCGTGGCAGCAACAGTGCTTCCCTTGCGTGGTTTGTGAAACCAATGGCCATTGGGGCTTGAACCACCGACCAAAGTCTCTTACCAACATCCTAAGGCATGTCTTGAACCATGGCTAAGGGCTAAAAGCCAACCAAAATCCAAGCACATACCTATGACAACTCAAAGCCCCAACCGAGAGCACCAAGAATTCTGTACTGTGATGTATTGAATTATCTTGCTGTCTTGCATCGTTCCAGTGGACATATGATCGACCATGGCTCAATCTAGACTTGATGAAGTGTTGTATGAACCATGGCTAAGGGATAAAAGCCAGCTAAGATCCACCCAACACCCCCAAAGCAGAAACCATCTCATACAAAAAAATTCAGAAAATGAAACCGTGGGGCATTTGTCTTGTTGTTTAAAAATCTTGATGGATTCGTGTACCAAGCCTTGAAAGGCTGTGTTGGTCACATCCTAGACATTTTAAGGGAGGCTTCCAACCATGGTTACAGGCCTTGGACCAACCATGATTCGAACACTCACCTTAGACAACCAACAATCAAAACCCGAGACTCAAAATTGCAACTTTAGAAGAGTTGCTATCAAGCCTTCCTATGGCATGCATGGACTTGAAATAATGAACCGACATGACTCTAACCCACTCTAGTACATGCATAGATGCAGCCTTGAGCGCCTGGAACCGAGCCAACCTCCTGAAATCACAAAAACACTCAAACCGTGAAGCATAGAGGAACGGCCGAGAAGTGCTTGCACAGAATTTTCGAAAAAAATTCTTGCTGTCAAATTCATTGCTGCTTAAATCGTGAACATATGATGTTTTAAAATATCTATAGGACTTGATTGAAGAGAAAAGAACAGTATATAGATGCCTGAAATTTGTTTTTGAAAGAAACAAATCAATACGACGAACACGGCGCGGCGGAGACGGAGTTGTATTTTTCTTCCTTGTTTTCTTACTGCTAGTTCACGATTTCTAGCTAGTGTTTTCTCTAAAATTCTCGAAGGTAGGTTGAGGGAAAATGGCTAGGTAATGGAGGTGAAGGTTGCCAATTAAATGAGGAGGTTGAATGGCAAATCAAATCATTCTATCCTAGTTGGTTGAGAGATATGGAATGATGTGTTATATTATTGGATTGAGGAGGATTTGGTGGGTGTGATGGCCGAGCTTTGATGTCTAAAGCAAGGTAAAAATATTGCTTAATCTTGTATTTTAAATTCCTAAAGCTTTAAACACCCATTATGTATTTTAGTGAATTAACAATTAAATTAGGATAAAGATTTCTTGCATGGCATGGCTTGGTCTAACAATTTACTATTAAAATGTTAGGTTTTAATTTCTTGGATATATTAGGGCTAAATTAATTTATTCCAATTGGCAATACATTTTAATTTAAGCTTTATTTAATTATTGGACATGAAAGAACTTATTTACTAATTTAACTCCAGTTAACTTAATAAATCTTAAAAACCTACTTTCTCATTAAAATAAATTATTCCTTGGCTTAAATTAAATTTAGGAGTATTTTCTTATTATTAAATTTTATCTCAATACTCCAACTCCAGTCCGGCCTCGCGTATTGATCCGAAAAGATAAAACTAAGCTCTTGCGATTAAAAATAAATAATCATAACTTAACAAACTTTGAAATGAATTAAACACTCCATGAATGCAAATAAAAAAATCATTTTTAATTTAAATAATAGCAATTATGCATGGCTTATACGTAATCTTATTTTTCGGGTTCTACAACTCTCCCCCCTTAAAAGAAATTTCGTTCTTGAAATTAAAACTTACCGAATAACTCGGGGTATCGACTCTTCATCTCTGGCTCAGATTCCCACGTAGCTTCTTCCTCCGAATGATTAAGCCATTTGACCTTCACTAGCTTAACCAGTTTGTTTCGAAGCTTTTTCTCCTGTCTGTCTAAGATTTGCACAGGTCTTTCTTCATAAGACAGGTTCGGAGTGAGCGGCAACGGTTCGAAGTTCAAGACGTGCGAAGGATTTTCCATATACTTCCTCAGCATAGAGAAGTGGAACACGTTGTGTACTCCGGCCAGATTCGGCGAAAGAGCAACACGATAAGCTAACGTCCCAATCCGGTCGAGGATCTCAAATGGTCCGATGAATCTCGGACTGAGTTTTTCTTTCTTCCCTAATAGCATGACACCTTTCATAGGTGCTATCTTCACGAAAACTTGGTTGCCAACGGCAAACTATAGATCTCTCCTCCTCTGATCCGCATAACTCTTCTGTCGACTCTGAGCAGTCCTCAACCTATCACGGATCTTGACTACTACGTTGGCAGTCTGCTGAATGATCTCCGGACCCAATTCTGACCTTTCCCCTACTTCATCCCAATGAATAGGCGATCTACACTTACAACCGTACAGTGCTTCATATGGAGCCATACTTATAGATGACTGAAAACTGTTGTTATAGGTAAATTCCACCAAAGGCAACTTCGACTCCCAACTCCCCTAGAAATCGATGACGCATGCACGGAGAAGATCCTCCAGAATCTGGATAAATCTCTCTGACTGCCTATCTGTCTGAGGGTGGAAAGCTATGCTAAACAACAAGTTCGTACCCATAGCCGAATGCAAACTCTTCCAAAATGAGGAAGTGAATATAAGATCTCGGTCAGACACTATGAAACGCGGATACTATGAAGTCGGACTATCTCCCGGATATACAACTCTGCATACTGAACCATGGTGAAAATCATTTTAATAGGCAAGAAGTGCGCTGATTTGGTAAGACAATCAACAATCACCCAGATAGCATTTGACCCTCTGATTGACTTCGGCAAACCTACCACGAAGTCCATGGTAACATTATCCCATTTCACTCGGGAATAGAAAGAGTCTTGAGCATACCTGCTGGTCTCTGATGTTCCGCTTTCACTAGCTGACACGTCAAACACTCGGACGCAAAACGTCTGATATCCTTCATCATTCCGGGCCACCAATACAACAACTGCAGATCTTTGTACATCTTCATACTCCCAGGATGAATAGATTATGGCGACATGTGAGCCTCAGATAAAATATCTGCTCGAATAGAACCGCTGCAAGGAACCCACATTCTGTCTCGATATCTCACAATATCGTCGCTAACTGTATACAAAATACTGCCCTTGGCCTCATCTCTCTGCCTCCACTTCGCCAACTGCTCATCTGCTGACTGTCCACTGCGAATACGGTCTAGAAGAGAAGACTGAATCGTCAAAGTAGATAGACGGGGAACTCTACCTCGAAGATATGTCTCTAGATCAAACCTCTGCATCTCAAACTGAAGAGGTCTCGGAATCGCCATATGAGCCATCACCGCGACTTTCCTGCTCAATGCATCCGCATCCACATTAGCCTTGTCTGGGTGGTAGCTAATGTCACAGTCATAGTCCTTCACTAGCTACAACCAACGCCTCTGACGCATATTCAACTCTTTCTGCGTAAAGAAGTACTTGAGGCTCTTATGGTCGGTAAAGATCTGGCACTTCTCTCCGTACAAATAACGCCTCCAAATCTTCAAGGCAAGTACTACAGCTGCCAACTCTAGGTCGTGGGTAGGGTAATTCTTGTCATGGATCTTCAACTGACGAGAAGCATACGCTATCACTTTCCATGCTGCATCAACACTGCGCCTAAACCGAGCTTCGAAGCATCGGTATACAAAACGAAATCTCCGAGCCCTGACGGCATGGCTAATACCGGTGCTGAAATAAGAGCTTGCTTCAAAGTATCGAAGCTCTTCTGACACTCATCGCTCCACACATACTTAGCATTCTTCTTTGTCAACGATGTGAGTGGAACTGCAATAGAGGAGAATCCCTGAATAAACTTTCGATAATATCCTGCTAGCCCAAGGAAGCTTAGGATCTCTGATGCATTCTGCGGCACAACCCAATCTCTTACTGCTGCAACTTTCGCTGGGTCTACCTCAATACCGCTGCTAGAAACGACGTGGCCTAAGAACGCCACCTTCTCTAACCAGAACTCGCACTTACTTAACTTTGCGAACAACTTGTGCTTTTGCAAGGTCTGCAATACTGCGGTCAGATGTCTGCTGTGATCCTCTTGATCCTTTGAGTAGACGAGAATGTCGTCTATGAATACTATCATGAACGGATCAAGATATGGCTGATATACGCGATTCATGAGATCCATGAAGATCGCTGGCGCATTTGTCAAACCAAACGGCATCACAAAGAACTCGAAGTGGCCATAACGAGTCCTAAAAGCAGTCTTGAGAACATCAGCGTCTTTCATCCTCAATTGGTGATAACCAGAACGCAGATCAATCTTTGAGAATACTGAAGCTCCCTGCAACTGATCAAATAAATCCTCAATCCTCGGAAGTGGGTATTTGTTCTTCACTGTAACTCTGTTCAATTCCCAGTAATCAATGCAGAGTCTCATCGAACCATCCTTCTTCTTCACAAATAAGACTGGCGCGCCCCATGGAGAACAACTCGGACGAATGAATTCCTTGTCAAGAAGTTCTTGAATTTGCTTCTTGATTTCTGCCATCTCTGTCGGTGCCAATCGGTACGGTGCTTTTGAGATCGGTGCGGTAGGCATAATCTCAGTAGAAAACTCCACCTCTCGCACAGGTGGCATACCAGAGACGTCATCAGGAAAAACGTCTAGAAAGTCCCTGACAATTGGGACATCGGAGGCTGACTGACTGGGTTTCTCGGGAACAGATACAAAAGTCGCTAAAAATGCTCGACACCCTCTATGCATGAGCTTCCTAGCCTGGACACAAGATATTATACACGGTAATTGAAAGTACCTGTCTTGTTTGAATAAGAACTGCTATCTCCCAAGCGGTACTAGAATAGATCTCCGCTGGAAGTCAATCAAAACCCTGTTCCTTAATAGCCAGTCCATACCAATAATGATATCAAATTCTAGCATCGGCATTACGATAAGATCCGCATAAACAAGATTACCATGAAGTTCGAGGTCTATGTCCCAGATCACATTAGTAGCTGTCATCTCCTCTCCAGAAGGCAGTACTACGGAATACGCTATATCTAGCCCAATGGTCTTGACTTTGAGGAAATTCACAAAGGTCTCCGAAATGAATGAATGAGTTGCCCCTGAATCTATCAAGGCATTTGTAGCTGAACCAGCTATAAGAATTCTCCCTGAAAGGTTGGAACATCATGCTAAACCAATAATTTTGAAAGTTATAGTCATGCAAAGGTCAAAGTTCTTCTACTCTAAATTCACGAAAGTAACACTGATTAGAACATGCAATCCTATCACCAATTCTATGTTCAAGATCTTAACCCAGACTCCCAAAACATTACATCTCAAATATAAACTTAAAGCTTTAAGATACCTGTCAAGAGCATCGTTTCCGGGTTTGTCTCCGCTGCATGGAGAGCAAAAACTCTGCCTTGGGTAGGCAGACTCCGCTGAGAGCAATTCTTCAGTAAGTGGTCAGAACTACCACACTTGTAGCACATCCCGGAACCATACCTACAAACTCCAGTATGGCGGCATGAGCACTTGGCACAGAATGGGTACTCCGAGGTCCTCGGGACTAACCGTCCCTGCTGCTGCTATCCTCTGTTCCTGGATGGGCCGTGGAAAGGCTTCTTACTCTGATGCTGCTAATAAAGAGGGCGGGGCGGTGCTTGGACTGGTCGCTTGCCCTGGCGATCTCTCTCAATATCATTCTGATCCTGTTCTGCAGCTAGAGCTCTGGAGACAGTGTCATCATAGGTAGTATGGCCAGCCACCCTAACATCACAGCGCAAGATCGGCCGCAGACCATCCATAAATTGCCTCAACTTTGCTCCAGCATCGTTTGCAATCAGTGGTACGAAATGGCAACCCCTCTCAAACTTACGGATAAACTCCGTAACAGTCATGTCTCCCTGCCTCAGGGTCATAAATTCCTTGGTCAACCTGGAATGCACCTCGTCAGTAAAATATTTAGAGTAGAATACCTCTGTAAAGCGCGTCCAACTCATAGTGGCCAAATTCAGGGCTACAGATGCTCCTTCCCACCACAAGCAAGCGTCTCCTCCAAACAGATAGGTCGCACAACGAAACCTATCCTCATCTCCCAGCTCCATGAATTCGAAGATAACCTCTAGGGACTTAATCCAGCCCTCGACAATCATAGGATCTGTCGTCCCTGAGAACTCCTTCGGTCTCATCTTCATGAATCGCTCATAGGTAGCCTCAGGCCTCGTCTACCTGGCTACCCCAGCATTGTTCCCCGCAAACTGTGCGAAGAACTGTGTCATTCCAGCTAACATCTGGGTGTTCATGTCCGGTGGAGGGGGTGGCGATAGATCTCTCTCCTGCCTATGATCCTCACCGTCCTCATAACGATGCTCCTCATCTCTCGTGCGATCGATAATGCGTCTAGGAGGTATACTGTTCCATGCATAATCCACACGTAACCAAAATGCATAATTCTATTATTTCTTTAAATTTAAATAAACACTGTATAATCATAATCCGAACATAAAATATTTCATGAAAACATGCTGTTAAAATATTTCATGCTTTTAACGAAATGCGTAAACGTAAAACTTATAGACCGTAGGCATGACTTCATGAGCTTCTCGAGGTCAGTAGTAGTACAACCCTTTACAAGAACATAGGCTTTGATACAAACTGTAATGCCCCAGATTCGACGACTGTCCTCACTGTATCAAGACGGGTCTTTCCAACGTGCTTATGTCCTCACTCACACGCACCCTAGGAAACTTCCCAGGAGGTTACCCATCCCAGAATTTCCCCAAGTTAAGCACGCTTAACTTTGGAGTTCTTATGTGATGAGCTACCGAAAAGATGATGCACCTTCGTGATATGAGTAGTACAAATCAAATCTTTTAAACCCTCTTCAACTGTACAGTTCATTACATTGAACAGTCTCGGAATCCCTCTCATTCCGATGTAGGATCGGTTCATTCATGTTCCCTCCATCTAGAAGCCTGCCAGGAGCCGCTCATTGTCCGTGCAACCTCATGGCACCGGCGATCATCCCCCGCCCTCTTCGGCCTCGGGCCTCACATGCCCACAAGCTTCCGCTTGGTTCGTCCCCGAACCATACCGTACTAAGAGAGGTCGGCTCTGATACCAACTGTCGAGGCCCGTATTTCGTACTCGTAATTTTGCGAAATTATTTAAAATTTTTCTCTTTAAATAGATAACATGCACCTTTCATAAAATAAACTGATAAATGGATTTAATTTTTTAAAATAACAGCGGAAGTAAATATTGTTTTTCAACTCAACAACTTAAAAATAATTCAACATAATAAAACTGAGTTTGAACATAAAAAGGTGAATAAACTGAAACATGAGGTCATCGGGTTCCTACTACTGCTGACCCAAGCTAGCTCACTGGTCCCCGCCCTCGGTCTCGACCTCATCAGTACCTACAACAATCAAGTCTAGTGAGTCTAAAGACTCAACATGCATATACCGTGAATAATAGGTAAATATGTATCATAAAATTTCGGTAACGTAAAAATATCATATCGTGAAGCGTAAGGTGAAAATCGTGTCATGATTAAATTATAAATACGTGCATAACTAAAAATCTTACGTAAAAGATTTGCTCGATAGAGCCCTGTCATAAAATATCATAAAGAGATTTTTCTGGTAGAGATAATGTTTCAACGCAAGTGGCCCATAACATAACATGAACGTCTGATCAGACTAAACCACAGTTTACTGGGCGGTATAGATCACCACAGCCCTTGGACTGGATGTCCGTACCCATACATAAACATAAAACGGTCGTAAGTCACCGGGTGGAGATCCCATAAGCGTGAGGTGGCCACAAGACATATCACATATATCTCAAAATAAATATTTTATATTTTATGCACGTAATATAATTATAACCCTGCTTTTACCGAATAATTTGGATCGTTCCCATGCTTGCTGCAACCTAATTCTAATATGAGACACATGCAAATATTTTTATCTTGAGAACAATTTCGTAATCGAACCAAAAACGGGGCCAACGAGACCAACAATTAAATTTCTAACCATGACTCTGTACCAACCCGAACCAACATCGAACCATCATTTAGTCATGATTAAAATACACTTAACATGATGAAATAATAACCCTAAGAATTGTAATCCACGAAAATTAGTTAATGGAGGCCAAAATCTTGAAACGCTCTTTCGAGAGTCACTTTGGCACATTGCACCGTAAATTCTCGTACGACTTCTAAACTTAACCGAATCACGAACGGCCAAAAACATGACCTTCCCAACTCATTGAGGTACTCTCTAGTCCAAGGCCATAGGCTAAAAGCCAACCAAGAACTCGCACACCACCTCTGAACTGCAGCAAAGCTGCTGTCAAAAGCCGTGACAGCAACCGTGCTTCCCTTGCGTGGTTTGTGAAACCAATGGCCATTGGGGCTTGAACCACCGACTAAAGTCTCTTACCAACATCCTAAGGCGTGGCTTGAACCATGGCTAAGGGCTAAAAGCCAACCAAAATCCAAGCACACACCTATGACAACTCAAAGCTCCAACCGAGAGCACCAAGAATTCTGTATTGTGATGTATTGAATTATCTTGCTGTCTTGCATCGTTCCAGTGGCCATATGATCGACCATGGCTTGATCTAGACTTGATGAAGTGTTGTATGAACCATGGCTAAGGGCTAAAAGCCAGCCAAGATCCACCCAACACCCCCAAAGCCGAAACCATCTCATACAAAAAAATTCAGAAAATGAAACTGTGGGGCATTTGTCTTGTTGTTTAAAAATCTTGATGGATTCGTGTACCAAGCCTTGAAAGGCTGTGTTGGTCACGTCCTAGACATGCTAAGGGAGGGTTCCAACCATGGTTACAGGCCTTGGACCAACCATGATTCGAGCACTCACCTTAGACAACCAACAATCAAAAACCGAGACTCAAAATTGCAACTATGGAAGAGTTGCTATCAAGCCTTCCTCTGGCATGCATGGACTTGAAATAATTAACCGACATGACTCTAACCTACTCTATTACATGCCTAGATGCAGCCTTGAGCGCCTGGAACCGATCCAACCTCCTGAAATCACAAAAACACTCAAACCGTGAAGCATAGAGGAACGGCCGAGAAGTGCCTTGCACAGAATTTTCGAAAAAAATTCTTGCTGTCAAATTTGTTGCTGCTTAAATCGTGAACATATGATGTTTTAAAATATCTATAGGACTTGATTGAAGATAAAAGAACAGTATATACATGCCTGAAATTTGTTTTTGAAAGAAACAAATCAATATGACGAACACGGCGCGGCGGAGACGGAGTTGTATTTTTCTTCCTTGTTTTTTTACCGCTAGTTCACGATTTCTAGCTAGTGTTTTCTCTGAAATTCTCGAAGGTAGGGTGAGGGAAAATGGCTAGGTAATGGAGGTGAAGGTGGCCAATTAAATGAGGAGGTTGAATGGCAAATCAAATCATTATATCCTAGTTGCTTGAGAGATATGGAATGAGGTGTTATATTATTGGATTGAGGAGGATTTGGTGGGTGTGATGGCCGAGCTTTGATGTATAAAGCAAGGTAAAAATATTGCTTAATCTTGTATTTTAAATTCCTAAAGCTTTAAACACCCATTATGTATTTTAGTGAATTAACAATTAAATTAGGATAAAGATTTCTTGCATGGCATGGCTTAGTCTAACAATTTACTATTAAAATGTTAGGTTTTAATTTCTTGGATATATTAGGCCTAGATTAATTTTTTCCAATTGGCAATACATTTTAATTTAAGCTTTATTTAATTATTGGACATGAAAGAACTTATTTACTAACTTAACTCCAATTAACTTAATAAATATTAAAAACCTAATTTCTCATTTAAATAAATTATTCCTTGGCTTAAATTAAATTTAGGAGTTTTTTCTTATTATTAAATTTTATCTCAATACTCCAACTCCAGTTCAGCCTCGCGTATTGATCCGAAAAGATAAAACTAAACTCTTGCGATTAAAAATAAATAATCATAACTTAACAAACTTTGAAATGAATTAAACACTCCATGAATGCAAATAAAAAAATCATTTTTAATTTAAATAATAGCAATTATGCATGGCTTATACGTAATCTGATTTTTCGGGTTCTACAGTCAATTGATCAACCAAACTAGACCAATTCAACTGATGTATCGTAAATGAGTTCAACTGAATGTTCAGTTGATAGGTTGATTCAGCAGGAAAACCTCAGAAGCCCGGCCAGCTGAAGGAGTGTTCAACTGATGAAGAGTCCAACTGAAATCAGTTCAACTGAACAAGAGTGAAATCAGTTCAACTGACGAGTCAACTGATTTCACCCGCCCAACTGAAGACCAGTTCAAGTGACCAGTTCAGAACATCAGTTAGGAGCAATCAGTTGCAGATCAAGACAAGCTGAACTAAGTGGAATACAGATGTACGCAAAGGTACAATAACTTTTGTCCAGTCAAAGAACAATAATGGACGTTGCATAAGAACTTAAAAACAAAAGTGTTCCAGAAAGACCAAGATAAATTTCGAGGAACAGATTCAAAATGCAACGGATACAATAATTGAGTCTCACTGTACGATCAAACTTTGCACCTTTAAAGAGAAGGTGATGATCAGTGAAGATATAATAAGACATATATAACACAAGAGAGAAAAGAGAAGGGCTCGCTTCAAAGTCATATCAGCTTAAGAAAGAAGCATTCAGCCCAGTCGAGGGAATACTTCAACGTGCTATCAGCTTAGATTAGAAGCATATTTCCCTCAGTGTGTGAGAACACTTTCGGGTTGTGTTTAGAGATCAGCTCACACACACACACCACACACTCAAATACAATCTTGCACAAAGACGTTAAACTTGTGTATGTAGTCTTTCTCACATAGACATTAAAGAAGTGTTGACTGGTAGGTGATGCCTTCAGTCTAGTCTAGGAGTTCAGTTTAGGCAGTAGTGTAAGTCCTAGCTAGGTGGGTTTGTACAAAGTGTTGTATAGATCAAAGTCTTCTAGTGAATCCTACCCGAGGTGGTAGAAGGGGTGACGTAGGAGAAGTTGATGTCTCCAAACATCCATAAACATATCTTGTGTACTTTAACTGTTAACCCCTTGCTTTAAACTGACTTGATCAATTCAAGTTTTTATCAGTTCAGTTCTCACCATAACTGAACTGATACATGCGTAAATTGATCCCCCTTATCTTCAGTTAATCAGTTACACGAGAGTAAAAGCTTTAAAATTTATCAGTGTTTCTTAACGAAGGATTATTTCGTGTGTTTTCCGCTTGGTTTTAACTCCAAACTCGATCTAATTCATCGGCGAATACATTCTTAGAACACAAACTATTGCAGCTCTTGGATAATATTTTGTTTGAAGCACCACAAGGTGCTAGGCAGATGTTCCTTCACCCTGTCAACAAAAAAATGGCACATCTGACTCTGTCCGCATCTTGAAGCTCCATAAAAGTGAATATCACCTCGATGGACTTAATCCATCTCTGAGCTATCATCGGGTCAGTAGTCCCCGAGAACTCCTTTGGATCCATTCTCCTGAATCACTCATACACCACCTCCGGCCTCGGCGGCCTTGTTCCCTTAACTACTCCATCCTTGTTCCCCGCAAACTTTGCGAAGAACAGGTCATCCCTGCAAGCATCTGCGCCTGCATATCTGGCGGTGGGCGACGAGGGGCAGCCCTCTCCCCATCCCAAGCCTCTCTATCCTCTTTACCTGGTCCACGTGCGATCATACGTCTAGGAGGCATACTGTTCCAAAGTTTACCCAACACGTAAACCAACATGCAAGAACATACTATCCTTAACAAAAGATGAAGATAAATCGATTTTTACACATGTACATGCTGAAATCATGACTTTGATGACTACCACATGGAAGAATTATAAAACTTAACAATTTACAGACTTGAGGCATGACTTCATGAGCTTCTCGCAACAGACAATAGGCATAAACCTTTACAAGAACACTGGTCTGAATGAAATAAGTAATAATTTTGCGGAAAATAAATTTTTTTCTTAAATAAGTAATAATTTCTCAAAATGAAATACACATAAAATTTTTGTCTAAATATTTGAAATGTAAAAGAGCTCGCAACAAGTACTATTTTTAACAACGTTAAATAATTTCATGAAAAATCAGAATAAATGAATTTAACACGCATAAAATTCTTGAAAACTTAAGAGGTCCTCGGGTTAGGCCTCCGCATCGTCCGAGCCAACTCACTGGTCCTCGCCTCTTGGCTCCTCGTACTCGTCCTCAATATGTATAAACTGATAGCAGCAAGTTTTACATAATAAAACCACTTGCAACATACTTGAACTGTGAACATACTTACATAAACATAGACGTGCCATCATTTCATAAACATTTTCATAAACTTGTTGCATCATACATACTTAAACATGCATAAATATCATCATTTTGCGTAGAGATATGTTTCAAAGCAAGTGACCCATAACATAATGCGCCTAATCAGACTAAACCATAGTACTGGGCTGGCAGGGATCATCACAGTCTTTCGATTGAACGTTCCCTCCCACATACATAAGATCCCCGGTCATGCTTTACCGGGTGGATTGGTCCCTGGTCATGCTTTGCCGCTTCCCTATCCTGATCAAAACCCGGTCATGCTTTTGCTAGGGGGAGAGGTCCCCGGACACGTTCTTTGGCTTCCAAACCCGTAACATAATTGGTCACTAGAAATTTCCCATACCTCAAAAATATAAAACATTTTTTTGCACGTCGAACATACTTATATAGTGTTGAAGGCTTCTTTGGATCTCTCTTGGGATTTTACGGCACATACTAAAAAATTTTTTTTAGATTGTCTGGCACTCGAGCGGTAACATTTCACAGCTCGGGCGCGCCTGTCCAAAAGGTCTGGCGCTCGGGCGGTAAAAGCTTATCACTCGAGCGTCACCCAGTTCCAACGAAGAATGCAACTCGAAATCTTCAAGAAACGAAAGATTACATTTTATAAAAGTTTGAGCAGTCATACGAGAAAAATCATAACTCGCACTTCTCTTGTCCGAAAATTACGAATTTAACGTCAAATGAAAGATATGGAAAAATACTATGTTTTATATATTGAAAGTTTTTCTAGAACTGATCGAAAATTCGCAGGATTCGAAATGACATCAGATTCAGTTTTGAGATCTAAAATTTTGTTCCAAGATCGTTATAAGCATCAACGCTCAAATTTTTGCATAACATACACGGATTTTTACATACAATATGCATCAAAATATTTACTATGAAAGATTGATACGAAAAAATGAAAGATTATACATGCATTTGCGTTAAAACGCACGAAGATAACGAATAACGATGCGGTGGATTACGGGGGCTGACCGGGAGACGCTCGATGCAAGTTTTCTTGCTCGAAACAGAACGTGAATCTTCAGGAATTGCAAGGAAAGGTGGCTGCTGAAAGAAGGCTCAAGAACCCTAGTCTTGCCCCTTCAAGTTCAACGTGTGTGGGTGTTGTGTGTGTGCGTGAGTGTGTAATAGTTTAGGTAAAAAAAATTGCTTAATTAACTAATTAGGGGCTAAAGGCATGCTTAGTTAAATAATTACTGCTAAAATAATATTAATCTAACTATTTAATCTAACTCAAAGATTTAATAAAATAATTAAGTACCAAATTTTCAAGATTAAAATTCTCAAATTCAAATTAGTATTTTTGAAAAGTATAAAATCTTAAAATCACATAATAAATAAAATTATGTTTTAAAATGCTTAAATTTTTACAAATCATTTAAAATACCAATTTTCTTGACTTGAAATAAAATACCACATTATTCATACATCGCCTAAATCATCTCAGGTCTCCTATCCCGATTCCGTATCGAATATTCACCTGAAACATAAAACTCAAAAAGACGTTTTAACGTACATCAAATAAACATGTAATAATTTAAAATAACATAAATCATAAATCATGCATCGATAAAAAAAACATTTTAAAAAAATTAAATAAATAATTTAACAATTTAATAAATACATGGGTTTACGTGTACTGATTTTTAGGTTCTACATAAAAAATATTAAAACGGCTCGTCTTTAAGAAAATATTTTATATATTTTATTCACTCCCTCTCTAAACTCTGTTCTGATCCCAAAAACTGGTATCAAATAGGGTTTTCCTTGAACTCTGATAATTATATAATTGATATGGCATCTTTTAATAAGATCCCGATGTTCTCAAAATAAGATTATGACGATTGGAAAATTCGAATGCTGACACATCTAGCTACTCAAGATGATGACATGTGATATGTTATCACTAATAGTATGATAAAGATTCTGAAAACAAATATAGCAGTTGTATTGACCGAGGACGCATCACAAATGATCGAGAAACACTGGTCAGAATGGACTACTGATGACAAGAAGAAAGCTAATTATCTTAATTTCATGGTGTATTCATAAAATGACCATATGATTTATAATATAAAACACAATCAATAAAATATTAAAAAATAAAATAAATTTTAAAAATAACAAAAAAATTAGCCTACTTAAATAATTAATTCAATTAATTGTAATTATCTTGTATTTAAAAAAAAAAAACCAACTTATACAGACAAAACGTGCAAGTATATAGGATTTACTAATGTATATTTAATTATTTTGGGAACAAAAATATAGAATATGTAAAAATGTGGTCACCGTGAGGATTAATGTGCACACTTGTGAGTCTAAATTTTAGCAATTAAGAAAGCAGCTTAGTAATGAGATAGCAACCCTTGCTGATCAAATGATAGCATTCAGTAATCTTGATAACCACAAGCCAAATCCAACACCATTTATGTAGCAGATGGACTCATGAGTATTACATGCTTAATTTTCCACATCTTTCAATTTTTCATCGTCACATCTCATGAATCAAACGGTAGTACATCTCTCAATGATCTTGACCCTTAGTCCCAACGAGGCTACGAGCCTTGCAAACATGCCCTTTAAGGCCTTGCAAGGTGACAAAGAACACACTATATGTATCGTAAAGAAGATACACGATGCACACAGAATCAAATGATTCAAAAATAAGTGGCCATGATCAACGTCCTCCGTGCGAAAATATTGACGAAAATGCCAGCAAATATCTATTTGATATAAAGCTATTAATCATGTTTGATGTTATTATTCTGTAGTGGGAGAGTATAAGCATAAAGCTTCTTTATGCAAAGATATGCGCCTCTTTAAATTTATCTCAATCAATACAACAACGCAAGAACCTCCTTTTTCTTTATTTCTTTAGATTTTTTATCTTATTGCTTTATATATTTCTTGTCTTCCTCTCCTCATCCTTTGCATCAACAAAAATAGCCAAATCTTGGGCCTAAATCATGTGTAGTATGGCTTTGGCACATCCATTTTTCCTTTTTCTGATCATGTTTTCTTCGTTTTTTTCTTGCCTTGCTACCCCTGAGATTCAGTCTAGGTTCTTTGATCTTGCGAAAAGTACACTCTCGGGGAATTATTCAGGCAAATGGGACGATGGAAAAGGGACCAGTTATTGCAATTATACAGGGATATCTTGTGATGATCAAGAAAATGTTGTGCAGATTGATATTTCTGGATGGACTCTATCTGGGAAATTTCCTATTGATCAAGTGTGCTCCTTTCTTCCAAAACTACGGGTTCTTCGTGCAGGCAACAACAACTTTGATGGGAACTTCCCTAGTGGCATCGTGGCCTGTACTTTGTTGGTAGAACTAAATATGAGTCATGGACATTTGACGGGTTCATTACCAGATTTCTCTCCATTGAGATCTTTAAAGACTCTTGATCTTTCTTACAACCGTTTTTCGGGTTACTTCCCTTTATCAATCATAAATCTCACCAATCTTGAGGTGCTGAATTTTAACGAAAACGAAGGGTTCAGCTTGTGGAAACTGCCACACAACATATCGAGTTTGATCAAACTTAAGTCCATGGTGCTGACTACTTGCATGCTGTTTGGCGAAATCCCGAGCACTGTTGGAAACATGAGCTCCTTGATTGACCTTGAATTGAGTGGCAATTATTTGACTGGACGAATTCCTAAAGAACTTGGAAAGCTAAAGAATTTGAAGCAGCTGGAACTTTACTACAACCAACTCGACGGTGAAATACCCGAGGAGCTTGGAAATTTGACAGAACTAAAAGACTTAGACATGTCTGTAAACAAATTAAGTGGCAGTATACCAGAATCCATATGTTTGCTCCCGAATCTGAAAGTTTTTCAACTTTACAACAATAGTCTGACAGGGGAAATCCCGGCTGTTATTGCAAACTCAACAACGTTAAACACGTTGTCCCTTTACGACAACTTCTTGACAGGTGAAGTGCCACAAAATCTTGGAAAGTCATCAGCCATGGTTGCCTTGGATTTATCTGAGAATCATCTTACGGGGAAACTTCCCGAGGGGTTGTGCAGCGGAGGGAAACTGAACTACCTACTCATGCTTCAGAACGCGATCTCTGGAGAACTGCCTGGAAGTTACGCAAAATGTGAGTCTTTAATCCGTTTTCGTGTTAGCAGTAATGATTTGGAAGGAAATATACCAGAAGGGATATTTAGTCTTACTCATGTTTCGATAATCGATGTGGCGTATAATCATTTGAGTGGTTATATTCCAACATCTATTGAAAATGCTAAGAACTTGTCAGAACTTTTCATGCAAGGGAACAAGATTTCAGGAGTTATTCCATCTGAAATCTCTCTTGCTGTTAACTTGGTTAAAATTGATCTTAGTAATAATCTTTTGTTCGGTCCCATACCTTCGAAAATTGGAGACTTGAGATTGCTCAATCTTCTTCTTCTACAAAGTAACAACCTGAGTTCTTCGATCCCCGAATCACTTTCTTCACTGAATTCTCTCAATGTTCTTGATCTGTCAAGTAACCTGTTAACTGGAGAAATCCCAGAAAAGCTAAGTGAACTGCTTCCCAATTCTTTAAACTTTTCGAACAATCATCTTTCAGGACCAATTCCCATGTTATTCGTAAAGAGTGGATTGTTAGAGTGTTTTTCAGGCAATCCAAACCTCTGTATGCCTTCTAATCGTTACTCGTCTGATCATAACTTTCCGGTATGTTCTCAAGTTTATAACCGGAAGAAAATAAACCACGCTTGGCTTATCGGGGTCTCTTTAGGAATCGTAGTTCTTGGAACCATCCTGTTTCTAAAAAGATGTCTAAACAAAGACAAGAAAATGATTGGAAATGAGGATACAGTTTCATCATCAGTTTTTTCATACGATTTCAAGTGTTTCCACCGGTTAACCTTTGATCAACAAGAGATCATGGAGGCCATGGTCGAGAAAAACATCGTGGGGTATGGAGGATCCGGGACCGTTTACAAGATTCATCTGAAGCATGGGGAACTTGTTGCTGTCAAGAAACTCTGGACCAGTCGAAAAGCTAAAGATTCACCTCCTGAGGACCAGTTGATTCTTGATAAAGGACTCAAAACCGAGGTAGAGACTCTAGGAAGCGTTAGGCACAAGAATATTGTGAAATTGTACTGCTATCTTTCCAGTCCAGAATGCAGTTTACTTGTATATGAATACATGACAAATGGGAACCTTTGGAATGCACTTCACAACGAAAAATTCTTCATCTTGGATTGGCCTAAACGACACCAGATAGCACTTGGGATTGCTCAGGGATTGGCGTATCTTCACCACGATTTGTTGTTTCCCATTATCCATCGAGATATCAAGTCTACCAACATACTTTTGGACGTTGATTACCAGCCAAAAGTCGCAGATTTTGGGATTGCTAAGGTTTTGCAGGCTAGGGGATCAAAAGATTCTACTACCACTGTTATTGCAGGAACTTATGGCTACTTGGCACCAGGTTACATTCTTGATCATCTGAGCTTCACAATACTACAAAGTCATTTTGGACACTAAGTTTTTAAAAAAATAATTTATTAGGCCTTCAAATAAAGCGTTTTCTAAACAACTTTCTCATCTAAAACGCACTCTAAATCTCTTTATTTTTGTGACAGAATATGCTTTTTCCTCCAAGGCGACGACCAAGTGCGACGTGTACAGTTTTGGGGTTGTATTAATGGAACTAATAACGGGTAGAAAGCCGGTTGAAGCCGAGTTTGGTGACAACAAGAATATCATATATTGGGTTGCCACTAAGGTGGAGACTAAGGAAGGGGCGTTGGACATACTCGATAGACGAGTTTCGGGGTCATTCAAAGAAGAGATGATCAATGCTCTTCGAATCGCCATACGTTGCACGTGTAGGACCCCAGCTCTACGTCCCGCGATGAATGAGGTCGTTCAGTTGTTGATCGAGGCAGATCCGTGTCGATTCGAATGTTGCATGACATCAAACAAGTTGAAGGAAACTGCAGAAACCACTACCAAGCCTAAAAATAGCCTTGATCAATGATATTTTCAAGTCAGACATGGAATATGTGTAAGTGAAAGTGTTGCATAAAAGGATTAGGTATAGTATTGGCTGTCTTTATGTTCCTAACATAAGTTGGAGTACACATGATATTTACTCTTTGGTCTTTGTAGTTGCTTATTGTAAATATTTTGAAAAATTTTGAACAAGCTACGTGCATATATGTGTGTGTGTGTGTCAGAGAGAGAGAGAGATTATGAAAATGTTTACAAGTGACTCCTATTTTATATTTTTTTTTACAGAGCTATTTTTCATTCAAATCCTTCATTGTTTTTACATGTTACATGAATAATTTTAAAGGGAATTACTGGTTCTGCAAGAATGGATTGAATTCAAAAGAAGGATGCTGCAGAAAATGTAAGATCAAAGAAACTTCTTTTAGCGAGAACAAACATAAAGTAGAAATGAATCATATTAAGACTTCCTAATAAGATTAAACCACAATATCGAATTCGAAAACGCGATAAACTCATTTTATGTACTCTAATTAGTCTTTACACTTCTTTTGGTACATCAAAATCATAATAAATTTGAGATTTTTTCGAATGTGTTTCATGTGCTAGATCACAACATATGAAACTGCCCTACAACACATGAAATTGCCCTCATCAATGAGTTGACAACATGATCAACCTAATGTTAAATGATAATTAAATTAAAAAGAATATTTATGTCTATAAAATATTTTGAAAAAATTATGTATTTTACACCAATAAGTTGGATACACTTGGACCATGATGATCATCATTATTGGACCAAAAAAAGAAGAAGGAAATAATTCTCTATTTTTTTTTTCAACTTATTTCCCTTTTTTTGTAGGTGAAAGAAGTCCAATCAAATGAAAGTGATTGTAAAGAAAAAGAATGTGCTGATTCGAAGGGACTCCTTTGGTTTGCATGAAAGTGGGGTTTCTGATTCTGCCATGTACAATTTGCGTCTGATTTTTGGAGGGTTCTATTTTATCCTATCTTTTTTTTTTTTTGCATTTAATAAATAATTTATTGGAAAAAGAATTTTATACATAGCTGATTGATGGGGGTTTCATTGTCTCAAATTGGAAAAGGGCACAAAAGTAAAAGCATTATCCTAATAATTAATTTTATAATTTCGTAATTATGCTCAATGACAGAGCAAATGTCAACATCTTTAATTGAAAGTTCATACATATTCCATTAGTAGTGTATTTAAAAGTAGGTCACTTATCTCTCAAAAAAAAATTATGCAACTTACCTCCATATTTTAATATTTTCGTGTATCACAACTCACAATTAAATTAAAACAAATAAATATATATATAGAGAGAGTGTTTGTAGGATCAGGTGAAATATTTAGAGTAATGGTATATACATTGTTATAAATTTTTTTCTTCTAGTTAATTTAACTGGGTTGAAAACTAAATTATAAATATTCTCGAGTGTTTATATCAATTGACTAACAAATAAGTGCGGAAAAAAGTCGGACCAATAGATTAAAACAAATCATCAACAAGGTTGGCTAAGTGAATTAAAAAGTAAACTGTAGTGTGGAAAATGCACAAGTATGTTTCTAAATGTTCAGATACTCAAGCTCCTACGTCACTCTTTCTTCCGTTTGAAAGATTCACACTAAAAGACTTTGGATTATACAAGTGATTCGCAAGATCTCAGTCAGTTTGGACTTAAATACTGTCAAACTGAAACTCCTAGTATATCTCTCCTGAAAATAGACAGTATGCAAAATGCTATTCGAATGTAATAAATTTCAATAATATCTTAGCATTTAATTATCCTTAAATGATCAGATACAATACATTTTGAAAGTGCGCTAGACTGATTGATTTTTGTTCAGATGAAAGCTTGAATATTTAATCTTTCTGAGTAGTTGGAATCCTCTATTGTTCAATTGAATTTTTTCTCTATATAAAGTTTCTGAAATAAAAGATATGTTCCAAAGAAAAGTTTCGTTAGCTTGTTTTTAAGTCCATGACAACATATTTCTGACAATCGTACACTATTACGATCAGCTTTGTATCGTACAGTGTTGCGATCAGTTTTGTCTGCTGGTGTAAACTGATCCTGGTAAACCAAATGTGTGTAAACTGAAATCTTGGAAACCGAATGAGAAAACTGATAATCTAATAAGAACTATTTCAATTTGGGATCATATCAGTTTTATTCTACTATACCTGTTCATCTTAGGTCAATTTTACCTTAATTATTTGTTAACACCAAAACATAAAATTTATTGATCCAACAATTTCTCCCTTTTTGGTATTTGATAAAATAAAGATTATCGTCCAGTGTAGGCTATTGAAAATAATGAGAAAATGCATAAACTGATAAGAGCAATTTTCCGAAACTGATAAAAGAAATATGATAAACTACTATCTCTTGTCTTCATTCTTGGATCTTGCTTCCTTTTCTTTTTATTTTTCTTTTTGTCAACACCAGGAACAACTACATAACTTTATAGAATATGCACGACTGAGGCCATCTGAGCAGACATAGTGCTGATCTTGGTGGAAAGTTGAGTGTGAACCGAGTCAATCTTTGAGGCGATCTTATCGTGAACTAAGTCTATTTTCTGAGAAATAGCATCATGAGAACTAGATAATTGAGACGTTAAAGCATAGTTCTTCCTCATGGAGTCTATTCGATGAACATGAAGTGAACATATTTGGATAAATTTTTAATATCCTTGACCACATTGTCTTTGAGATTCTCAATATCAATGTCAGTCAGTTGTTGACTTGTCTTGACTTGAAATAGAAGAGCATTGACTGTAGTCAGATTGGAAAGGATGTTTTCCATTCGATAGTCATCTCATATCTTCAGTTCTGGTGATTCAGCAGTGCCATGTGCTTTAGGATCGGAGAATATGATAATTTGGTTGTTTGGCTTAGCAATGTTGTAACGCCCCAGATTCGACGACTGTCCTCACTGTATCAAGACGGGTCTTTCCAGCGTGCTTATGTCCTCACTCACACGCACCCTAAGAAACTTCCCAGGGGGTCACCCATCCCAAAATCGCCCCAAGTCAAGCATGCTTAACTTTGAAAATCTTATGTGATGAGCTACCGAAAAGAAGATGCACCTTCGTGATATGAGTAGTACAAATCAAATCTTTTAAGCCCTCTTCAACTGTACAGTCCATTACATTGAACAGTCTCGGAATCCCTCTCTTTCCGGTGCAGGATCGGTTCATTCATGTTCTCTCCACCTAGAAGCCTGCCACGAGCCGCTCATTGTCCGTGCAACCTCATGGCACCGGCGATCACCCCCCGCCCTCTTCGGCCCCGGGCCTCACATGCCCACCAGCTTCCGCTTGGTTCGTCTCCGAACCACACCGTACTAAGAGAGGTCGGCTCTGATACCAACTGTAACGCCCCAGATTCGACGACTGTCCTCACTGTATCAAGACGGGTCCTTTCCAGCGTGCTTATGTCCTCACTCACACGCACCCTAAGAAACTTCCCTGGGGGTCACCCATCCCAAAATTGCCCCAAGTCAAGCACGCTTAATTTTGGAGTTCTTATGTGATGAGCTACCGAAAAGAAGATGCACCTTCGTGATATGAGTAGTACAAATCAAATCTTTTAAGCCCTCTTCAATTGTACAGTCCATTACATTGAACAGTCTCAGAATCCCTCTCATTCCGGTGCAGGATCGGTTCATTCATGTTTCCTCCACCTAGAAGCCTGCCAGGAGCCGCTCATTGTCCGTGCAACCTCATGGCACCGGCGATCACCCCTCGTCCTCTTCGGCCCCGGGCCTCACAAATGTCAACTGGTTCATCCGCTTGAGCAGCTTTAGTTTCAATGGCTTGAAATTTTATCCGGTCTGCTATGGCAACTGAGTCTTCAATGATAGAAAAAGTCGAGGCAAGATGGTTTTTTAGAGATTCAGTGATGAAGAATGTCTTTGGAATTATAACATCAGTAATTTGAGCAGATTCTTCAAGTGTCGATTCTTCAGTTGTCATCATATTAGCATTAGATCTTTCAATGTTTGTAATGTTGTTAACCATTGTTAACACAATTTGATCAGCATCAATCAGTTTTGCCTCCTCAATTAGTTTAGTTGGCAACTGTATATCTGTGGTTAAATTGAGTGACCACTCAATTGAGGCAGCAACATTCTCAATTGAGCTGGATGAGTGAACTGATGGATTCTTGATTTTCGGTTGTTGATCTTGAGTCAGTTCAGTAAATTTTTTGGGTAATTTCTTATTCTTTGTATCAATTGGAATGAACAGCTATTGGTCCATCTTCCAGAACTTTACTTCCATTTGAAGTTAGCTCAAATCTACATCCAACTGTGTGAATGTAACTCTATCATCGTGGGCAGTTGGACATGTTCGATCATAATTTCTTTTAGCTCCTCATAAATCAGTTATTTTCTTAATACGCGGGATATTGAAGAATTATTCCCTCTTTTCCAGTGCATGAGTTACTGACACAACTTTTACAGCTTTCATTACCATTTTCTCGAGAGCAATAAATTTCTTCATCGTCTTTTGTTCTTCAATTTCTTTGCAAGGGTGACTGTTTGAAACTGATATCATTCATCACAGATTTCATTCTTGATCTCAGCAAATTCATTTACTTCGTCAACCAAGAGGTCGATATGAGTTTGGATGGCAAACATGGGTATGAACTGCTCGGCTTCTTCCTTATTTTATTTTACTTTTCCTTCTGACACTTTAGAAGTGTAGAAGAAGCTAGGCCATATCTACTACGTTCAATAGGATCCTTGATTATTACGCTTTTGGGCCTAGTTGCTGGTAGAATAACAGGTGGAGCAATTGACTGAAGAGAGGCAGCAATTCCAACCAGGGTTAGCTTTTCTTTGGGCTCAGCAGAATCTCCCTTTTCACTTGTCTCAGTAGTAGCTATCTTGACATCAGTTTTGGGCAATGATAGATCAGTTTTCTAAGCTATGATCTCTTGCCTCTTCTCTTTCTCATCAAGTAATGGTGCCAGTTTGCCTGGTGTTGAGATCTGTTTGGCTTTGGTGGTTATGGCTTTCTTGACTGGTGGAGAGGCATGGACTTGAAAGCCTTAGATTGGCCAATTTTGGCTGTGGTGACATTAGTCTTGGAATTGTCTTGAACTCCTTTTTTACTACTATCAGTTGACTTGAAGATAGTTTGGCAGTGAGATCTTTGGGTTGCAGAGTGAATATTAATGATGAACTCAATAGTCTAGTCTTACGTAGAGTTTACGATTCACATAAAAAAAACCCTAGTTTCTTCAAGTAGACGACTCAGAGGGATCGCAAAGCCAAATGAATCTTTGGTAGACTAAACAAGGCCTTCAACATGTTGAATAGAATGGAAGACTAGTTCAACTTAATTCCTTTGATTACTGTAGTCATGATTTGAAATTTTTCCAATTTAATTGCATAAAAAGATCACGCCTTGGCCAATAACAATTTTCCCACAATATGACACAATATATGATATTCCGACTTAATTTACTTTTTAGAGACAAAGATCTTGATTGCTTTCTCAGGGGCAGAGAAGAGAATCAACATTTCTTTGATGTTTGTGGCCTCGATGGAAGAGAAGTTAGGCAGACCATCAGAGGGAAACTGAAAGATTTTTGTGAAGAAACCTTCGTCGAGGATGATTTCATTTCTTGCGATAGTGAACAATAGCTTCCCATCACTAGTCACTTTCCCTTTTTCATAGATATTTAGCAGCTCAGGAACATATATATCCTACGAAGAGCTCAATGAAAATTTGAGTTCAGATGACTCAAGAGCATTGAAAACTTCCGGAAATAAAGCGTCTCCCATGGCATAGATAGAATCAAAATCTACTTCAAGAGCAGTCATGATGTAAGAGGGTGTTGCAGTTGCCGCCATTTTATAGTATTAAGAGATTGAAGGTGTTTCTGAAAATCTCACAAACGATTGAGAGTATAACTATGAGATATTGCAGAATGATTTTCCGAAAAATGCCGAGTAAAAAGAATGTAAAGAGTCTAGACTGAACATATGTGTAGTGACTTTTTCAAATTCCTTTTGACACGAGGCAAAGGAAGAATTTGAATTAGTAACTTTTAATCCTTGAGATGGATGAAAGGGGATCGGTTACGCGTGCCCGGATACGCAACGAAAGTTTCAAAAATCATATTTTCAAGTAACAAAACCGAGCACCCCACTAAATGTGTAGCAAATAACAAAAAAAAAACACAAAATCATACATAATGTCTTTAGAATTTTTTACCTATCAATCACAAGGATTGATTATTGGCTCCAAATAAGTCGTAAACAACTTAGCTCTTGAAGGGTTGACCCAATCTACAAGCTTCCAAGAGCACATCTTGCTCAGGAGGATTATTTCCTTCAAATTAGGTCCATCACTAACTTCAAAGATCCACTCTACACTTGCACTAGAAAATGTAGAGTATTTTATTTTGAGAAGTTTATGCTCTTATCATCAAAATGAAGTAGCAATTTTTTATGAAGAAAATATGAGGAATTTTCGGCCATAAGCTTGGAGGAGAGAAGGGAAAGAAATTTTCTTGGTGCTTGAAAAAGTTAAAAGTGCATGTGCATGTGCATGACATGCCTTGTTTATTGAAAAAGTTTTCTCCCAACTTTTCACCTCCCTTGCATGTAATTTGGGCTTGTAACATGTACAAAGCTCATGGACTATTATTTTATAATCACAAACACATTTGAGATCAATTAAATCTTTACTTGAATTTACTCAAGCCCACTAGTTGAATAATTATTTTCAATTGGGCTCTACAAGGCCCAATGTTATTTAATTAATTCAACACTTGAATTAATTTAATTTTTTGGACTATACTAGGTCCACTAGTATTTAACTAATTCAACACTTGAATTAATTTAATTTAGTCCATAACAATGTTTATGAATCACAATTTCCAAATAAATTATTTATTTGGGCTAACTTTTAATTTAGAAACACTTTCACAAATTAAAAGTTACATTCCTCATAATCCTCTAATATAAGTAATATTTCTATTTTTCTTTGCGCTTATAACTCCTTTGTAAGCCATTCAACACATTGAACTATTTTTCTTCTCAATGGGATCTTGAAAGTTAGCACCTATATGACCCTCAATGGTTCAATAATACAAATAGCAGTAGGTTCACATCCTAATGTGATTCAGGACTAAACATGTCCTTATATGAGCATACCCCAGTTGCTCCATTCTTATTTATCAACTCCTTGAAAATAAGAACGTCAGAACTCAAGTCTGATAGTATCCAAACAATCATGTTAAAAGCCTAGCAGCATCGCTTACATGATTCCCTTGGTATCAAATGATAGTGCCTGCAAGAACCATTCCATTATGGTTAGCGTATAGTGCGGTCCCTTCATCTCATACATCCCGATCGATTCGACAACTATGGTATATCGAGAGTTGTCAAAAAATCTATACTCTGTGTCATGTCGTAGTTGCGTCGATGGTGTAATCTAAGAAATTCCTTTTGTAATTACCACCAACACTCTGATCAGAGATTTAAAACTACATACACATGAAATCACATAGGATATCCATACCCGAAGGTAAGCGGTGAATCCCCGATACAATGCATCGAATCCTATATGTTTCGACAAAACACCCAACCTTGCAACCTAATGACCCCATATGAGTCGGTAAACAAGTCAAAGTGCAATGCTAGCATATAGAGTCATAATGTTGTCCCGGATATTAAGGACTAATGCTGTACAACCATTAACTAGGACGTTTTCACTCGATAAGTAAGAACAACTTGGAAAGTCCTTTGTGGAGGGTTGTTCAGTGCACTCTACAAGGAGCATATATTTGCATGCTCAGACATCACAATGTCCTCTACCAATGAAGCATGGTACTCACATCGTAGATACTAGTCTCAAACTCGGGCGTCTTTTATCCTTCTTAACGGCGGCTGAATCGACTAGAAATTGTTTAGAATATATAGTATTCCAAATATGAGTTTCATGATGCTCATCATATGAGCATCTCATATTCTTTCTACTATTTTTATGTTCTAGGATTTATCTATGCAACTAGCATGGGTATACAGATAAACATGTTTAAAAAAAATATTTTCAAATATTATTAAAATAAGATCGTTTATACATAGAGTTTCAATGTGAACTCTCGGCCAACACTTGGCTCGAGGGGCACCTACTCTAACAATCTTCCACTTGCATTAGAGCCAACTAGCCATATGCTTCAAACCCATCGATTCGCGATACTTCTCGAATAATGGTCAAGTTAAAGGCTTAATTAGTGGATCAACAACATTATCTGCAGAGCTGACTTTGTCAATCGACACTTATCCTCTTTCCACAATCTCTTGGAGGATGTGGTACTTTCTCAATACATGTTTGGATTTCTGATGAGATCTTGGCTCCTTCGCCTGACCAATGGCTCTCGTGTTGTCACAAAACACCGGGACTGGAGCAATTCCATTAGGAATGGTGCCCAAGTTTTGGACGAAATTCCTTAACCAAACAGCCTCCTTTGCTGCAGCTGATGCAGCAATTTATTCGGCCTCAGTGGTAGAATCCGCAGTAATGTCTTGCTTGGAACTCTTTCAAAAGACAGTAAC
The DNA here is from genome assembly GCF_025594145.1 of Primulina tabacum. Classification (NCBI taxonomy): domain Eukaryota; kingdom Viridiplantae; phylum Streptophyta; class Magnoliopsida; order Lamiales; family Gesneriaceae; genus Primulina; species Primulina tabacum. The sequence continues at coordinate 31,035,491 of NC_134554.1, forward strand.
ACCATTGAGCATGAATACGAACACAAAAGTTGACTTTGAGTCATCGATATCTCTTTGGAAGCTAGAGTGGGTATAGCATTCCAATTTCAGTTCTCCACCCCATAAACCAAGAACAACTTATTGGTCCTTCTCAAATACTTGAGGATGTCTTTCACAACTTTCCAGTGTGGAAGACCAGGGTTCGATTGATATCTATTCAATACACTTAGTGCAAAATCCACGTCAGGACGTGTAGATATCATCACATACATGATACTACCAATTTCAGATGCATAAGGAATGCTTGTCATTCTCGTAATCTCTGCATCAGTCTTGGGAGACATAGACTTGGATAGGGACACGCCATGACACATTGGTAGATGTCTTCTCTTATACTCGTCCATCGAGAACCGCTTAACAATGGTATCAATGTATGTGGACCGGATGAGACCAATCAATCTTATTGATCTATCTCTACAGATCTGTATTCCCAATAAAACAGATGCTTCACCCAAGTCCTGCATCGAGAACTTACTCGCTAACCATATTTTAGTTGATTGCAACATCCCTACATCATTCCCAATGAGTAGAACGTCATCAACATAAAGTACCAGGAATGTCACAACACTCCCACAGACCTTCTTATACATATAGGGTTCATCGGGATTCTTAGTAAAACCAAACTCTTTGATTATACCATCGAATATGAGGTTCCAACTCCTAGATGCCTGTTTTAGACCATGAATATATTTCTGAAGTTTGCATACCATATGATAACTTTCGATAGATGTAAACCTTTAGGTTGAGACATGTAAATATCTTCCTTAATATCCCCATTAAGAAAAGCTGTCTTTACATCCATCTGACATATCTCATAGTCATACCATGCAGCTATGGCTAGCAATATTCTTATAGACTTGAATATCGCAATTGGAGAAAATATTTCTTCATAGTCAACTCCTTGAAGGTCAATACATTCCCATCCGCCCCAAGTTTCCTATTGTAAGTCCATTTACACCCTATGGGAACAATTCCCTCAGGTGGATCCACAAGATTCCACACTTGGTTCGAATGCATGGAATTCATCCCAGATTCCATTGCATCAAGCAAGTTGGATCAATCGGCATTAGATAACGTTTCTTTTAAGGTCATTGGATCACATTCATGGTTAGGCTCATCATGGCCCTCTTCAAGAAGCAGACCATACCTCATAGGTGGTCCCGAGACTCTCTCGGATCTTCTAGGAGCTTGTATATCTTTTATTGGCTCTTCGGGTGTGGGTTCTACAATCGTGGGTGTCTCTCTAACATCTTCGAGTTCTATCATTTCCCCTTTTCTATCCAATAGAAATTCCTTTTCCAAAAAGGTTGCATTCCTAAAAACAAAAAATTTTGTTTCTTGGGGATGATAGAAATAATATCCAACTAAATACCTTGGATATCCCACAAATAACATAAAATGGATCGAATATCGAATTTATCTCCCACTACCTGCTTAGCATAAACATGGCATCCCCAATTCTAAGATAAGAATATTTGGGAGGCTTACCCATCCATATCTCATATGGTGTCTTATCAACTGCTTTTGAATGGACATTGTTCAACAACAGTGCCGCTGTCTGAAGCGCATATCCCCAAAAGGATGGCGGTAACTCCGTGAACCTCATCATAGACCGAACCATGTCCATCAAAGTCTAGTTATGACACTCTGAAACACCATTCAACTACGGTGTAGCAGGCGGAGTCCACTACGAGAGAATCCAATTCTCCCTAAGATACTCTTGGAAATCGACACTAAAATACTCACCACCTCTATCCGATCGAAGTAACTTGATGCTTTGTCAAAATTGTTTCTCTACTTCATTTTTGAATTGTTTGAACCTTTCAAAGGCTTCAGATTTGTATTTCATCAAATACTCATACCCATACCTTGAAAAATCATCAGTAAATACGATATTCATACAGAAAATCTCATACTTAACAGAAATATTTCATAGTTTCCAGGCTATCATCTGAGCTAAAGCACTAACATATTACATTGTTGTATTTGATCTCTTAAGATTAGTTGTGTAACGTCCCGAAAATTTAAAGGTTCACGCGAACCACATGCATGCAATTATTAAATTCTCTTGTATTTTAATTAAATATTTTAATTGCATAAATTAATTATGTGGCACATATTTGTATTTTTAAAATATATTTTTCTACATGTAGCATTAAAAGGTATTTTTAAAGGTTATTCGAGTTGCGATCGAGGAACGGAGACCGGGGGCTGAAAAATAGAAAATGTTTTTATTAAATAATTGTTTTTAATTATTTAAAGTATGGGTGATGATTTTTCTTATTTTTAAAAATAAGAGGTTTCGAGGTGATTTTATACGCCGGGACGTAATTTTTATCGGTGTTGGTTTTTCAACAAAAATTCGAACGTGTTGGCAACCCGGCTAATAAATTCACAGACTTTATTAAACAAAACTATTTTTAATATTTTAATTAAAAACTAATAGGCTAATTGGGCCTAATTAATATGGTTAATGGGCCTAAGCTAGCAATTAGAGTTTAATTAGGATTTTAACCAATATTTAAAAATAAACCCACCCATTAAACCTACAACTACACGCCCCCTTCCCCAACAAATTCAGATTCTTTTCATCCCAATTTCTACACGGCACACACATCACAAAATTAAGAGAAAAGTTTGAAGGTTCTTCAAGGAAATTCAAGCCATGATCGTTCATCGCCGTTCTTCGCAAATCGTCAACGTTTTTATCGTGCGTTTAATACGCAGACACGCCATATTCTCCTTTTACGCATCATCACACTATATTATATAATTGTTTATGAAATTGCATGAAAATAAGTCACACAATTCACAATTTTCGTAACTATTCATATGCATGTGTTTAACTCTTGAATTTTGGTTCCAAAATCATGATTTAATTTGTGTTAAGGGACTGCCATGGTTAGGGTATGGATTAAGCATGTTTTTACACTAGTAGATACCAGCAGTTATCACATGTGGCTTGAGGGCACGGTTTTGTGAGTTAAGGGCTTGGCTTGGGTTCGTATGGGACCGGGGCTGGGCTAGGACCAGGTATGAGTCGGGAAGAGAGTCCTAGCCACGCTAGCTCTCGAGACCAGGGTTGGGGAGGAGTCCTATCAAGCTAGGACTCCCACCCGAGAGGTGATCAAGGGGCTGTGCATGGTGTTCAGCTTGTGCAGGGTTAAAAGGCTCGGCCAGGCGGCTCTGGGCTGGGCTAGGGTGATTCTTTAGGGTCCTAGGAGGGTGCAGGTTGGGCTAGTTCAAGGGATGGCTCGTTGGTTAAGAGGCTACGCAAGAAAACTTAGAGTCCTAGCATAAGTGGGTTCTCGGCCATGGCTGGTAGCTGATGTATGGCTTCGGTTTTCAACAAGGTTCGAGTCCTAAGGGCTCTACGGGTCCAGGAGGGTTCCTAGGGGGGATGACCATGAGTTGGTGCAGGGTGGCTCGAGGTGGCTCGAGCCAAACACAGAAACGCGAGGGAGGCACTATGGAAGCATCATGTGCGCAGGATGGGCTTCTGTATTCAGGTGGCTGCTGCGTGGCTTAAGGGGCTTGGGTAGGTCTGGGTATGGTCTGGGCATGATCCAGAGAAGGTTAGGGTCGTGTGGGCTCGGTGGTGGCTCGGCTGGGAGAGTCCTAGTTGTGTTAGGAGTCCTAGACATACAAGGAAGCACACACACAACACATGCAGTTTTTGGGTCAAGTTTCAGAAGTGTTTTGGGCAGGCCATGTCTGGCTTTTCGGGCTGAGCTTGCACAGTAGGGTCCCTAGATGGGTTGGCTAAGTTTTGGCTTGAGGTGGCTCGGGCGTGGCTCGAGTAAATTGGGAGGTGGCTCGGTGTGTTCGAATAGGTGTCAAAAACTAGATTTTAAGAACTAAAAATGAATCCATGGGTCCACGGGTGTGGCTCATGACTTGGAAGGATAGAATAAATCATAAAAAGGTTATGTTTAAAATTTGGGGTCAAAATAACGAGTTTTGGATTTATTCGGGATTTAATCGCCGCACGAAACGCTAATTAACGAGTTAATTGAAACGCTTAGTTCTAAGCTTTATAAAATTATGAAAAATTATATTTAAGCTTAAATAATTATTATAAGTCTAAGGTTTTGATTTGGGAATTTTATATTCAGATTTGGTTTAATTCGGGATTAAAACGCAGTAATACGTCTTATTTAAAAGATTAAATTAAAAGTCCTCGATTTAAGCTAAATAAAAATATGAAAAAATTCATGTAAGCTTAAATAATTATTCGGGACATGTTAGAGTCAATGGAATTAAGAAAATATCAAAAACGAGAAATTTTACATCTAGGGGTAAAACAGTCATTTTACACCTAGAAATTAGTAAACGTCATGGCAGTGTCCTGAAGGCTGATTTATATGCTAACATGATTATTTTAAATGTTTATGGATGCTTATATGATTTCATATGCCAAAATGTTATTTTAAAATTATTATGGAATTTTATACGTTTATGGATTTTTATGTCAAAATGTTTATGATTTAAAATGTTAAAATGTTCATTTTGAATGTCTATGGATTTTTATAATGAAACGTTAACGTTAAAGACATGTTGCATGCTTGGTTTAAAATGAAAAATGTTATATGCATGATTTTTATTAAGTGATGATAACATGTTGAAGGATGTGAAAGGATTGTGACTAACACGATGATATGTTGGAGATATCGTGAGGGTTATGGTCCCAGTGGGAGCCCGACGATCGTATTTCCTTGGACACGAATATGTATATGTATATGATGATATGTTAATACGTAAGGCCAATGCCCAGTTGACGGGTGAGAGTGTCGCCGGTGTCCCCGCCGCCCAGTACTGTGGTTACATGTAGATGGATCTATCGCCTAACACGTATATTAAAGTAACAATCAACGATCTGAATTTAACAAGCACGAACATGAATATGAATATGAATATGGACACGAATATGGACTTGAATATGAATATGTTTATGTGATATGTTTATGTTTTTATGAATCATGAAAATGTTTAAGTTTAAGTTTATGCATTTTCATGAAAATGATATTTTAAGTACAAATATTTTTCACTGTTATATGTTAACTGTATTACGTATTATTTGTTATCAAGGATATGACGTGTTGAGTCTTTAGACTCACTAAGTGTGATTGATGCAGGTGATTATGATAATAATGTTTATGGAGGTCTTGATGGTTGATCTGACTGGACTGAAGGTGCACATAATCCGAGGATCGACGCTAGTTTTTCGCACTAGTTTACGATTCATGATTTTAAGTGTTGTTAAAGATATTTTTACGACTTTTATTTATGTCATGAGTGGTTTTTGAGAGGTTATAGTATGTGCTATACTTTTCAAATCTTAGTTGGTTTATTTATTTTAAAATGATGTCAAAAATATTTTATGCTTGTGTATGCAATTCGGCCGATGCTAAGTGAGGTTTTAAAAAAAAATTCTAGTACTTTTTAAGAAAACGAATAAGCAGACGTTTCAGTTGGTATCAGAGCAATGGTTCTGTAAAGGGTTGTGCCACCATCAGTGCTGGGAAGCTCAGTCGTCAAGCCTCAACTTGTAAGTTTAAATGCTTTATGTGATTTTAAGATGTTACCTGCATAAGTACATAAATAATATATTTACGTCACATGTTTAATAGCTTCATGATAATATATGTTTTTATGCATTAGAATTTTTATACGTGATACGATATGATTTAAGAAATTATTTGATTTCAACTTATGTTGGCTTTGTGGTGGAATTGGACGATGTTGATTTTGGGTTTTAGTATTAATGTCTACTTTTTGGGCTATAAGTTAATCGTGAATATTATGAACGCTTTTGGGACATGTAGATTTTCTAAGAAAACATTGAGGATTCGGGGTTACTAGATGAATTAATTTTTGGGAATTAGTCATAAGAGATAATGATTTAAGGATTTGCAATGACTTTGAGAATAAGAAAATGTATAAATTTGGGTTTTAAGTTTTGGTGAAAGGTAAAATTGGTTATAGGCATTGATTTTTGGGTAAATAAGTTTAAAATTTTTGAAATTTTGTCATGGGAAACATGTAGAAGAAAATTAAGAATGCCGAAAACTTATGGGTTAATCATAAGATTTTCGAAATTAAGGACCAAGTGGATAATTTTTGGGAAAATTAAGAATTTATTTTGCAATTATTAAGGAATTTGAGAACTAGTTTAACAATAAGTGAGAATTTAATGGGTTAAATGATAAGAATTTTCGATTATTTAGACTTTTAAGAATATTTGGAACCTTGGAATATCTTGGTTATAGTGTTATAAGAAATGTTAATCAAGGATTTTTAAGGATGAATCGATATTAGGCTTTAAAAATCTAAGTGTTAGCAGATGCGTTTGGGATTTAAGATTGAAATATGATAAGTTAATGAATATTTTGGGTATAAATTAAGGAAAGTAAGATACGATAAGTATGTTCATCTATCTTTTGATATTGGGAATTGTAAGAAAAATTGAAATTCGAGGTTATAATAGTAATAGCACTAAGTGATTATTGGTCTTTTTAAGTTGCGATTTGAAAATAAGGATTTAGAAGGAAAAATTAATTGGGATCACGGAGACGTAAGGACATTCTAGAACTTAAGTTTGATCAGAGTAGCGTAGCGGAAGCGTGGATTTTTGGGATACTAGAACTAAGTCTAAACTTTGGGTTATTAAGGATAAGCGAATTTCGAGGACGAAATTCAATCTAAGGGGGGAAGATTGTAACGTCCCGAAAATTTAAAGGTTCACGCGAACCACATGCATGCAATTATTAAATTCTCTTGTATGTTAATTAAATATTTTAATTGCATAAATTAATTATGTGGCGTATATTTGCATGTTTAAAATATATTTTTTTACATGTTGCATTAAAAGGTATTTTTAAAGGTTATTCGAATTGCGATCGAGGAACGGAGACCGATGGCTGAAAAATAGAAAATGTTTTTATTAAATAATTGTTTTTAATTATTTAAAGTATGGGTGATGCTTTTTCTTACTTTTAAAAATAAGAGGTTTCGAGGTGATTTTATACGTCGGGACGTAATTTTTATCGGTGTTGGTTTTTCAACAAAAATTCGAACGTGTTGGCAACCCGGCTAATAAATTCACAGACTTTATTAAACAAAACTATTTTTAATATTTTAATTAAATACTAATGGGTTAATTGGGCCTAATTAATATGGTTAATGGGCCTAAGCTAGCAATTAGAGTTTAATTAGGATTCTAACCAATATTTAAAACTAAAACCCACCCATTAAACCTACAACTACACGCCCCCTTCCCCAACAAATTCAGAATTCTTTTCCTCCCAATTTCTACACGGCACACACATCACAAAATTAAGAGAAAAGTTTGAAGGTTCTTCAAGGAAATTCAAGCCATGATCGTTCGTCGCCGTTCTTCGCAAATCGTCAACGTTTTTATCGTGCATTTAATACGCAAAGACACGCCATATTCTCCTTTTACGCATCATCACACCATATTACATAATTGTTTATGAAATTGCATAAAAAAAAGTCACACAATTCACAATTTTCGTAACTATTCATATGCATGTGTTTAACTCTTGAATTTTGGTTCCAAAATCATGATTTAATTTTTGTTAAGGGGCTGCCATGGTTAGGGTATGGATTAAGCATGTTTTTACACTAGTTAGGGTCCAAAGAACACAACTAAAACGTTGCACATCATGAGCATAACAGTAGATACCAGCAGTTATCACATGTGGCTTGAGGGCTCGGTTTTGTGAGTTAAGGGCTTGGCTTGGGTTCGTATGGGACCGGGGCTGGGCTAGGACCAGGTATGAGTCGGGAAGAGAGTCCTAGCCACGCTAGGTCTCGAGACCAGGGTTGGGGAGGAGTCCTATCAAGCTAGGACTCCCACCCGAGAGGTGATCAAGGGGCTGTGCATGGTGTTCAGCTTGTGCAGGGTTAAAAGGCTCGGCCAGGCGGCTATGGGCTGGGCTAGGGTGATTCTTTAGGGTCCTAGGAGGGTGCAGGTTGGGCTAGTTCAAGGGATGGCTCGTTGGTTAAGAGGCTACGCAAGAAAACTTAGAGTCCTAGCATAAGTGGGTTCTCGGCCATGGCTGGTAGCTGATGTATGGCTTCGGTTTTCAACAAGGTTCGAGTCCTATGGGCTCTACGGGTCCAGGAGGGTTCCTAGGGGGGATGACCATGAGTTGGTGCAGGGTGGCTCGAAGTGGCTCGAGCCAAACACAGAAACGCGAGGGAGGCACTATGGAAGCATCATGTGCGCAGGATGGGCTTCTGTATTCAGGTGGCTGCTGCGTGGCTTAAGGGGCTTGGGTAGGTCTGGGTATGGTCTGGGCATGATCCAGAGAAGGTTAGGGTCGTGTGGGCTCGGTGGTGGCTCGGCTGGGAGAGTCCTAGTTGTGTTAGGAGTCCTAGACATACAAGGAAGCACACACACAACACATGCAGTTTTTGGGTCAAGTTTCAGAAGTGTTTTGGGCAGGCCATGTCTGGCTTTTCGGGCTGAGCTTGCACAGTAGGGTCCCTAGATGGGTTGGCTAAGTTTTGGCTTGAGGTGGCTCGGGCGTGGCTCGAGTAAATTGGGAGGTGGCTCGGTGTGTTCGAATAGGTGTCAAAAACTAGATTTTAAGAACTAAAAATGAATCCATGGGTCCACGGGTGTGGCTCATGACTTGGAAGGATAGAATAAATCATAAAAAGGTTATGTTTAAAATTTGGGGTCAAAATAACGAGTTTTGGATTTATTCGGGATTTAATCGCCGCACGAAACGCTAATTAACGAGTTAATTGAAACGCTTAGTTCTAAGCTTTATAAAATTATGAAAAATTACATTTAAGCTTAAATAATTATTATAAGTCTAAGTTTTTGATTTGAGAATTTTATATTAAGATTTGGTTTAACTCGGGATTAAAACGCAGTAATACGTCTTATTTAAAAGACTAAATTAAAAGTCCTCGATTTAAGCTAAATAAAAATATGAGATTCATGTAAGCTTAAATAATTATTCGGGACATGTTAGAGTCAATGGAATTAAGAAAATGTCAAAAACGAGAAATTTTACGTCTAGGGGTAAAACGGTCATTTTATACATAGAAATTAGTAAACGTCATGGCAGTGTCCTGAAGGCTGATTTATATGCTAACATGATTATTTTAAATGTTTATGGATGCTTATATGATTTCATATGCCAAAATGTTATTTTAAAATTATTATGGAATTTTATACATTTATGGATTTTTATGTCAAAATGTTTATGATTTAAATGTTAAAATGTTCATTTTGAATGTCTATGGATTTTATAATGAAACGATAACGTTAAAGACATGTTGCATGCTTGGTTTAAAATGAAAAATGTTATATGCATGATTTTTATTAAGTGATGATAACATGTTGAAGGATGTGAAAGGATTGTGACTAACACGATGATATGTTGGAGATATCGTGAGGGTTATGGTCCCAGTGGGAGCCCGACGATCGTATTTCCTTGGACACGAATATGTATATGTATATGATGATATGTTAATACGTAAGGCCAAGGCCCAGTTGACGGGTGAGAGTGTCGCTGGTGTCCCCGCCGCCCAGTACTGTGGTTACATGTAGATGGATCCATCGCCTAACACGTTTATGAAAGTCACAATCAACGATCTGAATTCAACAAACACGAACATGAATATGAATATGAATATGAATATGGACACGAATATGGACATGAATATGAATATGTTTATGTGATATGTTTATGTTTTTATGAAAATGTTTTTATGCATCATGAAAATGTTTACGAAAATGTTTAATATTAAATTTATGCATCTTCATGAAAATGATATTTTAAGTACAAATATTTTTCACTGTTATATGTTAACTGTATTACGTATTATTTGTTATCAAAGATATGACGTGTTGAGTATTTAGACTCCCTAGGTGTGATTGATGCAAGTGATTATGATAATAATGTTTATGGAGGTCTTGATGGTTGATCTGACTGGACTGAAGGTGCACATAACCCGAGGATCGACGCTAGTTTTCCGCACTAGTTTACGATTCATGATTTTAAGTGTTGTTAAAGATATTTTTACGACTTTTATTTATGTCATGAGTGGTTTTTGAGAGGTTATAGTATGAGCTATACTTTTCAAATGTTATTTGGTTGATTTATTTTAAAATGATGTCAAAAATATTTTATGCTTGTGTATGCAATTCGGCCGATGCTAAGTGAGGTTTAAAAAAAAAAATTCTAGTACTTTTTAAGAAAACGAATAAGCAGACGTTTCAAGTTGTGTGTTGCGACTTTGATTGTTGCACTCCCAAGAGCAGGTTGTCCACAAGTAATATAATTCGGTGAGTCCAAATATCGTATCCACATGGAAGCTAAGGTAATTACAAGTCCACTACAGTGTCTTTTTGTTTTTGTTTTTGTTTTTTCCTTTTAATGGTTTGAATCTTTAATTGGTAATTTTTAATTGTTCAAAATTTAATTTAAATAGTTGAGATTAAAGGATCCACTCTTGGTATTTTAATAAAGTTAACATTAATGAACATTATTGAAATCCACTTAATAAAATGGTTCCAATATATATTAAATAATCATAATTATATTATGTTATATATTATTATCTTATAAGTATATAATATATACCAAAACTTATAAATGTTGTCAAGTATTTATTGTGATATATATATATATATTTGTAAACACTAAATCAAGATTCCCATTTTAAATGGTTGGTAAAACCAAACAAATATTTAAATGGTACCAAGAAATTAATATTATGATATTAATATATAATAAATCAAGGCATCCACTTTAAATGGTTGGTAATACCAACTAACATTTAAATGGTTCCAAGAATTTATTGTAACATATAGCAACAATAAATCAAAACTCCTACTTATAAGTAGGGTATAATAATACTTAAAGAAATAAATATAACATAAATAATTAATAATGATTAAATAATATAAAACATAGATTCTTACCTTTAAATAACCTTATTATCATGCCAAGAGTTTCACCTTTTCATCTCAACTTTGGAAAGTTAGCTACTCATTATTCAAAGTGTAAAATAACCTTATGGTCGCAAGTGCAGATCTCTTGTTCATTGGGATGAAGTAGGAGAGAGAGCAGAGTTGGGTCCAGAGATTATTCAGCAGACTGCCGATGTAGTAGTCAAGATCCGTGATAGGATGAGGACTGCTTAGAGTCGACAGAAGAGTTATGCAGATCAGAGGAGGAGAGATTTAGAGTTTGCTGTCGGCGACCATGTCTTTGTGAAGGTGGCACCTATGAAGGGTGTCATGAGATTTGGGAAGAAAGGGAAGCTCAGTCCGAGATTCATTGGGCCATTTGAGATCCTCGACAGAGTTGGGACGCTAGCTTATCGTGTGGCTCTTCCGTCGAATCTGGCCGGAGTACACAATGTCTTCCACGTCTCCATGCTGAGGAAGTACATGGCGAATCCTTCGCATGTCCTGAACTTTGAGCCGTTGCAGCTTACTCCGAATCTATCTTATGAGGAGAGACCAGTGCAGATCTTAGACAGACAGGAGAAGAAGCTTCGGAACAAGCTGGTTAAGCGAGTCAAAGTCAAATGGCTCAACCATTCAGAGGAGGAAGCTACATGGGAGTCTGAGCCAGAGATGAGGAGTCGGTACCCCTAGTTGTTTGGTGAGTTTTAATTTCGAGGATGAAATTTCTTTTAAGGGGGGAGAGTTGTATAACCCGTAAATTAGACTACGTATAAGCCATGCATAATTCTAGTATTTTAAAATGATTTTATTGCATGAGTATTTAAATGCTTTTCTTTAAAGTTAATTATTTTATGCAGTCGTTTAAATTTTTATCTTTTCAGCAATTCAGTTAGTCCGGACCGGAGTTGGAGTTTCGAGATAAAATTTAAGATTCAGAAAACATTTCCAGAATTTATTTTAGCTAGCAAGTAAGTTAATTTAAGTAATAAGGAGGTTTAGGGATTTATTTAAACAACTTGAGGTGAGTAGAAAGTAAGTTCATTTAAGTTCTAATAATTAATGGGTTAATTCACTAAATTATTTAAAGGATAGGTAAGGCTTTAAAGGGTTATAAATTTACTAAATAATCAACATTTTCCCTTCATTTTATTGTGTAAATTCGGTCCCCTAGATGATTAAGCAATGCCTTGTCAACTCATCATCTTTGACCCATTCTTTGTTAAGTTTAGCATGCAAACATTTTTAATTATTGATCAACCTTAATTAATTAATATTAGAGCTTATCCTAACCTAGTCTAGCATGAGAGAATCGGCCACCTCACCTCCATTAACACCCCAACAAATATTTGATATCAAACCATATTTCAAATTTCAAATTTGTAGACTTGGTCTTGCTTTGTTCCCTATATTTTGCACCCATCTCCCTCACTCCCCTAACCAATATTCTCCTCCCCTATCCACCGAAATCAGAGAGCATTTTCAGAGTGTAAATCGTGGGATTCAGAGCTAAAACAAGAGAGGAAAAAAAAATTCAGTAGCAAGCTAGGTAGAAAGCGCTCCACCTCCTCCGCGCCGAATCGTCTCATTCTTTCGTTTTTCTTTCGAACGAAACCAGACATGCATATATTCTTCCTTGACTCTTCAATCAAGTCCTACTAGCATTATTTAACATTACATGATCATGTTTTGATATCCAAAAACCGAAATATATCAAGCAATTTTCAGAAAAAGAAACATGCAGTTTTCGGATTTCATTGTGCTCCTCACGGGTTTCATTGGTTTTGATGGTTTCAGGTATTGGTTCGTTTACAGGCTCCCAAGGCAACATCTAGACATGTAATAGGATGCATTAGGACCATCTTGGTCCATTCATTTAAACCCATGTTCGCTGGAAAGCAAGAAAATGACAGCAACTCCACCTTTTGTCCATTTGAGTTTTCGAATTTCAGTTTTTTTGCTGTCATATAGGAAATGATTCTGATCATGGCTGCCACAAGGCCTATAGCCATGGTTAGATCACTTCCCTAGCATTTCTAAGACGTGACTAAGTCGCCCTTTTGGAGGCTTGGTCCATGGTGAATCGGTTTTTACAAAATAACACAAGAACAGCCCCTCCCCATTTCGGCTTCCTCATGTTTACAGCTTATATGTTTCGAAAATGGTGGAATGGTGTGGATCTTGGTTGGCCTATGGCCCTTAGCCACGGTTCATACCATACCACAAGATGTCTCTATCGTGCCATGGTCAATCAAATGGCCACTGGAACGATGCGAGACAGCAAACGAAGCACAACACCACACAGGCATACAAGGTGTTCTCAGGTGAACCTTCCGGGTTACTTCTGGAATGGTGCGAATTGTGGCTGGCCTAGGGCCCTTAACCATGGTTCAAATCATTCTTTGGGATGTTGGTAAGAGTCTCTGGTCAATGGTTCAAGCCCCAATGGCCAGTAGTCTCGAAAACGACGCAAGAAACCAAAGCACAGCTGCTGTATTTTGTGGACAACAACTTGCCGTGATGGTTCAGTGGCTCGTTCGAGTTCTTGTTTGGATTTTAGCCTATAACCTTGGACTAGACAGTGCCTCATTAAGTTAGGAATGTCATGTTTTAGGTCGTTCATGATTCAGATCATTTTTGAGGTCGTACGAGGATTTACGGTGCGATGTGCCAAATTGACTCTCGAAAGAGCGTTTCATGTTTTGGCCTCCATTCACCTAGATTTAGACCCTCACCACTTTAGGAGCATTATTTCATCATTTAAGGCGTATGTTAATCATGACTACTTGATGGTTCGGTGTTGGTTCGGGTTGGCACGGAGTCATGATTAAATACGAAGTCGTAGGCGCAATTGTCTCAGTTTTCGGATTTAATTGCATAGTTTGGTCAAGTAAAAGCTATTGCATATTTTTCATGGCATATGTAGGTTGCAGCGAGCCTGGGAGCGATCCCATCCATTCAGTAAAATTATTGCAGGATATTTAATTATATTACGTGCAAAAATATTCATTTTGAGATTTATGCGATATTGCTTGTGGTCACTTTACTATCATGATTAAACCCAGTCATCAGTTACCGGTCCGGTCGCCAGTTATCGGTCAGTTCAGTTGTTTCACCCAGTATACTGTGGCAGTAGTCTGATCAAACGTACATTATTAAACCCGGTCGCCAGTTACCGGTCCGGTTGCCAGTTACCGGTCAGCTCAGTTCAGTTCAGTTCAGGGACCACTTGCGTAGACCATAATCTCACCAGAAAATTATTACATGCTATTTCAGTACAGGGCTCCAATGAGCAAATATTTTCACTATGATTTTCAGTTCAGCTATGCACGTATTATAATTGCTCATGACAAGTCATTTTTACGATATGCCTCATGACATGATATTTTCACGTGAATGCAATGTTACTATTTATTTACTTGTTATTTACGATATATGCATGTTGAGTCTTTAGACTCACTAGACTTGATTGTTGTAGGTGCTGATGATGTCGGGATCGAGGGCGGGGACCAGTGAGCCAGCTCGAGTCGGCAGTAGTAGGACCCGAGGACCTCAGTTCAGCATTTATTATTATTTGTTTTATCAAACATTTTAATTATCGTCGGATATACTTTTACTGTTATTTCGAAAATTTTAATTTCCTCCGCTGCCATTTTGAACATCAAACTTTATTTATCAGTTCATTTATGAATGAGTCAATTTTAATTATTTAAAAAGAAAAATTTAAATTTTTCCGCAAATTTTCAAACACGGATTTATAGGCCTTTACAACAACAACTTATATTTTATACAATTTATTATAAAACATATAATATTTAAACATTTAATAAAACAAAAACTATAAATTTATATTATAAAACATTTAATTAATATACAATTTTTATGTTTATCACACCCCCAACCAGCTTATTGCTAGTCCCTAGCAATTTAAGCTTTAATAGCAACACAAAACATATTGATTAATTTAAATAGAAATGTAATCGCAATTATCTAAGTGTTTAAATTAAATTTGAAAAATGTCAAAGTTATATCAGGATCATTATAATTATAATTTATGAAATAATCAGAACTGATCAATTCAAAACTTATTTTCAGATAGTTAAATGTACATGACCTTCAGAAACTCCTAGTAAGAGTCTCAACTCCATCCTCGCAGGTTAATAAATGTTTCGATTTATGGGAAAGATTTCTCTCATGGAGTTGGAATACAGATAAATGCTCAGGAAATGGTTTACAGAATGCAGGCAGACAAACGAGCCAAACTAATCAAAGATAAGAAATCCATTGATTCAAAATCTAGTTGTTCTTATTATATATTATTTCCTGATGTCTTTTTTTGAAATCATGGAATTAGACCAAGTTTATGCTTCTTGACCACATATTTATTTAATTTGTACAATAAATTTCTCTCTATTTTTTATCTTTTTTTTTAAATTTTTATGAGAGATAAATGGGACGTAGCATATAACTTAAAAATTACATAGATCTTCAACATCATTTTTTTAAGGAAATATTATTTTTTTTCAAAATAAGAACTCAAGATCTAAACAATAGATAGCCTCTCTGATGATCAATAAAGGCTCGCAAGCTGTTTTCTCAATCCTCTCCACTTACTCACAAAATATGTGCGAGTTTAAAAATTTTAGGCACTCTTATCAGGTATATCTTGGGCCATATACTTTAATAACTGATTTTATCACAATGGTTAATCATCCAAAAAGATTTCATAAATCATATTTTTATAGTGATCAGAATATTAAAATTGATTTTTTTTCAAATAAAAATTTATACATCCTTAGATAGATTAATACATTTTCTTATTTAAACCTTTCAAACATGTAATGTAATGATATTTTTGCAAAAATTACTAAGATACAAACAATAAACATAGTTTTATTTTAAAATAATATTTTTAATTTAAAAGTTTTTTTTTTTAAATTTGTTCTCCTCTCAATCAGAATATGACATTGTCCCTAATGTCAAAATAACTATTAATAAAGAGTACATAATGAAAGAGATATCACCTGAAATTTTATTGAAGATAACAAACTGAAACAAACACAAACCAATCCACGACTTTTGCATCAATGATCCAACTTTCTTTTCTTACTGCTTGATTGCGACCAATTGATCTTTGTTATCATCGGATCAGGCTTATAAACAAAAGCTTCTAAATCATCAATTAATTGGTCAGCAGTCAAAGCACAGATGAGCATCCGTCGTGAATTTTCTGAAATGAAATTCTGTTCCACAGCTTTATCAAGAAATGTCAACAAACTGTCATAATAATTATTGATATTCAACAAGCCCACAGGTTTATTATGGATATAAAGTTGTGCCCAAAAACAGTGTGAAAAATTTCTTCTAATGTACCAAAACCACCTGGTAGTGCGATAAAAGCATCAGAATTTTCAATTATTTTGGTGATTCTTTCATACATAGAAGAAACTTTTAATTCCTTCCCAATCGTAACGCCTGTAATATTTCCTTCAGCTAAAGCTGTAGGAATAATAACCAAAACCTGACTACCTCCAAGATGAGAAAATGTTGAAATAGATCCCATTAACCCAATATTACCTCCCCCATATACCAAGTGAATTTTTCTCTCAGCCAATATTTTTCCAAGATTATTCGCTGCTTCCAAAGACTTCATTTTTTCCAGGACTCGACCCACAAAATACAGAAATATTTTTCAATGTTTATGCAGAGGATCCAACCATGTTTTTACTTTCTTTTTTGTCTGCGAAAATAGAGAGAAAGATGAGAGATTTTATAGGGGTAATATGTTATCATGAAAAAACTATGGGTCATAGCTGTAAGCAGAATAAACAGTAAAAACAATAATGACACACATGCATATAAACAGTAGTGTGATTGTGGCTCACAATTTTCCTCTGGTTTTACGTCCAGAAACGGATTCAACACCTTCTATGAGTCGAGGATATGCTTCCCATCCAATTTTCTTATAAATTGGCAAACATGGTCTTTTTTATTCGGATTCCCAAGACTATGACGCTCATCTTTGAATTGTTTCCATAAACGGAGAAGTTCAATATACACGTGTCCACTAGAATTCGTCTCAAGAATCAATAAGATGTTATCTAAAGACTCCTTACTCAGCCCATTCTTAATGAAACAAATTTTATCTTCTCTGTTATTGGAAACACATCCCAAAGATCTGCATCGTTTGTCACAAGTCCATCTCGCACACTTATGACAATCCCCTAACCTTTTGGCCCTTCGTTTTTTCGCATAAGTACTTTTTCCTAATCCAGGCAAATACCGAATGAGCAATGATTGTGGAACTTCTCCTCCTAATCGGACCTTAGCTTCTATTACAAGACGAATATCTTCTGGAATTCCTTTTTGCATTAGCAATCTCAATCTTTCACACCTATCTGCATAAATTTTTCTTAGAACATTTTCAGAAACAGAGGGAAAATATTTACAAATTTTTGAGAGAATTTCATCAATTTTGAAAAGAAAAGAAATGATTTTTTTTTAATTTTTGTATCAGCAATTGTGGGAAACTGATTTAACCGACTATGAGAGTCACGGAGTACCGTTATCCGCCATTTAACCGGGAAAATAAAAAGATTAAGGAAACCTGAAATAAAAACAAACAAAATTAAATGCAACATAAAAATTTAAGGATCGGAAAGGGAAATAAACTCTTCTTGAAAGATCTCATTTTCTAAAAATGGTTTAAGCCTTTGTCCCATTTACTTTAAAAACATCACAATTTTTAGGATTTTCAATATCCACAGCTCCATAAGGATACACATGCTTTACAACATATGGGCCTGTCCATCTTGATCGTAATTTCCCTAGGAATATGTGAAGTCGAGAATTATAAAGAAAAACCTTTTTACCAATCTCAAAAGATTTTCTAAGAATTGTTTTATCATGAAATGATTTGATTTTTGCTTTATAAATCCTTGAATTCTCATACGCATCATTTCTAAGTTCATCAAGTTCATTATGTTGCAATTTGCGCAATTTTTTGCAATCATCCATGCTTGAATTAAAAGTTTTGATCGCCCAATAACCTTAATGTTCCAATTCCACAGGCAAATAACAATGTTTTCCGTAAACCAACCTATATGGAGACATATTCAATGATATTTTAAAAGCTGTTCGATATGCCCAAAGTGCATCATTAAGTCTCAGAGACCAATCATTTCTATTTGATTTAACAGTTTTTTTCAAAATTTTCTTTATCTCCCTATTAGCTAATTCAACTTGTCTATTTGTTTGAGGATGATAAGGAGTAGTTACTTTGTGAGTAATACCATATTTTTTCATTAATGAAGCAAATGGTTTATTAAAAAAGTGAGTTCCTCCATCCATTATCATGGCTCGAGGAATTCCGAATCTACTAAAAATATTTACTTTCAAAAATTTGATGACGATTTAATGATCATTTGTTCGACATGGAATTGCCTCTATCCATTTGGAAACATAATCAACTGCAACTAAAATGTACAAGTATCCAAATGGCGGTGGAAAAGGTCCCATAAAATCAATTCCTCAACAGTCAAAGATTTCAATTTCAATGATATGATTCAAATGCATCATGTTTTTTTTTGAAATCGCACCCAATTTTTGACAATTTTCACAGATCTTGCAGATTTCGTGGGTGTCTTTAAACAAAGTGGGCCAATAAAATCCACAATGCAAGATTTTTGAAGCCGTTTTCTTTGAAGAAAAATGTCCTCCGCATGCTTCTGAATGACAAAATTTAATGATACTACTTACCTCATTGTCGGGTATGCAACGTCGAAAAATTTGATCTGGACAATACTTGAACAGATACGGATCATCCCAATAAAAGTTTTTTACCTCATTCAAAAATTTTCTTTTATCTTGGAAACTCCATTGCGCTGGCATTTTTCCTTTCTCAAGAAAATTTACTATGTTAGCAAACCGAGGTGTAGTAGTAACTGAAAATATATGTTAATCAGGAAAATTATCGTTAATTTGTGTCATTTCACAAGATGATCCTGTTACTAGTCTCGACAAATGATCGGCTACGAAATTCTCGGTTCCTTTTTTATCATTGATCACAATGTCAAATTCTTGGAGCAATAAAATCCATCGTATCAGTCGTGGCTTTGCATCCTGTTTGGTCAAAAAATATCTAATAGCATAATGATCAGTAAACACAATAGTTGTTGATACAATCTAATAAGAACGAAATTTATCTAATGCAAATATTACAACAATTAATTCTTTTTCAGTTGTGGAGTAATTCATTTGAGCATTGTTTAAAGTTCTACTTGCATAATATATCACATAAGGCTTACCATTTCGTCTTTGACCCAATACTGCACCGACTGCATAATCACTCGCGTCGCACATGATTTCAAATGGTAAGGACCAATCAGGAGGTTTCATGATAGGAGCTGATGTTAAATGCCGAATGATTTTATCTCAGTCCACTCAAATGCAGTGTCTTTTGTTAAGAGGTTACAAATGAGTTTAGATATTGAACTAAAGTCCTTTATAAACCTCCTATAAAATCCAGCATGTCACAAAAATGAGCGAATTTCTTTAATTGTTTTTGGAAGGGGTAAATTGGCAATGACATCAACTTTGGCTTTATCAACTTCAATTCCATGAGATGACACAGCATGTCCCAAAACAATCCCAGAAGTAATCATGTAATGACATTTTTCTCAATTTAAAATAAGACCTTTTTCCTCGCATCTATTTAAATTTTTTTCCAAATTTTCAAGACAATTATCAAATGTATTCCCAAAAACAGTTAAATCATCCATGAAAATCTCCTAACAATTTTCAATCATGTCGCTAAAAATGCTTAGCATACATCTTTGAAATGTTGCTGGGGTATTGCATAATCCAAATGGCATCCTTCTAAATGCAAATGTTCCAAAAGGACATGTGAATGTAGTTTTATCTTGATCTTCGAGTGCAATGAGAATTTGATAATAACCTAAATATTCATCAAGAAAACAGTAGTATGTATGATCTGCTACTCTTTCTAAAATTTGATCCAAAAATGGTAATGGAAAATGATCTTTTCTAGTGGTGTCATTTAATTTTCTATAATCAATACACATCCGCCAAATAGATGGGACTCGACTTGTTAACAATTCATCTTTTTCATTTTTTATCACTATGATACCAGATTTTTTTGGAACTACTTGTGTTGGGACATACCCACTTACTATCAGAAATAGAGTAGATAATCCCAACATAAAGTAATTTGAGAACTTCAGTTGTCACAGCATCTTTCATGTGCGGATTTAATCTCCTTTGTGGTTGTTGAGATGTTTTAGCATTTTCTTCTAAATGAATTTTGTGAGTGCAAATTGGTGGATTAATGCCCTTGAGATCTTTTAGTGTCAAACTAATTGTATTTTTATGTCTTTTAAACATATCAACTAATTTACCTTCTTGATCACTTGCTAGTTTGGAAGAAATTACCACCAGATATGTTTCATCTTCTCCAAAAAATGCATACTTCAATTCTTCTGGCAAGGGTTTTAACTCCAATATGGGTGGTTTGTCTTTGTTCTCATATTTTGCCTCAAATTCTTTCTCTGACCCTGGTAACGAGTAATACCTGATAAAATTATCAAGATCAATTTCAATATTTTCTTTAACAGTTTCAATTGAACAAATATCTAATTGATCACGAGTACCCCCTTCTTGAATGTTTTCTTCCACAAGAGTTTCAATAAGATTTTCATCTTCACTTTCATCTCCTTTGTCATGTGGTTGCTTACAAAGATTAAAAACATTAAGCTCCAAGGTCATGTTACCAAATGACAACTTCATTATTCCATTCCTGCAATTTATAAGAGCATTATAAGTTGCTAAAAATGGACGATCCAGAATTACAGGAATTGCATTACAAGCTTCGATAGGTTGTGTATCTAAAACTATGAAATCGACAGGATATACAAAGTTATCAACTTGGACCAACACGTCTTCTACCATACCTCTTGGCACTTTAACAGATCTATCGGCAAGTAAAAGTGTTACCGAAGTAGATTTTAAATCGCCTAGATTAAGTTCTTGATAAACTGAATATGGAAGTAAATTCACACTAGCTCCAAGGTCAAGCAAGGCTTTCTTAATCTTTCGTTCTCCAATAATACATGAAATAGTAGGACAACCAGGGTCTTTGTATTTCAAAGTATTATTATTTTGAATGATTGCACTTACTTGTTCGGCTAAAAATGCTTTCTTTTTCCCATTCAATTTTCTTTTCACAGTGCACAAGTCTTTCAAAAATTTGGCATATGATGGTACCTGTTTTATTGCATCTAATAAAGGAATATTAACTTTTAGTAGTTTAAAAATATCATATATATCAGAATTCAAATTTGATTTTTTTGTATTTTTCAATGCATGAGGGAATGGTGGTGACACTGTCTATTGAACCTCCTCTTCGCAAGTTATGGGTTCCACTTTCTTACCCTTTGGAGTTGATTTATCATCATCTTCACAAGGTTCAAGAATGGATTTTTCCACAACCTTACCACTTCGAAGGGTAATAACAGATTTTACCTGATCCATCGGTTGAGTTCCAAAAGTTCCAGTTTTTTAATGATGATCCTTGGGATTAGGCTGAGGTTGTGAAGGAAATTTACCTTTTTCATGAACATTAAGAGCATATGCAAATTTAGCAAGAATATCTTTCAAATCTGTCATGGTTTGAGCAGTTTGAGTATTGATAGACTCTTGCTTTGCAATGAAAGAATTCAATGTATCTTCCAAATTTCTTTTAGGTGGAGGAACATAAGGTGCATAATTTTGAAAATTTTGTTGATTTTGGAAATGTGGTTGTGAAAATTGTGCAGCATTATCATTCCGCCAACTAAAATTTGGATGATTTCGCCAACCTGGATTGTAATTTTGATAAAATGGTTCAAAATTTGGCCCTTTGAAATTGTTCAAAACATTGACTTGTTCATGGAGACATTCTTTAAAAGAGGGCAAAGTAGGACAATTTTTTGTAGAATGATCACTTGTATCACAGATGTGACACGCAATTTCTTGAACATATTTTAATTGACCATTCTTTTTCAATTCAAGTGCCTCAACTTTTATTGCCAAAGAGGTAAATCTAGCTTGGAGATCATGTTCATCTTTGAGAGTGTACATACCTCCACCAGATGTGGGAGATTGAATCTTGTTTGATGGTTCGATTGTACCTATAGTGTCCCAATTTTGAGCATTTTCAGCTAATGAATCGAGATACTCAATTGCCTCGTTTGGATCTTTATCTTCAAATGTTCCATTAAATTTAAATGATTTAACCTTTTACGTCACAACCAGATCCCTGAAAGATTAGAAGCCATGAAGCATCCTGGTTTATTCAGTTGTGTGGTCCAACTAATTTTGTATGTGTTACCACACCTGTAATCTATCATTATAATGCATCCAGAAATATCTCTGATTGTACAATTATACTTACTAAACTCAACAGATTAACAATGTTCACACAGCTGACTTATGCTAATTAAATTATACTTAATAATTTCAACAAGTAATACGTCTTTAATGATAATTTTATCATGGATAAGATTACTCTTACCCATATTTTTACTTTAAAAAGTAAATCCAAATATGATTTTGGGTCCAGTAAATTGAGTCAATTTTGATAGTAGTTTAGTTTCACCAGTTATGTGCCTTGAACATCCACTATCAAGTATCAAATTGACCTTTTGATTAGTTCAGTTATTCTGTGCTGCAATCACAAATTACAAATAACTGTTGGTACCCATACTTACTTGGGTCCGGAAGGGATTAGTCATTTTGGAACACAAACCTGGATCAGTTTAACTAACCGAGGACTTATTGTGTTCCAAGTAGGAGGTAAGTATGGATGTGTGTGGTGTGCTTTGTGTGCAGTAGAAACCACATGTTGTTTACCCTTTCCAACTTCATTGATCAGTCTATATCTTTTCTGAGAAGGCTCGCTATTAAAGTATAAGTTATACTTTCTTTTCATTGAGTTATGCCTAGTTGAACTGGTTTGGCTGAGCTTCTAGTTTGGCTTAGCATGGAAACTCTCTGACATGTACTCAACACCAAAATTTCTGCTTTTACTCAGATTTTCAACAAGTTTTTCTTTGTTAAAAATTGTATATGCTTTGCTAACAGATGAATATCCTAAGAATAATCATTCATCCTATTTTACATCGAAGGAAGTTAGGTGATTTTTTGCCATTGTTACTGAATGCAATTGACCCAAATATTTTAAAATAAAAAACCACACTTTTCTTGCCATGCCAGATCTCATGTAACGTTTTCAAATGATTTTTATTAATCATTGATCTGTTTTGAGTATAACACATGATGTTAACTTCCTCTGCCCAAACTCTTTGAGAAATATCAGAATCAGCTAGTATTGTTCTCGTTGCCTCCTTAAGAGTTCGATTTCTTCGTTCAGCTACACCATTCTGTTATGTTGTTCTTGCAGCAGAGAACTCATGCTTGATTCCTAAATTTTCAAGCTTGATTCCTAAATTTGTCACCAACAGGTTTCTGTAGCTCTTGCATTTCAGTTAAGGTAACTGAATACTTATTCTATGATGAAACTAGCTCAGTTAATTTCTTATTCTCATATCTAAACTTCTGGTTCTCATCCTATATTCTTTCATTCTCAATTTTTAGTTTAGAAATTTCTCACTTTAGACTCAACATTTCACGAGAATGTTCTCAGTCAGTTTCAGTCTTGTTGTCTGAAAGGTCAATTTGTTTTGCTTTAATGTCCTCAAATGATTGAGAAAGAATTTGGTACTCATTGACTATGTCATGAAGTACATTGACAAGATTTTCTTGTGAGAAATCAGTTGAGCTAAAGTCTAATACATGTTCACAGGTAGATTCCAGTTTAGCATAATTGGCCATTAAAAACTTCACGTCTTCATCATCACTAGAGCTACTTGGGTTTTCTGATTCATATGAACCAGAGTCTGAGTCAGCCCATTTTGACTATTTTCTTTGGACACAAGCCCATTTTGACTTGCTTTCTTCTTAGATAAATTTTTTAATCCATGGATCTCCTTCTGTCAAATGATTTCTTACCCTTTTCAGATGACCTCCTGCCATCCCTTCTAGGTTAAGGACAATCTTCTATGAAGTCATTGGTCTTGCCACATTTTAAAAAGTCATTGGAGTCATCAGTTAACTCCTTCTTTTGATAGAATATTCGGTTGGAGTTCCGAAAGTTGCCTTAATTATTCCTTAAAATCTTCCCAAATTTTTTTATGAACAGTGACATAGCATCGCTGATTAATTTTTCAGCTAATTTTTCATTCAAGTATTTTGGTTCCAGTTTCACAACGATTAGGGCATTAGTCACCTGAGAGGTAGACAAATCATCTTCCCTTATTTGAAATTCAAATTCTTAAGCTTTTAAGTCTGCAAATAAGTCATAGAGCTTCATTTTACTTAGATCTTTAGATTCACGCATGGCTATATTCTTGACATCACATTCTTTCGGAAGTCTTCTCATGACCTTCAGAATTAATTCTCGGTTTCTGTACACTTTTCCTAATGCACTGAATTCTATTGTGATTCAACTAACTCTTTCATCAAAATCAGACGTAGATTCTCCAGGATTCATTGGACGTAACTAAGAGGTCGTAATTAAAATAAGAATTATCGGATTTAAATTAATTAAGAACTGAATTTCTTATAAGAAAAAAATAAGACTTAAAGCTGATGACTCAAAGCTCAGTAAACATATTGGAGATCAGAACTGAACACTTTGCAAAATTGAACTAAAGACTTTGCAAAACTGAACTGAAAAGACCTATATCAACTAAAGTGTTCAAACTGAGAACACGTAAGTTAGAACTGATATTGTCATGCTAAACTAATTAGTTAACCAGTTTGACTCCTGATCAGTTAGCCACGTCATCAACTGTATCAGCAGACAAACTGACAGTTCGTATTAGAACTGATATTGTCATGCTAAACTAGTTAGTTAACCAGTTTGACTCCTGATCAGTTAGCCACGTCATCAACTGTATCAGCAAACAAACTGACAGTTCGTACCAAAGTAGAAAGTCTAATACATCGTACCTCTATCAGATAAAGTCATCTACATGGACTAAATGATGATTCAACGGATATTCATAATTAAATGAATTCAATGTGACCGTTGGAATTGAAGACTATATATAGCTTATTAATTCAGTTGAAGAAGATTGGTGAAAAACACTGAACAAACTATCTACAAACACTATCAGTTGCGATACATTCTCAAGCATCATTGAGTTTACGAATCGCACATTTTAGCTCTCATTTCATTGTATTTATTAATAACAGTCAGACTAGTCATTCGAGCTATTCAGTTATCTACTGTAAAGTGTTGAAAAACTAAGAGTTTCAGTTGACAGTTATAACTTCAACTGAAGTGAATTATTACAATCTATGGTAATATATCAAAGTCTTTTAGTAAAAAAACCTATCATTGATGTAGGAGCATTTTAAGTCTCTGAACATCCATAAAAATGTGTGTTTAATTCTATTGTTTATTCAATTATCACAACACCTCAGCCTAAGTATTCGATCTATCTTTTAGTCTAATTTCGTATTATCATTAGTTGACTGATTTATATTAAGATACAATATTTCATGATCAGTTCAATCAAAAAAATGATTCATATCCAAAAATATTTCCAAAAGGCAGAGTGTTTATTCAATATTAAACGATCCTAAAAAGTGGTATCAGAGCGGTTAAAATCTTGTCTTGAATAATCCATACTTCATTCAACAAAATCCTCATGTTCTCCAGCGAGGAATTTGATGGTTGGAAAATCAGAATACATGCTCATTTAGTAGCTCAGGACGATGACATGTGGTACGTCATAACTGACAAACCCATGAAGATTATGAAATCAAACACAGCTGTTGCTATAACTGATGGAGCACCTCATCGTATCGAAAAACCACGCGATGAGTGGACCTCAGAATATAAAAGGAAGGAAAACTTGGAAAATGTTGCCAAGAACATTCTGTACAAGACGCTGAATAAAAACACATTCAACAAAATCAAAATGTGTAAATCAGCATCAAGAAATTTGGGAGGAGCTGATTCAGTTGTGTGAAGGAAATGAGCAGACTAAGAAAAATAAACTTTATGTTGCTGTTTAGAAGTTCGATAATATCAAGGTGAAAGCAGGAGAAGCAATGAATGAATTTGATGAAAGAGTAAGCTACATCGTAGACGAATTGAATGAACTAAGAGGGTGCACTCAAACAAAGAGATTGCCTTAAAAGTGACGAGTGGCCTTCCCATGGAATGAGATGTCAAAACTATGGTCATGAGAGAATCAAAAGACCTAAACAAGGTGTATTTATATGACTTGTTTGCAGATTTAAAATCCTATGAATTCGAGATGCAAACCAGGGAAGGCGAACCAATAGTTCCATTAGTTACAACTGCCCTAAGTGCAATGAAACTGGAGCCAACAATTTCAGTTGAGAAGTCAGCTAAACAACTGAGCAATGACACAATGTCATTGTTTGTAAAGAAATTTGGAAATTCATGAGAAAGAATCAAGGTTCCTTCCAAAGAAACTATCAGGGGAATGAATCAAATGAGGAACTAAATGTGTGCTTTAACTGTGGAAAAACTGTTCACTTCATTGCTGATTGTCCAAAATCGAAAAAGGACAGAAAGAGATCAGTTAAAAAGGGTAAGAAGCCCTTCTAGCACAGGAGAAGATTAAGGATGAAATGAAGTCATCCAGAAGAAAGCACGAAGCCCTGGTAGCTTAAGAGAACAAGTTAAAATGGGCTCAAACTGACAGGGAAGCATCAAGAACCATGATCTCGAGCATCTCCAGCGATGACGAGGAGGTGAAATGCCTCATGGTTGATGATGCAGAGTTGGAATCTAGCAGCGGTCAGGTATTTAACTTAAGCTCTACTGATTTTACACGAGAAGAACTCATTTCCACACTGTACGATATGGTTAATGAGTACTGCAAGATAGCTATCTCCTTCGAGGAAGAAAAGGCTAGGCAAACTGATCCCTTCAAATAACACAACAGATAGTTTAAAATCGGTCAAAAGCTTAAATGTCAAAAAGGAGATTGCTAAGCTAATAGCTCAAAAGGATGAAAGTCATTCTTTGATTCAGCAGTTGAGATCAAAAAACTCTAGACTGATTGACACGTTTCAAGCTTGGAATAAGTCTTTAGTCACGTTGACTGAAATTCAAGGGTCATAGAAATCAGTTGTGGATAAGACTGGTTTGGGCTTCAATAGCCAAGATGAACCCTCAACTAGCGGTACAACGCAAAAACTGTATATGAGCTAAGTGAAGTATATCAACTTTGTTAAATAATTCATGGTATATAAACAACCTGAGTTCAGTAAGCCGTTTGAGCAGCCAACTTGAACCGTCTGCTACTCGTTTTCTTAAAACGTGCTAGAATTTTTTTTTTCAAAACTCACATAGCATTCGGCCGAACCATAAAATAATTTTGACATCATTTTAAAATAAATCAACCAACTATAATTTCAAAACCAAAGGAAATAGTTTAGCATAAAATTATCCAACATTTTACTAAACATAAAAATACCATTTGAAAAATATAGCACATACTATAACCGTATTGGGCGATGGATCCATCTACATAAAACCACAGTACAGGGCGACAGAGACATCAGCAACACTCTCACCGGTCAACTGAGTCCACGGCCAACGTATTAGCATATCAACGTATTCGTATTCGTATAAATGAAAACACGATCGTCGGGCTCCCACTGGGACCATAACCCTCACGATATTTCCAACATATCATCGTATTTAGTCACAATCACTTCACGTCCTTCAACATTTCATATTTCCATCAGACATGCATATAACAACGTTTTTCTTTAAAACCAAGCATGCAACATGTCTTTTATATGTCCACGTTAAATCATAAAATCCATAAACATTTTAAAAATCATAATTTAGCATATTACATTAACATCCATGAACATTTTAAAATAAAAATTTTAACATATTAAAAATACGCAAACATTTAAAATAAATGTTTTAACATATAAAAATCATAAAAAGTCATAAACGTTTTAAAATCAACATTTTAACATATTAAATCATAAACATTTAGATTAACAATTTGACATATTAAATCCATAAACATTCAAAATAAATATTTTATCATATAAAAATTCATAAACATTTAAAATAATCATATTAGCATATAAAACAACATTCAGGACACTGCCATGACGTTTACTAATTTCTAGGTGTAAAATGACCGTTTTACCCTTAGACGTAAAATTCCACGTTTTTGATTTTTTCTTAATTTCATTGACTCCAACATGTCTCAAATAATTATTTAAGCCTACATGAATTTTTCCATATTTTTTTTAGCTTAAATCAAGGACTTTTCATTTAATCTTTAAATAAGACATATTACTGCGTTTTAATCCCGAATTAAACCAAACCTTAATATAAAATTCCCAAATTCAAAACTTAGACTTTTAATAATTATTTGAGCTTAAACATAATTTTCCAGAATTTTATAAAGCATAAAATTAGGCATTTCGATTAATTCTTTAATTAGCGTTTCGTGCGGCGATAAAATCCCGAATAAATCGAAAACTCGTTATTTTGAACCCAAACTTTGAACATAGCGTTTTTATTATTTATTATACCCTTCCAATTCATGAGCCACCCCCGTGGACCCATGGATTCAATTTTTGTTCTTAAAATATCGAAATTGACATCTTAACGAACACACCGAGCCATCTCCTAATTTACTCGAGTCACACCCGAGCCACCTTGAGCCAAAACCTAGCCAACTCATCTTGGGACCCCACTGACCAAGCCCAGCCTGAAAAACCAGCCCTGGCCAGCTCAAAAAGCTTCTCGAATCTCACCCAAAATCTGCATGTGCGTTGTGTGAGACTCCTAAGCACATATGGACTCCTAGCAAACCTAGGACACCTCCAACCGAGCCACCACCAAGCCCAACTGTCCCTGAACATCCCTGGACCAAGCCCAGACCCAGCCCAAGCCCCTAAACCCGAGAAGCGAAACCCCTGAACTTCTGCACAACAAGCCTGTGCACATGGCTTCTCCTCACGGTTTCATGTTCTTGCTCAGCCCTAGCTGAACCAAACCATACAAGACCCTGAACCTACCCCTCTAGCATCCTTCTAGGACCTTAATGACCTAACCTAGCCCAGCCCAAGACCCCTGGCCGAGCCCCTCCTCCCTGCACAAATTTCTGAAATCTGCACAGCCCCTTGGGCTTTCTCTCGGGTGGAGTCCTTGTTAACAAGGACTCCTCCGAGCCCCTGGTTTTCGAGTCCTAGCATGGCTAGGACTCTTCCCCTGACTCATACATGACCCTTGCTAGCCCTGGCCCCAGCTGAGCCCAAGCCTAGCCATCAAACTCCCATAAGCCGATCCTCAAGTTCACACTCAAACTGACTCGAACCGATGCAACAAGACTCGTCCTAGGACGCAATGGCACTGATTCAAACTCACACGACGTCCCAAATCAACGACACAAATCAGACAACGCAACACAACCCGTGAATGAGAGCTTTTGTCACCAAAATGTTTCCTACGACTTCTAGTGCAACCAAGTGCCTATCGACATGAAACAAAAACACCAAATATCGTCTAAACATCATACGTAATATACCTCAACACAGCAGCGATCACCCAACGGTCCCCAACGAAGCCTGCAACTAATAACCCTCAAGAACAAGTCAAGAACGCATTTTCTTAAAATCGCAGTTTGAGCAGTCCCAAAAAAACGATCATAATTCACTCGTTTCTTGTCCAAAAACTACTGTCAAATCAAAGGTATCAAAAAATACTACGTTTTATATGTTGAAAACCTTTCCAAAAAATCGATCGAATTTTTGCAGTAATCGAAATGACAGCAGACACATTTTCAGATCTAAAATTGATCTAAAATCATTTCAAATGTTTTTGCTCAAATGTTTTCACAACATACATGGATTTTCACGCATAATAAACATCACAACAAATAATATGACGAGATCGATGCAAAAACAATAGAATATACATGCCTTTGATCTTTAATAATTCTGAAACGACGATACCGAAGTGGGAAGGGTGCGAGGGTTGATCCGGGACGAACGTGGCACGATTTTCTTGAAGAAAAATGGACGATGGATTGCTAGAAATTTTAGAGGAAGGGGTGGGTGCTACTAGTGCTAAGAACCTTAACTTTTTCTTAAAAAAATTGAAATGAAGAGGCAAAGAAATGTGTGTGTGTGTTATCGTGCATGGTGTGTGTAAATGTGTGTGTGTGCGTGCGTTTTAGTAAATTAGGGGTATAAAATTGCTTAATTACAAGCTAATTAAAATACTAACCTCCTACTAACTTTTCTAAAATCTCCTAATTTAAAATAAAAATATATTAGTGACAAATATTTAAAAGTTTAAAATCCTAAAATCACATAATAATTAAATCAGGCTTTTAAAATGCTAAAAACTAAATAAATCATTTAAAATGACACTTTTATGACTTGAAATAAAATACCACGTTTTACAAATAGCCCAAATCGTCTTCGGTCTCATTTCCCCGTTACCGCATCGAATATTCACCTGAAACATGAAACTTAAGAAAAAATTTAACGTGCATCACATAGGCATAAATAGTTTAAAATAATGCAAATTCATAAATCATGCACCGCTAAAAATCATTTTAAACTTAAATAAATAATTTTAACAATTAAATAAATGCATGAGTTTTACGTGTACTGATTTTGGGCTCTACATATTTAAACACAAACTGAAGTCATTTTAACTAAAGCAGAATAAAATGGTCAAGTACAAACTGAACCAGTAACGCAAAGAAGTCTTACGGATCCAAACTACAGATAGAGCAAAATCATCCTCAGAATAATAGGTAACCCATCTGATATAGGAAAGACTAGAAATCAAATGTTAAACTTTTTCATACATTCTGCTTTTATATCGAAATTAGAATCAAAGAAAACTGATGAAGCTCTAGCTAATCCCAGTTGGGTAATTGCTATATAAGAAAAGCTAAATCAACTTACCCATAACAATGTCTGGACTTTAGTTTCAAGAGCGCTTTCAAAGTCTATTATAGGTACCAAATGGGTGTACAAGAACAAATTGGACGAAGATGGTTAAGTTCTGTGCAACAAAGCGAGGCTAATTGCACAAGGCTATAGGCAAGATGAGGAATAGATTATGATGAAACGTATGCTCTAGTTGCTCAACTGGAAGCAATAAGGATATTCCTTGCCTACGCATCCTTCAAGAATTTAAAAATATATCAAATGGATGTCAAAAGCGTATTTCTAAACAGGTTTATGTAGAATAACTATCAGTTTGCTAAACCGATGCAGGTTAATTTGGAGATGAGTATGACGGGTGAAATGACATTCTTTCTCGATTTACAAATGAAGCAACTGGAAACTAGTATTTATATTAGTTAGTTAACAGCTAAACGCATATTGAAATATCTAAAAGGCACAAAAATGTGGGCTTATGGTATAATAAGGATTCTTCTTTTAATTTAGTTGGATATTCAGATACAGATTACGCAGGATGTAAGCTTGATAACAAAAGTACAACTGGATCATGTCAGTTTCTAGGAGATAGACTGATCTCATGGTTCTCAGCAAGAAGCAAACATCCATTGCTATTTCCACAACTAAAGCTGAATATTTAGCTACTGGAAGTTGTGGTGCTCAACTACTCTGGATTCAGCAACAACTGAAAGATTATGGAGTTATTGCTGAAAAATCACTAATCTTCAGTGAAAACACCAGCTCTATTGTGATTACATATAATCCAATTCTTCATTCCAGAACCAAGCATATTGATGTCAGACATTGTTTTATCAGAGATCATGCTCTCAAGAAAGAAATCAGGCTGGAATACATCTCAACTGAACAACAAGCAGCGGATATCTTCACTAAGCCACTACCCGATACTAAATTTTCTTACTTTAGAAATATTTTATTTGGGGACCCGGACGCTAACTCATTCTTTTCAATCATCATTAGGTTAATTGTGAACAATTAAATAAATTGGGTCATAAATTATTATTTTTTTTAATGTTGAACACTTCATAAACAAGTGTACAAATTTCTACAATAAGTTAGGTCCCATCTCATTCAAATTATAAGATCAAGTTTAATATCTACAACATGATCCAAAAGTACAAGTGTTGTACAAAAGCAAGTCATAACAAACTAAGGTTCCACAACTACATATCAAGTGTTGAAAACCATTTCTACATCTAGGCCCGGATCTCCACTCTAATCTCGATCTTTCATCCTCTTCTCGACCCTAATCATGTCCCACCTTTTGTCATGCACACATACAAACACAACAACAGTCGGATAACTCCGGTGAGAAATATATTCCCAGTATAAACAAAGTATACATGCATTTCATACAAAAATATATAAAAGCATATAACATATGTAAAACAATATGCATCGTAGTCTACGAAAGCATAAATCGATACAAATCAATAAATCAAACCCTTTAACTCATAATCTTGACTCGACTCTTATCTAGGGATCTCGGTTGAATAAGAACGTAACAAGTCTCCCACCTACTCTCCCCAGCTAGATGGTGGTACGTTCTTATTCCCAGACATTGGCTCTCTATATCGAATCTCTACAATAGGAACCGATCTACTCCTAAGCACATCGATATACAACAAATGTCCAGTGACTTGGCACATCTGTCAAAGACTCAAACTCATGCTTTTCTATAAATCAATAGACTAAGCATATCAATCTCATGAATTGCAAACATCAAAGCAATTACATTAAAGTATGTGGTTTTAGGAAACTCAAGATATCTCTTACTCGAGTTGTATCTTCCCGATTTAACATTGATTTATACATTTCTTTTCGTAGATCAATCTGGTCAACGAAATCAAATATCAGTCTGGCTGATGCGAACACGGGTGGTCAAGCTCCAAGGAAAGCATGGGATCCGTTAGAATTGCCAGAGGGACCAATCACGAGGGGACGTCTAAAGAAGTTCAAAGAAGCATTGAATGGGCTTATGAGCAATAAAGGAGGGCTTACGTGCAAGGAGCAAAGTTCAGAAGGGTTCGTGATGCAGGAGAGTGAGTTTGGTAACCAAAAGAATATTATTCAAGCATATTTTGAAGGACCGAGGCTACACGGACCCGAGCACGGACCTGTACACGGGGTCCGTGTACATCACACCCAAAAATGAAGAAATCCCGAGTCTACACGGACCCAAGCACGGACCTCTATACGGGGTCCGTGTCCTATGTTTTCAGCAAAGGACGAGTCTACACGGACCCCCTTCCGGACCTCTACACGGGGTCCGTGTCCCTTCGCAGATTTGGTGCATATTTTCCTTTTTTAGAGTTTTGATTTGTTTGGTAACTAGATATGGACATCTTTTTTTATATGTAAAGGGATATGAACGAAAATTAACACAATTATTCAGATTATTATTGAGTTTATCAAACTTTGAGAATTTTCTCTCAAGCTTTTTCAAGGCTTTTTGCTTTGTAATCAAATCAAACTTATCAAAGTTTTTAACTTTGTGGCGTTTGTCGATCGTCTTGTGCGGATTGTCATTGACTTGTTCTTTGAAGGTTCGTTCTAGTTTCGATTGTTTTCATCGCGATTCTTTAATTACGAAACCTCGTAGTTTAGGGGTGAAAATCATACTATACTTGATTCAAAAGATCGGGACAACACAACACTATCCTTGTTCGTATTTGAATTGAGGGCGCGATTCGATTTTAATCGTGTTTGCTTTTCATTCGCACGAGGGTTCATATCATTTAGTATCAGAGCTTAGGTTCATTGAATTCAAGTAAGTATATCGTTCTTAAATTTTCAGATCTGTGTTATTTCTTCGTCTGTTTTCAGATCTGCTTTCTGTTCTATCGTTCTTCGTCTTCTTCGTGAATCTGTGATTCTCGAAAATTTGTGATTCTTTTTTTTTTGGAATTTTCGAGTAGTACTCAGCCAAAAAAAAAATAGTACAAAAATTCCGAAAATTAATTATTATTTCTTTTTGGTATTTTGTTCTAGTCCTTTAAGAAAGTCATATTCAATTGCCTCTCACAGTCAAAATATATATATATATATATATATATATATATATATATTTATCTTCAAATTTCTTGTCTACGCAGTCCAAGTGAGTCGATCAAAATTGTTCACAAGTTGGACTTGATTGTTTGATATACAAATACAAAGCTTGAGCACACTTTCGAGGATACTATCAAATTTGAGTGAAAATTACTTGAGTGCGAGTGTATTTTTTTTGGAGTGACTAGTGAGTATTTGTTGTGAGAGAAAAATAATAGAGAGGAGTGACGAGCGACTTTCTTTGGAGTGATCGTGAGCATTTGGGTGAGGAATATTTTGTTTTCTACTGACATTTTCTTGCAGGTACAAATTTGAAATTAAATGGAGAGGGAGGTAGGAGATAGTTTGAACCAAGGATTATCTAAGGTTCAAATGGAGGCGTTGTTTGGGCATTTTAGTAGGATGATGAGGAACGAATTGGAGACCTTACATGAGAGGTTGGATAAACTTTAAGTCAGTACTAGTGGGAGTAAGAATAAGTTTAAAGATGTGCGTAGAGAAGGAGAAGATAAGGAATATGATTTGGGAGGAGACGATGAAAGTCAAAATGAGAATTGGGGTAGGAATGGAAGAGGTAGAGGATTTGGGAGAGGAAGAAGAGAAGCTGTACGGGCTAGATATGATGGGAATAGGGAAGATGGTAACATGAGTAGCATTAAGATGAAAATTCCATCGTTCCATGGGAAATCTGACCCGGAGGCATATTTAGAGTGGAAAAAGAGGGTAGAGTTTGTATTTGAATGTCACCACTACTCCGAACAAAAGAAGGTTAGGTTGGCGGTGGTGGAATTTCTAGACTATGCTCTCATTTGGTAGGATCAATTAGTGACCACTAGAAGGAGGTATAATGAGAGACTCATTGAGACTTGGGATGAGATGAAGAGGGTCACGAGGAAGAGGTTTGTGCCCAATCACTATTATAGGGAGATGTTTAAGAGGCTACAAACTTGAGGCAAGGGTTGAAGAGTGTGGAGGACTAGTATAAGGAGATGGAAGTAGTCATAATTAGAGCAAATATTGAGGAAGATAGTTAGGCGACGATGGATCGTTTTCTTTGTGGTTTGAACAGGAAAATACATGATCAAGTGGAGCTTAGGCACTACTTGGATCTAGACGAGATGGTGCTAATGGCCATAAAAGTGGAACAACAACTCAAGAGGCGAGGAGTTGGCCGCACTAATCAAGCTGGGGGTTCATCATCTTCTTGGCGATCAAATGTGGTGAAACGTGAGGAGAATAAGGTGGTGACCAAACCAAAGATTGAGACCAAACAAGAGGCGCCTAAACAAGGAGTGCAAGGTAAATCTGAAACTCCTCTTACTCGATCTAGAGATACTAGATGTTTTAGGTGTCAAGGGTTGGGTCATATTGCTAGTGAATGTCCTAATAAAAGGGTGATGATTTTAAATGACTATGGTGAGTATGAGTCGCACAGTGAGGGTGATGATGATAATGAGATGCCTGCATTAGAGGATCCTGATGAGGGATATAAGGCGGTTGTAGGTGAATCACTAGTGACTAGGCGTATCATGAGTGCCCAAGTCAAGGAGGAGGATACTAACCAAAGGGAGAACTTGTTCCACACTAGGTGTTTTGTAAATCAAAAGGTTTGCAATTTAATCATAAATGAGGGGAGTTGTACCAATGTGGCTAGTAGTGAGATGGTCGAAAAATTGGGTTTACCTACATTAAAACATCCTCAACCATATAGGCTTCAATGGTTGAATGATTGTGCAAAGGTGAAGGTGAAGAAACCAGTGTTGGTGTCTTTTTCTATTGGGAAGTATGTGGATGAGGTCTTGTGTGATGTGGTGCCCATGCATGCTTGTCATATCTTGTTGGGTAGGCCATGACAATATGATAGGCGATTGACACATGCTGGGTTCAAGAATAAGTATTCATTTGTATTGAAAAATAATCCATTGTATTACTTCCTTTGTCCCCAAAGCAAGTGTTGGAGGACCAATTGAAAAAAAAGAAGAGAGAAGAGGCCGAAAAAAAGAGTGAGAACAAAAGTGAGATGGCCCTTGAAAGAAAAGATTAGATGGCTGAAAGAAAGAGTGATCAAAAGAATGAGATAGCTATACAAAACAAAAAAGAGAAGAAAGAAATTGAGAGGAAAGAAAATGAGAGGAAAGAGGCCAAAAAGAAAACATATATGGCCCAAAAAGGTGAGTTGAAACATTTAATGCACACACATGAACCACTTGTGTTGATTCTTTACAAGGAGTTTTTCTTTAACACAAGTGATATAGCCGGGTCCCTTCCGAGCATTGTGGTTTCACTTTTGCAGGAATTTGAAGATGTATTTCCGGAGGAGTTGCCTCAAGGCTTACCACCATTGAGGGGAATCGAGCACCAAATCGATTTCGTGCCTGGGAGTGCATTGCCGAATCGTCCAGCTTATAGGAGCAATCCGGAGGAGACTAAGGAGCTTCAACGGCAGGTAAGTGAGTTGTTAGATAGGGGGTTTGTGCGTGAGTCCATGTCACCTTGTGCTGTACCTGTTTTATTAGTTCCTAAGAAGGATGGCTCATGGCGTATGTGTGTAGATTGTAGGGTAATTAATAATATAACCATCAAGTAAAGGCATCTCATACCTAGGCTATATGATATGTTAGATGAATTGCATAGTGCTTGTATCTTTAGCAAAATTGATTTGAAGAGTGGTTATCACCAAATTAGGATGAAGGAAGGTGATGAGTGGAAAACTGCATTTAAAACCAAATATGGGTTATATGAGTGGATGGTCATGCCTTTTGTGCTTAACTAACGCTCCTAGCACCTTTATGAGGTTAATGAACCATGTCTTGCGTGCATACATAGGAAAATTTGTTGTTGTTTACTTTGATGATATCCTAGTATATAGCAAAGACTTGGATAAGCATGTTGGTCACTTGAAACTTGTGCTAATCACACTAAGGGCTGAAAATCTATATGCTAACTTAAAGAAATGTGATTTTTGTACAAACAAACTTGTCTTTCTTGGTTTTGTGGTAAGCTCACAGGGGATACAAGTGGATGAAGACAAGGTAAGTGCTATTCGAGATTGGCCATCTCCTACTACTGTTGGTCAAGTCCAAAGTTTTCATGGACTTGCAAGCTTCTATAGGAGGTTTGTTAAGGATTTTAGCACACTGGCAGCACCGATGACGGCGGTAATCAAGAAGAACGTTCCATTCCATTGGGGCGAGGAGCAAGAGAAGTCCTTTAATATTATCAAGCAAAAATTAATTAATGCTCCTTTACTTGTTTTACCTTATTTTGCTAATACTTTTGAAATTGAATGTGATGCTTCAGGTGTAGGTATTGGTGGAGTGTTAATGCAAGGAGGGCGGCCAGTGGCGTACTTTAGTGAGAAGCTCAATGAGCAGCGCTGAACTATCCCACATATGACAAGGAGTTCTATGCGCTCGTGAGGACCCTAGAGACGTGGCAACACTACTTGAGGCCTAAGGAGTTTGTGATTCATACGGATCATGAGTCTCTAAAGCACCTTAGGGTCAACAAAAGCTGAACAAGCGGCATGCCAAGTGAGTGGAATTCATAGAGACATTCCCCTACATAATCAAGTACAAACAAGGTAAGGAAAATGTAGTGGCCAACGCACTATCACGGAGGTTGTTGGTGTTTTCACTACCGCAAGTGTACGGTGTCAAGTTTTAGTACTGGTTAGAATACAGATATTGATCCCACGAGGAGTGTATATATAAATGTATATCAGTGCTTGTAATTAAAATAGTCCAAACTTTATCTAGACAATTAGATAGAATGGTTGGTTTACTTAAACGAATAGATTGAAAACAAATAATTAATCTAATACCAGATTGAGGAAAATATCAAGGAGAGAAAGTATCTAGAGAAATGACTTCACTAAGTTTCCACGACAATTATTCCAAGTTAAATTTATATTCCTGAATTCCAATTATTTAATGGCCAAGAACACTTAATTATTTTATTCTCCCTTTCCCAAGTGACGAATAAATTGTATCTATCAAACTTCGATTCAATTATTCCTAATAAAAATCTAAGTTTAATTGATAAATGCGGACAATGTTCTTACCTAAGCCTCGCTAAAGTTATACGTCTTCCGAACGCTATAAACAGTCCTTCTCCCGAGTTGTAGAACTAATCAGACAGCATGCAATTTATGGCCAATAAATTGCAGTCAACTCAATACAAAGAAACCCAATTAAACAGAAAGGAATTCAATCATATAAATAACCGAGTCAAATTATTGTTTCCATAAAGCTACGTCATTCTCTAGACTAGAAAATTAGTTCATGACGAAATTGAAATAAAAACAACACATGTTCAAAGTTTTAGACATTGAAATGCGAGAAATGATAAACACGAAAGACAGATATCAAATCCGAAGTGTCGTCTCTGTCCCCAGATTCGTCGCTCTTCATCTTTGTAATCGATCTTCTCGTGTCTTGCCTTCGTCTCGCCTTCTCTCCGACTCTTTTCCATGTATTTTTGTCTAAAACGGCGTCTGTTCTCTCGTGTGTTTCTCCAAATGACGGCCTCCATTTCTGACCTAGCGGCGCGCGTTATATAAGGCTTTCTGGAACGCCGTATGCACGATGGCGCGAGTTCTGGCGCAGTTGAGCGTGCGCTGCTTCTCATCTGGCCCGTGCATGTGTGCGCGCGGCCGCGCGTAAGCGTCTGGTCATTCGCTTGTATGGGTGCGTGCGCGCCTGCGTGTGATGTGGCGTGTCCGCGCGCGCCTCTCGGGTTTTCTGCTGCTTCTGTGCTCGCGGGTAGCGCGAGAGCTGGCGCGATGGCGCGCACCTCTCCGTTCATGCGCCTATTTACTTGTGCGTCGCGGCTGCGCGTGAAGTGGCGCGGCCGCGCGCGCACTTCTGTCCGATGGCGTGCTTGTGGCTGTGCATTTCTTGGTCCACTTGGCTTCGTGTCCACTATTTTCTCCATTCCTGAAATGACAACAGAAACAAACTAAAAAACGCATAATTCTGTTCGAAACAAGAATAATTCAAAATGGATTCTAATATAAATTAAGTGCAAATATTGCACTTATCAAACCCCTCAAACTTGAACTTTTGCTAGTCCTGAGCAAAATAGAATAAAAGCTAATAACTAAGGAAAAGATTAACGCCACTACTAAAGTCATGGATATGCGAAAAGTGATATTGACCTCCGACTCATCTAATTTCATGTAATTCACGATTTCCCAAGAGTCACGTGTGTGTGTGATATGTCAATGTTCGTTTACCCCATCGAATGCTCAAATAGAGTTGTAATGCCCATTCGTCTTACAGAATCAAGAAATCCTCAGTTCAGTTCAACTCACACTTCATCAAAATATAAATTTGCAATTCACAGATCACATAGGACTTTATCGGTGATTATTTGGCTCGAAAGATGGTCAATCACAAGTATGCCAAAGAAGAAATCACAAAATGAGATGCTTGCAAGCAAGGTGATTAAAGTCTATACTCGTTGACAATGTTTTTCAGGTATCCATAGGCTTGATTTGAACAACTTTTCTCCACTAATATATTGAATAAATGTGACAAGGTTAATAGGTCTTGTAAGCTTGTAACGTCAGGCCACGGCTCACGGCTACAATAAAGGGTTTGGACATCAAAATTTGAGAGAAATAATCCAATCTTCATCATTTTCACTATCATTTCATTCACTATCACTTTATTGATTTCTTCTCATTCATATCCTTCATCTCCCATATTTTATTTTTCACCACTTTTGATTCACTTTTTTTTTTCTTTGAATGTTTTTCTTCTTTTTTTTTTTCAACTCCTTTTATCACATTTAACTTTTTCTTTTCTTTTCAAGGAGTATTTGAATCATTACAACACCCATGAACTTATTTCTCTCAAAATTAGGTAAGACAGTAAGTGTATAAGCTTCATTAGGTAGTCGTTGTGAGAAGTAGAATAAATACAAATGGGGGCTAATTGTATGTCATTGACATACACCACTTGATTTTTTAGTAGGCTCAAAATGGGACACTAGGGATATTTCATTTTCGTTTGGTAGGCTCGAAGGCTCAAAACGGCTTCAAAGATCGCCTAAATCATTCCTATGTCACATATTATCCGTATTTCGCCTCGAAAAATGTTCAAACAAGTTCTAGACTTCCGTCAATCCGTTAGTCAACTCATACAAACCAGTCACATGCAATTTTCAATAAAAATGATAGATGAAATAGGTGCACGAAGAAAATTTAAGCATCTCAATTAACTTGAAGCTCAGAGGGCTACAATTGACAGTAAGCAAAGAATATATGCCCAAGGATATTGTGAAAAATTGCCTAGCTCATTCCTATGATTGCAAAAGTGTCAATCAATGTCATGCAAGAATTACCAAGAATCAGATCTCCCTCATCTATTTAGCATCACAGGCATGCAACTTGTCTCTAAGCAACGATAGTATCAACAAACACGACAGTGCAAAATAATTGTGACCTCTAAGTTATCATGAACACATATATATTTCAGGATCGCAATTCGGTTTTCATCATCGGTCACACATTTTACTTATCCATGACTCTACCTAACAAATCTAGCATGCAATAAATAAAAAATCAAACTAACTACTGAGCAATAATAAAAAAAATTGCAGAAAAATTCTAACAAGTAAAATTCTAACAAGCAATTTTACCCTCCCCACAAACTTAAAGTATGCATTGTCCTCAATGTATAAAAGTAAAGAACATGACAACACATACCTCGCTCCCGAGTGTCAGAACTCAGGGCTCGAGTCATCGTTCCCGGTATCTTCAGCATCATCGTCCATGGGCTGTGGTGGTGATAGATTTGGTGGTGGGTACTATGGTGGCCACTGCTGGATATGGTGGAAAGGGAGCACCCTCGGGTCCAGTAGGTGGAAAACGCTGGGCAAGCACCGATTTGAAGTCCATCATATAAGACATGAAAGTATTAGTAGTGTGTCGGTGCTCGGCCAGCTCGTGGCGCTGAGCTCGCATCTCATGTTCCATTCGGAACATCCTGTCTCGCAAACTGGATCGAGGGATCGATGTTGGTGGCGGCGGCTGGCGTTCTCTGGCCCTCTGATTATAAGCTGCCCTAGCCTCTTGCCTTTCCAATTAGATTTCAAAGCGCAGGCGGTGTGGAGTATATACCGTGATTGGGCCCTTTGCTTTCAAAACATGTTCATCTACGCCCCATTGCACACCGGCATGAAGACATAGGGCAGTGATAGTATGTGCACAAGGGAGGCTGACGGTCATGAGTCCTGTACCAGCACGCATGATAAAACTGTGAATGAGCCTCCCATGATCCACGGTCTTCCCAGTCATTATGGCGTAAATCAATGCCACTTTGTCCTTTGTAATTTCTGTCTGATGTGAGGAGGGCATGATCCGTGAGAGAATAAAAGATGCCCAACTGCGTTGGTCACGGCGTAAGACAGATTTCTTCAAAGTGACTGGGGAGCCTTGATTCAAGCGCCACTCTGCACCCTCGATGCATTAGCTCCTGATAATCTCATCGTAATCAACATTGCCAGTAATCAACGCAGTATATTCGTCATTTTCAAAACTCGGCAGATTGTAAATATCATTCATGGTTGCCGAATCGAAATAGACCAATTGCCCTCGTACCAGAACTCCGTATTCCTCGTGCTTAATTCTCAAATTAGCATAGAATTCTCGGACTACGGGTATAACTGCATCTGGCGGTAACTGTGCTATATCTACCCACCCCCTTCGCTCAACCTCTTCAATTATTGCACATTCAGGGTATGTCAGATCTAGCCCTCTTTCTGGAATAATCGACCTAGACATGGTGCTCTCGTAAATTCGGAATGCTTCCTCGTTCCAAAATTTATGAGCATCGTAGGAACGAGAAGAGGAAGCCCCATCCTTTGATCTTTTTCTAGGCGGCATAATTTTAAACAATACTCACACTTATAATCAAGAAGTATAGACCCAATGCCACCAACAATTGCTTGAAATCTGAAAAATATCCCCAAATGATAACACGTAAAAGAAATGGTACCCTTGAGTGTAGAAAATTAACCGGAGATGACGCTCGGCGGTAGCAAGTGGCGGCGGCGAGGAGCGGCGACGGCGGCGACGTGCCTGAGCGGCGGCGGCGGCTGTTGGTGGTGGGAGAGATGAGTTGTGTGAAGCTTGTTTGTGAAAGAAGGAGTTGGCTTGAAGGAGTTATGGAGTAGTTTTGGGGATGGAGGTTTGTGGGTTGAGTGAATTTGGAGAGGGATGTGATGGCGGATGGATTTTTGAGAGGATTCTTTGGAGGAGGCGGCTGTGAGGGAGGAGTTGTGTGTGTGTGAAATTGTGAGATAGGGTTTTAAAGGGGGAGCTGCACGCGGTGCGCGCGGGAAGTGGCGCGGCCGCGCGCATGTCTCTGGTTTCCTTCCAATAATTGAGTGCGCGCGATCGCGCGTAAATTGGCGCGGCCGTGCGCACGTCTCTGGTTTCCTTCGATAATGAGGTGCGCGCGGTCGCGCGAGAATTGGCGCGGTGGCGCACGTGCTACTGTGCTTGCCCACTGGTCCTTGAGCGCGCTGCTGCGCGAGTTGTGGCGCGCATGCATCTGTATATAACACCTTTTTTTTAACACACCTGCAAACATTAAAGCAAATCAAATTATTACTATAAATGAATAATTAAAATCAATGAATAAAAAAATAAAAATGAAATAAAATGAACAAAATGAATGCGAAAAATAATCGTGGGTTGCCTCCCACGAAGCGCTTGGTTTAATGTCATCAGCCTGACTACCAGTCCTGTTCAATTAGGTTCACCCAGGCTAAGATTGTCAATATTCCTCACTTCAGTTCCATAGTATGCCTTAACCCGCTGTCCATTGACCTTGAAAGTTCGTCCATCACTGCATCTCAGCTCGATAGCCCCATGAGGATATACTGTTTCTACTACAAATGGCCCTGACCAACGCGACTTCAATTTACCAGGGAACAACTTCAGACGTGAATTGAATAACAGCACTTGCTGTCCCGGTTTTAGTTCCCTTCGGACAATGATTTTGTCATGCCACTTCTTAGTTTGCTCTTTGTAGATCTTGGCATTTTCATAAGCGTCGTTTCGGAATTCATCCATCTCACTTAATTGCAGTTTTCTGACATCGCCAGAAGCTTTCAGGTCGAAGTTCAATTTTTTAACTGCCCAGAATGCTCGGTGCTCCAGTTCTAGTGGCAAGTGGCATGCCTTCCCAAATACTAGCCTATAGGGAGACATCCCAATAGGCGTCTTGAATGCAGTTCGATAAGCCCATAACGCATCATCCAACTTCATAGCCTAATCCCTCCGGTTGGTGTTGACAATTTTTTCCAGTATTTGCTTAATTTCTCGGTTGGATACTTCAGCTTGTCCATTCGACTGAGGATGATATGCTAGTGCCACTTTGTGCTTCACATTGTATTTAGCCAAAAGTGAGTTGAAAATTCTATTGCAAAAATGTGTACCTTCGTCACTTATGATGGCTCTCGGTGTTCCAAACCTGGTGAAGATGTTCTTATGCACAAATATCGCTACAACATGAGAGTCATTAGTATTGGTTGCGATTGCTTCCACCCATTTCGACACATAATCAACAGCTATTAAAATATAAGAATTACCAAAAGAAGGGGGAAAAGGTCCCATGAAATCTATGCCCAGACATCAAAAAGTTCCACTTCCAAGACATTTGTCAGTGGTAATTCATGACGCCTAGATATGTTTCCTAACCTCTGGCATCTATCACATGACTTTACTAAGGTAAAACTATCCTTAAACAAACTAGGCCAATAAAAACCAGATAGAAATATCTTAGCTGCTGCTCGTGATGCTCCAAAATGTCCACCATATGGTGAAGAATGACACTTCTCCAAAATTTGTTGAGCTTCGATACCCTCCACGCATCTCCGAATCACTTGGTCAGCACACCTCTTATATAC
Source organism: Primulina tabacum (assembly GCF_025594145.1). Classification (NCBI taxonomy): domain Eukaryota; kingdom Viridiplantae; phylum Streptophyta; class Magnoliopsida; order Lamiales; family Gesneriaceae; genus Primulina; species Primulina tabacum. Next base: position 31,079,529 of record NC_134554.1, read on the forward strand.
AAATGGATCATCCCAATAATAGAACTTGATGTCATGGACGAACTTCTTCTTCTGATGATAGCTCAAATCTCGAGGAAGGGTGCCACAAGACAAAAAATTAGCAATATCAGCAAACCAAGGAAGTATAGAATTTACCTCGAAGAGTTGCTCATCAGGGAATGTTTCTTGTATAGCTCTCTCTACTCTCTTCTCTTCCAGCTCAAGCCTCGACAAGTGGTCAGCCACTTGGTTTTCACTACCCTTTTTATCCTTGACCTCAAAGTCAAATTCTTGTAATAGCAAAATCCACCTTATCAGGCGTGGTATTGCATCCTTCTTAGCGAACAGGTAGCGAATAGCTGCATGGTCAGTGGAAACGATTACCTTTGTGCCGATCAAATAAGGCCTGAATTTGTCGAAAGCAAACACTACTGCAAGCATTTGTTTCTCAGTTGTAGTGTAATTTTGTTGTGCAGCATCCATTGTGCGGCTTGCGTAGTAAATTGCCCTAAACATCTTTTCCCTTGTTTTGCCTAAAACAGCGCCCACTGCATAATCACTTGCATCACACATTAGCTCAAAGGGCTCCTTCCAGTCCGGCACTATCATGATCGGTGCAGTCACCAATGCCACTTTGATCTTCTCAAATTCCTGCAAACAATCATCATCAAATATAAAAGTCGATTCTTTTTCAAGTAAATTATATAGGGGTTTAGTGATCTTAGAAAAATCTTTAATAAATCTACGAATAAAACCACGCATGTCCTAAGAAGCTCCTTATTCCCTTGATGCTCTTTGGCGGAGGAAGTTTTTCAATGGCAACCACTTGGCTCTGTCTACCTCTAGTCCCCGAGAAGATACTTTATGTCCAAGAACAATGCCCTCTTGGACCATAAAATGGCATTTCTCCCAGTTAAGGACTAAGTTCTTTTCTTGGCATCTCTACAAAACAAGGGATAGGTTGTGTAAACAATGATCAAATGAAGAGCCAAATACCGAGAAGTCGTCCATGAAGACTTCCATGATCTCCTCCACCATGTCTGCAATTATGGCCATCATGCACCTCTGGAAAGTGGCAGGTGCATTGCATAGCCCAAACGGCATTCTCCTAAAAGCAAACGTGCCATAGGGACACGTGAAAGTAGTCTTCTCCTGATCTTCTGGCGCTATAGCAATTTGTTTATACCCTGAATAACCATCTAAAAAGCAATAACGACAATAGCCAGCAAGTCTATCAAGCATTTGATCAATAAAAGGCAGTGGAAAATGATCCGTTCGTGTAGCATTGTTTAACTTTCTATAATCAATACATACTCGCCAACCATTTACAGTACGAGTAGATATCAGTTCATCATTTTCGTTTCTAACTACAGTTATTCCACCCTTTTTAGGCACAACTTGTACCGGAGATACCCAACTACTATCAGAAATGGCATAAATGACACCATCATTTAACAATTTTAGCACCTCATTTTTCACAACCTCTTTCATTGCTGGATTCAATCTCCTCTGGTGATCCACAGAAGAAGTATATGACTCCTCCATCAAAATTTTATGCATGCATATAGTGGGGCTAATTCCCCTAATATCATAAATCGACCATCCTAAAGCAGTTTTAAATTTCCTCAATACTCTCAATAATTTATCTTTTTCAGCACAAGTAAGAGAGGAAGAGATGATTACCGGATACGTCGACTTTTCACCTAAAAATGCATAGCAAAGGTGACTTGGCAGCTCCTTCAAATCAGGGGAAGGAGATATTACCTTTGTTTGCTCATTTACCTCCAATTCCTCAAGCGGTGCATCCATTTTTCTTTCTTTCTGTGATGCTTCAAGAGCCAACAACTGTTCTTTCACTTCCCAATTGTTTTCATCAACAGTTCCTGCAGCGCTTGTCAAACAGCTCTCCAAAGGATCCCTAGTTCCTGCACATTCAAGAGACATACATGAGTCTATATTATCAATGATTTTACAAGTGCTTACCTCATTTGATCCCTTCATGGCGTGATAGATATTGAAAATGACTTCTTCTCCACCAACTCTTAAAGTGAGTTCACCCTTATGCACATCTATCAATGCCCTTCCAGTCGCCAGGAACGTTCTCCCAAAGATTAATGGAGCATCCTGATCCTCTTCCATATCTAAAATCACAAAGTCAGCAGGAAAAATAAATTTATCCACTTTTATCAGTACATCTTCGACGATCCCACGTGGATACGTGAGACTTCTGTCCGCAAGCTGTAAGGTGATAGTGGTAGGTTTGACTTCTCCAAGCTCTAGATCCCTGTAAATAGAAAATGGCATCAAATTAATACTCGCTCCTAAATCACACAAAGCTTTACTACATTTAGAACCACCAATAAAGCAAGGAATAGTAAAACTCCCTGGATCTTTTAATTTCTGTGGTAATTTCTTTTGCAGGATGGCGCTACATTCTTCAGTCAATTTCACAGTCTCAAAATCCTGCAGCTTCCTCTTCTTAGACATCACATCTTTAATAAATTTTGCATAATTCGGCATTTGCTCTAAAGAATCAGCAAATGGTATGTTGATGTGTATCTTCTTAAAGATCTCCAAAAATTTTGCAAACTGATCATCCAATTTCTTCTTTTTGAACCTCTGCGGATATGGAAGAGTCGGCTGAAATACAGGAGGTTGTTCGACTTCAACTTCGGCATTGGGCTTTTGATTTTTCTCTTCTTTTTCATCCTCAAACTCACCCTCTTCAAATGTCTTCTCCTTGTCCATTCCCTCCTTGGAACTTTGCACCTCTAACTCTTTTCCACTCCTCAAAGTGACTGCCTTGCACTGTTCTTTTGGGTTAACTTCCGTGTTACTAGGAAATTGACCCCTGTTCTGATCTCTCAAAGCGTTGGCCAACTGTCCGATTTGTGTCTCCAGAGATTTCATTGTGGCCCCCATATTTCCCATGTGAGTCTCCATGTTGTCCAGATGAGACCCAGTTCTTACCATCTTTTTGCAAGACTCAGCAACAAATGTTCCTGCCAAATCCTCAAACGAAGGCTTTCCCTCCCCCTTTGATGTATTGAACCCTAGTGGAGGATTCAACACATTTTTATTATTTGCATAAGAAAAATTTTCATGATTTCTTAATCCTGGATGATAAGTATTAGGGGGAGGGTTACCTCGATATGTTCCGAATCCTCCAAAATTTCTGTTGTTGACGTACTGGGCTTCTTCAGTAATAGATTGTTCTTCAGCAACAGTCGATGGACTCTCAGTTTCTGATATGCTCACTTTGTTCATAGCTGCGAGTTGTGTGGTCAGTGCGGACACCTGTGCAGTGAGTGATGTAATATGGTCCACAGCATACACTCCGGCTGTCCTTTTTACTCCTGCCCTTTAAGAAGGCCATTGGTAGCTATTTAGTGTCATCTGTTCAAGCAAGTCATAAGCTTGCTCGGGAGATTTAGCAAAGATCGTGCCACCGGCTGCAGCATCCACTGTTCCTCTTGTTTGCCCATTTAGACCGTTGTAGAATAATTCAATTTGCACCCAGTCTTCAAACCCATGGTTCGGGCACTTTCTCAACAACTCCTTGTATCTTTCCCATGCCTCGTACAATTGCTCAAAATCTGTCTGCCTGAAAGTGCTAATCTCAATCTTCAACTGTGCAGACTTTGCAGGAGGAAAGTATTTTGCCAGAAATTTCGTTGCCAGCTCCTGCCATGTCAAGATACTTCCCAAGGGAAGCGATTGGAGCCATCCTCTAGCTTGATCCCTGAGAGAAAACGGAAACAAGCGCAGTCTAATAATATCATCAGGAACATTATTAATCTTTACCGTATCCGTTATCTCCAAGAAGGTCCTCAAATGAACGTGAGGATCAGAAGTGGCAGTCCCAGCAAACTGGTTTTGCTGAACCATATTGATTAGAGCAGGCTTCAGCTCGAAATTATGCGTTGATGGTTCCTCTTGCAATACCAGAGTAATGATTGCTGATCACTGATAGGTATGGCCTCTGGCGGGATGTGTCTGTCATTTTCTCTGTGTTCAGTCATTGCTTGGATCTCTTCTCTTCTTGCCTTTCTTAACTTTCTCGCAGTTCTTTCGATCTCCGAGTTAAAAATCAGCAAGTCTGAGTTTTACGATCTTAGCATACACTGTCAAGCAGGAAAAAATGAAAAACTTAATCAATATAAAATAAAATAAAAAATAAAAAATAAAAGCTCTAAATTAAAATCTAGACTAATTGGTAACAATACTGATATAAATTCAAATTTGACACTCCCCGGCAACGGCGCCAAAAACTTGTTGGTGTTTTCACTACCACAAGTGTATGGTGTCAAGTTTTAGTACTGGTTAGAGTACAGATATCGATCCCACGAGGAGTGTATATAGAAATGTATATCAGTGCTTGTAATTAAAATAGTCCAAACTTTATCTAGACAATTCGATAGAATGGTTGATTTACTTAAACGAATAGACTGAAAACAAATAATTAATCTAATACCGGATTGAGGAAAATATCTTGAAGAGAAAGTATCTATAGAAATGACTTCACTAAGTTTCCAAGACAATTATTCAAGTTAAATTTATATTCCTGAATTCCAATTATTTAATGGCCAAGAACACTTAATTATTTTATTCTCCCTTTTCCAAGTGACGAATAAATTGTATCTATCAAACTTCGATTCAATTATTCCTAATAAAAATCTAAGTTTAATTTATAAATGCGGACAATGTTCTTACCTAAGCCTCGCTAAAGTTATACGTCTTCCGAACGCTATAAACATTTAACGATGTGTCTCTAATGATCTATAATCCTAGTCCCTCTCCCGAGTTGTAGAACTAATCAGACAGCATACAATTTATGGCCAGTAAATTGCAGTCAACTCAATACAAAGAAACACAATTAAACAGAAAGGAATTCAATCATATAAATAACCGAGTCAAATTATTGTTTCCATAAAGCTACGTCATTCTCTAGACTAGAAAATTAGTTCATGACGAAATTGAAATAAAAACAACACATGTTCAAAGTTTTAGACATTGAAATACGAGAAATGATAAACACGAAAGACAGATATCAAATCCGAAGTGTCGTCTCTGTCCCCAGATTCGTCGCTCTTCTTCTTTGTAATCGATCTTCGCGTGTCTTGCCTTCGTCTCGCCTTCTCTCCGACTCTTCTCCCAGTATTTTCGTCCAAAACGACGTCTGTTTTCTCGTGTGTTTCTCCAAATGACGGCCTCCATTTCTGACCTAGCGGCGTGCGTTATATAAGGCTTTCTGGAACGCCGTGCGCGCGATGGCGCGAGTTCTGGCACGGTTGCGCCTGCGCTTGTTGCTCATCTGGCCCGTGCATGTGTGCGCACGGTCGCGAATGAAGTCGCGCGGCCGCACGTAAGCGTCTGGTCATTCGCTTGTATGGGTACGCGTGCGCCTGCACGTGATGTGGCAAGGTCGCGCGCGTCTCTCGGGTTTTCTGCTGCTTCTGTGCGCGCGGGTAGCGCGAGAACTGGCGCGATGGCGCGCACCTCTCTAGTCATGCGCCTATTTACCTGTGTGCAGCGGCTGCGCGTGAAGTGGCGCGGCCACGCGCGCACTTCTGTCCGATGGCGTGCTCGTGGCTGTGCATTTCTTGGTCCACTTGGCTTCGTGTCCGCTATTTTCTCCATTCCTGAAATGACAACAGAAACAAACCAAAAAATGCATCATTCTGTTCGAAACAAGCATAATTCAAAATGGATTCTAATATAAATTAAGTGCAAATCTTGCACTTATCAGAGGTATGTACTAATCTCTACCTTGGAGTCAAAAATTTTGGGGTTTGAGCATGTCAAAGAGTTGTATGTGCTAGATGAGGATTTTAAAGGTGTATTTGAAACATGTATGCATGGTCCACATGACAAATTTTATTTGCATCATGGTTTCTTATTTAGAGAAGATAAGTTGTGCATTCCTAAATCTTCAATTCGTGAATTACTTGTTAGGGAAGCACATGGGGGTGGTTTGATGGGGAATTTTGGTGTGGCCAAAACTTTAAGTGTATTGCATGAACATTTCTATTGGCCACATATGAAATGTGATGTTTAGCGAGTATGTGATAAGTGCATAACGTGTGGGTAAGCTAAGTCTAGAACACAACCGCATGGATTGTATACACCAATTCCTGTCCCTAGTGAACCTTGGGTTGATATTTCTATGGATTTTGTATTGGGTTTACCTAGGACTAAGAAGGGGAGGGATTCCATATTTGTTGTTGTTGACAGATTTTCTAAAATGGCACATTTATTGCTTGTCATAAAACTGATGATGCTTACTAATATTGCGGATTTGTTCTTTAAGGAAGCCGTTAGGTTGCATGGCATGCCTAAGACTATTGTTTCTGACCGTGATGATAAGTTTTTGAGTTACTTTTGGAAAACGTTGCGGGCTAAACTGCGCACAAAATTGTTGTTTTCTACTACATGTCATCCTCAAATGGATGGACAAACTGAAGTTGTTAATAGAACTTTAGGAACACTTTTGCGTGCCATTCTTAAAAAGAACTTAAAGAATTGGGAAGATTGTTTGCCATTTGTTGAGTTTGGTTACAATCGTTACGTGCACTCTACTACAAATTATTCGCCATTTGAAATTTTTTATGGTTTTAATCCTTTGACTCTGTTGGATTTGATGTCTTTACCCGTGAGTGAAAGGTTAAACATGGATGGCAAAAAGAAGGCTGAATTTGTTAGGAGTTTGCATGAAAAGGCCAAGGCCAACATTGAGAAGAAAAATGAGCAATATGCCAAGCAAGCCAACAAGGGGAAGAAAAAGGTAGTATTTGATAAAGGGGATTGGGTGTGGCTACACTTGCGGAAGGAGAGGTTCTGCGAGAAGAGGAGCTTGAAACTACTACCTAGGGGCGATGGACCATTCCAAGTCCTTGAAAGGATCAATGACAACGCCTACAAACTCGATCTACCAGGTGAGTATAACGTAAGTTCTACTTTTAATGTTAGTGATTTTTCAGTTTGATGTAGGTGATGAACAAGATTTAAGGACAAATCCTTTTCAAGAAGGGGAGGATGATGCGAACACGGGTGGTCAAGCTCCAAGGAAAGCATGGGATCCGTTAGAGTTGCAAGAGGGACCAATCACGAGGGGACGTCTGAAGAAGTTCAAAGAAGCATTGAATTGGCTTATGAGCAATCAAGGAGGGCTTACGTGCAAGGAGCAAAGTGCCGAAGGGTTCGTGATGCATGGGAGTGAGTTCAGGAACCAAAGGAATATTATTAAAGTATATTTTGAAGGATCGAAGGCTACACGGACCAGAGCACGGACCTGTACACGGGGTCCGTGTACATCACACCCAAAAATGAAGAAATCCCGAGTCTACACAGACCCAAGCACGGATCTATACACGGGGTCCGTGTCCTATGTTTTCAGCAAAGGCCGAGTCTACACGGACCCCCTTCCGGAACTCTACACGGGGTCCGTGTCCCTTCGCAGATTTGGTGCAGATTTTCCTTCTTTAGAGTTTTGATTTGTTTGGTAACTAGATATGAACATATTTTTTGATATGTAAAGGGATATGAACGAAAATTAACACAATTATTCAGATTATTATTGAGTTTATCAAACTTTGAGAATTTTCTCTTAAGCTTTTTCAAGGCTTTTTGCTTTGTAATCAAATCAAACTTATCAAAATTTTTAACTTTGTGGCGTTTGTCGATTGTCTTGTGCGGATTGTCATTGACTTGTTCTTTGAAGGTTCGTTCTAGTTTCGATTGTTTTCATCGTGATTCTTTATTACTAAACCTCGTAGTTTAGGGGTGAAAATCACACCATACTTGATTCAAAAGATCGGGACAACACAACACGATCCTTGTTCGTATTTGAATTGAGGGCGCGATTCGATTTTAATCGTGTTTGATTTTTATTCGCACGAGGGTTCATATAACTGGCTCTATTCAGTATTCGAAGCATTCAATACCAATTCTGGAATGATATATTCGAGAAGTACAATATCAATATACCACTCAAAGCAATACTGGATATAATCAGAACTCAATCTTATTCTGTTTCGATGGCATAACAGCACAATCTCAATATCTCCATCAAATCAATATCAATAGATATCAATCCCAACTCATAATCAATAACAAATACAAGCTATGATTCTCAAAATCTTCATAGTCTCAATCAAATCAAATCTGAAATGATAACAATTTCATATGGTTTCCGTTCTTCGATCTGGTTTCGATTATACGATTATCACAATCTCAAGAACACTAATATCAATCAAACTCCGATTCTTCCAATATCAAATTTTCAAATCATAAAAGAAAGTAGTACAAATTACGTCTTTTTGAAGTTCTTGACGAGAGGAGCCTGAAACTATTCCCGGATCGAAAATCAGACGGTTCGATCTTGCACAAAATCAAATTCCTTTAAAATGAAGAAACTTGAAGTTGGCCATGGAATTCTCTCCGATTCTTCCTTGAAATCTGAAGGAAATGAAGATTATCTTCATACTAATGTGCATGGGAAGACATGTGGCTCACTTCTTCATGCTACACGTCTCGCGCATATACGCGTCCCTCAATGGCGCATATGCGCGAGACCTACTGGTCTCGGCAGGACGCGCATGCATATGCGCGAGTCCTACTGGTCTCGGTACTTGTAATCTCAGCTGCTCGCGCATATGTGCGCCTCGTCTCGCGCATATGCACGAGACCTACTATCTCTGCGCTTGTACATACATCTTGCTCCGGCATATGCGCGCCTTCTTCTCGCGCATATGCGCGAGACCTACTGTCTCGGCACTCGGGCAATTCACATGCTCGTGCATATGCGTGCCTAGTCTCGCGCATATACGCGAGGTCTTCTGCCTCGGCACTTGCTTCCCGCGAATATGCGCGCCTCATCTCCGCGCATGTGCACGATGTCTGCTGGACCAACATACATACAATATCCATGCTTTTCAATTTCTTGTCTCGGAGTTGTCTTTTTATAATCGCATTAATTTATCAATTAATAATCTCGGATTAACAGAATAAAATCTCGAGAATTACATTTTAGGGCTTATTGATTTATCTTGATGATTAATTTAGGGGGAACATAGAATTTCAGTGAGTTAACTGATAAGACAAATTTAGTTGTTTATAAACTGAACTGAGTCAGTTACAAACTGATCAGTCAGCACTTAAATCAACTGATCTTATCACATAAGATGAATAACTTTAAATTGGTAAGTTCTTTAATGAAAACAATTACTAAATGTGGTTGTTAATTTAAATTTATTAAAATTTTAAATTTGAAACATTAAAATCTCGTTTTTGTGTAACTTCCCAATTTCACTTTCTAAAAATAAATGGCAACGGTTGGATGGCCTATATTATTTTCAATCTACTAATGACTGCCACGTATCCGAAATTTGAAAAGTTACGAGACATATTTAGAAATCTCATTTTCTCATATTTGTTCTCACACTTTCCAAATTCTCCTAACTCTCAAATTTCCCAGAGCAAATTACTTGCATTCTCTCTTTCTCTCTTTACTGCTAAATCAGAAAGAGATGGCAGCCCAAACCCCAACTTTCCTGTTGAACGCTATTGCAATCGATTTTTTCAATTTTCTGATGAATCAGTTCGCAGTGTGTTCGAGAAAATTGAAGCATCTGGGCTTCGTCACATCTTGGGGCTAGCAACTCAAGAGATTCACTCTTCAGAACTATTATCCATCTATGAGTCCAGCTTAGTGACAGACGAGGGAAAAATCTAGATGAAGGTCAACGACCACCTTATGGTCATTGATGAAGAATTTTTCAGGAACTTATTCAATATACCAGCTGAAGGCCTCGCCAGTTTCTCATAGGTAGCTATTGCAAATATTGACGAGATGTAGACCGTGTTATAAACCAGTGGAAAAATGATCAAGGTCTCTGCAAGAAGGAAATGAAGCCAGAGTTTCAATTACTGGCCGATATTGTTGATAAAGGCATTTTAGCAAAAGCTGGTTCCTTTGCTCCCCTGAAACCCGACAAGTTTCAAGTTATGACAGCGATTGTGAAAGGGATCAAGATGAACTGGTCATATATTCTCTTCATAATCTTGAAAAACAAGGTGCAATCCACAAAGCATTCGAAGGGATTTGCACTTCAACTGAGCATGCTGATTGAGCACTCAGGAATCCTTCTCTTTTCAGTCACTAAATTCAAGGTGTACAACGCTCCAAATGTTCAGCCAAAGAAGCCAGGAGTTGAGGAGGTAGCTGCTAAATCCAAGAAAGCTGCAAAGACAAAAGTATCAGCTGCTCCAAAATCTAAGAGGAAACTAGTTCTATCCACCAGTTATTCGGAGAAGATTCCCTCCCCTCAACTAATCAAGAAGCTGAGGTCTCAGAAGACCAAGCCGGCTGCCACTCCAGGAGCTCTACCTTGAGCTCATATTACTGCCATTTAGAGCTGAAAAACCACTCCCTGGAGTTCCAATTCAATCAGTTCAACCAGCAGTATAGCTCCAGACCAAAACCAAAACTGACTACCCTTCAACAATAATATCTGAGTCCGGAGAGAAGTTGAAGCTGACTGGGATTCTGCCCTACCATTCTACATCAGATACGGCCAAAAGAAGTGCTCATCAGAGAAGTGGTGGACACAACTTGTTCTAAACTGGATCTGCCCCATGCCCTAACTGATCCAAAAGTCAAGGCCAAGATAACCGAAGAAACAAGGCCCAGCAATGCTATTCAAACACAGATAGACCTCATTATGAATGTGATCAATGAGAATGCTGAGCTCAAAATTGAGCAATATGATGAATGGGTGCAATTCAGAGAAAAAGACAGTCTTGAAGCGCTTCATCTCACTAGAGTCAGAATTTATAAAGGCTATAAAGGAAACCTCAGTCTCCCAATCCATTGAAAGAAGGGCTTACTTCTTTGATTTAATGAAAACCAAGAGGCTGACTGAGGTAACAGCTGAATTGAAGGCGAACTATGATCCAGCTGGTCCGACTGCATATGTTGATAGAGTAGTCTTCCAACAACTAGACTCTGATCTCATCATTCTCTAGATGAAAGATAAAAATTGGGAGATGGGACAGAATTACATGTTCTAGTAGAAACCACCAGTCCTACAAGAGCTCCTCGTTCCCTCAAACTGAAGTTGCTGAGGATCAGTTAACCGTCCAGCTGCAACTGAGTCAGCTTTTGATACAACCGGTGGAACTGCTTCCAAAGATTCCTCCTCTGTCCTCCTTTGAAGCTCAACCCTCCTCCTCAACAGCAATACTTGTTTCACTAGCTTCTGAACCAGTAGCTCAACCATCTACCTACACTGAAGAAGAGCTATCCTTAGCAAATGTAGATGAGTTGTTGCTATCAGTTGCAGGAGATATTCATCGGATTATAAAGATGATCAAGCCGCTGATGAATTTGTTGTTGCACCGATTGCAGAATAAGAACTTGCCTCAACAACAGAAGCAGAATTTCAAACTGAAACTGTAATATCCAAGCTTGGTGTACGGTACGGTTTAAGATTTCTTATGTTTATGGACTATTTGGTTAAGTTTAAGTATAGTTTAGATGTTAAGAATTTGGATTTATGATTTCTAGTATTGTGGAATATAGATGATGTGTGGTTTTATGGTAGCGGCGTTACGATTTAATTCATGATAATTTGTATGTTGAGCCAATTGGCATGAGGCCAATTGTAGTGGTTAGATAAGAAATAGTGGTGCAATTTTCATGTTGAGAGTGTTGCCGAATTATGAGGAGAAGCGACGTTGCGATTCGATTTTAGTTGCAAAGATTATATTGTTGGCTACAGAGGAGAGTGCACCCGCGGTCCATTATGCAGTGCACCCGTGGTGTTTGGGCAGAACCTCCAGCGCACCCGCGGTCCATTGAGTAGCGTATCTACGGTCATCTTCTTCGGATTTTCGGAAGTGGTACAGTATGTGTAGCGCACCCGCAGTCCAAGGGCTAGCGCACCCGCGGTCGGTGAATAGTAAAATCGTGTTTTGGTGTTTTAAGTGATATAATACAAGAGTTGGTTCATTTCCCTCATTATTTCTTCATTTCCTCGGTTCTTCAGCTCAAGGGGAGGCTAGGGTTCTCATTCCTTTCTTTTATTTCTTTGATTCAAGCTCCTAGTTGGGTTATTGAAGTGAGAACAAGATCATTTTGGGTTCAAGGAGCTAAGGTAATCTTGTGGCTTTAGTTATTTCTTGGATTATGGTGTTGGGGGGAAATCATGGAATGTTTGATTGGGTTGGTTTTATGGGTTTTATGGTATGGGTTTGTGATTATTAAGTTGTTGATGAATTAATTTATGGTTTATTGTTGTAGGATTTGTACCAAGAGATTAGAATCAAGGTTTCCATTGGTTGTAAGTGGAATTCATTTCTTGTGCTCACATGAATTATATGTATTGTATTTCAATGGTTTTAATATGGCATTCCCTTCCACTTTATTCATGCTATGTATGGATACATTTTGTTGTATATTAGAGGCTTTTATATGTCTCAATTGTATAAAAGGGAATGCAAGAGAAAAGAGTCTTCAAAGTGTTTGATTTAATGTCCAAGAGAGAATTCAAATGATTTATTAGATTGATAAAGAGATATTCAGAGATTGCTTGCAATTAGTTGATCAACGACCATAGACTTATATCCCAATAGAGTAATCGATTTATATCGATAGGATATAGGTACAGAGACAGAGATACTATTGAAATATCAATCCATCAGAGAAAAGAGAAATACCATCGTTATGTTCATGTTCTATTATATTATTCATGTTTTAAGAGTTAGATGGTATTTAATAATTTCAAAGTCATGTTTTACAGAGTATGATATGTACAGATTGTTATGTAAGAGTTTCACTTGCTGAGTTTTATACTCATTCCAGTTATTTCATGTGATGCAGATAAGAGCGACGTGCCAGGACGTTGATTGGAGCCGGGGTCATATGCATACAAGAGATGGAAGGAAGAAAGATGTTTTGTTAGCTTTTGACATGATCAAAAATGATATTTTGTATTTTGATGCAACTCTTTATTGATCATGTATATACTTTTTATTGAAAATATTTTTATGTCAAGAAAATTTTAAATCCTTCTTCCCTCTAAGTAAATTTTTAATTTCCGCTGTGTTATTTTATAAAATCAGTCGAGGGCGTTACAGAAACAGTTCAGTTGCCAACTAAACAAACCGACACTCAAACAGTCCAGAAACCATCTGTTTTACCAGAACTGATCTCATCCAACTTAGTTCTTCCTGAGGCTTTCTTCATGTCTGAAGATACTCTTCAACTATTCTCCTCCCAGAAAACTGTTGAGGCATCTAGTGCTGCAACTGATCATCAGAATCAGCCTCACAATCAATCATTTCAAGAAGAGACAATAGCAGAACTAGCAGAAGATATACTCCAAGATGTTGCCCCAGTTCAGTTAGTAGTAGTTGAATTATAGTGCACAAGGACTAGTACACGTAAACCCCATGCATGATTGAAATAGTTTATTTATTTAATTAATAATTAGGTGATGCATGTTATGCATTAACTCATTTTAAATGTATGTATATTTATTTTATTATGTAATTTAAAATGTTTTCTCGAGTTTAGTTTTTAGATGAATATTCGATGTCTAACCGGGAAAGAAGATCAGATATGATTAAGATGTTTAAAATTTAAGTTAAAGTTTTATTTCAAGTCCAGAAAATAGTATTTAAATGAATTATAAATTTTATAATTTTTAGGGCTAAATTTAATTTATTGAGTGAAATAGAAATGTTAAGTATTTTAATTAGCAAAATTCGAAAATAAGGGATTTAAATACGTCAACTCGAAATAAATATGTTAATAATTATTTTTATGACTTAATTAATTAAACTACGTAGTATTTAATTAATGGTAGAATTTAAAATTTGTAGGAACCCATAATTTAAAAATTGGAGGACTTAATTAGTAATTTGAATTGTGAGGCTTAATTAGTATTTTTAAATGGTTTTTAATAAAACTAAACACCTAATAAACATCATAAGCAATATATAAAAGATTTCTAGCCCTAAATTATAACACAACTCACGCGCACACACAACACACACCAAAAACATACACTAAACTCACACACAACTCTTAGACAACTTTTCAAGGTGATGGCTAGGCTTGTTTTTTATTTTCTTTCATCATCAAGCTTAGGGAGTTCATCACACAACATTCTTTGGTAAATTTAGTCAATTTTCAAGTGACTAAATGCAGCAATCTGTCTTCGTTCGGCCTCCATTTTCCCACGCGTTCGTTTGTCGATTTTTTGTGTGTTTTAATGCAAGGCATGTCTAACTCTTTCCTTCATGCATAGATCATATTATATACAGTATTTTGATATAAAATATGCATGAAAACCAATTTTTTATTTATATGTATGTTAGAACGTTATTAAAACTTATTTTGATAAAATACACATGAACTTCAACGTTGTCTTCGAGTTTTGATCGTCGCCTTCCTTGGGCAGTAACTAGGGATTGCTGCTAATTATGGTTATGTTTTTAGGTGTGCTTAGATATCATTAGGTTTTTCATGGTGGGGCAAAGGGCTATTGTATAGATGGAAACTAAAACAAACGCATGGCCGCACCAAATGAGTCATGCACGGGTTTCAAGTCGGGTTGGTTGATGGATGGACCTGGGTGCATGGTATGGTCTAGGTGGGGTCTTAGGGTCTCTAGTTAAGCTTGGTATGGGATGGTTAGGGTCCGGTTGGGCAGCATGGGTTGGAGCCTTGAGTTACAAGTGAGCGCACGTGAGTGTGTTTGCGAGTTAGGGTGCACGGTTTTGAGTTGTTTGAGGGGCTGTGGTGCGTCATGGGCTAGAACGGTCTAGACCACAGGCCTAAGGTATGTCTAAGGGTCGAGTCTAGGGCTTGGTTTGAATTTGGAAGTTGGAGAACGTGTCTGGGGACCTCTCCAACCTCTTCGAAGGAATTATGTTATGTTAGAGAACGAACTTCCAGTTCAAGGCCTGTGTTGATCCCTGCCGGCCCAGTACTGTTGTTTAGTTTGATCAAAAATTTTATGTTACGGGCCACTTGCATTGAACAGAACTGTACGCAAAGTGATTACGATTACGATTATTATGACAAGTATGAAAATATGATTTTATGAAAAATTTTATGCAGGAAAGTCTGTTATACGTATTAAATTAGGCTATGTACGAGTTATGTTAAAATTGCATGAAATTTTATTACGTATTACTTGTTATTTATGGGTTTATGCATGCTGACTCATTAGACTAACTTGGCTTGATTGATGCAGATTATGTATTTTAGGAGACAGGAGCCAGTGAGCAGTGAGCAGGCTCAGGTCATTGGTAGTGCAAACCCGAGAAACTTGTATTTCACTAGCGTTTAATATGCACATTTAAAACTCTTTTCGTAAATTTTACGCCTTAGATGGGTGAGTAGTAATTTGAGACTTTTATATTATGTTTTATTTTCAAATTATGGTAGATGTTTTTAACTTGGATTTTTTGTTGTAGTTTTCAAATGATGGAGGTTTAATATTAACTTTATTTTTAGTACGAGTGATGACCGTAATTTATTTTACGAGTTATATTTATAACAAATTATTTAATAAGAAAATTTCAAATTTTTTCGCAAATATTAAAGTAGTAGTATTTTAAGACACGGTTCTTCATAGTTGGTATCAAAACGCAAGGTTTCCTGATATAGGGTTTTGCTTACTGCTGGTTGCGAGAAGCTAGGGAACTCACGCCTCAAGTCTGTAAGTTTTTACGATTTAAAATACATTAATTTTTAAGTACGAGTTTTTTTAATCTACATGTTTAAGTTTTAAAATTGTTTTAGCATGTTATATGAGTATTTTGGTTATGCATTTTGGTTACGTGTTGGGATAAATTGTTGAACAATATGCCTCCTAGACGTGTTATTGACCGTGAGGGCTCTGAAGCTGGTGATGAGCAGAGAGCTTCCCTTCCACGTCCACCACCAGACCTTCAGACTCAGATGCTTGTGGGCATGACTTAGATCTTTGCGCAGTTTGCGAGGAACAATGTTGAGGTGGATAGGAGGATGTGGCCTGAGGCAGTGTATGAACGATTCCGCAAGATGGACCCTAAGTATTTTGGGGGTACGACTGATCCTATGGTGGTCGAGGGATGTATTAAGTCCATAGAGGTGATCTTTACCTTTATGGTGCTACAGGATGCTGATAGAATTAGATGTGCCACTTACTTGCTGAAGGATGATGATCGATTATGGTGGGAAGGAGCATCAATGTCGGTGAATCTACAGACCCTGACTTGGGAAGGATACAAGGAGGTATTCTACTCCAAGTACTTCACTAATGAGGTACGCTCCAGACTAACTAGGGAGTTTATGACTTTGAGGCAGGGAGACTGCAGTTTCAGCAACCATCTAAGAGGCCGTTTCAAGGGCCTAACAAGGGCAAAGGATAGCAACCACCACAGAAGAAGGTTGCTCAGAAGCCTGCTGAATATCCAATGTGCCCAAAGTGCAGCCGCAAGCATGAAAAAGAGTTTCAATGGGGTTTTAGGCAAGTGCTTCAAGCGTGGATCCGCTGATCACATGCTTAAGAATTGTCCACAATGGAAGCAGCCGACTCAAGGTCGAGTCTTTACGATGCATACCGAGGAGGGAGACCTAGACACTACACTCTTGACAAGTATTATAATTTAATCAGCACCGCATTATTTATTCGAAATTATTATGCATTGTTCAATTTTTTGGGTATACTAGTAGGCTAAATTTCGAAATATTTATGAGAACCTTAGGATAGTAGATTCAGTATGTGCATGAGATTAATTTTACACCTTTTTTAGAATTGTTGGTTTGAGTGTATGTTAATATTGTCCCAGGGAGGATCTATATAGCGGGAATAGCCACAAATTCAATGTTAGATTCCGGGTCTACTCATTCTTTTATATCAGAAACGTTGATAAGTGTAATTTATTTAACTTTTATTACTTGTTTTTAACTTAGAATTATGTGATTCTTGAGCAGTTTATTTGATTTGTTGTTGTTTTTGTTGTTATAGTTTGGAAGTATAGAATAAGAGTGTGAAGTATTAAAAGTGTTGAATTGGAAAGTACAAAAAGATAAAAAAAAATACAGTAGCTGCAGCGCACCCGCGCTTATTCATGTACCGCACCCGCAGTAAGCTAGTGCACCCGCACTGAAATAGGCAGCGCACCTGCACTCATACACCAGAAAGAGGACCGCACCCGCGGTCTGTTCTTCACCGCACCAGCGGTCTTCGAAAAGCAGAATCCTGGAAATTCTGTAACTTTGTGTGCTGCGCGTGGAAGTTTGAGAATTTTGTGTGCTACGACTTCTATCTTGTCTGGACTATAATAAGACATCATTTGCTACTATCTAGGGTATTGGGGAGCCAAGGAAAGAGTGAAGGAGGCTACTACTAGATTGAAGATCAAATTCATCAAGTTTGGAAGAAATCTTTTGTACAACTCCGGGAACGAATCAGCTCTTCAAACTCTTGTTCTAAGTTCTTCTTTCCTTTGTTTTTCATTTGTTATATCTTATTTTAAAACCATGTTTTGTTGTTTTGATTGTGTTATTATGAACTAATTTTTATTTCTAGAGGAATGATGGAACAAAACTAGAAACCATGTGTTGGAATCTATGAACTAAGCTATTTAAGTTCTTCATCTTGTTCTTTTGTATTATTTCAATCTTAATGCTTTCAATTATTTGGCCAGAATCTGAATGATTTATATGTTTACAATTTATCACTCGGAAGAGGAAATTATAAACAAGAGAAAGAAAAAAATACATCGATGGTATTTATAGAGTTTGGGAGGGCCTATAATGCTATTGAAGCTTATAGAGAATCTAGTGCTTGATGTGTTATTTATTTATAGATTGTTGATGGGAACATTGCAATCAAATTTCAGATAACTAAAATCTACTAACACTCGGGAGAGGGAGTAGATAATTATAGGATTCTTGGCTATTGAATAAGAAGGAGTTTTACAAAATAGCTACAAGAAATTACACATGGTGGATAGTTGAGTGAAATAGGACCTCTAGATCTTTTATTCCATTGTTATTTGCTAAAATTTGGTGTTATTTATATCTATATTTATTTATTTTTAAATTCATTTTCAATGTAGTCATTCATAAAATCAAATCCTTAAATTGAATTTTCTAAATAAAGTCAAGACTATTTTAATCACAAGCATTAATATACGTTTATATACACACTCCTCGTGGGATCGACACTTGTACTCAATAATATATTCTACTATAACTTGACATCGTGCGCTTGCGAGCAATCAAAAAAACACGCAACAAGTTTTTGGCGCCGTTGCCGGGGAGTGTTTATTTTAAATTTATATTAGTATTGTTACCAATTAGTCTTGATTTTAATTTAGAGTTGTTTTTATTGTATTACATTAAACATTGATTTGTTTCTTATCCTTGTTTGACAGTGCATGCGAAGATCGCAAAATCTTGACTTGCTTATCTTTGATCCCGAGATCGAAAGAACCGTAAGAAGATTAAGAAAGGCGAGAAGAGAAGAGATTCAAGCAATGTCTGACAACAGAGATAATGAAAATCTACCCACTGCAATACCCATCAGAGATCATTTTAGGCCGGTATTTAATACTCATTATTCAGGAATAGCACGAGGGACTATTAATGCAAACAACTTTGAACTCAAGCCTGCATTAATAAACATGGTTCAACAGAATCAGTTTGGGGGAGCCGCTACCGCAGATCCTCATCTACATTTCAGAACATTCCTTGAAATCACTGACACGGTAAAAATAAATGGTGTTTCTGATGATATAATTCGATTGCGTTTGTTTTCTTTTTCTCTTAGGGACCAAACAAGAGGATGGCTTCAATGGCTTCCTTTGGAGAGTATCACTACATGGCAGGAGTTAGCAACCAAGTTCCTTGCTAAATATTTTCCACCTGCGAAGTCTGCACAGTTGAAAATTGAGATAAGTACTTTTAGGCAGACTGACTTTGAGCAATTATATGAGGCATGGGAACGGTATAAGGAGTTGTTGAGGAGGTGTCCAAACCATGGTTTTGAAGATTGGGTACAGATTGAATTGTTTTACAATGGTTTGAATGGACAAACAAGAGGCACTGTGGATGCAGCAGCTGGTGGCACGATATTTGCAAAATCACCTGATCAAGCATATGATTTGCTTGAACAGATGATCATTAACAATTATCAGTGGCCATCTGAGAGGTCAGGAGTAAAGAAGCCAGCTGGGATTTATGCCATAGATCCTATTACATCACTCACCGCACAAGTTTCAGCTTTAACAACTCAAATTGCAGCTATGAATAAAGCTAGTACAACAGAGGTTGAAAATGCATCGGTTGTTGCTGAAGAACCACATATTTCCTGATGAGGCTCATTATATCAACAATAGGAATTTTGGTGGCTACGGAGGATATCGAGGTAACCCTCTCCCTAACACTTATCATCCATGTTTAAGAAATCATGAGAATTTTTCATATGCTACTAATAAGAATGTGTTGAATCCTCCACCGGGGTTCAATACATCAAAGGGGGAAGGAAAACCTTCTCTTGAGGATCTAGTTGGGACATTTGTTGCTGAATCTAGTAAAATGATGGCTAGGACTGAATCTCGTCTTGATGGCATGGAAACTCACATGGGAAATATGGGTGCCAAAATGAAATCATTGGAGACACAGATTGGACAGTTGGCTAATGCATTGAGAGATCAAAATAGAGGTCAATTCCCAAGTAATACTGAAGTGAATCTAAAGGAGCAATGCAAAGCTGTAACTTTGAGAAGTGGAAGAGAACTTGAGGTTAAAAAATCCAAAGAGAATGAGGAAAGCGAGAAGACAGTTGAAGAAGTTGAAACCGAGGGATCCAAAGCTGAAGTTGAAGTTGAACAACCTTCAGTATTTAAGCCGACTCTTCCATACCCACAGAGATTTAGGAAGAAAATTATTGATGATCAATTTGCAAAATTTTTGGAAATTTTCAAGAAGATTCACATCAACATTCCATTTTCTGATGCTTTAGAGCAAATGCCAAACTATGCAAAGTTCATCAAAGATGTGATGTCAAAGAAGAGGAAGTTGCAAGAGTTCGAGACAGTGAAGCTGACCGAAGAGTGTAGCGCCATTCTCCAAAAGAAGTTACCACAAAAACTAAAAGATCTAGGGAGTTTTACTATTCCTTGCATTATTGGTGGTAATCATGTTAATAAAGCTTTATGTGATCTTGGAGCAAGTATTAATCTTATGTCATTTTCTATTTACAGGGACTTGAAGCTTGGGGAGGTAAAATCAACCACTATAACTTTGCAACTTGCAGATAGGTCACTCACCTATCCTCGTGGAATTGTTGAAGATGTTTTGGTAAAAGTTGACAAGTTTATCTTCCCCGCTGATTTTGTAATACCTGATATGGAGGAAGATCAAGATGCTCCATTGATTTTTGGGCGACCCTTCTTAGCCACTGGGAAAGCATTGATAGATGTACACAAAGGAGAACTCACCTTGAGAGTTGGTGAGGAAGCTGTGATATTCAACATCTATAAGGCTATTAAAGGTAATGACGAGGTGAGTACTTGTAAAAGCATTGATATAATTGACTCTTGTGTTGCTGAGATTGGTATAAGTCATAATGTAAAAGATCCATTAGAAAGATGCATTTCTTGTACTGTTGGTAAAGTTGATGATGATGATTGGGAATTGAGAAAGCAAATTTTGGCTCTTGAGGAGTTCCCAAAGGTGAAGGAAGCCGCAAAGGAGAAGTTGAAAGAAGAAAAGTGTTCAGAGATTATACATTCATCCCCTGTTTTGAAGGAATTGCCAAGTCATCTTTGCTATGCTTTCTTGGGTGAGAAGTCGACATATCCGGTAATTATCTCTTCCTTTCATACTTTAGATGAAAAAGAGAAATTGTTGAGAGTGTTGAGGAAATTTAAAACTGCATTTGGGTGGTCGATTTCTGATATCAAGGGGATTAGTCCCACCATATGCATGCATAGGATTTTAATGGAGGAGTCATACGCTCCTTATGTGGATCATATCAAAGGAGGCTAAATCCAGCTATGAAGGAGGTAGTGAAAAATGAAGTGTTGAAATTGTTAAATGCTGGAGTTATATATGCTATTTCTGACAGCAGTTGGGTGTCTCTTGTGCAAGTAGTGCCTAAAAAGGGTGTAATGACTGTGGTAAAGAATGAAAATGATGAACTAATATCTACTCGTACTGTAACTGGATGGCGAGTATGTATTGATTATAGGAAGTTGAACAACGCCACACGGAAAGATCATTTTCCATTACCTTTTATTGATCAAATGCTTGATAAACTTGCTGGTTATTGTCACTACTGTTTTTTAGATGGTTATTCAGGTTATAACCAGATTGCTATAGCACCAAAGGATCAAGAGAAGACAGCATTCACGTGCCCCTATGGAACATTTGCTTTTAGGAGGATGCCTTTTGGGCTATGCAATGCACATGCTAGTTTTCAGAGGTGTATGATGGCCATATTTGCAGACATGGTGGAAGACATCATGGAAGTTTTCGTGGATGATTTATCGGTATTTGGCTCTTCATTTGATAAGTGTTTACATAACCTTTCCCTCGTTTTGCAGAGATGTCAAGAAAAGAACTTAGTTCTTAATTGGGAGAAGTGTCATTTTATGGTCCAAGAGGGTATTGTTCTTGGACATAAAGTGTCTTCTAAGGGATTAGAGGTAGACAGAGCCAAAGTGGTTGCAATTGAAAAGCTTCCACCACCGATGAACATCAAAGGGATAAGGAGTTTCTTAGGACACGCCGGGTTTTATCATAGATTTATCAAAGATTTTTCTAAGATTACTAAACCTTTGTGTAATTTGCTTGAAAAAGAATCTACTTTTATTTTTGATGATGATTGTCTGCAGGCATTTGAGAAGATCAAGAAAGCATTGGTGACAGCACCAATCATGATAGTACCAGATTGGAATGAACCCTTCGAATTGATGTGCGATGCTAGTGATTATGCAGTAGGTGTGGTGTTGGGCCAAAGGCGTGATAAATTTTTTAGATCAATCTACTATGCAAGTCGAACCATGGACGCTGCACAGCAAAATTACACAACTACTGAAAAGGAGATGCTAGCAGTAGTGTTTGCATTTGACAAGTTTAGACCTTACTTGGTTGGCACAAAGGTAATTGTTTTCACTGACCATGCAGCTATTCGATACCTATTTGCCAAAAAGGATGCAAAACCACGCTTGATAAGATGGATCTTATTGCTCCAAGAGTTTGATTTTGATGTAAAGGATAGGAAGGGGTGTGAAAATCAAGTAGCTGATCACTTGTCACGGCTCGAACTTGAAGAGAAAAAAGAGGAAGGAATCATCAAAGAGCATTTCCAGATGAACAGTTGTTTGAGGTAAATTCTATACTCCCTTGGTTTGCTGATATAGCTAATTTCTTGTCTTGTTGTGCTCTTCCTCCAGATTTGACTTATCATCAAAAGTAGAAATTCTTTCACGAATGCAAAGTTTTACCTATGGGATGATCCATACGTATTCAAGAGATGTGCTGATCAAGTTATAAGGAGATGCGTGGATGACGTCGAAGCACACCAAATTCTGGAGCAATGCCACTCGTCACCTTATGGTGGACATTTTGGAGCAACACGAACAGCAGCTAAGGTATTGCAATCTGGTTTCTATTGGCCTAGTATGTTTAAAGATAGTTATACCTTAGTAAAATCATGTGATAGATGCCAGAGGTTAGGAAACATTTCTAGACGTCACGAACTACCACTGACGAATATTTTGAAAGTAGAACTTTTTGACGTTTGGGGCATTGATTTCATGGGACCTTTTCCCCCTTCTTTTGGTAATTCTTATATTTTATTAGATGTGGATTATGTTTCAAAATGGGTGGAAGCAATCGCCACCAATACTAATGATGCTCGTGTTGTAGCTAAATTCGTGCATAAGAACATCTTCACGAGGTTCGGAACACCGAGAGCCATTATAAGTGATGAATGTATGCATTTTTGCAATAAGATTTTCAACTCACTTTTAGCTAAATACAGTGTGAAGCATAAAGTGGCACTGGCGTATCACCCCCAATCGAATGGACAAGCTGAAATATCCAACCGGGAAATTAAACAAATATTGGAGAAGACAGTCAACATTAACCGGAAGGATTGGGCACTCAAGTTGGATGATGCACTATGGGCATACCGAACCGCATTCAAAACACCTATTGGGATGTCTTCCTTATAGGCTCGTATTTGGAAAAGCATGTCACTTGTCACTTGAGTTGGAGCACCGAGCATTCTGGGCAATTAAGAAGTTGAACTTTGACTTAAAAGCATCTGGCGATGTCAGAAAATTGCAACTAAATGAAATGGAAGAATTCCGAAATGACGCATATGAGAATGCCAAGATCTACAAAGAGCAGACTAAGAAGTGGCATGACAAAATCATTGTTCGAAGGGAGCTCAAACCGGGGCAACAAGTATTATTATTCAATTATCAGTCTGAAGTTGTTTCCTGGTAAGTTGAAGTCGCGTTGGTCAGGGCCATTTGTTGTGAAACAGTGTATCCTCATGGGGCTATCGAGCTAAAGTGTAATGATGGAAGAACTTTCAAGGTGAATGGACAGCGGATTAAGCCTTACTATGGGACCGAAGTAAGAAATATCGACATCATTGGGTTGAGCGAACCACCATGAATAAAATTGGTATAGTCGGGCTGAAGACGTTAAACCAAGCGCTTATTTGGAGGCAACCCAAATTTTTGTTTCTCTATTGCATTTTGTTTTCGGTTTTGTTTTTTTTATTCTTGTATTCTTATTTTAGGATGTGTATTTTTGATATAATGTGTTCTTTTATCTTCCCAAAATCTTATGAACTCAATTGTGTTTTTCAGGATTAAAATTTGAGGAGAAAACCATTTCTGATAGTGCACCCGCGCTGGAAAAACACCGCACCTGCGGTAGTTGATGAAAGAAAAAATAAAATTTTCCAGTACCTACACCGCACCCGCGGTCTCTTTTGGAGCGCACCCGCGGTGCTTATTGAAGAAAAAAACATAAAATTCCAGTAGCCATACCGCACCCACGGTATACTTTACACCGTACCTGCGCTACATTTCCAGAGTCAATACCGCACCGCGATACAAAAAGCAGCGCACCCGCGGTCGCTGAAGATCGAAAACTTAAAAATCACAGTAGCTTTAGCGCACCCGCGGTCGATCATTTTAAATTCAGAAAGGGGCAGAAATTGGACATAACCGAAGAACCTTTCTCCCAAATTTCTCCTTCACTTCAAACAAGCACAAATTTACCACTCACACTTACATAACTTCACTCATTCCACTCAATCTCCATCTTCATTCCACACGGTTTAGGTCAATTGCTTCAGAACTCAATGCTAGATTATGCAAAAGGTAACTCTCTTAGTGGACTCCTCCACCCTTCTCTTATCACAGACCTATGCCATTATGCGGGAGTGACTTTGGCAGCAAACGAAGAATTGTTGAAACCAAAAAATGCCATTGTGGTAATTCAACCACATAGGTCACTGAAATCTGATCATCAAGATACACGTGAAGCTCAGAGAGAATTCAACCGAATAGCTGCTGAAAGACGTTCCCATGCTCAGGCCCAACAACAACAAACACAACCGAAACGAAGAAATATGCGAGATAGATTAACTTATTTGGAAGAGGAGATGCGCCAACAACGCCAAGACATGGACGCGTTTCGGTTTAGGACCGATACATTCATGGATTATATGATGGATTTCACGTCTGTCTTGGCTCAACAATTTCCATCAGCTTCCACATCTGGTAATCCATTTCCACAACCTCCGCAATGGCCACCCGCATATGATCCGCCTGAGTACCACCCACCACAAGAAGGAGCAGATGATGAGGATGACAATGACCACTGACGGTCATTGTCCGAGGTATGTGTATTCCTCTAACTTTCATGATCATTTACATCGAGCACGATGCACATATTTAAGTTTGGGGGAGATATTATTATTTTATTTTGTGTGTTTTATTTTGTGTGTTGTTAATTTTATTTAGTTTTATTTGAGTGTTTTATTTTTTCTTGTGAGTTTGTTGCTTGTGTGTTTGTAGTGTCATAGTCATGAAAATTTTTGTGAGTTTGTTGTTTGTGTGTTTGTAGTGTCATAGTCATGAAAATTTTTGAAATGGCCAATGATGATCAAAATTTTTGAAATGGAAAGAAAGGTCATGCATTTCATTAATGTTCATCAATCAATTTGAAAAATTCAGAGAACAATCATGAGATTTGATAAATTTGAAACTTCTAATTTCTATACAACTTTGTGATTTTCATTTGACATTGAAATAAATTTTTGTAAACACATATATGATTGAGGCAATCTTTGATTTTATTTGGGCCTATTTATATTGTTCATAAAGATTCATTTGATGCCCTTTTGAGCCTATATGAGAAAAGAATTGTGTTCTTGAAATTTCTTGGAAGCCAAACACTTTTCTTTTGAATATATATGTATTTGGTTGATGCATTGAGACATCAATTTTCACGAAGATTAGATTCTACTTGGTGTTGGTGAATTGAGATTTTGTCTAGAACTATCCAAACAACACTCGAGGCGAAATACGGACAACTTATGATTTAAGGTGATTTTTGGATCGATTGAGCCTTTCAAGCCACCAAATAAAAATAATTTATCATTTGTCACCTCTTTGAGCTTATATTAATTCGAATGGCACACGTAAATATGTGTAAAAGACCCTCATTCGATATCCTTTCATGTAGCCCACATTTACCAACCCTTTGAATATCTTAAACATTAATTTCCTACCTCATCAAGGGAGTAAGAATTCAACGGATCAAAGAAATTGAAATTCTCCTACAAAAGAAAAGAAATATGAATGATGTTTGATTGAAGAAGTTGGAGAAAAAGGGGAGAAAAAGAGATGAAATGAATAAAAAATGGAGATAAAAGAAAAAGTGGAGTATGGAAAAGAGATAAAAATTCAATTTACTCCCGTATTTGAATTCTTAATCTTCATTTGTAGCTATAAACCAAGGCCTAACATTACAACCATTGAAAATCCTATTAACCTAGTCATAGTTGTACAATATACTAGTGGAGAGGGATTGGGAGGATTTAGCCTATGGACAATCGATAAACACTTCCATTGAGTACGAATCTTGATCAATTTTACACACACCTCATTGCATCAAATATTTATTGGGTATTCCTTTCTTTAATGAATATTGCTTTGAACCCAATATATACCGGAAAAGACCTCTTGATTTTTGTTTGTAAAAATTGAAATTGATTGAGAATATTTTGAAACATGAGTTGAAGATATTAGAAGTTAAGAAAATTAACCGATTTCATGATTATATCCGGATGAAAAATTGGTTGGATTGATTTAACTTGTGATTGCATGAAGATTTAGTTAAATTATCTTGAGGCCATGTTCTTTTAAAAAAATTTTCATGACTTGTTTGTTTGTGTGTTTTTATTTTGCTCGGGACTAGCAAAATCCTATGTTTGGGGGAGTTTGATAAGTGTAATTTATTTAACTTTTATTACTTGTTTTTAACTTAGAATTATGTGATTCTTGAGCAGTTTATTTGATTTGTTGTTGTTTTTGTTGTTATAGTTTGGAAGTATAGAATAAGAGTGTGAAGTATTAAAAGTGTTGAATTGGAAAGTACAAAAAGATAAAAAAAATACAGTAGCTGCAGCGCACCCGCGCTTATTCATGTACCGCACCCGCGGTAAGCTAGTGCACCCGCACTGAAATAGGCAGCGCACCTGCGCTCATACACCAGAAAGAGGACCGCACCCGCGGTCTGTTCTTCACCGCACCCGCGGTCTTCGAAAAGCAGAATCCGGAAATTCTGTAACTTTGTGCGCTGCGCATGGAAGTTTGAGAATTTTGTGTGCTATGACTTCTATCTTGTCTGGACTATAATAAGACATCATTTGCTACTATCTAGGGTATTGGGGAGCCAAGGAAAGAGTGAAGGAGGCTACTACTAGATTGAAGATCAAATTCATCAAGTTTGGAAGAAATCTTTTGTACAACTCCGGGAACAGAATCAGCTCTTCAAACTCTTGTTCTAAGTTCTTCTTTCATTTGTTTTTCATTTGTTATGTCTTATTTTAAAACCATGTTTTGTAATTTTGATTGTGTTATTATGAACTAATTTTAATTTCTAGAGGAATGATGGAACAAAACTAGAAACCATGTGTTGGAATCTATGAACTAAGCTATTTAGTTCTTCATCTTGTTCTTTTGTATTATTTCAATCTTAATGCTTTCAATTATTTGGCCACAATTTGAATGATTTATACGTTTACAATTTATCACTCGGAAGAGGAAATTATAAACAAGAGAAAGAAAAAAATACATCAATGGTATTTATAGAGTTTGGGAGGGCATATAAAGCTATTGAAGCTTATAGAGAATCTAGTGCTTGATGTGTTATTTATTTGTAGATTGTTGATGGGAATATTGCAATCAAATTTCAGATAAGCTAAAATCTACTAACACTCGGGAGAGGGAGTAGATAATTATAGGATTCTTGGCTATTGAATAAGAAGGAGTTTTACAAAATAGCTACAAGAAATTACACATGGTGGATAGTTGAGTGAAATCGGACCTCTAGATCTTTTATTCCATTGTTATTTGCTAAAATTTGGTGTTATTTATTTTTAAATCCATTTTTAATTTAGTCATTCATAAAGTCAAATCTTTAAATTGATTTTTCTAAATAAAGTCAAGACTATTTTAATCACAAGCATTAATATACGTTTATATACACGCTCCTCGTGGGATCGACACTTGTACTCAATAATATATTTTACTATAACTTGACGTCGTGCGCTTGCGAGCAATCAAGAAAACACGCAACAAACGTCCACTACTCGTTTTTCTTAAAAAATACTAAAAATTTTTTTTCGCTCATACACTCGGTCGATACATATATATACTTTAAAATACTCTGCACCATTTAAAAAATAAAACAACCAATTGTATTAGAAAATTCAAAGGAAAGAGTTAAAAATATAAAATCGTCAAATGTTTGTCAATCCTAACTTAGCAATATTTCAAAATAAATCTAACTCTAACAACCTCTAAAAACCACTCAAAAGCATAATTGAAGTCGTAAAAATCTTTAGCATAAACTTTAAATCATAAATGTGGAAAAATAGCGCTGGTCCTTGGGTTATGTGCACCTTCAATCCAATAAGATCAACCATCAAGACCCTCAATGTCAATATCATGCTAACCTGCATCGATCACACCTAGTAAGTCTATTGACTCAGCAAACCATAACCATAAAAACGAGTAATACATATACAAGCACATGCAACAATGAAAATACTTTTACATGATTTAACATTTCATGAACATACATAAACTTAAACGTTTTCCTTTAATCATAAACATATTTCATTCATCATATACGTATAAATTTTTCTTTTTGTTGAATTCATATAGTTAATTATGACTTTCGTATTAGCAGAAGGTCGATAGATCCATCTACGTATTACCACAATATTGGGTGGCGGGGACATCAGCTACACTCTCATCCGTCAACTGAGCCTTGGCCTTACGTATCAGTGTATCATCCTAATCGTATCATCGTATTAGTCACAATTACTTCACTTCATTCAACATTTCATATTTTCATCACTTTATAAAATTAAAGCATGCATACATCATTTTCTTTTAAACCAAGCATGCAACATATATTTTAGCGTTAACGTTTCATCATAGAATTGCAAAAACATTTAAAATAATCATATTAACATATTTTACAGCATTCCGGGCACTGCCAGGACGTCTAACATTTTTCAGGTGTAAAATGATCGTTTTACCCCTAGAAGCATAACTTTTTGTATTTTTCCTTAGACCTCGAAACGACGTCCCAAATCATTCCAAACTTAGCATATAACCTTAAAAACTCCCATAAATATTCCTTAGACGTAAACTTATGCCCCTCGAGTAACTTCCCAAATTGTTTTTAAAGCTTAGACGTACATCCCGGTTTTGGCTCGTATTGACTCGAAACTTAACCAAAACTTACCAAACTTGAACGAAGCTTAATAACGCGTAAATAAACCATATTCAACCAAATCAATCCATCTAACACCTTCAGAATCGCCCTGCAAGCCTACTTAATTTCTGCCCTTTATTTTCGAAAACCCTAGTCTAACTTGCCATGCATCCTTTCGCTCCTAGGCCTAAAGCAACTCGACCAGCCCATAGTTGACCACCCTAGGAATCTATGGGATCCCTATGGACTCTACTGGACCGAGCTTGAGAAGCCTAAACCCACAGCCCGTCAATTCCGTCAAAACGCAGGCACGCGTTTCCCCCCAAACTCGTCCAAGTGCATGCACATCGACCTTGCCCTTCGAGCCACTCTCATGCCGCTACATTAGGAACATCATGTAGCCCACTTAAGTCTACTCGACCTTCCCTAACCGCAGCTAGTAGCCGTGACCCTCGAAGACTCTTAGTTGAAGAGTCCTTTCCCCTAAGGAGTCTATTTTGTTCTACATGCATCACCATACTGTCCGGCCCTTAAACCTTCATCTATGGCCCCTAAAACATGTTGAAGAACATCCCTTCAAGTTACACTACAATGGCAGCCCATTTGTGCATCATTAGGAAGATTTTTATATCATCAAAACATGAGTTATATGCATGTATGCCCATAAAACGAAAATAAACTTGTGAAACATATTCTTCATGCAAATTTAATCAAATATACAAAATATGGTGCGAAAGATGTTTGAAAGAAAGTTAAGGCGTGCCTTTGCGTATATTACGTAAGAAAACGTTGTGGCAATTTGAGGGACGTCGACGGAGAGGACTTGCTGAATTTTCCTCAAACTTTTCAGGGCTTACACTTCAAAGTTACGTGTGGTGTGTGTGTGTTTGCTGGTGGGGAATATTTCTTGTAATTTTTGAGGGGAGGGGCGTGGGTTTTAAGGGTTTAGGTTATGGGTTTAGAGTTTTTTATTGTTAAATAATTATGTGTGCAAGCTTGGGCCCATTAGTCTAGTATAATATTCCCATTAAGCCCATTTGTACATATTTAAAATATTTTTTTTGGGAAAGTTTGTGAAAATAATAGTCGAGTTATTGGAAAGTTCATATTTTCGTCGAAAATCGAATACCGTTTAAAAATGCGTCTCGGCTTATAAAATCACCTCAATACACCTCATATTCGAAAATTCCATTTAAAATACACCACACATTAAACAATTAAAAATAATTATTTAATAAAAATATTTTTCCTTTTTCAACCATCGGTCTCCGTTCCTCGATTACATCTCGAATAACCTTTAAAAATATTGTTTTATCAATTCTAAAATAAAACTATATTTTAAACATGTAAACATGCCTACCATAATCAATTTATGCAATTAAAACAATTTAATTAAAAGGCATAAGATATTTGATAACTTGCATGCATCTGGTTCAAATGGACATTCAAATTTTCGGGATGTTACAATCTATCTTCCTTAAATTGAATTTCATCCATGAAATTCACTTATCCTCGATAATCAATAGTTTAGACTTAATTCTAGTATCCCAATAATACACGCTTCCGCTGCGCCGCTCTGATAAAATAAGTTTTAGATAGTCCTTGTGTCTTCTCAATCTTAATTAAATTTGCCTTCAATATCATTGTTTGCGAACCGCAACTTATGACAACCTATGGTGAATTAATTCTATTTTACTATAATCTCGAATTTTGACTTTTCTCACAAGTCCCAATATTAGAAATGGATGACCAAACCTATTGTATCTTACTTTCCTTATATTATACTAAAGATGTTCATCAACCTATTATATTTCAACTTTAACATCCCAAAAGTATCATTTCTTAAATTTTTCATAAAATCAAGGTATGATAAGGTTTTAAATCAAAATATTAGCATTTATATAGTTCAACTTAAGTGATATTAACATCAAAATTTATTAATTGACTTATATTATGGTAATATCCTTAAGAGTTAATCATTATCTTAACACCATCATAATATTATTCTAAGATCTTTGAATTGAATCATTATTGTACGAAACCAAACTAACGTAGCTTAACTATCTACGAGTACATCCCAAATATAAAATTGTTGCAAATCTTAAATTTCGCCCAAAATTTTCATATAAACATTCATCTCATAAACTTGTAATTCAAACTTATACAACCTATATAGTTATTAAACAACATAATTTCAACACACATATCTACTTAATCCCAAATTTCTTATTGACCTTAAAATATTCTCGATTTTGACTTTCTCTTACCTTTATTGACCTGGTCTTATCTCGTAGTATCCTATAAGTTTAAATTTGACTTTTAATATTTTTCATAGACGTAACCCGAGCCTTTCGATTTAATAATTTAATGACTAATCACGAAGCGTTTTAAACCCGAATAAATTCCAAACTTAATATTTTCTTCCAAAATTTTAAACATAAACTTTTCATCCCTAAACTTAACTAATTGAGCAACTTCACATTAAATTTTCCTTACTATAAATTCTTAATTTGCCACAACTTTAATCCATTAACATTTAGATTTTCAAGGCCAATATTGATTCATCCTACAATGCCATTGATTATCATTTCTTATAACATTATAACCAAGATATTTCAAGATTCTAAATATCCCTTCAAGCCTAAACTAGTCCCCAAATTTCTTAGCAATCGCAAAATAAAATTCCTAATTTCCTCGAAAATTATGCAATTGGACCTAAATTTCAAAAATTCTACAATTAACTCATAAGTGTTTTGCATTCCTAATTCTATTCTATAGGTTTCCCGTAATGTAAATTTCAATAATTTAAGCTTGTTACCACAAAATCAATTCTCATAACCAACCTTACATTGCCATCAAAACCTAAAATCCCAAGTTATATATTTTCATACTTCTAAAGATCATCGCATTTTTCGAATCATTATTCCTTAGATATAATTCCCAAAAATTAACTCAACTAGTAACCACGAATAATCAGTATTTTCTTAAAAAATCTACATGTCCCAAAAAGCATTCCTAATTTTCATAATTAACTTATTACTCAAAAAGTATAACATTAGTACTAAAACCCAAAAATCAGTATAGTCGAATCATTTTCAACTTTTCCTAACACCCAATTACCAGATTCTTAAACATTTACAATTCCACTACAATGCCAGCATGCATGAAAATCTTAATAATTTTTATTTCATATTGTAACATGTATAAAAGTTCTAAAGCATATAGTCTTTTACCAGAAAAAAATCATGCGAACCTGCTGGTTTAATCGTAAAAATCATTTATCATGCAAACTTAAACATAAATTTCATTTAACTTCAAAACGTGTTTAAACATGTAGCTTGAACGTATGAACCATTTAAACATGCATGTGCAAAAATTAAAAACATTTTAAAATCTTTAAACTTACAGACTTGAGGCTTGACGACTGAGCTTCTAGGAACTGATGGTGGCACAACCTTTTACATGAATATAAAGGTCCACTACTCATTTTTCTTAAAAAGTACTAGAATTTTTTTTCTTATCGCTCATAAACTCGGTCGATACATATATATATACTTTAAAATACTTTGCACCATTTTAAAAATAAAACAACCAACTATATTGGAAACTTCGAAGGAAAGAGTTCAAAACGTAAAATCATCAAACGTTTGGCAATCTTAACTTAGCAGTATTTCAAAATAAAGCTAACTCTTAACAACCTCTAAAAACCACTCAAAAGTATAATAGAAGTCTTAAAAATCTTTAGCATAAAGTTTAAACCATAAATGCAGAAAAATAACGTTGGTCCTTGGGTTATGTGCATCTTTAGGCCAGTAAGAACAACCATCAAGACCCTCAACGTCAATATCATGCTCACCTACATCGATTACGCCTAGTGAATCTATTGACTCAGCAAACCATAACCATAATAACGAGTAATACATATACTAGCATATGCAACAATGAAAATACTTTTACATGACATAACATTTCATGAACATACATAAACTTAAACGTTTTTCTTTAATAATAAACATATTTCATTCATAATATACGTATACATTTTCCTTTTCGTTTAATTCAGATCATTAATTGTGACTTTCGTATTAGCTGAAGGTCGATGGATCATCCATCTACGTATTACAACAGTATTGGGCGGCGGGGACATCAGCTATACTCTCACCCGTCAATTGAGCCTTGGCCTTACGTATCATTGTATCATCCTAATCGTATCATCGTATTAGTCACAATTACTTCACTTCATTCAACATTTCATATTTTCATCACTTTATAAAATTAAAGCATGCATACATCATTTTCTTTTAAACCAAGCATGCAACATATATTTTAGCGTTAACGTTTCATCATAGAATTGCAAAAAAATTTAAAATAATCATATTAACATATTTTACAGCATTCCGTGCACTGCCAGGACGTCTAACATTTTTCAGGTGTAAAATGACCGTTTTATCCATAGAAGCATAACTTTTCGTATTTTTCCTTAGACATCGAAACAACGTCTCAAATCATTCCAAACTTAACATATAACCTTAAAACACTCCCATAAATATTCCTTAGACGTAAACTTATTCCCCTTGACTAACTTGCTAAATCGTTTTTAAAGCTTAGACGTACATCCTAGTTTTGACTCGTATTGGCTCGAAACTTAACCAAAACTTACCAAACTTGAACAAAAGCTTAATAACACCTAACTAAACCATATTCAACCCAAATAAATCCACCTAACACCCTCAGAATTGCCCTGCAAGCCTACTAAATTTCTGCCCTTTATTTTCGAAAACCCTAGTCTAACTTGCCATGCATCCCTTCGCTCCTAGGCCAAAAGCAATTCGACCAGCCCCTTAGTTGACTGCCCTAGGACTCTACTGGACCCCTATGGACTCTACTGGATAGAGCTTCAGAAGCCTAAACACGCATCCCCTAAATTCAGTCCAAATGCTGTTAGAGTAGGTTCCCGTCGAGCTAAGTGTTGGCCGAGGGTTCATATTGAAACTCTATGTACAAACAATATTTATTTTAATAATATTTGAAATTATTGTTATGGCACATATTTATCTGTATACCCATGCTTGTTGCATAGATAAAGTCCTTGAATATACATATAGTAGAAAGAATATTAGATGCTCATATGATGAATATCATGAAACTCATATTTGAAATACTGTATATTCTAAACAGCTCCTAGTTGATTCGGCCGCCATTAATAAGGATAAAAGGCCGCTTGAGTTTGAGACTAGTACCTGCGATGTGAGTATTATGTTTCATGGGTATGGGACATTGTGATGTTCGAACATGCAAATAGGTTCTCCTTGTAGAGTGCACTGAACAACCCTCCATAAAGAACTTTTCAAGTGGTTCTCATTTATCGAATGGAAACGTCCTAGTTTATGGTTGTACACCATTAGTCCTTATGACCCGGGACAACATTGAGACTCTATATGCTAGCATTGCACTTTGACTTGTTTACCGACTCTCATGGGGTCATCAGGTGGCAAGGTTGGGTATTCTGTCGAAACATATAGGAGTCGATGCATTGTAGTCGGGGATTCACCACTTACCTTTGGGTATGTATATTCTATGTGATCTCGTGTGTATGTAGTTTGAAATCTCTGATTAAAGTGTTGGTGGTAATTATGAAAGGGGTTTGATAGATTACACCATCGATGCAACTACGACATGACACATAGTGTCGATTCATTGACAGCTCTCGATATACCAATAGGATATACCAATAGTTTTTGAATCGGTCGGGATATATGAGATGAAGGGACCGTACTGTACGCTAACCATAATAGATTGGTTCTTGCAGGCACTATCATTTGATACCTAGGGAATCATGTAAGCGATGCTACTAGGCGTTTAACATGATTGGTTGGATACTATCAGACTTGAGTTCTGACATTCTTATTATCAAGGAGTTGATAAGTAAGAATAGAGCATTTGGGGTATGCTCGTATAAGGACGTGTTTAGTCCCGAATCACATTGAGATGTGAACCCATGGCTAGTTGTATCATTTTAACCATTGAGGGCCACACAAGTACTAGATTTCTAGATCCCGTTGAGAGGAAAAATAGTTCAATATGTTGAACGGATTATAAAGGAGTTTATAAGCACTAACAAAAATAGAAGTATGACTTCTATAAAAGGATTATAGGGAATATAACTTTTAATTTGTGGAAGTGTTCCTAAATTAAAAGTTGGCCAAATAAATAATGTATTTGAAAATTGTGCTTTTCATAAACATTATTATGAATTAAATTAAATTAAATTTAAGTATTGATTTAATTAAATACTAGTGGACCTAGTAGAGTCCAAATAACTTAATTAATTCAAGTGTTGAATTAATTAAATAACATTGGGCCTTGTAGAGCCCAATTAGAAATAATTATTTAATTAGTGGGCTTGAGTAAAATCAAGTAAAGTTTAAATAGTCTTAAATGTGTTTGAGATATATAAATAAAAGTCCATGCGCCTTGTAATTGTTACAAGACCAAATGCATGCTTGGAAGGTGAAAGGTTGGAGGCAATTTTTGAGTTAATGGCATGGCATGGCATGCACATGCAACTTTACACTTTTAACTTTTTTCACAACCAAGAAAATTTCTCCCCCTTCTCTCCTAAAAGGTGTTGGCCGAAATTTCACACATTTTTCTTTTCAATTTTGCTTCTTCAATTGTTGAAGATAGCACAACCTTCTAAAAAAAATCATCTAATTTTTCTAGTGCAAAATTAAAGGGAATCTTCCTTGTTGGTGGTGGACTTGATTTTTGAGCAAGGAGTGTTCAAAGAAGGCTTGTAGATTTGTCTTCCTTTCAAGAGCCAAGTTGTTTACAAGCCAATCATCAATCTGTTGTGATTGATAGGTAAAATACTAAACACGGGGCTGCACGAAAACCCCTCCTCATTTTATTTAAAAAAAATTTGTGTGCATGTTGGCTGGAATCCGGCAATGGAGCTCTGGCAACGAAGTCCAAAAGTTTTTTGGAATATAAAAGTGTCATGGGCTTTGAGTTGTTGGGTCATTAGATGGCTAACATAATTTGTGAAATTTAAATGGACCAAAAATATTTTTGGTGAAAAATGTTTTATTGGGCCCTTAAGTTTAAATCCACAAAATTTTATATATTTTCTCATAAAATAAATAATTGAAGTTGGACTTTAATTATTTATAGTAAATTGTGAATTACAAGAAATTCGATTATAAATAAATTAATTAGAAAGTAAACAAAGGAGTTTGTTTACTTTGTTGATTTGGTTTATAATCATGGTGGTTAGTGATTGGATCAAGATATATAATATTGGATCAATTGATTATTGTGATAATTAATTGATGGTGTATGATATGTGATATTATGCATGATGGATGATTAAAAGCCCAAGCCCAATTTGCTAGGTGTATGCTATGATATTTTGTGTTGAATGATTGTAGTAATTATCAATTTATAAGTGAATTTGGTTTATAGCCCATTCCCACCCTAGGAGATGTATCCCTATTTGCCATGGATATTTATTTGTAAATATTAAAATAGTGGAAGATCAAGATTGGAAGATGGTGGCCTTGATGATTATGAAGATCGAAGACATGTAAATATTGGAGGCTTATGTAATTGTGCATTTGCATCCCATGCATTCCCTAGTGTCACGCCCCGTGTCCGAAGCGTATGTGACATCTGGCATTGTTCAACAACAATTAAGACTCGTATCAAAAACAAACCAGTCTTTTTCATAAAACAATATTGTCTTTACAATGACAATAAAAATTACATCAGAGTTTCAGATAGTGGTTGAGGGAGAAATTGTGAAGTGCATCTCCTAGCATTGCATGTCATATTTATAGATGAGTCTTGCCCTTTAGTCTCCCACTTTGGCCGAATTCTTGGGTCTCAAGAATGGAGAAATTTTGCTCATAATGGTGGTCAAAGGTAACTCAAGCACCAAAGGTCTTTTCCTGCATCATTAATGTGTCCTAGTCTCTTAGCTCCTCCTCAGCTCCTTCATTGGTTTTCTCAATGGTCATTTCTTGCACACTAAGTTTGTCTAAACTCTTAGCTCTTCCCTTAGCTCCTTCATTGGTTATCTCAAAGGTCACTGTTGGAAACTAAATTTCAGTGATTTGACAAACTAAGCATCGTATTTATTGGACTAACTGATCAAATATCCATGCTTTGCAAATCAACTATCAGTTGCCTAACTGAAGATTAATGTGCATAATATTAAAGGCAACTGATACCAGCTTAACTGAATTTTCAAGTCAACTGACTGATCAGTCGTAAACCAATCAGTCGATATATTCAGTCGAAAACACACAAGCTATTGCAACACGTCATCAGTTGAAAAGGACATTCAACCGACAACTGTACAAAGCAGACTGCAACTCGGAGTTGAACGCCGCGTTTCAGAATCTACAGTGTACGAATGTCAGAGAATATTGACGTGGCAATCAACGGATATAAAATTCAAGTTATATTTATTGTTACCGTTGGAAGAGAAGCCTATAAATAGGTGAAGAGGGCAGCAAGAAAACAAGAACGAACAATTATTCTATTCAAGCTTGCTGTTACGCTGGTAAAATCACTACTCGTATTCAAATATCAATAGCTCACTCTTATCAGATATATCAGTAGCAATCAAGGCTACATTTACGAGCTTATCAACACTTTGAAATCTTTTATAGATTCATTCAGTTGTGTTAAAATCAGTCACGCACTGTAAAAGTTTTTGTGAACTAAGAGTTTCAGTTTTAGCAGTGTTAAGTCCAAACTGAAGTGAGTCAGTACAACTCTTGTATTTGATCAAAGTCTTTTAGTGGATATCTTATCTTCGTGATAGAAGGGGTGAAGTAGGAATTATTCTATTCTCCAAACATCCAGAAACAAACCGTGTGCATTTTATTTCAGTTATCACTTTCAGTCAGTTATTATATCTCTCAGTCAGTTTACTTCCGCAACTGTTTTCTCAGTTAAACTGATTGTTATCGACTGACGAGATACTGAGTGTCAGTTTGTCACTAAACTGAACCTAATTTTCGAAAAATATACATAATCTGTGAGTGTTTATTCAACCCTCCCCCCCTTCTAAACACTTATCACCTTCTAACCGATCCTTTCAAGTGGTATCAGAGCAGTTGTATCTCGTCTCAGAATATGTATACTCAAACTGTTTATCATGGCATCTTTCAATAAAATCCCTATGTTCTCCAGAGAAGACTTCGATTATTGTAAAATCATGATGCAGACTCACTTAGCTGCACAAGATGATGATATGTGGTATGTCATCACTGAAGGTCCGATGAAAATATTGAAAGCCAACACAGCAGTTGCAATCACCGATGGGGCACCTCATAGAATTGAAAAGCTCAGAGATGAATGGACTGCTGAGGATAAAAGAAAAGCAAATTTGGACAATGTGGCAAAGGATATACTGTACAAAACGTTGGATAAAGTAACTTTCAGAAAAATCAAAATGTGTAAGACAGCTAAGGAAATTTGGGAAAAACTGATCCAGCTTTATGAAGGAAATGAACAAACGAAAGAGAATAAACTTTCTGTTGCTGTTCAGAAGTTTGACAACATCAAGATGAGAGCTGGAGAATCGATGCATGAGTATGATGAAAGAGTCAGTTGTATCATCAATGATCTAAATGCACTTGGAAAAGTGTATACCAACAAAGAAGTTGTATTAAAAGTGATCAGAGGTCTTCCCAAGGAGTGGGACGTTAAGACCATGGCAATGAAAGAATCCAAAGAACTAAACAAGGTTGAGCTTCATGACCTATTTGCTGATCTCAAGGCCTATGAGTTTGAGCTGCAAACTCGAGAAGGAGAACCTTCTACTCCAGCAGCCACAACTGCTTTAGCTGCTGTCAGAACAGAACCAACTGGTTCAGTCGAGAAGTCTGCTGATCAACTGAGCAATGATGCTATGTCATTGTTCATCAAAACGTTTGGATGGTTTATGAGGAAAAATCAAGGGAACTTCCAGAAGCATTATCAGAGAAACAATTTTAAAGAGGAATCAAATGCTTGCTACAACTGTGGCAAACCCGGTCACTTCATTGCTGACTGTCCCAAACCCAAGAAGGACAGTAAAGGCTCGACTGAAAGAAAGAAGAACTCATATGAGCACAAAAAGAGATCCAAGGATGATAAAAAGTCTTTCAGGAAGAAGCATGAGGTGCTCTTAGCTGAAGAAAGCAAGTCCAAATGGGCAGAAACTGACAGCAAGGAGTCAGAGCCAGAAACCTCATGCAGTTCCAGTGATAGTGAAGAGGAAGTGAAGTGTCTAATGGATGATGATACATAAGTGGAGTCAAGCAGTCAACAGGTATTTGACTTCAGCTCAACTGATTTCACTAGAGAAGAACTTATTTCAACTCTTCACGACATGGTTAATGAGTACCACAAGCTCGCCTTATCTTTTGAAAAGGCCAGAGCAAAGCAAACTGATCCCATAGACAATAAAACTAAAACTGATGAATCAGTTGATGTGTTGAGTCTAAAAAGGGAGATTGCTGAGCTCAATGCTGAAAGAAGCAGGAATCAATCAATGATTCAAAAGTTGATGCTTGAAAATTCAAAGCAAACTGAGCTTATTCAGGCGTGGAACAAATCATCTGATGCATTAACTGAAATACAGAACTCACAGAAATCAGTTACTGATAAAACTTATTTAGGGTTCAGTAACCAAGATGAAATGTCTTCCGATGATACTCGACCAAAACTGAATATGGATAAAGGGAAATACATTCACTTTGTCAAATCAGTTGTGGTACAAGAACAAACTGAGCCAAGTAAACTTGTTGAACAGCCTATTGAAAGTACAAACAAGGCTAGAAGATATGGTATTGGTTATTACCCAAAAGTTTTAACTGACTCACGCAGTGAGTCGTCAAAAAGATTCAGCAGGAATTATTCAAATGGCTACTCCAATTACTATAACAACAAGCCAGTTCAGAAAAGATATCGGCTGAACAATCAGTTGAACAAAGCTAAATCACATATTGTCTCATCTGCACACTACACACCAAGCACACACAAATCGAGAAAGACCATCTGGAATACAGCAACTGGACAGTCAGTTAGACTGATCCAAGTCTGGGTTCCTAAAGGACTAATCAGTGTAGGACCCAAATAACTAAGGGTACCAAAATTATATCTTGTGTGTGATTCCAGGTAACAGGTACAAGCAAGGAATCAATCTGGTACTTGGATAGTGGATGCTCACGACACATGACGGGAGATGCAAACTTGTTATCTCAACTGATCATGTACACTAGACCAAACATCAGTTTCGGAGATAATTCCAAAGGTAAAACTGTGGGTAAGGGTAAGCTTATCCATGGTAACTTTATCATTAACGATGTATTATTAGTTGAGAATCTCAAGTATAATCTGATTAGCATCAGTCAGTTATGCGATAATGGATTCTCATTTTAGTTTGACAAACATTCTTGTTAAGTCAAAGACTCAACTGATGAGGTCATACTAACTGGCAAACGGTGTGGAAACACTTACAAAGTCAGTTGAAATGATCAACCATATGCACCAGTATGTTTTATTGCTTCTAAATTTTCTAAAAACTGGTTGTGGCATAAGAGATTAAACCACCTGAACTTTAAATCTATTGCATATCTGAGTAATCACGATCTTGTCACAGGTTTTCCCAAAATGGATTTTACAAAAATAAAATTTGTTGAGCATGTCAGTTTGGTAAACAAGTAAAATCTTCTTTTAAAAACAAGGGTCGTAAATCTTCTTCCCGATGCTTAGAGCTGTTACATATGGATCTATTTGGTCCAATACCAGTCATGAGCTTAGGGGGAATGAAATACACCTTGGTGGTTGTGGATGATTTTTCAAGATTTACTTGGGTTATTTTTCTCAAATCCAAAGACCAAACTGCTGCACAACTGATCAAGCTTTTCAAAAGATTATTAAATGAGAACTCAATTTGAATTGATAGAATCAGATCCGATCGAGGAACTGAATTCATCAATCAAATTCTTTCAAATTTTTTAGAAAATGATGGAATTAAGCATGAGCTCTCAGCAGCTAGAACTTCTCAGCAAAATGGTGTAGCTGAGAGGAGAAATCAAACCCTCAAAGAAGCTGCTAGAACAATGCTTGCTGATTCTGGTATTTCTCAAAGGTTTTGGGCAGAGGCAGTAAACACTGCATGTTATACTCAGAACAGATCGATGATTAATAAAAATAATTTGAAAACACCTTATGAAATCTGGCATGGACGAAAAAGTGTGGTTTCTTACTTCAAAATATTCGGCTGCAGTTGTTTTATTCTTGACAATGGCAAAAATCATTTAAAAGCCTTTGATGCTAAATCTGCAGAGGGAATATTTCTGGGTTATTATTCAGTCAGCAAAGCTTATAGAGTTTTTAACAAGAGCACACTAAATGTTGAAGAGTCTATACATGTTGTTTTTGATGAAACGGTACTAACTGACAAGCCAACTGATCCAGTTGAGCTAGTTGATAGATTTACAGATATCAATTTGGAAGATGATGATGAAGAAGAAAATCATATCAATCAAGAAAACCTCCAAACACCTGAACCAGAAGTGTTAGATCAACCAGTTGAACAGGAAGCTATTCCTGAGAATCAGTTGGCGGAGCCTATTGAGGATATTCAATTACCAACTGATGCAGCAGCAACTGAAACTGAAGAAAACACCCAGTTGCAAACTGAAGCAGTTGCTGACTTGGATACAACAAATGTTGAATACAGATGGAAGAAATCACATCCTCCAGAATTGGTAATAGGTAACCCATCTAATCCGGTGAGAAATAGAAATCAGATGCTCAATTTATTTATTCATTCGGCTTTCGTATCGCAATTGGAACCGAAGAAAACTGATGAAGCTCTTGCTGATCCTAACTGGACAGATGCAATGCAAGAGGAGCTGAATCAGTTTGCCTATAACAATGTCTGGAACCTAGTTCCAAGACCAGTTTCAAAAACTGTTATAGGTACAAAATGGGTGTACAGGAATAAATTGAATGAAGATGGTTCAGTTGTGCGCAATAAAGCGAGACTGGTAGCACAAGGATACAGGCAAGAAGAAGGAATTGACTATGATGGCCTATACATCATTCAAGAATTTCGAAGTCTACCAGATGGATGTAAAGAGCGCATTCCTAAATGGTCAGTTGCAAGAAGAAGTCTATGTCGAACAACCTCCAGGTTTCATCAATCACCATTTTCCTGATCATGTCTACCATTTGAACAAAGCCTTGTATGGTCTTAAACAAGCTCCAAGAGCTTGGTATGAAACTCTTTCAAAATTTCTAACTGATCACGATTTTTCTGTTGGATCAGTTGATAATTCATTGTTCAAATTTTCAAAGAATGATCACATTTTTACTCGTTCAAATTTATGTTGATGACATTATATTTGGGTCAACTAACCCCAAATTATGCGAGAAATTTGCTAAGTTGATGCAGGATAAATTTGAAATGAGCATGATGGGTGAACTGACATTTTTTCTTGGATTACAAGTGAAGCAACTGGAGACAGGAATTTTTATCAGTCAGACTAAGTACACAAAGGAGTTGCTGAAGAAATTTGGCATGGAATCATGTTCAGCTGCAAGTACTCCCATGAGTTCATCAGTCAAACTAGACACTGATCAATGGGGAATATCCGTTGAGGCGACACTTTACAGAGGTTTAATAGGTTCATTATTGTACCTAACTGCTAGTCGTCTTAATATTGTATTTGATGTCTGTATGTGTGCCAGATTTCAAGCAAACCCTAAGCAATCACATTTTTCAGCTGCCAAACGTATTTTAAAATATCTAAAAGGCACCCAAAATGTTAGGTTATGGTATTCTAAAGACTCCTCTGTCAATCTAGTTGGATATTCAGATGCAGATTATACAGGATGTAAGCTTGATCGTAAAAGTACAAGTGGATCATGTCAGTTTCTAGGAGACAGACTGATCTCTTGGTTCAGCAAGAAGCAGACATCCATTGCTACTTCCACAACTAAAGCAGAATATCTTGCTGTTGGTAGTTGCTGTGCTCAACTGCTCTGGATTCAGCAACAACTGAAAGACTATGGAGTTATTGCCAAAGAATCGCCCATATTTTGTGACAATACAAGCACGATTGCTATTACCTACAACCCATTTCTTCACTCAAGGACCAAGCACACAGATGGCAGGCATCACTTTATCAGAGATCATGCCTTGAAGAAGGACATAAGACTGGAATATGTCTCAACTAAACAACAAGCAGCTGACATCTTCACCAAACCATTGCCCGAGACTAAGTTCTCTCACTTTCGCAATATAATTGGTTTAATTGATTTATTTTAATCAGTTTTACTACAAATATATCAGTTGTTAATTAATTTGTGTCATCTATCAGTTCTTAATTTTTAACTGATGTCAGCTTGTCAGTTCGTTATTTGTCAGCTATTATGTTCAGTTCGTGATTTACTTATCAACTGATGAGATTAACTCTTGCAGGAAGATAAAAGACAAAGATAAACTAGATAAACATTTTATTCATTTAAAAGTAATAAGCACGGAGTACAGTTAAATATCCTTCCTCAACAGCAGACCTCCACTTGGCCAACCAACCGGTTAAAACTCCGGTGGAAGTCTTAAGGAAGCTATCTGATTCAGCAATTTGTTCTAAGATCTTCCTTTCCTTCTGGAACATTAGTAGGTAGACACCGTCATCTGAGAAGATGTCCACCTCATCAGCAACGTGCAAGCACTGCCGATATTTCTTCATTTTTGCCACCAGTTTGGGGGTGGTAGCCATTCCACACTCCTGGAGGAACTGGAGTTCTTGAAGCTCTTCCCAGTATCTGAGAATCTTGTGGAAGACCTCATCTTCCAAAGCAGTCTTTCTTTTCTCCATAGCTGAGTGTTAGAGTAGATGCCCTGCAAGCCAACGGTTGGCTATGGAATTTATTGACTCAAGTGTAATAAACAATCATTATTTTAATATAATTTAACTTTTTATGGCTTTGTTATACTTTATATGTAAACCCATGCAAACAGCATAGATAAAGTCCTTGATTATGGTTTAATACAAATGAATCGTAATTCGATGTTGAAACTCATTTGTAAACACTGCATATTCTAATTTCGTTCCTAGTCGATTCAGCCGCCTAAAACAGGGATAAAGGTCGCTTGAGCTCGAGACTAGCATATGTGATGTTGTGTAATGCGTTTCTTGGTAAGGGCATGGAGATGTCCAAACATGCAGATGAGTAGTCATATGATGATTATACCGAACAACCCTCCCTCGGACTTCCCAAATGGTTATCATTTATCGAGAGGATAAGTCCGTGGTTATGATTGTACACCATTAGTCCTTAGGACCCGGGACAACACTGAGGCTCTATATGCTAGGGCTGTGCTTTGACTCGTTTATCGGCTCCAGGAGAGTCATCAGGTGGCGAGGTTGGGTACAGTTGCGACACATATAGGAGCCAGTGCATTGTAGTCGAGGATTCACCGCTCACCTACGGGTGTGGATATCCTGTGTGATCTGATGAAATAATAGTGCATGAAATCTCTGGCAGAGTATGAGATGTACGTTGGAGAATGAGTTCTCCAATAGTACACGTGATGCCACTATTATATGTGTCACATAGTTATCGAATTATTATGCAACCCTCGATGAACCAATGGTTGCAGATTCGATCGGGATATTTGAGATGAAGGGACCGTACTGTACGTTAATCATAATAGACTAGTTCTTGCAGGCACTATCAGTGATACCTAGGGGATCATGGGGCTATGCAACTAGACGCTCTTACCATGATCCGATGGGTGCAATCAGAAATGAGTTCTGACATTCTTAATCAAGGTGTTGATGAAAAGAAT
This sequence comes from Primulina tabacum, assembly GCF_025594145.1. NCBI lineage: Eukaryota > Viridiplantae > Streptophyta > Magnoliopsida > Lamiales > Gesneriaceae > Primulina > Primulina tabacum. The sequence goes on from NC_134554.1 coordinate 31,124,420, forward strand.
GGGGCTAACTAGGGTAAGCCCGAATAAGAATAAATATTATTCTGAATCACAAAGAGTTGTGAACCCACGGCTAGCTGTATCCCTGAACCATTGAGGGTCACATAAGTACTGGATCATTTGTTCCCATTGAGAGAATAAATTCAAAGAGTTGAATTTATATTATGATAAAGTAAATTTAAGGAGTTGAATTTATGATAATTAAATTTTTAGAAAAAATAAATTCAATGAGTTGAATTTATGAGAGAAGTAAGTTCAAGAAGTTGAATTTATGAAATTTGGAGAGAATAAATTCAAAGGGTTGAATTTATAAAATTTGAGAATTTAATTTATTAAAATCAAAAGTTGGGTTTATTAAATATTAAATTTTGGAGGTTATAAAATTCAAGGAGTTGAATTTATAATTTTAATAATAAATTCAAATGTTGAATTTATAATGAATTTAATTTATTAAACTCAAAAGTTGAGTTTATTAAATATTAAATTAAATATGATGGTATGTATGTTTAATGGGCTTGTAGGAGTACAAGTCCAACATATTAAATGATTAAAGTTCTTAATGGACTTTAATATAATTATTTAAACTAGTTTGACTAGTTCATTTAATTAACAAAGCCCATTGGATTTAATTAAGGAACTTAAATCCATAATTATGGAATTTAGGTTAAAGGATCTTGTTTTTTAATATATAAATAAAAAAAAAGGACCTAGCCTCCACCATTACAACTGTGATTCACGTGAATGGCATCTCAAAAATCCTCCAAATATTTTTGGCCACTTTTCAAGAAAAAGTGCTTTGAGTCGTCTCTCAAACCTTGATCTCCAACGCAAAACTTCTCCCAATTTTCTAGTGCAAATTGGAAGAGGAACAGATCATCTAGTCGTGGACCTGATTAGAAGAAAAGAAATGAGTCTCTTGAAGAAAGTTCGTAGGGAATCACCAGGAGCTAATCCGTTTATACCGGATTAGTTGGAGCCACGTGATTAATTCACAAAGATATAATTACTAAACATCCTATGAATGTTTTTGTTAAAATCATACGAGCGCCAAAGCAAAACATATTTTGATTGTCAAAATTAATAAAATTTTTAAAACTTACGATGCGTTTGGGCGTGTAGAAAACTCAGATCCAACAGTGGTATCAGAGCCAGGTTTTTTCTAAATCGTATGGTTTGATATTGAATAATTTATTTCTAACCACACAAGAAAATTTTTCAGAAAATTGTAGCACCATAAAAATTATTTTTTCCAGAAATTTTAAATTTAAAAAAAAAATCGGGGCTGCCCGGAACTGTTCCGGGCAGCGCACTGTGCGCGCAGGACAATGCCGCGCTCGCGCTGTGCGGAGCGTCTGCACAGCGCGCGGCGGTTACGCGCGCGCGCTGTGCGGAGAGTCCGCAGAGCGCGCGGCGCGCGGAACGTCCGCATCGCGCGCGCGTCGCTTATAGGACCCCTGCTGCTGCCCGAAACGTTCGGGCAGCGGGGCGGGCAGCGCGGGCGGCTGCCCGGGAGTGTCTCGGGAAGCGTGTTGTATGATGGGCTTGAATTCTTTGTGCCTAGGGTGCAATTTTCTGATTTTTCAAATTTTTGGGTAAAATTGATATTTTTGAAAATTTGTTCAATTTTTATTTTGGAAAATTGATTTTTGGAAAATTAAAAATTTTCTTTCAAAATAAATAATTATAATATGATTTTAATTATTTATGGTAAAATGAGTTTTACAAAAAATCAATTATTATTGATTTAATTGGAAATTAAATAAAGGAGTTTATTTAATTTATTAAATTATTTAATAATTGTGGTGGTTAGTGATAAAATTATTAGATATATGATTTATCAATTAATTAAATTGTTTAATTAAATTGATGTTAATATTTGATATTAAACGCATGAAGGATGATCGATACCCTTGACCAATGTGTTAGGTGTATGTTAGGATATTTTACTGTTTTATTCGTTTTTAATATTTGATATTAATAAAGTGGGCCTGGTTTATGGCCCGTTCCCACCCCATGAGATGTATCCCTTATGTGCCATGGCTATTTAAATGTAATTATTAGAAATAGTGGGATATCAAGACTGGAAGATGATGGGCCCGATGAACGAGTTGAAGACATGTAAAATATTGGAAGCTCTTGTAATAGTTGCATTTGCATCCCTGCATTCACCTAGGTTTTGGACCTGGATCCATGTTTGGCTCACATGGATCTAATAGTGTTGGCGATCGATCATCCTTATTTATTGTTGAATGTCATATTATGATATATGTGATATATAGTGGTATGCATGTATGTATATTATTAGATAATATAGTTGCATGGATCCGACAAACATACAAACTCGTGGCACGTGATTTTAAATTAAAATGATGAGACAATTTTAAAATTAAAATCCCTCATTTTGAATATGATTCAAAATTTATATCAAACCGAAAATGTAAAATTAAAAGAGTTTAATTTTTCCTTGCCTTCCATCAACCGTGGTTGCATGTTGATCGCTACTCGCGGACAGTGTCTGGCTCATATTATTGGGGAGGCCTGTACGCCAGAAAGCTGTGACTTCCACCGGACATATGATGTGAATTGAGTGGAACTCCCATGACTTCGGCTCATATTATTAGGGGAACTCATGGCGACCGTCTACTACAATTCAATATTGATGGGTCGGTTTGACACGCAAAAATAAACGGCATCATATTATTGGGTCCTTATTAAACGTGAGACAAAACACGCGGAGGTTGCATAGGGATGCAATTGGATTCTACCTTTTAGAAATTATAATTGGCTGATATTATTTGGGATTATAATTGGCTAATTGGACTCTACGTGCCCACTAAGGAAATACGATTTCCCTTTTTTTCATCAGAGGGTGGTGAAAATGTCAGAATAGTGGGAGGGAAATTTATAAAATGAAATCCATATTTTATATCTTAAAATTATTTTAAAATAATTAGCAACCATTATTCTGTTTCCATATCAGTATATTTTCGATTTTGTCACGTAATCCATTTTTGTTATTAATAAGTTAATCGAATCTAATTTTCAAGACTGGTTGGAAAATTGTTCTAAATTCGAAGAAAATGACATACACACTAATGTCAGTCTTGTTGAACTGACAATGCATGCAAGATGGTGGGACCATAGTGTGCAAGCTAAAGTGTAATGTGCTCGCTTCTATGTCAAATGAACTGTAGGGACAGTTTAAGGAAATTTTGAATGTTGCTGACATTCGAATGCACGTGCAAGAGTTGCATGGTGCATGAAACTCATACGATGATGCACACTACTTTTGAGGAGCTCATGACTGCACACATGCAAGATGGGGCTCTTGCCCATGAGCATGGTGTATATATGACTGTGCTTATTAAGAATGTGGTGGGCCTGGAATATGTGATTCCTAACAAGTTACTAGATAACATCAATTTGTTGTCTTTCTCTTCCTCATTTGACGGGGTTATGGTGAACTTCAATTTGAATAAGACAGATGATAGCCTTGAATAGCTAGTCAATACGCTTATAACTTATGAGATCACCATAAATCAGGGAATTGTTGTTTTTCTAATGGGCCTCTCGGCAGACGAAAAATGGCCCACCAGGTAAGGGAAAGAAATGTTCTGCCCATCACAAGAAAAACAATCCAAATAAGAGGCAAACTCTGAGAGACACTTAAAAGGCCTACAAAGCCCAATAAGTTAGAACATATTTATTTGACTGCAAAAAGTCCGGACATAAGAAATTATATGTGCCAGAAATGTTCTGGAAATGATAAGTGAATGTCCAAGTAAACATGATTTCAACAACAAACAAAATAAAGTTAGATGATCCAAAACCCACACAAATATGGCACGCTAGACTATGTCATATTTCCCAAAGAAGGATGCACAAGCTAGTGGGAGAAGACAAGTTTGACTTGTCAGACAAAAAAAAATTCTCTACTTGCTTGTAAGTCCTGTCTAAAAGGAAAAATGACTAAGACTCTATTCAATGGAAACGTGGAACGTGCACATGGTCTACTGGATTTGATCCACACGGACGTTTGTGGCCCGTTAAGTGTAAGCACAAAATTTGGGCATTCTTACTTCATTACCTTTACTGATGACCATTCGAGGTATGGGTATGTTTATGAAACACAAATCTGAATAATTTGAAAGCTTCAACGAATTCAGATCTGAAGTATGAAAACAGCTAGAAAGGAGTATTAAGACACTTTGATCTGATCGAGATGAAAAATACTTGAGTGCTGAAATTTTGGGTTATCTAAAAGAGAATGAGATTCTCTCACAGTGGACTCCACCAGCAACACCACAATTGAATGTTGTTTCTGAACGTCGAAATCGAACCTTGATGGACATGGTTCGATCCATGATGGGATTCACTGAATTGCCTACATCGTTTTGGGGCTTTGCGCTTGAAACTACGGCAATGTTGTTGATTAATGTCCATACTAAAGCAGTTGATAAACACCATATGAGATATGGATGAGAAAAACTCCCAAATATTCTTACGAGAGAATATGGGGATGTCCTGCTTACGTGAAGCACACAATGGGAGACAAATTGGATAGTAGATCCACTTTGTGCTACTTTATAGAAGAAAAGAAAGGAGTCTCTTGAAGAAAGTTCGTAGGGATTCACCAAGAGCTAATCCGTTTATAGCGGATTAGTTGGAGCCACGTGATTAATTCACAAAGGTATAATTACTAAACATCCTATGAATGTTTTTGTTAAAATCATACGAGCGCCCAAAGCAAAACATATTTTTATTGTCAAAATAAATAAAATTTTTAAAACTTCTGCTGCGTTTGGGCGTGTAGAAAACTCAGATCCAACACTGAGTTCATAAATGCTTCGGCCATATCAGGAGTCTTCGAGCTACTTGCACCTGCCATTATAAGTTTTGGATAATTATTTGCTAATATGAGTGAAACTAACCGAGTTATTCTTATTTATAGCCCAGGGTCAAGGAAGCTGAAAGGACGAAATCATTACGGCAGACGATTAAGCATAAGATTTACTTTAATTCGCCTTGCTTAATTTCTCGTAATTTATATATGCATTTATTGAGGGGGAATGACGATTTAAAAAGTTAACTGAGAAGACAATAGTCAGTGGTCAGTCAGGAGCTAATTTAACTGATCTTCTCCGATACGTTAACTGATAAATCGAAAAATATTCTATATTAAGAGACGTGAATGATTATCAAGGCATTATATGCTGTCTTTCAACAAATAGTAGGTTGAAACGTGGACCCATATAATCCATGTCTTCTCAACACACGCTTTTACCACACATACACATGTCTTTTATTCAAAATTTCCTGGACTAACACGTGTCTAATAATTTGAACAGTCACGTACATAAGTACTTTGCCCGCTCCATTTCAGTTTTTCTTTCTTACACTTACCTAAGGTTCTCAGAGCAAAAGCAAATTCAAGCTTTCTTTTTAACATAAAATCATTCAGTTCTAATGGCAAATCAGATTCCAGTTCACATCATGAATGCAATGGCTATTGACTTCGATTTAGTTATGACTGTCCCTGATGACGCAGTGAAGAACATCTTCATTAAACTAAAAGAGGCCGGACTGAAGAAATTTCTTGGTTTATCTTCCCAAAAAATTTATACCAAAGAGATTCAAGATCTCTATGCTAATGGCTTCGTCGATCAGAACGGACATATAACCACCACTGTGAATGGACAGTTGCTGACTATCGAGGAACATTTCTTCTGCGACTCATTCCAGCTGCCTTCTGATGGGCTAGCAAACCTTGCTGAAGTAAAGGCATCTGATGTGGGGACCCGAACTTAATTCGTTTTCTTAATCATTATTAAGGATCAATATAACAATTAAGAAATGTAGGACATAAATTGTTTTTAAATAACAAGTGTGGAAACGTAATGTACTCGATCCGATATACATATCCATATAAAGGTACAAATCTTGTACAACATTTCTTTCTTTCAAACTAAAGTTCAGTGACTATCTCAAGTACCGAAAAGCAATCTATTCTAAGTCCGGATCTCCACGCTAACTGTAATCTCTCATCCTCTTCCTGATCTTGATCCTGCCCCAACTGTTGTTATGCACACATACAAACAAGACAACAGTTGAATAACTCCGGTGAGAAATACATCCCAGTATAAACAATGTAAACATGCAATCATATAAACAGATATCAATAACAAGTATCAAATCAGAAAGACATGTATCTATATAAAGCTGTAAATAACTCTGGACACGTCATTTCAGACTCGACTCATCTCTAATCTAGGGATCCCGGTTCCTGACATGGGCACATATATCGAATTTCAGCGATAGGAATGAATCAACTCCTAAGCGACATCGATATAAACCAAGCATCCAGTGTCTTGGCGACTCAGCCGAAGACTTGGCACATCAGCCAATGACTAGGCACATCAGCCCACGACTCAGCACATGATTTGCTATAATTCAATAGACTAAGCAGATCAATCTCAAGAATTGCAACTATCAATGCCATAATCATTCAGTATGTGATTTTGGGAAACTCAAGTTGAATCTAACTCGAGTTATGCAATCTCAGATCAACATTGATTTATACCTTTCTTTTCTGTCAATCTGAGTCTGTCGAAGTCTCGGATTCAAAGCCTGTCAATATAAATCTGGCAATGAAAATATCGAGGAGTATAATATTTATACGCCATTCAATCAATACTGGATATAATCAGTACCCAATCAAATTCTGTTTCAACGGCATAACGGTACAGTCTCAATATACCCAGCAATACCATATCAGTCAGATATCAATTCCAACATCTCATTATCGATACAATACAAATCTTATATCAATTCTCAATCAAATCAACTCATAAAATCATCACAATTCTATACGGTATCCGTTCTTCAATCCAGTTTCGATTATACGATGTCTAACATATCAGAAACACTATATATGAATCATATCCGATTCTGTCAGTATCATAATTTCAAATCATATCAAAACATAATAAAACTTACGTCTAGTTGAATTTCTCGTCGATAGAAACACAGTACCGAAGTCGGATTAAAAATCAGACGGACGGATCGTTCACAAATCACAAATCTAAGAAATGTAAAGGCGTAAGGATTTTCTGAAGCTTTTCCCCGTTTCCTTCATTTGTTTCTGCTGAAGATGAAAGGTATATGTATATATATATCCCAAGTTGCATGCGGAAGAAACGTGTCTCATTCTTCTTTCATTTTAGTCAGCGCTCGGGCGGTCGAGAACTACCGCTCGGGCGCGGAATGTTCTGTCCGAGCCCTCACTTTGTGCAACACTGGCGCTCGGGCGGTCACAAACTACCGCTCGGGCGCCACAATTTCTGTTCAAAGTTTTAATCTTGTGATGTATTGGCACTCGGGCGGTCATTTTCTACCGCTCGGGCTCCAGATGTTTTTTCCAACATCTTGGCTTATAATGCACTGACGCCCAGCTTCTTCACTTGAGTTCCTACAACCTCAATTCTGTCAATTAATCAATATCTGATTACAGTGATTAAATCTTGGGAATTACATTTCTCCCCCCCAAGATACAATTTCGTCCCCGAAATCACAGACAATCAAATCATATCGATAAGAAGGTATAACAGAAGCTAAATAGCAACTCACATCAACGAAATAACTCTGGGAATCTCTGTCTTATACCAGACTCAGTCTCCCAAGTAACTTCTTCAATGCCATGACGACTCCACTGAACTTTCACAAGCGGAATTGTCTTTGTTCTGAGCTGTTTTTCTTTACGATCAAGAATCCGGATCGGTTTCTCAAAATAACTCAAAGTTTAATCAAGTTCGGCCTCTTCTGGCTGAATGACATGTGAAGCATCGGAGAGATATTTTCTCAATAACGATAAATGAAAGACATCATGTATTCCAGATAAAGAAGGCGGTAGGGCGAGTCGATAGGCACGATCTCCTATCTTCTCGAGAATCTCGTACGGCCCAATATAACATGGAGACAACTTCCCTTTCTTGCCAAATCTGACAACGCCTCTGAAAGGAGAAATCTTCAAGAATACTCTGTCTCCTGCCTCAAATACCAACGGTCTACGTCGAACATTGGCATATTTGGCCTGTCTGTCTTGAGCTGCCTTCATCCTCTTCTGAATCAGTTTCACATTTTCTGTCATATCTCTGATCATATCAAGTCCAATCTCAGGAACCTCAGAGATATCGTCCCAATAAAGAGGGGATCTGCATTTCTTACCGTACAACGCTTCAAATGGTGCCATCTCAATACTCGTCTAATAGCTGTTGTTGTACGAAAACTCACAAAGTGGCAATGAATCCTGCCAACTAGTGCTAAAATCAAGCACTACAGCTCTAAGCATATCCTCCAATGTCTGAATAGTCCGCTCTGACTGTCCGTCGATCTGAGGATGATATGCGGTACTCAGATGTAACTTCGTACCTAGAGCCTGCTGTAAACTCTGCCAGAAATGCGAAGTAAACCGAGGAATCACGGTCTGAAACAATCGACTTCGGCACTCCGTGCAATCTGATCACCTCTCTGACATATATCTCTCCCATCTGGTCATATCGGTACGTCATCTTGTACGGAATAAAGCATGCTGATTTGGTCAATCTATCAATCACGACCCAAATCGCATCACAACCTCGAGAGGAACGCGGTAGCTTCATTACAAAATCCATGCAAATGTGATCCCATTTCCATTCAGAAATAGATAAGCTCTGTAACAGTCCTCCCGGTTTCTTTCTTTCTGCTTTCACCTGTTGGCAATTCAGACATTTGGATACAAATTCAGCAATATCAGCTTTCATCTGTTTCCACCAAAACTGTCTTTTCAAATCATTGTACATCTTTCTGCCACCAGGATGAATACTGAATCGACTGCTATGCGCTTCTGACAATATCTGTCGTTTCAACTCTGAAACATCTGGCACAACGAGACGATTATTCACATATAGTACACTATCCCGTACCTGATACTCTGATCAATGCCCTGCTCTAACTATCGAAATCAAATTCTGAATATTCTGATCAACTTTCTGAGCAGCTTTAGTTATCAAAATCAGCTCTGGTTCAACTTGAACGGCATAAAGTCTCAAGGATTTACAATCTGTCTCAAATATCAATCTAGACAAACAGCAATCTTCAATCAAATTCGAAACACCAATCGTCGATAAGGATAAAGAACATACCTTTCGACTCAGTGCATCAGCTGCTGCATTAGACTTTCCTTGATAGTACTTGATCTCACAATCAAAATCTTTAAGCAAATCAAGCCATCTTTGCTGCCTCATATTTAGCTCTGACTGTGAAAATAGATATTTCAAGCTTTTATGATCAGAATAGATTTCAAACTTCTCACAGTAAAGATAGTGTCGCCATATCTTCAATGCAAAGACGATGGCCGCCAATTTAAGATCATGAATTGGGTAGCGAGTCTCATGTGGCTTTAACTGTCTAGAGGCATAAGGGATAACATGTCCTCGCTGCATCAGAATACAACCCAACCCTCTGTGAGAAGCGTCACAATAAACCACAAAATCACCAGTACCTGATGGGATAGTCAAGATCGGAGCACTGGTCAGTCTCTTCTTCAATTCAACAAAACTGGACTCACAGTCTTCTGACCAAACGAATGGAACATTCTTCTAAGTCAACTGAGTAATCGGTTTAGCAATACTCGAGAAATCTTTAATAAATTGACGATAATATCCTGCTAAACCCATAAAACTGCGTATCTCTGGTACAGATGTTGGTCTCGGCCAACTGATCACAGACTCAACCTTGCTAGGATCAACAGAAATCCCATCTCCAGATATAATGTGACCCAGAAATACAACCTGCCTCAACCAGAACTCACATTTCGACAGTTTAGCATACAGTTTCTCAGCTCTCAGAGTTCTCAACACAATCCTCAAATTCTCAGCATGTTCAATCATATCGTTTGTGTAAATCAAGATATCATCGATAAAAATACTCACAAACTCATCAAGATGTCTCTGGAATACATGGTTCATCAGACCCATAAATACAGCTGGAGCATTAGTCAAACCAAATGGCATGACAATAAACTCATAATGTCCATACCTGGTTCTGAATGCTGTCTTCGAGATATCAGAATCTCTGACTCTCAGCTGATGATATCCAGATCTCAGATCGATCTTGGAATAAACAGAAGAACCCTGCAACTGATCAAATAAATCATCAATACGAGGCAAAGGGTATTTGTTCTTTACCGTAGCCTTGTTCAGTTGCCGGTAGTCAATGCAGAGTCTCATTGAACCGTCTTTCTTTCGCACAAACAATACTGGAGCACCCCAAGGTGAAACACTCGGTCTGATGTAACCCTTGGCCAGTAAATCCTCTAACTGATCTTTCAACTCTTTCAACTCAATCGGTGCCATTCTGTACGGAGCTCTAGAAATCGGAACTGTACCAGGCATCAACTCAATGCTGAAGTCTATCTCTCGAATCGGAGGCAAACCCGTAATCTCATCTGGGAAGACATCAGCAAACTCGAAGACCACTGGCAAATCAGCCAATGATGGGCTCGATTTCAGTAAATCAACTGAATAGACAAGGAATCCCTCCGCTCCTTTCTATAATAATCGAGTCATAGACAATACAGATATCAAAGGAATTCTAGCTCTAGAACCCTTAACGTAAAATTTTCATTCATCAGCCATATCAGGTCTGAATCTCACAATCTTATGGAAACAATTAACGGTAGCTCTGTACTGGGTGAACATATCAATACCGATAATACAGTAAAAATCAGACAACCCAAGTACAATGCAATCTAAATCAATCTCATGCCCGTCATACTGTAGTACACAATGTTTCACAGATTTCACTTATATCAAACATGTCCCCAAAGGAGAAGAGACAAACACTACAGCAGATAAAGACTCAACAGGCAATGCATGACTCAATGCAAATCGTTCAGAGATAAATGTATGAGTAGCACCCGTATCTATCAATACATAAGCAGGATAACCACATAAAGAACAGTTACCTGCAACAACATCATCTGGTGCTTCCTGGGCCTGTTCTTCAGTCAAAGCAAATACTATGGCCTGCTGTCTCGGAGGCTGGCTCACTGTCTGGCTTCTTCCCGGCCTCTGCTGTGACTGAGCTGGTGCTGGCTGGAACGAGTGAACAGCAGCTGATCGTCTATCAGTCTGTGCCACTGATCCCGATGATTTTGGCTCCCTGGGATCTTTGGGAACCTCTCTGTGGACACACTCTCGCAAAATGTCCTGACTGTCTGAAGATGTGGAAACTGCCAAACACTCCTTGGCATTGCTCTGTGGGATGTCTCCCTCCGCAAGTTCTGCAGTAAGCTCCCGTATAGCTCTGGCTTTATCGGGAACCCACAGATCTAGAGGAACTGCTTCCTGACTTCTTGAACTGCTTTCCTCGGGCTTTCAAGAAATCTTTCTTTCCACCACTGCTGCTGCCACCCTCAAATTTGGGATGAGGTTGTTGTGGCCTCGGTGCTGGAGGAACAAACGAAGCTCCTTTCTGTCTCATCAGACCAGCTTCTGCTCCTTTGGCTCTGTTCAGGGCATCGGTGAAGTTATTCGGTCGCCCGGTGTTTACTAATGTAAAGATCTCGGGATTCAATCCATTGATAAACTGATCGGCAACGGCTTCGTCATTCTCAGCCACGTGTGGAGCAAATCTCAACAAGGTAGAGAACTTGGTCACATACTCCTCAATGTTCAACTGAACCTGTCTCAGATTGGCAAACTCGGCCCCCTTGTCTTTCCTGTACGACACTGGGAAAAATCTCTGATAAAATTCAGCTTTAAAGACATTCTAGGTAATAGTCGTACCTCGATGCTCCAACGCTCTCTTTGTCGTGATCCACCATTTCTTTGCAACATCATGCAACTGGTGCCCAATCAATCGGACTCGGCGCTCATCTATGTAATCCAACGAATCAAACAACATCTCAATGTCATCTAACCAACACTCACAATCAACAGAAGTCTCTGTTCCTTTCAGTGTTGACGGTTTAAACGACTGAAATATTTTTAATAGTGTTTCCATCGGAGTTGTTGTTACATCCATCGGATTAGCAGAAGTACTACCCTGTTCTGGTACTCTTCGAGGAGGCATATCTGATTACCAAAAGGGTTAGCAACCAAATACGACAAACCTGTTTCAGTCCTCCTCCGATCATCTTACTGCTGATCAAGAATAAGTTCTGATTCATTCTCAATAATACACATTACCAAATCAAATAAGATAATCAGGTAAACATGTATTTCAAAGCAGTAACACATGCTAGCATTCAAAAGCAAGGAAGTAAATTCAATCTACCCCGCTCACTAGCTTCTATCTCAGTCTAAGGAACCTACTGCTCTGATACCACCTGCTGCGGGGACCCGAATCTAATTCATTATCTTAATCATGATTATTACGGATCAATATAACAATTAAGAAATGTGGGACATAAATTTTTTTTTTAAATAACAAGTGCGAAAACGTAATGTACTCGATCCGATTTACATATCCATATAAAGGTACAAATCTTGTACAACATTTCTTTCTTTCAAACTAAAGTTCAGTGACTATCTCAAGTACCGAAAAGAAATCTATTCTAAGTTAGGATCTCCACGCTAACTGTAATCTCTCATCCTCTTCCTGATCTTGATCCTGCCCCACCTGTTGTCATGCACACATACAAACAAGACAACAGCCAGATAACTCCGGTGAGAAATACATCCCAGTATAAACAATGTAAACATGCAATCATATAAACAGATATAGAATCATGAAACAGATATCAATAACATGTATCAAATCAGAAAGACATGTATCGATATAAAGCTGTAAATAACTCTGGACACGTCATTTCAGACTCGACTCATCTCTAATCTAGGGATCCCGGTTCCTGGACATGGGCACATATATCAAATCTCAGCGATAGGAATGAATCAACTCCTAAGCGACATCGATATAAGCCAAGCATCCAGTGTCTTGGCGACTCAGCCGAAGACTTGGCACATCAGCCCATGACTAGGCACATCAGCCCACGACTCAGTAAATGATATGCTATAATTCAATAGACTAAGCAGATCAATCTCAAGAATTGCAACTATCAATGCAATAATCATTCAGTATGTGATTTTGGGAAACTCAAGTTGAATCTAACTCGAGTTGTGCAATCCCAGATCAACATTGATTTATACCTTTCTTTTCTGTAAATCTGACTCTATCGAAGTCTCGGATTCAAAGCCTGTCAATATCAATCAGGCAATGACAATATCGAGGAGTATAATATTTATACGCCATTCAATCAATACTGGATATAATCAGAACTCAATCAAATTCTGTTTCAACGGCATAACGGTACAGTCTCAATATACCCAGCAATACCATATCAGTCAGATATCAATTCCAACATCTCATAATCAATACAATACAAATGTGATATAAATTCTCAATCAAATCAACTTGTAAAATCATAAAAATTCTATACGGTATCCGTTCTTCAATCCGGTTTCGATTATACGATGTCTAACATATCAGAAACACCATATATGAATCATATCCGATTCTGGTAGTATCATAATTTCAAATCATATCAAAACATAATAAAACTTACATCCAGTTGAAGCTCTCGTCAATAGAAACACAGTACAGAAGTCGGATTCAAAATCAGACGGACGGATCGTTCACAAATCACGAATCTAAGAAATGTAAAGGCGTAAGGATTTTCTGAAGCTTTTCACCGTTTCCTTCCTTTGTTTCTGCTGAAGATGAAGGGTATATGTATATATATATCCCAAGTTGCATGCTGAAGAAACGTGTCTCATTTTTTTTTCATTTTAGTCGGCGCTCGGGCGGTCAAGAACTACCACTCGGGCGCGGAGTGTTCTGTCCGATCCCTCACTTTGTGCGACACTGGCGCTCGGGCGGTCACAAACTACTGCTCGGGCGCCACACTTTCTGTCCAAAGTTTTAATCTTGTGATGCATTGGCGCTCGGGCGATCATTTTCTACCGCTCGGGCGCCAGATGTTCTGTCCAACATCTTGGCTTATAATGCACCGACGCCCAGCTTCTTCACTTGATTTCCTACAACCACAATTATGTGAATTAATCAATATCTGATTACAGTGATTAAATATCAGGCATTACATATGATGTCGAAGAGATGCAAACTCTACTTTATGCTGATGGACGAAAATCAAAGTTTCCGATCCAAAGAAGGAACTGAAACCAGAAGTTCAGTTGCTGGCTGATATTGTAGCCAAGGGGCTATTAGCAAAGGCATGATCATTTGCTGCACTAACCTTGTAGAAATTTTAGGCTATTATTGTTGTTATGGCTGGTCGAAGACTGAACTGGAAGCATCTTATCTTCAATATCTTGAGTTATTTTAGGCCATTACAGTCCAAAGGATTCGCAGTGCAGCTGAGTTATTTGATGAAAGTCAAAGGACTGGTGGCTGATGATTCAGAGAGATCATCAAAACTGAAAATCTTCAACGCCAAAAACGTTCGGCCACCAAAATAAAAGTTGGAAATGTCTCTTGAACAATTCTTGAAGATCAAGAAGGAGATTGGGACTGAACAAGCTCCCACATCAGTCCAAAACAAGAAAGCTATTCAGAAAAAGACAATCAAACGCAAGTTGATTGTAACTGAATCTGAATATGAGAAGACTCCATCTCCAAAGATCATAAAAAAACCACGGACTTTGAAGACCATGACTGCTGCAATAGTTGGCACTATCCCAACTGATAGGGTGACTGTATCAGAAACTCAACAGCCCATCCAGGTTGTCCCTTTGAAATCAATCCCAGCTGAACCCTCAACTGAGGATCAGTTACCTCTATCCAAGATTCTGCTACAGATGAAAGTCACTGAATCTAGTGACAAGAAGAAGCTTGTTGGAGTTACGGCTCCACTAATCAAAATCTCCGGATATAGTCCTTTACCTTTTGCCAGACCAAAAGGTGTAGTGATCAGAGAAGGTATCGATTAAACTACTTCAGGATTAAGCATTCCACATATCCTGACTGATCCAAAGGGCAAAGGAAAGATGCAAGAAGAGCCCAGACCTACAAATGCTATACAGACACACGTTGATCTCGTTTGGTAGGAGATTAATGAATTTTCAGCAGAGAAGCTCAAAATTTTTGATGAATGGGTCAGATTCAGGACTCATGTCTTTGCAAAAGAACTTCAGAAGAAACCAAAATAAGGAGGTTTATTGATCTTGAAAAAGTGGTGATGAAGACAGTAAAGGCATCGAACATTACTCAAGTTCTTGAAAGGAAGAAGTATTTCTTCTTTCAACGGTTATTTGAACAAGCTCTGGTCCAATAACAGCCTTTTCTCCGACTTCATCCCAGTATAAAGGCGATCTACATTTTCGGCCATACAATGCCTCATACGGAGCCATTTCAGTGCTACTGTGATAGCTGTTGTTATAGGCGAATTCTATTAGGGGTAACTATTCACTCCAGTTTCCAGGAAATTCCAGAGCACATGCTCTCAGCATGTCCTCGAGGGTTTGAATTGTTCTCTCGGTTTGGCCATCAGTCTGAGGATGATAGGCCGTGCTGAGAGTGACCTTGGTTCCCATAGCCTTTTGAAAACTTTTCCAGAATCTTGATACAAATCTTGGATCTCTGTCCCATAATATACTTACTGGGACTCCGTGTAGTCTCACTATGTTGTCCATATACAAGGTAACTAGCTTATCCAGGTTATAATTCATCCGTACCGGCAAGAAATGCGCAGATTTGGTCAGTCTGTCGATGATTACCCAGATCCCATCGTGACCTTGCCTTGATCTTGGTAGTCCTACTACAAAGACCATGGAGATGTTATCCTACTTCCACTTTGGTATTTCTAATGGTTGTAGGTCTCTTCCAGGCCGTTGATGTTCCGCCTTGACTTGTTGACAGGTTAGGCACTTGGAAACAAAGACAGCCACGTCTCTCTTCATCCCATTCCACCAGTAGTTATTCTTCAGATCTCGGTACATTTTGGTGCTTCCCGGATGGATTGAAAACTTTGTTTTACGTGCTTCGATCATTACTTCTTCACGAATCCCATCGATATCTGGCACATACAACAGTCCTTTCATCCATAGAATGCCATTTTCATCAATATGAAATTTCAGAACTTTTCCTTCTTGGATTTGTTCTTTAATTTTAAGGATGGAGGAGTCTTGACTCTGCCTCAATTTGATGGTTTCTCGAAGTCCTGGTTGCGCTGATAGTGAAGATAAGCTTACTTTTCCAAAATTTCTTCAGCTCAATGCATCTGATACCTTATTTGCTTTACCCGGATGATAATTGATTACCAAATCATAATCCTTTAGAAGTTCTATCCACCTTCTTTGCCTCATGTTTAATTCTTTTTGGGTGAAAATGTACTTGAGGCTCTGGTGGTCAGTAAACACTTCACATTTCACTCCATAAAGGTAGTGTCTCCAGATTTTTAGCGCAAACACAACTGCTGCTAACTCAAGATCATGAGTGGGGTAATTTCGCTCATACGGTTTTAATTGTCGTGAGTCATAAGCAATTACTTGACCTTCTTGCATAAGCACACACCCTAATCCTCCCTTTGAAGCGTCACTGTATATAGTGAAATTCTTGCCATCCTCGGGAAGAATTAAAACCGGTGTGGATGCGAGTTTGGTCTTCAGGGTTTCAAAAATTTTCTCACATGCTTCATTCCAATTGAACTTTGAATTCTTCTGAGTAAGTTTTGTAAGAGAATGGTTATTGAAGAAAATCATTCCACAAATTTTCTATACTAGCCAGCTAAACCCAGAAAACTCCTTTCCTCGGTTACTGTTTTTGGTTGAGGCCAGTCCTTGATTGCCTCCACTTTCTTAGGATCCACTGATACCCCTAATTCTGAGAATATATGACCTAAGAATGCCACACTTTTTAGCCAAAATTCACACTTCTTGAATTTGGCATAGAGCTCCTTTTCCCGCAATGTCTGCAAAGTGAGACGCAGATGTTCTTTGTGTTCTTCTTCACTTGGTGAGTACACGAGGATATCATCTATGAAAACGACCACAAATTTATCAAGGTATGGTTTGAATACCCGGTTCATAAGGTCCATGAATGTTGTAGGAGCATTTGTTATACCAAAAGGCATTACTGTGAATTCGTAATGTCCATATCTTGTTCTAAACGCGGTTTTAGGTATATCCTCTGCTTTGACCTTCAACTGATGATAACCAGATCTCAAATCGAGTTTTGAGAATACCTTGGCTCCTTTTAGTTGATCAAAAATATCATCTATTCTCAGGAGTGGGTACTTATTCTTTATGGTGATCTTGTTTAAATCCCGGTAATCAATACAGAGCCTAATGCATCCGTCTTTTTTCTTTACGAATAGCACTGGGGCTCCCCACAGGGATACGCTGGGGCAGACCTGTTTCTTGACCAGTAATTCCTGAAGTTGTTCCTTTAACTCCTTTAATTCAGGTGGAGCCATTCGTTATGGTGTCTTTGAGATTGGTGCAGCACCAGGGACCAAATTGATTTCAATTTCTACTTCTCTATCAGGTATCTCACCTGGTAATTCCTCGGGGAACACATCTGGAAATTATTGAACAATTGGAATATCTTCTAACTTTGGGACTTCTTCTTCTTTGACCTCATTTATCGCTGCCAGACAAATTTCTTCTCCTCCTTTTACGGCATTCCAGGCTTGTGAGGCAGATAACAGAGATTTTCGTTCTATGGATTTCCCGTGATATATGACTTCCTCTTTAGTCGAAGTCTGAAGTCTAATATCTTTCTTTTGACAGTCTACTATGGCATGGATTTTAGCTAACCAGTCCATTCCAGGAATGATGTCAAACTCAATCATATTGAGTTGAATCAATTCTGCCTCAAAAATTTGTTTGCTGATACAAATTTTACAGCTTCGATATACTTTGTGGGTCTCAATTATTTTGCTCGCCGGTGTTGTCACTGTTAACGGTTCACTAAGAGTATCATGCTCAAGTTTAAGCTTCTTAGAAAATCTTCTAGACACAAATGAGTGCGTAGCACCACAATCAAACAAGGTATATGCATGTATTTCATTGAGTAAAATAGTACATGCCACCACTTCGTTGGTATTATCAGCTTCCTCCTTGGTTATTGCATACGCTCGGGCATTAGTCTTGTTTTCGTTTGGTTTGTGGGATCCTATCCCTTTGTCTTTGTTTTCTGGACAGTCCTTAATCTGGTGACCCACCTTTCCGCATTTGAAACAAGCGCATGTTTTCCGATAACATTCTCTCACGTGCTTCTGTCGACACGTATCGCACCACATTCCTTCTATACTGCCAACATTGTTAAAGTTTCCTCTCGAAGGGCCGCTTGAATAATTTGGCTTCTTGAATTTGGGATTATTTTGAGCAGAATTGGCTGACCAACGGTCTCTTGTTCCTGTTTTCTTCTTCACAGCATTTGATATCCGTTTCCGCGCTCATTGCAGCGCCCATCAAATCTGCAAAGTTGTTTGGCTTGAATACTGCCAAAGCCGATTGAATCCGGCTGTTCAGTCCCTTTTTAAAACGATGCATCTTCAACATTTCATCAGACATGATCGTTGGGACATAGGTTCCCAGATCGTTGAACCTTGAAGTATATTCCATCACTGTCATGTCTGGTGTCTGTCTGAATTTTTCGAATTCGCTCAACTTCTGTAGACGAAATTCGGCTGGGTAGTATTGTTTCAAAAATTCTCGCCTGAATGATTGCCATGTGACTTGTTCTTCTTCAGCCAAAGATGGTGACACAATTTCCCACCATTTTCTTGCTCGGTCTTCCAAAAACGGTGTCACAACCTCCACTCTCAATTCTTCGGGTACTTCCAGTAGGTGTAGTTGTGTTTCGACATTCTTGAGCCAGTTATGGCTGACTTCTTGATGCAAATGTGGTTGGTCAAGTACCAAAGAAAGCATGGGAGTCATTGGAGTTACCCGAAGGACCTATAACAAGGGGAAGTAGCAAGAAGTTTAAAGAAGCACTTCAAGGATTCATGTTGATTTACCAAGGAGGGATTACAAATTGGGTGTATAAATTAGAGGAGCTTGGTGAACATGGGCACAATGATGGAAGTGTTTGGAATGTTATTCAAGTGTTAAATGATCATGAGGACAGCAGCATGCGCGCACCAGCACAGGATCTCGTGCAACCGCGCGCAAATGGGCAGCAGGTGACGCGCACCCACACAACATTTTCCGCAGGCCGCGCGCATGGCGCGCGCGCCACCGCGCGAGTTCCTACGCGGCCGCGTGCCGGGTGTTGCATGAAGGCAGTATAGCGCGCGCCCCCGCGCATGATCCGGCGCTACCGCGCGCCTTGGGAAGAAAATAAGGCAGTATGCTGCGCGCCCCAGCGCGAGATCTCGCGCCACCGCGCGCACTTCCGTGTCAAATTTGCTAGTTATCTTATTTAAGCCTTTTCACACAACTTTCTTGTTATTTTATTGTATTTATATGCATTGTATCAAGGTTGAACGAAAAGAATGGAATGATATATCAAAGTTCTTGAGAATTCTCTCAACTTTACAAGGCAAAAACTTTGTCTTAAAAATCAAATCAAATTTATCAAAGATTGCATCTTTGTGGCGTTTGTCGATTGTTTTTCGCTCAGATTGTCCAAACAAGATCTTTGAAGGTTCGTTTGAAATTCAATTGTTTTATCGTTGGTATTTGTTGCTAAGTTTTAATAACTTAGAGGTGAATATCACAAACCGTTACTTGTTTCAAAAGATCGGGACAACAAATCGATCCTTGTTTGTTATTGAGTCGAGGGTGCGATTTCGATAATCGTGTTTGCTTCTCATTCGTACGAGGTTTCGCATCATTTGGTATCAGAGCTTTGGCTCATTTAATTCAAGTAATTATCGTTGTTGTTATTTTTCAGATCTGTCTCAAATTTCATTCTGTTCTCAGATATGTGGTATCCTTTTGTTTCTATTGTCATATCTACCAAAAATAAAAACAAAAATTCGTTCTATTTCAGTTTTGTGTTATCCTTTGTTCGATCTGCGTTATTTCTATCATCCTTTGTTATTTGATAATCCAGAATTCTCGAAAAATTTGTTCTGTGTTATTCTATCGTTCTTGTTTTTGTGCAATCCAAGTGAGACAGTTGCAAGTGTTCACAAGTTGAATCTTGTTAGTTTGATATAAAAAAAATATAAAGATTGATCACATCTTTGAAAGAACTATCAAATTCGAGTGAAAAATATTTGAGTGCGACTGTTATTTCTTTGGAGTGATCGTGAGAATTTGGGTAAGGAAAATCTTTTATTTCTACTAACATTTTCTTGCAGGTACAAAATCTAAAAGTAAAATGGAGAGGGAAGTAGGAGAAATTTTGAATCAGGGGTTGTCTAATGTTCAAATGGAGGCGTTATATGGGTATTTTCGTAGAATAATGAGGGCTGAGTTGGATCCTTTATATAAGAGGTTGGATAGGCTTGAGGTTAGCACTAGTGAAAATAAATCTAAGCCTAAGAAGAGGATGATTATGATTTGGGAGTAGAAGAGGTAAGTCAAAATGAGAACTGGGGTAGGAGCGGACGAAGTAGAGGAGGATTTGGTAGGGGAAGAAGAGAAGCCGTACGGGGTAGGTACAATGATGGGAATAAGGAAGATAGTAACATAGGAAGCATTAAAATGAAAATTTCATCGTTCCATGGTAAGTCAGACCCTGAAGCTTATTTAGAATGGGAAAAGCGAGTTGAATTTGTTTTTGATTGTCACTATTATTCTGAACTCAAAAAGGTTAGGTTGGCCGTGGTTGAATTTTTTGATTATGCACTTATTTGATGGGATCAATTAGTGACCACTAAAAGAAGATGCAATGAGTGACTTATAGAAACTTGGGCTGAAATGAAAAGCGTAATGAGGAAGAGGTTTGTACCAAATCACTACTATAGAGAAATGTTTAAGAAGTTACAAACCTTGAGACATGGTGTGAAGAGTGTTGAGGACTACTATAAAGAGTTGGAAGTAGTCATGATTAGAGCAAACATAGATGAGGATAGTGAGGCTACTATGGCTCATTTTATGTGTGGTTTGAACAGGGAAATTCAAGACCAAGTGGAGCTTAGACATTACTTGGATCTAGATGAAATGGTGCAGATGGCGATAAAAGTGGAGCAACAACTCAAGAGGAAAGGAGTTGGCCGTACCACACAAGCTGGGAATACATCAACACCTTGGCGTTCCAACGTTGTTAAACGTGAAGAAAGCAAGGTAGTGGTCAAGCCCAAAGTTGACATTAAACAGGAGGCGCCTAAGCAGAGAATGCAAGGTAAACCTGAAACTCCTATTAATCGTTCTAGAGATATTAAATGTTTTAGGTGTCAAGGAGTTGGACATATTGCTAGCCAATGTCCCAATAAAAGGGTGATGGTGTTGAATAATTATGGGGAGTATGAATCTCGTAGTGAGGGAGATGATGGAGAGGTTGAAGATGAGATGCCTGCATTAGAGGATCCTGATGAGGGATATGAGGCAGTTGTGGGTGAAGCGTTAGTGACTAGGTGTATAATGAGTACCCAAGTCAAAGAAGAAGAAACAAACCAAAGGGAAAACTTATTCCATACTAGGTGTTTTGTCAATGGCAAGGTTTGCAATCTTATTATAGATGGAGGAAGTTGTACCAATGTTGCTAGTCTTGAGATGGTTGAAAAATTGAGCTTGCCTACTTTGAAACATCCTCAACCATATAAGCTACAGTGGTTGAATGACTGTGCTGAAGTGAAAGTGAACAAACAAGTCTTGGTTGCGTTTTCGATTGGGAAGTATATTGATGAGGTGTTATGTGATGTGGTACCAATGCATGCTTGTCATATTTTGTTAGGGAGACCATGGCAATATGATAGACAAGTGAGACATGATGGGTTTAAAAATAGATATTCTTTTGTACTCAAGAAAGAACCCATTGTTTTACTTCCTTTGTCCCCAAAACAAATAATGGAGGACCAACGAGAAAAGGAAAAAAGGGATGAGGCCGAAAGAAAGAGTGAATTAAAAAGTGAATTGGCCTTTGAAAAGAAAAATGAAATGGCTAAAAACAAAAGTGATAAAAAAATTGAGATAGCCATACAAAAGAAAAATGAGGAAAAAGAAAATGAGAGGAAAGAGGCTAAAAAAAAATATATATGGTCCAAAAGAGTGATATGAAACAATTGTTGCACACACATGATACACTTGTGCTGATTCTGTACAAAGAGATTCTCTTTAACACAAGTGATATAGCCGGAAATCTTCCGAGCATTGTTGTTTCCCTTTTGCAGGAGTTTGATGATATATTTCCGGAGGAACTACCTCAAGGAATACCACCATTGAGGGGGATTGAGCACCAAATTGATTTTGTGCCCGGAAGTGCATTGCCAAATCGTCCAGCTTATAGAAGCAATCCGGAGGAGACTAAGGAGCTTCAACGGCAGGTAAGTGAGTTGTTAGATAGGGGTTTTGTGCGTGAGTCCATGTCTCCTTGTGCTGTACCTGTTTTATTAGTTCCTAAGAAAGATGGTTCATGTCGTATGTGTGTGGATTGTAGGGCAATCAATAATATAACCATCAAGTATAGGCATCTCATACCTAGACTAGATGATATGTTAGATGAGTTGCATGGTGCATGTATTTTTAGTAAGATTGATTTAAAAAGTGGTTATCATCAAATTAGAATGAGGGAAGGTGATGAGTGGAAAACGGCATTTAAAACCAAATATGGGTTATATGAGTGGATGGTCATGCCTTTTGGCTTAACTAATGCTCCTAGTACCTTTATGATGTTGATGAATCATGTTTTGTGTGCTTACATAGGAAAATTTGTTGTGGTTTATTTTGATGATATTCTTGTGTATAGCAAAGATTTGGATGAGCATGTTAAACATTTAAGACTTGTAATGATAACACTTAGGGATGAACAATTATATGCTAATTTAAGAAATGTGATTTTTGTACAAGCAAGCTTGTTTTTCTTGGTTTTGTGGTAAGTTCACAGGGGATATAAGTGGATGAGGATAAGGTAAGTGTTATTCGAGATTGGCCAACACCTGCTAATGTTAGTCAAGTTCGAAGCTTTCATGGTCTTGCAAGCTTCTATAGGAGGTTTGTAAAAGATTTTAGCACACTGGCTGCACCGATGACGGCGGTGATTAAGAAGAACGTTCCATTTCATTGGGACGAGGAGCAAGAGAAGTCTTTTAATATTATTAAACAAAAATTAATTAATGCGCCTTTACTTGTTTTGCCTGATTTTTCTAATACTTTTGAAATTGAATGTGATGCTTCAGGTGTAGGTATTGGTGGTGTTTTGATGCAAGGAGGACGACCAGTGGCGTACTTTAGTGAGAAACTCAATGGAGCAGCGCTGAACTATCCAACGTATGACAAGGAGTTGTACGCACTTGTGAGGACTTTGGAGATGTGGCAACACTACTTGAGGCCTAAGGAGTTTGTGATCCATACCGATCATGAGTCTCTAAAGTACCTTAGGGGACAACAGAAACTGAACAAGCGGCATGCCAAGTGGGTGGTATTCATAGGGACATTTCCCTACATAATCAAATACAAACAAGGTAAGGATAATGTAGTAGCCGACGCACTATCACGGAGGTACGTACTAATCTCTACCTTGAATTCAAAAATCTTGGGATTTGAGCATGTGAAAGAGTTATATTTGTTGGATGAGGATTTTAAGGAGATATTTGAAACATGTATGCATGGTCCACATGATAAATTTTATTTGCATAATGGTTTTTTGTTTAGAGAAGATAGATTGTGCATTCCTAAGTCATCGATTCGTGAATTATTTGTGAGGGAGGCACATGGTGGTGGTTTGATGGGGCACTTTGGTGTGGCTAAAACTTTGAGTTGTTTGCATGAGCATTTTTATTGGCCACATATGAAACGTGATGTTGAACGTGTTTGTGAAAAATGCATTACTTGTAGACAAGCAAAGTCTATAACACAACCACATGGCATTGTATACACCACTTCCTGTTCCTAGTGAACCTTGAATTGATATTTCTATGGATTTTGTTTTAGGTTTGCCGAGGACTAAGAAGGGGAGAGATTCAATATTTGTTGTTGTTGATAGATTTTCTAAGATGGCACATTTTATTGCTTGTAACAAAACTGATGATGCATCAAACATTGCGGATTTGTTCTTTAAGGAAGTCGTTAGGTTGCATGGTATGCCTAGGACAATTGTATCTGACCGTGATGTTAAATTTTTGAGTTACTTTTGGAAAACTTTTTGGGCTAAACTTGGCACTAAACTGATGTTTTCTACTACATGTCATCCACAAACGGATGGACAAATGGAAGTTGTTAATAGAACTCTAGGAACACTTTTGCGTGCTATACTCAAAAAGAACTTGAAAAATTGGGAAGAATGTTTGTCATTTGTTGAGTTTGCTTATAACCGTAGCGTGCATTCTACTACGAATTATTCACCATTTGAGATTGTTTATGGTTTTAATCCTTTAACTCCTTTGGATTTGATGTCTTTGCCTGTGAGTGAAAGGTTGAACATGGATGGCAAAAAGAAAGCTGAATTCGTTAAAAGTTTGCATGTGAAGGTCAAGGATAACATCGAGAAGAAGAATTTACAATACACGAAGCAAGCCAATAAGGGGAGAAAAAAGATGGTTTTTGAAAAAGGAGATTGGTTGTGGTTGCACTTAAGGAAGGAAAGATTTCCAGAAAAGCGACGTTCGAAGCTCTTACCTAGGGGTGATAGACCATTTCAAGTTCTTGAAAGGATCAACGACAATGCCTACAAACTAGACCTACCAGGTGAGTATAATGTTAGTTCTACTTTTAATGTTAGTGATCTTTCGTTGTTTGATGTAGGAGATGATCAAGATTTGAGGACAAATCCTTTTCAAGAAGGGGAGGATGATGCAAATATGGTTGGTCAAGCACCAAAGAAAGCATGGGAGTCGTTGGAGTTACCCGAAGGACCTATAACAAGGGAACGTAGCAAGAAGTTTAAAGAAGCACTTCAAGGATTCATGTTGAGTTACCAAGGAGGGATTACAAATTGGGTGTATAAATTAGAGGAGCTTGGTGAACATGGGCACAATGATGGAAGTGTTTGGAATGTTATTCAAGTGTTAAATGACCATGAGGACAGCAGCATGCGCGCACCAGCACAGGATCTCATGCAACCGCGCGCAAATGGGCAGCAGGTGACGCGCACCCACTCCACATTTTGCGCGGCCGCGCGCATGGCATGCGCGCCACCGGGCGAGTTCCGGCGCGGCCGCGCGCCGGGTGTTGCATGAAGGCAGTATAGCGCCGGCCCCCTGCGCATGATCCGGCGCTACCGCGCGTCCAGGGAAGAAAATAAGGCAGTATGCTGCGCGCCCCAGCGCGAGATCTCGCGCCACTGCGCGCACTTCCGTGTCAAATTTGCTAGTTATCTTATTTAAGCCTTTTCACACAACTTTCTTGTTATTTTATTGTATTTATATGCATTGTATCAAGGTTGAACGAAAAGAATGAAATGATTTATCAAAGTTCTTGAGAATTCTCTCAACTTTACAAGGCAAAAACTTTGTCTTAAAAATCAAATCAAACTTATCAAAGATTGCATCTTTGTGGCGTTTGTCGATTGTTTTTCGCTCGGATTGTCAAAACAAGATCTTTGAAGGTTCGTTTGAAATTCAATTGTTTTATCGTTGATATTTGTTGCTAAGTTTTAATAACTTAGAGGTGAATATCACAAACCGTTACTTGTTTCAAAAGATCGGGACAACAAATCGATCCTTGTTTGTTATTGAGTCGAGGGTGCGATTTCGATAATCGTGTTTGCTTCTCATTCGTACGAGGTTTCGCATCACTTCTGGATCGGGGTTTCCATCAAAAGCTGGGACTCGATTTCTTCTGAGAGATTCGTAATGATATTTGATCCCACGCGGTTGTGGTTCCGGTGGCGGTTGAATGGCGTTGGTGAGAGGGTTCACAATTCCTTGCAACGTGGCGGCTACTATGGTAGCTATAGACGTCATATCTTCCCGACTGAGATTTACCCTTGGGGGATTCTCATCCTCGTTTTGATTTACTCTTCTGTTGTTTCGATTGTTTCTGGGTGGTCTGCCTGCCATTTCCTATAGACATATATTTATTAATTTAATTATTTCGAAACAATGTGTAATCAAAGGAATATTTCATAAATAGTTGAAATTCTCACAATTAGTCTTTTTAAAGAAAACAATTAATCCTAAGGGTTCTGAATACAATCGATGCCTACACTAGGAATCATCTCCCTACACATCTATAACTTCACCGTCTCCTACTGCCTCATTAATTTTCTTCTTCTTCAATAGGATTTTCTTTTTGGTTAGCTTCGAGTTCTTCGAAGAGCTCCTCCATATTGATCATGTTATTCTGTAGCTAATCAATATGATTTTGCAACTGTGTGTTGTGGTGGTCAAGGTTGTTTACTTAATTCTGAAGCTCTTGTATCGTTGATTGGCTTACTTTCTCATCGATTTCTTGTTCCTCGATCCGTTCCTGAAGACGGCGCTGTGTTTTGAGAAGGCACTCATCCCGGATTTGGAGCATCACAATCCTATCCTGAGCTTTGTTCAACTCTTTCTTGGTGATTTCGTGTTGTCGTTCAGACTCTAGGTGGTAGGCAGCATAGCGCCTAACATCGTCGCGCAGTCTTTTCTCTTCCACTCTTGCTTCACGAAGATCCTCCATCATGCATATGTTATTCCCATCCAACTGGTAGTTATCCCTCTCGAGTTTTTCATTTTTTTCTTTCAATGTTTTAATCTCTGTCTCTTTTTCCCAGAGTTGTTTTTGAAGTTCAGTTATAATACTTTGAAGATCCATGTTTGTTTTCCTATAAAAAAAAACAATTTTATTGATAATATACTCATCAAAATTTTAAATATGCAATAATTTAAAGATAATAGAATTTTTATAAATTGATACACGTAGTACTTTTTCAATCATAATTTTTATTACAATCCTGATCTAATCTAATCTGTCATCTCTCCATCGTCATTGTCGCTGTCGTCACCGACCACCTCCATTGGTGCTTCCTCCTCTTCCTCCATGTTCTCCACCACTAGATGCAAGTAGTTATTTTGATCTTGAAGTTTGTCCATAGTGGCGTGGAGCTTTGAAATGTACCAATCCTGCTTGGCGTTGAACTCCTCTTGGCGCTGACAGGCCTGGGTAGCACGTCCTCGCTCTATCTCTACTCTCTCCAACAGATCCCTGTTGAGTGAAGCTAAGCGTGCGATGCGAGCTGAATCAGCCGGTATCTGTAGAAGTTGGCTATCAGCCAAGTCCAGGTGGTGAGTAAGTCGTTGTACGTCTGTCTCCACTGTGTCTAATCTCGCTAAGCTCCTGCTTTTCCAGTTTCTCCCTACCAAGTTGCGCCTTCAGAGTCGCAATCTCCCTAGCCTGATTATCTATCGTGAGATGGCGCATACGAAGGGCAGCCTGAGCGCGAGTACGTGGAGCAGCCATTTCATAGGATAAAAATCAAGGTAAAACATCAGAATCGTATAAAGGATAGAAAGGCACAAAAATAGAAACAAAGTTGTCGGGGAAAATTTTCGATACTACGAGTTTGCGGAACGATTGAAGGGACAGATTTTTTTGAAGCTTGATCGAAAATTTAGGGAACAGATGAAAGTTGGACTCAGATTGGGATGCACTAGGCTTTTGCCAAAATTTGACTTTGCCAAATTTTGTCTGTTCCGTGTCCGAAGCGTATGTGACATCTGGCATTGTTCAACAACAATTAAGCCTCGTCTCAAAAACAAACCAGTCTTTTTCATAAAACAATATTGTCTTTACAATAACAATGAAAATTACATCAGAGTTTCAGATAGCGGAAACAAAAGGAAAATAAAATCTTGAGTCTTGATCTCGATCATCGATTCACCAACCCCAGAAAGCCTCTTGCTCCTCCTCATTTATTTGTTCTTTGCTTTTATCTGCAATTTGTAAGGGATGAGTGTTTTGGGAAACAATCAGCGAGTGGGGGTCGATCGATTTCCAAAGATACATATAGAACTTAGTTTTCTTAGAATGTCTTTTTAACATACTTTCAAAACTTATTACCCTTAACTTATCATAACAGATACAAATCTAATATGAGACAGAAGTTACCAGATGATTCAGAACAGTTCAGAAGCAAATAAGATCATTTCAAAAACAGACACAACACTGTTACTCCTCTCATTTCCATGGTCAAATTGTCCCCAATACGTTAGTCCTCTAAGGGGTGAGGCAAGAACATGGTTTTATACCTACCGATAGGGGCCAGACAGAACATGGTTTTATACCCACCAATGGGGGCCAGAACAGATGTGGGGACCCGAACCTAATTCGTCTTATTAATCATTATTAGGATCATTTAATTAATCTGCTTCTAAATTTTTTTTTTTAAAATACATAAGTGCGGAACATAATAAAATCAGTCTGATATAAATATCAACAGTAAAGTACAAGTCCCGTACAAAGTACATTTATTTCAAAGTAATGTTTAGTCCCTACATCCAGTACTGAAAACCCATCTACTCTAAGTCCGGATCTCCACGCTAATCTTGAATCTCTCATCCTCTTCGTGACCCTGATCCTGTCCCACCTGTTGTCATGCACACATACAAACACCACAACAGCCGGATAACTCCGGTGAGAAATACATCCCAGTATAAACAATGTATACATGTAATCATATAAACATATATAAAAGCATGAAACAGATATCAATAACATGTATCAAGTTTGAAAGACATGAATCGATGTAAAACTTTAATTCAAACTCTAACTCATCATCTCAGCTCGACTTATCTCTAATATAGGGATCCCGGTTCATGGACATTGGCATACTATATCGAATCTCAGCGATAGAAGCTGATCCGCTCCTAAGAAAACATCGATATAAACCAACATCCAGTGTCTTGGCACATCCGACAAAGACTTGGCACCTCCGTCAATGACTAGGCACATCCGCCCATGACCCGACACATGCTTTGCTATAAATAAATAGACTAAGCATATCAATCTCATAATTGCAAATATCAATGCAATAAAGTAAAGTATGTGATTTTTAGGAAACTCAAGTCAAATCAGACTCGAGTCATATCCTCCCGGTTCGACATTGATTTATATCTTTCTTTTCGTAGTACAGAAGCTTGTCAACTCTGATCTATCAGCTATCAATTCTGAAGCTGTCAATATCATTCTGGCATAACATAATTGAGGAATAAAATATCAACATATACCCCAATCAATACCCGATATAATCAGAACTCAGTCTAATTCTGTTTCGACGGCATAACATCACAATCTTAAAATACCGGTAATACAAAATCAGTATATACTAATCCCAATAACTCATAATCAATCAACAAACTCAATCTGATATCAAATCTGTATAATCTCAATCAAATCAATTCTGAAAATCATAACAATTTCATACGGTATCCGTTCTTTGATCCGGTTTCGATTATACAATGTATAATATCTCAAGAACACCATATATAGATCAAATCATGATTCCTTCAATACCATATTTTCAAATCATATCAGAACATAATAAAACTTACGTTCTTTTGAAGCTCTCGTCGATAGAAATACGGTACCGAATTTGGATTGAAATTCTGACGGACGGATCTTGCACAAATCAAATTCTAAAATCCAAATCTTGAAAGTTTCTCCCGGGACTTCTCGTTTCTTTCTTCTTGTTTCCAGGGAAGGAAATCTTGTTACATATATATATACCATGCATGTCAAGGGGCAAGTGGCTAACTCTTGGTGCTGCACGTCTCGCGCATATGCGCGACCCTCCTCGGTGCGTGTCTTCTCGGCAGCTAGCGCATATGCGCGCCTTCTCCCGGCGCATATGCGCGAGGTTCTCTGCCTACCTCGCGCATATGCGCCCGCACTACAAGAAAAACGCCCAACGACAACGCATCTACGACAACTGGTTTTTTTGATAAACCGTTGTCGTATAGTTTTTAACAACGGTTTTAGTGAAAACCGTTGTCGTAGGTGCGTTTTGACAACGGTTTTATAAAAACCGTTGTCTTTCAGGGTGTCAACGACAAACCGAAAACCGTTGTCTTTCAGCGATTTTTTTGGGCAAAAAACAACGGTTTATGAACTGTTGTCTTTTGGCAAGTTTTTTTTGACAATCGACAACGGTTTTTGAAAACCGTTGTCTTTAAGGGTGTCAACGACAACGGTTTTCTAAAAACCGTTGTCTTTCAGCGCTTTTTTAGGGCTAAAGACAACGGTTTTATGAACTGTTGTCTTTTCGCGTGTTTTTTTAGACAATCGACAACGGTTTTGAAAACCGTTGTCGATAAGCGTTTTTTTTTTAAAAAACAACAACAGTTTTTAAAAACCGTTGTCTATTAGCGTGTTTTTTTGGACAAACGACAACGGTTTTTAAAAACAAACTTTGCCACATTTAGCGACAGCTTCTTTAAAACCGTCGCTAAACATAGCGACGGTTTTAAAACCCGTCGCTAATTTCAAATTATATACTGCGACTGTTTATATAATGATAGCGACGGTTTTAAGTACATTTGTCGCATGTTTAAAATTAGCGACATTTTTAAAACATCCGTCGCTAAATATAGCGACCGTTTGATATTAACCGTTGCTACTTGTAGCGACGGTTTTTTAGTCCGTCGCTAATTTGAAATTAGCGACGGTTTAACCAAATACCGCGCAAACTCTCTGTAAATATCTTCATTTTCTTTCCATTTTCCCCCACAATACTTAAAATTTTTTCTCTCTTACACAATTTTATCACTTCACACAACACTTAAATTTTTTTTCACTACTTCATAATATTTAAAAGTTTTCTCTCTTACACAATTTTATCACTTTACACAACACTTAAAATTTTCTCAATACTTCATAACACATAAAATTTTTCTCTCTTACACAATTTTATCACTTTACACAACACTTAAAATTTTCTCACTACTTCATAACACATAAAATTTTTCTCTCTTACACAATTTTTATCACTTTACACAACACTTAAAATTTTTCTCACTACTTCATAACACATAAAATTTTTCTCACTTCTTCATAACACTTAAAATTTATCTCTCTTACACGATTTTAGTTTCGATGGTTAGTTTCTTTTAGATTTATTAAATTATTAAACAAATTTTTTTTTTATTTTTCGAAACAATTTAGCGACGGAAATAATGATACAAGACCGTCGCTAATATTAGCGACAGTTATCATACAAAGACCGGCGCTATAAGTTAGCGACAGTTGACTTAACCGTCGCTAATTAGCGCCGGTTGACTTAACTGTCGCTAATTAGCGACGGTTTGGAATAAACCCGTAGCTAAAATTATAATGGACAGTGTTGAACAACCGTCGCAAATACTGCCTACCACAACGGGTAAAAACCGTTGTCGTTGAACGGACTTTCAACAACACCCTCAGTTACAACAGTTTTAAAAAGGATACGACAACGGATTTTTCCCCCCCTAAAATCTGATGCCGTTTTTCTTGTAGTGCCGGCTGGGTCGCGCGTATGCGCGAGGCTCATTCCTCGCACATACTTCAATTCTTCTTTCGTCTTTCCCGGTCTGATTCGTTCCGTCTATAATCACCTCAATTCTCAACAAATCATTTCCGATTACAATAATCAAAATCTCGGGCATTACATTTCTCCCCCCCTAAAATCTGATTTCGTCCCCGAAATCACAGACAATCAAATCAGATACAATAAGGAATGGAGAATAGAAGCTAAATAAAGAGACTCACATCAGTGAAATAACTCCGAGAATTTCTGTCTCATATCTGATTCAGTCTTCCACGTCGCTTCTTCAATTCCATGACGACTCCACTGAACTTTCACAAGCGGAATAGTCTTCGTTCTGAGTTGCTTTTCTTTACGATCGAGAATCTGAATCGGTTTCTCAAAATAACTCAGGGTCTCATCAAGTTCTGCCTCATCTGGCTGAATAATATGAGATGCATCAGGGAGATATTTCCGCAATAAAGATACATGAAAGACATCATGTATTCCAGATAGAGAAGGAGGTAAGGCGAGTCGATAGGCACGATCTCCTATCTTCTCAAGAATCTCATAAGGACCGAAGTATTGTGGAGACAACTTCCCTCTCTTGCCAAATCTGACAACACCTCTGAAAGGAGAAATCTTCAGAAATACGCGGTCTCCTGCCTCAAATATCAACGGTTGACGACGAACATTGGCATATTTCGCTTGTCTGTCTTGAGCTGTTCTCATTCTCTATCGAATCAGCTTCACTTTCTCTATCATATCTGGTCCAATCTCAGGTGCCTTAGATATATTGTGGGGACCCGAACTTAATTTAATTCTTAATCACTTTATGGGAATAATTAATCAATTAAAATAAAGAGGGTCTAATTTTTTTTTTTTAAATACAAGAGTACGCAACATATGAAATAAGTCCTATCTAATTTAAAAGATCACTATTCAGATCTAAGTACAAGTCCTGTACAATCATAAATCATAATAACTACTGTTTCTTCACTACATCTCAGGTGATATAACAGATATACTCCTAAGTCCGAATCTCCACGCTAACTGTCTTCTCTCATCCTCTTCCTGACCCTGATCCAGCCCCACCTGTTGTCATGCACACCTACAGAACAAGACAACAGCCGGAGAACTCCGGTGAGAATAAATCCCAGTATAAACAATGTAAACATGCAATTATATAAAAACATATATAAACGCATAAATAAGATATCATTAACATGTAGCAACTCAACAAACATGAATGATATAAAAACACTGTAAATCAACATGTCGTATCAGACTCAACTCAACCGACGCGTCGTCTCAGACTCGACTCAACTCTAACCTAGGGATCCCAATGTCTGGATATTGATAATTATATCGAATCTCAGTCGATAGGAATGAATCAACCCTAAACCGCATCGATATAATTCATATATCCAGTGTCTGGGCGAAACAGCCGCAGAATTGACGAATCAGTCAAGAATTAAGCGAATCAGCTAATAACTAGACGAATCAGCCGGTAATTAAGCGAATCAGCCAAATTTAGACGAATCAGTCGATAACTAGACGAATCAGCCAATAACTAGACGAATCAGCCGGTGACTAGGCGAATCAGCCAATGACTAAACAATCAGTAGTCAATACATGCAGTAGCTATAAATCAATAGACTACAAACATCAATCTCATCAATTAAAAATATCAATGCAATAAACTAAGTATGTGATTTAGGGAAACTCGAGTCAAACCTCAATCGAGTTGTGTAATCCCAACTCAACATTAATTTATATCTTTCTTTCTGATACTCTGACTCTATCGAAGTCTCGAACTCAAAGCCTGTCAATACTCAATCTGACAATAACAATATTGAGGGTACGGCATCAATACACCACTCACTCAATACTGGATATAATCAGAATTAAATCAAATTCTGTTTCAACAATATGATGTCATAATTTCAATATATCCAGCACTATCATATCAATCAGATATCAAATCCAACACCTCATAATCGATAAAAATTCAATTCTGATATCAAATCGACTCCACAACTACTCCGAAAATCATAACAATTTCATACGGTATTTGTTCTCTAGTCCGGTTTCGATTATAGGATGTCTAACATGACAAGAACATCATATATGAATTATATCAGATTTTGACAATACCATAATTTCAAATCATATCAAAACGTAGCAAAACTTACGTCCAGTTGTAGCCTACGTAGATAGGAACTCAATACCGAAGTCGGATTCAAAATCGGACGGGCGGATTTCTCACAAACGGCGTAGAGATTTCTTTCCCTTTCTTGGTTTCTCCCTTTTCGTTTCTTCTTGTCTGAAGAGTTGCAATATATATATATATATATATATATACATCCATGCACATGCAGCAAGGCAAATGGCACATCCATCAAGCAATACGTCTCGCGCATAAGCGCGACATCAACTGGCGCATATGCGAGACCTTAAGTCTCGGCGCGTGTCTTCCCAACTGCTTGCGCATATGCGCGACACATTTCCGCGCATATGCGCCCAACTCTCTGGACCTCTCGCGCATGTGCGCGTATAAAAGTCGCGCATGTGCGCCCAACTCTCTGGACCTCTCGCGCATGTGCGCGTATACAAGTCGCGCATGTGCGCCCAGTGTTCTGTCCCGCATCATGGGCCTTCCGCACTACTCGCGCATATGCACGCTTACTCTTCGCGCATATGCGCGAGATCTTCGGCTCTCGCATCAACAATCTTACATGAAAAATTTCAATTCGTGTCTCGATTAGCCCTTTCATAATCGTCTCGATTAAAATCAATAATCGTAATTTAACACGATATAAAATCTCAGGCATTACATTTCTCCCCCCCTAAGATACGATTTCGTCCTCGAAATCACAGGCAGTCAATCATATCATAAGAAGGTATATAGAAGAAGCTAAGTAAACCACTCACCTTAGGGACATAAAACTGGGAACCTCTGTCTCATATCAGACTCAGTTTCCCAAGTAGCTTTTTCAATGCCATGTTAACTCCACCGAACTTTCACAAGTGGAATTGTCCTCGTTCTGAGCTACTTTTCCTTCCGATCAAGAATCGGAATCGGCTTTTCGAAATAACTCAATGTCTCATCCAACTCGGCCTCATTTGGTTGGATGACATGTGAAGCATCAGACAAGTATTTTCGCAAAAACAAACATGAAAAACGTCTTGTATCCCATATAATGAAGGCGATTAGCTAGTCGATAGGCACGATCTCCTATCTTGTCAAAATCTCGTACGGCACAATATATCATGGAGATAGTTTCCCTTTCTTGCCAAATCTGACAACTCCTCTGAAAGGTGAAATTTTCAAAAATACTCGGTCACCAGCCTCAAATACCAACAGTCGTCGTCGGACATTGGCATAATTGGCTTGTCTGTCTTGGGCTGCCTTCATTCTCTTTTGAATTAGCTTCACTTTTTCAATTATATCTCTAGTCATATCAGGTCCAGTCTCAGGAACCTCAGAGATATCATTCTAATAAAGAGGGGATCGACACCTCTTTCCGTACAATGATTCGAAAGGAGCCATCTCAATACTCGTTTGATAGCTATTGCTGTACGAAACTCATGAAGTGGCAATATATCTTGCCAGCTAGTGCTAAAATCAAGCACTGCTGCTCTCAGCATATATTCCAATGTTTGGATCGTCTGCTCAGACTATCCATCGGTCTATGGATGATATGCAGTACTAACATATAACTTCGTATCTAAAATCTGCTGTGAATTCTGCCTGAAGTACGATGTAAACCGAGGATCATGTCTGCTACAATCGACTTCGGCACTCTATGCAGTCTACCTACCTCTATGACATAAATCTCAGCCATCTAGTCATGTCTGTACGTCATCTTGTACTAAATAAAGCATGCGAATTTGGTCAATCTGTCAATCACAACCCAAATCGCATCGCAACCTCTGGAGGAACATGGTAAATGCGTCACAAAATCCATGGAAATGTGAACCCATTTCCATTCAGGAATGGACAAACTCTGTAACAATCCTCCGGGTTTCTTTCTCTCGGCATTTACTTGTTGGCAATTCAGACATTTGGCTACAAATTTAGCAATATCGGCTTCCATTTGTTTCCACCAAAACTGTCTTTTCAAATCATTATACATTTTCCTGCCACCAGGGTGAATACTGAATCGAATGTTGTGCGCTTCTGATAGTATCTATCGTTTCAACTCCGAAACATTTGGCACAACAATACAATTATTTACATACAGAACATTGTCAGGAACCTGATACTCCGATCGATGTCATGCTCTAACCCTCGCTATCTACTATCTGATTCGAACACGGATTCAAAATAACATCAATATTTAATCAGATTCAAAACATCACTCATCGATACTGATCTGCTAACTCATAAAACTGCAAATATCTGACATTAATATCCACCTCGACCAACTAATTACGATTTAATTCTGCTAAAATCAATAGATACATCATCTTCAGATATAACATACCCTGAATGCAATCTGTCTCAATCAGGATTCACCAATTCAACAATTTCTAATATTAAATCAAGTCTAAAATCAATCTCTCTAACTGAAATCAGATCTGAAGTCTCATCGGGGAAGAAAAACATCTATAACTTTCATATCATTGGTAAATCAGCCAAGGATAGACTCAACTTCAGTAAATCAACTGAATACAAAAGGAGTCTCTCTGCTCCTTTCTATAATAATCAAATTATAGATAGTATGGATTATCAAAGGAATTCTCAATCTAGAATCCTTATCGTACAATATTCATCCTTTGGCCATCTCAGGTCCGATTCTCACCATCTTCTGGAACTAATCTAGGGTAGCTCTGTACTTGGTCAGCATATCAATATCAGTAATGCAGTCCCAAAATCAGACAACACTAGTACAATACCAGCTATCAGACGATCTAACTCAATCTCATTCTCATCCTATTGTAGTACATGATATTTTACAGAATTCACTGCTATAAAAACTCTCCCCAACCAGTAAAGAGCTATACTACAGTAGATAAAAACTCAACAGGTAATGCATGACTCAATGCAAATCGTTCAAAAATAAACGTAGGGGAAGCATCCGTATTCATCAATACAAAAGCAGGATAACTACATCAAGAACAGTTACCTGCAACATTATCATCTGGTGCTTCCTGAGCCTGCTCCTCAGTCAAAGCAAATACTGTGGCCTGCTGTCTAGGAGGCTGGCCAACTGTCTGGCTTCCTCCTGGCCTCTGCTGGCCAACTGTCTGGCTTCCTCCTGGCCTCAGTGGAATGTCTCCCTCCACAATTTCCACAGTTAGCTCCGGTATAACTCTGTTGGGAACTACTGGAGCTAGAAGAACTGCCGCCAGACTTCTTAAACTGCTTTCCTCTAGCCTTCAGAAAATCTTTCTTTCCACCACTGCTACTATCACTCTCAAATCGGGGAGGTGGTTGCTGTGGTCTCGGTGCGGGAGGAACATCTGCAGCTCCTCTCTGCCTTATCAGGCCCGCTTCAGCGCCCTTTGCTCTATTCATGGCATCAGCAAAGTTATTCGGTCGCCCTGTATTCACCAATGTAAATATATCGGGATTCAAGCCATTGAAGAACTTATCAGCAACGGCTTCGTCATTTCCAGCCACATGTGGAGCAAACTTCAACAGGGTAGAGAACTTGGTCACATATTCTTCAATGTTCAGCTGACCCTGTCTCAAATTGGCAAACTCTGCCCCCTTGTCTTTCCTGTACGACACTGGGAAAAATCTTTGATAAAACTCAGTTTTAAATACATCCCAATTAATAGTCGTACCTCGATGTTCTAAGGCTCTCTTCATTGTAATCCACCAGTTCTTTGCAACATCAAGCAACTG
This sequence comes from Primulina tabacum, assembly GCF_025594145.1. Taxonomy (NCBI): domain Eukaryota; kingdom Viridiplantae; phylum Streptophyta; class Magnoliopsida; order Lamiales; family Gesneriaceae; genus Primulina; species Primulina tabacum. Next base: position 31,161,801 of record NC_134554.1, read on the forward strand.
GTGCCCAATCAATTTAATTCGGCGCTCATCACTGTAATCCAGTGAATCAAACAGAATCTCAATGTTATCTAGCCAACTCTCACATTCAACTGATGTCTCAGTACCCTTCAGAGTCGGTGGTTTGAATGACTGAAACCTTTTCAATAACTTTTCCATCGGAGTTGCTGTCACATCCATTGGAGGATTCGATGTGCTACCCTGTTCTGGTATTCTTCGAGGAGGCATATCTGATAATCAAATGGATTAGTACCCCAATCCAATAAACCTGTTTCACTTCAGTTCCCTCCTCCGATCATCTTACTGCTGATCGAGAATCGGTTCAAATTCGTTCCCAATAATACATATTACACAATCAAATCAGATAAGTCAAGTAACATGTATTATATAAAGCAGTAAAGCATGCTAGCAATAACAAGCAAGGAAAGAAAACTCAATCTACCCCGCTCACTAGCTTCTATCTCAGTCTAAAGGATCTATCGCTCTGATACCACCTGTTGTGGGGACCCGAACTTAATTCAATTCTTAATCAATTTATGGGAATAATTAATCAATTAAAATAAACAGGGTCTAATTTTTTTTTTTAAAATACGAGAGTACGCAGCATATGAAATAAGTCCTATCTCATTTACAAGATCACTATTCAGATCTAAGTACAAGTCCTGTACAATCATAAATCATAATAACTACTGTTTCTTCACTACATCTCAGGTGATATAACAGATATACTCCTAAGTCCGGATCTCTACGCTAACTGTCTTCTCTCATCCTCTTCCTGACCCTGATCCAGCCCCACCTGTTGTCATGCACACATACAAAACAAGACAACAGCCGGATAACTCCGGTGAGAATAAATCCCAGTATAAACAATGTAAACATGCAATTATATAAAAACATATATAAACGCATAAATAAGATATCATTAACATGTAGCAACTCAACAAACATGAATGATATAAACACTGTAAATCAACATGTCGTATCAGACTCAACTCAACCGACGCGTTGTCTAAGACTCGACTCAACTCTAACCTAGGGATCCCAATGTCTGGATATTGATAATTATATCGAATCTCAGTCGATAGGAATGAATCAACCCTAAACCGCATCGATATAATTCATATATCCAGTGTCTGGGCGAAACAGCCGCAGAATTGACGAATCAATCAAGAATTAAGCGAATCAGCCAATAACTAGACGAATCAGCCAGTAATTAAGCGAATCAACCAAATTTAGACGAATCAGTCGATAATTAGACGAATCAGCCAATAACCAGACGAATCAGCCGGTGACTAGGCGAATCAGCCAATGACTAAACAATCAGTAGTCAATACATGCAGTAGCTATAAATCAATAGACTACAAACATCAATCTCATCAATTACAAATATCAATGCAATAATTAAGTATGTGATTTAGGAAAACTCGAGTCAAACCTCACTCGAGTTGTGCAATCCCAACTCAACATTAATTTATATCTTTCTTTCTGATACTCTGACTCTGTCGAAGTCTCAAACTCAAAGCCTGTCAATACTCAATCTGACAATAACAATATTGAGGGTACGACATCAATACACCACTAACTCAATACTGGATATAATCAGAATTAAATCAAATTCTGTTTCAACAATATGATGTCATAATTTCAATATATCCAGCACTACCATATCAATCAGATATCAATTCCAACACCTCATAATCGATAACAATTCAATTCTGGTATCAAATCGACTCCACAACTAATCCGAAAATCATAACAATTTCATACGGTATTTGTTCTCTAGTCCGGTTTCGATTATACGATGTCTAGCATGACAAGAACATCATATATGAATCATATCATATTTTGACAATACCATAATTTCAAATCATGTCAAAACATAGCAAAACTTACGTCCAGTTGTAGCCTACGTCGATAGGAACTCAATACCGAAGTCGGATTCAAAATCGGACGGGCGGATTTCTCACAAACGGCGTAGAGATTTCTTTCCCTTTCTTCGTTTCTCCCTTTTCGTTTCTTCTTGTCTGAAGAGTTGCAAGGTATATATATATATACATCCACGCACATGCAGCAAGGCAAATGGCACATCCATCAAGCAACACGTCTCGCGCATATGCGCGACACATTTCCGCGCATATGCGCCCAACTCTCTGGACCTCTCGCGCATGTGCGCGTATACAAGTCGCGCATGTGCGCGTATACAAGTCGCGCATGTGCGCCCAACTCTCTGGACCTCTCGCGCATGTGCACGTATACAAGTCGCGCATGTGCGCCCAGTGTTCTGTCCCGCATCATGGGCTTCCGCACTACTCGCGCATATGCGCGCTTACTCTTCGCGCATATGCGCGAGATCTTCGGCTCTCGCATCAACAATCTTACATGCAAAATTTCAATTCGTGTCTCGATTAGCCCTTTCATAATCGTCTCGATTAAAATCAATAATCGTAATTTAACACGATATAAAATCTCGGGCATTACATATATCATCCCAATAAAGAAGGGATCTGCACTTCTTGCCGTACAGCTCTTCAAACGGTGCCATCTCTATACTCGTCTGATAGCTGTTGTTGTACGAAAACTCACAAAGTGGCAAAGATTCTTGCCAACTAGTGCCAAAATCTAGCACTATAGCTCTAACCATATCCTCTAGTGTCTGGATAGTCCGCTCTGACTGTCCTTCGATCTGAGGATGATATGCAGTACTCAGATGTAACTTCGTACCTAGAGCCTGCTGTAAATTGGGCCAAAATTGCGAAGTAAACCGAGGATCACGGTCCGATACAATCGACTTAGGCACTCCGTGCAATCTGACCACTTCTCTGACATAAATCTCTGCCCTCTGGTCATGTCTGTACGTCATCTTGTACGGAATAAAACATGCTGATTTGGTCAATCTATCAATCACAACACAAATCGCATCGCAACCTCGGGAGGAACGCGGTAGCTTCGTCACGAAATCCATAGAAATGTGATCCCATTTCCATTCAGGAATAGACAAACTCTATAATAGACCTCCTGGTTTCTTTCTTTCGGCTTTTACATGTTGGAAATTCAGACATTTGGATACAAATTCAGCAATATCAGCTTTCATCTGTTTCCACCAAAACTGTCTTTTCAAATCATTATAGATTTTTCTGCCACCAGAATGATAACTGAATCGACTACTGTGCGCTTCTGACAATATCTGTCGTTTCAAATCTGAAACATTCTGCACAACAAGACGATTATTCACATACAGTACACTCTCACGTACCTGATACTCTGATCGATGCATTGCTCTGACCATCGAAATCGAGGTCTAAACATTCTGATCAACTTTCTGAGCTTTTTAAATTCTAAAAATCAGCTCTGGTTCGACTTGAATAGTATAGAGTCTCAACGGTCTACAATCTATTTCAAATGCTAATCCAGACAAACAAAAATCTTCAATCAAATTTGAAACACCAATCGTCGATAAGGATAAAGAACATATCCTTTCGACTCAGTGCATCAGCTGCTGCATTAGATTTCGCCGGATAGTACTTGATCTTACAATCAAAATCTTTCAATAAATCAAGCCATCTTCGTTGCCTCATATTCAATTCTGACTGTGAAAATAGATATTTTAGACTCTTGTGATCAGAATAAATCTCAAACTTCTCACCGTATAGATAGTGTCACCATATCTTCAGTGCAAATACGATGGCTGACAATTCAAGATCATTGAATTGGGTAGCGAGTCTCATGTGGCTTCAACTGTCTTGAGGCCTAAGCAATGACATGGCCTCGCTGCATCAAAACTCAACCCAATCCTCTGTGAGAAGCATCACAATAAACAACGAAATCACCAGTACCTGACGGAATAGTCAACACCGGAGCACTGGTCAATCTCTTCTTCAGCTCTAGAAAACTGGACTCACACTTCTCTGATCAAACGAATGGTGCATTCTTCTGCGCCAACTATGTAATAGGTTTAGCATTACTCGAGAAATTTTTAATAAATCGACGATAATATCCTGCTAAACCCATAAAACTCCGTATCTCTGGCACATATGTCGTCTAGGCCAACTGATCACGGCCTCAACCTTGCTAGGATCAACAGATATAGCATTTTCAGATATAATACGACCCAGAAATACAACCTGTCTCAGCCAAAACTCACATTTCGACAGCTTTGCATACTATTTCTCAGAATTTTCAACACAATTCTCAATTGATCAGCATGATCAATCATATTCTTCGAATAAATCAAGATATCATCGATAAAAATAATCACAAAATCATCGAGATACTTCTGAAATACACGGTTCATCAAACCCATAAATACAGCTGGAGCATTGGTTAAACCAAACGGCATGACAATAAACTAATAATGGCCATACCTGGTTCTGAAAGCTGTCTTTGAAATATCAGAATCTCTGACTCTCAGCTGATGATATCCATATCTCATAACGATCTTGGAATAGACAGAAGAACCCTGCAACTGATCAAATAAGTCATCTATACGAGGTAAAGGGTATTTATTCTTTACCGTATCCTTGTTCAGTTGCCGGTAATCAATACAGAGTCTCATAGAACCGTCTTTCTTTCTAACAAACAATACTGGAGCACCCCAAGGAGAAACACTCGGTTTGATGTAACCCTTGGCCAGTAAATCTTCTAACTGAACTTTCAATTCTTTCAACTCAATCGGTGCCATTATGTACGGAGCTCTAGAAATCGGAAATGTACCTGGTACCAATTCAATGATGAAGTCTATCTCTCGAATCGGAGGCAAACCCGGAATTTCATCTGGGAATACATCAGCAAACTCACATACCACTGGCAAATCAGCCAATGATGGGCTCGATTTCAGTACATCAACTGAATACACAAGGAATCCCTCTGCTCCTTTCTGTAATAATCGAGTCATAGACATAGCAGATATCAAAGGAATTCTAGATCTAGAACCCTTACCATAAAATTTCCATCCTTCATCCATCTCAGGTCTGAATCTCACAATCTTATGGAAACAATCAACGGTAGCTCTGTACTTGCTCAGCATATCAATAACGATAATACAATAAAAATCAGATAACCCAAGTACGATACAGTCTAACTCAATCTCATGCCCGTCATACTGTAGCATACAATGTCTAACAGACATCACTGAGACAAGACCTATTCCCAAATGTGAAGAGACAGATACTATAGATGATAAAGACTCAACTGACAATGCATGACTCAATGCAAATCGCTCAGAAATAAATGTATGGGATGCACCCGTATCAATCAATACGTAAGCAGGATAACCACATAAAGAACAGTTACATGCCACAACATCATCTGGTGCTTCCTGAGCCTGTTCTTTAGTCAAAGCAAATACTCTGGCCTGCTGTCTAGGAGGCTGGCTCACAGTCTGATTTCCTTCTGGCCTCTGCTGTGACTGAGGAATCATCGGTGGTGGATGGAAAGAGTGAACAACAGATGATCGTCTGTCAGTCTGAGCCAATGATCCAGCTGATTCTGCTCCCTGGGATCCTTGGGAACCTCTTTGTGGACAAACTCTAGCAAAATGTCCCTGCTGTCCGCAAATACGGCAACTACCAAGTACTCATTGGCATTGCTCTGTGGGATGTCTCCCTCCACAAGTCCTGCAAAAGACCCATGTACTACTCTGGCTCTGTCGAGAACCACCGGAGCTAGATGAACTGCTCCCTGACTTCTTGAACTGTTTTCCTCGGGCTTTCAAGAAATCTTTCTTTCTGCTGCTGCTACTGCCACTCTCAAATCTGGGAGGGGGTTGCTGTGGTCTCGGTGCTGGAGGAGCATACGAAGCTCCTTTCTGCCTAATCAGGCCAGCTTCAGCTCCTTTTGCTCTATTCAGGGCATCAGCAAAATTATTCGGTCTCCCAGTGTTTACCAATGTAAAGATATCAAGATTCAGCCCATTGATAAAATGATCAGCAACAGCTTCATCATTTTCAGCCACGTGTGGAGCAAAACGCAACAAAGTAGAGAACTTGGCCACATACTCTTCAATGTTCAACTGACCCTGTCTCAGATTAGCAAACTCTGCTCCTTTGTCTTTCCTGTACGATACTGGGAAAAATCTTTGATAAAATTTAGTCTTAAAGATTTTCCAAGTAATCACTGTACCTCGGTGCTCCAAAACTCTCTTCGTCGTGAGCCACCAGTTCTTTGCAACGTCATGCAATTGGTGCCCAATCAGTTGGACTCTACGCTCATCAGTGTAATCCAATGAATCAAACAGCATTTCTATGTCATCTAACCAACTCTCACAGTCCACTGAATTCTCCGTTCCTTTCAAGGTTGGTGGTTTAAACGACTGAAATCTCTTCAGTAGCGTTTCCATCGGAGTTGCTGTGACATCCATCGGATTAGTCGAAGTACTACCCTGTTCTGGGATTCTTCAAGGAGGCATATCTGATTGTCAAAAGGATTAGTAACCAAATATAACAAATCTGTTTCAGCCCTCCTCTGATCATCTTACTGCTGATCAAAAATCGGTTCTGATTCATTCTCAATAACACACGTTTCCTATCAAATCAGATATTCAGGTAAACATGTATTTCAAAGCAGTAAAACATCAGAACATAATGCAATGTTAGCATGGCAAAATCTGGAAAGAAAACTCAATCTACCCCGTTCATTAGCTTCTATCTCATTCTAAGGAACCTACTGCTCTGATACCACCTGCTGTGGGGAACCGAACCTAATTCGTCTTCTTAATCATTATTAGGGATCATTTAATTAATCTGGGTCTAAATTTTTTTTAAAAAATACATAAGTGCGGAACATAATAAAATCAGTCTGATATAATTATCAACAGTAAAGTACAAGTCCTGTACAAAGTACATTTATTTCAAAGTAATGTTCAGTCACTACATCCAGTACTGAAAACCCATCTACTCTAAGTCCGGATCTCCACGCTAATCCTGAATCTCTCATCCTCTTCGTGACCCTGATCATGTCCCACCTGTTGTCATGCACACATACAAACACCACAACAGCCGGATAACTCCGATGAGAAATACATCCCAGTATAAACAATGTATACATGTAATCATATAAACAGATATAAAAGCATGAAACAGATCTCAATAACATGTATCAAGTCTGAAAGACATGAATCGATGTAAAATTGTAATTCAAACTCTAACTCATCATCTCAGACTCGACTCATCTCTAATCTAGGGATCCCGGTTCCTGGACATTGGCATACTATATCGAATCACATCGATAGAAGCTGATCCGCTCCTAAGCAAACATCGATATAAACCAACATCCAGTGTCTTGGCACATCCGCCAAAGACTTGGCACCTCCGCCAATGACTAGGCACATCCGCCCATGACTCGACACATGCTTTGCTATAAATCAATAGACTAAGCTTATCAATCTCATAATTGCAAATATCAATGCAATAAAGTAAAGTATGTGATATTTGGGAAACTCAAGTCAAATCAAACACGAGTCATATCCTCCCGGTTCGACTTTGATTTATACCTTTCTTTTCGTAGTACAGAAGCTTGGCAACTCTGATCTATCTGCTATCGATTCTGAAGCTGTCAATATCAATCTGGCATAACATAATCAAGGAATCTAATATCAACATATACCCCAATCAATACCCGATATAATCAGAACTCAGTCTAATTCTGTTTCGACGGCATAACATCACAATCTTAAAATACCGGCAATACAAAATCAGTATATACCAATCCCAATAACTCATAATCAATCAACAAACTCAATCTGATATCAAATCTGTATAATCTCAATCAAATCAATTCTGAAAATCATAACAATTTCATACGGTATCCGTTCTTTGATCCGGTTTCGATTATACAATGTCTAATATCTCAAGAACACCATATATAGATCAAATCATGATTCCTTCAATACCATATTTTCAAATCATATCAGAACATAATAAAACTTACGTTCTTTTGAAGCTCTTGTCGATAGAAATACGGTACCGAAGTTGGATTGAAATTCTGATGGACGGATCTTTCACAAATCAAATTCTAAAATCCAAATCTTAAAAGTTTCTCCCGGGACTTCTCGTTTCTTTCTTTTTGTTTCCAGGGAAGGAAAGCTTGTTACATATATATATATACCATGCATGTCAAGGGGCAACTGGCTAACTCTAGGTGCTGCACGTCTCTCGCATATGCGCGACTCTCCTCGACGCGTGTCTTCTCGGCAGCTCACTCATATGCGCGCCTTCTCCCGGCGCATATGCGCGAGGTTATCTGCCATACGCGCGCATATGCGCGGGTCCTGGTCGCGCATATGCGCGACGTTCTCAGCCTACCTCGCGCATATGCGCCCGGCTGGGTTGCGCATATGCTCGAGGCTCATTCCTCGCACATATTTCAATTTTTCTTTCGTCTTTCCCGGTCCGATCCGTTCTGTCTATAATCACCTCAATTATCAACAAATCATTTCCGATTACAATAATCAAAATCTCGGGCATTACAACAGAACATGATTTTATACCCACCAATGGGGGCCAGACAGAATCACAATTCTCGTCCCGTTTCAAATTCGAATTGTAATAGTGCAACACAGGGATCAGACTTATCAAACATAACTTATCAGATAGAACTTATCAGACTTTCAGACGGATGCTGCTTAATCAAAGAATTTCGAATAACGAAAGAAACATATAATCGATCGAAATTTTAAACAGAACAGACTGTCATTTTCGAAAAAAAGGGACACATACAAGCATGTCATGTCATTTATATGCAAGGTTTAAAAATACAAGCAATATACATATCAAAAACCCACTTACAGTATTTTGAAGGTAAACTCGAAATTTGTAGACTTTGGCACAAAATTTCCTCTTGGAATTTGGGCAGCACTTTGACGTAGAACTTTAGCTCTTGATTGAACACACGAACCGTACGAACGATGCTTCCTCCTTGCTTGAATCGGCCGAGGGCTTTTGCGAAGAGGGGAGAGCCGAAATTTTTGAGAGGTTGAGGGAGAAATTGTTAAGTGCATCTCCTAGCATTGCATGTCATATTTATAGATGAGTCTTGCCCTTTTGTCTCCCCCTTTGGCCAAATTCTTGGGTCTCAAGAATGGAGTAATTGTGCTCATAATTGTGGTCAAAGGTAACTCAAGCACCAAAGGTCTTTTCCTGAATCATTAATGTGTCCTAGTGTCTTAGCTCATCCCTCAACTCCTTCATTGGTTTTCTCAATGGTCATTTCTTGCATACTAAGTTTGTCCAAACCCTTAGCTCTTCCCTTAGCTCCTTCATTGGTTATCTCAAAGGTCACTTCTTGCATAATAAGTTTGTCCAATTCCTTGGCTCATCTTTTAATTCCCTTTTTTGTCTTGTTAGGACAAGATTGGTTGAGCTTCTTTGAGCTAAAAGATCGAGTCCTTGAGCTGGGGTTTTACTCCTCCAGTGACGACTCTTCGATGGATGCGGTTGTTTGGAGCTCGGTTCCCGTTGAGCTAATCCCCGAGCTTTGAAGCTACTAACTCAAGTTAGGTTAGCTGAAAATCTAAGTTGATATTCGAGTTTTATAGTTAGTATGAAAATTGTTGAGCTTAGATTAAGCTAAATTTCAAGTTTGTATTTCTTACATGATTTGCTTTCGGATCGAAATTTTTGGGTTCTCACACCTAGGATTGGACCTAGGCCCGTGTTTGGCTCACACGGACCATTAGTTTTTGGGAAGATTGATCATCCTTGTTTAGTTTACTGTTTATAATATATATGCATAATATATTATAAATAATGAGTATGTGCGTTATTATTATGATAATAAAAAAGTACATGAATTCGGCAAACATACGATCAAACATGGCGAGTTTTTAAACAAAATTAATGATGAGACCTTTCAAAATTAAAAACCCTCATTATGAATAAGATTCAAAATTAATATTAACCTCGAAAAGGGGAATTATAAATTTGTTTATAATTTCCATGTCTTCCATTAACGATGGGTGCATGATGAACGCTACCCGTGCTCGGGGTTCGGCTCATATTAATGGGGGTAGCCCTAGACACCGGAAAGCTGTGACATCCATTGATATGGTGATGTGAACTACGTGGAAATCCATGATTTCGGCTCATATTTGTAGAACCCGTAAATCAGACTACGTATAAGCCATGCATAATTTCTAGTATTTAAATTAATATGATTTTTATTGCATGAGGATTTAAATTCTTTTCTTTAAATTTAATTATTTTACGCAGTAGTTTAATTGTTACCTTTTTAGTTAAATAAGTGAGGCCGGACTGGAGTTGGCATAACTAAAATATTTAATGGGTAGATAAAACACTAAAGATTTAAAATTCAATAATTAAAAATATTTTCCCTCCATGTATCATGCAATTTTCGGCCACTTCCCTCAAGATTTAATATTGATTTGTCAACTCATTTCTTTTGATACCTTTCCTTAATCCTTTAATGGCATAACTAATTCCATCATTTTTTTAATCCTCAATAAATATTAATTAAGCAATTTCCCTACCTCATTTAACTAGATAAAATCGGCCCCCTCCTTTCTAGATTCAAAAATATTTGACAACTCACCACTTGATTCATTTCCTTAATCCTTTTCTTGAGATGATAATCCCTCACCTCTTAATCAATAAAAATTATTAAATAAGCAATATTTCTACCATTATTGGATAGAGGATAATCGGCCAACACACCCCACAATAACCCCTCAAACCAAATCATATCACATATCATTCCTTATTTTACAAACTAGAAAGATAGCAAGAATTATTCTCTCCATTTATCTTGCAATCATTCCCTTCATTTCCTCCCTCACATTCTCGAAAATTCAGAGCTTTTTCAGAGAAGAAAATCGTGGGAGGTTGAGAGAAAATAAGAGAGAAAGTAGAAACAAGAGTAGAACACTCCGTCTCCGCCGCGCCGCGTCGTCGTTTCGTTCGTTTTTCTTTCAAAACGAACCAATGCATGTATATGTTTTTTATTTACTCCTCAATCTAGTCATAGTATTATTTAAAACATATATGAGCATGAAACCTGAAGCAAAACCATAATTTGTTCAAGATAATTTCGAAAAGCATAGTGCAGATTTTTTACTCTTCCTTTGTGCCTTCACGGTTTTGTTGTTGTTGATGGTTTCAGGCGGTTGGCTCGACCCTAGGCTCCCAAGGTTGCACCTAGGCACGTACTAGGGTGTGTCGGGATCACCTTGGTCCATTAGTTCAAGCCCCATGGATGCTGATATTGAGAAATGACAGCAACTCCTCCCTAGTGTCATATTGAGTCTCAACTTTCGGGTTTTGCTGTCAAGGGGGATGATTCTGATCTTGGCTGCCCTAGGGGCTATAGCCATGGTTAGAACATCTCCTTGTTATGGCTAATATGAGACCAAGTCAGCCTTTCAAGGCTTGGTCCATGGTTGCATCGGTTTTCAAACAAAACAAGACAAGCCCCTTCGATCCCTTCATTTTTCTGCACAAGTTGGTTTTCGTTTTGTGGTTTGGTATCGATCTTGGTTGGCTTTTTAGCCCTTAGCCACGGTTCATACCATACCTCTTGATGTCTAGATCATGCCATAGTCAATCAAATGGCCACTGGAATGGTCCGTGACAACAAGAACAAGCAAGGTGTCCCACGCGTGCAGCTTGGCTCTCGGGTGGAACGTGTGATTCGTTTCTGGTGTGGGTTGGATTGTGGCTGGCCTAGGGCACTTAGCCAAGGTTCAAACCCTACCCTAGGATGTTGGTAAGAGGCTCTGGTGTCACGCCCCGAGACCGGGGTTAGTCGACACCGGCGTTATTCAACAATCACATAATTGTTCAACAACAAGCCTCGTAGTACAGTATAAACCAAAACAAGTTTATATCATAAATACCATAAAATGGAATCGTCTCTACAACAGTAACTCTGAAAACGACAAACATCTGCAGAAGCGTTTACAACTTGAATTAAAACTCACAACAACATATTCTTAATTAAAATTCTTCATGCGTCCACTATCAGTCCAAAAACTGGTGTCTGATTCTTCTTTCTCTATTTCTTCTTCTGATTTATCTGGGAAGGGTAGAGTAAGGGTGAGTGATATGGTCGTCACTCAGCAAGTGGGGGCCGTTCGAGCACAACATAACAAAATGCATAAAAATTCGAAACACACACCTTTCATAACATGACTCATATCACGTGCACATCATTAACTAGACACTGAGATTCATCTACTTTCAATGGTTTACTGATATCAGTCCCTAATTTTTACTCCTCTAAGGGGGCGAGGCCGTATAGCGGTTATCTACCCCACCGCGTAAGGGTACGTATGGTTGGGATTCTCACCCATATCAAGTTGAATTCTCACAGTGTCAAAACATTACTCATGCAAAAACATCGTAACCAGAAGGGTGTAGAAGAAGAATTTGCACTCGACCGAATTTTAAAACAAACGAATTGCATAACCGAAATTCACATATTTAAAACAAGCCCACTTACCTTAATCCTTGAAGAAAAACACGAAGAATTCGAAAATCATAGAAAAATTATGTAACCGACACTTCGAAAATGCAGCAGTGTCATCGCCCGAAAAATCACCCGTCTTGTAAAATTCCTTGCAGCTTATCGAACCGTTGGATTGGGCTCAAATTTTACCGTACGTTACCAAGTAAGTTAATTAGATTATGAACGGTGGAGATCGAGTTTGGAAGTCGTTTTAACCTGCTTATGGACGAAAAAACGTAGGTATGCTGTTTCTCGCCTAAAATCTGAGCAGTTTTCTTACGAAGACTATAAACAAAAACTAACCGTTGGATTTTGCCGAAATTTGGATATGTTATTCGAAACATATAGAAGAACTATTCTGAACAGGTGGAGATCAGATTCCGAGTACCCGAGCGAGAGAAATGAATTTATGAACATGAAGAGAATTTTGATGACTCGTACAGAATTTTTGGAGAGGAATTTCGAAAATTGGAGAACAAAAACTTGAAAATTTGATGTGTAAATGAGGTGTAAATTCTGAATGGGAGCTTCTCCTATTTATAGGGAGGTGGTTGCTATCCTGATCGTGTATTATCCTCGCGTTTGAACTTTTGAATCAAACTTTAAATCTAGGATAATTATCATATCAAATCTTATATCTTTATCTGGTATCAATATCATATCTATCTGGTAAAAATCTTTCCAACTTTGAATTTATATCCCAAACTTTACATGCTCATATCCAAATATTTCTTATTTAATTCTTAGATTGTGGTCTATTTATTATCCCAAGTGACTTCTCTTTCAGTATGATTAGAATATCGTCTAAAATTCCTAAATCACATCCCACCTATTATAGTTAGACATGTTAATAACTAAAGTGTTGACTTACTCATACTTTGAATTATACTTACACCACCATATTTTCTTATTATTACTTCTATTACTGCATCCATTGATAACACTATCATTGAACCAAAATTATTAGAGTCATTGAATCTACAACAACTTACTGTAACCCAATAGTCGCATATCTCATAATCATAATTTGATGAAATAGTTTCTTATGAGAGAGCAAAACCCAAATAAAAACCTTTTGAATCCAAATGTAGCCCAATAATGTAACTCTAACTGAAATCCAAAAATCAATATCACTTTTCCATTGAACATTTAATAGAAAGACTAGTCTCATAATCAATCCAATATAAATCCCAAAAATCATTTCTTAAATTTTATATCGACTGTGTAATGCAAACACTAGTTCCCAATTATTTTTATTGTTTCATATCCAAACGCTTGTAGTAATGTAAAATTCCCAAAATTCAAATTATAACTCAATATGGTCAACATAAAGTAAACCTCAAAAGATGAAAATTAAAACTCCAATGGATCATTTCACATAAACTCTAATCTCAAATTTTCTTTTCTTTTTCTCATACTAAATCTTAATTCTCATCAAGACCATGAAACTGGTTTTTCTTAACGATTTCTCAAAGCACGATTGCCCTAATAGTAAGGCTAGAATCATCTTACCCATGTTTTTCCGACTTAAACCGTCAGCTACCTTATTCGCCTTGCCTGAAATGTAGCTTATCGTTACGTCAAAATAATTCAATCCATCATCTCTGCCTCATGTCCAATTCTTTCCACGTGAACAAATACTCGAGGCTCTGATGGTCAGTGAAGATCACACACTTGGCGTCATAAGGGTAATGCTTCACTAATGCAGAAACTACTGCGGATAACTCAAGGTCGCGAGTTGGATAGTTTTACTTATACAATTCCAATTGCCTTGATGCAGAGGAAATTACTCTTCCTTCTTGCATGAGCACATATCTTAGATCTTTCTTTGACGAATCTCTGTAATTGAAAAAAATCATTGCCTTCATCAGGTAGCACTATCACCATTGTGGTTGCAAGTTTCTTCTGTAAGGTCCAAAAATTTTCTCACACTATTTGCTCCAATTGAATTTAGAGTTCTTTTGTGAGTTTTGTAAGCTGTATTGATATTGAGGGAAGATCTTGGACAAATCCCGATAATAGCTCGCCAATCCTAAGAAGCCCTGAATTTCTGTCATTGTCATTGGTCTTGGCCGGTCTTTGATTGCCTCTACTTTCTTAGTATTCGCAAATACTCATGTCTCACATATTATGTGACCTAAGAAAGTGACGTTCTGTAGCCGAAACTCACCTTTATTGAACTGAAATAAAATTCTCTCTCCATTGACTTATGAAAAGTGAGATGGAGATGTTTTTGTTGGTCTTCTTCACTTGATGAATAAATGAGGATCCCCTTGGTGAACATCGCTAAAAAGTTTGTCAAGTAATGGCTTAAACCTCTTTTTCGAAAGGCTGTTTTGGGAAAATCTTCAGCCCTGACCTTCAATTGATAGTAGCCTGTTCTCAGGCCGAGTTTGGAGAAGTTGTAGCTTCTTTAAGTTGATCGAAAAGATCGTCTATTATGGAAGAAGATATTTATTCTCGATTGTGATCTTTTTGAGTTCTCTATAATCTATACAAAATCTCATACTTCTATCTTCCTTATTCACAAACAGTACTGGAGTTCCTTATGGAGACGTACTTGGTTGAAATTGCTTCTTGTCTAACAATTCTTGGAGTTGTTCTTTTAGCTCCTGGAGTTCAATTGGCGTCATTCGATATGGTGCTATTGAAATTGGTGCAGCACTAAGAACCACATTGATTAGAACTCAACCTCGTGGTCCGAGAATATCCCGATAATTATTCCAGAAAAACATTCGGAAATTCTCGCATTATTAGGGTATCTTCCAGCTTGAGCTCAATTTCTTCCTACACTTTGTTCACCATTGCTAGGTAAACTTATTTGCCTGATTTTATGGCTTTCCAAGTCTGGGAAGCAAAAAGAATACATTTCTGTCTCTTGGCATTGCCATGATACCTGATATCTTCTTGGTTCGCGGTTTGGATTTTGAAATTCTTACTCCGGCAATCTGCTATTGCCCTGCTCTTAGATAACCAAACCATCCATATGATGACGTCGAAATCTACAAAGTGCTTTGAATAAAGTCGGCACTGAATATATGTGAATAGAAGATGATTTTATTCTATCTTGAAATTATCACGATTATTATCTCAAAACTTAAAACTCATATAAATCTTGGAACTTAACTCAATATCAATCTATACCCTATTGATTTAAATCCAAAAAATTATAACTTAGTCGTCATAAAATAAAATCTTATTTAACCTTGTACAAATGAAATTAATCCTCAATTAATTCTTTTGTTAAATCTTACTTGCACTAAATCTTACTTTCCTCAAGACCATGAGCTTAGAGAGCTCTAACACAAACTATTTTTATTGAATGTCTTTCTTTTTTAATCATTCTTAGTACCGTAACAAATTTCAAAACTTATTATGATGTACCTTCCTCAATGTCAAACAATATCTCGTAACTTATTTTATTCACATAAGGTCGTAATCTACTATTTATCCCAAAATAATATAAATTTCTTAATCTTAATATATTATCCCCCAACTTCATTTTAAACAAGATATTCCCAAATCATACATATTTAAAGTTAATGCTTAGCAATCTTAAGAACCCAAATTAATGTTTACACATTTACCTATTACCCAAAATCAACTTCTATATTGAAATATTCAAAACTTATTATAACTCTTATCTCAGATATTTACATACTAGTTTTTTTTTCTTCCCATAAATAATTTATTGTCCCCAAATCAAATATTTCATCTTAAATCAGAAGCTTAAGTCAACTCATCTCATATAGATATATTCCCAACAATATAGGCCAATACTAATTGTTTCTTTAATAAAAATCCGATAAGCACTACAATAAACGCGTTGAACGAGATTTTTCGAGAAATTTTCCAAAAATGAAAAGTCTAGAGATAAACATATGGATTGAAAGAATACGTCGAGAGGGTTCCAGAACAGTTGACATAATCGAATTTGGAACTTATTCCACAAAGTTATATGATATCCGAAACTTTCCTAAAACGGCAAAAATGCGATTTCAGATGCCTAAACGAAAGAATTTTGCGTTTTCGGACCTTGCCTCTTAACTTCGTTATGGATATTACTCCTTGGGTCGTTCTGTAGGAGACTGGATCGGCTCTTTGCAAAAATTTGGCTGATTTTTTTTTCCTTTTGGTAATATTTTCCCCAACTGGATTATAACCTGGCGGCTCTGATACCACTTAAATGCTAAACAACAAGCCTCGTAAGTACAGTATAAACCATAACCAGTTTATATCATAAATACCATAAAAATGGAATTGTCTTTACAACAGTAACTCTGAAAACGATAAATATCTGCGGAAGCGTTTACAACTTGAATTAAAACTCACAACAACATATTCTTAATTAAAATTCTTCATGCGTCCACTATCAGTCCAAAAAGTGGTGTCTGATTCTTCTTTCTCTATTTCTTCTTCTGATTTATCTGGGAAGGGTAGAGTAAGGGTGAGTGATATGGTCGTCACTCAGCAAGTGGGGGCCGTTCGAGCACAACATAACAAAATGCATAAAAATTCGAAACACACACCTTTCATAACATGACTCATACCACGTGCACATCATTAACTAGACACTGAGATTCATCTATTTTCAATGGTTTACTGATATCAGTCCCTAATTTTTACTCCTCTAAGGGGGCGAGGCCATATAGCGGTTATCTCCCCCACCGCGTAAGGGTACGTATGGTTGGGATTCCCACCCATATCAAGTTGAATTCTCACAGTGTCAAAACATTACTCATGCAAAAACATCGTAACCAGAAGGGTGTAAAAGAAGAATTTGCACTCGACCGAATTTTAAAACACACGAAATGCATAACCGAAATTCACACATTTAAAACAAGCCCACTTACCTTAATCCTTGAAGAAAAACACGAAGAATTCGAAAATCATAGAAAAATCATGTAACCGACACTTCGAAAATGCAGCAGTGTCATCGCCCGAAAAATCAGCCGTCTTGTAAAATTCCTTGCACCTTATCGAACTGTTGGATTGGGCTCAAATTTTACAGTACGTTACCAAGTACGTTAATTAAATTATGAACGGTGGAGATCGAGTTTGGAAGTCGTTTTAACCTGCTTATGGACGAAAAAACGTAGGTATGCTGTTTCTCGCCTAAAATCTGAGCAGTTTTTTTACGAAGGGTATAAACTAAAAACTATCCGTTGGATTTGGCCGAAATTTGGATATGTTATTCGAAACATATGGAAGAACATTCTGAACAGTGGAGATCAGATTCCGAGTTCCCGAGCGAGACAAACGAATTTATGAACAGGAAGAGAATTTTGATGACTTGTGCAGAATTTTTGGAGAGGAATCTCGAAAATTGGAGAACAAAAACTCGAAAATTTGATGTGTAAATGAGGTGTAAATTCTGAATGGGAGCTTCTCCTATTTATAGGGAGGTGGTTGCTATCCTGATGGTGTATTATCCTCGCGTTTGAACTTTTGAATCAAACTTTAAATCTAGGATAATTATCATATCAAATCTTATATCTTTATCTAGTATCAATATCATATCAAATCTTAGATCTTTATCTGGTATCAATATCATATCTATCTTGTAAAAATCTTTCCAACTTTAAATTTATATCCCAAACTTTACATGCTCATATCAAAATATTTCTTAGTTAATTTCTTAGATTGTGGTCTATTTATTATCCCAAGTTCAAAATATATGCACAATAATATCTTAAATCTTGAGCTCAAAAATATTTTAGACGATATAATCATCCACACAACTTTAGATAATCTTGCAAATCTTACATCTTAAATAATGAGATAGATACCCGAAGATTGCATAATCCTAACACACTTAAATTATAGAAATATTATAATGATTAAAAAATCTTGTGTTTTACATCTGGTCAGTGGTTCAAGCCCCAATGGCCATTAGCCTCGCAAACAACGCAAAGGAGGGCAAGCGCTACTGCTGTATTCATTGGACAACAAGTTGTGCTTCGGTTCAGAGGCTCGTTTTAGTTCTTGGTTGGCATTTAGCATATGGCCTTGGACTGGATAGAGCCTCATCAAGTTAGGAAGGTCATGTTTTTGGCCGTTTGTGATTCGGTTAAGTTTAGAGATCGTACGAGAATTTACGGTGCAATGTGCCAAAGTGACCCTCGAAAGAGCGTTTCATGTTTTGGCCTCCATTTTCACCAAAATTTCGAGTACTGTAATTTAGGGGCATTATTTCATCATTTTAGGTGTATTTTAATCATGACTAAATGATGGTTCGGTGTTGGTTCGGGTTGGCACGGAGTCATGGTTAAATAATAAGTTGTTGGGCGTAATTGTCTCGTGTTTGGGTTCAATTACAAAGTTTTGGTCAAGTTAAACCATTGCATATTTTTCATGTTAAATTTAGGTCGCAGTGAGCCTGGGAACGATCCAACCCATTCGGCAAAATTAATACAGGATATTTAATTATGTTACTTAATTATATCACGTGAATAAAAATATAAAATGTTCATTTTTGAGATTTATGCGATATTGCTTGTGGCCACCTCACTTCATGGGATAGCAGCTTATCATGGGATTATTACTTCATCCGGTGGTCACTGACCGGCTCAGTTCATGTTCATGTATTGGTAGATCTCTACCGCCCAGTATACTGTGGTTTAGTCTGATCAGACGATTCAGTTCAGGGGCCACTTGTGTAGAACATAATCTCAACAGAAAATTATGATATACTATTTTATAACAGGACTCGATTGAGCAAACATTTCACTTATGATTTTTTGTCAGTTATGCACGTATTATAATTACTCATGACACGATATTTGCACGATATGCCAGACCCATGATATTTTTACCATGCATGCAATTTTATTATTATTACTTGTTATTTATGATATATGCATGCTGAGTCTTTAGACTCACTAGACTTGATTGTTGTAGGTACTGATGAGGTCGGGACCGAGGGCGGGGACCAGTGAGTCATCTTGGGTCGACAGTAGTAGGAACCCGAGGACCTCATTTTCAGCATTTACTATTTCATTTCAAACTCAGTTTTTATCTGTTGTTAATTATTTTAAGTTAATATTTTGCAAACAATAATTACTTCCGCTGTGCTATTTTGAACATTAAACTCAATTTATCTGTTTATTTTACAAATGAGGCATATTACTTATTTTAAAAGAAAATTTTAAATTTTTCCGCAAATTTTCAAGTACGAATTTCGGGTCTCTACAGCTGGTATCAGAGCCTATGTTCTTGTAGAGGGTTGTACTACTACTGACCTCGAGAAGTTCATGAAGTCACGTCTTCGGTCTGTAAGTTTTACTTCTATGCATTTTATTTAAAGCATGAATTATTTTAACTGCTTGTTCTCATGAAATATTTTTACGTTCAGATTTTAATTGTTCCGTATTTATTTAAATTTAAATAAATTATGGAATTATGCATGTTAGTTACGTATGGGTTATGTATGGAACAGTATGCCCCCTAGACGCATTCTTGAGCGTATGAGAGATGATGAGCCTCGCCAGGAGGACAGGGATGATCAGAGACAGGAGAGGAACGGACCTCCACCCCCTCCACCTGACATGAATGCCCAGATGCTAGCTGGGACGACTCAGTTCTTCTCACAGTTTGCGGGAAACAATGATGCGGCAGCCAGGCCGACAGGGCCCGAGGCTACTTATGAGCGGTTTATGAAGATGCGTCCGAAGGAGTTTTCAAGGACGTCTTATCCCATGATTGCCGAGGGCTGGATCAAGCCCCTCGAGGTTATTTTTGAGTTTATGGAGCTTGGGGATGCGGACCGAGTTCGATGTGCCACCTATTTATTCGGAGGAGATGCCCGCTTATGGTGGGAAGGAGCATCAGTAGCCCTGAACTTGGCTACACTGAGTTGCACGCGCTTCACGGAGGTATTCTACTCCAAATATTTTACTGATGAGGTGCGTTCCAGATTGACCAGGGAGTTCATGACCCTGAGGAAGTGAGATCTGACTGTTACGGAGTTCATCTGTAAGTTTGAGAGGGGTTGCCACTTTGTGCCCCTGATCGCCAATGACGCTGGAGCCAAACTGAGACATTTTATGGATGGTCTGCGGCCGATCTTGCGCCGCGATGTTAGGGTGGCTGGCCCTACTACTTATGATGTTGCCGTCTCCAGAGCTCTAGCTGCACAGCAGGACCATCATGACATTGAGAGGGATCGTCAGGGTAAGCGACCGGTTCCAGTAGCACACCGTCCTCCTCCTCCTCAGCAGCAGCATCAGAACAAGAGGCCTTTCCACAGCCCACCCAAGAACAGAGGACAGCGGCAGCAGCAGCAGGGACGTGCAGCCCCGAGGACCTTTGAGCACCTAGTCTGTCCCAAGTTCACACGCCGCCATCCTGGAGCATGTATGTATGGCTCAGGAAAGTGTTATAAGTGTGGTAGCCCAGACCACTTGCTGCAGCAGTGCCCTCGTGGGAGTCTGCCTACCCAAGGCAGATTTTTTGCCCTTCATGCAACAGAGACGAACCCGGAGATCATGCTTATGACAGGTATCTTACCGCTTTAAGTTTATATTCGAAATTCGATGTTTTGGGAATCTGGGTTAATATTTTGGACTTAGATTTGTGATAGAATTGCATGCTCTAATCAGGGTTATTTTCGGGAATTAAGTTAGAAGAACTTTGGCCTTCGCATGTCTATAAGTTAGTTCTGGTAATTGTTGGGTTCAGCTTGACGTTCCAAACTTTCAGGGAGAATTTTTATAGCGGGGTCAGCTACGAAAGCCTTGATAGATTCAGGGGCTACTCATTCATTCATTTCGGAGCCCTTTGCTAATTTTCTCAAGGTCAAGACCATTGGGCTAGATACAGCCTACTCAGTAGTATTGCCGTCTGGCGAGGAGATGACAGCCACTAATGTGATCCGAGACATAGACCTCGAGCTTCATGGCAACCTTGTTTATGCGGATGTGATCGTATTGCCGATTGTTGAAAACCAGACTCTAAATTCTGGAGTTTGACAAACTGATCAACCAACTGATACGCGCAATTATATTCAGCAACTGGACTTAACAACTGAAATCAGCTGATCTAATAAAGAAAACTGATCAGTTGGAAACCGATCAGTTGATACATTCAGCCGTATGCTTTTAAGCTAAGCATCCTTCAACTGAACATGTCTCTGGAAAGAACATTCAACCGACAAAGAGACATAGAAGACTGCAACTGAATATGAAACGCCGCACTTCAATCAATACAGCTTAGAACAACGCATTTTGGGTAAAGCAGTTAAGACGCCGCATTACAATAAATGAAGCAAACAATAATGAAGTGGCAATCAACGGATAAAAAGATTCAAATATATAGTTCAAGTTACCGTTGGAAGGGAAGCTTATAAATATGACAGAAGAACAGCTGAAGAAAAAAAGAATATCATTCCATTCAAAGCTTGCTGTTATTTTGCAAAAATATTAGCTCACTCTTACTTGATTTATTCGTAGCAGTCAAACCTACAATTTGAACTCACTAGCACTTTGTAATAATCGTTAAATTCGATAGTGCTAAGTTCAGTTATGCACTGAGAACATTTTGTAATACTAAGAGTTTCAGCTTTTGGCAGTGATAAGTCCAAACTGAAGTGGGTCAGTACAAATCTTGTATCCGATCAAAGTCTTTTAGTGAAAATCCTATCCTTGAGATAGAAAGGGTGATGTAGGAGTAATTGAAATCTCCTGAACATCCAGAAACAATCCTTGTGTATTTTATTTTTGTATTCTATCTTTCAGTCAGTTACTTTCCGCAACTACTTTAGTTTAACTGATTGTCATTGACCAACAAGATTCCGAGAATCAGTTTGTCACCAAACTGAACTCAAAATTCGAAAAGATCAATTTTAATTGTGAGTGTTTATTCAACCCCCCCCCCCTTTCTAAACACTCTTGATACGTTAATCGATCCTATCAAGTGGTATCAGAGCGTTTGAATCTTGTTCTTGAATACTTTTGATCTATAAACTTGCTAGCTTGACTTCATTAAAAAAAATTCCTATGTTCTCCAGAGAAGAATTTGATGATTGGAAAATCAGAATGCAGGCTCATTTAGCTGCACAAGACGATGACATGTGGTATGTCATAACTGATGGACCCATGAAGATTCTAAAAACAAATACAGCAGTTGCCATAACAGAAGGGGCACCACAAAGAATAGAAAAGCCCAGAGATGAATGGACAACTGAAGATAAAAGAAAAGCAAATCTTGATAATGTGTCTAAAGACATTCTGTACAAAACGCTGGACAAAGTAACCTTCAGCAAAATAAAGATGTGTAAGACAGCCAAAGAAATTTGGGAAAAGCTGATCCAGCTGTGTGAAGGAAATGATCAAACCAAAGAAAATAAACTTTCTGTTGCTAGTTCAAAATTTGATAACATCAAAATGAAATCAGGTGAATCAATGCACGAGTATGATAAAAGAGTAAGCAGTATCATCAATGAGTTAAATGCACTTGGAAAAGTGTATACCAACAAAGAGATTGCACTGAAGGTAATGAGAGGTCTTCCCAAGGAATGGGATGTCAAGACCATGGAAATGAGGGAGTCCAAAGATCTGAACCAGATTGAACTTCATGATCTGTTTGCTGATTTAAAGGCTTATGAATTTGAGCTGGAGACCAGAGAAGGAGAACCATCTACCCCTGCAGCCACAACTGCTCTAGCTGCTGTCAGAACAGAACCAATCAGTTCAGTCGAGAAATCTGCTGATCAGTTGAGCAGTGATGCTATGTCATTGTTCATCAAAAAATTCGGAAGGTTCATGAGAAAGAATCAAGGAAACTTCCAGAAGCCATACCAAAGAAAGAGCTCAAAATATGAATCAAATGCCTGCTACAACTGTGGCAAATCAGGTCACTTTATTGCTAATTGTCCTAAACCCAAGAAGGATAGTCAAGGCTCAACTGATAAAAGAAAGAAATCATATGAGCACAAAAGAAGACCCAAGGAAGATAAGAAGTCGTTCAGAAAGAAACATGAGGTACTCTTAGCTGAAATAAACAAATCTAAATCGGCAGAAACTGACAGTGAGGAGTCAGAACCAGAAAGCTCATGCAGCTCTAGTGATGACGAGGAAGTCAAGTGCTTGATGGCTAATGATGCAGAAGAAGAATCATCTAGCCAACAGGTATTTGATTTCAGCTCAACTGATTTCACACGAGAAGAACTCATTCTAACACTACATGACATGGTAAATGAGTATCAAAAGCTTGCATCATCATTTGAAAAAATCAAAGCAAAGCAAACTGATCCCACAGACAATAAAACCAAAACTGATGAATCAGTTGTTAGGTTGAGTCTAAAAAGGGAAATTGCTGAGTTAAAAGCAGAAAGAGACAAAAATCAGTCATTAATCCAGAAGTTGATTCTTGAAAACTCAAAACAGACTGAGCTCATTCAGTCTTGGAATAAGTCATCTACTGCACTGAATGAGATGCAGAATTCACAAAAATCAGTTTCTGATAAAACTGGTTTAGGGTTCAACACTCAAGGAGAAATGTATCCAAATGATACTCAACCAAAGCTAAAACCAGACAAAGGGAAATGCATTCACTTTGTCAAAACAACAGTGGTACAAGAACAAATTGAGCCCAGTAAACTGATTGAGAAATCTACTGAGAATATGAACAAGGTTAGAAGATATGGGATTGGTTATAATCAAAAATTCTCAACTGATTCACAAAGTCAGTCATCAAAGAGGTTTCACAAGAACTATTCGAATAGCTATTTCAATTACTATAACTGCAAACCAGTTCAGAAGAGATATAGACTGAACAATCAGTTGAATAAAGCTAAAACACATATTGTATCATCTGTACACTACACACCAATCACACAAAAGACGAGAAAAACCATTTGGAATACAGCTACTGGAAAGTCTATTAGACTAATCCAAGTGTGGGTTCCTAAGGACTAAACAGTTCAGGACCCAAATAGATATGGGTACCAAGTTATATTATGTGTGTGATTGCAGGTAACAGGTACAAACAAGAACTCAATATGGTATTTGGACAGTGGATGTTCGCGACATATGACAGGAGATGCAAGTGCATTATCTCAACTGATCAAATACAGTGGTCCAAACATCAGTTTCGAGGACAATTCCAAAGGTAGAACTGTGGGTAAGGGTAAGCTTATCCATGGTAACTTTACTTTTAAAGATGTTCTATTAGTAGAAAACCTGAAGTATAACTTGATTAGGCATCAGTCAGTTATGCGACAGTGGATTCTCAGTACAATTTGACAAAAATTCATGTTCAGTCAAAACTTCAACTGATAAAATCATACTAACTGGCAAACGTTGTGGAAACACATAAAAAGTCAGTTGGAATGATCAAACTTATGCACCAGTTTGTTTTATTGCTTCCAAATCATCTAAAAACTGGTTGTGGCGTAAGAGACTAAATCATTTAAACTTTAAATCCATTGCCTATCTGAGTAAACATGAACTTGTAACTGATTTGCCCAAAATAGACTTTTCAAAAGAAAAACTTTGCTCAGCATGTCAGTATGGTAAACAAGTACGATCCTCTTTTAAAAACAAGGGCTGTAAATCTTCATCCCGATGCTTAGAACTGTTGCACATGGATCTCTTTGGTCCTATACCAGTCATGAGCTTAGGGGAAATGAAATACACCTTGGTAGTCGTAGATGATTTTTCAAGATTTACTTGGGTTATTTTTCTCAAATCTAAAGACCATACTGCTTCGCAACTAATAAAGCTCTTCAAAAGACTTTTAAATGAAAAATCAGTTGGAATTGATCGAATCAGATCTGATCGAGGAACTGAATTCATCAATCAAACTCTTTTAAACTTCCTAGAAAATGGTGGAATTAAGCATGAGCTCTCAGCAGCCAGAACTCCTCAGCAAAATGGTGTAGCAGAGAGAAGAAATCGGACTCTTAAAGAAGCTGCTAGAACGATGCTTGCTGATTCTGGTATTTCTCAAAGATTTTTGGGAAAGGCAGTAAACACTGCGTGTTACACTCAGAACAGATCAATGATTAATAAAAATCATATGAAAACACTATATGAGATCTGGCATGGAAGAAAAAGTATAATTACTTATTTCAAAATATTCGGCTGCAGATGTTTTATTCTTGATAATGGTAAAAATTATTTAAAAGATTTTGATGCTAAATCTGCAGAAGGAATATTTCTTGGATACTCATCAGTTAGTATAGCTTATAGAGTCTTCAACAAGAAAACCCTAAATGTTGAAGAATCTGCTCATGTTGATTTTGATGAAACTGAACTAACTGATAAGCCAACTGATCAAGTTGAGCTAGTTGATTGATTTACAGATATCAGTTTGGAAGATGATGACAAAAATGAAAGTCATGGCAATCAAAACATACTTCAAACACATGAACCAGAAGTACTGGACCAATCAGATGTGCAGGAAGTCGTTGCTGCTGATCAGTTGATAAAGCATAATGATAACATTCAAATACCAGTTGACGAAGCACCAACTGAGACTGAAAACTGTGTTCAGTTACCAACTGAAGAAATTGATGATACAACAAATACTGAGTACAGATGGAGAAAATCACATCCACCTGAACTGGTAATAGTAAATCCATCTGATCCAGTAAGAACTCGCAATCAAATGCTAAATTTATTTATCTATTCAGCTTTTGTTTCACAACTAGAACCGAAGAAAACTGATGAAGCTCTTGCTGATCCTAACTGGGTAAATTCAATGCAAGAAGAGCTAAATCAGTTCACTTATAACAATGTCTGAACTTAGTTCCAAGACCAATTTCAAAAACTATTATAGGTACAAAATGGGTATACAGAAATAAACTGAACGAGGATGGTTCAGTTGTGCGCAATAAAGCAAGACTCGTAGCACAAGGATATAGGCAAGAGGAAGGAATTGATTACGATGAAACATATGCACCAGTTGCAAGACTGGAGGCAATCAAATATTTCTTGCCTATGCTTCATTCAAAAACTTCAAAGTCTACCAAATGGATGTAAAAAGTGCATTCCTAAATGGCCAGTTGCAAGAGGAAGTATATGTTGAACAACCTCTAGGTTTTGTCAATCACTACTTTCCTGATCATGTATATCATTTGAACAAAGCCTTATATGGTCTTAAACAAGCTTCCAGAGCTTGGTACGAAACTCTTTCAAAATTTCTAACTGATCATGATTTTTCTGTTGGATCAGTTAATAAGACCTTGTTCAAATTTGCTAAGAATGATCACATCTTATTAGTTCAAATTTATGTTGATGATATCATATTTGGGTCAACTAATCCCAAATTATGCGAAAAGTTTGCTAAGCTAATTCAGGATAAGTTTGAAATGAGCATGATGGGTGAACTGACATTCTTTCTTGGACTGCAAGTCAAGCAACTGGAGACTGGTATATTCATCAGTCAAACTAAATATACAAAGGAGCTGCTGAAGAAATTTGGCATGGAATCATGTTCAGCTGCAAATACTCCCATGATCTCATAAGTAAAATTGGACACTGATCAAGGGGGAATATCAGTTGAGGCGTCATTATATCGAGGTTTAATAGGTTCATTGTTGTACCTAACTGCCAGTCATCCTGATATTGTATTTGCTGTCTGTATGTGTGCTAGATTTCAAGCAAATCCTAAGCAATCACATTTCTCAGCTGCTAAAAGAATTTTGAAATATCTTAAGGGTACACAAAATGTTGGGTTATGGTATTCTAAAGACTCTACTTTCAATTTAGGTTGATATTCAGATGCAGATTATGCAGGATGTAAGTTTGATCGTAAAACTACAAGTGGATCTTGCCAGTTTCTAGGAGACAGACTGATCTCTTGGTTCAGAAAAAAGCAGACATCCATAGCTACCTTAACAACTGAAGCAGAATACCTTTCTGCTGGTAGTTGTTGTGCATAACTGGTCTGGATCCAGCAACAACTGAGAGATTATGGAGTAATTACAAATGAATCGCCCATATTTTGTGACAATACGAGCACAATTGCCATCACCTATAATCCAGTTCTTCACTCAAGGACCAAGCATATAGATGTCAGGCACCACTTCATTAGAGATCATGCTTTGAAGAAGAACATTAGACTGGAGTATATCTCAACTGAGCAACAAGCAGCTGACATCTTCACCAAACCATTACCCGAGACTAAGTTTTCTTACTTTCGCAATATTCTTGGTTTAATTGACTTGTCTTAAAATTATTATTGATGATGTTTTACCAATAAAATTATTTGCAGAAAATAAGAACACAACAACAAATTGGAAATGATACTTTATTAAGAATAAAATCGATCCATCTTATTGAAACTAACCGTGTTACTTCTATTTATAGACGAAAATCATGGAAGCTGAAGGGCCGTCAACGATTCAGCAAACGATAATCTTTCTGACTTTTAAATTTATTTTATATCGTCACTTTAATTATTCTATGCACCGATTAAGGGGGAATAATGGTTTCAAAAGGCTAACTGAGAAGACAAATGTTAGTAAACTCTCAACTGAAAGGACACAGTCTTACAACTGATCGTTTAGTTGGGTATTTCACTAATCTTCTCATATAAGTTAACTAATTAACCATATTATATTCCAAATCAAGTGACCTGACTGTCTTCTATCTAATGATGATTCTTATTTTAAAAACGTGGAAGCATTTGAACCGTCTAAATTGTACACACGCTTACAGCACACGTACACACGTTTTTATTCAAAATTTTGATGGACTGACATGTGTCAAGAATTTAAACAGTCACATACATATAAATAATTCCCCGCTTCAATTCAGTATTCTTTCATACGCGTACATCATCTCTCAGAGCAAACTCATACACTCAGAGCTTGTATTTCGCAAAATTTCAGGTTTCCTTACTCTCAGCAATGGCAAATCAGATCCCTGCTCATATATTGAACGCTATAGCTATCAATTTTGAATCAGTTTTATCAGTCAAAAAAGTCGATGTGAAAAATGTATTTCTGAAGCTTGAATCAGCTGGGCTGATGATATTCTTGGGGCAATACTCGCAGGAGATTTACCCAGAAGAACTCCAAGACCTCTACTCAAATGGATATATCAACTCTGATGGAAGCATCATTTCCACTATAAATGGTCAGTTGGTGACCATTTCTGAAGATTCTTTCGGAGAAATCTTTTCATTACCTTCTGATGGACTGGTACACCTTGCTGATGTTAAAGCATCAGATATTGAAGAAATGAAAACTGCACTCTCTGCTGATGGACGGAAAATCAAAGTTTCCGATCCTAAGAAGGAACTGAAGCATGAGGTTCAGTTGCTAGCTGATATCGTAGCCAAAGGGCTATTGGCTAAGGCAGGATCGTATGCCGCCCTGACTTTGGAAAAGTTTCAAGCTATTACGGTTATTATGGCTGGAAGAAAATTCAACTGGAAGAAACTTATTTTCAGTATCTTGAAGAATATGTTTTCCTCCACCAAGCAATCCAAAGGATTTGCAGTGCCTCTGAGCTATTTGATGAAAGTCAAATGGTTGGTGGCTGATGATTCAGAACAATTATCTAAATTCAAAATTTTCAATGGGAAGAATGTTCTGCCACTCAAGACTAAATTAGATATCTCTCCTGATCAGTTCGTGAAGATCAAGAAGGAGATTGGGACGCAACAGACAGTTCCTAAATCAGTTAAACAGGCCAAGACATTGGCTCAACTGAAGACAGTTAAAACAAAACAGATTATCAGTGAATCCGATTCTGAGAAGACGCCCTTTCCAAAAGTTGCCAAGAAACCAAAGAACACAAAGGACAAAATTACCAACCACAGTAGAATCTATTCCTACTGAAATACTGAAATCTTCGGATGCCCAACAGCCTATCGAAGTAGTTCCTCTGAAGAACATCCCACAAGAAATCCCAGCTGGTGCAACAAAGGAAACAGTTAGGATCAAAGCTCCTCTAATCCATATCAATCGTCTTACTGTTCTAGCACCTGCCAGACCCAAAGGTATAAAGATTATAGAACTGGTGGATACTACTCGTACTGGATTGGAAATTCCACACATCCTCAGTACTGAAAAAGGCAAGGGCAAATTGATTGAAGAGCCTAGGCCATCCAATTCCATTCAAACTCATATTGACCTTGTTTGGGAACAGGTTAATAATTTTGTAGCATCTAAAACTTCAATCCTATGATGCCTGGACCTCTTACAGATCTCTGATTTTTGCTAAGCAGCTGAAAAAGAAATCCCAGCTGAACAAGTTTATCAAACTGGAAGCAATTGTCCTCAAGATGGTCAAAGCTGCCACAATTGTTCAGGCTTTGGAGAGGAAACCTATTTTTTTGACCAAATTCGAGCTAAGAAGCTATCTCAACTGCTCGAGAAATTGAAGGCAAACTACATTCCCACCAATCCAACTGCTTATAATGATCGAGTTGTGATCACTCAGCTAGATACAGATCTTACTAGCTTGCAAGTTCAGATAAAAGTGTGAGAAATGGATCAGGAGTTAGTTCTTCCTGAGGAAGCCTCTGAAGAAGAAGAAGAAGAACCCTCCTCTCAGCAGAAAGACCCATCCTCAGAACAAACTATTGTTACAACTGAAGAAACAGTTCAGGATGTGCCACAATCATCTGCTGTGGAACATCAGCTGTACTCTGAAGCCGAGTTGAATTTTGCCAACATTGATGAAATTATTCAAGCAGTGGTGACAAAATCTATTATTAGTGAACCCATTTCTGAAGAAGTTGATCACTCAACTGATCAAATAACTCAAGAATTTCCTATCTCAACAGAAGCACCAGTTCAGCCTGCTTGTTTCTGAACTAAAGGAGCAAACAGTGGTGCCTACTCAATCACCAAATCAACAGATTGCTGAAAATATGGAGGCATTGTTGATTTCTTCTGAAAAACTTCCAACTGATGAAACAGCACGAATATCAGAGGACTATCAAATTGATGTATCAGTTCATGACCCTCTCACTGAAAATCTTATTCAGCAGGAAAGCCCAATTGTTAATCAACATAAATCCTCATCTCGTCCAGTCCAAGTAGCAGTAACTGAAACAGATGTTCCAGCACAGACTGTTTCTGAAACGATTCTATCTGATAGGACCATGGTTGTCTTTGATCAAGTCTCACATGAACCAAGAACATCTGATCAGTCACCTCCTCTTCAATCCACAAAAATGGATCTTGTCCTTGAAGAAATCCAGAATATGCAGAACAATATGCAGCAGATGATTACTGAAATCAAGAAAATTCAATCCACACAATTGTCTCATACTGTCAAATTGGATTCTTCAATTGAATTTGATTCAGCAAAGCTGAAAGCCATTCAAGCAACCATGGAGTCTCTTACCCGAACTGCGCTTGAGGTGAAAAATAACAGAGGTTTGCCTGAGAGTCTCTCCATCACTCAAGACGTTATCGGCAAACGAGTTGAGCGATTGGAAACTTATGTTTCTAATAAAATGGAATTGCTGCAGACTCTTTTAAAATCTGTTGTCTCAAGTATCTCCTAAGATGTCAAAATTCTTTCCGCTGATGTTCGAAGATTATCTGAGAAGATGGATTTGTTTGACAAAAAGGGGGAAGAAATCAAAGAGCATCTTGAGAAACAGCAGAAGAAACCATCTTATTAAAAAGCAGTTAATCAGATTATTAGATTCAGCTGTTATTGAATCAAGACCTCTATCAGTTCAAGAAATTCAGATCTTATTTTATCCACATAAAGTTCAGTATTCAGTTATTATTATTTGCTAAGTTTTGTCAAACACCATAAAGGGGGAAATTGTTGAAAACCAGACTCTAAATTCTGGAATTGACAAACTGATCAACCAACTGATACGCGCGATTATATTCAGCAACTGGACTTAACAACTGAAAGCAGCTGATCTAATAAAGAAAACTGATCAGTTGGAAACCGATCAGTTGATACATTCATCCGTATGCTTTTAAGCTAAGCATCCTTCAACTGAACATGTCTCGGGAAAGAACATTCAACCGACAAAGAGACATAGAAGACTGCAACTGAATATGAAACGCCTCACTTCAATCAATACAGCTTAGAACAACGCATTTCGGCTAAAGCAGTTAAGACGCCGCATTACAATAAATGAAGCAAACAATAATGAAGTGGCAATCAACAGATACAAAGATTCAAATATATCTCAAGTTACCGTTGGAAGGGAAGCTTATAAATATGACAGAAGAACAGCAGAAGAAAAAAAGAAGATCATTCCATTCAAAGCTTGCTGTTATTTTGCCAAAATCTTAGCTCACTCTTACTTGATTTATTCGTAGAAGTCAAGGCTACAATTTGAGCTCACTAGCACTTTGTAATAATCGTTATATTCGATAGTGCTAAGATCAGTTACGCACTGAGAACATTTTGTAATACTAAGAGTTTCAGCTTTTGGCAGTGATAAGTCCAAACTTAAGTGGGTCAGTACAAATCTTGTATTCGATCAAAGTCTTTTAGTGGAAATCCTATCCTTGAGATAGAAGGGGTGACGTAGGAGTAATTGAAATCTTCGAACATCCAGAAACAATCCTTGTGTATTTTATTTTGTTATTCTATCTTTCAGTCAGTTACTTTCCGCAACTACTTTAGTTTAACTGATTGTCATTGACCAACAAGATTCCGAGAATCAATTTGTCACCAAACTGAACTCAAAATTCGAAAAGATCAGTTTTATTTGTGAGTGTTTATTCAACATCCCCCCTTCTAAACACTCTTGATACGTTAATCGATCCTATCACCGATGCCAGAGTTTGACATCATTCTGGGGATGGACTGGCTATTGCTGAACAGAGTGTTGATAGACTTCCAGCGGAGATCTGTTCTAGTCCGAACGCCTGGGATGGAGCAGTTCTTATTTGAGCCAGACAGGTACTTTCCTTTACCGCACATTATACCTTGTGTCCATTCTAGGAAGCTCATGCATAGAGGGTGTCGGGCGTTTTTAGAAACTTTTATATCTGTGTTCGAGGCACCCAGTCAGTCAGCTTCAGATGTTTCGATTGTTAGAGACTTCTTAGACTTTTTTCCTGAGGACGTCTCTGGTATGCCACACGAGAGAGAGGTGGAGTTTTCCATTGAGCTTTCGCCAGGTACAGTTCCGATCTCAAAAGCACCGTACCGACTAACACCGACAGAGATGGAAGAACTTAAGAAACAGATTCAGGAACTTCTGGACAAGGAGTTCATTCGCCTGAGTTTTTCTCCATGGGGCGCGCTAGTCTTGTTTGTGAAGAAGAATGATGGTTCTATGAAGCTTTGCATTGATTACCGGGAGTTGAACCAGGTTACAATGAAGAACAAGTACCCACTTCCGCGGATTGAGGATTTATTTGATCAGTTGCAGGGAGCTTCGGTATTCTCCAAGATTGATCTGTGTTCCGGTTATCACCAGTTGAGGGTGAAAGAGACTGATGTTTCCAAGACAGCTTTCAGGACTCGTTATGGCCACTTCGAGTTCCTTGTGATGCCATTCGATCTGACGAATGCGCCAGCGATCTTCATGGATCTCATGAATCGCGTATTTCAGCCGTATCTTGATCAGTTTGTGATAGTATTCATAGACGACATTCTCGTCTACTCGAAAAATCATGAGGATCATGGCATACATCTGACCACAGTATTGCAGACCTTGTAGAAGCATAAGTTATTTGCAAAGTTCAGTAAATGCGAATTCTAGTTAGAGAAAATGGCATTGTTAGGCCACATTGTTTCTAGCAGCGGTATTGAGGTAGACCCATCGAAAGTTGCAGCAGTCAGAGATTGGGTTGTGCCGCAGAATGCATCAGATATCCGCAGTTTTCTTGGGCTAGTAGGATATTATCGGAAGTTCATTAAGGTATTTTCCTCTATTGCCGTTCCACTCACATCATTGACCAAGAAGAATGCTAAATTTGTGTGGAGCGATGAGTGTCAGAAGAGCTTCGATACTTTGAAGCAAGCTCTTATCTCAGCACAAGTTTTGGCCATGCCGTCAGGGCCCGGCGAGTTTGTTCTATATACCGATGCTTCGAAGCTCGGTCTAGGCGCAGTATTGATGCAGCATGGGAAGGTGATAGTGTATGCTTCTCGTCAGCTGAAAATCCATGAGAAGAACTAACCTACCCATGATCTAGAGTTGGCAGCCGTGGTCTTTGCCTTGAAGATTTGGAGGCATTATTTGTATGGAGAGAAGTGTCAGATCTTTACCGACCACAAGAGCCTCAAGTACTTCTTTACGCAGAAAGAGCTGAATATGCGTCAGAGGCGTTGGTTGGAGTTAGTGAAGGATTACGACTCTGACATTAGCTACCACCCGGGCACAGCTAATGTAGTCGCGGATGCTTTGAGCAGGAAGGTCGCAGTGATGGTTCATTTGAAGATTCAGAGACCTCTTCAGTATGAGATGCAAAGGTTTGATCTAGAGACTTATCCTCGACGTAGAATTCCCCGTCTATCTACTTTGACGATTCAGTCTTCTCTTCTAGACCGTATTCGCAGTGGGCAGTCAACAGATGAGCAGTTGACAAAGTGGAAGCAGAGGGATGAGGCCAAGGGCAGTGTCTTGTATAGAGTCAGCGACGGTATAGTGAGATATCGCGACAGAATGTGGGTTCCTAGCAGTGGTTCTATCCGAGCAGATATTCTATCAGAGGCCCATATGTCACCGTACTCTGTTCATCCTGGGAGTACGAAGATGTACAAAGATCTACAGTTATTGTATTGGTGGCCCGGAATGAAGAAAGACATCAGAATTTTTGTATTCGAGTGTTTGACATGTCAGCTTGTGAAAGCAGAGCATCAGAGACCAGCAGATATGCTCAAGCCTCTTCCTATTCCAAAGTGGAAGTGGGAGAACGTTACCATGGACTTCGTGACCGGTTTGCCGAAGTCAGTCAGAGGATCAAATGCTATCTGGGTGATCGTTGATCGTCTTACCAAGTCAGCGCACTTCTTGCCTATCAAGACGACTTTCACCATGATTCAGTATCCAGAGTTGTATATCCGGGAGATAGTCCGACTTCATGGTATTCCAGTTTCTATCGTATCTGACAGAGACCCCAGATTCACTTCCTCATTTTGGAAGAGTTTGCATTCGACTATGGGTACGAAGTGTTGTTTAGCACAGCTTTCCACCCTCAGACAGATGGGAAGTCAGAGCGAATTATTCAGATTTTGGAGGATCTTCTCCGTGCTTGTGTTATTGATTTCTCAGGGAGTTGGGAGTCGAAGCTGCCATTGGTAGAGTTCACCTATAACAACAGTTTTCAGTCGTCTATAGGTATGGCTCCATATGAAGCACTGTATGATCGTAAGTGTAGATCTCCTATTCATTGGGATGAAGTAGGAGAGAGATCAGAGTTGGGTCCGGAGATTATTCAGTAGACCACCGATGTAGTAGTCAAGATCCGTGATCGGATGAGGACTGCTCAGAGTCGACAGAAGAGTTATGCAGATCAGCGGAGGAGAGACCTAGAGTTTGCCGTCGGCGACCATGTTTTCGTGAAGGTGGCACCTATGAAAGGTGTCATGCGATTTGGGAAGAAAGGGAAGCTCAGTCCGAGATTCATTGGACCGTTTGAGATCCTCGACAGAGTTGGGACGTTAGCTTATCGTATTGTTGTTCCGCCGAATCTGGCCGGAGTACACAATGTGTTCCACGTCTCTATGCTGAGGAAGTATATGGCAAATCCTTCGCATGTCTTGAACTTCGAGCCGTTGCAGCTCACTCCGAACCTGTCCTATGAAGAAAGACCGGTGAAGATTTTAGACAGACCGGAGAAGAAGCTTCGGAACAAGCTGGTTAAGCGAGTGAAAGTCAAATGGCTTAATCATTCAGAGGAGGAAGCTACGTGGGAGTCTGAGCCAGAGATGAGGAGTCGGTATCCCGAGTTATTCGGTAAGTTTTAATTTCGAGGACGAAATTTCTGTTAAGGTGGGAGAGTTGTAGAACCCGTAAATCAGACTACGTATAAGCCATGCATAATTTCTAGTATTTAAATTAATATGATTTTTATTGCATGAGGATTTAAATTCTTTTCTTTAAATTTAATTATTTTATGCAGTAGTTTAATTGTTACTTTTTTAGTTAAATAAGTGAGGCCGGACTGGAGTTGGAGTATTGAGATAGAATTTAATATTTAGAAAAACATTCCTAGAATTTATTTAAGTTAAATAATAAGTTAATTTAATGTAGAAAAATGTTTAAGGAATTATTTAAATAATTTGAGTTAAGTAGTAAATAAAGTTCAATAATTAATTTCTTAATTCACTAAAATATTTAATGGGTAGATAAAACACTAAAGATTTAAAATTCAATAATTAAGAAATATTTTCCCTCCATGTATCATGCAATTTTCGGCCACTTCCCTCATGATTTAATATTGATTTGTCAACTCATTTCTTTTGACACCTTTCCTTAATCCTTTCATGGCATAACTAATTTCCTCATTTTTTTTAATCCTCAATAAATATTAATTAAGAAATTTTCCTACCTCATTTAATTAGATAAAATCGGCCTCCTCCTTTCTAGATTCAAAAATATTTGACAACTCACCACTTGATTCATTTCCTTAATCCTTTTCTTGAGATGATAATCCCTCACCTCTTAATCAATAAAAATTATTAAATAAGCAATATTTCTACCATTATTGGATAGAGGATAATCGGCCAACACACCCCACAATTACCCCTCAAACCAAATCATATCACATATCATTCCTTATTTTACAAACTAGAAAGATAGCAAGAATTATTCTCTCCATTTATCTTGCAATCATTCCCTTCATTTCCTATCATTTGCTCCCTCACCATTCTCGAAAATTCAGAGCTTTTTCAGAGAAAAAAATCGTGGGAGATTGAGAGAAAAAAAGAGAGAAAGCAGAAACAAGAGTAGAACACTCCGTCTCCTCCGCGCCGCGTCGTCGTTTCGTTCGTTTTTCTTTCAAAACGAACCAAGGCATTTATATGTTTTTATTTACTCCTCAATCAAGTCATAGTATTATTTTAAAACATCATATGTGCATGAAACCTGAAGCAAAACCAAAATTTGTTCAAGATAATTTCGAAAAGCATAGTGCAGATTTTTGACTCTTCCTTTGTGCCTTCACGGTTTTGTTGTTGTTGATGGTTTCAGGCGGTTGGCTCGACCCTAGGCTCCCAAAGCTGCACCTAGGCACATACTATGGTGTGTCGGGATCACGTTGGTCCATTAGTTCAAGCCCCATGCACGCTGATATTGAGAAATGACAGCAACTCCTCCCTAGTGTCATATTGAGTCTCAACTTTCGGTTTTTGCTGTCAAGGGGGATGATTCTGATCTTGGCTGCCCTAGGGGCTATAGCCATGGTTAGAACATCTCCTTGTTATGTCTAAGACGAGACCAAGTTGGCCTTTCAAGGCCTGGTCCATGGTTGCATCGGTTTTCAAACAAGACAAGACAAGCCCCTTCGATCCCTTCATTTTTCTGCACAAGTTGGTTTTCGTTTTGTGGTTTGGTATGGATCTTGGTTGGCTTTTTAGCCCTTAGCCACGGTTCATACCATACCTCTTTATGTCTAGATCATTCCATGGTCAATCAAATGGCCACTGGAATGGTCCGTGACAGCAAGAACAAGCAAGGTGTCCCAAGCGTGCAGCTTGGCTCTCGTGTGGAACGTGTGATTCGTTTTTGGTGTGGGTTGGATTGTGGCTGGCCTAGGGCCCTTAGCCATGGTTCAAACCCTACCCTAGGATGTTGGTAAGAGGCTCTGTTCAGTGGTTCAATCCCCAATGGCCATTAGCCTCGCAAACAACGCAAAGGAGGGAAAGCGCTACTGCTGTATTCATTGGACAGCAAGTTGTGCTTTGGTTCAGAGGCTCGTTTGAGTTCTTGGTTGGCATTTAGCCTATGACCTCGGACTGTACAGTGCCTTATTGAGTTAGGAAGGTCATGTTTTTGGCCGTTCATGATTCGGTTAAGTTTAGAGGTCGTACGAGAATTTACGGTGCAATGTGCCAAAGTGACCCTTGAAAGATCGTTTCAAGTTTTGGACTCCATTCACCAAAATTTCGAGTACTGTAATTTTAGGGGCATTATTTCATCATTTTAGGTGTATTTTAAACATGACTAAATGATGGTTCGGTGTTGGTTCGGGTTGGCACGGAGTCATGATTAAATAATAAGTTGTTGGGCGTAATTGTCTCGTGTTTGGGTTCAATTACAAAGTTTTGGTCAAGTTAAACCATTGCATATTTTTCATGTTAAATTTAGGTCGCAGTGAGCCTGGGAACGATCCAACCCATTCGGCAAAATTAATACAGGATATTTATTTATGTTACTTAATTATATCACGTGAATAAAAATATAAAATGTTCATTTTTGAGATTTATGCGATATTGCTTGTGGCCACCTCACTTCATGGGATAGCAGCTTATCAAGCGATTATTACTTCATCCGGTGGTCGCTGACCGGTTCAGTTCATGTTCATGTATTGGTAGATCTCTACCGTCCAGTATACTGTGATTTAGTCTGATCAGACGATTCAGTTCAGTTCAGTTCAGGGGCCACTTGTGTAGAACATAATCTCAACAGAAAATTATGATATACTATTTTATGACAGGGCTCGATTGAGCAAACATTTCACTTATGATTTTCAGTCCGTTATGCACGTATTATAATTACTCATGACACGATATTTGCACGATATGCCAGACTCATGATATTTTTACCATGCATGCAATTTTATTATTATTACTTGTTATTTATGATATATGTATGCTGAGTCTTTAGACTCACTAGACTTGATTGTTTTAGGTACTGATGAGGTCGGGACCGAGGGCGGGGACTAGTGAGTCATCTTGGGTCGGCAGTAGTAGGAACCCGAGGACCTCATTTTCAGCATTTACTATTTCATTTCAAACTCAGTTTTTATCTGTTGTTGAATTATTTGAAGTTATTATTTTGCGAACAATAATTACTTCCGCTGTGCTATTTTGAACATTAAACTCAATTTATCAGTTTATTTTACGAATGAGGCATATTACTTATTTTAAAAGAAAATTTTAAATTTTTCCGCAAATTTTCAAGTACGAATTTCGGGTCTCTACAATATTATTGAGAGAACTCATGGCGATCGTCCATTAAGGTTCAATATCGATGGGTAATGCTTGACACGTAAAGATGAGCGACGTCTTATTATAGGGTTCTAATCAAACGTGAGACAAAAGCATACGTAAAGGGTTGCATGGAGATGAAATTGGAAACTACCTTTTAGTAAATATGATTGGCTGATATTATTCGGGATCATAATTTGCTAATTGGACCTTACGTACCTACTGAGGAAAGGAGATTCCTGTTTTCACTAGAGGGTAGTGAAAAATGTCAAAACAGTGGGAGCGAAAATTTATGAAGTAAAAGTCCATACTTTATATCTTACTAAATATTTTAAAATAGTCATTAACATTTATCTGTTTTACTTTTCAGTTCAAATTTTGACAATATCTTCGATTCGCAATCTGTTATCTGCAATACTCAAAAAACACGTTTGAACTATACCTAATTACCTCAATTGGCTAAGAAACCTAAAAATCGTTTTGAATTCGGAAAGGATAGCATATACACTTACTGAGTCGCCCCCGGTTGAGGCTCCGACTAGCTGCACTAATGAGGAATTGCAGACTTTTAAGGATTGGTGTCACCATAACTTGCGAGCTAAGTGTTATATGCAGGCTTCTATGAATGATGAGCTGCAGAGTCGTTATGAGGATGCAAAGAGTGCTGCTGACATTCATTTGCATCTCAAAGAGCTCTTTGGTGAGCAGACTCAAACTCTTAGGCATGCTACCGTCAAGGACTGATCACTTAACGCATGTGAGATGGGGCCTCAGTCCATGAGCATGGCCTAAAGATGATTGGTCTTGTGGACAAGCTCGTTGGCATGGATCTTATGTTGCTTTCGGAGTTGACCACCGACGTGTTGCTCTTCTCAGTGCCTATCTCATTTGATCCTTTTGTGGTGAATTTCAACATGAACAAGCTAGAGCCTACCCCTGAGGAGTTTGTAAACATGCTTGTTACGTTTGAGTCCACCATCAAGAAAGAGAAGCTGGTTCTTTATGTGGATTATTCATCTGGTACGAAGACTGGTCCACATGGGAAGGGAAAGAAGCGTTCTTTCCAACGTCCCAAGATGAATGTGCCCTTGAAGAGGCAAGCTCTGAATCCCGTTGTGGCAGCCGCACTAGTTAAGGCTGACAAGACTGCCGATGTATGTCATCACTGCAAGAAGCCTGGAGGCGTAACTGCAAAGAATATCTTGCCCATAAGGGTTCTAGAAATGGTATGTTCTATATTGAAGTAAACATTTCAATTAACTCTACTTCTTGGGTATTGGATACCGGCTGTGGCTCACATCTCTGTAATGATTTGCAGGTGATGGGAAGAAGTAGGAGACTAAGGGAATGTGTGACCTTCTTGAGGATGGGCAATGGGACCAGAGTTGCTGCCAAGGCTATTGGAGATGTTTACTTGCTTTTAAACAATGATTTTAAGTTAATTTTAAGAGATGTTTTGTTTGTAACTGATTTGGTTAAAAAACATTTCCATTTCTATGCTTGATAAAAATGGATATTCTTGTTTATTTAGCAAATGTGTTTGCAACATTTACAAGAATGAATGTTTAATTGGTACTAGAGAACTTGAAAATGATCTCTATACCTTAAAATTGAAAGATATTCCACTAAACAATGTCCAAGCAATAACAACAACAAATAAGCGAAAACAAGATACTCTAAATGCGGTAAAATTATGGCATGCTCGATTATGACATATATCCCTAAGAAGGATGAACAAGCTAGTGGGAGTTGGCATGTTTGATACGTCTGATATTAATTCTCTTACGACTTGTGAATCCTATCTGAAAGTAAAGATGAAAAAAATTCCCTTTAAGGGCCATGTGGAGCGAGCCAAAGGGTTTTGGATTTGATCCATACCGATGTGTCCGGTCCTCTTAGCATCACCACTAAGCATGGACATGCCTACTCATCACCTTTACCGATGACTTTTCGAGGTATGGGTATGTGTATTTGATGAAATACAAATCTAAAGCCTTTGAAAGATTCAAAGAATTTAGAATTGAAGTAGAGAAACAGTTGGGATGAAGCATCAAGTCACTTCGATCGGATCGAGGTGGTGAGTACTTGAGTGCCAAGTTCCAAGAGTATCTTAGGGATAATGGGATTCTCTCGTAGTGGACTCCGCCTGGTACACCGCATTTGAATGGTGTTTCGGAGCGTCGTAACCGGAATTTGATGGACATGGTTCATTCTATGATGTGGTTCACGGAGTTGCCGCCATCCTTTTAGGGATATGCGATTGAGACAGCGGCACTGTTGTTGAACAATGTCCATTCAAAGGCAAATGATAAGACACCATATGAGATATGGATGGGTAAGCCTCCCAAATACTCTTATCTTAAAATATGGGGAAGCCCTACTTATGTGAAGCAGGCAGTGGGAGATAAATTGGATAGTCGATCTATTTTATGTTACTTTGTGGGATATCCAAGGAATTCAGTTGGATACTATTTATATCATTCTCAAGAAACAAAGGTGTTTGTTTCTAGGAATGCAACCTTTTTGGAAAAAGAATTTCTATTGGATAGAATAGGAGAGATGATAGAACTTGAAGAGGTTCGAGAGACACCCATAATTTAAGAACCGACATTCGAAGAGTCAAGAGAGGAGATACAAGCTCCTAGAAGATCCGATAGAGTCTTGAGACCACCTATAAGGTATGGTCTGATTCTTGAAGATGACCATGATTAGCCTAATCATGGATGTGATCCATTAACCTTCAAGGAAGCGTTATCTGATGCTGATTCATCAATGTGGCTTGAAGCAATGGAATCTGAGATGAATTCCATGCATTCGAATCAAGCGTGGAATCTTGTGGATCCACATGAGGGAACTGTTCCCATAGGGTGTAAATGGATTTACAATAGGAAACTTGGGGCAGATGGGAAGGTATTGACCTTTAAGGTGCGATTGGTTGCAAAAGGATATACTCAAAGACAAGGAGTTGACTTTGAGAAAACCTTTTCTCCAGTTGCAATGTTCAAATGTATAAGGATATTGATGGCCATAGCTGCATGGTATGACTATGAGATATGACAGATGGATTTCAAGACAGCCTTTCTTAATGGGGACATTAAGAAAGAGATTTACATGTCTCAACCTGAAGGGTTTATGTGACACCCTCGACCGATTTTAATAAAATAACAGCGGAATTTAAAATTTTCTAAAAAGAAAGAAGGATTTAAAATACATTTCAATGTAAAATCAAAAGTATATACATGATCAATCAAATGATACAACAAAGTTACAAAATATCATTTTTGTGATCATGTCAAAAATGCTATCAAATTAGTTTTCTTCCTTCCTTCTCTATATGCATATGACTCTGGCCCACAATCAACGTCCCGGCCCGTTGCTCTTATCTGCATCACATGAAATAACTGAAATGAGTATAAAACTCAGCAAGTGGAACTCTTACATAGCAATGGATACATATATCATACTCTGTAAAACATGGCTTTGAAATCATTAAATACCATCAACTCTTGAAACATGAATAACATAGCATAATATAACAATAAGATGGTATTTCTCTTTTCTCTGTTGGATTGATATCTATATAGTATCTCTGTCTCTGTACCTATATCCCATCGTTATAAATCGATAACTTTGAGGGATATAAGCCTATGGTCGTTGATCAATTAATTGCATGCAATCTCTGACTATTTATTTATCAATCCAATAAATCATTTAAACTCTCTCTTTGGCATTAAATCAAACACTTTGAAGACTCTTTTCTCTTGTATTCCCTTTTTCACAATTGAGACATAAAAATGCCTCCATAATATACAACAAAGTGTATCAATACATATCACGAATCAAATGAAGGGAATAGCATATTAAAACCATTGAAACACCATACATATATTATCATGTGAGCACAAGGATTGAAATTCCACTTACAACCACTTGGAACCTTGGTTCTAAACCTTTGGTTGAATTCCTACAACAATAAACCATAAATTACACCATCAACATCTCAATAATCATAAACCCAAATCAATTAATCCATAACACCAACACCAAACCCATGATTTCACCCAACACCAAAACCAAGAAATAACCAAACCAAAATCTTACCTTAGCTTCTAGAACAAACAAGAACCTTGATTACACCACAAATCACCAACTAGGAGCTTGAATCAAAGAAATGAAAAGAAGAAATAAGAAACCCTAGTCTCCCCAAGAGCTGCAAACCGAGAAGAACCGATAGAAATGAGAGAAATGAGCCAAACACATCAACTTATATCACTTTAAACTCGAAACACGCTTACCTTCCTCACCGCAGGTGCGGTGTGCCTTCGGCAACACAAAAAAAAATTCTTAAACTGACGACCGCGGGTGCGCTCCACAAAGGACCGCGGGTGCGCTCTGGTCTCTGCCCGAACACCGCAGGTGCGCTACACCTTGCACCACGGGTGCGCTGAGGCTACTGGAAAACAACCGAAATTCTGAAGCATGAGACCGCGGGTGCGTTTCCTTACTGACCGCGGGTGCGGTCACCTCTGTATCCAACAACCAACTCTACGCAACAAAGATCGAATCGCAACGCTGATACAATACAACTACACATCAACTAATATCAACAACACCACAAAACAATTATAACCAACAATACTATAACCCATAATCACAACTCTTAACATCAAAACTATACTTAACCTCAACTAAATAGTTAATAATCATACGAAATCTTAAACCGTACCGTACACCAGGCTTGGCTATTACAATCTCTCCTCCTTAGAGGAATTTCGTCCTCGAAATTGACGTCACTTGCCAAAAAGCTCGGGATACTTCTCTTTCATCTCATCCTCTGTTTCCCACGTGGCCTCTTCAATCAAATGATTCCTCCAATGGACTTTAACAATGCCGATCTCTTTGTTTCTCAAAACTCTAACTCTGCGATCCAGAATCTGGACCGGAATCTCTTGGTAAGTCAAATTCGGCGTCAAATCCAATGGCTCGTGGCGAAGAACATGGGAAGGATTCGCAATATACTTCCTGAGCATTGAAACATGAAAAACATTATGAACTCTGTCAAGATCTGGCGGTAGGGCTAACCTGTAAGCTCGATCACCAACTCTGTCCAAAATCTCAAATGGACCAATAAATCTCGGACTCAACTTTCCCTTCTTGCAAAACCGCATCACACCCTTAAGAGGTGCTATCTTCAAGAACACATGGTCGCCAACCTCAAACTGCAACGGCCTACGACGCACATCAACATAACTCTTCTGTCTCGACTGTGCTGTCTTCATCCTGTCTCGAATAACAGCAACAACATCAGCTGTCTGTTGGACCAACTCTGGACCCAACATCTTCCTCTCACCAATCACGTCCCAATACAAGGGCGATCTACACTTTCTGCCATAAAGTGCTTCATACGGTGCCATGCCAATCGTCGCTTGGTAGCTATTATTGTACGTGAACTCAACCAAAACTATATCTTCTCGATGCAAATCTAACAAC
Source organism: Primulina tabacum (assembly GCF_025594145.1). Taxonomy (NCBI): domain Eukaryota; kingdom Viridiplantae; phylum Streptophyta; class Magnoliopsida; order Lamiales; family Gesneriaceae; genus Primulina; species Primulina tabacum. The sequence continues at coordinate 31,205,780 of NC_134554.1, forward strand.
AATGGCTTCTGTATCAAAGAATTCAAAGAAGAACTCGACTTACGGCTCAAAGCATCTGCTACAACATTTGCCTTCCCTGGGTGATAACTAATCGTCACATCATAATCTTTGACAAGCTCTAACCACCGTCTTTGTCGCATATTGAGTTCTTTCTGAGAAAACAAATACTTCAAACTCTTGTGGTCCGTGAAAATTTCACACTTTTCGCCATATAAGTAATGTCTCCAGATTTTCAAGGCGAAAACCACAGCTGCCAGTTCCAGATCATGCGTAGGATAATTTTTCTCGTAGTCCTTCAACTGGCGAGAAGCATAAGCTATAACCTTTCCACGTTGCATCAGCACTGCACCAAGACCTTTCTTCGACGCATCAATATAAACAACAAAGTCCTCTGAACCACTGGGCAATGCAAGTACCGGAGCTGACGTCTACTTATCTTTCAACTCTTGAAATCCACTTTGGCAATCATTGGACCACTCAAACTTCACAGTCTTCCTCGTCAGATTGGTTAACGGCAGGGCAATCTTGGAGAAATCTGAAATAAACCGACGATAATAACCCGCCAAACCAAGAAAACTGCGTACCTCTGATACAGTGGTAGGGATAGGCCATTTCTGAATCGCCTTGATTTTCACTGGATCAACCGCTATACCATCCTTCGAGACAACATGGCCTAAGAAAGAAATATGCTCCATCCAAAACTAACATTTCTTCAACTTAGCATACAACCGCTTCTCTCTCAACAACTGAAGAACAACTCTGAGGTGCTCTGAATGAAGCTCTCTGGTCTTTGAATAAATCAATATGTCATCGATGTAAACAATGACAAAGCTATCCAAATACGGCTTGAACACTCGGTTCATCAGATCCATGAAGACTGAAGGAGCATTAGTCAGACCAAAAGACATCACAAGAAATTCATAATGACCATACCTGGTCCGGAACGCCGTCTTAGGGATATCAGACTCCCTAACCTTCAACTGATAATAGCCAGATCGCAAATCAATCTTCGAAAACACTGTAGCCCCATGCAGTTGGTCAAAAAGATCATCTATCCGTGGCAACGGATATTTATTCTTAATCGTCACTTTATTGATTTCTCTATAATCAATGCATAGCTGCAAAGACCCGTCTTTCTTTTTGATGAAAAGAACCGGAGCTCCCCATGGCGAAGAACTCGGTCGTATAAAACCTTTATCCAATAGATCTTGCAACTGCGTTTTTAACTCTTTCATCTCTGTAGGGGCCATTCTGTACGGAGCTTTGGAAAAAGGAACCGTACCAGGAACTAGATCAATCACAAACTCCACATCTCTGTCTGGCGGCAAACCCGGCACATCATCCTCAAAAACATCAGGGAACTCTCTCACCACATCAATATCATCAATATTCAATTTCACAATTCTATCCACATCCACAATCGAAGCCAAAAACCCATCACAACCTCTAAACAACAACTTCTTAGCCTCAAGACATGAAATGAAAGGAAGGACCAGCGAAGTACCTGCACTGGCGAGCATACCTTCCCTATTGCCATCATCTGCAAATTTCACCGTCTTAGCAACGCAATCAATCACTGCACGATAGGTTGATAGCCAATCCATGCCAAGTATAATATCAAACGCAACCATAGGGATAACAATCAAATTAGCATAAACCACTCGCTCATCAATTTGAACAGAGCACGCATACACATTAGATGTCGGGCACAACACATCCCCCGAAGGCAATACAACATTAAACTGGAGGGGAAGAACAGAAGGAACTATACCCAAAGATCTCAAAAATAGTTCAGACATAAAAGAATGAGTAGCACCTGTATCAATCAATGTCGTAGCTACTCTGCCTGAAATTAAAATAGTGCTAGAGATCACAGAAGAATCATGGTTTATACCTTCCTTCGTCATGGTAAAGATGCGTCCCTGCACCTTCTCTTTACTCGCTCCTCTTGGACAATCCTTGGCAGTATGGCCTGCAGTGCCACATCGATAACAAGTATGAGTACCAAATCTGCACTCTCCCCGATGATGCCTACCGCACTTGGGACACAATGGCTTCTCGGGATCAAATGGAACTGCCGGTGGTTTATGACTCGACTCTAACTTGCCTTTCCCTTTGAAACTGCCCTTTCCTCTTTGACTTGAACCTTGGCCTCTTTGAGCAATGGCCTGCTGCCTCGCTTGTCTCTCCCTAGCAATGTCTTTCTCATCAACATTCATACCTCCCTGTCGAAGCTCCAAGAACTCAGTCACCTTCCTAGCTCGAAGTGCGTCTGGGAAGTACTTGTCATAGAAAAGATCAGTGAACTCTTGCCACTTCAATGCCGGAACATCCACACTAACCTTGGTAGCATTCCACCAAATGCGTGCAGCTTTGACTAACATGAACACTGCATATCCAACTCTGTCTTTGTCTGCATAGTTGAGATTATCAAAAATAGCCTCAAGTGCCTTGATCCACTCTACTACCACCAACGGATCAGTGCTTCCTGCAAATTCAGGCGGATCCATCCTCTTGAAAGCAGTAAAGATCCCATCGGTTCCAACTGCTTTTGCCACTTGGCCTCTCACTTGACCTCTACCTTGACCTATACCTTGCAAACGGAGCAACTGTTGGATCTGCTCACTATGGACCTTGGCTTGCTCTTTCAATAACTTGCCGAACTCATCGACAACTCTAGAGGAAGAACTATCTTCACCCTCTGCAGCCTTTCTCTTAGGAGGCATAACTCCTACAATGTGCTCACACAATACATATCAATAGATAACAATGAATAGATGTAGAAGAAGACATACCCAGACTGTTGAAAGTAGACGAAGTCATATGCATTGGTCCGAAGAACGGTGCTCTGATACCACTAAATGTGACACCCTCGACCGATTTTAATAAAATAACAGCGGAATTTAAAATTTTCTAAAAAGAAAGAAGGATTTAAAATACATGTCAATGTATAATCAAAAGTATATACATGATAAATCAAATGATACAACAAAGTTACAAAATATCATTTTTGTGATCATGTCAAAAATGCTATCAAAATAGTTTTCTTCCTTCCTTCTCTATATGCATATGACTCCGGCCCACAATCAACGTCCCGGCCCGTCGCTCTTATCTGCATCACATGAAATAACTGAAATGAGTATAAAACTCAGCAAGTGGAACTCTTACATAGCAATGGATACATATATCATACTCTGTAAAACATGGCTTTGAAATCATTAAATACCATCAACTCTTGAAACATGAATAACATAGCATAATATAACAATAAGATGGTATTTCTCTTTTCTCTGTTGGATTGATATCTATATAGTATCTCTGTCTCTGTACCTATATCCCATCGATATAAATCGATAACTCTGAGGGATATAAGCCTATGGTCGTTGATCAACTAATTGCATGCAATGTCTGACTATGTATCTATCAATCCAATAAATCATTTAAACTCTCTCTTTGGCATTAATCAAACACTTTGAAGACTCTTTTCTCTTGTATTCCCTTTTTCACAATTGAGACATAAAAATGCCTCCATAATATACAACAAAGTGTATCAATACATATCACGAATCAAATGAAGGGAATAGCACATTAAAACCATTGAAACACCATACATATATTATCATGTGAGCACAAGAAATGAAATTCCACTTACAACCACTTGGAACCTTGGTTCTAAACCTTTGGTTGAATTCCTACAACAATAAACCATAAATTACACCATCAACATCTAAATAATCATAAACCCAAATCAATTAATCCATAACACCAACACCAAACCCATGATTTCACCCAACACCAAAACCAAGAAATAACCAAACCAAAAGTTTACCTTAGCTTCTAGACCCAACAAGAACCTTGATTACACCACAAATCACCAACTAGGAGCTTGAATCAAAGAAATGAAAAGAAGAAATTAAGAAACCCTAGTCTCCCCAAGAGCTGCAAACCGAGAAGAACCGATAGAAATGAGAGAAATGAGCCAAACACATCAACTTATATCACTTAAAACTCGAAACACGCTTCTACTGTTCATGCACCGCGGGTGCGCTACCTTCCTCACCGCGGGTGTGGTGTGCCTTCGGCAACACGACCAAAAATTCTGAAACTAACGACCGCGGGTGCGCTCCACAATCAACCGCGGGTGCGCTCTGGTCTCTGCCCGAACACCGCAGGTGCGCTACACCTTGCACCGTGGGTGCACTGAGGCTACTGGAAAACAACCGAAATTCTGAAGCATGAGACCGCGGGTGCGGTTCCTTACTGACCGCGGGTGCGGTCACCTCTGTATCCAACAACCAACTCTACGCAAAAAAGATCGAATCGCAACGCTGATACAATACAACTACACATCAACTAATATCAACAACACCACAAAACAATTATAACCAACAATACTATAACCCATAATCACAACTCTTAACATCAAAACTATACTTAAACTCAACTAAATAGTTAATAATCATACGAAATCTTCAACCGTACCGTGCACAAGGCTTGGTTATTACAGTTTACATCTGTCGGAACCGAGCATATGGTATGCAAACTTCAGAGATCTATTTTGGTCTAAATCAGACATCTAGGAGTTGGAACCTTATATTCGATAGTACAATCAAAGAGTTTGGTTTTACTAAGAATCCTGAGGAACCCTGTGTGTATAAAAAGGTTAGTGAGAGTGCTGTGACATTCCTAGTGCTATATGTTGATGACATTCTACCCATTGGGAATGATGTAAGGATGTCACAATCAACTAAATATGGTTAAAGAGTAAGTTTTCGATTCAGGACTTGGGTGAAGCATCTTTTGCATTGGGAATACAGATCTATAGAGATAGATCGAGAAGATTACTTGGTCTCACCTAGTCCACATACATTGATACCATTATTAAATGGTTCTCGATGGATGAGTCCAAGAGAGGACATCTACCTATGTGTCTGTAACGTACCGTACTTTTAAACTATTTAAAATTTGCGAAAAATAAAAATTTTCTTAAACACAAAATAAACTTTCAAATTTCGATCATCAATAAACTGTTCATCCAAAATATTTGCAATAAAATATATCACAAATAAAGTTTTCCGAAGAAAAACACTTATTTAAACATCGTAAAACCATAACGTGAAATCAGAGTATTAAAATCGTCATGCATAAAATATTAAAACATGGACGGTCCTCGGGTTTAGCCTTCTGCGCAGCCCAAGCCGGCTCATTGGTCTCCACCCTTCGTCTCCTCAAATTCATCCTCACCTGCATCGATCAAGTCTAGTGAGTCTAAAGACTCAACATGTACAAACTGGAGATAGCAAGTACTACATAATAAAACCACATGCATCTTTAAGGTAGAGCTAACATACTTGAAACTTGAACATAATAGCATAAACATACTTGAAACTTGAACGTAGTAGGATAAACATAGACGTGCCATCATCATAAAACTTTTCTTAAACATACTTGCATCATACATACTTGAGCATACATAACATCATTTTGCGTAGAGATATGTTTCAAAAAAAATGACCCATACATAAATGCGCCTGATCAGACTAAACCACAGTACTGGGCTGGCAGGGAAAGTCCACTACCACATACATGAGATCCCCGATCATGCTTTACCGTGTGGATTGGTCCCTGGTCATGCTTTACCGCTTTCCAATCCTGATCTAAATCCGGCCATGCTTTACCGGGGTGGAGAGGTCTCGGCCACGTTCACCGACTTCCAAACTTGTTCATAATTTGGTCACAAGACATTTAGCATACCTCAAAAAAATAAAAATATTTTCTTTTGCACGTCGAACATACTTACATGGCGTTGAGGGATTCGTTGGATCTCGCTTGGGGCCATTACTGCACATACTAACATGAATTCGAATACCTATCTTGCATAACTTAGACGTATAGTCATGCTCACACCCAAAAATTTAAAAATTTCCTTATGATATTCTTAATCTCTCGGGACTTGACCTCGTTTCTTCGTACTACATCATGACATCAAACCCCAATACAATCCCTAAAATTTAATTTAATTTTTTTTAGGAGTACGCGGACCCCGTGTAAGGGTCCGGGTACGGGTTTGGATAGATGCTGGAATTTTGCATTTCGAAGGAAACAAGGGCACGGACCCCGTGTAAGGATCCAGCTTCGGGTCCGTGTACCTACTGTAATTGTGAACAAACAGAATTCCCTACACTTGTGACTTAATACTACTCACTCGATCATACGAACCGTGAACCAACACCTCAAGACCCATCCTAGGATGTTATGGCACTGATTCAAACTCAAACAAACGCCCCAAAAAAACTATGCATCACAAACAATGTAACACAACCCGTGAACACGATAATTTAACACCAAAGCTTTTCCTACGAATTCTAATGCACCCAAGAACCATCGACACGAAAAGAAGTATCAAAACTCATCCCATCATCATACTCACAATACTTAAATGCAGCACTGATAACCCAACGGTTCCCAACAAAGCCTGCAACAATTAAACTTCAAGAACACATCAAGAACACATTTTCAGAAAATCGCAGTTTGAGCAGTCCCACGAAAACCATCATAACTCGCTCATTTCTTATCTAAATATTTCAAATTTACTGTCAAATCGAAGGTATCAAAAAGGTCTATGATTTATATGTTGAAAGTTTTTCTAGAAAAGCGACCGAAAAATCTCTGTATTTAAAATGACAGAAAATGTCGAGTTTTGAGATCCAAAAATAATTTCAAAAGCGATCCAACCATTTTTGCTCAAACTTTTGCATAACGTACACATGTTTTTCATACAATAAACATCAAAATTATCACTATGACAAAATCTATGCGAAAACAAAAGAATATACATGCATTTTCATATTTAAAACTCACGCTACGCCGATACCGAAGCGGAACGAGTGCGAGGGTAGAACCGGAGCGATTTGTGGCTCGATTTTCATGAATAAACCAACGATGAATTGCTGAAAATTTCGAAGAGAGAGGGGCGGTTGCTGTAAGATATTAGAACCCTAAGCTTCTCTCAAAATATGAAGTGGAACAAACCAAATGAAGTGTGTGTGTGGGGGTCGTGTATGGGTGTGTGTAAAAGTGTGTATGTGCATGAGTTCAGGTTAAATTAGGGAAAATTTTTGCTTAATTAGATAATTAAAAATAAAAGTCAATCCCCACTTAATTTTCTAACACCCTTTAATTCAAAATAAAATACATAATTGCTAAACTTTAAAAGTTTTAAAAATCCTAAAATCACTAATTAAATAAATTAGACTTTAAAATTTTTAAAACTTAATAAATCATTTAAAATGCCGCAATCCTAACTAAAAATAAAATACCATATTTTAAAATTGCCAAAAATCGTCGACGGTCTCTTTTCCTCGATCCCGCATCGAATAATTGCCTGAAACATGAAACTCAAGGAAACATTTTAACGTGCATCACATAAACATAAATAATTTAAAATAATACATTTAAATAAATCATGTATCTCAAAAATAATTTTAAATTTGATTAAATAATTTAACAATTAAATAAATGCATGGGATTTACGTGTACTGATTTTGGGCTCTACAGTTCCTCTCCCACTTAAATAAATTTCGTCCTCGAAATTAAATCTTACCAAACAATTCTGGATAGCGACTTCTCATATCTGCTTCTATCTCCTAAGTGGCCTCCTCCACTGATTGAATCAGCCATCGGACTTTGACCCACTTGGTCACCTTGTTCCAAAGTCTCCGCTCCTGTCTGTCTAGGATTTGGATAGGTCTTTCCTCATACGACAAATCTGGAGCAAGCTGCAACAGCTCATAGCTCAAAACATGCGAAGGATTTGCTAAGTACTTTCTCAGCATCGAGACGTGGAACACATTGTGTACACCGGCAAGATTCGACGGTAGGGCTACACGATAAGCTAGCGTCCCAACTCTGTCAAGAATCTCGAACGGTCCAATAAATCTCGGACTAAGCTTGCCTCTCTTCCCAAATCTCATAACACTCTTCATAGGTGCTATCTTTACAAAAACGTGGTCACCTTCGGCAAACTCAAGATCCCTTATTCTCCTGTCAGCATAACTCTTTTGACGACTCTGAGCGGTCTTCATCCAGTCTCAGATCTTGACCACCACATCTGCAGTCTGCTAAACAATTTCTGGACCAAGTTCTAATATCTCACCGACTTCATCCCAATGAATCGGTGATCTGCTCTTCCTCCCATACAATGCCTCGTAGGGAGCCATATCTATAGATGATTGGAAGCTGTTGTTGTATGTAAACTCCACAAGAGGTAGCTTCCGTTCCCATTTCCCATGGAAATAAATCACACAAGCTCTCAACAAATCCTCCAAAATCTGAATCATTCGCTCGTACTGGCCATCTGTCTGAGGGTGGAAAGCTATACTGAATAGCAACTTCGTCCCCATGGTTGCGTGCAAACTCTTCCAGAAGGACAATGTAAACCTCGGGTCCATGTCGTACACTATAGTAACTGGGATCCTGTGAAATTGAACTATCTCCCTGATATAGTGCTCCGAATACTGCGTCACGGAGAAAGTCGTCTTTACTGGCAAGAAGTGTACCGACTTAGTAAGTCGATCCACTATAGCCAAAATACAATTGGATCCTCTGACCGACCTCGGCAAACCAACAACGAAGTCCTTGGTGATATTCTCCCACTTCCACTCGGGGATAGGGAGCGGCTTAAGCATCCCTGCTGGCCTCTTATGCTCTATCTTGACCTGCTGACAAGTGAGACATTCAGAAACAAATCGACGGATGTCTCTCTTCATACCTAGCCACCAATACAGAATCTGCAAACTGTTAGAGTAAGTGCACGTCGAGCCAAGTGTTGACCGAGTGTTCACATTGAAACTCTATATATAAACGATATTTATTTTAATAATATTTGAAATTATTGTTTTGGCACATCTTTGTCTGTATACTCATGCTAGTTGCATAGATAAAGTCCTTGAATATACAAATAGTAGAAAGAATATGAGATGCTCATATGATGAGTATCATGAAACTCATATTTGTAATACTGTATATTCTAAACAGTTCTTAGTCGATTCAGCAGCCGCTAAGAAGGATATAGTCTGCTCGAGTTTGAGACTAGTATCTGCGATGTGAGTACCATGTTTTATTTGTAGGGGACATTGTGATGTCCGAACTTGCAGATAGGTGCTCCTTGTAGAGTGCACTGAACAACCCTCCATAAAGGATTTTCAAGTGGTTCTCACTTATCGAGTGGTAACGTCCTAGTTTATGGTTGTACAACATTAGTCCTTATAACCCAGGACAACATTGAGACTCTATATGCTAGCATTGCACTTTGACTTGTTTACCGACTCTCATAGGGTCATTTGGTGGCAAGGTTGGGTGGTTTGTCGAAAAATATAGGAGTCGATGCATTGTAGTCGGGGATTCACCACTTACCTTCGGGTATGAATATCATAGGTGTATGTAGTTTGAAATCTCTGATCAAAGTATCGTAATAATTAAGAAAGGGGTTTCTTATATTACACCATCGATGCAACTACGACATGACACATAGTATCGATTCTTTGACAGCTCTCGATATACCAATAGTTCTCGAATCGGTAGAGATATATGAGATGAAGGGACCATACTGTACGCTAACTATAATTGAATGGTTCTTGCAGGCACTATCATTGGATATCTAGGAAATCATGTAAGCGATGCTGCTAGGCGTGTAACATGATTGGTTGGTACTATCAGACATGAGTTCTGACGTTCTTATTATCAAGGAGTTGAAAAGTAAGAATGGAGCAACTGGGGTATGCTCATATAAGGACATGTTTAGTCCCGAATCACATAGAGATGTGAACCCACTGTTAGTTGTATCAATGAACCATTGAGGGCCACACAAGTGCTAACTTTCTAGATCCCGTTGAGAAGTAAAAATAGTTCAATGTGTTGAACGGCTTATAAAGGAGTTTATAAGCACAAGGAAAATTATAAGTATGACTTCTATAAGGAGAATGTAACTTTTAATTTGAAGAAGTGTTCTTAAATTAAAAGTTGGCCAAACAAATAATGTATTTGAAAATTGTGATTTTCATAAACATTATTGTGGACTAAATTAAATTAATTCAAGTGTTGAATTATTTAAACACTAGTGAACCTAGTAGAGTCCAAATAATTAAATTAATTCAAGTGTTGAATTAATTAAACAACATTGGTCCTTGTAGAGCTCAATTAGAATTAATTATTAAACTACTGGGCTTGAGTAAAATCAAGTAAGGTTTAATTAGTCTCAAATATGTTTGAGACATTTAAATAAAAGTCCATGAGCCTTATAATTGTTACAAGCCCAAGTAAAAAAGCATGCAAGGGAGGTGAAGAGTTGGAGGCAACATTTTAATTAAACATTGCATGGCATGCTCATGCACTTTATCACTTTTTCAAACACCAAGAAAACTTGTCCTCCCCTTCACTCCAAGCTAGATGGCCGAAATTTTCTCCCTATTCTCTCATTCATTTTGCTTCTTCAATTGTTGAAGATTGCACTCTCTTCTCAAAAGAAAAATCCTCTAATTTTTCTAGTACAAAATTAGAGGAGATCTTCCTTGTTGGTGGTGGGCTTGATTTTGAACAAGGAGTGCTCAAGAGAGGCTTGAAGATTTGTCTGTCCATTGAAGAGCTAAGTTGTTCACAACTTAGTTGGAGTCATCATCAATCTTTTAATATTGATAGGTAATTTTTTAAAAACACTCTATGAATGTCATTTTGTGTTTTATTGTATTTGCCACACACTATAGTTTAGGGTGCTCGGTTTTACTTGCTAGAAAATAATTTTGAAACTTCCGTTGTGCAAGCGGGCACCTTAACCGATCCCCTTTCAAGTGGTATCAGAGCTATGATTATTATTTTGTGTAGCATATACATGATATTATATTGAGGTCAATTTCTAACCGCATGAAACAATCAAAACAACAAATCGAAGGTCGGATTTTGAGGGCATTTTGGGCAGCCGAGGGGCTGCCCGAAACGGGCAGCAAGGGCAGCCCAAGGGGCTACCCGAACAGCCCCTTCATTTTAATAAATATATATACATATATATACTTTTTGTGCATGTTGGCCGGAATCCGGCGACGGAGCTCCGACGACAGCGATGACGACTAGTGTTTTCAAAAGTGTTTTGGAATATCAAAGTGTCATGGGCCTTGAAGTTGTTGGGCCATTAGATGGCTAACATAATTTGTGAAATTTAAATGGGCCAAAATATTTTTGGTGAAAATTGTCTTTTTGGGCCCTTAAGTTTAAATTTACAAAAGTTGTACATATTTTCTCATAAAATAAATAATTGAGGTTGGACTTTAATTATTTATAGTAAATTGTGATTTACAAGAAATTTTGTTATGAATAAATTAATTAGAAAGTAGACAAAGGAGTTTGTATACTTTGTTGATTTAGTTTATAATCGTAGCGGTTCGTGATTGGATCAAGATATATAATATTGGATCAATTGATTATTGTGATAATTAATTGATGGTGTATGATATATGATATTATGCATGAAGTATTATCAAAAGCCCAAGCCCAATTTGATAGGTGTATGCTAGGATATTTTGTATTAAATGATTGTAATAATTATCAATTTATAAGTGGGCTTGGTTTATATCCCGTTCCCACCCCATGAGATGTATCCCTATTTGCCATTGATATTTATTTGTAAATATTAGTATAGTGGAAGATCAATATTGGAAGATGGTGGCCTTGATGATTATGAAGATCGAAGACATGTAAATATTGGAAGCTTATGTAAAAATTGCATTTGCATCACATGCATTTCTCTAGGATTGGACCTAGGCCCATGCTTAGCTCACACGGACCATTAGTTTTTGGGGCGATTGATCATCCTTGTTTTGTTTACTGTTTATAATATAGGCATGATATGTTATAAATAATGAGTATGTGTTTTATTATTATGATAATAACAAAGTTGCATTAATCCGGCAAACATAAGTTCAAACATGGCGAGCTTTTAAATAAAATTAATGACGAGACCTTTCAAAATTAAAAAACCCTCATTTTGAATAAGATTCAAAATTAATATCAAGCCCGAAAAGGAGAATTATAAAGATGTTTATAATTTTCATGTCTTCCATCGACAATGGGTGCATGATGAATGCTAGCTGTGCTTGGGGCTCGGCTCATATTATTTGGGGGCCCTGCACACTGGAAAGTTGTGACATCCATTGACATGGTGATGCGAACTACGTGGAATTCCCATGATTTCGGCTCATATTATTGAGGGAACTCATGGCGACCGTCCATTAAGGTTAAACATTGATGGGTAAGGCTTGACACATAAAGATGAGAGACGTCATATAGCTGGGTCCCAATCAAACGTGAAACAAAATTTTACGTAACGGGTTGCATAGAGATGCAATTGAAACTACCTTTTAGGAATTATGATTGGCTGATATTATTCGGGATCATAATTTGCTAATTGGACCTTACGTACCTATTGAGGAAAGGAGTTTCCCGTTTTCACTAGAGGTTAGTGAAGAATGTCAAAACAGTGGGAGCGAAAATTTATGAAGTAAAAGTCCATACTTTACATCTTACTAAATATTTTAAAATAGTCATTAACATTTATCTGTTTTACTTTTCAGTACATTTTTGACAATGTCTTCGATTCGCAATACGCTATCTGCAATACTTGAAAAACACGTATTAACCGGACCTAATTACCTCAATTGGCTAAGAAACCTGAAAATCGTCTTAAATTCGGAAAGGATAGCATATACACTTACTGGGTCGCCCCCTGTTGAGGCTCCGAGTAGCTGCACTTATGAGGAATTGTAGACTTATAAGGATTGGTGTGACCATGACTTGCGAGCTAAGTGTTATAAGCAGGTTTCTATGAATGATGAGCTGCATAGGTGTTTTGAGGATGCAAAGAGTGCTGCAGACATTCATTTGCATCTCAAGGATCTCTTTGGTGAAAAAACTCGTCCTCTTAGGCATGCGAACGTCAAGGAGCTGATCACTTTACGCATGCGAGATGGGCCTCGGTCCATGAGCATGGCCTAAAGTTGATTGGACTTGTGGACAAGCTCGTTGGCATGGATCTTACGTTGCCTTCGGAGTTGACCACCGACATGTTACTCTTGTCGCTGCCTAGCTCATTTGATCCCTTTGTGGTGAATTTCAACATGAAGAAGCTAGAGCCTATCCTTGAGGAGTTGGTGAATATGCTTGTTACGTTTGAAGCCACCATCAAGAAAGAGAAGTCGGTTCTTTATGTGGGCTCTTCATCTGGCACGAAGACTGGTCCACATGGAAAGGGAAAGAAGCGTTCTTTCCAACGTCCCAAGAAGAACGTGCCCTTGAAGAGGCAATCTCCGATTCCCGCTATGGCAGCCATACCAGTGAAGGCTGACAAGACTGCTGTTATTTGTCATCACTGCAAGAAGCCTGGACATTGGAGGCGTAACTGCAGAGAATATCTTGCGCAGAAGATTTCTGGAAACGGTATGTTCTATATTGAAGTAAACATTTCAATTAACTCTACTTCTTGGGTATTGGATACCGGATGTGGTTCACATCTCTGTATGATTTGTAGTTGATGGGAAGAAGTAGGAGACTAAGGGAATGTGAGACCTTCTTGAGGATGGGCAATGGGGCAAGAGTTGCTGCCAAGGTTATTGGAGATTTTTACTTGCTTTTGAACAATGATTTTAAGTTAATTTAAAGAGATGTTTTGTTTGTACCAGATTTGGTTAAAAACATTGTTTTCATTTTTATGCTTGACAATGATGGATATTCTTGTTTATATAGCAAAGGTGTTTGCAGCATTTACAAGAATGAATGTTTAATTGGTACAGGAGAACTTGAAAACGATCTCTATAACTTAAAATTGAAAGATATTCCACTAAACAATTGAAAGGGGATCGTTTAAGGTGCTTGCTTGCGCAACGGAAGTTTCAAAATTATTTTCACACAAGAACCGAGCACCCTAAACAATATAGTGTGTAGCAAATACAATAAAACACAAAATGTCATACATAGGGTATTTTAAAGATATACCTATCAATCTTAAAAGATTGATGATGGCTCCAACTTAGTTGTCAAACAACTAAGCTCTTCAATGGCAAGACAAATCTTCAAGCTTCCAATGAGCACTCCTTGCTAAAAAATTAAGCCCACCACCAACAAGGAAGATCTACTCTAATTTTGCACTAGAAAAATTAGAGCTTTTTTCATTGAGAAGAGTATATTTTCCTCAACCAAAATTAAGAAGAAAATTGGAGAGAATTGGTGTGCTAAGTTTCGGCCCTTGCAATGTTAAGAGAGAGGAGAGTTAATTTTCTTGGTGTATGAAAAAGCAAAACTAAGCATGTGGATGCCATGCCTTGGATATTGAAAAAGTAGTCTCCAACCTTTCACCTCTCAAGCATGCAATTCTATTTTGGCTTGTAACAATTACAAAGCCCATGGACTTTTATTTAAATATTTCAAACATATTTGATACCACTTAAATTTTACTTGATTTTACTCAAGCCCACTAGTTGAATAATTATTTCCTATTGGGCTCTACAAGACCCAATATTGTTTAATTAATTCAACACTTGAATTAATTTAATTATTTGGATTCTACTAGGTTCATTAGTGTTTAATTAATTCAATACTTGAATTAATTTAATTTAGTCCATAATAATGTCTATGAAAATCACAATTTTCAAATACATTATTTGTTTGGCCAACTTTTAATTTAGGAACACTTCCTTCAAATTAAAAGTTATATTCTCCTTATGGAAGTCATACTTCTATTTTATTTGTGCTTATAAACTCCTTTATAAGCCGTTCAACACATTGAACTATTTAACTTCTCAACGGGATCTAGAAAGTTAGCACTTGTGTGACCCTCAATGGTTCAATGATACAACTAGCCGTGGGTTCACATCTGAATGTGATTTGGGATTAAACATGTTCTTATATGAGCATACCCAGTTGCACCATTCTTACTTATCAACTCCTTGATAATAAGAACGTCAGAACTCAAGTCTGATAGTGCCAAACCAATCATGTTAAACGCCTAGCAGCATCGCTTACATGATTCCCTAGGTATCAAATGATAGTGCCTACAAGAGCCATTCAATTATGGTTAGCGTACAGTATGGTCCCTTCAACTCATATATCCAGACCGATTCGACAACTATTGGTATATCGAGAGCTGTCAAAGAATTGATACTATGTGTCATGTCATAGTTGCATCGATGGTGTAATCTATGAAACCCCTTTCATAATTACCACCTTACTCTGATCAGAGATTCCATACTACATATACATGAGATCACATAGGATATCTATACCCGAAGGTAAGCGGTGAATCCCCAACTACAATGCATCGACTCCTATATGTTTCGACAAAACACCCAATCTTGCCACCTGATGACCCCATGAGAGTCGGTAAACAAGTCAAAGTGCAATGCTAGCACATAGAGTCTCAATGTTGTCCCAGGTCATAAGGACTAATGGTGTACAACCATAAACTAGGACGTTTCCACTCGATAAGTGAGAACCACTTGAAAAGTTCCTATATGGAGGGTTGTTCAGTGCACTCTACCAGGAGCACCAATCTGCATGCTCGGACATCACAATTCCTCCTACCAATGAAGCATGGTACTCACATCGCAGATACTAGTCTCCAATTCGAGCGTCCTACATCCTTCTTAGCGACGGCTGTATCGACTAGGAACTGTTTAGAATATACAGTATTCCAAATATGAGTTTCATGATGCTCATCATATGAGCATTTCATATTCTTGTATATTCAAGGACTTTATCTATGCAACTAGCATGGGTATACAGATAAAGATGTGCCAAAACAATAATTTCAAATATTATTAAAATAAAGATTATTTATACATAGAGCATTGTGAACACTCGGCCAACACTTGGCTCGACGGGCACCTACTCTAACAACAATGTCCAAGCAATAACAATAACAAACAAATGAAAACAAGATACTCTGAATTCGGCACAATTATGACATGCTCGATTAGGACATATTTTCCTAAGAAGGATGAACAAGCTAGTCGGAGTAGTCATGTTTGATATGTCTGATATTAACTCTCTCATGACTTGTGAATCCTGTCTGAAACGAAAGATGACCAAAATTCCCTTTAAGGGCCATGTGGAGAGAGCCAAAGGGTTATTGGATTTGATCCATACTGATGTGTGCGGTCCACTTAGCATCACCACTAAGCATTGACATGCTTACTTCATCACCTTTACCGATGACTTTTCGATGTATGGGTATGTGTATTTGATGAAATACAAATCTGAAGCCTTTGAAAAGTTCAAAGAATTCAGAACTGAAGTAGAGAAACAGTTGAGACGGAGCATCAATTCACTTCAATCAGATCGAGGTGGTGAGTACTTGAGTACCGAGTTCCAAGAGTATCTTAGGGAGAATGGGATTCTCTCGAAGTGGATTCCGTCGGGTACACCACAATTGAATGGTGTTTCAGAGCGTCGCAACCGGACTTTGATGGACATGGTTCGGTCTATGATGGGGTTACGGAGTTGCCGCCATCTTTTTGGGGATATACACTTGAAACAGCGGCATTGTTGTTGAACAATGTCCATTCAAAGGCAGTTGATAAGACACCATATGAGATATGGATGGGTAAGCCTCCCAAATATTCTTATATTAGAATATGGTGATGCCTTACTTATGTGAAGCTGGAAGTGGGAGATAAATTGGATAGTCAATCCATTGTATGTTACTTTGTGGGATGTCCAAGGAATTCAGTTGGATAATATTTCTATCATCCTCAAGAAAAAAGGTGTTTGTTTCTAGGAATACGACCTTTTTGGAAAAGAAATTTCTATTGGATAGAAAAGGGGAGATGATAGAACTCGAAGAAGTTCGAGAGACAACCAAAATTGAAGAACCCACACCCGAAGAGAAAAGAGAGGATATACAAGCTCCTAGAAGATCTGAGAGAGTCTCGAGACCACCTATGTGGTATAGTCTGCTTCTTGAAGAGGGCCATGATGAGCCTAACCATGGATGTGCTCCAAGAACCTTCAAGGAAGTGTTATCTGATGCTGATTCATCCAAATTGCTTGAATCTATGGAATCTGAGATGAATTCCATGCATTCGAACCTAAGTGTGGAATCTTGTGGATCCACCTGAGGGAACTGTTCGCATAGGGTGTAAATGGATTTACTAGAGGAAACTTGGGACGGATGGGAAGGTATTGACCTTCAAGGCGTGATTGGTGGCAAAAGGATATACTCAAAGACAAGGAGTTGACTTTGAGGAAAACCTTTTCTCCAGTTGCAATGTTCAAGTCTATAAGGATATTGCTTGCCATAGCTGCATGGTATGACTATGAGATATGGCAGATGGATGTCAAGATAGCCTTTCTTAATGGGGATATTAAGGAAGAGATTTACATGTCACAACCTGAAGGATTTACATCAATCGGAAGTGAGCATATGGTATGCAAACTACAAATATCTATTTATGTTCTAAAGCATGCATCTAGGAGTTGGAACCACAGATTCGGTAGTACAATCAAAGAGTTTGGTTTTACTAAGAATCCTGAGGAACCCTGTGTGTATATGAAGGTCAGTGGGAGTGCTGTGACATTCCTGGTGCTTTATGTTGATGACATTCTACTCATTGGGAATGATGTAGGGATGATGCAATCAACTAAAATATGGTAAGCGAGTAAGTTCTCGATGCAGGACTTGGGTGAAGCATCTTTTGTATTGGGAATACAGATCTATAGAGATAGATCAAGAAGAATGCTTGGTCTCACCCAGTCCACATACATTGATACCATCGTGAAGCGGTTCTCGATAGATGAGTCTAAGAGAGTACATTTACCAATATGTCATGGCGTGTCCCTATCCAAGTCTATGTCTCCCAAGACTGATGCAGAGATAGCGGCGATGTCATGTATTCCGTATGCATCCGCAATTTGTAGTATCATGTATGGGATGATATCTACACGTCCTAACGTGGCTTATGCACTAAGTGTAGTGAGTAGATATCAATCGAACCCTGGTCTTCTACACTGGAAAGCTGTGAAATACATTCTCAAGTATTTGAGAAGGACCAATAAGTTGTTCTAGGTCTATGGGGGTGGAGAACTGAAATTGGAAGGTTATACCGACTCTAGCTTCCAAAGCGATATTGATGACTCGAAGTCAACCTCTAGGTTCGTATTCATGCTCAATTGTGCTGCTGTCTCTTGGAAGAGTTCCAAGCAAGACAGTACTGCGGATTCCACAACTGAGGCAGAATACATTTCTACATCAGCGGCAGCAAAGGAGACTGTTTGGATAAGGAATTTTGTCCAAGAGTTGGGCGTAATTCCTAATGGAGTTGCTCCTGTCCCGGTGTTTTGTGACAACACGAGAGCTATACCTCAAGCAAAGGAGCCAAGGTCTCATCAGAAATCTAAACACGTATTGAGAAAGTACCACATCCTCGAGAGATTGTGGAATGAGGAGAAGTGTCGATTGACAAAGTCGGCTCCGCGGATAATTTTGCTGATCCACTAACTAAGCCTTTACCTGGACCATTATTCGAGATGCATCGCGAATCGATGGGTTTGAAGCATACGGGTAGTTGGCTCTAGTGCAAGTGGGAGATTGTTAGAGTAGGCGCCCGTCGAGCCAAGTGTTGGCCGAGTGTTCACATTGAAACTCTATGTATAAAAGATCTTTATTTTAATAATATTTGAAATTATTGTTTTGACACATCTTTATCTGTATACTCATTCTATTTGCATAGATAAAATCCTTGAATATAAAAATAGTAGAAAGAATATGAGATGCTCATACGATGAGTATCATGAAACTCATATTTTCAATAGTGTATATTCTAAACAGTTCCTAGTCGATTTAGCCGCCGCTAAGAAGGATATAGTCCGCTCGAGTTTGAGACTAGTATCTGCGATGTGAGTACCATGTTTCATTGGTAGGGGACATTATGATCTCCGAACATGCAGATAGGTGCTCCTTGTAGAGTGCAACGAGCAACCCTCCGTAAAGGACTTTCCAAGTGGTTCTCACTTATCAAGAGGAAACGTCCCAGTGTATGGTTATACAACATTAGTCCTTATGATCCGGGACAACATTGAGACTCTATATGTTAGCATTGCACTTTGACTTGTTTACCGACTCTCATGGGGTCATCAGGTGGCAAGGTTGGGTGTTTTGTCGAAACATATAGAAGTCGATGCATCGTAGTCGGGAATTCACCGCTTACCTTCGGGTATGGATATCCTATGTGATCTTATGTATATGTAGTATGAAATATCTGATTCGAGTATGGTGGTAATTATGAAAGGTGTTGCGACTTTGATTGTTGCACTCCCAAGAGTAGATTGTCCACAAGTAGTATAATTCGGCGAGTCAGAATATCGTATCCACAGGGAAGCTAAGGTAATTACAAGTCCACTACAGTGTCTTTTTGGTTTTTGTTTTTTTTCTTTTAATGGTTTGAATCTTTAATTGGTAATTTTTTATTGTTCTAATTTTAATTTAAGTAGAGATTAAAGGATCCACTCTTGGTATTTTAATAAAGTTAACATTAATGAACATTATTGAAATCCACTTAATTAAATGGTTCCAATATATATTAAATAATCATATTTATATTATGTTATATATTATTATTTTATAAGTATATAATATATACCAGAACTTGTAAATTTTGTCAAGTATTTATTGTGCTATATATATATTTGTAAACACTAAATCAAGGTTCCCACTTTAAATGGTTGCTAAAACCAAACAAACATTTAAATGGTACCAAGAAATTAATATTATGATATTAATATATAATAAATCAAGTCATCCTACTTTAAATGGTTGGTAAAACCAAACAAACATTTAAATGGTACCAAGAAATTAATATTATGATATATTCATATATAATAAATCAAGGCATCCACTTTAAACGGTTGGTAATACCAAACTAACATTTAAATGATTCCAAAAATTTAGTGTAACATATAGCAACAATAAATCAAAACTCCCACTTATAAGTAGGGTATAATAATACTTAAATAAATAAAAATAACATAAACAATAAATAATTATTAAATAATATAAAACATAGATTCTTACTTCTTAATAACCTTATTATCATGCCGAGAGTTTCACATTTTCATCTCAACTTTGGGAAGTTAGTTACTCATTATTCATAGTGTAAAAATTTGAATATGAATTTAACATGCTAATTATATTTAAATGAAGAAATAAAGGAAAAAAAGAGAGAAATATTATGAACTCAAAGCTTTGTTCATAAAATGAGGGATATCTCAATACATTACAATGCACCCCTATTTATAGCCAAATTTGGGGAGATGTCCACAAATAAAATATTATTTTTTTACGCATAAGTCTTCATTGGTATTCCAAAAGATTAATATTTTAATACACATCACTTTTGAAAATCTTCCCATCCGAATTTTCTTCTCCACATAAAACAAAACATGTAGAAATCCGAGTGGTTTGAATTGTGGTATTTTTTTTAACCATTTGACCAAGTAATTTGAGAGATATGGTCAAAATGCTAGAGCATTGTAAAACTGCCACTTCTTTGGTAACTTTATTTGTTGCTTAATTTGATCTCACTTGTGTGAAGATTTTTATCTCATGCTTACCACCAATATTGTAGATATTAAAATCAACTTTCTACAGGTCCAATAATCATCTTAATCCCATTTGCAACGCCAAGGTTATTCTTGTTTTATCGAACCTGTAAAAAATAGTAAAAACTTATAATTACACAACAACTTATATTTTATACAATTTATTATAAAACATATAATATTTAAACATTTAATAAAACAAAAACTATAAATTTATATTATAAAACATTTAATTAATATATAATTTTTTATCTTTATCACACTCACCAACCAGCTTATTGCTACTCTCTAGCAATTTAAGCGTTAATAGTAACACAAAACATATTGATTAATTTAAATAGAAATGTAATAAGAATTATCCAAGTGTTTAAATTAAATTTGAAAACTGTCAAAGTTATATCAAGATCATTATAATTATAATTTATGAAATAATCTGAACTGATCAATTCAAAGCTTATTTTCAGGTAGTTAAATGTACATGGCCTTCAGAAATTCCTAGTAAGAGTCTCAACTCCATATCCTCACAGATTAATAAGTGTTTCAATTTATGGGAATGATTTCTCTCATGGATTTGGAATACAGATAAATGCTCAGGAAAATGATTTATAGAATGCAGACAGACAAACGAGCCAAACTAATCAAAAGATAGAAAATCCATTGATTCAAAATCCAGTTGTTCTTATTATATATTTTTTCTTGATTTTTTTTATCATGGAATCAGACTAAGTTTAAGCTTCTTGACCACATATTTATTTAATTTGTACAATGTATTTCTCTCTTTCTTTCTTTTTTTTCTTTTTTATTTTTATTTTTATGAGAGATAAATGGGTCACAGCATATAAATTAAAAATTAAATAGATCTTCAAAATCTTTCTTTTTTTTCTTTTTTCTTTTTTTTTCCAGGAAATATCATTTTTTTTCCAAAATAAGAACTCAAGATCTAATCAATAGATAGCCTCTTTGATGATCAATAAAGGCTCGCAAGCTGTTTTCTCAATCCTCTCCACTCACTCAAAAAATATTTGTGAGTTTAAAAATTTTAGGCACTCTTATAAGGTATATCTTGGGCCATATATTTTAATAACTGATTTTATCACAATGGTTAATCATTCAAAAAGATTTCATAAATCATATTTTTATAGTGATCAAAATATTAAAATTGACTTTTTTTTCAAATAAAAATTTAAACATCCTTAGATAGATTATTACAATTTCTAATCTAAACCTTTCAAACATGTAATGTATGATATTTTTTCAAAAATTACTAAGATACAAACAATAAACATGTTTTTATTTTAAAATAATTTTTTTAAAATTTTTTTTAAAAGTTTTTAAGTTTGTTCTTCTCCTAATCAGAATATGACATTTTCCCTAATATCAAAATAACTTTTAATAAAGATTACATAATGAAAGAGATATCACCTGGAATTTTATTGAATATAACAAACTGAAACAAACGCAAACCAATCCACGATTTTTGAATCAATGATCCAACTTTCTTTTCTTACTGCTTGATTGCGACCAATTGATATTTGTTATCATCGGATCAGGCTTATGAACAAAAGCTTCCAAATCATCAATTAATTGGTCGGCAATCGAAGCACAGATGAGCATCCGTCGTGAATTTTCTGAAATGAAATTATGTTCCACAGCTTTATCAAGAAATGTCAACAAACTATCATAATAATTATTAATATTCAACAAGCCCACATGTTTATTATGGATATTAAGTTGTGCCCAAGAAACAGTGTGAAAAATTTCTTCTAATGTACCAAAATCACCTGGTAGTGCGATAAAAGCATCAGAATTTTCAATCATTTTGGTGATTCTTTCATACATAGAAGAATCTTTTAATTCCTCCCCAATCGTAACACCTGTAATATTTCCTTCAGCTAAAGCTGTAGGAATAATACCCAAAACCTGACTACCTCCAAGATGAGCAGATGTTGAAACAGATCTCATTAACCCAATATTATCCTCCCTCATATACCAAGTAAATTTTTCTCTCAGCCCAATATCTTTCCAAGATTATTCACTGCTTCTACAAATACTTCATTTTTTCCAGGACTCGACCCACAAAATACACAAATATTTTTCAATGTTTGTGCAGAGGATCCAACCATGTTTTTACTTTTTTTTTGGTCTGGGAAAATAGAGAGAAATATGAGAGATTTTACAGGGGTAATATGTTATCATGACAAAACTATGGGTCATAGCTATAAGCAGAATAAACAGTAAAAATAATAATGACACACATGCATATAAACAGTAGTGTGATTGTGGCTCACAATTTTCCTCTGGCTTTACGTCTAAAAACGGCTTCAACGCCTTCTATGAGTCGAGAATATGCTTCCCATCCAATTTTCTTATAAATTGGCAAATAGGGTCTTTTTTAGTTGGATTCCCAAGACTATGACGCTCATCTTGAAATTGTTTCCATAAATGGAGAAGTTCAATATACACGTGTCCACTAGAATGCGTCTCAAAAACCAATAAGATGTTATCTAAAGACTCCTTACTCAGCCCATTCTTAATGAAACCAATTTTATCTTCTCTGTTATTGGAAACACATCCCAAAGATCTGCATCGTTTGTCACAAGTCCATCTTGCACACTTATGACAAACCCCTAACCTTTTGGCCCTTTGTTTTTTCGCACAAGTGCTTTTTCCTAATCCAGGCAAATACCGAATGAGCAATGATTGTGGAACTTCTCCTCCTAGTCAGACCTTAGCTTCTATTACAAGACGAATATCTTCTGGAATTCCTTTTTTCATTAGCAATTTCAATCTTTCACACCTACCTGCATAAATTTTTCTTCGAACATTTTTAGAAACAGAGAGAAAATATTTACAAATTTTTAGAGATTTTCATCCATTTTGAAAAGAAAAGAAATGATTTTTTTTTATTTTTGTATAAGCAATTGTGAGAAACTGATTTAACCGACTATGGGAGTCACGCAATACCGTTATCCGCCATTTAACCGGGAAAATAAAAAGATTAAGGAAACCTGAAATAAAAACAAACAAAATTAAATGCAAAATAAAAATTTAAGGATTAGGAAGGGAAATAAACTCTTCTTGAACGATTTCATTTTCTAAAAATGGTTTAAGCCTTTGTCCATTTACTTTAAAAACATCACCATTTTTAGGATTTTCAATATCCACAGCTCCATAAGGATACACATGCTTTACAACATATGGGCATGTCCATCTTGATCGTAAGTTTTGTGGGAATATGTGAAGTCGAGAATTATAAAGCAAAACTTTTTTACCAATCTCAAAAGATTTTCTAAGAATTGTTTTATCATGAAATGATTTGATTTTTGCTTTATAAATCCTTGAATTCTCATACGCATCATTTCTGAGTTCATCAAGTTCATTAAGTTGCAATTTGCGCAATTTGTTGCAATCATCCATGCTTGAATTAAAAGTTTTGATCGCCCAATAAGCTTTATGTTCCAATTCCACATGCAAATGACAATGTTTTCCGTAAACCAACCTATAAGGAGACATATTCAATGATATTTTAAAAGCTCTTCGATATGCCTAAAGTGCATCATTAAGTCGCAGAGACCAATCTTTTCTATTTGAGTTAATAGTTTTTTCCAAAATTTTCTTTATCTCCCTATTAGCTAATTCAAATTGTCCATTTGTTTGAGGATGATAAGGAGTAGTTACTTTGTGAGTAATACCATATTTTTCATTAATGAAGCAAATGGTTTATTAACAAAGTGAGTTCTCCCATCAGTTATCATGGCTCGAGGAATTCCAAATCTACTAAAAATATTTTCTTTCAAAAATTTGATGACGATTTTATGATCATTTGTTCGACATGGAATTGCCTCTATCCATTTAAAAACATAATCAACTACAACTAAAATATACAAGTATCCAAACGATGGTGGAAAATGTCACATAAAATCAATTCCCCAACAGTCAAAGATTTCAATTTCAATGATAGGATTCAAAGGCATCATGTTTTTTTTTGAAATCGCACCCAATTTTTGACAATTTTCACAGATTTTGTGGATATCTTTAAACAAAATGGGCCAATAAAATCCACACTGCAAGATTTTTGCCAGCCGTTTTCTTTGAAGAAAAATGTCCTCCGCATGCTTCTGAATGACAAAATTTAATGACACTACTTACCTCATTGTCGAGTATGCAACGTCGAAAAATTTGATCTGGACAATACTTGAACAGTTACGGATCATCCCAATAAAAGTTTTTTACCTCATTCAAAAATTTTCTTTTATCTTGGGAACTCCATTGCGGTGGCATTTTTCCTGTCACAAGAAAATTTACTATGTTAGCAAACCAAGGTGTAGTAGTAACTGAAAATAGATGTTCATCAGGAAAATTATCGTTAATTGGTATCATTTCACAAGATGATCATGTTACTAGCCTCGATAAATGATCGGCTACAACATTTTCGGTTACTTTTTTATCTTTGATCACAATGTCAAATTCTTGGAGCAACAAAATCCATCGTATCAGTCGTGGCTTTGCATCCTGTTTGGTCAACAAATATCTAATAGCAGAATGATCAATGAACACAATATTCGTTGATCCAATCAAATAAGAATGAAATTTATCTAATGCAAATATTACAGCAAGTAGTTCTTTTTCAGTTGTGGAGTAATTCATTTGAGCATTGTTTAAAGTTCTACTTGCATAATATATCACGTAAGGCTTACCGTTTCTTCTTTGACCCAGTATTGCACCGACTGCATAATCACTCGCGTCGCACATGATTTCAAATGGTAAAGACCAATCAGGAGGTTGCATGATAGGAGCTGATGTTAAATGTCGAACGATTTTATCAAAAGCATTTTGACATTCTTGAGTCCACTCAAATGCAGTGTCTTTTGTTAAGAGGTTACAAATGGGTTTAGAGATTGAACTAAAGTCCTTTATAAACCTTCTATAAAATCCAGCATGTCCCAAAAATGAGCGAATTTCTTTAATGGTTTTTGGAGGGGGTAAATTGGCAATGACATCAACTTTGGCTTTATCACCTTCAATTCCATGAGATGACACGACATGTCCCAAAACAATCTCAGAAGTAATCATTTAATGACATTTTTCCCAATTTAAAATAAGACCTTTTTCCTCGCATCTTTTTAAAACTTTTTCCAAATTTTCAAGACAATTATCAAATGTATTCCCAAAAACAGTTAAATCATCCATGAAAATCTCCAAACAATTTTCAACCATGTCGCTAAAAATGCTTAGCATACATCTTTGAAATGTTGCTGGGGCATTGCATAATCCAAATTGCATCCTTCTAAATGCAAATGTTCCAAAAGGACATGTGAATGTAGTTTTATCTTGATCTTCGAGTGCAATGGGAATTTGGTAATAACCTGAATATCCATCAAGAATAAAGTAGTATGGATGACCCGCTACTCTTTCTAAAATTTGATCCAAAAATGATAATGAAAAATGATCTTTTCTAATGGCATCATTTAATTTTATATAATCAATACACATCCGCCAACTAGATGGGACTCGACTTGTTAGCAATTCACCTTTTTCATTTTTTATCACTGTGATGCCAGATTTTTTTGGAACTACTTGTGCTGGGCTTACCCACTTACTATCAGAAATAGGGTAGATATTCCCAACATCAAGTAGTTTGAGAACTTCAGTTTTCACAACATATTTCATGTGTGGATTTAATCTCCTTTGTGGTTGTTGAGATGTTTTTGCATTTTCTTCTAAGTGAATTTTGTGAGTGCAAATTAGTGGATTAAAACCCTTGAGATCTTTTAGTGTCCAACCAATTGCATTTTTATGTCTTTTAAGCATATCAACTAATTTACCTTCTTGATCACTTGCTAGTTCTGAAGAAATTACCACCGGATATGTTTCATCTTCTCCAAGAAATGCATACTTCAATTCTTCTGGCAAGGGTTTTAACTCCAACATGGGTGGTTCGTCTTTGTTCTCATATTGTGCCTCAAATTCTTTCTCTGATCCTGGTAACGAGTGATACCTGATAAAATTATCAAGATTAATTTCAATATTTTCTTTAACAGTTTCAATTGAACAAATATCTAATTGATCACGGGTACTCCCTTCTTGAATGTTTTCTTCCACAAGAGTTTCAATAAGATTTTCATCTTCACTTTCATCTCCTTTGTCATGTGGTTGCTTACAAAGATTAAAAACATTAAGCTCCAAGGTCATGTTACCAAATGACAACTTCATTATTTCATTCCTGCAATTTATAATAGCATTAGAAGTTGCTAAAAATGGACGACCCAGAATTACAGGAATTGCATTACAAGCTTCGATAGGTTGTGTATCTAAAACTATGAAATCGATAGGATATACAAAGTTATCAACTTGGACCAACACGTCTTCTACCATACCTCTTGGCACTTTAACAGATCTATCGGCAAGTAAAAGTGTTACCGAAGTAGATTTTAACTCGCCTAGATTGAGTTCTTGATAAACTGAATATGGAAGTAAATTCACACTAGCTCCAAGATCAAGCAAGGCTTTCTTCATCTTTCATTCTCCAATAATACATGAAATAGTAGGACAACCAGGGTCTTTGTATTTCAAAGTATTATTATTTTGAATGATTGCACTTACTTGTTCTGTTAAAAATGCTTTCTTTTTCACATTCAATTTTTTTTCATAGTGCACAAGTCTTTCAAAAATTTGGCATATGGTGGTACATGTTTTATTGCATCTAATAAAGGAATATTAACTTTTACTTGTTTAAAAATATCATATATATCAGAATTTAAATTTGATATTTTTGTATTTTTCAATGCATGAGGGAATGGTGGTGACACTGTCTGTTGAACCTCCTCTTCGCAAGTTATGGGTTCCACTTTCTCACCCTTTGGAGTTGATTTATCATCATCTTCACAAGGTTCAAGAATGGATTTTTCCACAACCTTACCACTTCGAAGGGTAATAACATATTTTACCTTATCCATCGGTTGAGTTCCAGAAGTTCCAGTTTGTGAATGATGATCCTTGGGATTAGGCTGTGGTTGTGAAGGAAATTTACCTTTTTCATGAACATTAAGGGCAGATGCAAATTTAGCAATAGTATCTTTCAAATCTGTCATGGTTTGAGCAGTTTGCGTATTGATAGACTCTGGCTTTGCAATGAAAGAATTCAATATATCTTCCAAGTTCCTTTTAGGTGGAAGAACATAGTGTGCATAATTTTGAAATTTTTGTTGATTTTGGAAATGTGGTTGTGAAAATTGTGCAGCATTATCATTCCTCTAACTAAAATTTGGATGATTTTCGCCAACCTGGATTGTAATTTTGAGAAAATGGTTCAAAATTTGGCCTTTTGAAATTGTTCAAAACATTAGCTTGTTCATGGAGACATTCTTAAAAGAGGGCAAAGTGGGACAATCTTTTGTAAAATGATCACTTGTATCACAGATGTGACACGCAATTTCTTGAACAGATTTTAATTGACCATTCTTTTTCAATTCAAGTGCCTCAACTTTTCTTGCCAAAGAGGTAAATCTAGCTTGGAGATCATGTTCATCTTTGAGGGTGTATATACCTCCACCAGATGTAGGAGATTGAATCTTGTTTGATGGTTTGATTGTACCTATAGTGTCCCAATTTTGAGCATTTTCAGCTAATGAATCGAGATACTCAATTGCCTCGTTTGGATCTTTATCTTCAAATGTTCCATTACACATAAATTCAACCATTTGCCTATCTTTAGGTGTTAAGCCTTCAAAAAATTGAGAAACAACTCTCCAAATTTCAAAACCATGATGTGGACAAAGATTAAGCAACTCTTTGTATCTATCCCAACAATGATAAAAAGTTTCTTCTTGTTTTTGAGTGAAAGTGATGATTAGCCTTTTGAAAGAATTTGTTCTATGAGATGGAAAAAACTTTTTCAAAAATTGTTGTTGCAATTCATCCAAAGTTCGAATGGATCCCGATCTAAGATTTTGTAGCCAAGTTTTAGCTTTATCTTTTAAAGAAAAAGGAAAAAGCTTAAGTCAAATGGTGTTCATGCTACAATTTAGATCATTATATGTGTTGCACACTTCTTCAAACTCTCGTAAATGCATGTATGGATTTTCAGAATCTAAGCCATGAAAATTGGGTAAAAGTTGGATAATACCAGGCTTAAAATTGAAATGAGATGCATCATGGGGAAAAACTAGACATGAAGGTGCACTAATACGTGTAGGATTCATGTGATCTCTAAGTGTTCTTCGTCTATCATGATCATGTTGAGATTGAATTTCATCTTCATTTTCTTGGATGGGTTCTTCCGCCATGTTTTGTAAAAATAAAGGGTTATTTCGAATGAGTCGGCCACTAAGTGTACGTAACCAAATACTCATGCAAATGCAAATGCAAAAGAATACAAACACACAAAAGCAATAAAAATTCAAATAAAGAAAAATAAACTATAAACAAAATTAAATAGACTTGAAATTAAATTATACTTCCCCGGCAACGGCGCCAAAAACTTTTTGCGACTTTTATTGTTGCACTCCCCAGAGCAGATTGTCCACAAGTAGTATAATTCGGTGAGTCTGAATATCGTATCCACAGGGAAGCTAAGGTAATTACAAGTCCACTACAGTGTCTTTTTGTTTTTTGTTTTTTTCTTTTAATGGTTTGAATCTTTAATTGGTAATTTTTTATTGTTCAAATTTTAATTTAAGTAGTTGAGATTAAAGGATCCACTCTTGGTATTTTAATAAAGTTAACATTAATGAACATTATTGAAATCCACTTAATAAAATGGTTCAAATAGATATTAAATAATCATATTTATATTATGTTATATATTATTATCTTATAAGTATATAATATATACCAAAACTTGTAAATGTTGTCAAGTATTTATTGTGCTATATATATATTTGTAAACACTAAATCAAGGTTCTCACTTTAAATGGTTGTTAAACCAAACAAACATTTAAATGGTACCAAGAAATTAATGTTATGATATTAATATATAATAAATCAAGGCATTTACTTTCAATGGTTGGTAAAACCAAACAAATATTTAAATGGTACCAAGAAATTACTATTATGATATATTCATATATAATAAATCAAGGCATCCACTTTAAACGGTTGGTAATACCAAACTAACATTTAAATGGTTCCAAAAATTTAGTGTAACATATAGCAACAATAAATCAAAACTCCCACTTATAAGTAGGGTATAATAATACTTAAAGAAATAAAAATAACATAAACAATAAATAATTATTAAATAATATAAAACATAGATTATTACTTTTTAATAACCTTATTATCATGCCGAGAGTTTCACATTTTCATCTCAACTTTGGGAAGTTAGCTACTCATTATTCAAAGTGTAAAAATTTGAATATGAATTTAACATGCTAATTATATTTAAATGAAGAAATAAAGGAAAAAAAGAGAGAAATATTATGAACTCAAAGCTTTGTTCATAAAATGAGAGATATCTCAATACATTACAATGCACCCCTATTTATAGCCAAATTTGGGGAGATGTCCACAAATAAAATATTATTTTTTTACGCATAAGTCTTCATTGGTGTTCCAAAAAATTAATATTTAATACACATCACTTTTGAAAATCTTCCCATCCGAATTTTCTTCTCCACATAAAACAAAACATGTAGAAATCCGAGTGGTTTGAATTGTGGTATTTTTTTTAACCATTTGACCAAGTAATTTGAGAGATATGGTCAAAATGCTAGAGCATGGTAAAACTGCCACTTCTTTGGTAACTTTATTTGTTGCTTAATTTGATCTCACTTGTGTGAAGATTTTTATCTCATGCTTACCACCAATATTGTAGATATTAAAATCAACTTTCTACAGGTCCAATAATCATCTTAATCCCATTTGCAACGCCAAGGTTATTCTTGTTTTATCGAACCTGTAAAAAATAGTAAAAACTTATAATTACACAACAACTTATATTTTATACAATTTATTATAAAACATTTAATAAAACAAAAACTATAAATTTATATTATAAAACATTTAATTAATATACAATTTTTTATCTTTATCAAAAGGGGTTGCATATATTACACCATCGATGCAACTACGACATGACACATAGTATCGATTCTTTGACAGCTCTCGATATACAAATAATTGTCGAATCGGTCGGGATATATGAGATGAAGGGACCGTACTGTACGCTAACCATAATTGAATGGTTCTTGCAGGCACTATCATTTGATACCTAGGGAATCATGTAAGCGATGCTGCTAGGCGTTTAACATGATTGGTTGGGTACTATCAGACTTGAGTTATGACGTTCTTATTATCAATGAGTTGATAAATAAGAATAGAGCAACTGGGGTATGCTTATATAAGGACATCGTTAGTCCCGAATCACATTGAGATGTGAACCCACTGCTAGTTATATCAATGAACCATTGAGAGCCACACAAGTGCTAACTTTCTAGATCCCGTTGAGAAGTAAAAATAGTTCAATGCGTTGAACGGCTTATAAAGGAGTTTATAAGCGCAAGGAAAATTAGAAGTATGACTTCTATAAGGAGAATGTGACTTTAAATTTGAGGAAGTGTTCCTAAATTAAAAGTTGGCCAAACAAATAATGTATTTGAAAATTGTGATTTTCATAAACAATATTATGGACTAAATTAAATTAATTCAAGTGTTAAATTAATTAAACACTAGTGGACCTAGTAGAGTCCAAATAATTAAATTAATTCAAGTGTGGAATTAATTAAAAAACATTGGGCCTTGTAGAGCCCAATTAGAAATAATTATTAAACTATTGGGCTTTTGTAAAATCAAGTAAGGTTTAATTAGTCTCAAATATGTTTGAAACATTTAAATAAAAGTCCATGGGCCTTATAATTTTTACAAGCCCAAGTAAAAAAGCATGCAAGGGAGGTGAAGGGTTGGAAGCAACTTTTTCATTAAACATTGCATGGCATGCTCATGCACTTTATCACTTTTTCAAACACCAAGAAAACTTGTCCTCCCCTTCACTCCAAGCTAGATGGCTGAAATTTGTTCCCTATTCTCTCATTCATTTTGCTTCTTCAATTGTTGAAGATTGCACTCTCTTCTCAAAAGAAATATCCTCTAATTTTTCTGGTGCAAAATTAAAGGAGATCTTCCTTGTTGATGGTGGGCTTGATTTTGAGCAAAGAGTGCTCAAGGGAGGCTTGAAGTTTGTCTTGCCATTGAAGAGCTAAGTTGTTTACAACTTAGTTGGAGCCATCATCGATCTTTTAAGATTGATAGGTAATTTTTCTAAAACACTCTATGAATGTCATTTTGTGTTTTATTGTATTTGCTACACACTATAATTTAGGGTGCTCGGTTTTTCTTGCTTGAAAATAATTTTGAAACTTCCGTTGCGCAAGCGGGCACCTTAACCGTTCCCGTTTCATGTACATCTTGGTACCTCCTGGATGAATGGAATATAGAGATGCATGTGCCTCTGTCAGAATATCCTCTCTGATTGAATCAACACTAGGCACCCACATCCTTCACTACAAGAAAAATGATTTTCCGCAGCACGTCATCAACAGCGTGCATTAAAAGCACGCTGCGAATACTACTTTTAACGGCGTGCACCCATATGTGCGCTGCTAATATTGTTGCACTTGACAGTAATAACGGCGTGAATTAAAAGCACGCTGAGGATAGTAATATCCGCATCATGAATTTATGTGTGCTGTTAATAGCTGTAAATAAGCGGCAGTTTATTAAAAAAATGTCTCTATTAGCGACAGTTCTATTTCAACCGTCGCTAATAGCGACGTATTAATGGACAACCATCGCTAATAGTCGCAAATTGCCTATAAATATCGGATTTTTGTTCCATTTTTCGTCCACACCACTTCACAACACTTAAAATTTTTGTCTTTTATACGATTTTAGTTTCGATTTAGATACGTTTTTTTGTTTAAATTTTGGTTAATTTTTAAAGTGTTAGTTAATATCATGAGTATTGTTATCATAGTTGTATTGTAGTTTTTTTTAAAATTTTATTAAATTCTAAAAGTAAATTTTTTTTTATTTTTACGAAAAAATGTAGCGACGGTTTTGTAACCGTCGCAATATTTTGCGAGACGGTTTTGTTGCGACGGTTACAAAATCGTTGCTAAATATAACGACCATCGCTAAATTAGCGACATATTATAAAATGTCGCTAAATAAGCGACGGCGTCTTCGGTTACGAACTGTCGCGGATTAGCGACAGTTTTGTCAAAAACCGTTGCTAATTTTAGATGTACTATGAATATTAACGGCGTACATTGCACGCTGCAGATAGTTGTATTATATGCACGCCGATGATAATAGTATTAACAGCGTGCACATGTACACCGCGGATAATCTTGAACTTCAACGGTTTGCAACTTTGCAGCGTGCAACGTGCGCTGCGGAAAGTGAATTTGCGCGCTGCGAAAAGCCATTTTTGTTGTAGTGCTTCCTATGTACCTCACAATACCATCAGACAGAGTGTAGAGTACACTGCCCTTGGCTTCATCCTTCAGTCTCCATTTCTGTAACTGCTCGTCTGAAGACTGACCTCTATGGTCCGGTCTAGAAAAAAGACTGGACCGTTAGTGTTAGGATCGATTAGGGGGGTAATCATTGAGTTACAATAGCTCGATTCTTGAAATATTGAACACCGATAAATTAAATCGAGTTTGGTATTCAAACCAAGGGGAAAACACTCGAAATAATCCTTTGTAGAGACCAATTAAATATTTGGTAAAGCATTTAAAATATATGCAAGTTGAATGAGTATAAAAAGTATTTTAGTTGAAGCATTTTATCAAACACTTGGTATGCAATATTTTGGTATTTGAAGAACACATAAAATTCTTCAATAATGCATCTTTAAAAACAATGGAAATGATAAGTAAATGCAATACACAAATAGACACGAATTTGTTTATGGATGTTCGGAGACTTCAAATGCTCCTACGTCACCCCTTCTTTCCCTTGGGAAGGATTCACTAGAAGACTTTGATTTATACAACTACTTGTACAAACCCATTCAGCTAGGACTTACCCACTGCCTAAACTGAACTCCTATCACTTAAAATTGTAAGCAGCTCCTCACAATCAGCATATTGTTTAATGTCTCATTTGCAAAGACTATATACACAAGATTATTGTCTTTGTGCAAGACTCACTCAACTAATCTTTGAAGTTCAACACTCTTGTATATGTGTGTGATTGTGTGTGAGGAATTTATCCTCTACAGTGTGCATCTCAAATGTATCCTCACAAAAGGGTTTGTGCTCTCAATTAGCTAATATATTCATGCTAGCTACCCATGCTTTGAAACTACTTCAAAAGCTCTTGTTGATCTTCAAAATGTTGTATTTATGAGCCCCAACAATGATATATACGTTAGACACAAGAATATGACCGTTTGGAAAGTTTCTCTACTGTTTCTGAGATTGCAACGGTCAAATTCGTCTTGCTGGACATTTTCCCGACTGGTCAACTCTTGTCAACTCAACTGGTCGTTCAGTTCAACTGGTTCAGTTTCAGTTGGTTAGCAGCAGCTGGTTCAGTTCAGTTCAGCTAGTCCGCAGCTGGTTCACTAATCATTGAAGTTCAACACTCTTGTATATGTGTGTGATTTTGTGTGAGGAATTTATCCTCTACAGTGTGCATCTCAAATGTATCTTCACAAAAGGGTTTGTGCTCTCAACTAGCTAATATATTCATGCTAACTGCCCATGCTTTGAAAATACTTCAAAAGCTTTTGTTGATCTTCAATATGTTGTATTTATAAGCCCCAACAATGATATATACGTTAGACACAAGAATATGACCGTTTGGAAAGTTTCTGTACTGTTTCTGAGATTGCAACGGTCAAATTCGTCTTGCTGGACATTTTCCCGACTGGTCAACTCTTGTCAACTCAACTGATCGTTCAGTTCAACTGGTTCAGTTTCAGTTGGTCAGCAGCAGCTGGTTCAGTTCAGTTCAGCTAGTCAGCAGCTGGTTCAGTTCAGTTCAGCTGGTGTGCTGAAATCATCCTAGCTGATTTCAGTTTGTGCAGAACCAGTAACGTCATCGTCATTTATCAGCATCTTAAGCTTCGATTCAAATTTCGACTTCTGAAGATGATTTGTAGATCATCGTCTTAACTTTACAACGCATACTGAATCACTTCATTTTGATAACCTAGCTGAGATATATGACCAAAATAGCACAACTGCTCAAACCCAACTGATTGTTGTTGTAGAAACCGAAAAAAAAATCAATATGCGTAGTTATGTGCATAATTCCTATTATTTAATTTTAAATTGTTATTATTTTAAGAAATTGTTGATTTAATTGCATTTAAATCATTTACGTTATTTTTATGGATTTTAAATCGCGTATTTCAAATTTTAGCTTTTTAGATATATACGCGAGACCGGACCGGAGATAGGAAATCAGAGATGAATTTTATGATCCAAAAATATTCCTAAATTTATTCCGAGCTAAGAAATAATTTAATTTAATGAAATCAAGTGGATTTAAGTCTACTTTAATAAATTAATCACCAATTTAATTATAGGCTTCTTAATTCATCAAGATTATGCTTAATTAACCTTTTAATCAAGCTTATCTAGCCTAGGATTCTACTTCGCAAAACTTAAACAAATCCTACACTAATTGGCAGCCTACTCTCGGTCATATTCTACTCCACACAATCTCAACTTGACACCATTTAACTCCCCCAACAACAAGGAAACAAATGACAACCATTCAACATGCATGTCCCCCCAACTTGACATCAATAACTCACCCATGCACCACCTTATTTGACCACAAGCATTCACCACCTTCTTCATTCTCCCTAGCACGAAATATTAGAGATTTAGAAGCTCCCATTCTCACCCAAGACAGCAACAATAGCAAGGTGTCTTCATTTCCGTTGCCGTGTCTCCCGATCCGACGTATTGTGTTGTTTATCGTAAAAACAACTTAAGGTATGTATATATGGTTTCTTTGCTCTTCAATCAAGTCATATACTGATTTTTAAACATCACATGTACATGATTTAAAGGTAAAAACCGAAATTATGACAGCAACATTTCACAAAATTCTGCACAGATTTTCTCGGCTACCTTCATGCTTCACGTTTGGTATTGTTTTGTGATTTCAAGGGGTTGGTTCGATTCCAGGCACCCAAGGCTGCATCTAGGCATGTACTAGGGTGAGTTATGATCATTTTGGTCCATTAGTTTAAGCCCCCAACTCGCTGGATTCAAGATTTGACAGCAACTCCTCCATAGTTGCAAGTTGAGTCTCGAAATTCTGGTTTTTGGTTGTTCAAGGAGGTTCAAATCTTGGTTGGCTTTTTGCCCTGTAACCACGGTTAGGACCCGTCCTTAGCATGTCTAGGACATGACCAAGATGGCCTTTCATTCATGGCTTGGTTCATGGCCCCATCGGTTTTTAAAGCAAAACAACACAAGTGTCCCTCGGTTTCTATTTCTGATTTTTTGTGAGTGAGTTTCGGCTCTTGAAGTTTTGGATGGATCTTGGTTGGCTTTTAGCCCTTAACCTTGGTTCATACAACACTTCATAATGTCTAGATCGAGCCATGGTTGATCATATGACCACTGGAACGACACATGACAGTAAGCTATCCAAACAATTGCATGGTACATAATTTTTCTTTTTGTTCTCGGTTTGAGCTTTGTGTTGTCCTAGGTGTTTGGGTGGATTGTGTTTGGCCTAGTGCCCTTAGCCACGGTTCAAGCCACTCTTTAGGATGTTGGTAAAAGGCTCTGGTTGGTGGTTCAAGCCCCAATGGCCGATAGCCTTGTTAATGAAGCGATGCAAGCACAAGTGCTGCTGCTGCATTTTTTTGACAGCAACTTGAGCTTCGGTTCAGGAGGCTTGTTTGAGTTCTTGGTTGGCTTCTAGCCCTTAGCCATGATTCAAGCCACACCTTAGGATGTTGGTAAGAGGTTTTGGTCAGTTTCAAGCACCAATGACCATTAGCCTTGTAATCAAAGCGAAGCAAGCACAGCTGCTGCCGCTGGAATTTTACAGCAGCTTTGCTGCGGTTCAAAGGTCACGTACGAGTTCTTGGTTGGCTTTTAGCCTATGGCCTTGGACTGTACAGTACCTTATTGAGCTAGGAAGGTCAGGTTTTTGGCCGTTTATTATTTGGTTAAGTTTAGAGGTCGTACGAGAATTTACGGTGCAATGTGCCAAAGTGACTCTCGAAAGAACGTTTCATGATTTTAGCCTCCATGCACAATTTTCATGTATTACAGCCCTTGGTATATATTTTCCAGTATTTTAGGTGTATTTTGATCATGACTAAACGATGGTTCGATGTTGGTTC
Organism: Primulina tabacum; assembly: GCF_025594145.1. Classification (NCBI taxonomy): domain Eukaryota; kingdom Viridiplantae; phylum Streptophyta; class Magnoliopsida; order Lamiales; family Gesneriaceae; genus Primulina; species Primulina tabacum. Next base: position 31,242,738 of record NC_134554.1, read on the forward strand.
GGGTTGGTACGGAGTCATGGTTAGATACTAAGTTTGTTGGGCGTAATTGTCTCGTTTTTAGTTCGATTATGAGATGTTGGTCAAGTTGAGATTATTTGCATGTGTCTCATGTTAGAACTAGGTCACAGCGAGCCTGGAAACGATCCAACTCAATTGGTAAATTAAAACAGGATAATAATTATATTACGTGCATAAAAATATAAATTGCTTATTTTTGAGATATATGCGATATGTCTTGTGGCCACCTTACGCTTATGGGATTGCTTCACCCAGTATACTGTGGTTTAGTCTGATCAGACGTGCATGTTATGTTATGGGCCACTTGCGTAGAAACATTATCTCTACCAAAAATTACGATATGATATGTTATGACAGAGCTCTATCGAGCAAAGTTTTTACGTATGATTTTCAGATATGCACGTATTTATAATTACTCACGTTACGATTTTCACGTTACGCTTTACGGTATGATATTTTTACGTTGCATGCGATTTTATGATATATTTACTTGTTATTCACGATATATGCATGATGGGTCTTTAGACTCACTAGACTTGATTGATGTAGGTACTGACGATGCAGAGGCTGAGGGCGGGGACCAGTGAGTTAGCTTGGATCAGCGGTAGTACGAACCCGAGGACCTCACTGTTTAATTATTCAGTTTTATGTTCAAACTCTTGTTATAACTTTTATATATTTTAAGTTATTGTTTAAAACATTATTCAGTTTCCGCTGCTATGTTTATGTTAAACCGTTGGGTTATTTTACGAAAGTTTTTATACGTTGCAAGTTTATTTATTTAAAGGGAAAATTTTTAATAAATCCGAAAAATTATGAATACAAAATACGGGCCCTCACAGCTGTATTCGTGTGATCAGTTTGGTAATTCAACAATCAGTTAGGCCATGATAACATCCGATTTTTCCCAACTGACGTGAAATACAACTTGCTCCAAATTGAGTTTTCTGATCATTCCAGTTGGTGGATTGTCATTTGGATCATCCAGTTGAGAGATATCTTCCAAACACCGAAGATCGCCAGAAATTCAGTTTGTGCAGAATTCATTTCCAGTTTGCTTCTTGTGTTAATAACTTCAGACTTGAGTAAATATGTTAGAAACACAATAACAAGTTTTGTTAACATCAATATCAAGATTGCAAACTTGAAAAGTTCCAACAGTTAGATTAGACGGCTTAGGAGCTCTGCCCTTAGGATACACCTCTAAATCAAATATCTGAATCTCTGACTGAAGAGATCTATGTGCTGACATCTGTGCTACGACTGCAACTTTTCTGCTCAAGGCGTCTACCACAACATTAGCTTTCCCCGGATGGTAGCTAATTTCACAATCGTAGTCTTTCACTAACTCCAACCACCGTCTTTGTCTCATTTTCAGCTCTTTCTGCATGAAGAAATACTTGATACTCTTGTAATCAGTAAAAATCTGGCATTTCTTGACTTACAAATAATGTTTCCATAACTTCAACGCAAAGATAACGACGGCTAACTCAAGATCATGAGTCGGATAATTCTTCTCATGTACTTTCAATTGTCTGGAGGCATAAGCTATGACCCAACCATGTTGCATCAACACTACGCCTAACCCGAGCTTAGATGCATCGGTGTACAACACGAAATTTGTGGGGACCCGGACACTAATTCATTTTTAATCATCTTTGGGAACAATTAGATCAGTTAAATAAACAGGGTCTAATTTTTTTTAAAAAAATACAAATGCGGAAACGTAATGTAATCAATCTGATATACATATCAAAAGTAAAGTACATGTCTTGTACTCAATACATTAAAATCAAACTAGGGTTCAACCACTATATATCAAGTGCTGAAGCCTATCTACTTCTGCTCCGGATCTCCACGCTAACTTGTCCTCTCTCATCCTCTTCTTGACCCTGATCATGTCCCACCTGTTGTCATGCACACATACAAACACGACAACAGCCGGATAACTCCGGTGAGAATATAATCCCAGTATAAACAATGTGTACATGCAATCATATAAACAGCTATAAAAGCATGAAACATATATCAATAACATGTATCAAATCTGAAAGACATGAATTGATGTAAAACTGTAAATCAAACTCATGACTCGTCATCTCAGACTCGACTCATATCTAATCTAGAGATCCCGGTTCCTGGATATTACAATATACCGAATCTCCGCAATAGAAGTCAATCCGCTTCTATGCAACATCGATATAAATCAAACATCTAGTGTCTTGGCATATCCGCCAATAACTAGGCATCTCCGCCCTTGACTCAATACTCGCTTTGCTATAACTCAATAGACTAAGCATATCAATCCCATCAATTGCAAATATCAATGCAATAAATAAAGTATGTTGTTTTTGGGAAACTCAAGTCCAATCTGACTCGAGTCGATCTCCCGGTTAACATTGATTTATATTTTTCTTTCTGTTGATCTGACTCTGTCGAAGTCTTGAATTCAAATTTGTCAATACTCAATCTGGCAATGACAATATCGAGGAGTATAATATCAATACAACACTCAAATCGATACTGGATATAATCAGAACTCAATCAAATTCTGTTTCAACGGCAGTAACGGCACAATCTCAATATACCCATCAACAGATATCAATTCCCACACTCATAATCAATAACAATACAAATCTAATACCAAACCCCAATCAAATCAACTCTGAAAAATCATAACAATTTCATACGGTATCTGTTCTTCGATCCGGTTTTGATTATACGATGTTTACTATGTCAGGAACACCATATATGAATCATATCCGATTCCTTCAATATCATAATTTCAAATCATAACAAAATGTAATAAAACTTACGTACAGTTGAAGCCCTCATCGATAGGAACACAGAATCGAAGTCGGATTGAAATTCTGACGGGCGGATCTTGCACAAACTTCAAATTCCTAAAACAAAAGGCGTAAGGATTTCTGGCAAACTTTCCTCGGCCTTTTCTCGTTTCCTTTTCTGATTGATGAATGAATTGAAAGTTTTATATATATATCATGCATGGTAAGGGCAAGTGGCTTCCCCTTCACGCTGCACGTCTCGCGCATATGCGCGATCCTCCTCGGCGCATATGCGCGAGACACTATGTCTCGCGCGTAACATCACGGCAACTCGCGCATATGCGCGCCCTCACTCGGCTCATATGCACGAGGTTCTTTGCAACTCTCTGCCATCCTCGCGCATATGTGCGGGTTTTGATCTCGCATATGCGTGAGGTTCTCTGCCTACCTTGCGCATATGCGCCCGGCGGGGTCGCGCATATGCGCGAGGGCTCATCCTCGCACATAATTCCAATCTTCTTTTCGGCTTTCCCGATCTGATCCGTTTCGTCTATAATCACATCAATTTATCAACAAAACATTTCAGATTACGATAATCAAAATCTCAGGCATTACAAAATTGCCTTGCCCTGCTGGCATGGCTAGCACTGGCGTTGAAATAATAGTTTACTTCAACATATAAAAGCTCTTCTCGCATTCTCCACTCCATATGAATTTATCATTCTTCTTAGTCAATGAAGTGAGTGGCATTGCAATTGAAGAAAAAACCTGAATAAATTTCCTGTAGTAGCCTGCTAAGCCTAAGAAACTGCGGATTGATGACGCTTTCTTCGGCTCAACCCATTCCTTAACTGCTGCCACTTTGGCTGAGTCAACCTCGACACCACTGCTATATATTATATTACCCCAAAACGCTACCTTCTCCAACCAGAATTCACATTTACTGAATTTTGCAAACAATTTGCGACTCTGCAAGACCTACAAAACTGTACCCAAGTGCTGACTCTGCTCCTCTTGGCTCTTCGAGTAGATAAGAATGTCGTCAATGAATACTATGACTAGCTGATCTAGGTAGAGCTGAAATACTCGATTCATGAGGTCCATAAATATCGCTGGAGCATTCGTTAGTCCAAATGGCATTACTAAGAACTCGTAGTACCCATACCTGGTTCTGAAGGTTGTCTTATGAACATCTGCATCCTTTACCTTCAGCTGATGATACCAAGATCGTAGATCTATCTTAGAGAACACCGTGGCTCCCTACAACTGATCTAACAAGTCCTCGATCCTTGGTAGTGGGTATTTGTTCTTGATCGTTACCTTGTTTAGTTTTTGGTAATCGATACATAGCCTCATGCTCCCATCTTTCTTCTTTACAAAGAGTACTAGTGCGCCCCATGGTGAGAAACTAGGGTGGATGAATTCTTTATCCAAGAGCTCCTGAATATGCTGCTTGAGTTCTAACATCTCAGCTGGAGCTAAACGGTACAGTGTCTTTGAAATTGGCACAGTGCCTGGCATAAGGTCGATGGCAAACTCCACTTGTCTCTCTGGTGAAAGGCCTGTGACATCATCTGGAAAGACGTCAGGAAAATCTCTGACTACTGGTACCTCAGATAACGATGGACTGGGTACGTCCGGTGCGGAAACAATGCTGGCCAAGAAAGCCTGACAACCCTTATGAATAAGTCTCTGTGCTTGTATGCAAGAGATCATGCAAGGGAAACTCCTCCATCTATCTTACTCAAAGAGAAACTGCTCCATTCCCAAAGGTCTTATCAACACTGACCTTTTTTGGAAATCAATGAGAACTATGTTCTTCGTCAGCCAGTCCATTCCCAAGATAATATCAAATTCTGGCATCGGCAACACGATTAGATCGACATACACTAGGTGGCCTTGCAATTCGAGATCGATGTCTCTGACCAAGCTAGTAGCTGACAATTCTTCCCCTGATGGGACTAGTCATTGAATAGCTCACGTCAAGTCCAATAGACTTGACGTCCAGATTATTAACGAAGGTCTCCAAAATAAAAGATTGAGTGGCCCTTGAATCTATCAAGGCCTTCGTGGCTACCCTCTTAATGAAAATATTTCCTGAGAGACGTTGGTACAACACAAAACTTATATCCCAAAATTCTAATCTTAACCTCAAGTATAGTAGAAAAATCTCTACACAAATCACCCAAAAATACTAACTAGGGCACTAATAATCCCAAATAAAGATTCAAAACATGCATATCAAAAATAATGCAGTGTTGAATTAAATAAGTTACCAGTCAACAGGGTCGTATCTGGGTTCGCAACCTCTGCTTGCATGGCGAACACTCTACCTTGGGTCGGCTGCCTCCACTGTGGGCAGTCCTTAAACATATGGACGCTGGCTCAGCATTCAAAGCTTTTGCCCAATCCCATTAAACAATGTCCCAGATGCTGACGGTGGCACTTCGGGCACACTGGGTACTCACCGGGCTTCTGTGGAGGCTTCGGTTAAGGAATAGGACCCCTTACCTTTCGGCGGTCCCTGAAATGGCCTCTTTCCTTGTTGTCCATGGAAAGGCCTCTTAAACTGAGGTCGCTGATGTTGTTGCTGTTGAGGTGCCTGATAGGGCCTCTTGCCCTGCCTATCGACCTCAATGTCCCTCTGGTCCTGCTCTGCCGCCAAAGCTCTCGACACGGCCACTGCATAAGTCGTAGGACCAGCAACTCAAACATCATGGCACAAGATCGGCCGCAACCCATCCACAAAATGCCTCAGCTTCTCCCGGGCATCGTTTGAAATTAGGGGCACAAAGTGACACCCCCTCTCAAACTTCATGACGAAGTCTGCCACGCTGCTGTCTCCCTGTCGCAGCGCCATGAACTCCCTGGTCAGGCGGGAGCGTACTTCTTCAGTGAAGTACCTAGAGTAGAAAACCTCCTTGAACCCAATCCACGTCACTGTTTGTAAGTTCACTGACACCGATGCTCTTTCCGACCAAAGTTTGGCGTCTCCTGTCAGAAGGAATGTGACACACCTGACCCTGTCTGCATCTTGCAGCTCAATAAACGCAAAGATTACCTCGATGGACTTAATCCATTCTTCCGCTATCATCAGGTCAGTAGTCCACGAGAACTCTTTCGGATCCATCCTCCTAAACCTCTCGTCAACTGCCTCTGGTCTGGGACTCGCCCATATATCCACGGTAGCTTGGTTCCCCGCAAGCTGTGCCAAGAACTGAGTCATTCCTGCAAGCATCTGGGCCTGCAGTATCTGGGGGTGGACGAGGAGGAATGACCCTCTCCCCATCCTGGGCTTCCCTATTTTCATCGTCTCCTTCACGCATAATCCTACGTCTGGGAGGCATATTGTTCCAACATTTACTCAACACGTAAACCCAACATGCATGAACATAATACTAATATCATAAGATGCACGTAAATTGAACTCAAACATGCACATGCTGAAATCATGGTTGGATACATATTACATGAATGAATTTAAAATTTTAAAACTTACAGACTTGAGGTGTGACTTCGTGAGCTTCTCGCAACTGGCAATAGGAATAACCCTTTACAAGAACACCTGCTCTTGGAACATCTACTCGTTTTAAAATTCGGAAAATATTTTTTTTTCAAAAAAAGCTCTCGTTTGGAAATAAACATTTAAATAAATTGCATGCATGTAATCCTACGTAATAACATCATTTAAAAATTATCTTGAGCATTTGCCAATAAAAATATAACGGGGTAAAAACAAGAGAAAAATCCTAAATCCAACAGTAAGATAAACCAGTGTAAAAATACTTGTATCCTCTCAAAACACGAAATCATAATAGTGCGGAAAATCATAGGTCCTCGGGCCGTGTCGCCCACCAGGTCCACTGACTCAGAGTCCAGCCCCTTCAGTCTCCTCGACATCGAACTCACCTGCATCACACACGCCTAGTGAGTCTAAAGACTTGACACACCTGTACCATAAATAATAAATTCCTATACATAGAACCCAGCAGTGAAAAATATCATAATCAACATAGCTTTCATGAATTTTAAAAACGTAACGTAAACGTATCGTGGAAAATCATATTGTAACGTACCGTAATTTGAACTACTTAAAATTTGCAGAAAAATTTAAGATTCTCTTTAATAAAAGGCGAACCTTCAAAATTCGATAAAATAAACTGTTCATCCCGAAACATTGTTGCAACAACTGATCTCAAATGAAGTTTACTAAAAGTACTTGTTTAAAACTCATAATCGATAACATGAAATCAGAGTATTTTTGAACATTCGTAAAAACTTAAAACATGGCAGTCCTCGGGTTTAGCCTCCCGCTCAGTCCAAGCAAGCTCACAGGTCCTCACCCCTCGTCTCCTCAAATGCATCCTCACCTGTATCGATCAAGTCTAGTGAGTCTAAAGACTCAACACGTATAAACTGGAAGTAGCGAGTAATACGTAATAAAACCACATGCGACTTCAAAATAGTATATACATACTTGAACTTGAAAGTGCGTATAAATGCTTGAACTGACATACTTACATAGACGTGCCATAACGTGAAACTTTTCTTAAACATGCTTGCATACTTGTACATACATGAACATACATATACTTCATCATTTTGCGTAGAGGTATGTTTCAAAGCAAGTGACCCATGCATAATACGCCTGATCAGACTAAATCACAGTACTGGACTGACAGGAAAAAATCCACTGCCACATACATGAGATCCACGTTTATGCTTTAACAGGGTGGATTGGTCCCCGTTCATGCTTTAACGCTTTCCAATCCTGATCTAAACCCATTTATAATTTAACAGGTGGATTGGTCCCTGGTCATGCTTTAGCGCTTTCCAATCTCATACATAATTGGTCACAAGACATTTAGCATACCTCATAAACTTGAAATATTTTCTTTGCACGTCAAACATACTTACTTGGCGTTGAGGGATTCGTTGGATCTCGCTTGGAGCCGCTGCTGCACAAACTAACATGAATTTCACACTTAAATTTCATAACTTATACGTAGGTAATCGTACTCACCACTGAATCAAGTACTTAGCTTATGACATTCTAGATTACTCGGACTTGACCTCGTTTAATTGTCGTACTAAACCATGACATAAAATCCCAAATCGATCCCTAAAATATTTCCCAAGGACTGGAGTACACGGACCCCGTGCACCCCTCCGGGTCCGGGTCCGTGTCCATCAGTTGCACGGACAATGAGCGGCACCTGGCAGGCTTCTAGGTGGAGGGAACTATGAATGAACCGACCCACACGGGAATGAGAGGGATTCCGAGACTGTTCAATGTAATGGACTATACAGTTGAAGAGGGTTTAAAAGATTTGATTTGTACTACTCATATCACGAAGGTGCATCTTCTTTTCGGTAGCTCGTCAAATAAGAACTCCAAAGTTAATCGTGATTGACTTGGGGCAGTTTTGGGATGGATGACCTCCTTGAAAGTTTCCCAGGGTGCATGTGAGTGAGGACATAAGCACGCTGGAAAGACTCATCTTGATACAGTGAGGACAGTCGTCGAATCTGGGACGTTACAGTTGGTATCAGAGCAGTGTTCTTGTAAAGGGTTATGCCTACTGCCAGTTGCGAGAAGCTCACGAAGCCACACCTCAAGTCTGTAAGTTTTAAAGTTTTGAATTATGTTATGTATTAAGCATTAAGTCATGATTTTAGTATGTCCATGTTTTAAGTTCGATTTACGTGCATATTATGATATTAGTAGTATGTTCATGCATGTTGGGTTTATGTGTTCGGAAAATTTTGGGACAGTATGCCTCCTAGACGCATGATTAACCGGGAATCAAGGGATGAGGACAGAGATACTCGAGAGGATGGGAGAGACACTCCTCCTCCTCCACCCCCAGATTTGCAGGCTCAGATGCTTGCAGGGCTGACCCAGTTCTTTGCACAGTTTTCAGGGAACCAGACTGTAGTAGACACAGGGGCGAGGCCCAGACCGGAGACAATTTACGAGAGGTTTAAGAGGATGGATCCAAAGGAGTTCTCGGGGACTACTGACCCGATGATAGCCGAATGATGGATTAAGTCCATCGAAGTAATCTTTGCGTTTATGGAGCTGCATGATGCAGACAAAGTTAGATGTGCCACCTTCTTGTTGACTGGAGACGCAGGCTTTGGAGGGAAGGCGCGTAAGTGTCAGTGAACTTACAAATACTGACGTGGAATGGCTTCAAGGAGGTTTTTTACTCCAAGTACTTCACTGAAGAAGTACGCTCCTGCCTGACCAGGGAGTTCATGTCGCTGCAACAGGGAGACAGCAGCGTGGCAGACTTCGTCAGGAAGTTCGAAAGGGGGTGTCACTTTGTACCCCTAATTGCTAACGAAGTCCGGGAGAATCTGAGGCATTGTATGGATTGGTTGCGGTTGATCTTGCACCTTGTTGTCAGGGTTGCTGGTCCTACGACTTATACAGTTGCCGTGTCGAGAGCTTTGGCGGCAGGGCAGGACCAGATGGACATTGAGGTCGATAGGCGTGGCAAGAGGCCCTATCAGGCACCTTGTTTTGAGGAATCTTTGTAAGTCATTATGAAACTTAGGATTAAGTGGATATAAGTACTGGAATTAGGTTATCTATGGCTACTTGGGTTGTGTAAGTTTTAATTTCAAGTTTATGAAATAGGTGATCATAGGGGATATTGGGTGAAATAAAAACAAAAAGGAATTAGTTGTATTCAACATAAGTTACCAATGGTCGAATATTATGATTTTTATCGAGTAAGTTATCTAAAATCTTTATATGAGGATTCTAGAATTCTGTGGGTTATATGTTAAGTTGATTTATTAGAATAAGTATCATTAACAGGGGAAACTTATTAAGCTTTATACTTTCGAATGAATTAAGTATTGAGGATACGTCAAAGTTTGTACATTCGTTCCAATGAGGAAGGTTTAAGTGTCTTAGGCCTCAACTATAATGGAACTTGTGAAGGAAATAGTTTAAGCATGTGTTTGATGCTAGGAAGGTTTTATTATCTAAGCAGAATATCGATATTCTATATTTTGAGGGTTTTATGGATTAATGTTACTCGAAATTTAATATTAGCAACAATCTTTATTTGGGATGTACTTATAAATAGCTAAGTTACGTAAGTTTGGCGTCGTAAGATAAAGATTCGATTCAAGGATCATAGGTCAATATTATTATTGGGTTAAGATAAGGTTTAACTTTTGAGTGTAGTACCAAGGATAGAAGTTGATCAGTAACTTTTGGTACTAAGATTTCTTAGGTTGAACTACATAAATACTAATGTAATAGATCGAGGATCATTACGGGTATAGTATAAGGAAAGTAAGATACGATAAGTTTGAACCTCCATTTCTAATATTGAGAATTGTGAGAAAAGTCAGAATTCGAGGTCATAATAAAGTAAAACTAAGACAATATTCAGAACCAGGTATGGGCATTAAGAGTTCTTGGTGATGCCGTTTGGACTGACGAATGCTCCAGCAATTTTTATGGACCACATGAATCGAGTATTTCAACCCTACTTAGATCAGTTCGTCATAGTGTTCATTGACGATATTCTTATATACTCGAAGAGCCATGAGGAGCACAGTCAGCATTTGAGAACAGTGTTGCAGGTTTTGCAGAGACACAAGTTGTATGCAAAATTCAGTAAGTGTGAATTCTGGTTGGAGAAAATAGCATTTTTGGGTCATATAGTATCTAGCAGTGGTATTGAGGTGGATCCAGCAAAGGTGAAAGCCATTAAGAATTGGGTTGAGCCGAAGAGAATGCATCAGAGATCCGCAGTTTCCTAGGCTTAGCAGGTTATTACAGAAAGTTTATTCAGGGATTTTCTTCGATGGCAGTGCCACTCACCTCATTGACCAAGAAGAATTCCAAATTCGTATGGAGTGAAGAGTGTCAGAAGAGCTTCGATACCTTGAAGCAAGCTCTTATTTCGGCGCCAGTTTTAGCCATGCCATCAGGGCAAGGCAATTTTGTGTTGTACACCGATGCATCTAAGCTCGGATTAGGCGCAGTATTGATGCAACATGGTTAGGTTATAGCTTATGCTTCCAGACAGTTAAAAGTGCATGAAAAGAATTATCCGACTCATGATCTAGAGTTAGCTGCCGGGGTCTTTGCGTTGAATATTTGGAGACATTATTTGTACAGCGAGAAATGTCAGATATTCACTGATCACAAGAGTCTCAAATATTTCTTCACGCAGAAAGAGCTTAACATGAGACAAAGACGGTAGTTGGAGTTGGTAAAAGACTACGATTGTGAAATTACTACCATCCAGGGAAAGCTAAAGTTGTGGTAGATGCTTTGAGCAGAAAGGTAGCAATCTTAGCACATCTGTCGGTGCAGAGACCTCTTCAGTCAGAGATTCAGAGGTTTGGCTTAGAAGTTTATCCTAAGGATAGAGCTCCCAAGCTGTCTAATCTGACAGTCCAATCTTCTTTGCTAGACCGAATCCGTAAAGGACATGCTTCAAATGAGCAATTACAGAAATGGAGACTGAAGGATGAGACCAAGGGCAGTGTACTTTACACAGTGTCTGATGATATTGTGAGGTACAGAGGGAGAATGTGGGTGCCTAGAGTTGATTCGATCAGAGAAGATATTTTGTCAGAGGCACATACATCTCCAGTATTCCATCCATCCAGGAGGTACCAAGATGTACAAGGATTTGCAGATGCTGTATTGGTGGCCAGGTATGAAGCGAGACATCCGCCGATTTGTGTCTGAATGTCTCACTTGTCAACAGGTGAAGGCAGAGCATCAGAGGCCAGCAGGGATGCTTAAGCCACTTCCTATTCCCGAGTGGAAATGAGAGAATATCACCATGGATTTCGTGGTTGGTTTGCCGAGGTCAGTCAAAGGATCTAATGCCATTTGGGTTATAGTGGGATTGACTAACTAAGTCGGCACATTTCTTATCGGTGAAGACGACTTTTTCCATGACGCAGTATGCGGAGCTCTATATCAAGGAGATAGTTCGTTTGCATGGGATCCCAGTTACTATTGTGTCCGACAGGGATCCGAGGTTCACATCGTCATTTTGGAAGAGTTTACACGCAGCCATGGGGACGAAGTTGCAATTCAGTACTGCATTTCATCCTCAGACAGATATTCAGTCTGAGCGAGTGATTCAGATATTGGAAGATCTGTTGCGAGCTTGTGTGATAGATTTCCATGGGAGTTGGGAATCGAAGCTACCTCTAGTGGAGTTTACCTACAACAACAGTTTTCAATCATGTATAGGTATGGCTCCCTATGAAGCACTGTATGGAAGGAAGTGCAGATCGCCGATTCATTGGGATGAAGTCGGTGAGAGATCAGAACTTGGCCCAGAGATTGTTCAGCAGACTTAAGACGTGGTGGTCAAGATTCGAGATAGGATGAAGACCACCCAGAGTCGTCAAAAGAGTTATGCTGACAAGAAGAGGAGAGATCTTGAGTTTGCCGTAGGAAACCACGTATTCGTAAAGATAGCACCTATGAAAGGTGTTATGAGATATGAGGAGACGAGGGGTGGGGACCAATGAGCTGGCTTGGACTGAGCAGGAGGCTAAACCCGAGGACCGCCCATGTTTTTATGAATACTTTTATGCATGTTGTTTCAAATACTATGATTTTTATGAAGTGTTTATGATGTTTAAACGATTATTACTTTTGGCAAATTTGGTTGTGGTTGTTTTTATTGCAAATGTTTTAGACGAGAAATTTATTTTAATGCAAATTTGAAAGTTTATTTTGTATTTAAGAAAATTTTTATTTTTCAGCAAATTTCAAATAGTTAAATAGAACAGTACGTTACAGTTGGTATCAAAGCCGACCTCTCTTAGTACGGTGTGGTTCGGGGACGAATCAAGCGGAAGCTGGTGGGCATGTGAGGCCCGGGGCCGAAGAGGGCGGGGGTTGATCGCCGGTGCCATCAGTTGCACGGACAATGAGCGGCTCCTGACAGGCTTCTAGGTGGAGGGAACATGAATGAACCGACCCACACGGGAATGAGAGGGATTCCGAGACTGTTCAATGTAATGGACTGTACAGTTGAAGAGAGCTTAAAAGATTTGATTTGTACTACTCATATCACGAAGGTGCATCTTTTTTTCGGTAGCTTGTCACATAAGAACTCCAAAGTTAAGCGTGCTTGACTTGGGGCAATTTTGGGATGGGTGACCTCCTGGGAAGTTTCCCAGGGTGCGTGTGAGTGAGGACATAAGCACGCTAGAAAGACTCATCTTGATACAGTAAGGACAGTCGTCGAATCTGGGACGTTAAAAAAAGCATACTCGAAAAGAAGTGAGGACACGGACCCCGTGCCTTAGGTCCGTGTAGACTCTGTAAAAAGACACTTCGGAAGAACAAGGGCACGGACCCCGTGCCAGGGTCCGTGTAGGCTCGGTAATTGCAAACACATGAAAATTCCATACAGGTGGTGCTTAATATTCATAACTCGATTGAACGGACTATGGACCGACACCTCGAGACCCATCCTAGGATGCTACTACCTTGTTCCAAACCCATACGAACACCCCCAAACAACGACATCCAACCTATGACACAATACACAACTCAAAAAAACACGGAAGTTGACACCAAATCGTTTCCTACGTCTTCTAATGAATTCAAGTGCCTATCGACACTAACCTGCATACCAAATACAAACCCAACATCTTACTAACATATCTAAATGCAGCAATGATCACCCGTCGATCCCAACGAAGCCTGCAAACATAAAACTTCAAGAACACCTCAGTAACATAATTTTTCAGAAAACGCAGTTTGAGCAGTCCCACGAAAATGATCATAACTCACTCAATTTTTATCCAAATATTTCGAATTTTATATCAAATCGAAGGTATCAAAAATTTCTACGTTTCTTACGTTGAAAGTTTTCTCAAAATCACGACCTAAAAATCGCAGTTTTCAAAACAACAGTAAATTTCGAAATTTTAGATCCAAAAACGTTTCAAAATCGATCTAACATGTTTCTTCCCAAACCTTGCACATCATACATGGATTTTTACGCATAAAACAACGCAACACATACAATGACATGATCGATGCAGGAAAAATAGTATATACGTGCCTTTTGATATTAAAAAATACCGAAACGATGATACCAATGCGAGGAGGATGCGAGAGACGATCCGGGACGAACGTGGCGCTAAATTCCTTGAAGAAACTCTCGAAAAGGTACTGGAAAAGAAGGGGAGGGGCGGCTGCTCTCACTCTTGGGAAAGAACCCTAGTTTTCTTCTCTCAAAATAATAAAATATCTGAAAATAAAATGTGTAGGTGTGTGTTGTGTGTTTTGGTGTGTGTAAAAATGTGTAAGTGTGTGTGAGTATGTGAAACGTGTGTGTGTTTTAATTAGGAGTAATTAGTGCTAATTTAACTAATTAAAATGATAACAAAAGTTAACTCACACTAATTTTAAACAACTAATCAATTAAAAATAAATACACACTAATTTTATAAAATTCTTTTTTTTTTTAACAAATAAAATGCACAAAGCCAACTTTAAAAGTTTTAAAACTCTAAAATCCCCAAATAAATAATTTAGGCTTTAATAATGCTGAAACTTAACAAATTATTTAAAATGCCCCAAACTTAGTTTAAAATAAAATGCCCTACTAAAATTTTTTGCCAATATCGTCACCGGTCTTTATTCCCCGATCCCGCCTCGAATAATCGCCTGAACATGAAACTCGAGAAATATTTTAACGTGCATCACATAAACATAAATAATTTAAAATAATGAAATTTAAATAGGTCATGCATCACAAAAAAATCATTCTAAATTTAAATAAATGATTTAACAATTAAATAAATGCATGGGTTTTACGTGTACTGATTTTGGGCTCTACACATATCGTGTCAAATCATGTCATCTCATGTCATCATGTACGTGTCATAACAGCTCATCAAATCAGCATAAACTTAAACATTTTCTTTTAATTGAATTCAGTTCATTAGTTGTGACTTTCGTATCAGCTCTATCGATGGATCCATCTATAAAACCGTGGTACCTGGCTGCAGGGGACATCACCGACAGCATTACCCGCCCACTGAGCCCGGGCCTCAGCTCATCATATCTCATGTCATCGTATACATATATATCGTCAGTTACAACAAGATCACATCCTTCAAAAATATCATCATTTAATAAAAACATGTATATGCGTAACTTTTCCTTTAAACCAAGCATGCGACGTATTTATCATAATTGCGTAAAATCGTAAAAATGATGTATAAACATTTAAAATATCATATATTTGTGCTCAGGGCACTGCCAGGACCAAAACCTCACCCCAGGGGCGACTCACCCCAGGCGCAAAATGACCATTTCGCCCCTGGGAAACCAAAAATTATCGTTTCATCCTCGGACCTCTAAAATTGACCCGAAGTTTACCAAACTCATTAAAATCTCCCAAAACATATTTATAAGCGTTCCTAGACGTAAACTCGAGCCCATATTACAACTTAACCGATTCGTTTTAAAACTTGGACCGAGGTCCCGTTTTTAACCCGAATCGACTCGAAACTAAACAGAAATTTTTCCCAAATTTTACAATATCTTACAAACACTTAAAGCTCCTAAACCAAGGTAACCAAGCCCCTGAACTCACGGCTGAAAATTTCAGAACCTCACAAACTCTCGGCCAACCCCTTTCCTAAAATCCCATTACAACACATGGCCCCCAAACCATAATTCTTTCGGTCCTCCCTTCTACAACCACCTGTCCAACCATTAAACTTACCATTAGGAACCTAACTACCCTTCTAAACTAAGCCAAATCCAAGCAAAAGCCGCTGCACAGTCACGCGTATATAATCAGCCGAAACTATCACATCCCCCTCGATTCACGCCATCACTACAAGAAAAAAGGCGAAAGACAACGGTTTTAAACCGTTGTCGTAGGTCAAAAAAACTGTTGTTAAAGCCACTGTTGTTAAATGGTGCGATCAAAGACAACGGTGAAAAACCATTGTCGTAGACATCAAAGACGACGGTGCAAAACTGTTGTCGTAGGTCTTGTAAAACCGTTGTTAAAGGCACTGTGGTTAAAAGGGCGCGCTCAAAGACAACGGTGAAAAACCGTTGTCGTAGACGTTTAAAGACGACGGTGAAAAACCGTTGTCGTAGCATTGAAAAATCGTTGTAAAAAAAAATTTTTGCGACGATTTTTCTAAACAACTCCGTCGCTAATAGCGACGGTTTTATTATAGTAGTCGCTAATTAGAGACGGTTTGTATTTTGATTACCGTTTTTACGTATGATTTATGTCGCTATTGTTTTTCGTAAAATAAAAAAAATTACGGTTTTAATTTTATAAATCTAACAATCTTAATAAATTAATATATTTATAATCTTTAACACTTAACATTGAAGTTTAGTGAAAATCGTGGAAGAAAAAAGAAATTTATTGAAGAGAGAAATTTGATGTGGGAAGAAAATTTGTGAAAGTGAAATGAAAGAAGAGAGAAGACTTTGATGTGGGAAGAAAATGACCAAAGATGCGGGTATTTATAGAAAATGTGCGAGGGTTTGTGTGTAAACTGTCGCTAGTAGCGACAGTTTTTGTATAAACCGTCGCTAATAGCGACTACTATAATAAACATGTCGCTATTTGCGTCGGTTACCTATACCGTCGCTATAAGCAACGGTGTTTCAAAAAACCGTCGCATACATTAACTTAGCGACGGTTATTTTGTCGCTAATTTAAAACGTCAAGAATTTAAAAATGCGACGGTTTATAAACCGTCCCTAAATTAAATCGACGACGGTATTGAAGAAACCGTCGCTAATATGCGCAAGGGTTAAACAAAAACCGCCGCTAATCTTTGCGACGGATTTGTTTAAACCGTCGCTAAGTTTAAATTAGCGACAGTGCTTTATTAAACCGTCGCTAAATATTAACCGATTTTTTTAAAAAAATTAGAAACTACGACAACATTTTTTCAAAAACCGTTGTCTTTAACCAAATAAAACACTAAGAAACGACAACGTTTAAAAAACCGTTTTCGTAGTTAAAAAACCATTCGAAAGACAATGGTTTATTCAAACCGTTGTCTTTGACCCTTGACAGAATTTATATAGACAACGGTTTTTGAAAAAAAGTTGTTGTAGCCTAAAAAAATCATCCGAAAGACAACGGTTTTTAAAAACCGTTGTCGTAGCCTAAAAAAAACCGCTCATAGACAACGGTTGTTAAAACCGTTGTTGTAGCAAAAAAATAAAGCTCTTAGACAACAGTTTTTAAAAACCGTTGTTGTAGCCCAAAAAAAACGCTCATAGACAACGGTTTTTAAAAACCGTTGTCGTAGACACATTAAAGACAACGGTTTTTAAGGTTTTTAAAAACCGTTGTCGTAGACACATAAAAGACAAAACCGTTGTCTATAAGCGGGTTTTTTTAGGCTACGACAATAGTTTTTGTTAAAACCGTTGTTAAAAGAAAAAAGAAAACGGTTTTAATAAAAACCGTTGTCGTATTAGTGTTGTTGATTTGTATTTTTCTTGTAGTGCATGCTTCCGAGGATCAGCTTCTCCCTCAACCAAACACCCATGACTCCTTCCTGACATCTCACTAGAGTCTACAAGGTCTAAAACATAGCTGGGTTCGAGTCCATGCACAGCCGAATCCTCCCTACATCAACCAAACCCATTACCGAACCAATAAACATGAGCCGAGACCACCCTTACGAAGTGCTGTGCTGATCTCGTTTCCTGCCTACCATTCCACTCCCTACGGTGATAACAGCCTTCGAACACACCCTACAGCAGGCCCCTTGCACAAACTGAAGGAAAACGTGAGTCACAATTAAAAGAAATGCATGGCATGGATGAAAATCGAAAGAATCCTTCCTGCTCCTAGACCGATCGAATAGTTTCATGCATCATACAAACATCTGCTATATATATACGTGAATGATGCAGCTAAAGAGGATACAAAGCTGTTAGAGTAGGTGCCCATCGAGCCAAGTGTTGGCCGAGGGTTCATGTTTAAACTCTATATATAAACAATCTTTATTTTAATAATATTTGAAATTATTGTTTTGGCACATCTTTATCTGTATACTCATTCTAGTTGCATAGATAAAGTCCTTGAATATACAAATAGTAGAAAGAATATGAGATGCTCATATGATGAGTATCATGAAACTCATATTTGGAATACTGTATATTCTAAACAGTTCCTAGTCGATTCAGCCGCCGCTAAGAAGGATATAGGCCGCTAGAGTTCGAGACTAGTATCTGCGATGTGAGTACCATGTTTCATTGGTAGGGGACATTGTAATGTCCGAGCATGCAGATAGGTGCTCCTTGTAGAGTGCACCGAACAACCCTCCATAAAGGACTTTCCAAATGGTTCTCACTTATCGAGTGGAAACGTCCTAGTTTATGGTTGTACACCATTAGTCCTTATGACCCGGGACAACATTGAGACTCTATGTGCTAGCATTGCACTTTGACTAGTTTAGCGACTCTTTAGGGGTCATCAGGTGGCAAGGTTGGGTGTTCTGTCGAAACATAAAGGAGTCGATGCATTGTAGTCGGGGATTCACCGCTTCCCTTCGGGTATGGATATCCTATGTGATCACATGTATATGTAGTATGAAATCTCTGATCAGAATATGGTGGTAATTATGAATGGGGTTTCATAGATTACACCATCGATGCAACTACGACATGACACATAGTATCGATTCATTGACAACTCTCGATATACCAATGGTTGTCGAATCGGTCTGGATATATGAAATGAAGGGACCGTACTGTACGCTAATCATAATAGAATGGTTATTGCAGGAACTATCATTTGATACCTAGGGAATCATGTAAGCGATGCTGCTAGGCGTTTAACATGATTGGTTGGGTATTATCAGACTTGATTTCTGACGTTCTTGTTATCAAGGAGTTGATAATTAAGAATGGAGCAATTGAGGTATACTCGTATAAGGACATGTTTAGTCCGAATCACATGGAGATGTGAACCCACGGCTAGTTGTATCAATGAACCATTGAGGGTCACACAAGTGTTAATTTTTTAGATCCCGTTGAGAAGTAAAATAGTTCAATGTGTTGAACGGCTTATAAAGGAGTTTATAAG
Source organism: Primulina tabacum (assembly GCF_025594145.1). Lineage (NCBI taxonomy): Eukaryota > Viridiplantae > Streptophyta > Magnoliopsida > Lamiales > Gesneriaceae > Primulina > Primulina tabacum. Next base: position 31,261,648 of record NC_134554.1, read on the forward strand.
CGTAAATAAAATAGAAGTATGACTTCTATAAAGAGAATGTAACTTTTAATTTGAGGAAGTGTTCCTAAATTAAAAATCGGCCAAACAAATAATATATTTGAAAATTGTGATTTTCATAAACATTATTATGAACTAAATTAAATTAATTCAGGTGTTGAATTAATTAAATGCTAGTGGACCTAGTAGAGTCCAAATAATTAAATTAATTCAAGTGTTGAATTAATTAAACAACATTGGGCCTTGTTGAGCCCAATTAGAAATAATTATTAAACTAGTGGGCTTGAGTAAAATCAAGTAAAATTTTAAATGGACTCAAATATGTTTGAGACATTTAAATAAAGTCCAATAAGCCTTTTAATAGTTACAAGCCCAAGTCAAAATGCATGCTTGGGAGATGAAGAGTTGGGGACATTTTTCAATAATCTATGCATGGCATGCACATGCTTGCTTTTTGTTTTTTTTTTTACACACACCAAGAAAGAACTCTCTTCTATCCTCTCTACACCTTGGCCGAAATCCTTAGTCTATTCTCCTCATATTTTTCTTCATTTTGGTTGAGGAAATCCTACACTTCTCAATGAAAAATACCCTAATTTTTCTAGTGCAAAATTAGGGTGGTTCTACTTTGTTAGTGTTGGACCTAATTTTGAAGAAAGGAGTCCAAGAGCAAGGAGGAGAGCTTGTAGATTTGTCATCCTTTCAAGAGCTAAGGTGTTTACACCTTAGTTGGAGCCATAACATCAATCTTTAATATTGATAGATAATATTCTTAACACACTATGTATGACATATTTTGTGTTTTTGTATTTGCTACACACTAGTACATGAGGTGCTCAATTTTGCCCTTAAAAACAATTTTTGAAACTTCCGTTGCGCATTCGGGCACCTTAATCGATCCTCTTTCAAAAGCATGCGTGTAATGATGCACAAACACGAGGGACTCGAGGTGGAAGCCGGAGGGAGTTTCTTAGCAAGAACAAGCCAAAATCGGGCCTTTAGCTGGTGTTTATCTCTGAAACCGAGGGCACTAAAATCAGAATGAGGTGTCGGCTGATGGGGAGGGGATTAGCTTTAGGTTAAGGGTTAATATATAATAATTAAATGGTTAAACAAATAATTAATGGGCCTAATATGATACTTAAGGGTTTGAAAAGGGTTTTAAGCCCAACATGCTTAAAAATAGGTCTGTTAAATCCAAACGCACTCCCAAAAAATATATCGTGTTAAAAAGGTTTGGAAAATATTAGTTGAAACCTCAAAACGCCCCCCGATTCGATAAAATTTGCGTACCTATAAAAATTAAAATCCTGCGGGTAAAAATATCCAAAAATTCTAATTTTTTTGCAAAATACACTTAAAATGCTTCAACTTAATTTATAAAAATAAATATTGAAATAAAATAGTTTTTCAGAAAATTCTCCTGTCTCCGATCCTCGTTCGAACGTGAAATGCACCTAGAAACCCTAATGCGTGAACTTTTAAAATTTCATGAATTAAATCCTATCACGCATGAATTATGCATAAAATGCATAAAAAAATTAAACACATAATTAATGAAATAAACATGCATTTAATGCTTTAAAACAATTTAATAAAATATCAAAGAAATTTAATAACTTGTATGCATGTGGTTTACGTGAACCTTCAAATTTTTCGTAACGTTACAGCTCTGTTACCAACTGTAACGTACCGTACTTTTAAACTATTTAAAATTGATGGAAAAATAAAAATTTTCTTAAATACAAAATAAACTTTCAAATTTCGATCATCAATAAACTGTTGATCCAAAATATTTGCAATAAATATATCACAAATAAAGCTTTCCTAAGAAAAACACTTGTTTAAACATCATAAACCATAACGAGAAATCAGAATATTAAAATCGTCATGCATAAAATCTTAAAACATGGACGGTACTCGGGTTTAGCCTCCTACGCAACCCAAGCCGGCTCATTGGTCCCTACCCGTCGTCTCCTCAAAGTCATCATCACCTGCATCGATCAAGTCTAGTGAGTCTAAAGACTCAACATGTATAAACTGAAGATAGCAATGACTACATAATAAAACCACATGCATCTTTAAAGTAGGGCGTACATACTTGAAACTTGAATGCGATAGCATAAACATACTTGAAACTTGAACGTAGTAGCATAAACATAGATGTACCATCATCATAAAATTTTTCTTAAACATACCTGCATCATACATACTTGAGCATACATAACATCATTTTGCGTAGAGATATGTTTCAAAGAAGGTGACCCATACATAAATGCGCCTGATCAGACTAAACCACAGTACTGGGCTGGCAGGGAAAGTCCATTACCACATACATGAGATCCCCGGTTATGCTTTATCGGGTGGATTGGTCCCTGGTCATACTTTACCGCTTTTCAATCATGATCTAAACCATGTCATGCTTTATCGGGGTGGAGAGGCCCTCGGCCACGTTCACTGACTTCCAAACCCGTTCATAATTTGGTCACAAGACATTTAGCATACCTCAGAAACATAAAAATATTTTCTTTTTCACGTTAAACATACTTACATGGCATTGAGAGATTCGTTGGATCTCGTTTGGGGCCACTGCTGCACATACTAACATGAATTCGAATACCTATCTTGCATAACTTAGACGTATAGTCATGCTCACACCCAAAAACGACAAATTTCCTTATGACATTATAAATCTCTCGGGACACGACCTCGTTTAATCATCGTACTAAATCATGACATCAAACCTCAAAACAATTAAAATGAATTTAATTTTTTTTAGGAGTACATGTACCTCGTGTAATGGTCCGGGTACGGGTACGGGTGCGGGTAGATGCTGGAATTTTGTATTTCAAAGGAAACAAGGGCACGGACCCCGTGTAAGTGTTCGGATTCGGGTCCATGTATCTACTGGAATTATGAACAAAAGGAATTCCCTTACACTTGTGACTTAATGTAACGTCCGAAAAATCAGTCCACGTAAACCCCATGCATGCAAATTATTTTACTTGCTTAATTGTTTTATTTAATTACTTTTAAATGCTTGCATGACATTTATTAAATGACTAAATGTATAATTGCATGATTAAATGATTATGTGACATGATTGCATGAAATTAAGAATTTTACCCGAATATTCGATAATAGGCAGGGGAAAGGAGACAGGGGACGACCAAAACAAAAATATGTATTTTTATTTAATTAATGGCAATGCTTCTTAATATGATTAAAAATGATTTATTTTTTAAAAAAATATTGAAGTTCGAATTATTTTGCAAATCGAGCTCGATTTTTTCCCGGATGCCGGTTTTGGGCAAACAAGGAGTTTTAAAATATCAAAAATATTATTTTATGGAAACTAATTTTATAAAATTTTGTTATGTAATTAATTAAGTGTTATTGGCCCAATTTAATTAATTTAAGTGGGCTCAATTACACTTAAGCATGCAAGCCAAAAATCAAAGCCCATTAACCTGTTAATTAATTATAAATAAGTAATTTAGGTCTTCTAAACCTCAAAAAAAAAATCTCCATCAGCAGCCGTGTACACCTCAAAGGACACACCACAATTTTGAAAACTTGGGAGAAAAGAAAAGGGCTTGTGTTCTTCGTCGTCCGGTCGTCCAACGTCGCACCCTCGTCGAAGATCGTATATTCGAGCGTTATAAACACAAAAGCACGTTTCCTAAACTTTTTTAACATCATTCAAATCATAATATGCTTGATTTAATTGTTTATGCAGGAAAAATATTGATGCTCGATTATTTTACGGTACGTTACGTATTTTTGAAGTTTTAACGATTTTACGCTTGTTTTGAAATCGTTTTTGAATCCGACGGACACGCTGCCATTACCTGATAAATTATGAATGATTTATAGCCAAAACATGACAAAATAATTGAGAAATCAATGGTTGGAAATCATGGGCTAATTCAGAATTTAGAACCGTGATTTTTGTGGAGTCTTATGTGCATGTTTTGATCCAAGGTGCTCTTTCCTTATGCATGGGGTCAAGGGGCTCGATCAGGGCTGGGTCAGGGTCAGGGGTGGTCTCGGTCTAGGGCTGGGTTGGGTCCTAGGGAGGCTAGGGTTTGATTTATTTGAAAGTAATCTTATTTAAAGATTAATTTGAAAGTCATCAATTAAGCCAAATAAAAACATGAGAAAATTTATGTAAGCTTAAATAATTATTTATAATAATTCCATGTTATTAAATGTGAGAAAAAGATAAATTCGAGAATTTTTACGTTCAGGGGCAAAACGGTCTTTTTACACTTTGGAGAATACGAAAACGCTTGGCAGCGTCCCGAAGGATCATAATGTTTGTAAAATGATATTATATGATTTAAAAATGATGATTTTGATAATAATATATATTTTTATGATTTGTCTTAAAGTTGTGCAATTTATTCTGTTTAAAATGCTATTTTTGGAAAGCTGTCGTATTTTATGATTTTTAAAGAAAATAAAAATATTTTGAGGGATGTAAATTGACTGTGACAAAAGATATGATTTATGATATATGATTTTATAGGGATGTCGTGAGAGAAAAAGGCTCGGAGGGAGCCCATTTACGGGAGAAGGCCTAAGAGGGGGCCCATTTATGGGAAAAGACCCAGAGGGAGCCCGTCTATGGGAGAATGCCCCCGAGAGAGCCCCGACGATCGTATTTCCATGTTGGAGCCTAGTGCACACCCTCATTGACCATGTGGAGCTACGACTGCAGTCGACCAAAGGATAAAAGGTAGTCACTTTCAAGGATCAAACTTCACCCAAAATGATATATGATTGAAAGCTTATGACTAAATGATTTTTATGATATACGATTTATGATGATGATTAAAACTATTTTAAAATGATTTTTTTAAATGATTTATTTATGCTGAAAGCTTATTTTGAATGCTTTTTGGAAGGATTTATTTATGCTTAAAATTATTTTAAAATGATTTTGCTATTTATGATTTAATTATACTTAAATGATTTTTAATGGTTTATTTATGTTCAAAAATTATTTTAAATAAAAATATGATTTTTAAATGCATGTGGATGTATATGTATTATTTGTTATCCAGGTTTAGAACGTGTTGAGTCTTTAGACTCACTATATTTGTATGATGCAGGATTTGATGATTTTTAGAGGCGGTGACGATTGAGTAGATCGAGTGCAGCAGTACACACCCGAGGCCTTTATGTTTCCGCACTAGCTAGATATATTTATGATTTAAAGATTTATGTTAATGATTTTTATTAGAGATATTTTTATACTTTAATTTATTGTTAGTGATCCTTTCAAAGGTCAATTTAGGAATTTTGGTTAGGAGATGATTTAAGATTTATTTTAAGCACTTGAGATTCATATGCTAAATTATTAAGATGGTTGATTATGTTAAATTATTTTACATAGTAATTTAGAAAATATGATTTAAGATTAGAAAAAAAATCGAAGTCGTTTCACTTAATCCTACTCACTCGATCATACGGACCGTGAACCAACATCTCAAGACCCATCCTCGGATGCTATGGCACTGATTCAAACTCAAACAAACGCCCCAAAACAACTACGCATCACAAACAACGTAACACAACCCGTGAACACGATAATTTAACACCAAAGCTTTTCCTACGACTTCTAATGCACCCAAGGACCATCGACACGAAACGAAGTATCAAAACTCATCCCAACATCATACTCACAATACATAAACATAGCATTGATCACCCAATGGTTCCCAACGAAGCGTGCAACAATTAAACTTCAAGAACACGTCAAGAATACATTTTCAGAAAATTTCAGTTTGAGCAGTCCCACGAAAACCATCATACCTCGCTCATTGATTATCCAAATATTTTGAATTTAGTGTCAAATCGAAGGTATCAAAAATTTTTACGATTTATATGTTGAAAGTTTTTCGAGAAAATCGACCGAAAAATTGCAGAATTAAAAATTACAGCAAATTTTGAGTTTTGAGATCCAAAAATCATTTCAAAAGCTATCCAACCATTTTTGCTCAAACTTTTGCATAACTTACACATTTTTTTATACAATAAACATCAAAATTATTACTATGACAAGATTGATGTGAAATGAAAGAATATACATGCCTTTTGATATTTAAAACTCACGATACGGCGATACCGAAGTGGAACGAGTGCGAGGGTTGAACCGGGGCGATTTGTGGCTCAATTTTCTTGAAGAAACCAAAGATGAATTGCTGGAAATTTCTAAAGGAGAGGGGCGGCTGCTGTATGATATTAGAACCCTAAGCTTCTCTCAAAATATGAAGTGGAACAAACCAAATGAAGTGTGTGTGTGTGTGTGGGTCGTGTATGGGTGTGTGTAAAAGTGTGTGTACGTGAGTTTAAGTTTAATTAGGGAAAAATTTTGCTTAATTAGCTAATTAAAAGTAATAAATAAAAGTTAATCCCCACTAAATTTTCTAACGCCCCTTAATTCAAAATAAAATACACAATTGCTAAACTTTAAAAGTTTTAAAACTCCTAAAATCACTAATTAAATAAAATAAACTATTTAAAATGCCCCAATCCTAACTAAAAATAAAATATCATATTTTAAAATTGCCAAAAATCGTCGCCGGTCTCTTTTCCTTCGATCCCGGATCGAATCATCTCTTAAAACATGAAACTCAAGGAAACATTTTAACGTGCATCACATAAACATAAATAATTTAAAATAATACATTTAAATAAATCATGTATCTCAAACATCATTTTAAATTTGATTAAATAATTTAAAAATTAAATAAATGCCTGTGATTTACGTGTACTGATTTTGGGCTCTACAGTGTCATGGCGTGTCCATAACCAAATCTATGTCTCCCAAGACTGATGCAGAGATAGCGGCAATGACACGCATTCCATATGCATCCGTAATTTGTAGTATCATGTATGAGATGATATCTACACGTCCTGACGTGGCTTATGCACTAAGTGTAGTGAGTAGATATCAATCGAACCCTGATCTTCCACATTGGAAAGCTGTGAAAGACATCCTCAAGTATATGAGAAGGACCAATAAGTTGTTATTGGTCTATGGGGGGGTGGAGAACTGAAATTGGAAAGCTATACAGACTCTAGCTTCCAAAGTGATATCGATGACTCAAATTCAACCTCTGGGTTCGTATTCCTGCTCAATGGTGCTGCTGTATGTTGGAAGAGTTCCAAGCAAGACAGTACTGCGGATTCTACCACTGAGGCCGAATACATTGCTGCATCAGCTGCAGCAAAGGAGGCTGTTTGGTTAAGGAATTTCGTCCAAGAGTTGGGCGTCATTCCTAATGGAGTTGCTCATGTCCTGGTGTTTTGTGACAACACGGGAGCCATTGCTCAGGTGAAGGAGCCAATGTCTCATCAGAAATCCAAACATGTGTTGAGAATGTACCACATCTTCCGAGAGATTGTGGATAGATGAGAAATGTCGATTGACAAAGTCGGCTCCGCAGATAATGTTGCTGATCCACTAACTAAGCCTTTACCTGGACCATTGTTCGAGAAGCATCGCGAATCGATGGGTTTGAAGCATATGGGTAGTTGGCTCTAGTGCAAGTGGGAGATTGTTAGAGTAGGTGTCCAGTTGAGTCAAGTGTTGGCCGAGGGTTCATGTTTAAACTCTATGTATAAACAATCTTTATTTTAATATATTTGAAATTATTGTTATGACACATCTTTATCTGTATACCCATGTTTGTTGCATAGATATAGTCCTTGAATATACATATAGTAAAAAGAATATGAGATGCTCATATGATGAGTATCATGAAACTCATATTTGAAATAATGTATATTCTAAATAGTTTCTAGTCGATTCGGCCGCCATTAAAAAAGATAAAAGGCCGCTTGAGTTTGAGACTAGTATCTGCGATGTGAGTACCATGTTTCATTGGTAGGGGACATTGTGATGTCCAAACATGCAGATAGGTGCTCCTTGTAGAGTGCACTGAACAACCCTCCATAAAGGACTTTCCAAGTGGTTCTCACTTATCGAGTGGAAACGTCCTAGTTTATGGTTGTACACCATTAGTCCTTATGACTCGGGACAACATTGATGACTGTATATGCTAGAATTGCACCTTTGCTTATTTACCGACTCTCATGGGATTATCAGGTGGCAAGGTTGGGTATTCTGTCGAAACATATAGGAGTCGATGCATTGTAGTCGGGGATTTACCATTTACTTTCGGGTATGGACATCCTATGTGATCTCATTTGTATGTAGTTTGAAATCTCTGATCAGAGTGTTGGTTGTAAATATGAAAGGGGTTTCATAGATTACACCATCGATGCAACTACGACATGACACATAGTGTCGATTCATTGACAGCTCTCGATTTACCAATAGTTGTCGAATCGGTCGGGATACATGAGATGAAGGGACCGTACTGTACGCTAACCATAATAGATTGGTTCTTGCAGGCACTATCATTTGATACCTAGATAATCATATAAGTGATGCTGCTAGGCTTTTAACATGATTGGTTGTGTACTATCAAACTTGAGTTCTGACGTTCTTATTATCAAGGAGTTTATAAGTAAGAATGGAGCATTTGTGGTATGCTCATTTAAGGACATGTTTAGTCCCAAATCACAATGGGATGTGAACCTACGGCTAGTTATATCATTGAACCATTGAGGGTCACACAAGTACTAGCTTTCTAGATCCCGTTGAGACAAAAAATAGTTCACTATGTTGAACGGCTTATAAAGGCGTTTATAAGCGCTAACAAAAATAGAAGTATGACTTCTATAAGAGGATTTTGGGGAATGTAACTTTTAATTTGTGGAAGTTTTCCTAAATTAAAAGTTGGCCAAATAAATAATGTATTTGAAAATTGTGATTTTCATAAACGTTATTATGGACTAAATTAAATTTAATTGAAGTATTGAATTAATTAAATACTAGTGGACCTAGTAGAGTGCAAATAATTAAATTAATTCAAGTGTCGAATTAATTAAATAACATAGGGCCTTGTAGAACCAAATTAGAAATAATTATTAAACTAGTGGGCTTGAGTAAAATCAAGTAAAGTTTAAATGATCTCAAATGTGTTTGAGATATTTAAATAAAAGTCCATGGGCCTTGTAATTGTTACAAGACCTAACAAATTGCATGTTTGGAAGGTGAAGGGTTGGAGGCAACTTTTGAGTTAATGACATGGCATGCACATGCAACTTTACACTTTAACTTTTTCCACAACCAAGAAAATTTCTCCCCCTTCTCTCTAAAAGATCTAGGCCAAAATTTCACACATTTTACTTTTCAATTTTGCTTCTTTAATTGTTGAGGATAGCACAACCTTAACAAAAGAAAATTCCTCTAATGTTTCTAGTGCAAAATCAGAGGGGAACTTCCAAGTTGGTGGTGGGCTTGATTTTTGAGCAAGAAGTGCTCAAAGAAGGCTTGTAGATTTGTCTTCCTTTCAAGATCCAAGTTGTTTACAACTTGGTTGGAGCCAATCATCAATCATTTGTGATTGATAGGTAAAATACTAAACACACTATGAATGTCATTTTTGAGTATTATGTTATTTGCTACACAATATATGAGGGGTGCTCTTTTTTCTTAAAAAAATTGTTTTGAAACTTTCGTTGCGTATATGGACATTGTAACTGATCCGCTTTCAAACACATGCACGTGTTTTCCCCCAAGCCCATCCAAGTGCATGAACATCGACCTTGCCCTTCGAGCCACTCTCATGCCGCTACATTAGGAACATCATGTAAAATGACCGACGCTTCGAAACTTGGATTGGGTGCCGTTCTGATGCAAAATGATCGGGTTATAGCCTATGCGTCGAAACAGTTGAAAGTACATGAGAAGAATTACCTCACACATGATCTTGAACTAGCCGCAGTAGTATTTGCACTGAAGATTTGGAGACATTATTTGTATGGAGAGAAGTGCAAGATTTTCACCGACAATAAAAGTTAGAAATACTTCTTCACGCAAAAAGAGTTGAATATGAGGCAATGAAGATGGCTAGAGTTGGTGAAAGACTATGACTGTGACATTAGTTACCATCCGGGAAAAGCTAATATAATAGTGGATGCATTGAGTAGGAAGACAGTACTTATTACTAAATTATCACTTCAAAGACCTCTGCAGTCAGAGATTCAACGATTTGAGCTTATAGTGTCTGCTAGGGGCGAAGTCCCTAATCTTGCCACCATGACAGTACAGTTGACTTTGAGAGATAGAATCCATGAATGATAGTCTACTGATGAGCAATTGCAAAAGTGGAGAGTGAGAGATGAAGCCAAGGGCCTAAAGCAGTATTCTGAGGTGGTTGGTATAGTTCGTTATCGAGATCGACTATGGGTTCCTAGTGGCGATTCTTTGAGGGAGGTCATTATTAAGGAAGCCCATGACACGCCATCTTCCATTCATCCTGGAAGCACGAAAATTTACAAAGATTTTCAATTGTTATATTTGTGGCTGGGCATGAAACGAGATATCCTGCGATTTGTATCCGAGTTTTTGACATGTCAACAAGTTAAAGCAGAGCATCAGAGGCCAACGGGAAAACTTAAGCCACTTCCTATTCCCGAGTGGAAATGGAAAAATATCACAATGAAATTTGTTCTGGGATTACCGGGGACTATCAAGGGGTTTAATGCTATATGGGTTATAGTAGATCGTCTTACGAAATCAACACATTTTCTACCTATCAAGACTACCTTCACCATGACACAATATGCCGAGTTGTATATTCGAGAGATAGTTTGTCTGCATGAGATTCCCGTATCTATTGTTTCTTATAGAGATCCGAGATTTACATCATCTATCTGGAAGAGTCTGCATACAGCGATGGGGACTAAATTATATTAAGTACAACATTTCATCCTCAAACCGATGGATCAATCCGAAAGAGTGATTCAAATTTTGGAGGATCTACTTCGAGCTTGTGTCATTGATTTTCAAGGAAGTTGGGAACCGAATCTGCTACTACTGGAGTTTACCTACAATAATAGCTATCAATCATCGATAGGGATGGCTCCTTATGAGGTATTTTATGGGAGAAAGTGTAGATCACCCATACATTGGGACGATGTTGGTGAGAGAGTAGAATTGGTCCGGACTTGATCAAGCAAACAGTGGAGCTAGTTGTCAAAATTCGAGATAGAATGAAGATTGCACAAAGCCGACAAAAAATCTATGCTGACAAGCGATGAAGAGAGCTAGAGTTTTCAGTAGTCAACCACGTTTTTGTAAAAATAGCACATATGAAGGGTGTTATGAGATTTGGCAAGAAAGGCAAACTTAGTCCAAGATTCATAGGGTCATTTTGGAGAAGATTGGAACACTAGCCTATAGAGTGACATTGCCACCGATGCTGTCCAGAGTACACAATGTGTTTCACATCTCGATGCTCACGTACTAAATCATGAACCTCTACAATTGACTCCAAACATGACTTATGAGGAAAGACCCATACAAATCTTGGCTAGGCAAGAAAGAAGACTCTGAAACAAATTTATGCCAATTATCAAAGTCAAGTGGCTAAATCACTCAGGGGAAGAAGCTACTTGGGAAACTGAGAGTGACATGAGGATTCGTTACCCAGAGTTATTCAGTAAGTTCGAATTTCGAGGACAAAATTTTATTTAAGGGTGCGAGGAATTGTAAGGTCCAAAAATAAGACGACGCAATCCAACTGCATGCAAATTTAAGGAAAATGAAAAATTGTTAAATAAATAAGTTTTAGTTCCATAAATTGAATATGATGTGCATGGTTGCATGTATAAAATGTACTTTCTACACGAATGCATGAAAACTGTATTTTTAAAGGTTCTTCGAGATGCGATCAAAGAACAGAGACCGAGGACTGAAAAATGGAAAATATTTTGATTAAATAATTGTTTTTAATTATTTAAAATAAGGTTGATGCTATATGATATTTTTTTAAAAAAAATAGGTGTTTTGAGTTAATTTTATACGCCAAGTCGTAATTTTTAACGATATTCGATTTTCGACTAAAATATGAAATTTTTCAAGAACACGGTTAATATTTTCACGAACTTTCCTAAATGAAATATTTTAAATAATGACTAATGGGCTTATTGGGTCTATTATACAAGACTAATGGGTTCAAGCTTGCACACATGCTAATTAATAAATAAATAAGCTAAAAACCTTTCCCCAAACCCTCATTACACACGCCCCCCTCCCCTAAACAAAGAGGACTCTCCCCTCCCCTCAAAACACACGCACACACGAGAAATTCATCAAGAGAAACATCGGTTATCAAAGGGTTTACAGCCCACGATTTCTACGTGTTTGAATTATTTTTGCATGCTATAAATCTCATTTTTCTGATCTATCACACTATATTACGTGTTTTAATTATGTTTGCATGCAAAACATGTTTGCCTTATGATTATTTTCAGTTTTTATGCCTTGACATGTGAATAACTTATGATTTCATGATCCAAAACTTAAATTATTATTGCATGAAGGGGCTACCTTCATAGGGACACCAAAAGGGAGGAGTTTAAGGGTGCTTAAGGATCCCTAGATCAAGGTTTAAAGGCTGCACACGAATTGGAATAGGCTTGAACAAAAATTCATGACATGGTGCATTAGGGTCTCGGCTAGAAGGAACCATAGCATGCGGCTCGACCAGGGTTTGACCAGGGCTCGAGCTGGACGTGGTTGGGGAAGAGGAAGAGTCCTAGCCACGCTAGGACTCGTAAACAGCGACTAGGGAGGAGTCCTTGCGTGATAGGTCTCTTCCCATGCAAGCCGAGTGCAGAAGCTGTGCAAAGGAACCACGGTTGGGCCAGGGGGTCCAGGCTAGGTCTATGGGTGGGCTATTGAGGGTCATGAGGGTCTGGGTTCCAGTGGTGGCTCGGGCAAGGAGTCCTAGTGAGTTTGGGTTCATAGGCGCAAAGATGAAGGAACTCGCGCATGCTCTTGTTTCGTGCAGGAGGTTACAGCGGGCTAGGGGCTGGTTCCAGGGGTCAGGGATGGTCAGTAGGGTCCCTAGGTGGGCTTGGCATGGGCTGGCTTGGGGTGGCTCAGGTGTGGCTCGACTAAGTGGTGAGATGGCTCAAGGGTTATTGCTATTGTTTGAAATTAGAGTTAAATGGCTAGAGGCCTGAACTGTGGGTCCACGGGGGTGGCTTATGGCTCACATGTGAAATTTAGGCAATAAAAAGTCTATGTTTAAAATTTGGGAATTTAATATTAAATTTTGAATTAATTCGAGATTAAAACGCTCTACGAAGTGATAATTATGAAATTAAATCAAAAGCCATGAAATTAAGCTAAAATAAAAATATAAGAAATTTAATTTAAGCTTAAATAATTAATTGGGATGGTCTAGAGTCAACGAAAGTAAGAAAAATTCAAAATCAAGAAATGTTACGTCAAGGGGTAAAACGGTAATTTTACACCCGAAAAATAGCAAACGTCTTGGCAGTGCCCTGAATGCTGTAAAATATGTTAATATGCTTAAATTAAATGTTTATGGAATCTTATGATGAAATGGTAATGTAAAAGATGTGTTGCATGCTTGGTTTAAAAGAAAAACGATTTATATGCATGAATTTTTATAAGTGATGAAAATGCGAAAAGTTATAGGATGGGAAGTAATTGTGACTAATAGGATGATACGATGATTATGATGATATGTAATTCCAAGGCTCAGTTTATGGGTGAGAGTTTCGCTGATGTCCCCGCCGCCCAGTACTGTGGTTACACGTGATGGATCCATCGACCTTCAGCTGATACGAAAGTCAAAATTAACTATCCGAATTCAATAAAAGGAAAATGTATACGTATATGATGAAAAGGAAAATGTTCATGATGAAAGAAAAAATGTTTATGTTTATGCATGTTCATGAAATGTTATTTTAAGTAAAAGTATTTTCACTGTTGCATGTGGTTGTATATGTATTAATTGTTACCAAGATTATGTTTTGCTGAGTCACCGGACTCACTAGGTGCGATCGATGCAGGTAAGCACGATGTTGATGTTGTTATGGGACTTCAGGGTTGATCTTACTGGACTGAAGGTGCACATAACCCGAGGACTAGTGCTAGTTTTCCGCATTTAAATTAAGTTTCTGATTTAAGTTTAAGTTAAAGATTTTAAGATTTTTATGACGCTTTTTGAGTGGTTTTTGAGAGGATGTTAGAGTTAGCTTTATTTCGAAATATTGCTAAGTTAGATTTGGTAAACTATTGACGATTTTATGTTTTGAATTATTTCCTTAGAATTTTCAAATAATAGTTGGTTGTTCTATTTTTAACTAGTGCAAGGTTATTTTAAAAAAATATATATGTATGGATGTATATTCGGCCGAATTAATAGGAAAAAAATTCTCTATTACATTTTAAGAAAAACGAATAGTGGACGTTTCATTCGATACTCGAACGAGGAACGGAGACCGGTGACAACTAAGGAACATGTTTTTATTTAAATAATTATTTTTAAATTTTAATATATAATATATTTATTATGAATTTAGAAAATGAATATTTTTAGTGTATTTTTACACGTCGAGACATATTTAAACTTGTAGTCGATTTTTAGAAAAATAGAAGACTTTTTGAGGGCTCGGGTAATATTTTTGAAAACGTTTTTAAACGAAATATTTTACGTTCGTGCTATTAGGCCTAATGGGATTGTTTCACTAGGCTTTTGGGCCTGTACCACCACGCTTTAGTATTTTAAAAAAATTAGGCACATTCTTATTTTATTCTTCATCCTCCTACACGCCAACCCTAGCCCTCACTCTCCTCCTCTTGGCAGCCATCTCACACACGTTCAACAACAGGGTTTGGGTTTGATTTTTCAAGGATTTTCATAGGAAAACTCACACCGTCCCTCCGGTGTTCGTCCCTCGCCCCGTTTGTTTGATTTTTCGAGCGTTTAATCTCAAAGGCACGCTCTAAACCTTTGTTTTTTCTCATCGATCACATTATAATATGTATTTTGATTTAATTTGCATGAGATAATATAGACGTAATGTTATGGATACGTTTAACATGGTCTTTTTGTCATGAACCTTCGAAACCTTTTATTATGGCTCACCTTTTTTGAGCTATTTGAAGGGCTGCAAGGATCGATGCATAGGGACGTTTCACATTAGGTTTATAGGTGATCTTGGTGTTAGATCATATATTGATCTGGTTCATGTGAAAGGCTGAAGGGTTCTCTTGTTTTTTTTGTCTTTTTTGGGCTCGGTCGGTACATGTAAGGGGAAGGCTGGGCATGGGATGGTTCTAGTCTGGGGTTCAGGCTCTGGTAGGTCTGAGTCGTGGTCCAAGACGTCCCAAGCACGCCTGGTTGCGACCCTAGAACGGATGGTAGTAGTAGGGTTTGATAGGGGTGTGCGTTCGGCTTGTTTCGGGTGAACCATGCACATCCTCATGCATGAATACCTAGGGTTGGTCCAGGAGTCCAAGGATAGTTGGTTAGGGGCTGGTCGGCTTGGTCCAGGAGACCCTCATGACATCTAAGTTAAATGGTCAAATTACGGTTTTAGGGGCAAAATTGTCATTTTGCACCTGGGTCGAGTTAGCTGTCCTGGAAGTGCCCCGATAACTGAAAGTTTGCATTTAAACGTTTATTTTGAATGAATAAGGAATTTTTATGAAAAATGTTGAAAGTACGTAGCATGCTTGGTTTCAAGAAAATATATGTATCTGCATGAATTTTTATAAGTGATGAATAAGATAATATGTTTAGAAGGAGGTGAATCAGTTGTGACTAATACAAACACAAACACGAAACATGTAAGGCCAAGGCTCAGTTGATGGATGAGAGTGTTGCTGATGTCCCCATCGCCTGGTACCATGGTTAAACAGTAGATAGATCCATCGACCAACAGCTGTTTTTAAGTCACAACTAATTATTTGAATTCAATAAAGGAAAAATGAATATGTATACGACGACATGATATGACATGTTTATGGTTGTGTCATCGCCAGCTTCAGAAGCTCAGTCGTCAAGCCTCAAGTCTGTAAGATTATATGCTTTTGTTGGAAACTAAATTTCGGCTGTTTAACAAACGGAGTGCTTAATCGGATGAACAAAATGATCAAGGAACTGAACAAATATACTCAAACTGAAAGTTGCCGTAACTGAAGATTAATGCACAAGTTAGCGAAGGAAACTGAACCAACTACACTGAATCTACGCAGACAACTGACTGATCAGTTTCTAACTGATCAGTTGCTACTTTCATCCGTGAGCTTATCGGCTATTATCTATCAGCTGATCCTTCAGCTGTATACATCAACGAAAAGGACGTTCAACCGACAATAGTACAAAAGCAGACTACAACAGATAGTGGGAACGCCGCAATACAGCTACAGTATAGGAATGTCAGAAGAATGTTGACATGGCAAATCAACATATAAAAAGATTCAAATTTCATTTAATATTATCGTTGAAGGGAAAGCCTATAAATAGCAGAAAGGAAGCAATTGAAAATAATGAACCACTATTTCATTAAGCTTGCTGTTACCCTGCTGAAATTACTGCTTACATTCGAAAATTAAAAGCTCACGATTATCGTACATATTTGTAGCAATCAAGGCTACTCTTTGAGCTTTAAAGCACAGCGTTATCATTGTAAAACTCGATCTTGTAAAAGATCAGTTGTGCTAAATTCAGTTGTATACTCTGAAGCATTTTGTAAACTAAGAGTTTCAATCTTGGCAGTGTTAAGTCCAAACTGAAGTGGGTCTGTACAAAATTTTTTATCGATCAAAGTCTTTTAGTGAATATCCTATCCTTGTGATAGAAGGGGTGACGTTGGAGTGTTTGAAATCTCCGAACATCCGTAAAATCTTGTGTTTTTATTTCAGTTTTTTTCTATCTATCAGTCAGTTTTATTCCACACTTTATTGTTACTTGAGTGATATTGACCGACAGGATTCTGAGTATCAGTTTATCATTAAACTGAACTCAAATTTCAAAAATATTCAAAAAGTTGAGAGTGTTTATTCAAACCCCCCTTTCTAGACACTCTTTTAACCAAATATCCGATCCTATCAAGTGGTATCAGAGCAGTTGAATCTTGTCCCAGAATATTCTTATTCACAAAACTAATAATCATGTCGTCTTTCAATAAAATCCCAATTTTTCCAAAGAAGATTTTGACGACTGGAAAATCAGAATGCAGGCTCATCTAGCTGCACATGACGATGATATGTGGTGCGTCATTACTGATGGACCCATGAAGATTTTGAAAGCTAACACAGCTGTAGCCATGTCTGATGGGGCACCACAATGTATAGAGAAGCCCAGAGAAGAGTGGACATCTGAAGATAAGAAGAAAGCCAATCTAGACAATGTAGCGATGGACATCTTATATAAAACGCTGGATAAAGTCACTTTCAGCAAAATAAAAATGTGCAAAACTGCCAAAGAAATATAGGAGAAACTGATCCAGCTTTGTGAAGGAAACGAGCAAACTAAGGAGAACAAGCTATCAGTTGCGGTTTCAAAAATTTGACAACATCAAGATGAAGTCTGGAGAAACAATGCATGAATATGATGAAAGATTCAGTAGCATCATCAATGAGCTAAATGCACTTGGAAAAGTGTATTCCAATAAAGAGGTAGCACTGAAAGTTTTCAGGGGTCTTCCCAAAGAATGGGATGTCAAAACCATGGCAATTAGGGAGTCAAAGGACCTGAACAAGGTCGAACTTAATGACTTGTTTGCTGATCTGAAGGCCTACGAGTTTGAAATACAAACTAGGGAAAAGGAACCTTCCACACCAGTGACCACAACTGCTTTAACTGCTGTCAGACTGGAACCAACTGGTTCAGTTGACAAGTCTGCTGATCAGCTAAGCAATGACGCGACGTCATTGTTTGTCAGAAAGTTTGGTAAATTTATGAGAAGAAATCAAGGAAACTTCTAGAAACAATATCAGAAAAACTACTCCAAAGAAGAAGTGAGGAGTCAGAACCTGAAAACCCAAGCAGTTCAAGAGATGATGAAGAAATCAAATGCTTAATGGCAAATGATGCTGAACTAAAGTCAGCAAGTGAACATGTATTTGACTTTAGTTCTACTAATTTCACTCATGAGGAACTCATTACCACATTATACAACATCGTAAATGAGTATCACAAACTTGCTCAATCATTTGAAAAAATTAGAACTGAGCAAAATGATCCCATTGACAACAAAACCGAAACTGATGAATCAGTTGAAGTGTTGAGTCTAAAAAGAGAGATTGCAAAGCAAAAAAGCTGAAATGGTTGAGAACCAAGCATTGATATATCAGTTAAAAACTGAATTTCAAAACACACCGAACTGATTCAAACTTGGAACAAGTCTTCAGTTACATTAACTGAAATGCAAAATGCACAAAAATCAGTTGATGATAAAACTGGTTTAGGCTTCAACTGTCATATTGAAAATTCTGTGAATGATACACAACCAAAGTTGAAGGAAAACAAAGGAAAGTACATTACCTTTGTAAAATCAACTATTATAAATGAATTCTCAGAACCAAGTAAACCAGCTGTTCAATCGACTGAAAGTAAGAACAAAGCCAAACTGTATGGAATTGGATATAACTATGAGAGTTCAACTGATTCAAGAAATTGGTCACCTAAACGATCCAGTTATAAAAATCAGTACTCAAGGAAGGGCTATTACAATTACTACAACTGTAAGCCAGTTAAGAAACGGTATCAAAAGAATAGTCAGTTGAAAAAGGATACAAATCATATTGTGTCTTCTTCACACCACACACTTATTGCCCAAAAATCGAGAAAGACCATTTGGAACACAGCAACTGGAAAGTCAGTTAGACTGATCCAAGTCTGGCTCCTAAAGGACTAATCAGTTCAGGACCCAAATAAATATGGGTACCAAGATCATATACTATGTGTGATTGCAGGTAACAGGTACAAACAAGGAATAACCTGGTATCTAGACAGTGGATGCTCAAGGCAGATGATAGGGGATGCAAGTATACTATCCCAACTGGTCTAATACACAGGACCAAACATCAGTTTTGGAGACAACTCCAAAATTAAAAATGTGGGTAAGGGTAAGCTTATCTATGGTAACTTTACTGTCAAAGATATTTTACTAGTTGAGAATCTGAAGTATAACTTGATTAGCATTAGTTAGTTATGCGACAATGGATTATCAGTTCAATTTGACAAACATTCTTGTTCAGTCAAGAACTCAACTGATGGGGTCATCCTAACTGGCAATCGTTGCGGAAACACTTACAAAGTCAGTTGGAATGATCATCCTTATGCACCCGTTTGTTTATTTCTTCAAAATCTTCTAAAAACTTGTTGTGGCATAAGAGGTTGAACCATCTAAACTTTAAATCTGTAACGTACCGTACTTTTAAACTACTTTGAAATTTGCGAAAAAATAAAAATTTTCTTAAATATAAAATAAACTTTCGAATTTGCAATAAGATGTCTTGTTCGTCTAAAAACATTTTCCAACCATCTAAAAATATTTGAAATAAATGATCGCCATAGGAACTTTGCTAACGAAAATACTGGTTTAAAACATCGTAAACAAACATGAAATCAGAGTATTTGAAACTTTCCTAAATTCTTAAAATGACAGTGTGTGGTCCTCGGGTCTAAGCCTTCTGCTCAGTCCAAGTCAGCTCCTTGGTCCCCACCCCTAGTCTCCTCGACATCATCTTCACCTGCATCGATTAAGTCTATCGAGTCTAAAAACTCAACATGTATAAACTGGATATAACAAGTAATAAACCACTTGCACCATTAAAATAAGACGTACATACTTGAATCTCGAACATAAAGGCATAAACGTAGACGTGCCATCATCATAAGAATTTTCTTAAACATACATGCATCATACATACTTGAGCATACATAACATCATTTTGCGTAGAGACATGTTACAAAGCAAGTGACCCATACATAAATATGCCTGATCAGACTAAACCACAGTACTGGGCTGAAAGGGAAGACCCACTGCCACATACATGAGATCCCCGTTCATGCTTTAACGGGTGGATTGGTCCTTGGTCATGCTTTACCACTTTCCAATCCTGATCTAAACATGTTCATGCTTTAACAGGGTGGATTGGTCCCCGGTCATGCTTTACCGCTTTCCAATCCCATACATAATTTGGTCACAAAACATTTATCATACCTCAAAAACTTAAAAGTTTTTTCTTTGCACGACGAACATACTTACTTGGCGTTGAGGGATTCGTTGGATCTCGTTCCGGACCTTGATGCACATGTTAACATGCTACCATGAGCTTTAATTTCCACAACTTAATCATGCCTATCAAATGCATCACCCCTTGACTTACTAACTTATGACCTTCTAGAAGTGCTCGGGACTTGACCGTGATAGACCGCATGCAAACCCCCGAATCAACCCCGAAGTCAATCTTGCCAAGAAGTATGAATTTCCCCACACAATAGAAGGCACGGACCTTGCTTAAAACATAGTTCAATGTTCCCAAATCAAACCTCATGACATCTAAGTTAAATTTTAGTATACTAGGACATAACGACTTAATAGTACACAAAAGAAGCAAGAGCACCTAGATTTAAAGCCAAAAATCTGCTCGAAGCAGCGCCTAGGCGCTGCAGCTCCAGACTGGCGCCTAGGCGCTGCGGCGCTGCCTGTGCATACCAGCAGCGCTGCGGTGCTGCTCTGCAGCGCTGCGGTGCTGCTCTGCAGCGCCTAGGCACTTGTTGGCACATACTGGCAGCACTGTGGTGCCCGCAGGGCGGCACTGCGGCTCTAGTTCTGCGCAAATCCACCCAAAATTCTGCACACGAGTTTCCTATGACTTATAATGCATGCACAACCTCATCAACCAGAGACAACACCCCAAAATTCACATGATCACCCCAATGGACACTCCTAAACACAGCAAGGAACCTCCGACGATTCCCAACGAAGCCTGCAACAAGAAATTCTCAAGAATATGACAAGAACACACCTTCAGAAAAACGCAGTTTGAGCAGTCCCACGAAAACGATCATAACTCACTCAATTTTTATTAAAATATTTTGATCTTACTATCAAATCGAAGGTATCAAAAAGTTCTACGTTTTATATGTTGAAAGTTTTTAAAAATAAGCGACCGTAAATTCGCAGTACACAAAATGACACCAGACACATTTTTAGATCTGATAATTTTTTATCCAAAAATCATTTCAAACGTTCTTGCTCAAACTTTTTCACAACACACATGGATTTCACGTATAATAAACATCACAACACGTAATACAACGAGATCGATTCAGAAACAACAGGTTATACATGTCTTTTGATGTATAAAACTCATGATACGGCGATACCGAAGCGGAAACGGTGCGAGGCTTGATCCGGGACGAACGTGGCACTATTTTTCTTGAAGAAAAATCAACGAAAACTCGTTGGAAATATTCAGAGAGGGGCGGCTACACTCTTGCTCTAAGAACCCTAATATTTTCCTCATAAATCTGAAATATAGTGTATTGTATTGTGTGTGTGTGTGTAATTAACGTGAATGTGTGTGTGAAAAAAGTGTGTGTGTGAGTTTTGTGTAGGTAATTAGGGGAAATTTTGCTTAATAAAATCATTAATAACTAATTAAAATGCTAAAATTCCCTTAACTTAAAATAAAAATCTTTAATTAAAATAAATACACATTAATTTTATAAAACTCTCTAATTAACGCAATAGAATACACAATGCTAACTTTAAAAGGTTTAAAATTCCAAAATCACTAATTAAATCATTTAGACTTTAAAATATTAAAACTTATAAATCACTTAAAATGTCCACAATCTAAACTGAAAAATAATTTAACACATTTTAAAATTGCCAAAATCTTCACCGGTCTCTTTTCCTCGATCTCGCATCGAATAATCGCCTGAAACATGAAACTCGAGAAAATATTTTAACGTGCATCACATAAACCTAAATAATTTAAAATAATGCAATTTAAATAGGTCATGCATCGCTATAAATCATTTTAAACTTAAATAAATAATTTAACTATTAAATAAATACTTGGGTTATACGTGTACTGATTTTGGGCTCTACAGTTCCTCCCCCACTTATAAAAATTTCGTCCTCGAAATTATATCTTACCAAACAATTCTGGATAGCGAGTCCTCATGTCTGCTTCGGTCTCCCAAGTGGCCTCTTCCACTGATTGATTTAGCCACCGAACTTTGACCAACTTGGTCACCTTGTTCCGAAGTCTCCGCTCTTGTTTGTCTAGGATTTGGACAGGTCTTTCCTCATACGACAGATCTGGTGCAAGCTGCAACAGCTCATAACTAAAAACATGCGAAGGATTAGCTAGGTACTTCCTCAGCATTGAGACATGGAACACATTGTGTACAATGGTCAGATTCGATGGAAGGGCAACACGATAAGCAAGTGTCTCAACTTTGTCAAGAATCTCGAACGGCCCAATAAACCTCGGACTCAGCTTGCCTCTTTTCCCTAATCTCATAACACCCTTCATAGGTGCTGTCTTTACAAAAACGTGATCGCCTGCGGCAAACTCAAGATCTCTTCTTCTCTTGTCATCATAACTCTTTTGGCGACTCTGGGCGGTCTTCATCTTGTCTCGGATCTTGACCACCACATCTGCAGTCTGCTGAACAATCTGTGGACCAAGTTCTGATCTCTCACCGATTTCATCCCAATGAATCGGTGATCTGCACTTCCGTCCATACAACTCCTCATAGGGAGCCATACCTATAGATGCTTGGAAACTGTTGTTGTAGGTAAACGCCACTAGAGGTAGCTTAGATTCCCAAGTCCCATGGAAATCTATTATACAGGCTCGTAATAAATCCTCCAAAATCTGAATCACTCGCTCAGACTGGCCATCTGTCTGCTGTTGAAACGCTGTACTGAATAGCAACTTCGTCCCCATGGCTGGATGTAGGCTCTTCCAGAAGGACGATGTTAATCTCGGGTCCCTGTCGGACACAATAGAAACTAGGATCCCGTGCAATCGAACTATCTCCTTGATATAGAGCTCCGCATACTGCGTCATGGAGAAAGTCGTCTTCACTAGCAAAAAGTGTGCTGACTTGGTGAGTCGGTCCACTATAACCCAAATGGCATTGAATCCTCTGACTGACTTCGGCAAACCAACCACGAAGTCCATGGTGATATTCTCCCACTTCCACTCGGGGATAGGGAGTGGCTTAAGCATCCCTGCTGACCTCTGATGCTCTGTCTTCACCTCCTGACAAGTGAGACATTCAGACACAACCCGGCGGATGTCTCTCTTCATACCTGGCCACCAATACAGAATCTGCAAATCTTTGTACATCTTGGTACCTCCTGGATGAATGGAATACAGGGATGCATGTGCCTCTGACAGAATATCCTCCCTGATCGAATCAATACTAGACCCACATTCTACCTCTATATCTCACAATACCATCAGAAATTGTGTAGAGTACACTGCCCTTGGCCTCATCCTTCAGTCTCCATTTCTGTAACTGCGCATCTGAAGACTGACCTGCACGGATACGGTCTAACAAAGAAGACTGGACTGTCAGATTAGACAGCTTAGGAGTTCTGCCCTTATGATAAACCTCTAACTCAAATCTCTGAATCTCTGACTGAAGAGATCTCTGCACTGACAGATGTGCTACGACTGCAACCTTTCTGCTCAAAGCATCTGCCACCACATTAGCTTTCCCCGGATGGTAGCTAATTTCACAATCATAGTCCTTTACCAATTCCAACTACCGTCTTTGCCTCATGTTCAGCTATTTCTGCGTGAAGAAATACTTGAGACATTTGTGATCAATAAATATCAGGCATTTCTTGCCGTACAAGTAATGTCTCCATATCTTCAACGCAAAGACCACGACAGATACTCAAGATCATGAGTCGGGTAGTTCTTCTCATGCACCTTCAACTGTCTGGAAGCATAAGCTATCACCCGACCATGCTGCATCAAAACTGCTCCTAAACCGAGCTTAGATGCATCGGTGTACAGCACAAAATCTCCTTGCCTTGTTGGCAGGGCTAACACTGGCACTGAAATAAGAGCTTGCTTCAAAGTATCAAAGCTCTTCTGACATTCATCACTCTACCCGAACTTGGCATTCTTCTTGGTCAATGAAGTGAGTGGCACTGCTATTGAAGAAAATTCCTGAATAAACTTCCTGTAGTAGCCTGCTAAGCCTACGAAACTGCAGATCTCTGATGCATTCTTCGGCTCAACCCATTCCTTAACGGCTGCTACCTTTGCTGGGCACACCTCGATGCCACTGCTAGAAATTATATGACCCAAAAATGCTACCTTCTCCAACCAAAATTCACACTTACTAAATTTTTCAAACAATTTGCGACTCTGCAAGACCTGCAAAACTGTACCCAAGTGCTGACTCTGCTCCTCATGGCTCTTAGAGTAGATAAGAATGTCGTCAATGAATACTATGACAAACAGATCTAGGTAGGGCTGAAATATTCGGTTCATGAGGTCCATGAAAATTGCTGGAGCATTCGTCAGTCCAAATAGTATTACTAAGAACTCGTAGCCCATACCTGGTTCTGAAAGCTGTCTTGTGCACATCTGCATCCTTTACTTTCAACTGGTGATACCCTGATCGAAGATCCATTTTAGAGAACACGGTAGCTCCCTGCAACTGATCAAACAAATCCTCGATCCTAGGTAGCGGGTACTTGTTCTTGATCGTTACCTTGTTCAACTCCCGGTAATCGATGCACAATCTCATGCTCCCATCTTTCTTCTTCACAAAAAGCACTGGTGCGCCCCATGGTGAGAAACTAGGGTGGATGAATTCTTTGTCTAAAAGCTCCTGAATCTGCTGCTTGAGATCTAACATTCCAGCTGGAGCTAACCGGTACGGTGCCTTAGAGATTGGCACAGTGCCTGGCATAAGATCAATTGCAAACTTCACTTCTCGCTCTGGTGGAAGACCTGTAACATCATCTGGTAAAACGTCAAGGAATTCTCTGACCAATGGTACCTCAGATATAGATGGAGTGGGCACATCAGGTGTTGAAATGATGCTGGTAAAGAAAGCCTGACACCCCATGGAAATGAGTCTTCGCGCCTACATGCAAGAAATCATGCGGGGGAAACCTCTCCATCTGTCTGGCTCAAATAAAAACTGCTTCATTCCCATCGGTCTGACCAACACTGATCTCTTCTGAATGTCAATCAGGACTCTGTTCTTCGTCATCCAGTCCATACCCAAAATAATGTCGAATTCTGGCATCGGCAATACTATCAGGTCAGCATACACTAGGTGGTCATGCAGTTCCAGATCAATATCTCTGATCACACTAGTAGCTAATAGTTATTCCTCTGATGGGACTGTCACCGAGTAATTCACATCAAGGCCGATAGACTTGATGTCCAAATGATTAGCGAATGTCTCCGAGATAAAGGAGTGAGTGGCCCCTGAATCTATCAGGGCCTTCGTGGCTAATATCTTTATGAAAATGTTTCCTGAGAGACGTTAGCACAAAACACTAGCTTATATCCCAAAAATTCTAATATTAACCTTATGCAACAAAAGACACCAAAAATGCCAACTAGCATCCTAATAA
This sequence comes from Primulina tabacum, assembly GCF_025594145.1. Lineage (NCBI taxonomy): Eukaryota > Viridiplantae > Streptophyta > Magnoliopsida > Lamiales > Gesneriaceae > Primulina > Primulina tabacum. The sequence continues at coordinate 31,287,196 of NC_134554.1, forward strand.
TCCCAAATCAAAACGAACATGCAAGGTAAAATTTAATATTGTATTGAATTAAATACTTTACTAGTCAACAGTGTCGTGTCTGGGTTCGCCTCCTATGCATGCATGGCGAACACTCTGCCCTGAGTTGGCTGCCTCCACTGTGGGCAGTCCTTTAGCATGTGGTCACTGGCTCCACATTTAAAGCACTTGCCTGACCCATATAAACATTGCCCCGGGTGCTGACGGTTGCACTTAGGACACACTGGGAAATCACCGGGCTTCTGAGGCGCCCTCTGCTGCTGAATTGGACCCTTGCCCTTTGGCGGTCCCTGAAGTGGCTTCTTCCCTGGGTGTCCCTGGAAAGGCTTCTTGAACGGAGGTCGCTGTTGATGCTGCTGCAGCTGCTGTGGGGCCTGATAGGGCCTCTTGCCCTGTCTGTCAGCCTCAATATCCCTCTGATCCTGTTCTGCCGCCAAAGCTCTAGACACGGCAACTGCATACGTAGTAGGACCAGCAAATCGGACGTCTCGGCGCAAGATCGGCTGAAACCCATCCATGAAATGCCTCAATTTTCCCTGGGCATCATGAGCTATCAGGGGCACAAAGTGACACCCCCTCTCAAATTTCCTGAAAAACTCTGCAACACTACTGTCTCCATGTCGCAGCGTCATAAATTCCCTGGTCAGTCTAGACCGTACTTCTTCGGTGAAGTACTTGGAGTAGAATATCTCCTTAAAGCCATCCCAAGAAAGGGTCTGCAAATTTACTGATACGGACGCGCTCTCCCACCACAGTCTGGCGTCCCCGGTCAGTAGAAATGTGGCACACCTAACCCTATCTGCATCTTGCAACTCCATAAAGGTAAAAATCACCTCGATGGATTTAATACATCCCTTGGCTATCATCGGGTCGGTGGTCCCCGAAAACTCCTTTGGGCTCATCCGCTTGAACCTCTCGTATACTGCCTCTGGTCTGGGCCTCGCCCCTGTATCCACTGCTGGCTGGTTCCCCGCAAAATATGCGAAGAACTGAGTCATGCCAGCAAGGATCTGTGCCTGCATATCTGACGGTGGAGGAGGAGGAGCGTCCCCCCCTCAGCTCGAGCCTCTCTGCCCTCATCCCTTGCTTCCCGGTTAATTATGCATCTAGGAGGCATAATGTTCCAATAATTTACCCAACACGTAAACCCAATGTGCATGAATATAATATCAACATCATAAGATGCACGTAATCTGAACTTAAAACATGAACATGCTGAAATCCTTACTTAATGCTTAATACATGAAATAATTCAAAACTTTAAAACTTACAGACTTGATGTGTTACTTCGTGAGCTCCTTGCAACTGGCAGTAGGCATAACCTTTTACAAGAACATGGCTCTGATACCAACTGTAACGTACAGTACTTTTAAACTACTTTGAAATTAGTGAAAAAATAAAAAAATTTCTTAAATATAAAATAAACTTTTGAATTTGCAATAAGATGTCTTGTTCGTCTAAAACATTTGCCAACCATCTAAAAATATTTGAAATAAATGATCACCATAGGAATTCTGCTAATGAAAATACTGGTTTAAAACATCGTACACAAATATGAAACTCAAACGTAAAGGCATAAACGTAGACGTGCCATCATCTTAAGAATTTTCTTAAACATACTTGCATCATACATACTTGAGCATACATAACATCATTTTGCGTAGAGGCATGTTTCAAACAAGTGACCCATACATAAATACGCCTGATCAGACTAAACCACAATACTGGGTTGACAGGGAAGACCCACTGCCACATACATGAGATCCCCGTTCATGCTTTAATGGGTGGATTGGTCCCTGGTCATGCTTTACCGCTTTCCAATCCTGATCTAAATCCGGCCATGCTTTAACGGGGTTGATTGGTCCCCGGTCATGCTTTACCGCTTTCCAATCCCATACATAATTTGGTCACAAGACATTTAGCATACCTCAAAAACTTAAAAGTATTTTCTTTGCACGTCAAACATACTTACATGGCGTTGAGGGATTCGTTGGATCTCGTTCGGGACCTTGCTGCACATGCTAACATGCTACCATGAACTTTAATTTCCACAACTTAATCATGCCTATAAAATGCATCACCCCTTGACTTACTAACTTAGGACCTTCTAGAAGTGCTCAGGACTTGACCGTGATAGACCGCATGCTAACCACCGCCTCAACCCCGAAGTCAATTTTGCCAAGAAGTATGAATTTCCCCACACAATAGAAGGCACGGACCTTGCTTAAAACATAGTTCAATGTTCCCAAATCAAACCTCATGACATCACTAGGACCTAACGATTTAATAGTACCCAAAGGAAACAAGAGCACCTAGATTTAAAGCCAAAAATCTTCCCGAAGCAGCGCCTAGGCGCTGCAGCGCAAAACTGGAGCCTAGGCACTGCCAGTACGTGCCAGCAAGTGCCTAGGCGCTGCAAAGCAGCGCTGCTAGTATGCACAGGCAGCGCCACGGCGCCCGCAGTGCGGCGCTGCGGCGGTAGTTCTGCGCAAATCCACCCAAAATTCTGCACACGAGTTCCCTATGACTTCTAATGCAAGCACAACCTCACCAACCCGAGACAACACCGCAAAATTCACATGATCACCCCAATGGACACTCCTAAACACAGCAAGGAACCTCCGACGATTCCCAAAGAAGCCTGCAACAAGAAATTCTCAAGAATATGACAAGAACACACTTTCAGAAAAACGCAGTTTGAGCTGTCCCACGAAAACGGTCATAACTTACTCAATTTTTATCCAAATATTTCGAATTTACTAACAAATCGAAGGTATCAAAAAGTTTTATGTTTTGTATGTTGAAAGTTTTTCAAAATAAGCGACCGAAAATTCGTAGCACACGAAATGACAGCAGACACATTTTTAGATCTGAAAATTTTTTATCCAACAATCATTTCAAACGTTCTTACTCAAACTTTTTCACAACACACATGGATTTCACGCATAATAAACATCACAATACGTAATATATTGAGATCGATGCAGAAACAACAGGTTATACATGCCTTTTGATGTTTAAAACTCACGATACGGCGATACCGAAGCGGAAACGGTGCGAGGCTTGATCCGAGACGAACGTGGAACTATTTTTCTTGAAGAAAAATCAACGAAAACTCGTTGGAAATATTTAGAGGGGGCGGCTGCACTCTTGCTCTAAGAACCCTAATATTTTCCTCTCAAAATCTGAAATATTGTGTAAGGAATTGTGTGTGTGTGTGTGTAATTAACGTGACTGTGTGTGTGAGTTTTGTGTAGGTAATTAGGGGAAATTTTGCTTAATAAAATCATTAACAACTAATTAAAATGCTAACATTCCCCTAACTTAAAATAAAAACCTTCTCTAATTAACGCAATAAAATACACAATGCTAACTTTAAAAGGTTTAAAATTCCAAAATCACTAATTAAATCATTTAGGCTTTAAAATACTAATACTTATAAATCACTTAAAATGTCCCCAATCTAAACTTAAAAATAATTTACCACATTTTAAAATTGTCAAAATCGTCGCCGGTCTCTTTTCCTCGATCCCGCATCGAATAATCGCTTGAAACATGAAACTCGAAAAAACATTATAACGTGCCTCACATAAACCTAAATAATTTAAAATAATGCAATTTAAATAGGTCATGCATCGCTATAAATCATTTTAAACTTAAATAAATAATTTAACTATTAAATAAACGCATGGGTTATACGTGTACTGATTTTGGGCTCTACAAAATCTATTGCTTATCTAAGTAATCATGATCTTGTAACTGGTTTACCCAAAATATACTTTTCAAAAGACAAAATTTGTTTAGCATGTCAGTTTGGCATGCAAGTAAGATCTTCATTCAAAAACAAGGGTTGTAAATCATCCTCCCGATGCTTAGAAATGTTACATATAGATCTTTTTGGTCCAATAACAGTCATAAGTTTAGGGAGAATGAAATACACCTTAATAGTTGTGGATGATTTTTCAAGATTTACTTGGGTCATATTTCTCAAATCCAAAGACCAAACTGTTGCACAACTTATTAAACTCTTTAAAAAATTATTAGATGAAATCAGTTGGAATTGATCGAATAAGGTCTGATAGAGGGACTGAATTCCAATCAAACTCTTTCAAAGTTTTTAGAGAATACTTGGATCAAGCATGAGCTCTCAGCAGCTAGAACCCCTCAGCAAAATGGTGTAGCTGAGAGAAGAAATCGGACCCTTAAAGAAGCTGCTAGAAATGCTGCATGTTACACTTGGAACAGATCAATGATTAACAAAAATCATGTGAAAACACCATATGAGATCTGGCATGGACGAAAAAAATAAGGTTTCATACTTCAAAATATTCGGCTGCAGATGTTTTATTCTTGATAATGTCAAAAATCAGTTAAAATCTTTTGATATCAAATCTGCAGAGGGAATATTTCTTGGATATTCATCAATTAATAAAGCTTATAGAGTCTTCAACAAGAACGATTTAAATGTTGAAGAGAAAATTCACGTTGTGTTCGATGAATCTATGCTAACTAATAAGCCAACTGATCCAGTTGAGCTAGTTGATCGATTTACAGATATCAATTTGGAGGATGATAATGAAGAAGATAATTATATCAATCAAAACATCCTTCAAACACTTGAACCAGAAGTATTAGATCAATCAGTTGAACAGGAACTTGTTCCTGATAATCAGTTGGTGGATCCTATTAATAATATTCAGTTAGCAACTGATACAGCTCCAACTGAAACCGAAACTGAAAACATTTAGTTAACAACTGAAGCAGTTGCTGATATGGACGCAACAAATACTGAGCTCAGATGGAAGAAATCACATCCTCCAGAATTGGTGATTGGTAACCCATCTGATCCAGTAAGAACTAGAAATCAAATGCTTAATTTATTTATTCATTCTGCTTTTGTTTCACAACTGGAACCGAAGAAAACTGATAAAGCTCTTGCTGATCCTAACTGGATAAATGCAATGCAAGAGGAGCTAAATCAATTTACTCATAACAATGTCTGGAACTTAGTTCCAAGACCAGTTTGTAAGACTATTATAGGTACAAAATGGGTATTCAAAACAAACTGAATGAGGATGGTATAGTTGCTCGCAACAAAGCAAGATTGGTAGCACAAGGACATAGGCAAGAGAAAGGAATTAACTACGATGAAACTTATGCACCAGTTGCAAGACTAGAAGCAATCAGAATGTTCCTTGCCTATGCATCATTCAAGAACTTTAAAGTTTACCAGATAGACGTAAATAGTGTCTTTCTGAATGGTCAGTTACAGGAAGAAGTTTATGTTGAACAACCTCCAGGTTTTATCAATCACTCTTTTCCTGATCATGTCTATCATTTGAACAAAGCTTTATATGGTATTAAACAAGCTCCAAGAGCTTAGTATGAGACACTATCAAAATTTCTAACTGATCATGATTTTACTGTTGGATCAGTTGATAAGACCTTGTTCAAATTTTCCAAAAATGATCATATTTTACTGGTACAAATTTATGTTGATGATATTATATTTGGGTCAACTAACCCCAAATTGAGAAGTTTGCTAAGTTAATGCAGGACAAATTTGAGATGAGTATGATGGGTGAACCGACATTCTTTCTCAGTCTGTAAGTGAAGCAACTGGAGACTGGTATTTTTATCAATCAGACTAAATATACGAAGGAGTTACTGAAGAAATTTGGCATGGAAACATGTTCAGCTGCAAGTATACCCATGAGTTCATCAGTCAAACTAGACAATGATCAAGGGGGAATATCAGTTGAGACAACATTTTACAGAGGTTTAATAGGTTCATTGTTGTGCCTAACTGCTAGTCGTCCTTATATTGTATTTTCTGTTTGCATGTGTGCTAGATTTCAATCAAATCATAAACAGTCGCATTTTTTTGCAGCCAAACGAATTTTAAAATATCTTAATGGCACTCAAAATGTTGGTTTATGGTATGCTAAAGACTCTTCCTTCAATTTAGTTGGATATTCAGATGCAGCTTATGCAGGATTTAAGCTAGATCATAAAAGCACTAGTGGATCATTTCAGTTCCTAGGAGACAGACTGATCTCATGGTTTATTAAGAAGCAAACATCCATAGCTACTTCCACAACTGAAGCAGAATACCTTGATGCTGGAAGCTGCTGTACCCAACTGCTCTGGATTCAGCAACAACTGAAGGATTATGGGGTTGATGCTAAAAAATCGTCAATACTTTGTGACAACACAAGCACAATTGCGACACTTACAATCCAGTTCTTCACTTAAGGACCAAGCACATTGATGTCAGGCATCATTTCATCAGAGATCATGCTCTAAAGAAAGCTATCAGAGTGGAGTATGTTCCAACTGAACAACAAGCTGCAGACATCTTCACCAAACCATTACCAGAGACTAAGTTTTCTCACTTTCGAAATATACTTGGTTTAATTGAATTAACTTGAGTTTGCTTGCAAAGATATTAAAAGACAATGATAAACTAAATAAACTTTCATTTATAAAAAGAGGTGCGTACATTAATAATTTCTTTTTTCACCTCAGACCACCACGAAGATAACCAAGTGCTTAATCCCCTAGCAGAAGTCTTTAGGAAGCCCTCTGAAATAGCAATCTTTTTCAGAGTCCTCCTTTCCTTGATAAGCATCAGAAGGTAGACACTATCATCAGTGAAGATGTCTACCTAATCAGCAACGGGAAGGCGCCGTGGATACTTTCTCATCGTTGCTACCCGTTTGGGGGTAGCAACTAATCCTCCCTGCTGGAAGGATTGATAGTCTTGAAGATTCAGCCAGAAATGCAAAATCTTCTCAAAAACTTCATTTTCCATTAATGGCTTCCTTGATTCCACAGCTAATAACATTAATGTTTCAGCAATATCTGGACTCCTTGAACCACTCGTTCCTGCCATTTCTATTTGAGACTGATATCTACTTTCTAATAAGTTGTGATTAACCGTGTTATTCCTATTTATAGCTTAGGCTCAAGGCAACTGAAGAGACGCAATCATCACACTGCACGATTCATCTTCCGATCATAAGATTTTTTTTCTTTAATTACACGTCATTTTAACCGTCGTTTAAATTTCCAGAATATAAATTATGCATTTATTAAGGGAGAATATCTGATTTAATCTGTTAATTGAGAAGAAAACAGTCAGATGGTCTTCAGTTGATGTGAATTAGCCTACAACTTATCACTCAGCTGTTGTCCCAACTGATCTTGTAAGGACCGTGTATTGTATTATCGTAAATCCTATGTTGATTATCGATAATTCATGAAATTGTCATGTGATTATGTGTATGATGTATATCATGACAATGAAAGTGAGAAAATAAGTTGTGATAATAAAATATTGTATTAGAAATTGATTTGTGTTTGAAACGTGTGCTGAACCGCAACAGAAAAGTGACACATGTTACGGTTTTTAGCATACTTAATTGAGTATTAGTCCAAATGACTTGAGACCAATTTCATTGGAAATCAAATGTATAGTACTAAAACTTTCATGTCTTGAGTTTTGTCCAAATCCATTTAGAAATAGGGGCAAAATCATCCCGAAATGTATCGTGTACGTTGCAGTTTATGCACTGACACAGTTTGGGAGAATGAGCATAACTCTCGCATCCAATATCCAAATTGATTGAGGTTATTGGCAATTGAAAGTAAAGACATAGATCTACAACTTTCATGTTTACCACTTTTGCTAATTCGAAACCTAAAATAACGTTTCGGACAGAGCAAGGCGCGCACCCACGCAAAACAACGCGCGCGAGCAGTACTGAGCGCACGGCCGCGCATGGTTTGGCGCCACCGCGCACGGCATTCTCTTGTACACGATATAAGAGGTGATAAAGATCAGATTTTCAGTATATATCTTCTTCTTCCTTCAAAGGTTTGAGAGGAAAAGTGGGAATTTGAATTCAAACGTACGAATCCACCTCGAAACGTTGTCCAAACTTGAAAAAAATTATATATCCGGAATCCTCGTGTCGAGAGCTTTCTTTTGAGGTAAGTTTCTTCTAGTTTCAGCACCTTTAATTATTGAAGTGCTGGAATAGCATGTATTTGAATTCGAGATTCATATATGTGGTAGAATAACCGACAAGAAACTAAGTTTTGAAGTCGGAATTGAATTATGTTATGATTTTGATTTGATATGAATTTTCAAAGTTTCAAAAGATATTTGAAACTTATATTGTTGATTTTGAATGATGTTATTGATTGAAATGAATATGTTATTGATGTAGATATATTATTATACTGATATCTTCAAGCTACATCGACTGGAACGAAGAATTGAGGTATGTTGCGACCGGGTAACATACGACAGGTATCTGTATCATATGATATATGTTTGATTGATTTGATTGAGAATATGTGTCTATATGCCTTATGTGATGACTTGATGTGGCATACATGACATTGTGATTGGAATATCGATGTATAAAATAAATATTTTGTTAACACATATCGTTTGATGCATACATCGATACATGGCATGCACGCTGAGCTATGATCCTTGGATACCCTGATATGATTTGATTTGATTCTAGTTTGTGAACACAATGCTATTTTTGGTATTATATGACCCTTAAAGCATAGTCATTTGTGGCCCCGATGATTGATTGAGATTTGGGATTTTATGGCACTTTGTCGACGCCATCATACGAGTATCCCTTATTGAGGCTGGTGTGCCAGCTCGGGCATTGATTTGATAGCGATTCGATTGATTCTGAGATGTACTCAGTGTATGGGCATTTGACCTGATACCTCCACGACATACATGCATTGAATATCATATATCATTGTTTAGATACTTGTGGTATATATGATGGTTGTTCCATACGGACCTTTGCTCACCCCCAAGGGGGGGCTGTTGTTGTCTTTGTGTGTGGACAATGGAAGGTACTCCAGGATATCAAGAGGCCGGAGAGGGTACTTCTGGAGGGAGTCACAGTTTGAGTTGAGATTTAGTGGATGTTTCCCAGTATATATGTATATGTATCTATATATCGGGGACATGTCCCGAGGATATGAGTTTGTTTGTATTCAGTTGGTTTGGATTACGTGTGGGCTTGTTTTATATTGCGATTGAGTTAGACACGACTATATTATATACTATTTTTAGTATTATAATTACAGCTGACAGGTTTTTGGCTCATTTTAAAGAAAAATATTCACTCGTTTTCCACTGTAATTAATTAACCTTAATAAGATTGTATTGTAATAACGATTAGGAGCTAAGGACCCCACACAGAGTGGTATCAGAGCATAGCTGGGAAATGCTCGATTGAGTCTTCTGTACCCTTGAATAAACACAAATGAATTGTCCGTATGTGCTTGATTTATTTGTATTACTTGCTCTTACTTGATTTAGTTTGAGTAAGTCATTGATGAGATTGTTGATTTGAGATGATGATGATGTGAAATTGATTTTTATTTGTGATATTCATCCTCTGATTTGTAGATGGATCCCACAAATGAAACTGTGAGTAGTAGTACTGAGAGGATTGTTGGACAATTCGAAGGAATGTCCATGGATTTTGTTATGGCTCGATTCTAGGATTTGAAACCACCGAGGTTCTTTGGCACTGAGAATGCTGAAAGAGAAGAGGCCTGGTTGAATGATATCGAGCATCTGTTTAATATTGTTGAATATTCTAAGGCTCAGCGAATGAAACTTGCTCTCTATCAATTGAAAGACCGAGCAAAATCTTGGTGGGAAGCCGCTGAGATTGGATTGAAAGAGGCCGGGATTGAAGTCACATGGGATGTCTTCAAGGCCTAGTTTTAGGAGCAGTATTCCCCTCCTTCTTATTATACTGCTCAGGAGAATGGATTTAATAGTCTGCAGCAGGGAACGATGACTGTTGCGGAATATGCTTCGAAATTCTCTACGTTGTTGAAATATGCACCTCACGTAGCTGCGAATGCAAAAGCAAAATATAACATGTTTGTAAATTGTTTACATCCTGCTATATATACTTTTGTCATTTCTTGTTTACCTACGAGCTACGCGGAGGCAGTCGAACGAGCTAAGGCCGCCGAAGCTGGATTAAGGCGATGAGGTCCACAGTATACTCCTCCACCTCCAGTGTCAGCTCAGCAGCCTACTTTGCGTCCAAGAGGTAAGAAGTTCAAGAAGACTGGTTCTGCTTCTTCCTCTTCTTCGAGTTCTAGTGGATCCCAGAGAGGGAGTCCAGTGATTGCTCCTTATTGTAGTCATTGTGGAGGAATACATACTATCGATCAGTGTCGAGGTATGTTTAGTACTTGTTATCAGTGTGGACAGGATGGCCATTTTTCTCGAGTATGTCCGAACAAGGGTACCACTTCGTCCCAACCCCAGCCAGGATTTCGAGGTGGTCCTAGTATGATGAGACCTATTGTTCCTGTTCCCTCTTTTCAGCAGTGGAATGTTCCACTAAATCGAGGACCTAGTGGTCAGACTGTCCAAGTTCCTCCTCAAGTTCGAGTGTATGCAATGACCGAGGATCAGGCGAAGGAAGCTTCTGGTGGTGTGATTGCATGTATTTGCATGCTTTGCGATTATCCTACACGTGTTTTATTTGATACAAGAGCATTTCACTCATTTATATCTCATGAATTTGTTGCATCTCATGACATTATGAGTACCCCGTTGTATGATACATTGTCGATAGCCATGCTTGCAGGAAACATTATTCTATCTGAGCAGGTTGTGCATAATTATGTATTGATATACGATGATAATGTGATATTCCTGAATTTGATTGTCCTCGCAATGCACGACTTTGATTGTATTGTTGGCATGGATATCTTGACAACAAAACGAGCTACTGTTGATTGTTTTCATGGAGTGGTTCGATTTCGACCTATTGATGGACCCAAGTGAAATTTTTATGTCAAGGGTTCCCAAGCCAAAATTCCATTGGTATCCTCTTTGGAAATATCCCGACTTTTTTTTAGCGGAGATGAGGGTTATCTTATCTACGCTATTGATGTCTCTAAGAAGGAGCCTTCTTTATCTGAAATTCATGTTGCGAAAGAATTCCCGGACGTATTTCCCGATGAGATTCCTGACTTTCCTCCTCATCGAGAGGTTGAATTTAGTATTGATCTTATGCCGGGGACTGTACCTATCTAAAGCTCCTTATCGCATGGCACCATTAGAATTGAAAGAACTGAAAGAACAATTACAGGATCTTCTCGATAAGGGATATATTCGACCGAGTGTATCACCTTGAGGAGATCCAATTTTATTTGTTTTAAAGAAAGATGGTACTATGCGAATGTGTATCGATTATAGGCAATTGAATCGGGCTACTGTGAAAAACAAGTACCCACTTCCTCGTATTGATGATTTATTTGATCAGCTTCAAGGTACTTCTGTTTACTCTAAGATTGCTCTTCGATCTGGATATCATCAAGTACGAGTTCGAGATGAAGATGTGCCTAAAACTGCTTTCCACACCAGGTATGGCCACTATGAATTCTTGGTTATGCCTTTTGGTCTCACGAATGCTCCTGCTGTTTTTATGGATCTAATGAATCGTGTCTTTCGAGATTTTCTTGATCGATTCGTTATTTTTTTTATTGATGATATTCTTGTATATTCGAAATCGAAAAAGGAGCATGCTGAACATCTGAGACTTGTACTTCAAACTCTTCGCAATGGACATTTATATGCTAAATTGTCTAAATGCGAATTCTAGATGGATAGAGTTGTATTTTTAGGCCACGTCATTTCGAGATATGGCATATCTGTTGATCCTGCTAAGGTCGAAGCTGTATTAAATTGGCCGAGACCTACGAATGTTCCTGAGATCCGTAGCTTCATGGGTTTAGCTAGGTATTATCGTCGCTTTATTGAAGGGTTTTCGAAGATAGCTAAACCTATTTTTCAACTGACACAGAAGAATCATCGATTCATTTGGTCAGATGAATGTGAAGCTAGTTTTCTTGAATTGAAGACGAGATTGACCACAACACATGTGCTTACTATTCCCTCAGGTACCGGAGGATTTGTTGTGTGCATTGATGCGTCTGGTAATGGTTTGGGCTGTGTTCTGATGCAACATGGAAAAGTGGTTGCTTATGCGTCTCGTCAATTGAAATCTCATGAAACACGTTATCCTATTCATGATCTTGAATTGGTCGCCATTGTGTTTGCACTGAAGATTTGGCGCCATTACTTGTATCTCCTGAAAGACTTCGATTGTGAGATTCAATATCACCCTGAATCGGTGAATGTTACTGCGGATGCCCTTAGTCGTAAGGTGCATGATTCTGTGTTAGCATCTGTTTGTGTCGCAAAGGTACATGAGGATATATGTACTTCTGGTTGGACTTTTCACTCGAATTGGAATTCTGTCACTGTCTCAGCATTGAAAATTGAGCCGAACTTGATATAACATTCAGGCTACTCATTAGAACTATTCAGTCATCTACTATAAAGAGTTAAACTAAGATTCAGTTTGGTAGTGTATAAGTTCAACTGAAGTAGATTATTATTATTAATATATCGAAGTATTTTAGTGAAAAACCTATCCTTGAGATAGAAAAGGTAACGTATGAGCATTTGAAGTCTCTGAACATCCATGAAAATCCTTTTGTTTAATTCTATTGTTTATTCATTTATCACAACACCTCAGCTTAAATATTCAATCCTATCTTCAATCTAATTCTGTACTGACTGATTTATATTGACATACAAAATTTCAGGATCAGTTTAATCAAAGAACTGATTCATATCCTAAAAGATTTCAAAAGCCAGAGTGTTTATTGAACTCACCTTTAAACACTCCACTTATATTAACCGATCCTAACACATACTGAAACAGCTTTTCCCATATCTCTTTTGCAGTTTTGCACATTTTGATTTTTTGTTGAATGTGTTTTTGTCAAGAGTTTTGTATGAAATATTTTTAGCTACATTGTCAAGATTTTATTTCTTCTTATCATCATTTTACATTCGTTCCATTGTTTTTTCAGCATTTGAGGAGCATCTTCAGTGATAGCTATAGTTGTATTTTCTTTTAGTATCCTAATTAGTCTATCTGTGATGATAAACCACATATCATCGTCTTGATCGGCTAAATGAGTCGGCATTCTTATCTTCCAGTAATCAAAATCTTACTTAGTGAACATCTGAATATTGCTGAATAAAGTCATTTGAAGAGAAATGTTCAGAGTTGAGAATAAGTCTGCAATGATACCACTTGTAGGATCGTGTGAATGGTTTGAATAAACACTTGATATAATTTTGTTTCTTCAGGTTAATTTATCTTGGTTGGAAATTAAATTATATATATTCTCGAGTATCGATGCCAGTTGACTAACAAGTAAGTGCTGAAAGATCCAAACTGACATATTGAACAAATCATCAACAAGTTTGGCTAAATGAATTAAAAGGTAAACTGAAGTGTGGAAAATGCACAAGTATGTTTCTGGGTGTCTAGAGACTCAAGCTCTTACGTCACCCCTTCTTTCGTTTGGAAGGCTCACACTAGAAGACTTTGGATTATACAATTGATTTGCAAGATCTCAGTTCAGTTTGAAATTAAACACTGTCAAACTGATCTCTGTTGATAATAGACAGTATGCAAACTGCTATTCGAATTTAATAAATTTCAATATTATCTTAGCACTTAATTATTCTCAAATGATCAAATACAATATTTTTGAAAGTGTGCTAAACTGATTCTGATTGAGTTTTGTTCAGATGAAAGATTTATTATTTAATCTTTCTCAGTAATTGGAATCCTCTATTGTTCAACTGGATTTCTTCTCTATATATAGTTCCAGAAGTAAAAGATATGTTCCAATGAAAATTGTCTGTTGTCTTGTTTTTTAGTTCATGTCAACATATTTCTGACAATCATACATTTTTGTGATCAGCTTTGTATCATACATTGTTGTGATCAGTTTTGTCCGCTGGTGTAAACTGATTCTGGTAAACTAAAATCTTTGAAACTGAGTGAGAAAAACTGATAATCTGATAAGAACTATTTCAGTTTGAGACCATAATAGTTTTGTTTGACTAGACCAGTTCAACTTAGGTCAGTTTTATTTTAATAATTTATTAACACAAAAAATATAAAATTTGTTGATCCAACAGAGAGAATATAAAATAAACAAATTGTAAATCTAGGTGTGTTAGTTTGAAACAAAAGGTATTGTATAATATTTTTTAATGTGTGAGATCGATTCAAAACTATGTGTCAAAAAATTAAACCGTGATATCATCTCATTAAGTTTTTTGTGTTTTGTGTTGACATGTCAACATCAAACAAATAAGTCCAAAATAATTCCGTTGATAACTGTGAAGATAGAAACAACTCTTGACCGTCAATATAGAAATAAACTACTGTATTTGTTCTCAAAATCAATTTTTATAAAAAAAGTATTAATTTTATAACATAAATTCATTTTAGAATGCAGATTGCGTTGTGCTAAACATTTTATAGAGTGTAATAATTGTCATTGTTAGTAGAACAATTGAAACATGACGCTCGAACCATTATACGATTTAAAATATTTGAGTTGCAGTATTATCATCATCTATATCTTTTAAGAAAGCGAAAAACATTTGGTATTACTGAAACGTCTGCCCTTTTTATTGCTTTAAAAGTACTAGAAAATTTTTTTTTTAAACACTCAATTTTCGGCCATGTACATTTACCTCATGAAAATATTTTACCCTTTAAAATAAAACATCATCCAACTAGCATTTTAAAAATCAAGTGAAATAGTCATAAAAATGAAATCGTCAACTGTTTTACCCAACCTAAAAAGCAATAAGTTTGAAAAGTATAGCTCATACTAAACCTCTCAAAAGCATAAATAAATAGTCTTAAAATCTTTAACATAAATCATGATTCATAAATCGTAAATGCGGAAAAAGTAGAAGCGCTGGTCCTCGGGTTTTGTGCGCCTTCAGTCCAGTCAAATCATCCGTCAATCCCACCCTCAAGCTCACCTGCATCCATCACAGCTAGTGAGTCTAAAGACACAACACACCATCATCTTTAAAGCAAATAATACGTAATACAGTCAACATATAACAGTGAAAAATACTTGTACTTAAAATATCGTTTCATGAAGATGCATAAACTTCAAACATGAACATTTTCGTGAACCTTTTTATGATGCATGAACTTTAAATAGAAACATTTTCATAATGATGCATCAACTTTAAGCATAAACATATTCATGACATGCATCACGTAAACCTTAACATTTTCCTTTTTTTTTCCTCAACATGACATAACATAAAACATTTTTCATGATCATAAACATTTTTCCTTTTCCTTTTCCTTTTCCTTTTCTTTTGTTGAATTCAAATCGTTAATTGTGACTTTCCTCAAACCTCAAAAAGTCGATAGACCCATCTACATGAAACCGCAGTACTGGGTGGCGGGGACATCAGCGACACTCTCACCCGTCAACTGAGCCTTGGCCTATCCTCTTTCGAATAGAAATACGATCGTCGGGGCTCCCTCTGGGGCCTTCTCTCCTCACAATATTCACATTCGTACCTCAAACCTCATATCCTCATATCCTCAATGGTAACAATAGAAGTACGATCGTCGGGCTCCCACTGGGACCATAACCCTCATTATATCTCCAAAGTAACCATGTAATAGTCACAATTACTTCACTTCCTTCAACGTTTCTTATTCTCATCACTTTATAAAAATCATGCATTACATATAATTTTGTTTTTGAAACAAGCATGCAACATGTCTTTTAAATGTCTTCCTTAATTCATAAAAATCCCATAGACATTTAAAAATCATAATTTAATCATGAACATTTCATAAACATTTAAAAATAATCATAATATCATAAAAACAGCATTTAGAGCACTGCCATGGTGCTTTACCCCTGGACGTGACATTTTGCGTTTTTGATTTTTTCTTAATTCCATTGACTCTAACATGTCCCAAATAATTATTTAAGCCTACATGAATTTTTTTCATATTTTTATTTAGCTTAAATCGAGGGCTTTTAGTTTAATCTTTAAATAAGACGTATTAACACATTTTAATCCCGAATTAAACAAAACCTTAATATAAAATTCCCAAATTAAAAACTTAGACTTTTAATAATTATTTAAGCTTAAATATAAATTTTCATAATTTTATAAAGCCTAAAACTAGGCGTTTCAATTAACTCGTTAATTAGCGTTTCGTGCGACGATTAAATCCCGAATAAATCCAAAACTCGTTATTTTGATCCCAAATTTTAAAAATAACATTTTTAAGATTTATTCTACCCTTCCAAGTCATGAGCCACCTCCGTGGACCCATGGAACCAATTTTAGCCTTATAATTTTTGTTTTTGACACACTAACGAACCCACCAAGCCATCTCCCAATTTACTCGAGTCACGCCCGAGCCACTTTGAGCCAAAACCTAGCAAACTCACCTAGGGACCCTACTGACCAAGCCCAGCCCGAAAAACAAGCCCCTAGCTCGCTCAAACTCCCTGGAACCGAGACCCAAAATTCTGCATGCTGTGTGTGAGTGTTCCTTGATGCAATAGGATTCCTAACCCAACTAGGACTTTCCCAGCCGAGCCACCACCGAGCCCACACGACCCTCACCATCCCTGGACCACGCCTAGACTCGACCCAGACCAGCCCAGCCCCTGGAACCCCAAGCACGAAGCACCTGAATCCAAGGGAACAACCTGCGCGTTCCTCCATCCATCATGCTAACCCCCTTCCAGTCGAGCCAGCGGCTAACCCCTCCATTCCAGCCCCTGCCACTACCCCTGTCCATGACCCTTGGACCCTGATGGCCCTACCCAGCTCGCCCTTAGCCCCGCTGCAGCCCCTTCTTCCCGACCAGTTCCTGCACGTGGCTTGGGGGAGAGTCCCACTTCTCGTGGACTCTTCCCCAGCCAAAGGCTCGTGCCCCAGCCCTTCTAGGACCCTTCCTAGGACCTAACCATGACCCCTAGGACCCAACCACCAGACCTGGTCGAGCCCTCTTGCCCCATGCACAACCAACCGAAACTTGCACCTTAAAATTTCAAACAAACCTTCGGCCCCTTATTCTGTTTCTATTCCTTCGGTTTCAGCCTGGTTTTCTTTATTATTTAACATGTTTTTGGCTAAAAACCAACCCATATTAATACTCTATCCATGGCAGCCCCTTAAACAAAATAGAAACATGAATTTGGAAGCAAAAATCACAAGTAATGCTCATGCATGTACATGGCTACGAAAATAACAATTTGTGTGTCATGTTTTCATTCAAAATATGCTTAAACAATTACTATGGTGTGATAGATGTTTGAAGAAAAGAATATGGCGTGCCTTTGCGTATTTTACGCACGAAAAACAGTTGACGATTGCAAAGAACGGAGCAAGACCTTGGCTTGAACTTTTCCTTGGAAATTTCGACTTTTCCTCTACCAAATTGTTGGTGTGTGTGTCATGTATTTGGTGATTTGGGAGAGAATGGAAGTTCTGAAAAGTGGGCGTAGGGTTGCATAGGGTTTGGGGTGTGCTTTACATATTTTATACTAATCAATTCACTAATCAAGTCTTTAGACCTATTAAGCATAAGTTTAGG
Source organism: Primulina tabacum (assembly GCF_025594145.1). NCBI lineage: Eukaryota > Viridiplantae > Streptophyta > Magnoliopsida > Lamiales > Gesneriaceae > Primulina > Primulina tabacum. The sequence goes on from NC_134554.1 coordinate 31,304,766, forward strand.
CCCATTAGTGCTTGATTAGGATTTAATTAAATTTTTAAAATAGTTTTGGTAAAATAAGTTTGTGAATTTAGTAGCCGGGTTGCCAAAAAGCTCGCATTTTTGTTGAAAAATCAACACCGATAAAATTTACGTACCGGTGTATAAAATCATCTCAAAAATCATTTATTTTCAAAAATAAGAAAAAGCATCACTCTTGTTTTAAATAATTAAAAACAATTACCCAATAAAAATATTTTCTATTTTCAGCACTCGGTCTCCGTTCCTCGATCGCAACTCGAATAACATTTAAAAATATATTTTAATGCAATCATGTAGAAAAATATATTTTTAAACATGCAAATATGCACAACATAATTAATTAATGCAATTAAAATATTTAATTAAAATACAAAGAGTTTAATAACTCAAATGCATGTGGTTCGCGTGGACCTTTAAATTTTCGGGGCGTTATACTTACAATTGATATAAGAGTCAATGTCATGAGTTTGATTCCCGTTGATTGCAAGAATCCTAATTATTGGAGAGAGATTGTTGAGTACAATAATTTTTCCTACTAGTAGAGCAATCGAAACGTGGCTCTTGACCTGCTATATTGTTTAAAAAAATTCATTTTCACAATTATCATTAGCTATAATTTTTTGCAAAAAGACAAAATTCACTGTGCACATTTGTATGCACAAATTGGTGTATTACCTAACATCCAAATTCTTTCTATGAAAACTAGTACAACTTTTAAATGTATTTTTTTCCTCTCAAAACACCCCTATAACTATATCAAATTAATTATCGATTAAATTTTAAAATCAATGAAATAATTTATTAAATATAATTTTAAATCAGTGAAATAATGTATTAAATATAATATTTTTTTTGATAATTTAATTAGGTCCAAATTTTTGCGCAAGTTTACATACATGATCTAATTCTTTAAAATTTTAAAAAATAACACGTTATTGCTTACAGAATAAAATTAATTAGGATTAATTATTCAAAATAGGTTCTTATGAATCGATATAAAATTCACCATTTTTATTTTAATATAAGTAGGTAAATTAATTTACATAAAATATTTTAACGAATATTTTAACAATGACACATCCAATTATTTAAAAATATGCCGTCTATTAACAATTTTGTGTTGAAATTTAATTGCTTTGAAATCGAATCGATAGAGGGAATTTTTCTTTTTGGAATTTTCTACACCAAAATACGAACGAAAAGAAAAATTTATTTGTTTGGTTTTCTAGTAATTTTTTTAAAATACTTTAATCTGTGCTTAGGAAGCACGGATACTAGTCCACGTGAGCATTATCCGTGCTTTGTAAGCGTGGATGGTCCAAGTCGACGAGCACCCATGCTTACGAAGCTCGGATACTCCACGTGATGCTCCACATGGAGATAACCCCTTCACCCGCAGTTTATCTCTTTCACTTTCCTCTTAGAAATAATTCAATATTTGCAAATATTTCACGTGATTTCTGAAATATGTCGGATCAATCAATGAAAATTTTACAAATTTTTCAGAAATAATTCAATCTTTTGCAAATGTTTCACGTGATTTCTAAAATATGTCGGATCAATCAATGAAAATTTTACAATTTATACATGCATATTATAATCTATATAATATTGTGAACTTCGATGATATTTCAATGAGTTGTAAATTTTCTCTTGCATTCTGCATAAGTTTTTCAATATTCAGAGAGATATCTTGTTCGAGCATTCTGCTTAAATTTTCTATCAAATATCCACGGCAAAATGTCTAATATTGATGTACTCTTATATTTTGGTGGTCATGTAGTTATCGATAATAGGTCGGTTGAATATAGTATTTCATTTGTTAAACTGATACGAGTATTACGATCTACTAATTAGTTGGAGTTGGTTGAAGTTGTGCATAAAATGTTCGGAATCGATCCAATTAATTTTACTCTGAAGTTGTTAACCAAATATTCATTCATGGATAGATCATCTTGGCATGAAATTCAAGTCAATCTCGGTGATGATGATGCTTTAGATTTTATAATGCAATGTGACAATATGCATATGTTGCATTTATACGTGGAAGCAAGTTCAATTGAGCATCATGTTGGAATTGATGATCCTGAATCGTACGTTCCACATACAACTGATTCAGGGTTCAATAACCAACTCGATACTTCTATATATGGTGGTTTCCATGATCTAGAATCATATGTTCCACAGGTTACTGAAGGACTCAATAATATAAATTTCGATAACGAAGAACAACGAATCTAGGGACAGAGACGTCACTTCTGATTTGTCAACTTAACTTTCGCTTCTTTAATTTCTTGTTATGTGTAAATCTTCAAACATCTTCAAACATGACGTTATTTTTCGATACTATGATTTGACGTGGTTGTTTATATGACTGAATTGTGATTTGGTTTAGTTGTGTTTCTTTGTTCTTATTCGACGGCAATTTACTGGCCATAAATTGTTTGATGTCTGACAAAACATATTGTACTTTATCTCAATCTATTAAACAACTTGTAGAAATGATACAATTTAAACGATGCAACAATGCAAATTGTACAATAATACAAATGACATAGTTTCAATCAATTAGAAGAATCATCATCAAAATTACAATGATACAAATGGCTCCCGGTTTCACAAGCGGGTGGATTGCGTCTTCTCGTCCCTCTACGCAATCCAACATCTTCAGGATTTTCCTCATTTGAGTAACCTGGAAAAATTATAGGTGAAATGACATTCCTCTGTGGTCGCATAACAAGATGCTTAGGACAAACATTAAGCATATTTGTGAAACTTTGTATGTTTGACCAAGATGGATTCTGATAATCCTGGTGACCAAACAAATGTAAGTCAGCAATCCCCGAGTCATTGAAAAAAATCAGGTTGAGTAGTAGAGGGTCCTGCAAATATTCAACTCAACTGACGGAACAGTAGTGGCAAACCCACTTGGTTGCCTAACCATGTCACTTCCCCACCCGAATGATGACTGATGCAAAAAAGGAGAATGCGTACTGAAATTTTGTAAGACATTAAATTTCCCGGCAAAATTATTGTATGGATATGGTTGAAAACCAACAGCATTAACCGTAGGTGATATGGTGCGTACAATTATTCGATTATACCATTGAAAGTAATCTTCGTCAGTTTGCATCGATAGCCCGTGTCGTCCCCCTTTAGCAACATATCTCAACCTACTATTCCACAACTCAATTGATTGTCGACTTTTTGATGACATGTTCTCGTGATATTATGAAGATCATCGTTGTTGAGAGCAGACCCTGGAATTGATTGTCGTCTGTTGAATTGTCGCATCACCCGATTAGGACGATGCATCTCCATGATGTCAAAGCAAATAAGGGGACAAACACATCTCCATATTTTGTTGTCGTATGAATCAATAATCGGCTTTACATCTATGTCATTCTTCTGGTAAATGATCCAATTAAACTGTAAAAATTATAAATATTAAATTTTAATACTCATTTAATAATAAAAAAACACTAAAAATTCAATAATACCTCATTATTATTCATACGATCTAGAGAATCTCTTATAATTCTTACAGCACGTGTAGGCGAATGTGTGTAATTAAATCCAATTTTTCACCTAAAATTTAACAAATATAATTACATATCAAAAAATTATAAGAGATATACATGATATTACCACAATAAATTTTAAATATTACTGTGCACCATATGAAGAAACTAGAATAATAGCATCCGGATCAATGGGAGGTACAACTAATGTTAACCCATCTCTGTCAGAGTTAACACATTTAACGCTTCATGTCCATATATGCTTATAATAATAAAAATAGTTAAACAAAAGTAACCAAAAAAATGTGTTAAATAATCACATTACATTATTTATACATGCAGGATATATAAAGGTTCAGCCATTGTAGGTTTCTCTATATGTGTTGCGTTACACAAATCAATGTATAGAAATGCTAAAACGGCACTACCCCAACTATAAGACTTTACATTATCAATGTCTCGTAGCAGTTGCAAAAACATGAGTCTAGCAGACCCTACTTGATAGTCAGGGAACAATATTCCTCCAATAATCATTAACGCTACACAACGAGTATATTTCACAACATCTATTTCTGAACTATCATCATTAACAAGGTTACACATGCAATGGTCGTGTATTGCAGTCATAGACAAATGACCACCTTTCAAATGTTTTGATGATGGCACAAATCCCAACAAATCCAAACATATGTGTTGTCATTTCTCAACTGTATGTGACACATCTATTCCAATGACTGCTTCACCATCAATTGTTAGACTACAAATGATTGAAACATCTTGTAACGTGACAGTTTATTCACCACATGTAAAATGAAACGTATGTGTCTCGCATCGCCAACGTTCAACAAAAGCAGTAATCAAATGATTATCAAAAACTTGTGAGCCACATTCTAAAACTCCATAAAAACCCATATGATTCAAGTATGCAAGTACACGTTTGTGTATGTAATTATCAGTGTATAACTTTCAAATCAAATTGTCTGACCTCTTCACTTTGACAATACATCAACGGTTACGGAAGAAACTATAGATGACATGTGTGTCGCTTGTAAATAGAGGACATTGGGATCTTCTAAACTTGTCAGGCCCAATAAGTATAGGCCCAGCCCATTTCCAATTAATTTAATAAACCCAACCTATTTGATAGAAGAAGCAACATATCGCTCAAAAAATCCAGAAAGAAGTTTCTCCAGCTCTGCAACCCGACGCCTTTTCTCCTCTTTCTGCTTCAGTCCCGCCGCGTCGCCAGCAGCCGGAATATTAGTGCAGCAGCTTAGCAATCTTCTTCCTCCATTCTATTAGACTTTTTCCTACCATGAATCGGTAGAAATCAAAGCTCTATCCTTCACATTCGAACCAGCAGCTGCGTTTCATTCTTTGTCCGATTTGGTGAGCTTCTAGCTTCAATTTTTCTTGTTGAAGTGGGTTTATTTAGCAAGGAATCGAATCCCTTTATATCCTCTGTTTTCAACTGATTTCCAGCTATTTTCAGCTCAATTTCCAGCATGGGAATAGTTTTTCTGGTGACTTTTCCGGCAAGCCACCTCCGCGAGATAACCGTTGTGCATTTTAGCCTTGACTCTTGAGGTAATAAGCTTGAATTTTAGATTCTAAGTGGATTTTATAGGCTGTCCGGAATTCGAATTTTTAACCGATTCGATTTAAATTGTTTTAGTAAGTTAGAATGCAGTATATTGAAGTATGTAGCGAATTTATATTGTAGGTTTTATCGTTAGACGGGTTTCATTAGGAAGTCCTTAATAAATTACTATGGTATTGTAAGTTATAGTTGAGGTACGCTCAAACCTGTATCATTACGACGCTTATATTGGCGTGTAAGAATATTCGGTGAATGTTGTTTGCTATTATGTGCCTTGAATGTTTATTCTATTGCATTCATGCATTAATTGTGTTGGCATAACATATTGAGCATTGACTCCTTTGACGACGATTTATGTTGATTCTGTTGAGATATATTGATTCATGAGAATGACGAGTGGGTTAGGATTAGCCACATTTCCAGATGACAGCTAAGGACGAGCAACTTAGCTACTCGCATTCCCGATGCTACGTGCATGGACGAACGACGATTTGATACTGCATTCCTGGCATGGGTGGCCACTGTTACTGTTGATGAAGCTATTTGTTTGGACTCCATTTGGTATCCATTATTCCATTGTTACCATTCATGCATCTCATGTCATTGCATTTACTTGGTATTATTACATGTCTTTTATATACGTCGTGATTTTACTGGTTTGTCGTACTAGGGTCTGACCCCTGTTTTCTTTTTATGTTGTGGTTGTTTTTAATGCCATAGCAGGTCATTCCAGGGGATTTGGTGCGTCTTGTGGAGCGTCAGCGAGTGGTAGCCAGTAGTCAGTTGGTTTGTGTCAGAGTTCCCAAATATCTATATATTATACTGGTTTGATACATTTTTCAGAGAGATGCCCTGTGTAGCTGTATGGTGTTGTTTTATGTTGTTTTGGATTTTATTTGTGGTATTTTGTGTCTAGTCCTGGCCAGTGCGGCTGTAGGATATTTGTTTGGTTGATTGTGAACTTGATGTTATTTTCGAGTGTATATTGATGTTGTTGTGTGTTGAAATTTTTGGGATGTCCTACTTACGAGGAGGTCATGTCGAAATTTCTGTTGGCCCCAATGAACATTTTCAACTCGTTTTCGCTGTTTACACCAATTAATCCTTGTTGTTTGGTAATTAAATATTAATTAAGAGCACGGGACCTCACAGTTTGGTATCAGAGCGTAACTGAGATACGCTCGAATTAGAGTTTATGACCCTCGATTTTAGACACAAATAAAATTATTGTGCATGTGTTTGATTATTTTCTTTTACTTATTTCTATGTTTTGAATTAATTGAATCAGCATGCCTAGAACGTATAGTTGATTATGTTTTGGCATTTAGTTTAGAAATTTCTTATTAGTTTAATGATTATGTTCTTATACTAACCGAATATTTTGTTTCAGCATGTGGATTAAATCCTTGTGTCTTGTAGATGGCACCTAGACGTAAGGGCAGAAAAGGAAAGAAAGTTGTTTAGTAATCTGAAGCTCCTATTGTGAGAGGACTTAACGAGACTGAATGGAGAAGACGAAGTCGTCATCTTCATGGTGAAGCACGAAATGTTAACGTTGAGTATGAAGTGGATCAGTTGACTAGAGGAATGGGTGAAATGGAACTAGTGATATCTCGATTTCAGAACATGTGTCCTCCTCGATTCTTTGAAAATGAAGATGGTGAGAAAGCTGTAGCATGGTTAAAAAGTATGAAACGATTTTTTAATATGTTGGAGTACACTCCTGATTTGCAGCTTAAGTTAGCTATTTGTCAATTAAAAGACTAAGCTTAGTTATGGTGGGAAACTACTGAGGAAGCTCTGAAAGAATTAGGTGAAAGAGTTACTTGGGATGTATTTGCGCTCAGTTTGACTGAAAATATTCACCGCCTTCCGTATTAATCGGCCAAGGAAGTTGAATTCAATAGATTGACTCAAGGTAACATGACTGTAGTAGAGTATGCCTCTCAATTTTCAGCGCTTCTTGCCTATGTTCCTCATATTGCTAGCAGTGATCGAAACAAGCTATCGCATTTTATACAAGGATTGAATCGGACCATTTGCACTTTAGTATTAGCTGGAGCACCTGTTAATTATGCAGATGCTGTAGAGAAAGCCAAGAATGTGGAGGCAAGTCTACTTTTGGAAGAACCACGATCAATTCAACCATGTTTCCCTCAGAGTTTCAGGGGCAATCTGCTGATGCCAGTGGGTGCACCACTATATCGTCCTTTACTGCCGTATCAGCCTTCGCAGACTTATCAACAACCAAAGCAGCAAAACTTTAAGGCCAAAGGAAAACAGTTCAAGAAAAAGACTTGTAGTAGTTCTTCTAGTTCCGACAGTCAGCGTGGAATTCTGTTGGGTCACCAGGTGGAGTATGTTGTGATCGCTGTGGTGGTAAGCATTTCAGTACGCGGTGTAAGGGTGTTCATGGATCTTGTAATATTTGTGGGCAAGTTGGACATTATGCTAGAGTGAGTCCGAAGGCAGTAAGACAACAATTTCAGCAACCTCAGTTTGGTCAGGGTTTTAGAGGACAAGCAACTAGACCTTTTGTCCCGACTCAGTCTTTTCAGCAATCTAGCTATCCTCAGCCTAGAGGTTCTGTTCAGCAACGTTTTCCAGGGCCACAGCAGACTAGAGTTTATGCTTTAACTCAGGATCAACTTCAAGACGCACCGGGTGGAGTTATTGCAGGTATCTGCCTTATTTTTAATCATCTTGCACATATACTGATAGATACAGGAGCATCTCATTCATTTGTATATGTTGTATTTGTTGATGAGCATGAGATTGCTACTATTTCGTTGATAGATATTGTGTCAGTCTCTACACCTGCTGGTGTATGTTTGATATCTCATGAAATAATTCTGAATTGTGTGATTAGATTAAATGATAATATCATGATAACTAATCTAATCAAGCTAGATATGTCTGACTTCAATTGTATTTTTGGAATGGATACTCCGTCAAATTATCGAGCTAACGTTGATTGTTTCCATGGAGTTTTCAAATTCAGACCGTATTATGGCAGTTAATGGAATTTTTACTATAGTGATTCACAATCACGTATTCCATTAGTGTCAGCAATGAAAATGTTTAGAATCTTGTCAATAGGAAATGAAGGATTCATAATCTATGCAGTTCATGCGACACAGGGAAAAAGATTTGAAGTTTCAGATATTTCTATTGTCAAGGAATTTCCTGATGTATTTCTCGATGAAATTCCTGGATTTCCACCCCATAGGGAAATAGATTTTAGCATTGAGTTGGTGTCCGGGACATATCCTATTTCTAGAGCACCATATCGTTTGGCTCCAGCAGAACTGAAAAAACTCAAAGAACAATTATAGGACTTACTAGAAAAATGCTATATTAAACCAAGTATGTCACTCTGGGGGGCTCCGGTATTGTTTGTAAAGAAGAAAGACGGAATGATAAGAATGTGCATTGATTACAGACAGTTGAACAAAGCTACCATGAAGAATAAGTATCCTCTGTCGCGTATCGATGACTTGTTTGATCAGTTGCAGGGTACATTAGTGTATTCAAATATCGATCTTCGTTCTGGATACCATTAGCTTAGAGTTCGAGAGGAAGATGTTCCGATGACAGCATTTCGAACACGTTATGGACATTATGAATTTCTAGTTATGCCCTTTGGATTGGCTAATGCTCCAGCGGTTTTTATGGATTTGATGAATCATGTTTTTCGAGAATTTATAGACAGATTTGTTATTGTCTTCATAGATGACATTCTGATTTATTCAAAAACAAAGAAGGAGCATCGAGAACATTTAAGGTTAGTCCTCCAAACACTCAGAGCAGTGCAATTGTATGAAAAATTTTCTAAATGTAAATTCTGGCTAGACAGAGTAGCATTTCTAGGTCATGTTATATCAGCTCAAGGAGTATCAGTGGATCCTAGAAATGTGGAAGTTGTTATCAATTGGCCAACACCGAGGAATATTTCCGATATTCATAGCTTTTTGGGATTGGCAGGATATTATAGGTGTTTTATTGAAGGATTTTCTATTAGAGCAAGGTCTATGACCCAATAAACACAAAAAGATCGACGTTTTGTGTGGACTGATGAATGTGAGTTAAGTTTTCAGACTTTGAAGGAAAAGTTGACAACAGCTCCAATGCTAGCTTTGCCATCAGGCTCAGGAGGATATGTTGTTTGTTCATATACATCTCTAAATGGACTTGGTTGTGTTCTAATGCAAAATGGGCGAGTGATTGCATATGCTTCTCTTCAGTTGAAGCCGCATGAGACCCGATATCCAGTTCATGACTTAGAGTTGGCCGCCATTGTGTTTGCATTGAAGTTATGGCGTCATTATATGTACGGTGAACAGTTTGTGATTTATTCGGATCACAAGAGTCTTAAGTATCTTTTCTCACAGCCTGACTTGAACATGAGACAACATCGATGGATGGAGTTGCTTAAAGACTTTGATTATGAGATTCAGTATCAACCAGGTCGAATGAATCTTGTTGCAGATGCCCTCAGCAGGAAAGTTTAGAATACTATGCTGACATCTTTGACTATCTCTAAAGTTCACGAGCACTTGGGAACTTCAGGATGGACTTATCAGATCAGTGGAGACTGCTTTATAGTGTCATCTATTCAAGTTGAGCCACAGATTTTATCTAGAATCAAAGCAGCACAGAGGCCCGATCCGCACATTCATAGATTAAAAGAATTGTTTCGAACAGGTCTGATAGAAAAGTTTAGTGTTGCATCAGATGGTAGTCTACACTTTAATATTAGACTTGTGGTTCCTAATTTGATATATTTGAAAGAAGATGTACTTCGGGAAGAACATTGTAGTCGACACAGTATTAATCCAGGAACTTGAAAGACGTATCATAACTTGAGAGCTCATTATTGGTGGGAAGGTATGAAGAAAGATGCTTCTTATTTTCTGGCTAAATTCTTAACGTGTCAACAAGTTAAAACCAAGAGAATGAGACCTGGTGGAATGTTACATAGTCTTTACGTGCCGCGGTGGAACTGGGAGCACATTGCTATGGATTTTGTGACTCATCTACCTCGTTCTAATCGTGGTTGTGATGGGATTTGGGTGATTGTCTAAATCAGCTCATTTTATTTCGTATGATCGTACTTGTACTTATGTAAAAATGACGAAATTGTACATTGATCATATAGTAAGATCGCATGGTGTGCCAGTAACCATAGTATCCGATCGTGATCCAAGGTTTGCTTCAAAGTTTTGGCGAAGTTTACAATCAGCTTTGGGTTCAAAGTTGGCTATGAGCACCGCTTATCACCCACAGACAAATGGTCAGTCAGAAAGAATCATTCAAACACTTGAAGACGCGTTACGTGCGGTAGTGATGGATTTCAAAGGTGGATGGCAAGAATCATTGTCTTTGTGGAATTCTCTTACAATAATATTTTTCAGGCAACAACCGGAATGGCACAATTTGAAGCTTTGTATGGAAGAAAGTGCAGATCATCGATATGTTGGGAAAATGTAGGAGAAAGACAGATGTCAAAACCAGAATTTATTCAAGAAATGAAAGATAAAGTTGAATTGATCAGGAAAAAGATGAAAGCAGACCAAGATCGTCAAGCTAGTTAAGCTAATAAAAGGCGTAGACCTTTAGAGTTCGAAGTGGGCGATTATGTTTTCTTGAAAGTATCACCATTCCGGGGTACTATGAAATTTGGACATAAAAGGAAGTTAGCTCCGCGTTATATTGGTCAGTATGTGATTGTTGAGAGGATTGGAATGTTGGCGTATCGTTTAGACTTGCCACCGAGTTTGTCTTTGATACATAATGTGTTTCATGTATCTATGTTGCGGAAGTATGAGCCAGATCCGTCTCATATCTTGAATATCCAGGATTTGGAGTTGGACAGTTCTCTTAGCTATGTTGAACATTCAGTTCAAATTTTTGACCGCAAGGAAAAACAGATCAGATGCAAGACGATTCCATTGGTTTTGGTATAGTGGAGTAGAGATGAAAGAGAAGAATCTACATGGGAATTAGAGGCAAAGATGCGACATGAATGGCCTCATTTGTTTGTTAATGTAATGAATTACGCGATGTATTCTGAATTTTCTATGTATTATCAGACATAGTGTTTTGGATATCAGTGTTGTATTTGTTAGATTTCAAGGACGAAATCTTTTATTAGTGGGGGAGAATGTGAGGCCCAATAAGTATAGGCCCAGCTCATTTCCAATTTAATTTAATAAACCCAACCTATTTGATAGAAGAAGCAACAGATCGCTCAAAAAATCCAGAAAGAAGTTTCTCCACCCCTGCAACCCGACGCCTTTTCTCCTCTTTCTGCTTCAGTCCCGTCGCGCCGACAGCGGCCGGAATATTAGTGCAGCAGCTTAGCAATCTTCTTTCTCCATTCTATTAGACTTTTTCCTACCATGAATCGGTAGAAATCAAAGCTTTACCCTTCACATTCGAACCAGCAGCTGCATTTCATTCTTTGTCCGATTTGGTAAGCTTCTAGCTTCAATTTTTCTTGTTGAAGTGGGTTTATTTAGCAAGGAATCGAAGCCCTTTATATCCTCTGTTTTCAACTGATTTCCAGCTATTTTCAGTTCAATTTCCAGCATGGGAATAGTTTTTCTGGTGACTTTTCCGGCAAGCCACCTCCGCGAGATAACCGTTGTGCATTTTAGCCTTGACTCTTGAGGTAATAAGCTTGAATTTCAAATTCTAAGTGGATTTTATAGGCTTTCCGGAATTCGAATTTTTAACCGATTCGATTTAAATTGTTTTAGTAAGTTAGAATGCAGTATATTGAAGTATGTAGCGAAATTATATTGTAGGTTTTATCGTTGGACGAGTTTCATCAGGAAGTCCTTAAGAAATTACTATGGTATTGTAAGTTATAGTTGAGGTACGCTCAAACCTATATCATTATAACGCTTATATTGCCGTGTAAGAATATTCGGTGAATGTTGTTTGCTATTACGTGCCTTGAATGTTTATTTTGTTGCATTCATGCATTAATTATGTTGGCATAACATGTTAACCATTGACTCATTTGACGGCGATTTATGTTGATTATGTTGAGATATATTGAGTCAACAGAGAGACGAGTGGGTTAGGATTAGCCATTAAATGTCTACTCATTTAAAAGTGCGGAATATTTTTTTAAAAAAAAACTCGTATTTAAAAAATAACATTTAAAATAGTCGTATTTATTTTACAATAAAATATCGCAGTTTAAAATAACCAAACTTATCCAAAATCATACGTAAACATAAACGAATGAAAATCTTAAAATCATCAACGTATGAAAATGTTCATCTCCTCTCAAATCTCATAAATCATAATGCGAAAAACATGCGGTCCTCGATTCGTGTCACCGCACCAGGTCTTCCTACTCAGAGTTCGGCACCTCTAGTCCCCTCATCCTCAGGCTCACCTACATCATACATGTCTAGTGAGTCTAAAGACTCAACACACATGTACCAGGAATAACAAGTACATATATATGGCACACAGCAATGAAAAATATCATACTCAACATATCTTTCATGAACTTAAAAGCATAACATAGACGTGTCTTGTAAAATCATATCATGTCAAATCATGTCATCTCTTGTCATCATATACGTATACATTTTCATTTAATTGAATCCAGTTCATTAGTTGTGACTTTCTTATCAGCTCTATCGTATAAGCTTTATTCGATGGATCCATCTATAAAACCGTGGTACCCGGCGGCGGGGACATCAGCGACAGCATTACCCGTCCACTGAGCCTTGGCCTCAGCTCATCATATCTTATGTCATTGTATAAATATACATCGTCAGTCACAACCAATTCTCATCCTTAAAAAAATATCATCATATTCATCACTAAAAATAACATGCATATACGTAACTTTTTTCCTTAACACCAAGCATGCACCGAATTTACCATAATTTCATAAAAGCCATAAACATGATGCATGAAAATTTGAAATATCATAGATTTGTGCTTAGGGCGCTGCTAGTACCAAAATCTCATTTTACCCTTGGAAATCCAAAAATTATCGTTTTACCCCTGGACCTCTAAAAGTAACGCGAAGCTTACAAAACTCCTTAAAATGTCACAAAACATATTAAAAAGCATTCCTAGACGTAAAATCAAGCCCATTTTACAACTTAACCGATTCGTTTTATAACTTGGACCGGGGTCCCGGTTTTAACCTGAATCGATCCGAATCTTAACCAAAACCTTCCCAACTTTTATCCACACCTAATAAACCAATAAAAGGCTCTAAAACCCCAAAACCAGATCCATAGGCCCACGAACAAACGGCCAGCGAGCTGCTGGAAATTCCAGCAATGAAGTTCCAAGAACTCACTCCCCAAATTCCGACTCTAACATGCTAACCACCAAAACCAGCCTCGAACCAAACCGCTAGTGACCAAGACCAGACTCCACTGGACTTAGCTTACACACGAACTCGGTCCCATGCAAGCTACAACTCGCGAAGAGCCGAGAACACAACCAAGCCGTCACCCGCGAGTACCCCCTAGCGCTTGAACTTGATCTAACGACTTTGAGGTCATATCCAGCAGCTGTCAAGCCTCTCCAAGCCATGTATCAATCCAACCAGGGCCTAGTACATGGCTAGGTTTAGCCCTTGTGCCGCTGGCTCGACCTCTCATCTGATCACCACCCAAAAACGAGAAAACCCTTCACTCTTACACCTCTCGGCCCTCTCCCAAACCTTTCCAATCTTACGCCAGCTTCTCAACCTTGCTCTGCCCTCCTGAACGTTCCCTTAACATCAACAAAACAACGGTCCCTTGTACAAATCCAGAAAACGTGAGTGGTTTAAACAAAGTGATACAAGTTTCATGATAAAACACCACCAAAAACGCGCACACGTGCAAGATCGCAAACTGAACGTACATATACATGTCTTACAGAATACTTAAGGCGTAAATGATGAGAAACAAAAGTTAAAGCGTGCCTTAGATGTTATAGAAGCGACGAGATCAAAGAACGAGCACCGAAGACAAAATTTCTTCGAAGAAAACGCTAAAGCCGAGGGAACCAGCTACTAAGTTGCAGAAACCGAGAGAAGAGGTTGAGGGAGGGGGTGTCGGCTGCTTAGGGAGCTTAGGTTTTGGTTTAATGAATGTTTAGTTAATAATTAAATAGTTTAATAATAGATAATGGGCCTAAATTTGATAATTAAAAGTCTAAAAAGCTAATTAAGCCCAATAAGCTTAAAAGTAGGCCCATTAGACCCAAACACACTCCCGAAAAATATTTCGTGTCGGAAAGATTTTGAAAATATTAGTCGAACCCTTAAAAAGTCCTCCGACTCGATAAAATTTACATACGATTAAAATTAAAATCTTGCAGTTAAAAATACCAAATAAAATCCTATTTTTGAAAAATACCCTTAAAAATATCTTATTTTAATTAATAAAAATTAATCATTTAATAAAATAATTTTCCTGAAAATTCTTTGGTCTCCGTTCCTCGTTCGATCATGAAATGCACCTAGAAACCCTAATGCATATGTAACGCCCTGAAAACTCGAAGTTCCACGCAAACCACGTGCATGCAGTTATTAAATTCTTTGTGTGTTTCAATTAAATGATTTAATTGCATTAATTAATTATGTGGTGCATTTTTACATGTTTAAAATATACTTTTCTACATGATTGCATTAAAATATATTTTTAAAAGGTTATTCGAGTTGCTGATCGAGGAACGGAGACCGAGGGCTGTAAAATAGAAAATGATTTTATTAAATAATTGTTAATAATTATTTAAAATATGAGTGATGTTTTTTATTATTTTTTTTGAAAATAAGGGGTTTTTTTAGGTGATTTTATACGCCGAAACGTAATTTTTATCGGTGTTGGTTTTTCAACAAAAATACGAACTTTTTGGTAAGCCGGCTATTAAATTCACAAATTTATTTTACCAACACTATTTAATATTTTAATTAAATCCCAATTAAGACTAATGGCCCTAATTGTTGGCTTAATAGGCCTAAAGCCTTGTTAGTAATTAATTAGTATTTAAAGTGTTAATCACCCAAAAACCCTACACAATACCAAAGCAAATACACGGCCACACACTCCTCAATTTCAGAAAATCTCCTCACCAAGACACGGCACCCACCTCCACAATTTGAAAAGGAAAATTTCGGTAAAGCTCTAGGAGATTCAAGCCAAGGTCTTGCTCCGTTCTTCGTCATCGTCAACGGTTTTTCGTGCGTTAAATACGCAAAGGCACGTCATAATTCTCCTTTTGCTCATTCATCACACCATAGTATTTATTTAATTGTGTTATGCATGAAAATAATTGTGTTCGATTATTTTACGGTACGTTACGTATTTTCAAAGTTTTATCGATTTTACTCTTGTTTTGAAATCGTTCTTTTTAAACCATCGGACACCTGCCATGACACGATAAAATATGAGAATTATGTTCAAAACATGAGTAATTTAAAGGAAAAAGACAACTGGAACCGTAGGAAAGAATACAAGTGAAGAACGTAGGGTCATGGATTGTGTAATATACAAGTTGATCGATCTCTATGCATGGGGCTTAGGGGTTCGACCAGGGCTCGAGGGGGGCTCGTGCTGGATGTGGGTCAGGGTCAGGAAGGGTCCTAGCATGGCTAGGACTCCTTGGTTGCAGCCTAGGAGGAGTCCTTTAAAGCGAGGACTCCTCGCGCGCTGGTGGAGTACAGCAGCGGCCAAGGGGCTCGCTGCTGGGGCTGGGGGGCTCACGGTAGGTTCATCAGGGTCTCAGGGTCATGGGCAGGGGTCGGGCCAGGGTTCGGTGCTAGTGGGTAGGCTGTGGCTCTAAGGAACTTGATGAACCGTAAGAGAAGCAAGCTACACGCGAGGACTGCAGTGCTGTTCTGGGTGGCTCGCTGTGGGAGTTCAGGGGCTGGGCTGGGTCTGGGAGTGGTCCAGGGGTGGTAAGGGTCAGGTTGGACCGCTGGTTAAGGGGCTGGAAGAGTCCTAGTGGCACTAGGAAACCATAGGCGCCAGAATCTCCATAAGCGCAGATTGTGTAGCTTAGTTCCAGGTGAGTTTGAGCGAGCCTGGGCTAGGTTCAGGGGCTTGGGCTTCGTCAAGAGGGTTCCTAGATGGGTTGGCTCGGGTTTGGCTCGAGGTGGCTCGGGCGTGGCTCGAGTAAATTGGGAGATGGCTCGGTGTGTTAGTCGAAGGGTCAAAAACGAAAATAAAAGAAGGAAAAATTGATCCAAGGGTCCACGGGGGTGGCTCATGACTTGGAAGGGTATAATAAATACTAAAAATGTTATGTTTAAAATTTAGGATCAAAATAACGAGTTTTGGATTTAATTGGGATTTAATCGCCTCACGAAACGCTAATTAACGAGTTAATGGAAACGCCTAGTTTTACGCCTTATAAAATTATGAAAAATTAGCTTTAAGCTTAAATAATTATTAAAAGTCTAAGTTTTTAATTTGGGAATTTTATATTAAGGTGTGGTTTAATTCGGGATTAAAATGCATTAATACGTCACATTTAAAGATTAAATTAAAAGTCATCGATTTATGCCAAATAAAAATATGAGACAATTAATTTAGGCTTAAATAATTATTTGAGACATGTTAGAGTCAATGAATTCAAGAAAATGTCAAAAACGAGAAATTATACGTCCAGGGGTAAAACGGTCTTTTTACACCTAGAAATTAGTAAACATCATGGCAGTGTCCTGAATGCTGTTTTATGTGATAATATGATTATTTTCAATGGTTATGGATGTTTAAGAATTTTTATATGTGTAAATATGATTTTTAAATTTTCATGAATTATTAAGGATTAAATTGGACATTTAAAAGATATGTTGCATGCTTGGTTTCAAAATAAAATGATATTATATGCATGTTTTTATTAACTGATGATAACATGTTGAAGGACGTGAAGGGATTGTGATTACTGAATATGTTGGAAATATCGTGAGGGTTATGGTCCTAGTGAGAGCTCGACGATCGTGTTTCCTTGCATACGGATACGAATACGTGATACGAATACGAATACGTGATACGAATACGAATATGTTAATACGTTGGCCAAGGCCCAGTTGACCGGTGAGAGTGTTGCTGGTGTCTCCGCCGCCCAGTACTGTAGTTTCTTTAGATGGATCCATCGTCTAATACGTTTAAGAAAACGAGTCACAATCACGATCTGAATTCAACAAACACGAACATGAACATGAATACGAATATGAATATTGATACGAATATGGATATGCATATGAATATGAATATGAATACGAATATGAATATGTTTATTTTTATATGAAAATGTTTATGAAAATGTTTATGCAAAAGTTTATGAAAATGTTTATATTTAAAGTTCATGCATCATTGTGAAAATGATTTTATTTAAAGTTTATGCATCATGAAAATGTTTACGAAAATGTTATTGTTTTAAGTTTATGCATCTTCATGAAAACGATATTTTAATTACAAGTATTTTTCACTGTTATATGTTAACTGTATTGCGTATTACTTGTTATCAAGAATATGATGTGTTGAGTGTTTAGACTCACTATGTGTGATTGATGCAGGTGATTATGATAATGTTAATGGAGGCCTTGATGGTTGATCTGACTGGACTGGAGGTGCACATAACCCGAGGACCGACGCTAGTTTTCCGCACTAGTTATGATTTATGATTTCAAGTTATGTTAAAAATATTTTTACGACGTTTTATTTATGAGTGGTTTTGAGAGGTTATAGTATGGGCTATACTTTTCAAATGTTAGTTGGTTGATTTATTTTAAAATGATGTCAAAAATATTTTATGCTTGTGCATGCAATTCGGCCGATGCTATGTGAGGTTTTGAAAAGAAAAAAAAATTTCTAGTACTTTTTCAGTAAACGAATAAACAGACGTTTCAGTTGGTATCAGAGCAAATGTTCCGTAAAGGGTTGTGCCACCATCAGCGCCGGGAAGATCAGTCGTCAAGCCTCAAACTCGTAAGTTTACATGCTTTATATGCTTTTATGATGTTACCGTCATAATTATATGAATTACATGTTTATGTCACATGTTTAATTGCTTTATGAGGATATATGATTTATATGCTTTGGAATTTTTATACATGATACGATATAAAATAAGAAATTATTTGATTTCAAACGCATGTTGGTTATGTGGTGGAATTGGATCATGTTGATTTTTTTGGGTTTTAGTATTGACGTTTTACTTTTTGGGCTATAAGTTAATCATGAATATTATGAATTCTTTTGAGACTTGTAGATTTTCTAAGAAAATATTTATGATTCATGGTTACAAGTTGAATTAATTTTTGGGAATTACTCATAAGTAATAATGATTCGAGGATTAGTAACGACTTTGGGAGTAAGAAAATGTATAAATTGGGATTTTAAGTTTTGATGAAATGAAAGATTGATTATGAGAATTGATTTTGGGTAAATAAGTTTAAAATTATCGAAATTATGTTATGGGAAACTCGTAGCAGGAAATTAAAAATGCCAAGAACTTATGGGTTAATCGTAGGATTTTTGAAATTAAGAACCAATTAGGATGATTTTTGAGGAAATTAAGAATTTATTTGTGCAAATGCTAAGGAATTTGGGAACTAGTTTAGCAATAAGCGGAAATTGAATGGTTTAAATGGCAAGAATTTTTGATGATTTAGACTTTTAAGAATATTTGGAACCTTGGGATATCTTGGGTATAATGTTATAATGAATTTTAATCAAGTGTTTTTAAGAATGAATCAATATTAGGCTTAAAAATCTAAGCGTTAGCGGTTGCATTTGGGATTTTAAGATCGAAATTTGATAAGTTGATGAATATTTTGGGTATAAAATAAGGAAAGCAATATACGATAAGTATGGTCATCTATCTTTTTATATTAGGAATTTTAAGAAAATTTGAAATTCGGTGTTATAATATTATAGCATTAAGTAATTATGGGTCTTTTTAAGTTGCCATTTACAAATAAGGATTTAGAAGAAAATTTATTTGGGATCAAGGGGACGTAAAGACATTCTAGAACTCAAGTTTGATCAGAGTAGCGCAGCGAAAGCGTAGATTTTTGGGATACTAGAACTAAATCTAAACTTTGGGTTATTAAAGATAAGCCAATTTCGAGGACGAAATTCAATTTAAGGAGGGGAGATTGTAACGCCCCGAAAACTCGAAGGTCCACGCAAACCACGTGCATGCAATTATTAAATTCTTTGTTTGTTTCAATTAAATGATTTAATTCGGTGTTATAATATTATAGCATTAAGTAATTATGGGTCTTTTTAAGTTGCCATTTACAAATAAGGATTTAGAAGAAAATTTATTTGGGATCAAGGGGACGTAAAGACATTCTAGAACTCAAGTTTGATCAGAGTAGCGCAGCGAAAGCGTAGATTTTTGGGATACTAGAACTAAATCTAAACTTTGGGTTATTAAAGATAAGCCAATTTCGAGGACGAAATTCAATTTAAGGAGGGGAGATTGTAACGCCCCGAAAACTCGAAGGTCCACGCAAACCACGTGCATGCAATTATTAAATTCTTTGTTTGTTTCAATTAAATGATTTAATTGCATTAATTAATTATGTGGTGCATTTTTACATGTTTAAAATATACTTTTCTACATGATTGCATTAAAATATATTTTTAAAAGGTTATTCGAGTTGCGATCGAGGAACGGAGACCGATGGCTGTAAAATAGAAAATGATTTTATTAAATAATTGTTGCTAATGATTTAAAATATGAGTGATGCATTTTATTATTTTTTTTGAAAATAAGGGGTTTTTTTAGGTGATTTTATACGCCGGAACGTAATTTTTATCGGTGTTGGTTTTTCAACAAAAATACGAACTTTTTGGCAAGCCGGCTATTAAATTCACAAATTTATTTTACCAAAACTATTTTAATATTTTAATTAAATCCTAATTAAGACTAATGGACCAAATTGTTGGCTTAATAGGCCTAAAGCCTTGTTAGTAATTAATTAGTATTTAAAGTGTTAATCACCCAATAACCCTACACAATACCAAAGCAAATACACAGCCACACACTCCTCAATTTCAGAAAATCTCCTCACCAACACATGGCACCCACCTCCACAATTTGAAACGGAAAATTTCGGTAAAGCTCTAGGAGATTCAAGCCAAGGTCTTGCTCCGTTCTTCGTCATCGTCAACGGTTTTTCGTGCGTTAATTACGCAAAGGCACGCCATAATTCTCCTTTAGCTCATTCATCATACCATAGTATTTATTTAATTGTGTTATGCATGAAAATAATTGTGTTCGATTATTTTACGGTACGTTACGTATTTTCAAAGTTTTATCGATTTTACTCTTGTTTTGAAATCGTTCTTTTTAAACCAACGGAAACCTGCCTTACACGATAAAATATGATAGAATTATGTTCAAAACATGAGTAATTTAAAGGAAAAAGACAACTGGAACCGTAGGAAAGAATACAAGTGAAGAACGTAGGGTCATGGATTGTGTAATATACAAGTTGATCGATCTCTATCCATGGGGCTTAGGGGTTCGACCAGGGCTCGAGGGGGGCTCGTGCTGGATGTGGGTCAGGGTCAGGAAGGGTCCTAGCATGGCTAGGACTCTTTGGTTGCAGCCTAGGAGGAGTCCTTTAAAGCAATGACTCCTCGGGCGCTGGTGGAGTACAGCAGCGGCCAAGGGGCTCGCTGCTGGGGCTGGAGGGCTCACAGTAGGTTCATCAGGGTCTCAGGGTCATGGGCAGGGGTCGGGCCAGGGTTCGATGCTAGTGGGTAGGTTGTGGCTCGAAGGAACTTGATGAAACGTAAGAGAAGCAAGCTACACGCGAGGACTGCTATGCTGTTTTGGGTGGCTCGCTGTGGGAGTTCAGGGACTGGGCTAGGTCTGGGCTGGGTCTGGACGTTGTCCAGGGGTGGTTAGGGTCAGGTTGGACCGCTGGTTAAGGGGCTGGAAGAGACCTAGGGGCACTAGGAAACCATAGGCGCGAGAATCTTCATAAGCGCAGATTGTGTAGCTTAGTTCCAGGTGAGTTTGAGCGAGCCTGGGCTAGGTTCAGGGCTTGGGCTTCGTCAGGAGGGTTCCTATATGGGTTGGCTCGGGTTTGGCTCGAGGTGGCTCGGGCGTGGCTCGAGTAAATTGGGAGATGGCTCGGTGTGTTCGTCGAAGGGTCAAAAACGAAAATTAAAGAAGGAAAAATTGATCCCCGGTCCACGGGAGTGGCTCATGACTTGGAAGGGTAGAATAAATACTAAAAATTTTATATTTAAAATTTGAGATCAAAATAACGAGTTTTGGATTTAATTGGGATTTAATCGCCTCACGAAACGCTAATTAACGAGTTAATGGAAACGCCTAGTTTTAGGCCTTATAAAATTATGAAAAATTAGGTTTAAGCTTAAATAATTTTATAAGTCTAAGTTTTTAATTTGGGAATTTTATATTAAGGTTTGGTTTAATTCGGGATTAAAATGCATTAATACGTCACATTTAAAGATTAAATTAAAAGTCATCGATTTATGCCAAATAAAAATATGAGACAATTAATTTAGGCTTAAATAATTATTTGGGACATGTTAGAGTCAATGAATTCAAGAAAATGTCAAAAACGAGAAATTATACGTCCAGGGGTAAAACGGTCTTTTTACACCTAGAAATTAGTAAACATCATGGCAGTGTCCTGAATGCTGTTTTATGTGATAATATGATTATTTTCAATGGTTATGGATGTTTAAGAATTTTTATATGTGTAAATATGATTTTTAAATGTTCATGAATTATTAAGGATTAAATTGGACATTTAAAAGATATGTTGCATGCTTGGTTTCAAAATAAAATGATATTATATGCATGTTTTTATTAACTGATGATAACATGTTGAAGGACGTGAAGGGATTGTGACTACTGAATATGTTGGAAATATCGTGAGGGTTATGGTCCTAGTGGGAGCCCGACGATCGTGTTTCCTTGAATACGGATACGAATACGTGATACGAATATGAATACGTGATACCAA
Organism: Primulina tabacum; assembly: GCF_025594145.1. NCBI lineage: Eukaryota > Viridiplantae > Streptophyta > Magnoliopsida > Lamiales > Gesneriaceae > Primulina > Primulina tabacum. The sequence continues at coordinate 31,326,901 of NC_134554.1, forward strand.
TACGAAAATGTTAATACGTTGGCCAAAGCCCAATTGACCGGTGAGAGTGTTGTTGGTGTCCCCGCCGCCCAGTACTGTGGTTTCTTTAGATGGATCCATCGCCCAATACATTTAAGAATACGAGTCACAATCATGATCTGAATTCAACAAACACGAACATGAACATGAATACGAATATGAATATGGATACAAATATGGATATGCATATGAATATGAATATGAATACGTTTATTTTTATATGAAAATGTTTATGAAAATGTTTATGCAAAAGTTTATGAAAATGTTTATGTTTAAAAATCATGCATCATTATGAAAATGATTTTATTTAAAGTTTATGCATCATGAAAATGTTTACGAAAATGTTATTGTTTTAAGTTTATGCATCTTCATGAAAGCGATATTTTAAGTACAAGTATTTTTCACTATTATATGTTAACTGTATTACGTATTACTTGTTATCAAGAATATGATGTGTTGAGTTTTTAGATTTATTTGGGGTGGCTCGCTGTGGGAGTTCAGGGGCTGGACTAGGTCTGGGCTGGGTCTGGACGTGGTCCAGGGGTGGTTAAGGTCAGGTTGGACCACTGGTTAAGGGGCTGGAAGAGTCCTAGGGGCACTAGGAAACCATAGGCGCGAGAATATCCATAAGCGCAGATTGTGTAGCTTAGTTCCAGGTGAGTTTGAGCGAGCCTGGGCTAGGTTTAGGGGCTTGGGATTGGTCAGGAGGGTTCCTAGATGGGTTGGCTCGGGTTTGGCTCGGGCGTGGCTCGAGTAAATTGGGAGATGGCTCGGTGTGTTCGTCGAAGGGTCAAAAACAAAAATTAAAGAAGAAAAAATTGATCCATGGGTCCACGGGGGTGGCTCATGACTTGGAAGGGTAGAATAAATACTAAAAATGTTATTTTTAAAATTTGGGATCAAAATAACGAGTTTTGGATTTAATTGGGATTTAATCGCCTCACGAAACGCTAATTAACGACTTAATAGAAACGCCTAGTTTTATGCCTTATAAAATTATGAAAAATTAGGTTTAAACTTAAATAATTATTATAAGTCTAAGTTTTTAATTTGGAAATTTTATATTAAGGTTTGGTTTAATTCGGGATTAAAATGCATTAATACGTCACATTTAAAGATTAAATTAAAAGTCATCGATTTATGCCAAATAAAAATATGAGACAATTAATTTAGGCTTAAATAATTATTTGGGACATGTTAGAGTCAATGAATTCAAGAAAATGTCAAAAACGAGAAATTATACGTCTAGGGGTAAAACGGTCTTTTTACATCTAGAAATTAGTAAACGTCATGGCAGTGTCCTAAATGCTGTTTTATGTGATAATATGATTATTTTCAATGGTTATGGATGTTTAAGAATTTTTATATGTGTAAATATGATTTTTAAATGTTCATGAATTATTAAGGATTAAATTGGACATTTAAAAGATATGTTGCATGCTTGGTTTCAAAATAAAATGATATTATATGCATGTTTTTATTAAGTGATGATAACATGTTGAAGGACGTGAAGGGATTGTGACTACTGAATATGTTGGAAATATCGTGAGGGTTATGGTCATAGTGGGAGCCCGACGATCGTGTTTCCTTGGATACGGATACGAATACGTGATACGAATACGAATATATTAATACGTTGGCCGAGGGTTATGTTAACTGTATTATGTATTACTTGTTATCAAGAATATGATGTGTTGAGTCTTTAGACTCAATAGGTGTGATTGATGCAGGTGATTATGATAATGTTAATGGAGGCCTTGATGGTTGATCTGACTGGACTGGAGGTGCACATAACCCGAGGACCGACGCTAGTTTTCCGCACTAGTTATGATTTATGATTTCAAGTTATGTTAAAAATATTTTTACGACATTTTATTTATGAGTGGTTTTGAGAGGTTATAGTATGGGCTATACTTTTCAAATGTTAGTTGGTTGATTTATTTTAAAATGATGTCAAAAATATTTTATGCTTGTGCATGCAATTCGGCCGATGCTATGTGAGGTTTTGAAAAGAAAAAAAAATTTCTAGTACTTTTTAAGTAAACGAATAAGCAGACGTTTCAGCATAAATTATGCATAAATGCATAAAAATAATTAAACACAAATTAATAAAATAAACATGCATTTTAATCTTTAAATTAATTTAATAAAATACCGGAGAAATTTAATTATTTCCATGCACGTGGTTCACGTGGACTTTCAGATTTTCGGGACGTTACAATCTACCCCCCTTAAATTGAATTTCGTTCTCGAAATTCGCTTATCCTTGATAAGAAAAAGTTTAGACTCTTAATTATAATCTCCCAATAATCCACGCTTCCGCTGCGCTATTCTGATAGAATAAGTGTTAAGCTGTCCATATGTCTTCTCAATCCTAATTAAATTGCCTTCCAAAATCCTCGTTTGCTAATCGCAACTTAAAACGACTTATGGTGACTTATTTTTATTCTACTATGACCTTGAATTTGACTTATCTCGCAATTCCTCATACTAGAGATGGATGCCCAAACTTATTTCACCTTACTTTTCTTATACTATACCCATAATTTTCATCGTCCTATTACATTAGCATTTAGGCAGTTCAACTTAGGAAACCTTAGCCCCAAAATTTACTGACCGAATTCTATCATCGGTGATACCCTTAAAAGTTAAACCTTAACTCAACCCCATAACAAAATTAGTCTAAGATCCTTGAATCTAATCATTATCTTACAGCACCAATCTTGCGTAACTTTAACTATTTACAAGTACATCCCAAAAATAACAGTGTTGCAAATCTTAAATTTGAGTAGTGTTAATTCATACAACCCAAAATATACAATATCGATCTTCTACCTATATAATAAAGCCCTTCTAACCTCAATTACATGCTTAAACTATTATCTTCCCAATTACAATAAACTTGAGGCCTAAGACCCTTAGACTTTCCTCCTTGAAACAAAAGTCGCATTCGTACGTATCATTAATGCTTAATTAATACTAGCGTATAAAACTTAATAAGTTATCCCATGGTAGCATTAGACTAACTCTAATAAATCAACTTCGCTTATAACCTACAGAGTTCTAGAATCCCCATATCATGATTTTAGAGTTCATATTCGATAAAAATCTTAATATTCGTTTATTGGCAACATATGTTGAACACAACTAATTCCCTTAGTTTTAATTTCACGCAAAATTTCCGTATAAACACTTGTCTCATAAACTATTAATTCAAGTTTACTCAACCCAAGAAGTAATAGATAGTATAAATCCAACACGCATATCCGCTTAGTCCCAAGTTTCTTAATGACTTTCAAAAAATTTCTCAAAACAAGGTGTCTACCTCAGCTCTTACATGCGTATATCAAATACCCTAACCATCAGTCATGCCCAACTTTCTAGAAAAATTTAACCCTAGTGAAGATATAATTTTAACTCCTAAGATCATGATTAAAACTTATGCTACATCAAACCTTAAGTCCGCAAAAATAAGTTAACTTGATGTCTAATCTTGTAACTTGACCAACTGATAAATTTTATCTTAAATTGTTTCCACTCTAAATTCTTAAATTTTGCACAGTATTATTCAATTAACACTTAGATCTTCAAGCCTAGTACGGATTCATCCTACAATGCTCATGATTACCAATCCTTATAACATCATAACCCAGGTGTTTCAAGGTTCTAAATATCCCATCAAACCTAGATCATCAAAAATTCCTATCATTTAAACAATTCAATTCTCACTTACAGCTAAACTAGTCACCCAAATTTCTTAAAATTGCAATATTCATTCTTAATTTCCTCAAAATTTATCCAATTTGTCCTTAATTCCGAAAATTCCACAATTACCCATAAGTTCTTGGCGTTCTTAATTCCATTTTATATGTTTCTAGTAAGATAAAGTTCAATAATTTTAAGCTTATTAGACACAAATCAATTCTCATAACCTCGAAAATTACTGATTTAACCCAAGTGTTCCTCAAAAGTACGAATTTAATCCTAAAAAATTCGGAATTTGCAATTTGACCCTTAAAGTTCTCGAAAATTCCATTTTGGCCCTGCAACTCTCCGAAATTTGCATTTTTGTCCCCATAAAATTTTCGATTTTTGTCTCATTAAACATTAAAATTCCCGAAGCTCAAAATTTGATCCCAAAATTCGGTAAATTCGAAAATAGTCCCTTAGAATTTTTTTTGCACTTAGGTCCTCAAATTATTGGTTATTACAATTAGGTCCTTAATTCTCAATTCGTGCCATTTAATCCATTAATCCCAATATGTAGAGCATGTATCCTAAATAAATTCTACGTTTTATACTTCCAAAGATCGTCGTGGTTTTCGAATCATTATTTCTTACATGAAATTCTCAAAAATTAACTCAACAAGTAACCACAAACTAACAGTAATTTCTTAGAACATCTACAAGTCCCAAAAGCATTCATAATCTTCATGATTAACTTGTGATCCAAAGAGTAGAAAATCAGTACTTACTAACCAAAAATAAAAAAATCAACATAGACAAATAATTTCCAACCTTTCCTAATACCCAATAGCAAAATTTTTATTCATGTCCAATTCCACCACAAAGCCAGTATACATGAAAATCATATAATTTCTTATTTTGTTCCTTAACATGCATAAAAATTTTAAAGCATCTAATCTCAAAACATAACGACAGATAAATCTGTACTATAACGTATATCATGTAAACGTGCAGGTGATATTATAAACCTTTCAAAACATTTAAAATATTTAAACTTACAGACTTGAGGCTTGAAAACTGAGCTGCAGAAGCTGGCGGTGACACAACCTTATACAGGAACCTTGCTCTGATACCAACTGAAACGTCTACTCATTTAAAAGTGCGGAAATATTATTATTTTTTAAAAAAAACTTGTATTTACAAAATAACATTTAAAATAATCGTATTTATTTGACAATAAAATATCGCAGTTTAAAATAACCAAACTCATCCTAAATCATACGTAAACATAAACGAATGAAAATCTTAAAATCATCAACGTATGATAATGTTCCTCTTCTCTCAAATCTCATAAATCATAATGCAGAAAACATGCGGTCCTCGGGTCGTGTCACCGCACCAGGTCTGCCTACTCAGAGTTCGGCACCTCTAGTCCCCTCATCCTCAGGCTCACCTGCACAATACACGCCTAGTGAGTCTAAAGACTCAACACACCTGTAACAAGAATAACAAGTACATATACATGGCACACAACAGTGAAAAATATCAGACTCAACATATCTTTCATGAACTTAAAAGCATAACATAGACGTGTCTTGTAAAATCAAATCATGTCATCTCGTGTCATCATATACGTATATATTTTCATTTAATTGAATTCAGTTCATTAGTTGTGACATTCGTATCAGCTCTATTGTATCAGCTCTATTCGATGGATCCATCTATAAAACCGTGGTACGCGACGGCGGGGACATCAGCGACAGCATTACCCGTCCACTGAGCTTTGGCCTCAGCTCATCATATCTCATGTCATCGTATACATATACATCGTCAGTCACAACCAATTCCCATCCTTCAAAAAATGTCATCATATTCATCACTAAAAAAAACATGCATATACGTTACTTTTTCCTTAGAACCAACCATGCACCAAATTTACCATAATTTCATAAAAGTCATAAACGTGATTCATTAACATTTAAAATATCATAGATTTGTGCTCAGGGCACTGTCAATACCAAAATCTCACCCCGGATGCAAAATGACTATTTTGCCCCTGGAAACCTAAAAATTATCGTTTTACTCCTGGATCAAGGAAACCCAAAAATTATCGTTTTACCCCTTGACGTCTAAAATTGACCCGAAGCTTACCAAACTCCTTAAAATATCCCAAAACATATTAAAACCATTCCTAGATGTAAACTCGAGCCCATTTTACAACTTAACTGATTCGTTTTAAAACTTGGACCGGGATCCCGGTTTTAACCTGAATCGATCCGAAACTTAACCAAAACCTTCCCAACTGTTCTCCACACCTAATAAACCACTAAAAGGCTCTAAAACCCCAAAACCTAATCCATAGTGTAAAGGCCCGAAAATTCTTACTTTGAAAATTTGCGGAAAATTAAAAATTTTTCTTTTAAAATAAATGGAGTGCCTCATCAATAAAATCAACTGATGAATCAAGTTCAATGTTTAAAAAAAATATAGCAGCGGAAGAAAATAAAGTTTGCCAAAAATAACAATTCAAAGAATGTCCAACAACTGGTAAAAATGTTTGAGCATAAAATGACATGTGCTGAAACTGAGGTTCTCGGGTGCCACTACTGCCGACCCAAGCTGGCTCACTGGTCCCCGCCCTCGGCCCTGGCCTCATCAGTACCTACAACAATCAAGTCTAGTGAGCCTAAAGACTCAGCATGCAAATATCGTAGGTAACGAGAAAATGTAATTTGCATGGATAAAATATCATGTCATGATGCATACTTAAAATAACTTGTACTGAGCAATTATAATACATGCATAACTGAACTGAAAGTCATAGTAAATAGAATGTTTGCTCCTTGGAGCCCTATACTGAAATAACTGATAAAAATTTTCTGTTGAGATTATGGTCTACGCCTGTGGCCCTTGCACTGAACTGAACTGATCGGATCGGTAACTGGCTACCGGGGAGTATCAAACTGAACTGAACTGAACTGACCGGTCACTGGCGACCGGGTGGTACCAAACTGAACTGATCGGTCACTGGCAACCGTATAAAATAATGCTCCCATAATAGTGAATTGACCACAAGCAATATCGCATAAATCTCAAAAATAAGTATTTTCTATTTTCATGCACGTAATATAATTAAATGGCATAACTGAAAAATCCTGTAATTTTACCAACTGGATTGGATCGTTCCCAGGCTCGCTGCAATCTAAATATGTCATGAAAAATATGCAATAGCTTAAACTTGGCCAACTATGCGCTTTAAGTTCAAAATGCGACTATGACGCCTAATGACTTCGTATTTAATCATGACTCCGAACCAACCCGAACCGACACTGAACCGACGTATAGTCATGATTAAAATACGCTTAAAATTATGAACTAATGCTCCTAAAATGATGAGGGTTGAAACCTCGGTGAAATGGAGGCCAAAACAAGAAACGCTCTTTCGAGAGTCAATTTGGCACATCGCACCGTAAATTCTCGTACGACCTCAAAAATGATCCGAATCACAAACGGTCAAAAACATGACTTCCTTACTCAATGGGGCACTGTCCAGTCCAAGGCCATAGGCTAAAAGCCGACCGAGAACTCGAACGAGCCTCCGAACCGACACAGCAACTTGCTGTAAATTTCCAGCAGCTGTACCATCGCGTATCTTGTGTTGTTTTCGAGACTACCGGCCATTGGGGCGTGAACCACCGACCAGAGACTCTTACCAACATCCCAAGGAATGATTTGAACCATGGCTAAGGGCCCTAGGCCAGCCACAATCCTCACCATTCCAGCAACCAACCAAAAGCTCTTACCGAGGGCCCTCATGCGTGCGTGTGTGGTGTTGTGCTTCGCTTGCTGTCTCGACTCGTTCCAGTGGCCATTGATAGACCATGGCACGATCTAGACATCTAGGGGCATGGTATGAACCGTGGCTAAGGGCCATAGGCCAACCAAGATCCATATCAACCCAACCAAAGCCGAAACTCATATGCTGTCAAAACCGAAGGGGGCCGAGAGGGGAGGGGGCTGTTCTTGTTTTTAAATTGAAAACCGATGATCCATGGACCAAGCCACCAAAAGGGCAACTTAGTCTCGTCTTAGACATGCTAGGGGAGTGATCCAACCATGGCTATAGGCCCCTAGGGCAGCCATGATCAGATCCTTACCCTTGGACAACAAAACTGAATTTTTGAAGCTCAATATGACACTCATGGGGGATGTTAGTTACGTATGGGTTATGTTGGAACAGTATGCCCCCTGCACTGAACTGAACTGATCGGTAACTGGCTATCGGGGAGTATCAAACTGAAATGAACTGAACTGACCGGTCACTGGCGACCGGGTGGTACCAAACTGAACTGATCGGTCACTGGTGACCGTATAAAATAATGCTCCCATAATAGTGAATTGACCACAAGCAATAACGCATAAATCTCAAAAATAAGTATTTTCTATTTTCATGCACGTAATATAATTAAATGGCATAACTGAAAAATCCTGTAATTTTACCAAGTGGATTGGATCGTTCCCAAGCTCGCTGCAACCTAAATATGTCATGAAAAATATGCAATAGCTTAAACTTGGCCTAATGACTTCGTATTTAATCATGACTCCGAACCAACCCGAATCGACACTGAACCAACGTATAGTCATGATTAAAATACGCTTAAAATTATGAACTAATGCTCCTAAAATGATGAGGGTCGAAACCTCGTTGAAATGGAGGCCAAAACAAGAAACGCTCTTTCGAGAGTCAATTTGGCACATCGCACCGTAAATTCTCGTACGACCTCAAAAATGATCCGAATCACGAACGGTGAAAAACATGACCTTCCTAACTCAATGGGGCACTGTCCAGTCCAAGGCCATAGGCTAAAAGCCGACCTAAAACTCGAACGAGCCTCCGAACCGACACAGCAACTTGCTGTAAATTTCCAGCAGCTATACCATCGCGTATCTTGTGTTGTTTTCAACACTACCGGCCATTGGGGCGTGAACCACCGACCAGAGACTCTTACCAACATCCCAAGGAATGATTTGAACCATGGCTAAGGGCCCTAGGCCAGCCACAATCCTCACCATTCCAGCAACCGACCAAAAGCTCTTACCGAGGGCCCTCATGCGTGCGTGTGTGGTGTTGTGCTTCGCTTGCTGTCTCGACTCGTTCCAATGGCCATTGATTGACCATGGCACGATCTAGACATCTATAGGCATGGTATGAACTGTGGATAAGGGCCATAGGCCAACCAAGATCCATACCAACCCAACCAAAGCCGAACTCATATGCTGTCAAAACCGAAGGGGGCCGAGAGGGGAGGGAGCTGTTCTTGTTTTTAAATTGAAAACCGATGAGCCATGGACCAAGCCACCAAAAGGGCGACTTAGTCTCGTCTTAGAAATGCTAGGGGAGTGATCCAACCATGGCTATAGGCCCCTAGGGCAGCCATGATCAGATCCTTACCCTTGGACAACAAAACTGAATTTTTGAAGCTCAATATGACACTCATGGGGGATGTGCTGTCATTGACGAATTCTAATATGTATGGGGCTGGAACCAATGTTCTATCATGACCCTAACATGTCCTAGTACATGTTCATATGACGCTTCGAGCCCCTGGAACGAGCCATCCCTGAAATCGAAACAAAACATACTAATCGTGAAGCATGGTAGAACCGAAAATCTGTGCAGAATTATTCCTTGTTCTAGTTTCTTAAAATTTCGGTTTTTGCTCATTAAAACATGATCATGTACTGAAAAATAATTGATAATAGGACTTGATTGAGGTTTGAAAGAATCTAGAAATGCCTGGTTTCGTTTCGAAAGAAAACGAACGAAACGACGACGACGCGGCACGGAGGAGACGGAGTTGCTTCTCTTGTTTTCTTCTACTCGATTTTCTCTCTATTTTGCCTCTTGAATTCTCACGGTTTTCAGCTTAAGGAGTTCACTCATATTTCGAAAAAGGAGAGGGGGAAAGATGGTTAGGGGAGTGAGGGAAGTGGGTGCAAGATATAAGGCCAAATCATGACCAAGTCCACTCTCATTTAAATTTTTGAATTGTTGTTGCTAATCAAATAAATCTTGGAGGGATCTAGAATGGTGATGGCCGAATTCTTGAGCTTTTTAGACTAGGATAATGTTCAATATTTACTTAATTAAGGTGGACCAAGAATTAAAAAGATCCTTATGCTAACTCAACCAAGAATGGGTCAAAAAGGGGTGATGAGTTGGCAAGGGGTGGTCTAGATGCTAAGGCCAAAAATTCCCAAATAAATGAAGGGGGAAAATGTTAATTATCTAGTAAATTAATAACCCTTAAAAGCCTCACTAATCCTTTAATTAATTTAGTGAATTAATCCCTTAATTAAGTAACTTAAATGAGCTTATTTCTTAATCACCCCAAGTAACTTAAATTAAATCCTCAAACCTCCTTATTAACTTAAATTAACTTACTTGCTAGCTAAAATAAAGTCTGAAAATATTTATCGAATCTTAAATTCTATCTCAAAGCTCCAACTCCAGTCCGGCCTCAATGAAATAACTGAAAAATCAAACTACTGCATGAAATAATAAAATAATTAACTTCAAAGAAAAGCATTAAAATAATCATGCAATGAAGTCAATTTAATTTAAAATACTAGAATTATGCATGGCTTATACGTAGACTGATTTACGGGTTCTACACATAGGCTCTCGAACAAACGGCCAGCGAGCTGCTGGAAATTCCAGCAACGAAGTTCCAAGAACTCACTCCCCAAATTTCGACTCTAACATGCTAACCACCCCAACTAGCCTTGAACCAAACCGCTAGGGACCAAGACTAGACTCCACTGGACCTACCTTACACACGAACTCGGCCTCATGCAAGCTACAACCCGCGAAGAGCCGAGAACACAACCAAGCCGTCACCCGCGACTACCCCCTAGCGCTTGAACTTGATCGAATGACTTTGAGGACAGATCCAGCAGCTGTCAAGCCTCTCCAAGCCGTGAATCAAGTCCACCAGGGCCTAGTACATGGCTCGGTTTAGCCCTTGTGCCGCTGGCTCGACCTCTCACCATATTACTACCCAAAAATGAGAAAACTCTTCACTCCTACACCTCTTGGCCCTCTCCCAAATCTTTCCAACCTTACGCCAGCTTCACAACCTCGCTCTGCCCTCCTGAGCTTTCCCTTAACATCAACAAAAGAGCATTTCCTTGCACAAATCCAGAAAACGTGAGTGGTTTAAACAAATTGATGCAAGTTTCATGATAAAACACCACCAAAAATGAACACGCATGCAAGATCGCAACCTGAACGTACATATACATGTCCTACAGAATACTTAGGGTGTAAATGATGAGAAACGAAAGTAAACGCGTGCCTTAGATGTTATAGAAGTGAGGAGATCGAAGAACGAGCGCCAGAGACAAAATTTCTTTGAAGAAAACGCTAAAGCCGAGGGAACCAGCTGCTAAGCTGCTGAAACCGAGAGAAGAGGTTGAGGGAGGGGATGTCGGCTGCTTAGGGAGCTTAGGTTTAGGTTTAATGAATGTTTAGGTAGTAATTAAATAGTTGAATAATAGATAATGAGCCTAAATTTGATAATTAAAAGTTTAAAAAGCTAATTTGTTTGGACTCCATTTGGTATCCGTTATTCCATTGTTACATTCATGCATCTCATGTCATTGTATTTACTTGGTATTATTACATGACTTTTATATACGTCGTGATTTTACTGATTTGTCGTACTGGGGTCAGACCCCTATTTTTTTTTATGTTATGGTTGTTTTTGATGCCATAGCAGGTCATTCTAGCGGATTTGACGCGTATGGTGGACCGTCAGCGAGTGATACCCAGTAGTCATTTGGTTTGTGTCAGAGTTCTCAGATATCTATATATTATACTGGTTTTATACATTTGCTAGGGAGATGCCCTGTGTAGCTGTATGATGTTGTTTTTATGTTGTTTTGGATTTTATTTGTGGTATGTTGTGTCTAGTCCTTGCCAGTACGGCTGTAGGATATTTGTTTGGTTGATTGTGAACTTGATGTTATTTTCGAGCGTATATTGATGTTGTTGTGTTTTGAAATTTTTGGGATGTCCTAATTACGAGGAGGTCATGCCGAAATTTCTATAGGCCCAAATGAACGTTTTAAACTCGTTTTCGCTGTTTACACCAATTAATCCTTGTTGTTTGGTAACTAAATATTAATTAAGAGCACGGGCCTCACAGGCCTCGATTATCTGTCATTCTGAAATAAGTTGTCAATTAGAAACTTCGTTATAAGGTAAGAAACGAACTCAAGATGGTTGACGGTTGTCCGGTGAGGGAAAGAGAATTTTGAACGCTACAGAAAAATAAAGAGTGAAAGAGTAAAGAAAGAGGAAGAAAGAGAGAAGAGTGAAAGAGATAAGCTGGGGTGGAGGGGTTATCTCCACATGGAGCATCACGTGGAGCATCCGTGCTTAGTAAGAGCGGATGATCGCCCACGTAGAGCATTCGTGCTTACAAAGCACGGATAATACTCACGTGGACTAGTATACGTGCTTCGTAAGCACATATTAAAGTATCTCTGCAAAAAAACGATTTTGAATAATTTTTGAAATAAATTTTTAAGTTTAAATTATTTATAAAAAAACCATGCATATTTTGCAAAAAAATTAATCTCAATTTTATTATTCAAATAATATTTAATTTAATTACATATACTGGAAAAAAATAGTTTCAGACTAAAATAAAATGATTTAAATATCACTTAATAAAAAATGGGAAGTGGGACAAACCTGAGGGTGTTTAGAAGGGAATAAGAACAAAGAGAGTTGAAAATGGCCTTTCACCGGCCTACCCTTACTCCCAGATCCCCATGTTTCTCCATCTCTCCCACAATCCCAAAAAACATGCACCATTTGACATTTTTCTTGTAGTTTCTCAATCCCAAGTCAGAGCCAAAGTTTGAATCTTTTTTGTGCTGAAACCAGGGAAGAAAAGAATAAAACAGCAATTCATCAATGCAAGGTGATGTTGCAATGACTGTATCTGAATCTGGAGGTTGGTGGGGTGGAGTTACGGGGTTGCCCTTTTCAAGAAAGAGGTACCAGATATCTGACCGTTGCTGTGTAAATCCGAGGTCTTTTTGGGGTTTTGGCAGATGAAGAGGGGAGCAAATGCAGTTGGTTGTTCTTCCTCGGGCCCCTTTTTTTCTCTTTCGCTGGTTGAAGGCAGACAGGATGAAGCCAGGCATAAACTTTTGTAAATTTTCTCTTGAAAAAGAAAGAGCCCTCTTCGAGTATAGGCCTTTTTAGTATTTTATTTTGCTTTTTATCCTAACCCATATGAAAAAAAGAAGGAAAAAAAAGGATCTTTCTGTCATAGCGTGTTTCTCTGAGACGTTTTAACATTTTCCAGTGGTGAAACAGTGAATGATTGTTCGTCTAGTCATATGCCAATGCAAAGTGGAGGAAGTAGAAATGGAGCTTATAAATTTTTTCTTACATATAGTTTTCTGTTTGTGTTTGTTATTCAGAAATTTTTGCACTTAAGATGGCAAATTATGACTAATTGATTATGCGTTTTTGCTTGTCCCCGAATTTCTAAAGATATAATATAACGGAACATGCCATTTCCTTTTGTTTTTTGAGTTATGTTTCTCCATTGCATTTTTAGCTTTATCCACATTTTTCGGGACTTAGGTAGATGGTAAGAGGTATTCGGTAATTTGTGGCGAAAATGTCTTTTGCATTTATTGATTGCCATTGATTTAATCTCTTTGATGATGCTGGTTATTGCTTTTGATGTCCTTGTACATGAGGTTTCTTTCTTGAGAACTCGAGAAGAATTGTTGGTTGATGTCATGATCGAAAATATTGATGAAGAAAGAAATATTTACATTTGGTTCTTACATCTGTTTTAGTGAAATTGAATGTGACACATGGAATGGACCAATGGGAAAATAATAATTCATGAATGCTGAGGTTTATAGGTACATTTTCTTAGTTTAATATTCTTGTAATTACTTGGAAGGTTTGGTTCGGTGTATACACCTTAATGGTGTTCTAGCAGCCTTAAAGGCATTGCAGCACCAGATATTTTCTTTTCAGAGCAAATGTATCTTTTCATTTAATTAGTGATTGTTGGTGTTTAGATAATGGCTTATGGAAATTAGAAATGTTAGCCCTCTATTCATGGGGTTGAATCGTGACTGGATGGCTTTCAAATGGGTGTTACTATGTATGAAATGAAGATCTTTAATACTTCCTTCACTCAGTTTACTGGGAAAATATGCCTGATCAATTTGTTCGTGCAGGTTTAAAGCCATTATTTTTATTTAGGGTGCACAAAATTATTCTGTAAATTCTTACCTTCTTAGTGGGGGCTAAACCTCCATTGTTTTACATATATATATTTTACCTTTAATTGAGAAGAGGTGAATTGCTCTCATCACCTATACTCTATTTGTCGGTTGTTCGACTGCAAATAAATGAAAGTAACGCGACTGATTGTTTTCCCTGAAAGGACTGAAGATGAGTCAACTATTGAGGTAATGGTCTCATGTTTGCTGAAACATTTACTCGTTTATCTTGTTTGCTCGATGTTTCCATTTGAGCATCATGTAGATCAATTTGCATTTGCTACCCCTTTTAAGGTCTGGTTTAGTGTGCATCTTCTTGGTAGATGATACAAGTAATTGCCTCTCTATTTGTGAATGAAATCGTGTGACAGTGAGTCAGGTTCTATGGCAGCGGAATCATTTGCATTTAGCTCCTGGGAAAGGTCTCAGATGATGAACAGAAACGTTTTGAAATACACAGATAGACTGGAAATAACACGTCATTACTACGATTTATATCCTGATTTTTATCTTTGGATTATGATGCCTACTTCATTCCAGTTACTTGGTACTGTGTTTATAGTTATGTTGCATCATAGTTTACTGTTAGATTTTGAACATTTGACCACGGCTGGTTTCATATCATGGAATTTTGCTTGTTGTTTCACAACAGGACTGTCTTTTTGTTGTAGTTGTTTGCCGGATGTCTGTGACACAGCTGGAACATATAGGGTCAAGAGTGTGGAAAGTCGAACGTCCTAGTCATTCTATAAGAATCTAACCATTTATCGGTACGAAATAGTAGAATCTCTAAAGAAGTTGAAGGGATGAGAGCGAGCGCCATGATGCAGCTTTGCACAAGTATTACATCGGAGATTTTTATGCACGGCGACTGTAACTCAAATCATCCAAAGAAGAATCTAGTATAAGGGTCATCTATCTAGGTGAACTCATATAGATGTAACAGTAGAACACCAATTAACATTAATTTAAAGAGTGCAGTGTGGCATAATTGTCACCCATGCACAAGTTCATTCCAATGAAGTATAACAGTCCCAACCCTTTATTTATTTCCAAGAAATTGAATGAACACAGCTCCTCCGTCCGTTTTTTGATTTGCTTCGTCTACATTTATCATTTTTAGACATATGTCAAGATTTTGCTGGAGTTTTAAGTTTGAAACCGAGCAAGACACTACCTGCACGGGTAGGATCGACCCCGATTTTTGCCTAGGTGCAGTGGATTGGTGTGGGCCCCACACAAATACCTTGCGATCCCAAGTTCAAAATCATTCCCATTTTTGAAGTTATTTCAATGTCGTCCCTCATCTCTGTTTTGACAAAAAAATTGGACCAATGACTTACTTTTTTGAGTTCATTGACTTAAATGCCCTTTTATCTTATTTGAAATATATAATTATTTTGTAAGAATGAAATAAAAATATGATGATATTGATAAAAATAGCTAATTATATAAAATAAATCAATATAATAGTAATTGTATAAAAAATTTATCAAATAATAAAACTAATAATTATATTTATCAAAATATATAACAAAAAGTAAAAATTTAGTGGCCAATATTTGAAACGTATATTTAACAAAATATAAAATAATTATATTTTTTACATTATTCAAATAAAAAATTTAATAATATATATCAATGATTATGTAAAATTAGTTAATAATATTAATCTTGTTATAAATAAAAAATAGTTATATTTATAAAATATAGTATAAAAAATTTAAATTTAGATGTCGCGGTTTAAAAATTAATTAGATAAAAATAATAATTGATTATATATAACAATGCATAAATTTTTAATTTAAATAATAATAAAATATTTGTATATAAAAAAATACTGAACTATTTAAAAATAAAATTCACTGATCGAGATTTCAAACTTGTATTTAACATAATATTGGATATTTACATGTTGAAAACTAAATTCCGGCGTTTGACAAAATATGAACCAACTGATACGCGCAATTCAACAACTGGACTTAACAACTGAAATCAGCTGATCTAATAAAGAAAACTGATCAGTTGGAAACCGATCAATTGATACATTCAGCCGTATGCTTTTAAGCTAAGCATCCTTCAACTGAACATGTCTCGGAAAAGAACATTCAACCGACAAAGAGACATAGAAGACTGCAACTGAATATGAAACGCCGCACTTCAATCAATACAGCTTAGAACAACGCATTTCGGCTAAAGCAGTTAAGACGCCGCATTACAATAAATGAAACAAACAATGCCCAAGAAATAATGAAGTGGCAATCAACGGATACAAAGATTCAAATATATCTCAAGTTACCGTTGGAAGGGAAGCATATAAATATGACAGAAGAACAGCTGAAGAAAAGGGAAGATCATTCCATTCAAAGCTTGCTGTTATTCTACCAAAATCTCAGCTCACTCTTATTTGATTTATTTGTAGCAGTCGAGGCTACAATTTGAGCTCACTAGCACTTTGTAATAATCGTTAAATTCGATAGTGCTAAGATCAGTTACGCACTGAGAACATTTTGTGATACTAAGAGTTTCAGCTTTTGGCAGTGATAAGTCCAAACTGAAGTGGATCAGTACAAATCTTGTATTCGATCAAAGTCTTTTAGTGGAAATCATATCCTTGAGATAAAAGGGGTGACGTAGGAGTAATTGAAATCTCCGAACATCCAGAAACAATCCTTGCGTATTTTATTTTCGTATTCTATCTTTCAGTCAGTTACTTTCCGCAACTACTTTAGCTTAACTGATTGTCATTGACCAACAAGATTCCGAGAATCAGTTTTTCACCAAACTGAACTCAAAATTCGAAAAGATCAGTTTTAATTGTGAGTGTTTATTTAACCCCCCTTCTTAACACTCTTGATACGTTAATCGATCCTTTCAAGTGGTATCAGAGCGGTTGAATCTTGTTCTTGAATACTTTTAATCTATAAACTTGTTAGCATGACTTCATTTAACAAAATTCCTATGTTCTCCAGAGAAGAATTTGATGATTGAAAAAATCAGAATGCAGGCTCATTTAGCTGCACAAGATGATGACATGTGGTATGTTATAACTGATGGACCCATGAAGATTCTAAAAACAAATACAGCCAGTTGCCATAACAGAAGGGGCACCACAAAGAATAGAAAAGCCTAGAGATGAATGGACAACTGAAGATAAAAGAAAAGCAAATCCTGATAATGTGGCTAAAGACATTCTGTACAAAACGCTGGACAAAGTAACCTTCAGCAAAATAAAGATGTGTAGGACAACCAAAGAAATTTGGAAAAAGCTGATCCAGCTGTGTGAAGGAAATGATCAAACCAAAGAAAATAAACTTTCCGTTGCTGTTCAAAAGTTTGATAACATCAAAATGAAAGCGGGAGAATCAATGCACGAGTATGATGAAAGAGTAAGCAGTATCATCAATGAGTTAAATGCACTTGGAAAAGTGTATACCAACAAAGAGATTGCACTGAAGGTAATGAGAGGTCTTTCCAAGGAATGGGATGTCAAGACCATGGCAATGAGGGAGTCCAAAGATCTGAACCAGATTGAACTTCATGATCTATCTGCTGATTTAAAGGCTTATGAATTTGAGCTGCAGACCAGAGAAGGAGAACCATCTACCCCTGCAGCCACAACTGCTCTAGCTGCTGTCAGAACAGAACCAATCAATTCAGTCGAGAAATCTGCTGATCAGTTGAGCAGTGATGCTATGTCATTGTTCATCAAAAAATTTGGAAGGTTCATGAGAAAGAATCAAGGAAACTTCCAGAAGCCATACCAAAGAAACAGCTCCAAAGATGAATCAAATGCCTGCTACAACTGTGGCAAATCAGGTCACTTTATTGCTGATTGTCCTAAACCAAAGAAGGATGGTCAAGGCTCAACTGATAGAAGAAAGAAATCATATGAGCACAAAAGAAGACCCAAGGAAGATAAGAAGTCCATCAGAAAGAAACATGAGGTACTCTTAGCTGAAAAAAACAAATCTAAATGGACAGAAACTGACAGTGAAGAGTCAGAACCAGAAAGCTCATGCAGCTCTAGTGATGATGAGGAAGTCAAGTGCTTGATGGCCAATGATGCAGAAGAAGAATCATCTAGCCAACAGGTATTTGATTTCAGCTCAACTGATTTCACACGAGAAGAACTCATTCTAACACTACATGATATGGTAAATGAGTATCAAAAGCTTGCATCATCATTTGAAAAAATCAAAGCAAAGCAAACTGATCCCACAGACAATAAAACCAAAACTGATGAATCAGTTGATGGGTTGAGTCTAAAAAGGGAAATTGCTGAGTTAAAAGCAGAAAGAGACAAAAATCAGTCATTAATCCAGAAGTTGATTCTTGAAAACTCAAAACAGACTCATTCAGTCTTGGAACAAGTCATCTACTGCACTGAATGAGATGCAGAATTTACAAAAATCAGTTTCTGATAAAACTGGTTTAGGGTTCAACAATCAAGGAGAAATTTATCAATATGATACTCAACCAAAGCTAAAAACAGACAAAGAAAAATACATTCACTTTGTCAAAACAGCAGAGGTACAAGAACAAATTGAGCCCAGTAAACTGATTGAGCAACCTACTGAGAATATGAACAAGGCTAAAAGATATGGGATTGGTTATAGTCAAAAATTCTCAAATGATTCACAAAGTCAGTCATCAAAGAGGTTTCACAAGAACTATTCGAATAGCTATTTCAATTACTATAACTGCAAGCCAGTTCAGAAGAGATATAGACTGAACAATCAGTTGAATAAAGCTAAAACACATATTGTACCATCTGTACACTACACACCAAGCACACAAAAGCCGAGAAAAACCATTTGGAATACATCTACTGGAAATTCTGTTAGACTAATCCAAGTGTGGGTTCCTAAAGGACTAATCAGTTCAGGACCCAAATAGATATGGTTACCAAGTTATATTATGTGTGTGATTGCAGGTAACAGGTACAAACAAGAACTCAATATGGTATTTGGACAGTGGATGTTCGCAACATATGACAGGAGATGCAAGTGCGTTATCTCAACTGATCAAATACAGTGGTCCAAACATCAGTTTCGGGGACAATTTCAAAGGTAGAACTGTGGGTAAAGGTAAGCTTATCCATGGTAACTTTACTTTTAAAGATGTTCTATTAGTAGAAAACCTGAAGTATAACTTGATTAGCATCAGTCAGTTATGCGACAGTGGATTCTCAGTACAATTTGACAAAAATTCATGTTCAGTCAAAACTTCAACTGATAAAATCATACTAGCTGGCAAACGTTGTGGAAACACATATAAAGTCAGTTGGAATGATCAAACTTATGCACCAGTTTGTTTTATTGCTTCCAAATCGTCTAAAAACTGGTTGTGGCATAAGAGACTAAATCATTTAAACTTTAAAACCATTGCCTATCTGAGTAAACATGAACTTGCAACTGGTTTGCCCAAAATAGACTTTTCAAAAGAAAAACTTTGCTCAGCATGTTAGTATGGTAAACAAGTACGATCCTCTTTTAAAAACAAGGGCTGTAAATCTTCATCCCGATGCTTAGAACTGTTGCACATGGATCTCTTTGGTCCTATACCAGTCATGAGCTTAGGGGGAATAAAATACACCTTGGTAGTCGTAGATGATTTTTCAAGATTTACTTGGGTTATTTTTCTCAAATCTAAAGACCATACTGCTTCGCAACTAATAAAGCTCTTCAAAAGACTTTTAAATGAAAAATCAGTTGGAATTGATCGAATCAGATCTGATCGAGGAACTGAATTCATCAATCAAACTCTTGCAAACTTCCTAGAAAATGCTGGAATTAAGCATGAGCTCTCAGCAGCCAGAACTCCTCAGCAAAATGGTGTAGCTGAGAGAAGAAATCGGACCCTTGAAGAAGCTGCTAGAACGATGCTTGCTGATTCTGGTATTTCTCAAAGATTTTGGGCAGAGGCAGTAAACACTGCGTGTTACACTCAGAACAGATCAATGATTAATAAAAATCATATGAAAACACCATATGAGATCTGGCATGGAAGAAAAAGTATAATCACTTATTTCAAAATATTTGGCTGCAGATGCTTTATTCTTGATAATGGTAAAAATTATTTAAAAATGTTTGATGCTAAATCTGCAGAAGGAATATTTCTTGGATACTCATCAGTTAGCATAGCTTATAGAGTTTTCAACAAGAAAACCTTAAATGTTGAAGAATCTGCTCATGTTGATTTCGATGAAACTGAACTAACTGATAAGCCAACTGATCAAGTTGAGCTAGTTGATCGATTTACAGATATCAGTTTCGAAGATGATGACAAAAATGAAAGTCATGGCAATCAAAACATACTTCAAACACATGAACCAGAAGTACTGGACCAATTAGATGTGCAGGAAGTCGTTGCTGATGATCAGTTGATAGAGCATAATGATAACATTCAAATACCAGTTGACGAAGCACCAACTGAGACTGAAAACTGTGTTTAGTTACCAACTGAAAAAATTGCTGATACAACAAATACTGAGTACAGATGGAGAAAATCACATCCACCTGAACTGGTAATAGGAAATCCATCTGATCCAGTAAGAACTCGCAATCAAATGCTAAATTTATTTATTTATTCAGCTTTTGTTTCACAACTAGAACCGAAGAAAACTGATGAAGCTCTTGCTGATCCTAACTGGGTAAATGCAATGCAAGAAGAGCTAAATCAGTTCACTTATAACAATGTCTGGAACTTAGTTCCAAGACCAATTTCAAAAACTATTATAGGTACAAAATGGGTATACAGAAATAAACTGAATAAGGATGGTTCAGTTGTGCGCAATAAAGCAAGACTCGTAGCACAAGGATATAGGCAAGAGGAAGGAATTGATTACGATGAAACATATGCACCAGTTGCAAGACTGGAGGCAATCAGAATATTCCTTGCCTATGCTTCATTCAAGAACTTCAAAGTCTACCAAATGGATGTAAAAAGTGCATTCCTAAATGGCCAGTTGCAAAAGGAAGTATATGTTGAACAACCTCGAAATTTTGTCAATCACAACTTTCCTGATCATGTATATCATTTGAACAAAACCTTATATGTTCTTAAACAAGCTCCCAGAGCTTGGTACGAAACTCTTTCAAAATTTATAACTGATCATGATTTTTCTGTTGGATCAGTTGATAAGACCTTGTTCAAATTTACCAAGAATGATCACATTTTATTAGTTCAAATTTATGTTGATGATATCATATTCGGGTCAACTAATCTCAAATTATGCGAAAAGTTTGCTAAGCTAATGCAGGATAAGTTTGAAATGAGTATGATGGGTGAACTAACATTCTTTCTTGGACTGCAAGTAAAGCAACTGGAGACTGGTATATTCATCAGTCAAACTAAATATACAAAGGAGTTGCTGAAGAAATTTGGCATGGAATCATGTTCAGTTGCAAATACTCCCATGAGCTCATCAGTAAAATTGGACATTGATATCGAGGTTTAATAGGTTCATTGTTGTACCTAACTGCCAGTCGTCCTGATATTGTATTTGCTGTCTGTATGTGTGCTAGATTTCAAGCAAATCCTAAGCAATCACATTTCTCAGCTGCTAAAAGAATTTTGAAATATCTTAAGGGTACACAAAATGTTGGGTTATGGTATTCTAAAGACTCTACTTTCAATTTAATTGGATATTCAGATGCAGATTATGCAGGATGTAAGCTTGATCGTAAAAGTACAAGTGGATCTTGTCAGTTTCTAGGAGACAGACTGATCTCTTGGTTCAGCAAAAAGCAAACATCCATAGTTACCTCAACAACTGAAGCAGAATACCTTGCTGCTGGTAGTTGTTGTGCACAACTGATTTGGATCCAGCAACAACTGAGAAATTATGGAGTAATTACAAATGAATCGCCCATATTTTGTGACAATACAAGCACAATTGCCATCACCTATAATCCAGTTCTTCACTCAAGGACCAAGCATATAGATGTCAGGCACCACTTCATTAGAGATCATGCTTTGAAGAATGACATTAGACTGGAGTATATTTCAACTGAGCAACAAGCAGCTGACATCTTCACCAAACCATTACCCGAGACTAAGTTTTCTTACTTTCGCAATATTCTTGGTTTAATTGACTTGTCCTAAAAATTATTATTGATGCTGTTTTACTAATAAAATTCTTTGCAGAAAATAAGAACACAACAACAAATTGGAAATGATATTTTATTAAGAATAAAATCGATTCCATCTTACAGAAGATAACTTAGAACCAACTAAATCTTGCCATTCTGTAATCCAATTATTCAACTCATAAATTCGGACTCTAGAAAATGATTCAGTTGTAGAAATCTTCTCAATCACATGCCATTCTTTCCAGAGCATTGCTTGCAACAGAACATTGTCATCAACCAGGTCTGTAACATGCCTGACTTCAAAACGATAAATGTATTTTCTTGCTGTTGCTGCTTGAGCACGAGAAAGAGCAGCACCACTACTACTTATCCTCTGCAAATCATGAATTTTGAACCATGTTGACATCACTTTCGTCAAGACATATTCCTCCATCGTTTTCTTCAACTCTTCTAAATAAGGACTTAATTGTTCAGTAACTTGAATATGTGTTGTAGAACCCGTAAATCAGTAGACGTATAAGCCATGCATAATTCTAGATTTTTAAATTTAATTGACTTCATTGCATAATTATTTTAAATGCATTTATTTGAAGTTAATTATTTATTATTTCAGTTCAGCAGTTTGATTTTTAGCATTTCAGTATTTTCAGTGAGGCCGGACCGGAGTTGGAGTTTTGAGATAGAATTTAAGATTTGAGAAATATTTCCAGAAGTTAATTTAGCTAGTAACTAAGTTCATTTAAGTTAGAAAGGAAGGTTTGAAGATTTAATTTAATTATTTGAGGTGATTAAGAAATGAACTCATTTAAGTTATTAAATTAAGGGGTTAGCTCACTAAATTATTTAAAGGATTAGTAAGGCTTTCAAGGATTATTAGTTGACTAGATAATCAACATTTCCCTTTATTTTATCATGCATTTTTCGGCCACCCTTAGTGCTAGAAGATTCATTTTCCAACTCATCAACTTTGACCAATTCTTTGCATGTAATTAGTAGGATAATTCTAGGATTTTTGGGAGCACAATTTAATTAAATAAATGGACATATCCTAGACTAGAATCAAGCCAATATTCGGCCACCTTATCCCCAAGAAGACTTGATATCAAACAACAATTCAAATTCAAAAGGAGGGTGGACTTAGTCTTGATTCATTCCTTATATCTTGCACCCTTTCTCCTCACCTTCCTAACCATTTTTCCCCCTCTCTTTTCTTTCGAAATCTGAGTGAAATTTTAAGCTGAGAACCGTGGGAATCCAGTAGGAAAATAAGGGAGAGAAATCGAGTTCAAGAAAGGTAGACAAGAAGCGCTCCACCTCCTCCGTGCCGAGTCGTCGTTGTTTCGTTCGTTTTCTTTCAAAACGAAACCAGGCATGTCTAGATTTCTTTCAAACCTCAATCAAGTCATATTATCATTTATTTTTCAGTACATGATCATGTTTTAGCAAGCAAAAACCGAGATACATGTCAAAATATTTTGGAACACACATGCAGAATTTCGGCTCTTCATGGCAAGCTTCACGTTTTTTCTGAGTTTTGATGGTTTCAGGTATTGGATCGACTCCAGGCTCCCAAGGCAACTTGTATACATGTAGTAGGATGCATTAGGACCATGTTGGTCCATTCAAACCAGCCCCATACTTGCTGGAAAACCGAAATGACAGCAAGTTCCCCATAAGTGCAGAAATGTGATTCGAAAATTCAGTTTGGATGTCAAGGAGGAAGGATCTGATCTTGGCTGCTCCAAGGGCCTTTAGCCATGGTTGGATCACTTTCCTAGCATGTCTAAGACATGACTAAGTTGCCCTTTTGGTGGCTTGGTCCATGGCTCATCGGTTTTTAAATAATCAACAAAAACAGCCCCTTTCCCCTCTCGGCCCCTTTGGTTTTGACAGCACATGTACTTCGAGTTGGTTGGCTTGGTGTGGATCTTGGTTGGCCTATGGCCCTTAGCCACGGTTCATATCATGCTCCTAGATGTCTAGATCATGCCATGGTCAATCAAATGGCCACTGGAACGACGCAAGACATCGATCATAGCATAAACACTACACACGCACGCATGAGGGCCCTCGGTGAGAACTTTCGGGTGGTTGCTGGAATGAGGCGAATTGTGGCTGGCCTAGGGCCCTTAGCCATGGTTCAAATCATTCCTTGGGACGTTGTGGAGAGGCTTTGGTCGGTGGTTCAAGCCCCAATGGCCAAAAGTCTCGCAAACGACGCGATGCAAGCTAGGTCGCAGCTGCTGGATATTACAGCAAGTTGCCGTGTTGGTTCAGAGGCTCGTTCGAGTTCATGGTTGGCTTTTAGCCCATGGCCTTAGACTGGACAGTGCCTCATTGAGTTAGGAAGGTCATGTTTTTGACCGTTTGTCATTTGGATCATTTTTGAGGTCGTACGAGAATTTACGGTGCAATGTGCCAAATTGACTCTCGAAAGAGCGTTTCGTGTTTTGGCCTCCATTCCACCTAGATTTCGACCCTATCATTTTAGGAACATTATTTTATGATTTTTCAGCGTATTTTAATCATGACTATACGTCGGTTCAGTGTCGGTTCAGGTTGGCTCGGAGTCATGATTAAATGCGAAGTCATTAGGCGTCATAGTCGCATCTTTTGAACGTAAATTGCATAGTTGGTCATGTTTTAGCTATTGCATATTTTTCATGGCACAGTTAGGTTGCAGCGAGCCTGGGAACGATCCAATCCAATCCAGTTGGTAAAATTACAGGAATTTTCATTATGCCAGTTAATTATTTTACGTGCATTAAATAGAAAATGATTATTTTTGAGATTTATGCGATATGGCTTGTGGTTCATTCACTATGTGGGAGTGTTATTTTTATACGGTCGCCAGTGACCGATCAGTTCAGTATGGTACCACCCGGTCGCCAGTGACCGGCCAGCTCAGTTCAGTTTCAGCCTCCCCGGTAGCCAGTTACCGATCAGTTCAGCTTAGTGCAGTGGCCACAGGCGTAAAACATAATCTCGACAGAAAATTTTACCAGATATTTCAGTACAGGCTCCAAGGAGCAAATATTTTTACAGTGATTTCCAGTTCAGTTATGCACGTATTATAATTGCTCAGTACAGATTATTTTCAGTATGCCTCAGGACAGGATCTTTTATCACCTGCATATTTTAAATTCAGATTTTTACTCGTTACCTGCGATTTATGCATGCTGAGTCTTTAGGCTCACTAGACTTGATTGTTGTAGGTACTGATGAGGCCAGGGCCGAGGGCGGGGACCAGTGAGCCAGCTTGGGTCGGCAGTAGTGGCACCCGAGGACCTCAGAGCAGCAGTTGTTATTTTCTTCGCAAACAATTTTTATTAGTTGTTGGATATTTTTAAATCGTTGTTGTTGGCAAAACTTTGATTTTCTTCCGCTGCAATATTTTGAAATATTGAACTTGATTCACCAGTGATTTTATGAATGAGGCCATTGAAGTTCTTTTAAAAAGAAAATTTTTAATTTTCCGCAAATTTTCAAGCAAGTAGTTCGAGGGCCTTCACAGTTGGTATCAGAGCGGTGGTTCTGTATAGGGTTTCACTACTACTGACCGCGAGAAGCTCACGAAGCCACGCCTTTGGTCTGTAAGTTTTTCAGTTCAGCATTTTGTTCAGCATTTCAGTTAAAGCATGAATTATTTTGTCAGCATGCTTCCAGATTTTCAGTATTTCAGAGTTCATTTAAAATAAATTATGGAATTATGCATGTTAGTTACGTATGGGTTATGTTGGAACAGTATGCCCCCTAGACGCATTTTAGAGCGCAACAGAGAGGAGGAGCCTCGCCGAGAAGACAGGGAGGAGCGTAGGCAGGAGGGAGACCTACCACCTCCTCCACCGCCCCCACCGGACATGAGTGCCCAGATGTTAGCTGGGATGGCACAGTTCTTCGCACAGTTTGCGGGGGGCAATGCCGCAGCTGTAGCCGCAGCCGCAGCCAGGCCGACAGGGCCCGAGGCAGTGTATGAGCGATTCATGAAGATGCGCCCGAAGGAATTCTCTGGGGCATCAGACCCCATGGTTGCCGAGGGATGGATCAAATCCCTCGAGGTTATCTTCGATTTTATGGAGCTGGGAGATGCAGACCGAGTCCGATGTGCCACCTACCTGTTCACTGGAGACGTCCGCTTATGGTGGGAAGGAGCTTCGGTAGCCCTGACATTGGCTACACTTTCTTGGACCCGCTTTACGGAGGTTTTCTACTCCAAGTATTTTGCTGAGGAGGTTCGCACCAGGCTGACCACCGAGTTCATGAGCCTGAGACAGGGGGATATGTCGGTTACGGAGTTTATCCGTAAGTTTGAGAGGGGCTGTCACTTTGTGCCCCTGATAGCGAATGATGCCAGAGCCAAGCTGATGCACTTCCTGGTGGGTTTACGGCCGATCTTGCGCCGGGATGTTAGGGTATCTGACCCTGCTACTTATGAGGTTGCCGTCTCCAAGGCCTTAGCCGCAGAGCAGGATCTGCGGGATATCGAGAGGGATCGCCAGGGCAAGCGCCCAGTCCAGGCACCGCACCGCCCTCCTCCTCTTCAGCATCAGCAGCAGAATAAGAGGCCTTTTCATGGACCGCCCAGGAACAGAGGCCAGCAGCAGCAGCAGCAGCAGCAGCATCGGGGACGCCCAGCCCCGAGGACTCAGGAGCACCCAGTCTCTCCCAGGTGCTCACGTCGCCATCCTGGAGCATGTATGGCTGGCTCAGGAAAGTGTTTTAAGTGTGGCAGTCCAGACCACATGTTGCTGCAGTGCCCTCAGAGGAATCTGCCTACCCAAGGCAGAGTTTTTGCTCTCCATGCCGCGGAAGCCAACCCGGAGACTATGTTGTTGACAGGGAGAATTTTTATATCTGGTTCCGCTACCAAGGCCTTGATAGATTCAGGGGCCACTCACTCATTTATTTCGGAGGTCTTTGCAAACTTTCTCAAGATCCAGACCATTGGGCTAGATACAGCCTTTTCAGTAGTGTTGCCGTCAGGCGAGGAGATGGCAGCGACCAATGTTATCCGAGATATAGACCTTGAGCTGCACGGTAATCTTGTTTATGCGGATCTGATCGTGCTACCGATGCCGGAATTTGACATCATCCTAGGGATGGACTGGCTATTGAGGAACAGAGTGTTGATAGACTTCCAGCGGAGATCCGTTCTTGTCCGACCGCCTGGAATGGAGCAGTTCTTATTTGAGCCGGACAGGTACTTTTCCTTACCCCGCATTATTCCTTATGTTCAGGCTAGGAAGCTCATGCATAGAGGGTGTCGGGCATTTCTAGCAACCCTTTTATCTGTCCCCGAGGAACCCAGCCTGTCAGCCTCAGATGTTCCGATTGTTAGAGATTTCTTAGACGTTTTTCCCGAAGACGTCTCTGGTATGCCACCAGAGAGAGAGGTGGAGTTTTCCATTGAGCTTATGCCAGGTACGACTCCGATATCCAAAGCGCCATATCGACTAGCACCGACAGAGATGGCAGAGCTTAAGAAGCAGATCCAGGAACTTCTCGACAAGGAGTTCATTCGCCCGAGCTTTTCTCCATGGGGCGCGCCGGTCTTATTTGTGAAAAAGAAGGATGGCTCGATGAGGCTTTGCATTGACTACCGGGAGTTGAACAGGGTTACAGTGAAGAATAAATACCCACTGCCGAGGATTGAGGATCTGTTTGACCAGTTGCAGGGAGCTTCGATTTTCTCCAAGATAGATCTGCGTTCCGGTTATCACCAGTTGAGGGTGAGAGATGCTGATGTCTCGAAGACAGCTTTCAGGACTCGTTATGGCCACTACGAGTTCCTAGTGATGCCGTTCGGTCTGACGAATGCACCAGCGATCTTCATGGATCTCATGAATCGCGTATTTCAGTCATACCTCGACCAGTTTGTGATAGTGTTCATAGATGACATTCTCGTCTACTCCAAGAGTCGGGAGGAGCACAGCAGGCATCTGACCACAGTGTTGCAGACATTGCAGAAACATAAACTATTCGCAAAGTTCAGTAAGTGCGAATTCTGGTTCGAGAAGGTGGCGTTCTTGGGCCACATTGTTTCTAGCAGTGGTATTGAGGTAGACCCGGCGAAAGTTGTAGCAGTAAGAGATTGGGTTGTGCCTCAGAATGCATCAGAGATCCGCAGTTTTCTTGGGCTAGCAGGATATTACAGGAAATTCATTCCGGGATTCTCATCCATTGCCGTTCCACTCACAGCACTGACCAAGAAAAATGTGAAGTTTGTGTGGAGCGAGGAGTGTCAGAAGAGCTTCGATACTTTGAAGCAAGCTCTTATCTCAGCACCCGTTTTGGCTGTACCGTCAGGATCTGGTGAGTTTGTCCTTTATACCGATGCTTCGAAGCTTGGTTTAGGTGCAGTTTTGATGCAGCATGGGAGAGTGATAGCGTATGCTTCTCGGCAGCTGAAAATCCACGAGAAGAACTACCCCACCCATGATCTGGAGTTAGCGGCCGTAGTTTTTGCTTTGAAGATTTGGAGGCACTATCTGTATGGAGAGAAGTGCCAGATCTTTACCGACCATAAGAGCCTCAAGTATTTCTTTACGCAGAAGGAGCTGAACATGCGTCAGAGACGTTGGTTGGAGCTTGTGAAAGACTACGATTGTGACATTAGCTACCACCCGGGTAAAGCTAATGTAGTTGCGGATGCTTTGAGCAGGAAAGTCGCAGTGATGGCTCATTTGACGATTCAGAAACCTCTTCAGATCGAGATGCAGAGGTTTGATCTTGAGACTTACCCTCGAGGTAGAGTTCCTCGTTTATCTACCTTGACTATCCAGTCCTCTCTTATTGACCGTATTCGCAGCGGTCAGGCAGCAGATGAGCAGTTGGCACAGTGGAAGAAGAGAGATGAAGCTAAGGGCAGTGTTTTGTATTCAGTCAGCGACGGTATTGTGAGATACCGAGATAGGATATGGGTTCCCAGCAGTGATTCTATCCGAGCAGACATCTTATCAGAGGCCCATACGTCCCCGTACTCTATTCACCCTGGGAGTACGAAGATGTACAAAGATCTGCAGCTATTGTATTGGTGGCCAGGAATGAAGAAGGACATCAGGCGTTTTGTATCCGAGTGCCTGACTTGCCAGTTAGTGAAGGCCGAGCATCAGAGACCAGCAGGTTTGCTCAAGCCTCTTCCTATTCCCGAGTGGAAGTGGGAGAACATTACCATGGACTTTGTGACCGGATTGCCGAGGTCAGCCAGAGGATCGAATGCTATCTGGGTGATTGTAGATCGTCTTACCAAATCAGCGCACTTCTTGCCTATTAAGACGACTTTCACCATGGTTCAGTATGCAGAGCTGTATATCCGAGAGATAGTCCGACTCCACGGTATTCCAGTTTCTATCGTATCCGACAGAGATCCCAGATTCACTTCCTCGTTTTGGAAGAGTTTGCATTCGACTTTGGGTACGAAGTTGCTGTTTAGCACAGCTTTCCATCCGCAGACAGATGGACAGTCGGAGCGAGTTATTCAGATCTTAGAGGATCTTCTCCGTGCTTGCGTCATTGATTTCTCTGGGAGTTGGGAGTCGAACTTACCATTGGTAGAGTTCACCTATAACAACAGTTTCCAGTCGTCCATAGGTATGGCTCCGTATGAAGCGCTGTATGGTCGCAAGTGTAGATCTCCTGTTCATTGGGATGAAGTAGGAGAGAGAGCAGAGTTGGGTCCAGAGATTGTACAGCAGGCAGTAGGTGTAGTAGTCAAGATCCGTGATAGGATGAGGACTCCTCAGAGCCGACAGAAGAGTTATGCCGATCAGCGGAGGAGAGAGTTAGAGTTTGCAGTGGGCGATCATGTCTTCGTGAAAGTGGCACCTATGAAGGGTGTCATGAGATTTGGCAAGAAAGGGAAGCTCAGTCCGAGATTCATTGGACCGTTTGAGATCCTCGACAGAGTTGGGACGCTAGCGTATCGTGTGGCTCTTCCGCCAAATCTGGCCGGAGTACACAATGTCTTTCACGTCTCCATGCTGAGGAAGTATATGGCAAATCCTTTGCATGTGCTGAATTTCGAGCCGTTGCAGCTTACTCCGAACTTATCTTATGAGGAGAGACCCGTGCAGATCCTAGACAGACAGGAGAAGAAACTTCGGAACAAGTTGGTTAAGCGAGTCAAAGTCAAATGGCTCAACCATTCAGAGGAGGAAGCTACGTGGGAGTCTGAGCCGGAGATGAGAAGTCGATACCCTGAGTTATTCGGTGAGTTCTAATTTCGAGGACGAAATTTATTTTAAGGGGGGAAGGATTGTAGAACCCGTAAATCAGTAGACGTATAAGCCATGCATAATTCTAGATTTTTAAATTTAATTGACTTCATTGCATAATTATTTTAAATGCATTTATTTGAAGTTAATTATTTATTATTTCAGTTCAGCAGTTTGATTTTTAGCATTTCAGT
Organism: Primulina tabacum; assembly: GCF_025594145.1. Classification (NCBI taxonomy): domain Eukaryota; kingdom Viridiplantae; phylum Streptophyta; class Magnoliopsida; order Lamiales; family Gesneriaceae; genus Primulina; species Primulina tabacum. Next base: position 31,357,435 of record NC_134554.1, read on the forward strand.
ATTTTCAGTGAGGCCGGACCGGAGTTGGAGTTTTGAGATAGAATTTAAGATTTGAGAAATATTTCCAGAAGTTAATTTAGCTAGTAACTAAGTTCATTTAAGTTAGAAAGGAAGGTTTGAAGATTTAATTTAATTATTTGAGGTGATTAAGAAATGAACTCATTTAAGTTATTAAATTAAGGGGTTAGCTCACTAAATTATTTAAAGGATTAGTAAGGCTTTCAAGGATTATTAGTTGACTAGATAATCAACATTTCCCTTTATTTTATCATGCATTTTTCGGCCACCCTTAGTGCTAGAAGATTCATTTTCCAACTCATCAACTTTGACCAATTCTTTGCATGTAATTAGTAGGATAATTCTAGGATTTTTGGGAGCACAATTTAATTAAATAAATGGACATATCCTAGACTAGAATCAAGCCAATATTCGGCCACCTTATCCCCAAGAAGACTTGATATCAAACAACAATTCAAATTCAAAAGGAGGGTGGACTTAGTCTTGATTCATTCCTTATATCTTGCACCCTTTCTCCTCACCTTCCTAACCATTTTTCCCCCTCTCTTTTCTTTCGAAATCTGAGTGAAATTTTAAGCTGAGAACCGTGGGAATCCAGTAGGAAAATAAGGGAGAGAAATCGAGTTCAAGAAAGGTAGACAAGAAGCGCTCCACCTCCTCCGTGCCGAGTCGTCGTTGTTTCGTTCGTTTTCTTTCAAAACGAAACCAGGCATGTCTAGATTTCTTTCAAACCTCAATCAAGTCATATTATCATTTATTTTTCAGTACATGATCATGTTTTAGCAAGCAAAAACCGAGATACATGTCAAAATATTTTGGAACACACATGCAGAATTTCGGCTCTTCATGGCAAGCTTCACGTTTTTTCTGAGTTTTGATGGTTTCAGGTATTGGATCGACTCCAGGCTCCCAAGGCAACTTATATACATGTAGTAGGATGCATTAGGACCATGTTGGTCCATTCAAACCAGCCCCATACTTGCTGGAAAACCGAAATGACAGCAAGTTCCCCATAAGTGCAGAAATGTGATTCGAAAATTCAGTTTGGATGTCAAGGAGGAAGGATCTGTTCTTGGCTGCTCCAAGGGCCTTTAGCCATGGTTGGATCACTTCCCTAGCATGTCTAAGACGTGACTAAGTTGCCCTTTTGGTGGCTTGGTCCATGGCTCATCGGTTTTTAAATAATCAACAAAAACAGCCCCTTTCCCCTCTCGGCCCCTTTGGTTTTGACAGCACATGTACTTCGAGTTGGTTGGCTTGGTGTGGATCTTGGTTGGCCTATGGCCCTTAGCCACGGTTCATATCATGCTCCTAGATGTCTAGATCATGCCATGGTCAATCAAATGGCCACTGGAACGACGCAAGACATCGATCATAGCATAAACACTACACACGCACGCATGAGGGCCCTCGGTGAGAACTTTCGGGTGGTTGCTGGAATGAGGCAAATTGTGGCTGGCCTAGGGCCCTTAGCCATGGTTCAAATCATTCCTTGGGACGTTGTGGAGAGGCTTTGGTCGGTGGTTCAAGCCCCAATGGCCAAAAGTCTCGCAAACGACGCGATGCAAGCTAGGTCGCAGCTGCTGGATATTACAGCAAGTTGCTGTGTCGGTTCAGAGGCTCGTTCGAGTTCATGGTTGGCTTTTAGCCCATGGCCTTGGACTGGACAGTGCCTCATTGAGTTAGGAAGGTCATGTTTTTGACCGTTTGTCATTTGGATCATTTTTGAGGTCGTACGAGAATTTACGGTGCAATGTGCCAAATTGACTCTCGAAAGAGCGTTTCGTGTTTTGGCCTCCATTCCACCTAGATTTCGACCCTATCATTTTAGGAACATTATTTTATGATTTTTCAGCGTATTTTAATCATGACTATACGTCGGTTCAGTGTCGGTTCAGGTTGGCTCGGAGTCATGATTAAATGCGAAGTCATTAGGCGTCATAGTCGCATCTTTTGAACGTAAATTGCATAGTTGGTCATGTTTTAGCTATTGCATATTTTTCATGGCACAGTTAGGTTGCAGCGAGCCTGGGAACGATCCAATCCAATCCAGTTGTTAAAATTACAGGAATTTTCATTATGCCAGTTAATTATTTTACGTGCATTAAATAGAAAATGATTATTTTTGAGATTTATGCGATATGGCTTGTGGTTCATTCACTATGTGGGAGTGTTATTTTTATACGGTCGCCAGTGACCGATCAGTTCAGTATGGTACCACCCGGTCGCCAGTGACCGGCCAGCTCAGTTCAGTTTCAGCCTCCCCGGTAGCCAGTTACCGATCAGTTCAGCTTAGTGCAGTGGCCACAGGCGTAAAACATAATCTCGACAGAAAATTTTACCAGATATTTCAGTACAGGCTCCAAGGAGCAAATATTTTTACAGTGATTTCCAGTTCAGTTATGCACGTATTATAATTGCTCAGTACAGATTATTTTCAGTATGCCTCAGGACAGGATCTTTTATCACCTGCATATTTTAAATTCAGATTTTTACTCGTTACCTGCGATTTATGCATGCTGAGTCTTTAGGCTCACTAGACTTGATTGTTGTAGGTACTGATGAGGCCAGGGCCGAGGGCGGGGACCAGTGAGCCAGCTTGGGTCGGCAGTAGTGGCACCCGAGGACCTCAGAGCAGCAGTTGTTATTTTCTTCGCAAACAATTTTTATTAGTTGTTGGATATTTTTAAATCGTTGTTGTTGGCAAAACTTTGATTTTCTTCCGCTGCAATATTTTGAAATATTGAACTTGATTCACCAGTGATTTTATGAATGAGGCCATTGAAGTTCTTTTAAAAAGAAAATTTTTAATTTTCCGCAAATTTTCAAGCAAGTAGTTCGAGGGCCTTCACATGTGTACTGCTGCATGCATCAGAATTACTTGAATCCGATATATTGAACTGTTATTGTCTCACATTTTATCTCTCTCTCGTTTTGTTTATAGACAGATGACATTAAATGTTGAAGAAACCAAAGAGTCTCAAGTCAACCGAAGCATTTTTCTCATTTACCCAGGCTTCTTATTTATTAGTTGTTCATTATCAACTGATATCAGTTTGTCATTTATTACTTAATGCTTAACTGATTTCAGTTCATAGTCAACTTATATAAGTTAGTCTTTCATCAATTCACCTGCTTAAGTTCGCAATTCATATATATAACAACTGATGAAATTTATCATTTACAGGAAAGAGAAAAACAAAATTAAGCTTATATAAATACTTCATTCAACCATAAACGTTTGCACGGATTACATCATCATATTTTTCCTCTACAACAATTATCCACATTTTCAACCAATCGGATAAAGGTGCGGTAGATGTCTTGACAAAGCTCTGAGAAACAGCTATGCGCTTAAGGATTTTCAGTTCCTTTCGAAGCATTAGCTGATAAATATGACCATCCTTAAAGATGTCCACCCACACAACTATGTTCAAGTGCTCCCGCACTCTTTTCAACTCTGCCACCAGTTCGGGAGTGGTAGCATCTCCAGTATTATACAGGAACTCAAGCTTCTGTAACTTTTCTCAGTAGTGAAGACTCTTATAGAAGACTTCATCTTCTATAACAGCCTTCCTGGTCTCCAGAGCAAACGGCGAAGCACTCGAGCTACTTGTATCTGCCATTCTTTTTATCTTGAATATCTTCACCAATATGACTGAAACTAACCGTGTTACTTCTATTTATAGACGAAAATCAAGGAAGCTGAAGGGCCGTCAACGTTTCAGCAAACGATAATCTTTCTGACCTTTAAATTTATTTTTATATCGTCACTTTAATTATTCTATGAACCAATTAAGGGGGAATATCAGTTTTTAAGAGGTTAACTGAGAAGGCAAATGTTAGTAAACTCTCAACTGAAAGGACACAGTCTTACAACTGATCGTTCAGTTGAGAATTTCACTAATCTTCTCACATAAGTTAACTTATTAATCATATTATATTCCAAATCAACTGACGTGACTGCAGTTTCATAACGTGGCTTATTTTAAATCACTCACTCTTTTGCACACACGCTTACAACACACGTACACATATTTTATTCAAATTTTTTCATGGACTGACACGTGTCCCGAAATTGAACAGTCACGTACAAATGTACTAAGCCCGCTTCAATTCAGCTTTCTTTCTTACGAATACAATCGGTTCCTAAAAGCATACTAATTCCAGAGCTTATCTTTTACGAATTTCAGATAGTTTTACCTTTCGAAATGGCGAATCAAATCCCAGCTCACGTGTTGAATGCTATGGCCATTGATTTTGACTCAGTTTTATCAGTTAAAGAAGCTGAAATTAAGAACGTCTTTCTGAAGATTGAATCTGCTGGTCTCAGGATGTTTTTGGGACAATCTACGCAGGAGATATACCCCAAGGAAGTAAATGAATTCTATCTGAAGGGGTTTGTCACTACTGATGGAAGTATCTTTGTAACTGTGAATGATCAGCTGTTGATCCTATCTGAAGAGGCCTTCGGAGAAATTTTCTCTTTGCCAACTGATGGGTACGTCAACTTCTCTGAAGTCAAAATATCTGACATTGAGGAAATGCAATCTTTACTGTCTGCTGATGGGCGGAAAATCAAAGTTTCCGATCCAAAGAAAGAGCTGAAATCAGAAATTCAATTACTAGCCGACATTGTGGCGAAGGGCATATATGCTAAGGCAGGCTCTTATGCTGCCCTTACTCTTGAAAAATTCCAAGTGATGACCATCATCATGGGAGAGAAGAAAGCAAACTGGAGGCATATTATTTTCAATATTCTGAAGAACATGCTTAAATCTACCAAACAATCAAGAGGTTTTGCTATTCTAAACAGTTATCTTCTGAAACTAAAGGGATTGGTAGCTGACAATGCTGGAAAATCATCAAAGTTCAAGGTATTCACTGCCAAGAACATCTTGCCGCCAAAGACCAAACTGGACATTTCTCCCAAACAGTTTTTGAAGATCAAAAAAGAGATTGGGACGCAACCACCTGCCCCAACACCAGTCAAGAAGGCCAAAACTTCTGCCCAATCGAAGACTGCAAAACGAAAACTGATTATCAGTGAATCTGATTCCGAGAAGACGCCCTCTCCAAAAGTTGCCAAGAAACCAAAACACAAAGGACAAAATTACCAACCACAGTAGAATCTATTCTATCTTTGGATGCCCAACAGCCTATCAAAGCAGTTCCTCTGAAGATCATCCCCCCAGAAATCTCAGCTGGTGCAACAAAGGAAACAGGTAGGATCAAAGCTCCTCTAATCCATATAAATCGTCCTACTGTTCTAGCACCTGCTAGACCCAAAGGTATAAAGATTATAGAACTTGTGGATACTACTCGTACTGGATTGGAAATTCCACACATCCTCAGTACTGAAAAAGACAAGGGCAAATTGATTGAAGAGCCCAGGCCATCCAATTCCATTCAAACCCATATTGACCTTGTTTGGGAACAGGTTAATAATTTTGCAGCATCGAAACTTCAATCCTATGATGCCTGGACAGATTACAGAACTCATATTTTTGCTAAGCAGCTGAAAAAGAAATCCCAGCTGAACAAGTTTATCAAACTGGAAGCAATTGTCCTCAAGATGGTCAAAGCTGCCACAATTGTTCAGACTTTGGAGAGGAAAACCTATTTTTTTGACAAAATTCGAGCTAAGAAGCTATCTCAACTGCTTGAGAAATTGAAAGCAAACTACATTCCCACCAATCCAACTGCTTATAATGATCGAGCTGTGATCATTCAGCTAGATACAGATCTTACTAGCTTGCAAGCTCAGATAAAAGTGTGGGAAATGGATCAGGAGTTAATTCTTCCTGAGGAAGCCTCTTAAGAAGAAGAAGAAGAACCCTCCTCTCAGCAAAAAGAGCCATCCTCAGAACAAACTATTGTTACAACTGAAGAAACAGTTCAGGATGTGCCACAATCATCTGCTGTGGAACATCAGCTGTACTCTGAAGCCGAGTTGAATTTTGCCAACATTGATGAAATTATTCAAGCAGTGGTGACAAAATCTGTTATTAATGAACCTTTATCAGTTGATCACTCCACTGATCAAGCAGCTAAAGAGAATCCAATCTTAACTGAAGAACCAGTTAAGGCCGCCATTTCTGAACCAAATGATCCAAGAATGATACCTACTCAATCACCAAATCAACAGATTGCAGAAAATCTGGAGGAAAGCCCAATTGCTGATCAACATCAATCCTCATCTCCTCCAGTCCAAGTAGCAAATGATTACTGAAATCAAGAAAATTCAATCCACACAATTGTCTCATACTGTCAAATTGGATTCTTCAAATGAATTTTATTCAGCAAAAATGAAAGCCATTCAAGCAAACATGGAGACTCTTACCCTAACTGTGCTTGAGATGAAAAATAACAGAGGTTCGGCTGAGAGTCTCTCCATCACTCAAGACTTTATCAGCAAACGAGTTGAGCGATTGGAAATTTCTGTTTCTAATAAGATGGAATTGCTGCAGACTTTTTTACAATCCGCTGTCTCAAGTATCTCCTCATATGTCAAAATTCTTTCCACTGACGTTCGAAGAGTATCTGAGAAGATGGATTTGTTTGACAAAAAAGGGGAAGAAATCAAAGAGATTTTAGAACAACAAAAGAAATCTTCTCGTTGAAGAAAAATCTCTACAGATTCGTGTAGTCTATTATTCAGTTGATCAATCTCTTATTTTATCTCGTTGAAGAAAAATCTCTACAGATTCGTGTAGTCTATTATTCAGTTGATCAATCTCTTATTTTATCTCGTTGAAGAAAAATCTCTACAGATTCGTTTAGTCCATTATTCAGTTGATCAATCTCTTATTTTATCTACAATGAGTTCAGACGTTCAGTTATTATTTACTTAGTTTTGTCAAACACCATAAAGGGGGAAATTGTTGGAAACTAAATTCCGGCGTTTGACAAAATATGAACCAACTGATACGCGCAATTCAGCAACTGGACTTAACAACTGAAATCAGCTGATCTAATAAAGAAAACTGATCAGTTGGAAACCGATCAGTTGATACATTCAGCCATATGCTTTTAAGCTAAGCATCCTTCAACTGAACATGTCTCGGAAAAGAACATTCAACCGACAAAGAGACATAGAAGACTGCAACTGAATATGAAACGCCGCACTTCAATCAATACAGCTTAGAACAACGCATTTCGGCTAAAGCAGTTAAGACGCCGCATTACAATAAATGAAACAAACAATGCCCAAGAAATAATGAAGTGGCAATCAACGGATACAAAGATTCAAATATATCTCAAGTTACCGTTGGAAGGGAAGCATATAAATATGACAGAAGAACAGCTGAAGAAAAGGGAAGACCATTCCATTCAAAGCTTGCTGTTATTCTGCCAAAATCTCAGCTCACTCTTATTTGATTTATTCGTAGCAGTCAAGGCTACAATTTGAGCTCACTAGCACTTTGTAATAATCGTTAAATTCGATAGTGCTAAGATCAGTTACGCACTGAGAACATTTTGTGATACTAAGAGTTTCAGCTTTTGGCAGTGATAAGTCCAAACTGAAGTGGATCAGTACAAATCTTGTATTCGATCAAAGTCTTTTAGTGAAAATCCTATCCTTGAGATAGAAGGGGTGACGTAGGAGTAATTGAAATCTCCGAACATCCAGAAACAATCCTTGCGTATTTTATTTTCGTATTATATCTTTCAGTCAGTTACTTTCCGTAACTACTTTAGCTTAACTGATTGTCATTGACCAACAAGATTCCGAGAATCAGTTTTTCACCAAACTGAACTCAAAATTCGAAAAGATCAGTTTTAATTGTGAGTGTTTATTCAACCTCCCTTCTAAACACTCTTGATACGTTAATCGATCCTATCATTATATTTTTGTATATGATTCAAATAAAAATACAATAATAATAACTAAAATAATTAGTTATAATAAATAAATGACTAATAATAAAAAAATACAAAAACAATTAAATATACCAAAATATAAAAAAAATAAAGTATGTTCCCAAGTTTTGAATCTTATATTCAACACAATAAAGAATAATTATATTTTTCATATTATTCAAACGAAAAAAATAAAAATATTCGTGTAAATAATTATTTTTATAAATTTATTTAATAGTAATAGTAGTAATGTTATAAATAAGCAAAAAATAAATATAGATGCCGAGATTTGGAACTTCATTAAATGAAAAATAATTTAATATGTAAAATATTAATAATAATTCAAATAATGGTATAATTTTTTTATTTAAATAATATAAAATTAGTTATATTTACTAAAATACATAATTAAAATTTTAAATTTAGTGACGAGATTTGAAGCTTATATTTAAGAAGATACAAAATCATTGTACTTTTTACTTCGTTAAAAAAATAAGAATTGACAGATCATAAAATTTGTTTTTCTCCTAGGGTTCTTCGAGTCTTAGGTCCGCGAACCTGTGCTGTGCGGGATTGCTCCGTTCATTCACCCGTTCTCGAATTGAATGTTGGGTTGTCACCTAGGTTATGGATCCAGATGTGATTTCTCGTCTGGTCGCAGAGTTGAAACTCTCTGCTCCAAAGGAGAGCGACACCATCTTTTTAGATGATTCAGAAACGCGAGTTGGACAGGAACGTTTGGCTAATTGTTTGGTAGCAAAGATTCTATCACCAAAAGCTATTAACGGAGAAGCGTTTCGTCAGCAAATGCCACGCATTCTCCAAGCGACAAGGAAGGTACATATTGAGGCTATGGGAGACAATACATTTGTTTGTGATTTTGTATCCCAGAGAGACAGGAACAAGGCACTTACGGATGGGCCATGAAATTTCTTTAGAAGCCTGGTGATTTTCAAGGAACCAATGGGTTGGCAAAATCCTAATGATATGGTTTTTGATGAGATAGGGATTTGGGTTCAATTCCATAATCTGCCACTAGCCTTTTTGCAAGAACTGTTGACCAAAGTCGGTCGACACATTGGCAGAGTGGAGGAAGTGGATTCGGGAGAAAATGGTGTCTTCTTGGGACGCTTTGCGAGACTTCGGGTAAGAATTAGCATTACTAAGCCTTTGATGAAATTCATTCGTATTAAAGCTAAGGGAGAAGAGGAAGACATTATTGTTCTACTGGTTTAGGAGCGATTGCCGGATTTCTGCTACGCCTGTAGGAGACTTGGGCATACGATCCGAGACTGTGATGACAAGGAGACTGATAGAACCACACTTGCTTTTGGGATCTGGCTGCGTGCATCCACTCACATTGATGGTTCCAGGAAAAGCTCTTCTGGTGCTGAGAAAACATCTTATACACCACCGGATAGTCCATCGAATGCTGAAACCGAAAATCATGAGCAAACGGACAAAGACATTATAGAATAAGAAAGTCAGGCCCTTGTAGTATTGGAAAAACAGTCTGCAAGCAGTATGGATAAAACCCAATTGATGGTCCACGAGCCTGTCCCACTCCTGGAAAAACCACATGGAAAGAACACAATATCACCGAGCCTAGCAGCTGGTGGGTCAAAGCAATGGAAACGCAGGGCACGAGAAATAGGTAAGGATCGAATTATGGACATGACACAGCTTCCTCCATCAATGGCTAAACAACATATAGATGTTTCTGAGGAGGACAGTGTATCACAGGAGCACACAAGTCCAATGAAAAAAAGGTAAAGTTGGGCTGGATTGATCCTAGTGCCACAGATAAATTGGCGGCGGTTGCTCAGCAACCCCGTCGATCATTATGAATATCATAATTTGGAATGTTCGAGGGCTTGGGAACCCATGAGCATTCCGGGAACTGCGGCAACTTGTAGCCGCTAAGAGCCCAACTCTCTTATTTTTGAGTGAAACAAAAACAAGAGAGTCACGATCAAGCATTGGAAGACTCCATTGGGTTTTAAAGGTTTTTTGTGGTGGATTGTCATGGAAAAAATGGAGGTCTTGCTCTCCTCTGGAAGGACCCCCTTGATGTCTCCATTAAGTCATTTTCTGTTGGACATATAGATTGTGTTATAACTACTGATGATAGAAGTTGGAGATTTACAAGTTTCTATGGGCATCCGGAAGCTGCCCTCCGACATTTTTCTTGGGACCTTCTCTTGCATCTCAAAGGTTTGCATGAATTTCTTGATTTTCCATGGTTAGTAGGTGGTGACTTCAACGAGATTTGTTTCGACAGTGAAAAGTTTGGAGGTATTAGAAGAGCCTCTCATAGAATGCAAGCATTTCGTGATACTCTTGAACTTTGTAATTTCCAAAACCTGCATTGCCATGGGGAATTATTTACTTGGGTGAATAGACGATCACTGGACAACATTATTTTTGAGCGACTTGATAGATATGTGGGAAATCTTAGCCGGAGATTACTTTATCCGGCCGCACAAGTTTCATCGCTTGACTTCTATCATTCGGATCACCGACTACTTTGCCTACAGCTGAATGGGATCCATTCTCAGTCTCGGGAAGGGGATTGGAAGAAGCGGGATACTTTCCGATTTGAGAAATATTGAATTTGTGAGGAAGATTGTGGTGAGGTAGTTGAAGCAGGCTGGGGAGTAGATACAGGCTCAGGAACAATACAGGGTCGCATTTTGAGTTGCCAGAGTGCGCTTCGAATCTGGGCTAATGACCGATTTAAGTGCATCTCCAAGCAGCTTCTAGACAAGCGTTCGAAATTACATAATCTTCGACAAAGCTGGAATTGGAGATCATCTATTGCACAGATTTAGGAGCTTGAAACTGAAGTCGAAAAACTTACTACCCAAGATGAGATGTACTGGAAGCAACGTAGTAGAGCATTATGGTTCAAGGATGGTGATCGGAATTCCCGGTATTTTCACATCTCTGCATATAGGCGTCTGGCACAGAATACCATCAATGGTTTGGTTTCTTCTCATGGAGATTGGTGTTAAGATAGTAAGGGAATGGCAGATATTGTTCTCGATTATTTCAGCAACCTATTCACATCTAGTTCACCTACTCTGCGGAAATGAATCCTGTCTTAAACACCTTATCTCCGGTCGTGGATGATCTTATGAACTAAGCCCTTTGTGCTCCATTTACGACCTTGGATGTCCGAAAAGCCCTATTCGATATGCACCAAGACAAAGCACCAGGTATCGATGGTATGTCTCCTCTATTTTACAAAAAAATTTGGAATATTGTAGGTGATGATGTTACAGGTGATGTTCTCCATGTTCTTAATGAAGGGGCTCTTATTGATCAGTTGAATGATACTATAGTAACTTTGATACCAAAAACATCTAATCCGGTGCTTATGAAAGAATTCAGAACAATTATCCTTTGTAACGTCTGTTACAAGATCGTGTCTCGTGCTCTTACTAATCGTCTTAGACTGGTTATGGCAAAACTGATTGACGAATTCTAGAGTGCTTTTGTCTCGAGCAGGATGATCTCAGATAATATCATTGAGGGGTATGAAGTTATCCATTGGATGCGTACAAGAAAATCAGGTCGGATTGTGCAGCGCTTAAACTTGATATGAGTAAAGCGTATGATCGAGTGGAATGGGATTTCTTACAGGCTCTGATGATTAGATTGGGTTTTTTCAACAGAGTGGATTTATAAGATAATGAGGTGTGTGCGGACAATGAGATATTTCTTTCGGATTAATCAAGAAGTTGTTGGGCCTATCACTCCTAGCCGTGGACTTCGGCAGGGTGACCCTCTGTCGCCTTACTTGTTCGTATTATGCGCACATGGCCTATCTAGACTCTTCACCACTTACAAGCCTAGGGGACTGATTCGAGGAGTTATGATTGCTTCAACTTGTCCGGTAGTATCTTGTAGAACCCGTAAATCAGTAGACGTATAAGCCATGCATAATTCTAGATTTTTAAATTTAATTGACTTCATTGCATGATTATTTTAAATGCATTTGTTTGAAGTTAATTATTTATTATTTCAGTTCAGCAGTTTGATTTTTAGCATTTCAGTTATTTCAGTGAGGCCGGACTGGAGTTGGAGTTTTGAGATAGAATTTAAGATTTGAGAAATATTTCCAGAAGTTAATTTAGCTAGCAAGTAAGTTCATTTAAGTTAAAAAGAAGTTTAAGGAATTATTTAAGTTAGTTGAGGATTTTAATTTAATTATTTGAGGTGATTAAGAAATGAACTCATTTAAGTTATTAAATTAATGGGTTAGCTCACTAAATTAATTAAAGGATTAGTAAGGCTTTCAAGGATTATTAGTTGACTAGATAACAATATTTCCCCTTCATTTTATTGCAATTTTCGGCCCCCATAGTTGCTAGACAATTTAATTGCCAACTCATCAACCTTTTGACCATTTCTTTGCATGTAAGTTGTAGGATAATTCTAGGATTTTTGGGAGCACAATTTAATTAATTAATGGACATATCCTAGACTAGAAAATAAGCAAAATTTCGGCCACCACCTCCTAGAAGCATCCACCAACTCATTTGATATCAATTCAAAATTCAAATTCAAAAGGGGAGTGGACTTGGTCTTGATATGATCCTATTTTTGTGCACCCTTCTCCTCACCTTCATAACCACTCAATCCCTCTCCCTCTCCACCGAAATACCTCACCATTCAGATCCATTTTCAGTGTAAAAATCGTGAGTCTTAGCTAGAGGGAAGGCAAGAAAAAAATCGAGAACTAGAAAGAGCAAGAGAAGCGCTCCACCTCCTCCGTGCCGCGTCGTCGTTGTTTCGTTCGTTTTCTTTCAAAACGAAACCAGGCATGTCTAGATTTCTTTCAAACCTCAATCAAGTCATATTATCATTTATTTTTCAGTACATGATCATGTTTATTCAAGTAAAAATCGAGATCCATGTCAAAACATTTTGAAACCTCACATGCAGAATTTTCGAATTTATTGGCAAGCTTCACGTTTTTCTGAGTTTTGATGGTTTCAGGTATTGGATCGACTCCAAGCTCCCAAGGCGGCTTGTATACATGTAGTAGGATGCATTAGGACCATGTTGGTCCATTCAAACCAGCCCCATGCTTGCTGGAAATTCAGAATGACAGCAAGTTCCTCATAAGTGCAGAAATGTGATTCGAAATTTCAGTTTTGTGTCAAGGGTTGTGGATCTGATCTTGGCTGCCCCAAGGGCCTTTAGCCATGGTTGGATCACTTCCCTAGCATGTCTAAGACGTGACTAAGTTGCCCTTTTGGTGGCTTGGTCCATGGCTCATCGGTTTTTAAATAATCAACAAGAACAGCCCCTTTCCCCATTCGGCCCTTCCATTTTTCAGCATATGGTTCGTTTCTTTTGTGGCTTGGTGTGGATCTTGGTTGGCCTATGGCCCTTAGCCACGGTTCATATCATGCTCCTAGATGTCTAGATCGTGCCATGGTCAATCAAATGGCCACTGGAACGACGCAAGACATCGATCATAGCATAAACACTACACACGCATGCACGTTGCTCTCGGTTGGACCCTTCGGTTAAGATTTGGTGTGATGCGGATTGTGGCTGGCCTAGGGCCCTTAGCCATGGTTCAAATCATTCCTTGGGATGTTGGTAAGAGTCTCTGGTCGGTGGTTCACGCCCCAATGGCCGGTAGCCTCGAAAACGACACAAGGAAAAACAAGTGCGCAGCTGCTGTATTTTTGACAGCAAGTATGCTGCTGTTCAGAAGCGTCGTTTGAGTTCTTGGTTGGCTTTTAGCCCATGGCCTTGGACTGGACAGTGCCTCATTGAGTTGGGAAGGTCATGTTTTTGACCGTTCGTCATTTGGATCATTTTTGAGGTCGTACGAGAATTTACGGTGCAATGTGCCAAATTGACTCTCGAAAGAGCGTTTCGTGTTTTGGCCTCCATTCCACCTAGATTTCGACCCTATCATTTTAGGAACATTATTTTATGATTTTTCAGCGTATTTTAATCATGACTATATGTCGGTTCAGTGTCGGTTCAGGTTGGCTCGGAGTCATGATTAAATGCGAAGTCATTAGGCGTCATAGTCGCATCTTTTGAACGTAAATTGCATAGTTGGTTAAGTTTAAGCTATTGCATATTTTTCATGGCACAGTTAGGTTGCAGCGAGCCTGGGAACGATCCAATCCAATCCAGTTGGTAAAATTACGGGACATTTTCATTACGCCAGTTAATTATTTTACGTGCATTAAACAGAAAATGATTATTTTTGAGATTTATGCGATATGGCTTGTGGTTCATTCACTATGTGGGAGTGTTATTTTTATACGGTCGCCAGTGACCGATCAGTTCAGTATGGTACCACCCGGTCGCCAGTGACCGGCCAGCTCAGATCAGTTTCAGCCTCCCCGGTAGCCAGTTACCGATCAGTTCAGCTTAGTGCAGTGGCCACAGGCGTAAAACATAATCTCAACAGAAAATTTTATCAGTTATTTCAGTACAGGCTCCAAGGAGCAAATATTTTTACAGTGATTTCCAGTTCAGTTATGCACGTATTATAATTGCTCAGTACAGATTATTTTCAGTATGCCTCAGGACAGGATATTTTATCTCATGCATATTTTAAATTCAGATTTTTACTCGTTACCTGCGATTTATGCATGCTGAGTCTTTAGGCTCACTAGACTTGATTGTTGTAGGTACTGATGAGGCCAGGGCCGAGGGCGGGGACCAGTGAGCCAGCTTGGGTCGGCAGTAGTGGCACCCGAGGACCTCAGAGCAGCAGTTGTTATTTTCTTCGCAAATAATTTTTATCAGTTGTTGGATATTTTTAAATCGTTGTTGTTGGCAAAACTTTGATTTTCTTCCGCTGCAATATTTTGAAATATTGAACTTGATTCACCAGTGATTTTATGAATGAGGCCATTTAAGTTCTTTTAAAAAGAAAATCTTTAATTTTCCGCAAATTTCCAAGAAAAGAGTTTTAGGCCCTTCACATATCTCACCTCTTTTTTGCAGATGATAGCCTTATTTTCTTCAGAGCCACCTTGGAAGATGGGGCTCGGGTTAAAGAGTGCTTATACCTCTATGAACGAGCTTTGGGCCAGATGATTAACTATGAAAAGTCGGCTCTCTCTTTTAGCTCCAATACCCATCCGATGTTAATGGAGACAATTAAATCTACTCTCACGATTCCTATTGTTTAGAGGCATGAGATCTACTTGGGCCTCCCCACTGTATCTCTGCATAGCAATCGTCTACAGTTTCAGTATCTTGTGGAAAGAGTTGTGCAGAGGATTCAGGGATGGGGACACAAATATTTCTCTAGCGAGGGCAAAGAGACTTTGATTAAATCTGTTATACAGGCTATACCAACATATGCAATGAGTTGCTTCCGAATTCCCAAGGCTATTTGTTTTGAAATTGAGAGGGAATGTGCCAACTTCTGGTGGGGAATGGCTAATGGGAAGAGGAAAATACACTGGAAGTCGTGGGACTCTCTATGCAGGCCTAAAGTACAGGGTGGTATGGGTTTCAGAAGAATGGAGGACTTTAACCGGCCGCTTCTTGCGAAGCAAGTTTGGAGATTGTTTAGATTTCCAGATTCCTTAGCCTCTCGAATACTTAAAGGGCGGTAATTTAAACATGGTGATGTGCTGGAGGCGGGTTTGGATAGTAACCCATCTTATATTTGAAGATAAATATTCTGGAGTAAAGGTCTTCTAGGGAGGGGTCTTTTTTGGAGGGTTGGTGATGGCAAGTCAATAAGAACTTTTGATGACAAATGGATACCAGGTGTGGGGTCGAATTTAGGGGTGATGGAGGGGATAGACCGTAATGATTCCACTGTGGACACCTTGATTAAAGACGGATCTTGGGATGTGGATCTAATTTCTAATACCTTTAATCCATGGATAGCTGGTAAGATTCTCAAGATCCCTCTACCGTCAAGGCTTTGTTTTGACACGAGATTTTGGAGATTTGATAAGAAAGGGAAATATTTGGTACGTAATAGATATCGCCTACAACAAGGATTATTTGCTCAACCGGAACACCAATCGGCCCTCATGTTGCAATCTTGGTGGACATTCCTGTGGGGTCTCTCTATTCCGCCGAAGGTGCGTATTTTTTGGTGGCATATTTCCTATTATATTATACCAACAAATCTCAATCTCCAAAGGCATCATGTTCCAACCTCTGGCACATGTGTGCTTTGCTTCAACACACAAGACACAACATGTCACTCTTTATTTTTTTGCTACACATCTAAGGCAATATGGAAAAATTTTGATCTCTATCAAGTCATCATTTTGGGAAAAAGGAGCAGTACTATTGATTTTTTTTTGATGAAGGATAAATTATCGAAGGTTGAGTTTGAAAAATTTGATATTAAACTTGGGGAATCTGGAAAGAAAGACAAAATCTGATCCATGATGACAGCAGAACCAGTATGTCAGTGGATGTCTCTTGGAGCTTAACCTTTCTTACAGATTTTCAGAAAGCTAAGGCTCTTGATCAACAGGCGGTTTCTGCTCATAGTGTACTGGATGACAGAAGATGGATGGCATCAGATGCAGGTACCTTTAAACTCAATGTTGATGCTTGTGTTAATGATAATTCCAGTCAATACAGCATAGCGGGTGTCCTTCGAGATTGCCAAGGGAGATTCTTGCTAGCATTTGGGAATCAATTTTCTCAACCTCTGTCTGTTGCCCATGGTGAGTTACTGGAAATTCGTGAAGGAATTAAATTGGTTTATGAAAAGAATTTTCGAGATGTTCTGGTTGTTTTTGATTCTGTACTGGCAGTGCAAGCAGTCAATGTCGTACAAGATGATCTGGGTTATGTTGGAGCATGTGTATCTAATATCAACATTCTGTTGCAAGCCCCATTTATCTCTGGAATAGTTTATGAGCCTAGGTTGTCTAATATAGTTGCTCATAATTTGGCTAAATTTTCTCTGTCATCCCATTCACCCTTTGTTTGGTTGAATGACGATTTTTCTTATTGGTTGGTCTAGTTTGTAATGAACAATTTATCTTAATATAATTACAAGCTTATCTTTAAAAAGAAATAAAATAAAAAAATTTATAAAATTAATTGCTCAGAAATTTTAATCGAAAGATGATACTGAATTAATTTGAAATGTTAGGGATGATTTTGTATTATTTAAGTTAAAATTTTATTATACTATTTCTATTATAATAATTTATTTTATGCAATTAGTTAGGTTGGGTTAGGAATTTATCAAAATTGATTTTGTGGAGGCTTGGGAAACCATGCATGGATATAATCGTGAAACTAAATGTTCAGATAAGATTTTATGAAGAAACTGTTAGGATATTTTATTTAAATAATTTAATTATGATCAACATATTTCATTAAGATAGATTTGATAGATGTTTCATATTTAAAAGATAAATCAATAAGTTGACAAAAACTTGTGTGAGACGGTCTCACGGGTCGTATTTTGTGAGACAGATCTCTTATTTGGGTCATCCATAAAAATTTTTACTTTTTATGCTAATAGTATTATTTTTTATTGTGAATATCGGTAGGGTTGACCCATTTGTAGATAAATATTCGTGAGACTATTTCACAAGAGACCTACTACAATAATTTTATCTAGATTAGTGTGACAACCACGAATTTTTTGGTATTTAATTATAGATATGTATAAAAATTTATTTCGAACTATTGTATTATTGTAAAAATAATAAATTTGAAAATATTAAATAATACTTGATATTCGAAATTTTCAACCATTTGTGGAGAAATATCCTTGCAATCTTAAAATTTTGAAAAAAAATATCAAATGAATTATGATAAGATTTGTACCTCGCTACTTATAAATATCCAGAGCCGTACCTGTGGTTCACAGGGCCTGAGGCGATATGTTAAAAAAAATCTTGTTGTGATAAATAACCGTAAAGCTCAGTTTGCAAATTAAAAATAACCAAATAATAGATATAAGGAAAATATAATTTATGAGTTATATATTTATCTTTTTGCGATTTTTTTCTTTGTGCGCCACAACATCAACATGACTCTAACGTAATGCAGTGTCATATGAATAATTATATTGGAAAAAGATTGAAATTGGTAAAAATTGTAAGATATGTTGCTAAAATTGAAATTTATCAATATAAAATATCCAAATACAAAATGATAAATATAATGAACCAATATTATAAAAATATATGATTTATTTTCAATAATAAATATAATATTTTATTCAAGAAAATAAAAATAAAGATATGTAAAATAGGTAAGTATCATAATTTTTTGTATTTTATTTTTTGAAATGTGTCAAATTACATAAATTTAAGAAAAGAGGTCAAATAATCGACAAGTAAAATATAAAAGTTTAACACACGAGTTGACACAAGATAAAATAATAAATATATTGGACAAACATTACCATTTTATGCATACAAAATTTTTAAAAATTTAATTAATGACCCGTGTAGTTTTATTGTTTGGGCTCTACATAATTTGATTAAATCATCAATGAACACAATCATCATATTTAGTTATGTTTTCAATGGGTCAATGTCCAATTCACATACTATTTAGGTGCAGACCTCAACATGAGATTTTTTTTTGGGCCCTTGTGATGGTCAGGTCCTGAGGCGATGGCCTCTCTCGCCTCGCAATAGGTACGGCTCTGTAAATACCCACACCCCATTCTCGAAATTTCATCATTATATCACTATATATTTTGAAATTTTTTTCCCAAAGTGCTGTCAAATTTTCGAGTCAAAATTCTGCCAAGTCTCGAAGTGTTGCCTAGACGCAGTCAAAATACCTGCAACGATTCTTCAAGGATTTCTAACCAAACCACCCATATTCACGTTTTTATTATCAAGTTTGAGGAAAGTGGGTTTGTTTTAAAACTATAAATTTTGTCCATGGCTTAGTTTGTTTTTGGAAGATTTGGTCGAGCAATATTATTCTTTTTCTTCCCATTATTGTGACACGATACCTTATGTTTTGGCACTATGAGAATCTCATAAAATACGATAATTTTATGGCCCTTACATGGTGAAATTGTAACGTTTTTTATGATATCGATCTCTTAGAGGAGTAAAAATTAGATAATGATATCAGTAAACCATAGAAAGTGGAGGAATATCATGCCTAGGCCAATTTTATGTTTACATTTATGCTCATGATATATATTATACAAACTATGTTATGCATGATATGATGATTTTTCGAAGTTCATGTGTATTTTTTATGAAAATATCATATGTATTTGTTATGTATATGCTCGAACGACCTCTACTTGCTGAGTGACCATCATGTCGCTCACTCCTTACTCACCTTTTCCAGATAAGTCTGAAGCACAAATTGAGGAAGAGAAACAAGATGAATTTTGGGGCTGGTGATAGAGACGGCCACTTAAGATTGTTTCATTTATTTTAATTTTTTTTATCTTAATTCAAGTTAAAATACATTTGCACAAGTTTTATTTCATTTTGGATGTTTTTACGTGGTAAAAATAAAGTTGATTATGATTTATAAACTGTTTGTCTAGATTTTGATATACGAGGCTTGTTGTTTTCAATTGTGTGATTGTCAAACAACGCTAGTGTCAAATAACAACAGGCACGTGGCTTGACATTTAAGTGGTATCAGAACCTTCAGGTTCATAATTCGGTTGGATTTCTTCCAAAAAAATTTGACGTTTTCACATAATGGCGAAAGGCCTAATGCATTATCCTCCAAAATGTTCTAGTTTTTTGAAATTTTGGGAAATCCTTGGTATATATATATAAAAAATTAATTAATTGATAAAAATCTTTGATTTTATTTCCAATTTTCGAATGAACCACATCTTTAGAAAAGAATCGTCAATTAATTACTTGTATTTTCTAACTTATTACCTTGTATGGCTAGATACACTACCTTGTATGATTCACTCTTGCTATATATTCACATATGTGGTTCGAATACCACATGTAATTCTCGGAATTCTTCCCCTACAATTCAAAATTGGGAAGTTTTGATGGCTCTTTCCAAAGCTAAAAAATTATTATTATTATTATTATTATTATTTCAACTTTCCTTCATCGGTGGGATTTATACCTTGTATAATTATTTCCCCCAACTATATAAACCACACAAGACTCCATTTAATCTTGCACAAATTCGAAAACTACTCTCTCTTGCAGGAGTTCAAAAATTATCACCTACCAAGTGGAAAATTTCGAAGAGCATCCTCCAACTAGCTCTCTACTCACCTCGTACACGCGCACGAGCAGCTATCCATATGAAGCAACAAGCAATCGACAATCAAGATCATTTGATAAGACGCCTAAGGGCCTAATCTTGGAGAAAGGGCCCGAGAAAGAGCTTCTGGTCACGTCCAAAATCGAGGTGGAAGAACTTTTAAACAAGATTGTCCACCAACTCGAGAAAGTAAGAGGTGACAACCTCGCCTTACTGAAGGATATCCAGATGAATCAATATCCAGAAAGAAGATTATGCAGAGATATCAAGCGTTACACTACACAGTTGAATAAAACAAAAGATCAGCATGAGAAGAACAAAAGGAGGCTAGAGGACACTCAAGATGCCTTGGCAAAACTCTCGAGGTCAGCTGCTATGTGACCAAGCGAAGTGACTCTCTTCGTATGGAAAAGTATCAGACATTGACTGTGTTAGATTAGATGTCCTGTAAGCCAACTGTTGGCTGGAGAATTTATTGACTCAAGTGCAATAAACAATCTTTATTTTAATATAATTTACTTTTTAATGGTTTCATTTTACTTTATCTGTATACCCGTGCAATCAGCATAGATAAATAAACTCCATGATTATGCTTTAATACAAATGAATCGTAATTCGATGTTGCAGCTCATTTGTAAACACTGCATATTCTAAATTCGTTCATAGTCGATTCAGCTGCCTAAAATAAGCATAAAGGCCGCTTGAGCTCGAGACTAGCATCTGTGATGTTGTGTACTGCGTTTCTTGATAAGGACATAGAGATGTTCAAACATGCAGATGGATAGTCATATGATGATTATACCGAACAACCCTCCCTCGGACTTTTCAAGTGGTTATCATTCATCGAGAGGATAAATACGTGGTTATAATTGTACACCATTAGTCCTTACGACCCGGGACAACACTGAGGCTCTATATACTAGGGCTGTGCTTTGACTCGTTTACCGGCTCCAGGAGAGTCATCAGGTGGCGAGGTTGGGTACATTTGCGACACATATAGGAGCCAGTGCATTGTAGTCGGGGATTCACCGCTCACCTATGGGTGTGGATATCCTATGTGATCTGATGAAATAATTGTGTGTGTGTGTAAGGCCTTGAAGTTTATCATTATAATCCCAAGTTAATTAATTGATGAATTGATATGATTATGGAAGGAAAAGCCTGAGAAAGACAAGAGGAAAGCATGTTATATGTGTGAGGGCAGAACACCTCGCACATATGCGCGAGACTAGGCGCTCATATGCGCGAGCAGCCAATGCCGAGGCAGATGACCTCGCGCATATGCGCGAGAAGAGGTGCGCATATGCGCGAGCAGCTGAAATTATAAACGCTGAGACAGTAGGTCTCGCGCATATGCGCGAGACCAGGCGCGCATATGCGTGAGCAGAAGAATTTGTCATGTGCCGAGAGAGTAGGTCTCGCGCATATGCGCGAAGATCAGGCGCGCATATGCGCGAGCATTGCTGTATGAAATTGTGCCACTTGTATTGCCATGCATGGGGACATGTATAACTCTCCATCTTCAATTCATTCTGAAGTGAATAGGAAGAATCGAGAACCTCCATGCCTAAGAAGAATTCTCAAGTTTTCATATCTTAGAATTGTGATTTTGTGAGATCTGACCATCAGAATTTCAATCTGAGTTTAGTTTCGTGCTCCTCTCGTCAAAGGCTTCAAAAGTATGTGAGTTTATTTACTTTTCAGCATGGTTCGAAAATTTATTGTTGGAGGAATCATAATTTGAGTTATATTATGTGTTTCTGAGATTGTAGTAATCGTATAATCGAAATCGGATTGAAGAACGGACAACCTATGTAATTGTTATCATTTTTCAGTTATATTCGAATGGGGTTGTACAGATTTGGTATTGGAATTGTGTTTGTTGATTGATGATGAGTTGTTGAGATTGGCGGTTCTTGTTTGTATTGCCAGTATCTCGAGATTTCGCCGTTATGCCGTCGTAACGTAACTAGATTGAGTATTAATCAATCGAGTCTTGTTTTGAATTGAAAGTTGATATTATGCCTCTCGAAATGTCATTCCAGGTTTGGGATTGAAGGCTTCGAAGATCGAACAAGCCAGATTGAGATTTGTTGTGTCATCCAGAACTACGAAAAGAAAGGTATAAATCAATATTAAACCGAGAGATATAACTCGAGTAAGAGATAGCTTGAGTTTCCCAAAACCACATACTATATTGTTATTGCTTTGATGTGTTTGCAATTCTTGAGATTGATATGCTTAGTCTATTGAGTTATAGCAAAGCATGTTATTTGAGTCTTTGGCAGAGGTGCCAGGTCACTGGACATTTGGTTTATATCGATGTGCTTAGGAGAAGATCGACTCCTATTGTAGAGATTCGATATAGAGGGCCAATGTCTGGGAATAAGAACATACCACTCTCTAGCTGGGAAGAGTAGGTGGGAGACTTGTTACATTCTTATTCAAATCGGGATCCCTAGATAAGAGTCGAGTCAAAGATTAAGAGTTGAAGAGTTTGATTTACAGTTTTGTATTGATTTATGTTTTCGTAGATTATGATACATATTGTTTTACAAATGTTATATGCTTTTGTATATGTTTGTATGAAATGTATGTATACATTGTTTATACTGGGAAATATGTTTTTTACCGGAGTTATCCGGCTGTTGTTGTGTTTGTATGTGTGCATAACAACAGGTGAGATAGGATCATGGTCAAGAAGATGATGAAAGATCGAGATTAGAGTGGAGATCCGGGCCTAGATATAGAACTGATTTTCAACACTTGATATGTAGTGGATGAACATTAGTTTGTTATGACTTTCTTTTGAACAAGACTTGTACTTTTGATCATGTTGTAGATATTAAACTTGATTTTGTAATTTGAATAAGATAGGACCTAACTTGTTATAGAAATTTGTACACTTGTTTATAAGGTGTTCAACATTAAAAAAAAAATTGCGACCCAGTTTATTTAATTGATCCATTTAATCCTAATGATGATTGAAAATGATGAGTTAGCGTCCGGGTCCCCACAGCGTGGAATCTCTGGCCAGTGTATGAGATGTACGTTAGAGAATGAATTCTCCAATAGTACATGTGATGCCACTATTTATAGGTATTACATAGTTATCGAATTATTATGCAACCCTCGATGAACCAATGGTTGCAGATTCGATCGTGATATATGAGATGAAATAACCGTACTGTACGTTAATCATAATCGACTGGTTCTTGCAGGCATTATCAGTGATACCTAGGGGATCATGGGGCGATGCTACTAGACGCTCTTACCATGATCCGGTGGGTGCAATCAGAAATGAGTTCTGACATTCTTAATCAAGGTGTTGATGAAAAGAATGGGGCTAACTAGGGTAAGCCCGAATAAGAATAAATATTATTCTAAATCACAAAGAGTTGTGAACCCACGGCTAGCTGTATCCCTGAACTATTGAGGGTCACATAAGTACTGGATCATTTGTTCCCGTTGAGAGAATAAATTCAAAGAGTTGAATTTATATTATGATATAGTAAATTCAAGGAGTTGAATTTATGATAATTAAATTTTGAGAAAATAAATTCAAGGAGTTGAATTTATGAGAGAGTAAGTTCAAGAAGTTGAATTTATGAATTTATAAAATTTGGAGAGAATAAATTCAAGGATTTGAATTCAAGGATTTGAATTTATAGAATTTGAGAATTTAATTTATTAAACTCAAAAGTTGGGTTTAATAAATATTAAATTTTGGAGGTGATAAATTCAAGGAGTTGAATTTATAATATAAATATTAAATTCAAATGTTGAATTTATTAAACTCAAAAGTTGAGTTTATTAAATATTAAATTAAATATAGTTGGAAGTGTGTTTAATGGGCTTATAAGAGTACAAGTCCAACATATTAAATAATTAAAGTTTTAATTGATTTTGATTAATTAATTAAACTAGTTGGACTAGTCCAATTAATTAATCAAGCCAATTAATGTTAATTAAATATGCTCAAATATTATATTATGATAATTAGGTCATGGAGGTTTCATTTAAGTAGGAGCCTTAACCCAAGCCTCCATAACACTTGGTATTTTTTCGAAAAATCCTCCCTCTCCTCTCAAAGAATTTTCGGCCAACTTGAATTTTATTCAAGGTCTTGAGCCGCTTGTCAATTTGACCTCCTACGTTGAAACTTCTTCCAAATATTCTAATGCTACTTGGAAGAGGAACACATCTTCTAGTCGTGGACCTGATTCGAAGAATAAAGAAAGGAGTTCTTGAAGAAAGTTCGTAGGGAATTCATCAAGAGCTATATCCGTCTTTACCGGATTAGTTGGAGCAAAGTGATTTAATTCACCAAAGGTATAATATTCTAACGCTCTATGAATGTTTGAATATATAAAACCATACGAGTGCTCAAACAAATATTTTGATTGTCAAAATAAAAATAAAATTTAAAAACTCTCGCTGCGTTTTGGGCACGAGAAACCGAGATCCAACAGATGAAGTATAGGCAATACAAACAACAAAATGAGGCGCAAGTTCATCAACTACAGGACACGGTCGAACACCTTAGTGATGAGAACCACGTTGGCCTAAGCCCTTCAAGAACAACAAATTGAAGAAGAAGACCCAAAAGAAGAAGAGGTATCGTTTTCTTTTATCACAGATCGACAAGGTAGAGTTCGAGCCCTTAGAACTAATAGACAATGGAGAAATATTAGACTAGATAGTCTTCGTTATCCTATCTTATTCTAGCTTATCTTAGCTTATTATTTACGATGTCCTCTCCTTTACATTGATTACTGTGTTTATTGTTTATGTTATTTTCAAAATCAATAAAATAAATTTTTATATCCTATTGGTTTCAAATTATTTCCTCCATAATTTTCAATCGATTCGGCAATACGCATAAAAATTCTTAGAAATTTACATCTTGTAGGAAATGGCTGGAAGAAACACAAGGAACAACCGTGGCAACAACCGCAATCATGAGGATGGAAATCCACCGCAACAAACACCAGGTTTTAATCTAAATCACGCCGATTTGATGAAAATTTCCACCATTGTTGCAACAATGTTGCAAGAAGTAGTAAATCCAAATACCAATCATCCACCACTTCCTCTACCACAGAATGTGATTAAGTATAATTATGAATCCTTACGAAAGAACAGGGCTTCAACATTCAAAGGGGACTCTGACGTCGAAGCCGATCAGGACTCGATTAAGAACGTGGAAACCCAGCTCCGACTCATGGAGATCCCCGAAGCACTCAAGTTAGACGTGGTGACCCTGTTCTTGGAAGGAAATACAGGAAAATGGTGGGAGGCAGTCTCATCATCCCTGAGGACCATCAGACCAATCACTTGGCAGCAGTTCAGAGAAGTATTCCTAAAACAGTACTATCCTGCCAAAGTCCGAATGCAAAAACTACATGAACTCTAGAATTTTCTCAAGCCTCGGGAATATCAGTAATGGATTACACCTCGAAGTTTATCGCCCTTTGAATATATGCACAAACCATTATGGAGGATGAAGCAATGAAAATGACGGCTACAAGAAAGAGTTTAACAGCAAAATAAAATTTTCCATGGCAGTTTACCACCACTCTAGTTTTGCTGATTTGATGGGGGTAGTCATAAGGGCCAAAACGGACATCAAACAGTGTGAGGATGAAAACAAGCAAAAATGTCTCCTTAATGGCTAGTCTTCTTAGAGCATGCAGAGGTTTAAAAAGCTAAACCAGTCTGATGGACCATCCAAAGGACCTTCGTCAGCCACGAACTACCAAGGAGTTAAGCCATGACCAAACTGCCATTTCCGACACACTAGAGAGTGTTACAGACTGAGTGGTACTTGTTTCAGCTGTGAGAAACCAGGACACCATATTGCGAATTTTCCCGAAGCTGCCAACAAAACAGCTGGACCAAACAAGGGAACTAGGTCAAAGGCAAGAGCAAACCCCAGCAACTCGAAAGAAAACAAGCCAAATGTTATGGTGTTTGCCATTACATAAGAAGAAGTAGACGGCACAAACGACGTTGTATTAGGTACCATCCTACAACGGAAAGTCCTTTCTTATGGCTTAGTTCATTTGAAAAGATATGGTCGAGTATTATTATTCTTGTAACGCTAGAAAACCAACATACATAAACTACATGCATGCAAACAAATTAAATTGCATAATTATTTTATTTAATTGATTTTAAATGCTTACTTGATTCATATTATATGATTAAAGGTATGATTGCATGATTAAAAGATTATATGGCACGATTTCATGAAATTGAAGGATTTTAATCGAATAATCGATAATAGGCTGGGGAAAGGAGACCGGGGACGACCGAGACTATTTTTCAATAAATATTTTCAAGGCTTCTTAATATGATTAAAAATGATTAAATTTTTCTAAAAATGATAGAATTCAAATTATTTTACTAGACGAACTCAATTTTATTCGGGAAGCCGGTTTTGGGCAAACGAGATACTTTTAAAATATCAAATGCATTATTTTTTAAACTAATTTTTATAAGCTTTTATTTTTCAATTAAATAAGTTTTATTAAGCCTAATTTAACTATGTTGAGTAGGCTCAATTGCTCCTAAACTTAAAAGCCCAAAACCTAAGCCCATTATCATGCAAATTAAAATCTACAAATAAAATTCTTGGTCTTTTGAGAGCACATACCAGCCGAATTACACACACACACACACACAAATTCGAAAATATCGAGTAAAAGCTAGGGTTCTTCGTCGCCCGTTCGTCCCTCTTTGTGCTCCTCGCCGATGATCGTATATTCGAGCATTTTAAAACGCAAAGACACGCTTTCTAAACCCCTTTGACGCATCATTAAAACTATATATGCATGTTTTGATTATTTTTACATGAAAATTATTTATGCTTGATTGATTCTACGATGGAACGAATATTTTTAAAGTTTGGATGCTTTTACACTTGTTTTGAAAAACGTTATGATTCCAAGGGATAGGCTGCCAACTAGGGACGATTTATGGACAGAACATGGACATTTTAGGATTCAAAATGATGGCGGGACACGAGCCGGAAGGGGTTGTGCACGTGGAAGGGAAGTGCAATTTTTACAGTTAAAATGCTATTTTTGGAAAGTCATGATATTTTGTGCTTTAAAAATGAAAAAGAAAAAAATGTTTTGAGGGATGTGAATTGACTGTGACAAAAAGATAGAAGATATGTAGGAGATCCATTTTAAGAAACGATGAACTTAAAATTTTATGGGAATGTCATGAGGAAAAAGACCCAGAGGGAGCCCGTTTACGGGACAAGACCCCAGATAAAGACCGACGATCATATTTCCATGGCGGTGCCTAGTGCCCGTCCCCTTGCGCAATGGGAGCTAAGACTGATCAGTCAACCAAAGGATAAAAGGCTTGTCACTTTCAAGGATCAAAGTTCACCCAAAATGATAAATGATGAAATCTTTACGATTTTATGATTTTATGATATATGATTTATTTATGCTTAAAATTATATTGAATAAAAGTATGATTTAAATGCATATACGTGTATATATATTATTTGCCTACTCATGTTTAGGACGTGCAGAGTCATTAGACTCACTAGGTTTGAATGTTGCAGGTGAGGATGATATGGAGGGAAGCGCTGACGCTTAAGTGGGTCGAGTTAGGCAGTATACTCCGGAGGGACTTTATTTTCCGCATTAGATTGATATGAAAATTTTAAAGATTTTTGTTAATGATTTTAGTAGAGAGTTTTATGCTTTATTTAAAGCTAATTATTTCATGTTAGAGGTTGAAATATGATTTTTGGTTAATTGATGATTTAGGGAGTTTTATGCACTTGAGATTTTAAACGTTAATTTATTTTGATTTATGAAAATTTTAAGGTAGGTTAAAAGATGATTTCCAATTTTATGCTTTTAAAAAAAATTAGTAGGATTTTAAAGTTAAGATAGAGAGACGTTTCAATTCTTCTTCCTATTCTTGTGATGTGATACCTTATGTTTTGGCACTGTGAGGATTCAACTGGATATGAGTGAAAATCCCGACATAAAATAATTTTATGGCTCTTACAAGGTGGGATTGTAACCGTTATATGGCATCGCTCCCTTGGAGCCTTAGAATAATAAAAATTAGATACTGATATCAGTAAACCATAGAAAGTAGATGAATCTCAGTGCCTAGACCAATTTTATGTTTACAATTATGCTCATGATATATGTTATACAAACTATATTATGTATGATATGATAATTTCGAAGATCATGTGTATTTTTTTATGCATGTGCTCAAATGGATTCAATTTGTTGAGTAACGACCATATCATTTACCCTCCCCAGATAAGTCTGAAGAACAAATTGAGGAAGAGGAACAAGAGGAAATAAAAGACAATGTTTATTCTGATTTATAAATTGGTTGGATAAACTTTGATATATGATACTTGTTGTTTTCAATTGTGTAGTTATTAAACAACGACAATGTTGAATAACCTAGGACACATGGCTTGAAAATTAAGATGATAAATATGTTGAAATTATATTTATCATATCCTGGATAAATATTGATGGGATCGGTTCTAGGCACCTACGAGGGTGCTTCAAACACAATATTCTCAATGAGCTGCAATAGCTCGTGTTCTAAGAATGTAAACACAGATGAATTAAATCAAGTTTGGCTTTTAAATCAAGCGGAAAATACTCGAAATAAGTCTTCGTTAAGAAAGCTGATCAGTTTAAAGCTTTTAGCTTGAGTAAACTGATTAACTGAAATAAGGGGTATCAGTTCTTGCTTGTATCAGTTCAGTTATGGTGAGAACTGAACTGATATCAACTCGAACTGATCAAATCAGTCAAGACTGAAGGCAGCACCTTCCAGTCTACACTTGTTTGACGTCTATGTGTTAAAGACTAGATACACAAGTTTAATGTCTTTGTGCAAGACTCAATCAGCTATTCAATATTCTCGATTCTCTGTGTATATGTTTGAGTGATTGTGTGTGTGAGAGAGAAAACTGATCTATGAATACAACATGAAAGTGATCTCACACACCGAGGGAACTGTGCTTTCAATCTAAGCTGACAATATGTTGAACTGTTCCCTCAAATCTGGGATGGTTGCTTCTTGTAAGATGATATGAATTGAGCGTGCCTTATCTTCCTCTCCTTTTTGTTGATCACTCACATTAGTTGATGGTCTTGATCTTGTATTTAAAGACGCAATGTGATCGTACGTCAAAACTCATCAAATGTGTTCGTTTCAGTTTGAATATGTTCCTCGAAATTTGTGGCTTGTCCTTTCTGAAGCCATTCTGGAACGTCTTGACTTTAATCTTTTATAACGTTGTGCACAGCTGTATTCCAATTTAGATAAGATTGTCGAGTTCTGTAAACTGGTCGGCCCCTACCTGATGCTCTAAACTGGTCAGTTGAGCTCTTCATCAATTGAACTTTTCATTAGCTGGCCGGGCTTCTGAATGTCTTCTGTTGAACCACCTATAAGCTGAACTGGTCTTTGATATTTCAGTTAGACTGGCTCAGTTTGGGCAATCAGTTGGTACTTTCAGTTTGCTTCTTGATAGCTTTAGTTTTGGCTCGGTATCAGCTTTCTGTGCACTTAGGTAAATTCGTCGGAAATAACGAGTTTTGTTAACATCAAAATCAAGATTGCGAACATGAAATTTTCCAACAAATATCATCAAGATAAGTCACAATCAATTCAAAATCTCTCGATGATAGTTAATGTTTAGAAATTATTATTACCCAAAAGTTTTGATGATCGAAAAAATCATAATACCACTTGACTGTTTCAGGAAACAGCTGCAAAGTTTTATGTATAATAGGTAACGGTTCAACCGCTTAAAGAGTTCAAACCGCCTATCAGTCCAACCGTTTAAAGCAGATCTCAATCGGTTGTTCGAAGAACCTTATGTCGAAGTCATTAAAGAGCCATTTATTGCTCACTTAATGAAAGACATTCTCTAACCATTTCAGAACATTCAAATAGAATTGCACCGCTACAAGTCAACCATGATATGCACAAGTCCCAAGATTGATATGCATTTAAGTCACTATCCAAGAAGAGAAAGATTACTTATGTCCTACAAGTTCTGATGGTAAAAAACATTTGCCATAAAAGGATACCCATCAGTAACTCTTCAAGGAACGGGATTCAAAGTTATGCTAGCAAAGAGAAAATTAAATGCCTTACTGAAGATCATTTAATGAAGTTGTAGCTGATAGTGACACATCATTCCAACGTTACAGGTTAACAGTTGCTCACCTTTTTCCGACCGTTTGAATGACAGCTGATATAAGTAAAGCTGGAATTATGCAAGCACAGAGACGATAACTGAGAGATACATAATCATCAAGCCTTCAAAAGCATGAATCTTTTAAGTCTTCATACTTCAAGAATCTGAGCGCAATAAAAGATCACATATCTATATCGCTCATTCGAGCACGCATTCGACAGAAAGATATCCGATCTCTTAAGGATCATATTCGTGCTACCAAAACAATATTGTTTATTTACATCAATAACCTTTTGGTTATCTGATTTATAGAAGTGTCTGGTGAACCAAGGGTTCTTAAAATCCATACGTGTAAATTGATCACTAAGAGTTCCAAAACAGGTAGTGTGATAAGTCCTGATTAGAGTAGGCTGTTGCAAACAGTTTTGTAAAGCCAAAGTTTTTTATTGGAATACTTCCTACAGAGGAAGAAGGGGTGACGTAGGATTTTTATCTCCGAACATCCATAAAAATCTCGTGTCCTTATTTCAAGCCTTTACACTTGGAATTATATCCTGCTATTTAGTTTGTTAACCGGTTGAAAATATCATTAGAAATATTGAACCGTCTTCCGTACCTTTTACGCGGTTCATACTTCTAACTGTTTGAGAGAAAAACCTTCAACTGCCTAAAAACGGTTGAAATCAAATATTTTCAAAGAGTTTATTCACCCCCCTCTAAACTCTTTCCCTATCCTAACAAGTGGTATCAGAGCGGGGTTTTCTCAAACATTGATATCTTCAACTTATACATGGCATCTTTCAACAAAATTCATATGTTTTCTAAGGAAGATTATGATGACCAGAAGATTCGCATGCAGGCACATTTAGCAGCACAGGATGATGACATGTTGTATGTCATCACTAACGGGCCTACGAAGAATTTGAAAGTTAATACGGCTTCGATTACAACTGAAGGTGTGCCCCAAATGGTGGAAAAGCATCGATCTAAATGGATAGCTGAGGATAAGAAGGCAAATCTTGACAACATCGCAAAAGACATTCTCTATAAAACTCTGGATAAGAACATGTTTGCCAAGATCAAAATTTTCTCCACAGCAAAGGAGATATGGGAAAAACTCACACAACTGTGTGAGGGCAACGACCAGACCAAAGAAAACAAATTGCCAGTGAATATCCAGAAATTTGATAATGCAAAGATGAAGCCAGGAGAAATCCTCATGGAATTTGATGAATGGTTTAGTGCTATTATTGCTGAACTAGCCTCACTAGGAAAAGAATAATCTAACCGTGAAATTTCTTTGAAAATAATTAGAGCTCTTCCCATAGAATGGGATGTGAAGATAGTAGCAATGCGAGAATCCAATGTTTTGAACAAGCTAGAGCTCCACAATCTCTTTGCTGATCTTAAAGCATACGAGTTCGAGCTTGGTATACGAACCGAAGAATAACTGTCAACTTCTCAAAAAAGGCACTGGTAGCTACTGCAATTGTCACGCCCCGTGTCCGAAGCGTCTATGACATCCGGCATTGTTTAACAATTACTTTAAAACAATTAAGCCTCGTATCGAAATGCCAAAAACCAGTCTTTTTCATAAATAAAACATTGTCTTTACATTGACAACAGAATAAAAATACATCAGAGTTGCAAACGCGGAAACTGAACAAAAGGAAAATAAAGTCTTGGTTTCTTGCATCTTGCTCATCGGCTACCATCCCCAGAAGGCTTTTTGTTCCTCCTCATTCAGTTGCTCTTCATTTTAATCTGAAATTTGTAAGGGGTGAGTGTTTTGGGAAACACTCAGCAAGTGGGGGATCGATCGATTTCCAAATATAGAGAACTTAGTTTTCTTAAAACATTTCTTTAACAAACTTTCAAATCTTATTACTTTTAACTCATCATAACATCTAAACAAATATGAGACAGATGTTATCAGACGATTCAGAGCAATTCAGAAACAGATCAGAACAATTCAGAACAGAACAGATCGGAACGGATAGAACACTGTTACTCATCTCATTTCCATGGTCAAATTGTCCCCAATATGTTAGTCCTCTAAGGGGTGAGGCCAGAACACGGTTTTATACCCACCGGTGGGGGCCAGACAGAAATGGTTTTATACCCACCATTGGGGGCCAAACAGAAATGGTTTTATACCCACCATTGGGGGCCAAACAGAAATGGTTTTATACCCACCATTGGGGGCCAGACAGAATCACAATTCTCGTCCCATTTCAAATTGAATCGTAATAGTGTAACAAAGATTTCAGAATTAACAGACAGAACTTATCAGAAGTTTCAGATATCAGAGTTTCAACGGATTCAGCGGAATCAAAGAATTATAAACATAGAAGAAAACACATAATCGATCGAAGTTTTAAAAGACGGACATCATGTTGTTTTCGAAAATGAGGACACACATTCATGC
This sequence comes from Primulina tabacum, assembly GCF_025594145.1. Classification (NCBI taxonomy): domain Eukaryota; kingdom Viridiplantae; phylum Streptophyta; class Magnoliopsida; order Lamiales; family Gesneriaceae; genus Primulina; species Primulina tabacum. The sequence continues at coordinate 31,390,167 of NC_134554.1, forward strand.
ATGTAATAACTTATATATTCAAGATTTAAAAATACAAACGAATATACATATCAAAAACCCACTTACTGATTCTCGTACAAAGTTCCTCTCGAAAGTTGTGCAGCACTTCATCGTGACTTTAACAAATACGATCTTCAATCGCGCAGCACTTCGATTATTCCTTCGAGCAAACTGAGACACAATTTTTAGCAGCACTTCGACGTAAATTTTGATCGCCTGCACTGCAAGAATTTCCTCCTCTTCCTTGCTCTCCTTTGGCCGAAATTTGAGAGTGCTTTTTGGTGTGCTTTTCTTCCAACCTTGAGGTGGTATTTATAGGAGAAAGAAAGGCTTTCCACCTAGCCATTTGGCTGATTTCTTGGCCTCCAAGAATGGAGTAATGATGATCATAATGGTGGTCAAAGATATGTCAAGCACCAAGAGTCATTCTTTGCATCATAAATTTGTTCTAGCCTCTTAGCTCCTCCCTTAGCTCCTTCATTGGTTATCTCAATGGTCATTTCTTGCATACTAAGTTTGTCCAAACATTTAACTCCTCTTTTAGCTCTCTTTTTGGCCTTTTAGGACAATCATAGTTGAGCTACTTTGAGCTGATAGATCGAGATCATGAGCTAGGGGTTTTCTCCCCAAGAATAAATGAGCTTCCTTGAGCTGAGGGTTTTAGCTTTTGAGCTGAGGGTTTCTTTTCCAAGAATCTTGGAGATTCCTTGAGCTGAGGGTTTTAGCTTATGAGCTAAGGGTTTCCTATTCTGAGTGACGTACACTCAATTCTCAAGGTTTATCATTGCCTCGGCTTCTTTTTGAGCTACTTCCCGAGCTTTTTGAGGTGCTTTGCTTCGAAAGATCCGGGTTCTCACAACAGTCACTCTTTTGGTCGAAGAGTCCACAAACCATACAGATGATGGTAAAAATTGATTTACCTGTGGAAAGAAAGGACACTTCATTGCAGAATGTAACCGACCAAAGAAAGATGAAAAGAGATCAGTTGATAGAAAACGGTACCAAAATGATAAAAAGTTTATTAAAAAGAAAAATCAATGAGTATTGATTGCAGAAGAAGATAAAAGCAAATGGGCCAAATTAGACTCAGAAGGTCCATCTCCGAGGCATCTACGAGTGATAGCAAAGATGAGACAGTAAAATGTCTCATGGCTGATGAAGACTCACAATCCAGGAATGAGATGGTATTTGATTTCAACTCTGTTGAATTTACACGAGAAGACCTTGTCCCTGCGCTGTATGACATGGTAAATGTGTTTAAGAGTGTATCGCAGAAATTCGATGAAGCTGAAACAGAAAAACATAACTTAAAAAACAAGTTAACTCTCTCAAGCTGCTCGCGGCAAAAAGAGGTTGACAGTTTGAAAGTGAAGTTAAGTTTGATAGCAGCTGAGAATGATGACATGCGTAGATTGTTCCATGCCATGTTAAAAGAAAATAAACGGTTGATGAACACAATCAACACATGGAACAAATCTTCTACTTCTTTTGAAAGGATTCATGAGATTAAAAAACCGGCCGGAGACAGAACCGGGCTAAGTTACAGCACACATGAGTGCAGCACCTCTGAAGAAAAAACTCAAATGCTGCTAGAAAAAGACAGTTTAAGATCAATTAAAATTTTCAGATCTAGTATGGTATATAAACATGATGAGCCTGAAGTACAAAGCAATCAGACCATTAGTCTTGATAACAATGAAAGATGACGTGGTATAGGATATGTCAAAATTGAGAATGCTAACTCCAATCGATCGTGGTTTAGACGCAGGCCAAATCCAACCGCTCATAACGGTTCAAATTGGTTCCACCAAAATCCAAGTTCAACCGGATATCATTCAGAAATAAGACATAACCAATATCACAGCAATCGACCGGTTCAAAAGAGGTGCATATTGATTGATAATGACAGACGGCCAAGAAAATTGTGCACACCACTAGATTATGCACCGAACCGCATCAATCTTGGGACACACCAAGGAAAATCTCTCAGGATAATTCAAGTGTGGGTCCCTAAGGGTCTAATTTGTTCAGGACCCAAAAATAAAAGGGTACCAAGTTCCTATTTTCAATAATTCCAGGTACTGAAGAGAAAGAACTTGGAAGAATCCATCTGATTTCTGGACAGCGGTTTCTCCAGACATATGACAAGAAACAAAAATCTTCTCTCAGAAGTTGTTAATCACAAAGGACCAAATATCACCTCTGGCGATAACTCTAAAGGTAAAATAGTGAGTAAAGGTATGATTATCCATGGTAAAATTATTATTAAAGACGTGCTATTAGTTGAAAATTTGAGCTATAACCTGATCAGCATAAGCCAATTATGTGACAACGATTATACCGTTGATTTTCACGAATAAACATGCACTGTTAAATCTGTTGTAGGCAATACTGTGTTGATTGGGACTAGAGAGCAGAACACGTATAAGGTAAAGTTGAATGATGAAAGTTTAAATGCACCTACTTCTTTCACTGCATTAAATGGTAGTAAAAATTGTCTTTGGCATAAACGACTCAATCATCTTAATTTCAAATCCATTTCCACTCATAGCAAGCTTAAATTGGTATCAGAGTCAAGGTCACGGATTCGATTCTCATTGATTGCAAGGAGTGCAATCATTGGGAGGGAGATTGTTGGGTGCAATAATTGTCCCTGCTGGAATAGCGATCGAACCGTGGTGCTTTGAGCTGCTGTGCGGTTTAAAAGATTTGAGTTAACCATTACTACTAGCTATAGCTTTTGGTAAAACGGCAACCGTTCGAGAACAAGCCAAACAAATCCAAGGACAAAAGAAAGTTCTGCAGCTAGGTTTTTTCATTACCAAAAAAGGTGAAATTGTTTATAAATTATTATTATCCAAAAGTTTTGGTGATCGACAAAATCATAATAGCACTTGACTGTTTCAGGAAACAATTGCAAAGTTTTATGTATAACAGGTAACGGTTCAACCGCTTAAAGAGATCATACCGCCTATTAGTCCAACCGTTTAAGTAGATCTCAACCGGCCGTTCGAAGAAACTTATGTCGAAGTCATTAAAGAGCCATTTATTGCTCATTTAATGAAACACCTGAAACGTCTGCCCTTTTATTGCTTTAAAAGTACTAGAAGTTTTTTTTAAACCTCCCTAGCATCGGCCAAATCATAAAATATTTTGGAACCATTTTAAAAGTAAAATAACCAACTATTTTATCAACCCAAAAACATTATTTGTAAAGTATAGCCCATACTATAACCTCTCAAAAATCACTCATAAATAAATTTTCGTAAAAATATCTTTAACATCACGTATAATCATAAATCATAACTAGTGCTGTAGAACCCGTAACTTAGACTACGTATAAGCCATGCATAATTCTAATATTTAAATTAAAGTGATTTTTATTGCTTGAGTATTTAAATTTAATTATTTTCTGTAGCAGTTTAAATTTTTATCATTTCAGTTAATTCAGTGAGGCCGGACTGGAGTTGGAGTTTTGAGATAGAATTTAAGATTCAGAAAACATTTCCAGAATTTATTTTAGCTAATTAATAAGTTAATTTAAGTTAAAAGGAGGTTTAGAGAATTATTTAAACAACTTGAGGTGAGTAGAAAATAAGTTCATTTAAGTTCCATAATTAAGGGGTTAATTCACTAAATTATTTAAAGGATAGATAAGGTTTTTAAGGGTTATAAATTTACTAAATAAACAACATTTCCCCTTCATTTTTATTTCTAATTTTCGGCCACCGCTTAGTGGATTAAGCAATGATATGCCAACTCACCTTTGACCCATTCTATGTTATTTTAGCATGCTAACCTTTTTAATTATTAATCCACCTTAATTAATTAATACTAGATCACTATCCTAACCTTGTAATGACATGTAGAATTCGGCCTTATGCACCCTAATAAACACCCCAAAAAATATTTGATATCAACCAAAATTCAAATTTCAAAATAGGAGACTTGGTCTTGCATTTTCCCATTATATTTGCAACCATTTCCTCACTCCCCTAACCAATAATTCTCCTCCCTTCTCCACCGAAATCTGAGAGCAAATTCAGTGTTAAAAACCGTGGGTTTCATAGCTAGAAACAAGAGGAAAAATCAGTAGAAAACAAGGTAGCAAGAACGCTCCACCCCTCCGCGCCGAGTCGTCTTATTCTTTCGTTTTTCTTTCAAAACGAAACCAGGCATGCATATGTTCTTCCTTGACTTTTCAATCAAGTCCTATTATCATTATTTAACATTACATGATCATCATTTCCATGCAAAAACCGAAACACATTAAGGAATTTTCAGAAAAATAATCATGCAGATTTCGGCTTTCTATGACAAGCTTCACGGGTTGCTTTGTTTTGTGGGTTTCAGGTATTGGTTTGATTCCAGGCTCCCAAGGCTGCTCCTAGGCATGTACTAGGACATGTTAAGAACACATTTGTCCATTGGTTTGAGTCCCATGCTAGCCGAGATCAAGGGATGACAGCAACTCCCCAAACATGTCCCAATTGCATTCGAAATTCTGTTTTGCTGTCATAAAGGAAATGAAACTGATCATGGCTGCCCCAAGGCCTATAGCCATGGTTAGAACACTTCCCCAGCATGTCTAAGACGTGACTGAGTCGCCCTTTTGGAGGCTTGGTCCATGGTGAATCGGTTTTTACAAACAAACACAAGAACAGCCCTCCCCTTTCGGCTTCCTCATTTTTACAGCTAATGTGTTTCGAAAATGGTGGAATGGTGTGGATATTGGTTGGCCTATGGCCCTTAGCCATGGATCATACCATACTCCTATATGTCTAGATCGTGCCATGGTCAATCAAATGGCCACTGGAACGACACGAGACAGCAAACAAAGCCCAACACTCCACACGCATGCAAGGTGTTCTCGGGTGAACCTTTCGGGTTATTTCTGGAATGGTGCGAATTGTGGCTGGCCTAGGGCCCTTAGCCATGATTCAAATCATTCTTTGGGATGTTGGTAAGAGTCTCTGGTCGGTGGTTCAAGCCCCAATGGCCGGTAGTCTCGAAAACGACGCAAGAAACCAAAGCACAGCTGCTGTATTTTGTGGACAGCAACTTTCTGTGACGGTTCAGTGGCTCGTTCGAGTTCTTGGTTGGCTTCTAGCCTATGGCCTTGGACTGGACAGTGCCTCATCACTGTTAGGAAAGTCATGTTTTTGGCGGTTTGTGATTCGGATCATTTTTGAGGTCGTACGAGAATTTACGGTGCGATGTGTCAAATTGACTCTCGAAAGAGCCTTTCATGTTTTGGCCTCCATTCACCTAGATTTCGGCCCTCACTATTTTAGGAGCATTATTTCATCATTTTAGGCGTATTTTAATCATGACTACTTGATGGTTCGGTGTTGGTTCGGGTTGGCACGGAGTCATGTTGCAGCGAGCCTGGGAACGATCTAATCCAATCAGTATAATTATTACATGATATTTAAATATGTTAATTAATTATATAACGTGCAAAATTATTCATTTTGAGATTTATGCGATATTGCTTGTGGTCACTTTACTATCAGTACTTCACCCGGTCGCCAGTTACCGGTCCCGATCGCCAGTTACCAGTCAATTCAGTTGTACCACCCAGTATACTGTGGCATTAGTCTGATCAGACAAACATTATTAAACCCGGTCGCCAGTTACTGGTCCGGTCGCCAGTTACCAGTCAGCTTAGTTCAGTTCAGTTCAAGAACCACTTGCGTAGACCATAATCTCACCAGAAAATTATTACAAGTTATTTCATGACAGGGCTCCAAGGAGCAACCATTTTCATTTATGATTTCCCAGTTCAGTGATGCACGTATTATAATTAATCATGACACGAAATTTTTACGATATGCCTCATGACATGATATTTTCACTTGCATGCAATTTTACTATTTATTTACTCGTTATTTACGATATATGCATGTTGAGTCTTTAGACTCACTAGACTTGATTGTTGTAGGTGCTAATGATGTCAGGGATCGAGGGCGGGGACCGGTGAGCCAGCTCGAGTCGACAGCAGTAGGACTCGAGGACCTCAGTTCCACATTTATTATTATTTGATTGCTCAAACATTTTAATTATCGTTGGATAAACTTTTACTGTTATTTCGAAAATGTTAATTTCTTATGCTGCCATTTGGAACATCAAACTTTATTTATCAGTTCATTTATGAATGAGGCAATTTTAATTATTTTAAAAAAGAAAATTTTTAATTTTTCCGCAAATATTCAAACACGGATTTCTAGCCCTCTACAGCTGGAATCAGAGTAATGGTTCTGTAAAAGGGTTGTACTACTACTGAACATGAGAAGCTCATGAAGTCACGACTTCAGTCTGTAAGTTTTAATTTTACGCATTTTATTCAAAGCATGAATTATTGGACAGCATGTTTTCATGAATTATTTTACGTCCAGATTTATTTTATTGTTCAGTATTTAAATTTGAATAAATTACGGAATTATGCATGTTAGTTACGTATGGGTTATGTATGGAACAGTATGCCCCATAGACGCATCCTTGAGCGCACTAGAGAGGATGAGCCTCGCCGTGAGGACAGGGAGGAGCAGAGGCAGGAGAGAGACTTACCACCCCCTCCACCTGACATGAATGCCCAGATGCTAGCTGGGATGACTCAGTTCTTCGCACAGTTTGCGGGGAACCATGCTGTGGCGACCAGGCCGACAGGGCCCGAGACTTTCTACGAGAGATTCATGAAGATGCGTCCGAAGGAGTTTTCAGGGACGTCTTATCCCATGATTGCCGAGGGCTGGATCAAGTCACTCGAGGTTATTTTCGAGTTTATGGAGCTTGGAGACTCAGACAGAGTCCGATGTGCCACCTACTTATTCGGAGGAGATGCCCGCTTATGGTGGGAAGGAGCTTCAGTAGCCCTTAACTTGGCTACACTGTCTTGGGTGCGCTTCACGCAGGTATTCTACTCCAAATATTTTACTGAGGAGGTGCGCACCAGGTTGACCACTGAGTTCATGAGCTTGAGACAAGGAGATCTGACTGTTACGGAGTTCATCCGTAAGTTTGAGAGGGGTTGTCATTTTGTGCCCCTGATCGCGAATGATGCTAAAGCCAAGTTGATGCATTTCTTTGTGGGTCTACGGCCGATCTTGCGCCGTGATGTTAGGGTATCTGACCCTACTTCTTATGAGGTCGCTGTCTCCAAAGCTCTAGCCGCAGAGCAGGATCAGCGTGATATCGAGAGAGACCGCCAGGGCAAGTGCCCAATCCAGGTACCACACCGCCCTCCTCCTCAGCAGCATCACCATCAGCATAAGAGGCCGCATCACGGCCCGCCCAGAAACAGAGGAGGACCTCAGCAGCAGCAGCAGCAGTAGGGACGTGCCGTCCCAAGGACCTTTGAGCATCCAGTCTGTCCCAAGTGCTCACGCCTTCATCCTGGAGCATGCATGTATGGCTCACGGAAATGTTATAAGTGTGGCAGCACAGACCACGTGCTGCAGCAGTGCCCCCGGAAGAACCTGCCTACCCAAGGCAGAGTTTTTGCTCTCCATGCTGCAGAGACAAACCCCGATACCATGCTGATGACAGGTACCTTACAGCTTTAAGTTTACATTTGCATTCCAATGTTTTGAGAATCGGAATTAAGATTTTGAACTTAAAATTGCGATAGGATTGCATTCTCTACTTAGTATTATTTTCGGGATTTAGTTAGGAGAACTGTGACCTTGGCATGTATATAAGCTTAGCTCTTGTGATTATTTGGGTTCAGCTTAGTGTTCCGAACTTTCAGGGAGAATTTTCATAGCTGGCTCAGCTACCAAAGCCTTGATATATTCAGGGGCTACCCACTCATTTATTTCAGAGGTCTTCGTGAATTTTCTCAAAGTTAAGACCATCGGGCTAGATGTAGCCTATTCAGTATCATTGCCTTCTGGAGAGGAGATAACAGCCACCAATGTGATCCGAGACGTAGACCTTGAGCTGCATGGAAATCTTGTTTATGCGGATCTTATCTTATTGCCGATGCCAGAGTTTGACATCATTCTGGGGATGGACTGGCTATTGCGGAACAGAGTTTTGATCGACTTTCAACGGAGATCTATTCTAGTCCGACCGCCTCGAATGACGCAGTTCTTATTTGAGCCAGACAGGTACTTTCCTTTACCGCGCATTATTTCTTATGTCCGGGCTAGGAAGCTCATGCATAGAGGGTGTCGGGCGTTTCTAGCGACCTTTGTATCTGTCCCCGAGGCACCCAGTCAGTCAGCTTCAGATGTTCCGATTGTTAGAGACTTCTTAGACGTTTTTCCTGAGGACGTCTCTGGTATGCCACCTGAGAGAGAGGTGGAGTTTTCTATCGAGCTTATGCCAGGTATGGCTCCGATCTCAAAAGCACCATACCGACTTGCACCGACAGAGATGGCAGAGCTTAAGAAGCAGATTCAGGAACTTCTTGACAAGGAGTTCATTCGCCCTAGTTTCTCACCTTGGGGCGCGCCAGTCTTGTTTGTTAAGAAGAAAGATGGCACGATGAGGCTTTGTATTGACTATCGGGAGTTGAACAGGGTTACAGTGAAGAATAAATACCAACTTGTGAGGATTGAGGATCTGTTTGATCAGTTGCAGTGAGCTTCGATTTTCTCTAAGATTGATCTGCGTTCAGGTTATCACCAGTTGAGGGTGAGAGGCGCCGATGTTTCGAAGACAGCTTTCAGGACTCGTTATGGTCACTACGAGTTCCTTGTGATGTCGTTCGGTTTGACGAATGCGCCAGCGATCTTCATGGATCTCATGAATCGCGTATTTCAGCCGTATCTTGATCAGTTTGTGATAGTATTCATAGACGACATTCTCATCTACTCCAAGAATCGGGAGGATCACAGCAGGCATCTGACCACAGTGTTGCAGACATTGCAGAAGCACAAATTATTCGCAAAGTTCAGTAAATGCGAATTCTGGTTAGAGAATGTGGCGTTCTAGGCCACATTGTTTCCAGCAGTGGCATTGAGGTAGACCCAGCGAAAGTTGCAGCAGTCAGAGATTGGGTTGTGCCACAGAATGCATCAGAGATCCGCAGTTTTCTTGGCTTAGCAGGATATTATCGGAAGTTCATTAAGGGATTCTCCTCGATTGCAGTTCCACTCACAGCACTGACAAAGAAGAATGTGAAATTTGTTTGGAGCGAGGAGTGTCAGAAGAGCTTCGATACTTTGAAGCAAGCTCTTATCTCAGCACCAGTTTTGGCCATGCCGTCAGGGCTCAGTGAGTTTGTTCTGTATACCGATGCTTCGAAGCTCGGTTTGGGCACAGTATTGATGCAGCATGATAAGGTGATAGCATATGCTTCTCGACAGCTGAAAACTCATGAGAAGAACTACCCTACCCATGATCTAGAGTTAGCAGCCATGGTATTTGCTTTGAAGATTTGGAGGCATTATTTGTATGGAGAGAAGTGCCAGATCTTTACCGACCACAAAAGCCTCAAGTATTTCTTTACGCAGAAGGAGCTGAACATGCGTCAGAGGCGTTGGTTGGAGCTTGTGAAGGATTATGACTATGACATTAGCTACCACCCAGGTAAAGCTAATGTAGTTGCGGATGCAATGAGTAGAAAAGTCGCAGTGATGGCTCATTTGACGATTCAGAGACCTCTTCAGACTGAGATGCAGAGGTTTGGTCTAGAGATTTATCCTTGAGGTAGAGTTCCCCGTCTATCTACCTTGACTATTCAGTCCTCTCTTCTAGACCGTATTCGCAGTGGACAGTCAGCAGATGAGCAGTTAGCAAAGTGGAAGCAGAGAGATGAGGCCAAGGGCAGTGTCTTGTATTCAGTCAGCGACGGTATTGTGAGATACCGAGACAGGATATGGGTTCCTAGCAGTGATTCTATTCGAGCTGATATTCTATCAGAGGCCCACATGTCACTGTACTCCATTCACCCTGGGAGTACGAAGATGTACAAAGATCTGCAGTCATTGTATTGGTGGCCTGGGATGAAGAAAGACAATAGACGATTTGTATCCGAGTGTCTGACTTGCCAGTTAGTGAAGGCAGAGCATCAGAGACCTGCAGGTTTGCTCAAGCCTCTTCCTATTCCCTAGTGGAATTGGGAGAATGTTACCATGGACTTTGTGACCGGTTTGCCGAAATCAGTCAGAGGATCGAATGCTATTTGGGTGATTGTAGATCGTCTTACCAAATCAGCGCACTTCTTGCCTATTAAGACGACTTTCACCATGGTTCAGTATGCAGAGTTGTACATCCGGGAGATAGTCCGACTCCATGGTATTCCAGTTTCTATCGTATCTGACAGAGATCCCAGATTCACTTCCTCATTCTGGAAGAGTTTGCATTCGACTATGGGTACGAAGTTGCTGTTTAGCACAGCTTTCCATCCGCAGACAGATGGGCAGTCAGAGCGAGTTATTCAGATCTTGGAGGATCTTCTTCGTGCTTGTGTGATGGATTTCTCTGGGAGTTGGGAGTCGAACTTGCCATTAGTAGAGTTCACCTACAACAACAGCTTCCAGTCTTCTATTGGTATGGCTCCGTATGAAGCACTATGTGGCCGTAAGTGTAGATCTCCTGTTCATTGGGACGAAGTAGGAGAGAGGGTAGAGTTGGGTCCAGAGATTATTCAGCAGGCTGCCGATGTAGTAGTCAAGATTCGTGATCGGATGAGGACTGCTCAGAGTCGACAGAAGAGTTATGCAGATCAGAGGAGGAGAGACCTAGAGTTTGCTGCCGGCGACCATGTCTTTGTGAAGGTGGCGCCTATGAAGGGTGTCATGAGATTTGGGAAGAAAGGGAATCTCAGTCCGAGATTCATTGGACCATTTGAGATCCTCGACAGACTTGGGACGTTAGCTTATCGTGTTGCTCTTCCGCCGAATCTGGCCGGAGTACACAATGTGTTCCACGTCTCTATGCTGAGGAAGTATATGGCAAATCCTTCGCATGTGCTGAATTTTGAGCCGTTGCAGCTCACTCCGAACTTGTCTTATGAGGAGAGACCAGTGCAGATCTTAGACAGGCAGGAGAAGAAGCTTCGGAACAAGCTGGTTAAGCGAGTGAAAGTCAAATGGCTTAACCATTCAGAGGAGGAAGCTACGTGGGAGTCTGAGCCAGAGATGAGGAGTCGGTACCCCGAGTTATTCGGTGAGTCTTAATTTCGAGGACGAAATTTCTTTTAAGAGGGGAGGATTGTAGAACCCGTTACTTAGACTACGTATAAGCCATGCATAATTCTAATATTTAAATTAAAGTGATTTTTATTGCTTGAGTATTTAAATTTAATTATTTTCCGTAGCAGTTTAAATTTTTATCATTTCAGTTAATTCAGTGAGGCCGGACTGGAGTTGGAGTTTTGAGATAGAATTTAAGATTCAGAAAACATTTCCATAATTTATTTTAGCTAATTAATATGTTAATTTAAGTTAAAAGGAGGTTTAGGGAATTATTTAAACAACTTGAGGTGAGTAGAAAATAAGTTCATTTAAGTTCCATAATTAAGGGGTTAATTCACTAAATTATTTAAAGGATAGGTAAGGTTTTTAAGAGTTATAAATTTACTAAATAAACAACATTTCCCCTGCATTTTTATTTCTAATTTTCGGCCACCCCTTAGTGGATTAAGCAATGATATGCCAACTCACATTTGACCCATTCTATGTTATTTTAGCATGCTAACCTTTTTAATTATTAATCCACCTTAATTAATTAATACTAGATCACTATCCTAACCTTGTGTTGACATGTAGAATTCGGCCATATGCACCCTAATAAACACCCCAACAAATATTTGATATCAACCAAAATTCAAATTTCAAAATAGGAGACTTGGTCTTGCATTTTCCCATTATATTTGAAACCATTTTCTCACTCCCCTAACCAATACTTCTCCTCCCTCTCCACCGAAATCTGAGAGCAAATTCAGTGTTAAAAACCTCTTCACGGGTTGCTTTGTTTTGTGGGTTTCAGGTATTGGTTTGATTCCAAGCTCCCAAGGCTGCTCCTAGACATGTACTAGGACATGTTAAGAACACATTTGTCCATTGGTTTGAGTCCCATGCTAGCCGAGATCAAGGGATGACAGCAACTCCCCAAACATGTCCCAATTGCATTCGAAATTCTGTTTTGCTGTCATAAAGGAAATGAAACTGATCATGGCTCCCCCAAGGCCTATAGCCATGGTTAGAACACTTTCCCAGCATGTCTAAGACGTGACTAAGTCGCCCTTTTGGAGGCTTGGTCCATGGTGAATCGGTTTTTACAAACAAACACAAGAACAGCCCTCCTCCTTCAGCTTCCTCATTTTTACAGCTAATGTGTTTCGAAAATGATGGAATGATGTGGATCTTGGTTGTCCTATGACCCTTAGCCACTGTTCATACCATACCCCTAGATGTCTAGATCGTTTCATGGTCAATCAAATGGTCACTGGAACGATACGAGACAGCAAACAAAGCCCAACACTCCACACGCATGCAAGGTGTTCTCGGGTGAACCTTTCGGGTTATTTCTGGAATGGTGCGAATTGTGGCTGGCCTAGGGCCCTTATCCATGGTTCAAATCATTCTTTGGGATGTTGGTAAGAGTCTCTAGTCGGTGGTTCAAGCCCCAATGGCCGGTAGTCTCGAAAACGACGCAAGAAACCAAAGCACAGCTGCTGTATTTTGTGGACAGCAACTTGCTGTGACGGTTCAGTGGCTCGTTCAAGTTCTTGATTGCTTCTAGCCTATGGCCTTGGACTGGACAGTGCCTCATCATGTTAGTAAAGTCATGTTTTTGGCGGTTCGTGATTCGGATCATTTTTGAGGCCGTACGAGAATTTACGGTGCGATGTGCCAAATTGACTCTCGAAAGAGCGTTTCATGTTTTGGCCTCCATTCACCTAGATTTCGGCCCTCACTATTTTAGGAGCATTATTTCATCATTTTAGGCGTATTTTAATCATGACTACTTGATGGTTCGGTGTTGGTTCGGGTTGGCACGGAGTCATGATTAAATACGAAGTCGTTAAGCGCAATTGTCTCAGTTTTCGGATTTAATTGCATAGTTGGTCAAGTAAAAGCAATTGCATATTTTTCATGGAATATTTTGGTTGCAGCGAGCCTGGGAACGATCTAATCCAATCAGTAAAATTATTACAGGATATTTAATTATGTTAATTAATTATATTACGTGCAAAAATATTCATTTTGAGATTTATGCGATATTGCTTGTGGTCACTTTACTATCAGTACTTCACCCGGTCGCCAGTTACCGGTCAGTTCAGTTGTACCACCCAGTATACTGTGGCATTAGTCTTATCAGACAAACATTATTAAACCTGGTCGCCAGTTACCGGTCCGGTCGCCAGTTACCGGTCAGCTTAGTTCAGTTCAGTTCATGGACCAGTTGCGTAGACCATAATCTCATAAGAAAATTATTACAAGTTATTTCATGACAGGGCTCCAAGGAGCAACCATTTTCATTTATGATTTCCCAGTTCAGTGATGCACGTATTATAATTAATCATGACACGACATTTTTACGATATGCCTCATGACATGATATTTTCACTTGCATGCAATTTTACTATTTATTTACTCGTTATTTACGATATATGCATGTTGAGTCTTTAGACTCACTAGACTTGATTGTTGTAGGTGCTGATGATGTCGGGATCGAGGGCGGGGACCAGTGAGCCAGCTCGAGTCGGCAGTAGTAGGACCCGAGGACCTCAGTTCGGCATTTATTATTATTTGATTGCTCAAACATTTTAATTATCATTGGATAAACTTTTAATGTTATTTCGAAAATGTTAATTTCTTCCACTGCCATTTTGAACATCAACCTTTATTTATCAGTTCATTTATGAATGAGGCAATTTTAATTATTTAAAAAAAGAAAATTTTTAATTTTTCCGCAAATATTCAAACACAGATTTCTAGGCCTCTACAAGTGCGGAAAACTAGCGTAGGTCCTCGGGTTATGTGCACCTTCAGCCTAGTCAGATCAACCATCAAGACCTCCATAAATATTATTATCACAATCACCTGCATCAATCACACCTAGTGAGTCTAAAGACTCAACACGTCATATCCTTGATAACAAGTAATACGTAATACAGTTAACATATAACAGTGAAAAATACTTGTACTTAAAATATCGTTTTCATGAAGATGCATAAATTTTAAATAATAACATTTTCGTAAACATTTTCATGATGCATAAACTTTAAATAAAAACATTTTCATAATGATGCATGAACTTTAAACATAAACATTTTCATAAACTTAATCATATCATCTTCAACATATTCATATTCATATTATCATAAATATATACATATTCTTTTTTCCTTTCGTTGAATTCAGATCGTTAATTGTGACTTTCGTGTTCATCTACGTCTACGTCTACGTGTTGGGCGATGGATCCATCTACATGTAACCACAGTACTGGGCGGCGGGGATACCAACAACACTCTCACCGGTCAATTGGGCCTTGGCCTTACGTATTAACATATCATCGTATACATCTACATGTTCTATCCAAGGAAACACGACCGTCGGGCTCCCACTAGAACCATAACCCTCACGAAATTTCCAACATATCATCGTATTAGTCACAATTGCTTCACTTCCTTCAACGTTTCATATTCTCATCACTTTATAAATTTTAAACATGCATATAACGTTTTTTTTTTCTTTTAAACCAAGCATGCAACATGTCTTTTAAATGTCCAATTAAACCATAAAATCCATAAACGTTTTAAAAATAACATTTTAACATATAAAAATTCAATCAACATCCATAACCATTGAAAATAATCATATTAGCACATAAAACAGTATTCAGGGCACTGCCATGACGTTTACTAATTTGTAGGTGTAAAAAGACCGTTTTACCCCTCGACGAAAAATTTCCCGTTTTTGACATTTTCTTGAATTCGTTGACTCTAACATGTGCCAAATAATTATTTAAGCCTAGATGAATTTTCTCATAATTTTATTTAGCTTAAATCGAGGACTTTTAATTTAATCTTTAAATATAACGTATTAAAGCGTTTTAATCCCGAATTAAACCAAACCTTAATAAAAATTTCCAAATTAAAAACTTAGACTTATAATAATTATTTAAGTTTAAACCTAATTTTCTATAATTTTATAAATTTTAAAACTAGGCGTTTCAATTAATTCGTTAATTAGCGTTCCGTGAGGCGATAAAATCCCGATTAAATCTAAAACTCATTATTTTGATCCCAAATTTTAAACGTAACATTTCTAATATTTATTCTACCCTTCCAAGTCATGAGCCACCCCCGTGGACCCATGGATTCAATTTAAGTTCTTTAATTGTCGTTTTTGAAACACCGACGAACACACCGAGCCATCTCCCAATTTACTCGAGTCACGCCCGAGCCACCTTGAGCCAAAACCTAGCCAACCCATCTATGGACCCTATTGAAAAAGCCCAACCCATAAAAAAAGCCCTGGCCCAACCCAAAGCTTGCTGGAAACTCACCCAATTTATGCATGATTTATGCGTGAAACTCCCATGACCCCTAGGACTCCTAACTACTCTAGGACCTCTCCCAGCCCTCAAACACTTGACCCTTCACGACCCTAACCTTCCCTGGACCACACCCGGACCAAGCCCAGACCAACCCAAGCCTTGGAACTCAAGCAGCATCCCACTGAACCTCGACAGCATTTCACGCACAGCCCTTGCTTCCATGCGTCTACCTCACGTTTCTCGCACCAGCAGCCAGCCCAGCCGTCCCAGACCCTGGCCCGACCCTTGTTCACCCTCCTAGGACCCTAAGGACCTAGCCTAGCCCAGCCCAAAGCCCCTAGGCCGAGCCCCTTTCTCCCTGCACACCAGAAACAACCTGCGCTATTCCTTGTGCTTCTTGGGTGGGAGTCCTAGCTTGCTAGGACTCCTCCCCAGCCCTCCTGACTCGAGTCCTAGCGTGGTTAGGACTCTTCCCTTGACTCAACCACGTCCCTATCTAGCCCTAGTACCAAGCCGAACCCAAGCCCAGCCACAAAACCCAACAGCCGAACACCTAAGCTCACAACCCATACCAGAATTCAGTCCAGCTTGTTAAATTCACGTGTGCAGCATTATGGTGATGTTCTAAGGCACTAAACTCATATAAAACAATGCTTGATCATAACCTATATCATGGCAGCCCCTTAACACATACAAAACATGATTTTTGAAATAAAAAACACAAGTTTAAAACACATATGCATGAAGTTACACAAATTCAACGTGTGTGCCATGTTTTTCCTCAAAAATTATGCATAAACAATTACTATGGTGTGATGATTAGTAAAAGGAGAATATGGCGTGCCTTTGCGTATTTTACGCACGAAAAACCGTTGACGATGACGAAGAACGGAGCAAGACCTTGGCTTGAATCTCCTAGAGCTTTACCGAAATTTTCCTCTTCAAATTGTGGAGGTGGGTGCCGTGAGTTGGTGAGGAGATTTTCTGAAATTGAGGAGTGTGTGGCCGTGTATTTGCTTTGGTATTGTGTAGGGTTTTTGGGTGATTAACACTTTAAATACTAATTAATTACTAACAAGGCTTTAGGTCTATTAAGCCAACAATTAGGCACATTAGTCTTAATTAAGATTTAATTAAAATATTAAAATAGTTTTAGTAAAAATAAGTTTGTGAATTTATTAGTCGGGTTGCCAAAACATTCGTATTTTTGTTGAAAAACCAACACCGATAAAAATTACGTTTTGGCGTATAAAATCACTGCAAAAACCCCATATTTTCAAAAATAAGAAAAAGCATCACCCATACTTTAAATAATTAAAAATAATTATTTAATAAAAGCATTTTCTATTTTTCAGCCCTCGGTCTCCATTCCTCGATCGCAACTCGAATATCCCTTTTAAAAAATACAATTTTAATGCAACCATGTAGAAAAATATATTTTAAACATGCAAAATGCACAAAATAATTAATTAATGCAATTAAAACAATTAATTAAAATACAAAAGGAATTTAATAATTGTATGCATGTGGTTCGCGTTGACTCTTAAATTTTCGGGGAGTTACAATCTTCCCTCCCTAAATTGAATTTCGTCCTCGAAATTCGCTTATCTTAAATAACCCAACGTTAAGATTCAGTTCTAGTATCCCAAAAATCCACGCTTCCGCTGCGCTACTCTGATAAAACTTAAGTTCTAGAATGTCCTTATGTCTCCTTGATCCCAATTAATTTTACCTTCTAAATCCTTATTTTCAAATCGCAACTTGAAAAGACCCAAATGACTTAGTGCTATTACTATTATAACCTCGAATTTCAATTTTTCTTACAATTCTCAATATCAAAAGATGGATGATCATACTTATCGTATATTACTTTCCTTATTTAATACCCAAAATATTCGTCGACTTGTCGTATTTCAATCTTAAAATCCCAAACGCATCTGCTAACGCTTAGATTTTTCAAGCCTAATATCGATTCATCCTTAAAAACCTTTGATTCAAATTCCTTATAATACTAAAACCAAGATATCCCAATGTTCTGAATATTCTTAAAAATTTAAATCATCGAAAATTCTTATCATTTAACCCATTCAATTATCGCTTATTGCTAAACTATTCCCCAAATTCCTTAGCAATTGCAAAATAAATTCTTAATTCCTCAAAATTATCTTAATTTTTAGAACCCGTAAATCAGTAGACGTATAAGCCATGCATAATTCTAGATTTTTAAAAATTAATTGACTTCATTGCATGATTATTTTAAATGCATTTCTTTGAAGTTAATTATTTATTATTTCAGTTCAGTAGTTTGATTTTTAGCATTTCAGTTATTTCATTGAGGCCGGACTGGAGTTGGAGTTTTGAGATAGAATTTAAGATTTGAGAAATATTTCCAGAAGTTAATTTAGCTAGCAAGTAAGTTCATTTAAGTTAAAAAGAAGGTGTGAGGATTTAATTTAAGTTGCTTGAGGTGATTAAGAAATAAGCCCATTTAAGTTGCTTAATTAAGGGGTTAGCTCACTAAATTAATTAAAGGATTAGTAAGGCTTTTAAGGATTATTAGTTGACTAGATAATCAACATCTCCCCTACCTTTTTTTTTTAAATTTCGGCCCCCCTTAGATTTTTGATCAACTCATTTGCCAACTCACCCTTGACCAATTCTTTGCCATCTTTTAGCATGCTAATAATTCCAATTATCTATCAACCTCCATTTATTAATTAATTAGCATGATCCTATTCTAGATTAGGATGGAAATAATCGGCCACTACACCTAGCAAGCACCAACAAATCAATTGATATCAAACTAGAATTCAAAATTCAAATGAGAAGACTTAGTCTTGATATGATCCTATTATAGTGCACCCTTCTCCTCACCTTCATAACCATCATTTCTCCCCTCTCCTTTTCGAAATTTAGAGTGTATTCAGATTAAAATATCATGAGCCATAGCTAGGGAGAAAGGCAAGAAAAACCGAGAGCCAAGAAAGGTAGAGAAGCAAGCAATTCCGTCTCCTCCGCGCCGTCTCGTCTCTTCTTTTCGTTTCTATTTCAAACGATAACCAAGGCATGTCTAGATCCTTTCAAAACCTCAATCAAGTCCTATTATCATATTTTTAACGTTACATGATCATCATTTTATAGCATAACCGAAATATATCAAGAATTTTCAGAAAAATACAAAGTGCAGATTTCGGCCCCTTCATGATGCTCTTCACGGTTGTGCTTGTTTGTGTATATTCAGGTGGATGGTTCAACTCCAGGCTCCCAAGGCGACATCTATACACATAATAGGATGCATTAGGATCATATTTGTCCGTTCGTTCAAGCCCCTGGTTGCTGGAAATTCAAAAATGGACAGCAACCTCTCATTTGGTCCATTATGAGTTTCGAAATTCAGTTTTGATGGCAAGGAGGAAGGATCTGATCTTGGCTGCCCCAAGGGCCTATAGCCATGGTTAGATCACCCCCCTAGCATGTCTAAGACGTTACTAAGTCGCCCTTTTTGGTGGCTTGGTCCATGGCTCATCGGTTTTAATAAAAACATCACAACAGCCCCATGTCCCTTCGGCCCCTTCAAATTTCAGCATATTCATTTCGGTTTTGAGTTGCTTGGTATGGATCTTGGTTGGTCTATGGTCCATAGCCACGGTTCATAACATGCTCTTAGATGTCTGGATCGTGCCATGGTCAATCAAATGGCCACTGGAACGACGCAAGACATCGATCAAAGCAAAACACTACACAAGCATGCACGTTGGTTCTCGGTTGGAGTTTCGGTTGAGTTATGGTGTGACGCGGATTGTGTCTGGCCTAGGGCCCTTAGCCATGGTTCCAATCACTCCTTGGGATGTTGGTAAGAGTCTCTGGTTGGTGGTTCATGCCTCCAATGGCCGGTAGTCTCGAAAACAACACAAGTTACGCAATGGTACAGTTGCTGGAATTTTACAGCAAGTTGCTGTGTCGGTTTGGTGGCTCGTTCGAGTTCTCGGTTGGCTTTTAGCCTATGGCCTTGGACTGGACAGTGCCCCTTTGAGTTGGGAAGGTCGTGTTTTTGACCGTTCGTGATTCGGATCATTTTTGAGGTCGTACGAGAATTTACGGTACGATGTGCCAAATTGACTCTCAAAAGAGCGTCTCATGTTTTGGCCTCCATTTCACCTAGATTTCGACCCTCATCATTTTAGGAGCATTAGTTCATAATTTTAAACGTATTTTAATCATGACTATACGTCGTTTCATTGTTGGTTTGGGTTGGTTCGGAGTCATGATTAAATACGAAGTCGGTAGACGTAATTGTCGCATTTTCAAACGTAAATTGCATAGTTGGTCAAGTTTAAGCTATTGCATATTCTTCATGACAGTTAGGTTGCAGCGAGCCTGGGGACGATCCAACCCAATCCAGTTGGTAAAATTACAGGATTTTTCATTATGCTAATTAATTATATTACGTGCATGAAAATAGAAAATACTTATTTTTGAGATTTATGCGATATGGCTTGTGGTCAATTCACTATTATGGGAGCATTATTTTATACGGTCGCCAGTGACCAATCAGTTCAGTTTGGTACCACCCGGTCGCCAGTGACCGGCCAGCTCAGTTCAGTTTGATACTCCCCGGTAGCCAGTTACCGATCAGTTCAGTTCAGTGCAGGGGCCACAGGCGTAGACCATAATCTCAACAGAAAATTTTTATCAGTTATTTCAGTACAGGGCTCCAAGGAGCAAACATTTTCACTATGATTTTCAGTTCAGTTATGCACGTATTATAATTGCTCAGTACAAGTTATTTTCAGAATGCCTCATGACATGATATTTTATCCCATGCACATTTTACTTCAGTATTTACTCGTTACCTACGATATTTGCATGCTGAGTCTTTAGGCTCACTAGACTTGATTGTTGTAGGTACTGATGAGACCAGGGCCGAGGGCGGGGACCAGTGAGCCAGCTTGGGTCGGCAGTAGTGGCACCCGAGGACCTCAGTTTCAGCACTTGCCACTTTTTATGCTCAGACATTTTATCAGCTATTGAATATTTTTAAATTGTTATTTTCGGCAAACTTTATTTTCTTCCGCTGCTATATTTTAAACATTGAACTTGAGTTATCAGTTGATTTTATGAATGAGGCACTTCATTTATTTTTCAAATGAATTGCTATAACCAATTTTACCTTTAATAAAAACTTAAAATCCCAATTTATACATTTTCTTACCCCCAAGTCATTGCAAATCCTCGAATCATTATTTTGTCTGAGTAATTCTCAAAAATTATTTCGACTAGTAACCATAAAAAAAATATTTTCTTAGAAAATCGACGTCTCCCAAAAGCATTCATAGTATTCACTATTTCTTATGGCCCAAAAATTGAACGTCAGTACTAAAACCCAAAAATCAATATAGTCCAATTCCCACCACAAACCAACATGCGTTGAAATCAAATAATTTCTTATTTCATATTATATCACGTATAAAAATTCTAAAGCATATAAATCATATGTTATCATAAAGCTATTATACATGTGACGTGAACATATAATTTATGTACTTATGCATGTAACATCATAAAATCATATAAAGCATGTAAAACTTACAACATGAGGCTTGACGACTGATCTTCCCGGCACTGATGGTGGCACAACCCTTTACAGAACCATTGCTCTGATACCAACTGAAACGTCTGCCATTTTTATTGCTTTAAAAGTACTAAAATTTTTTTAAACCTCCCTAACATCGGCCGAATCATAAAATATTTTGGAACCATTTTAAAAGTAAAATAACCAACTATTTCATCAACCCAAAAACATTATTTGAAAAGTATAGCCCATATTATAACCTCTCAAAAATCACTCATAAATAAATTTTCGTAAAAATATCTTTAACATCACGTAAAATCATAAATCATAACTATTGCGGAAAACTAGCGTAGGTCCTCGGGTTATGTGCACCTTCAGTCCAGTCAGATCAACCATCAAGACCTCCATGAACATTATTATCATAATCACCTGCATCAATCACACCTAGTGAGTCTAAAGACTCAACACGTCATATCCTTGATAACAAATAATACGTAATACAGTTAACATATAACAGTGAAAAATACTTGTACTTAAAATATCGTTTTCATGAAGATGCATAAACTTTAAACAATAACATTTTCTAAACATTTTCATGATGCATAAACTTTAAATAAAAACATTTTCATAATGATGCATGAACTTTAAACATAAACATTTTCATAAACTTAATCATGTCATCCTCAACATATTCATATTCAGATTATCATCAACATATACATATTCCTTTTTCCTTTCGTTGAATTCAGATCGTTAATTGTGACTTTCGTGTTCATCTACGTCTACGTCTACGTGTTGGGCGATGGATCCATCTACATGTAACCACAGTACTGGGCGGCGGGGACACCGGCAACACTCTCACCGGTCAACTGGGCCTTGGCCTTACGTATTAACATATCATCGTATACATCTACATTTCTGTATCCAAGGAAACACGATCGTCGGGCTCCTACTAGAACCATAACCCTCACGAAATTTCCAACATATCATCGTATTAGTCACAATTACTTCACTTCCTTCAACGTTTCATATTTTCATCACTTTATAAATTTTGAACATGCATATAACGTTTTTTTTCTTTTAAACCAAGCATGCAACATGTCTTTTAAATGTCCAATTAAACCATAAAATCCATAAACGTTTTAAAAATAACATTTTAACATATAAAAATTCAATCAACATCCATAACCATTGAAAATAATCATATTAGAACATAAAACCTTATTCAGGGCACTGCCATGACGTTTACTAATTTTTAGGTGTAAAAAGACCGTTTTACCCCTCGACGAAAAATTTCCCGTTTTTAAATTTTCTTGAATTCATTAACTCTAACATGTCCCAAATAATTATTTAAGCCTAGATGAATTTTCTCATAATTTTATTTAGCCTAAATCGAGGACTTTTAATTTAATCTTTAAATATAACGTATTAAAGCGTTTTAATCTCGAATTAAACCAAACCTTAATATAAAATTTCCAAATTAAAAAGTTAGACTTATAATAATTATTTAAGCCTAAACCTAATTTTCTATAATTTTATAAAGCTTAAAACTAGGCGTTTCAATTAATTCGTTAATTAGCGTTCCGTGAGGCGATAAAATCCCGATTAAATCTAAAACTCATTATTTTGATCCCAAATTTTAAACGTAACATTTCTAATATTTATTCTACCCTTCCAAGTCATGAGCCACCCCCGTTGACCCATGGATTCAATTTAAGTTCTTTAATTTTCGTTTTTGACACACCGACGAACACACCTAGCCATCTCCCAATTTACTCGAGTCACGCCCGAGCCACCTTAAGCCAAAACCTAGCCAACCCATCTAGGGACCCTCTTGAAAAATCCCAGCCCGTAAAACAAGCCCTGGCACGACCCAAAGCTTGCTGGAAACTCACCCAATTTCTGCATGATTTATGCGTGAGACTCCCATGACCCCTAGGACTCCTAACAAGTCTAGGACTTCTCCCAGCCCTCAACCACTTGACCCTTCACGACCCTAACTTTCCCTGGACCACACCTGGACCAATCCCAGATCAACCCAAGCCTTGGAACTAAAGCAACGTCCCACTGAACCTCGACAACATTTCACGCACAGCCCTTGTTTCCATGCGTCTACCTCACGTTTCTCGCACCAGCAGCCAGCCCAGCCGTCCCAGACCCTGGCCCGACCCTTGTTCACCCTCCTAGGACCCTAAGGACCTAGCCTAGCCCAGCCCAAAGCCCCTAGGCCGAGCCCCTTTCTCCCTGCACACCAGAAACAACCTGCGCTATTCCTTGTGCTTCTCGGGTGGGAGTCCTAGCTTGCTAGGACTCCTCCCCAGCCCTCCTGACTCGAGTCCTAGCGTGGCTAGGACTCTTCCCTTGACTCAACCACGTCCCTATCTAGCCCTGGTACCAAGCCGAACCCAAGCCCAGCCACAAAACCCAACAGCCGAAATTTTCCTCTTCAAATTGTGGAGGTGGGTGCCGTGTGTTGGTGAGGAGATTTTCTGAAATTGAGGAGTGTGTGGCCGTGTATTTGCTTTGGTATTGTGTAGGGTTTTTGGGTGATTAACACTTTAAATACTAATTAATTACTAACAAGGCTTTAGGCCTATTAAGCCAACAATTAGGCCCATTAGTCTTAATTAAGATTTAATTAAAATATTAAAATAGTTTTGGTAAAAATAAGTTTGTGAATTTATTAGGCGGGTTGCCAAAACATTCATATTTTTGTTGAAAAACCAACACCGATAAAAATTACGTTCCGGCGTATAAAATCACTGCAAAAACCCCATATTTTCAAAAATAAGAAAAAGCATCACCCATACTTTAAATAATTAAAAATAATTATTTAATAAAAACATTTTCTATTTTTCAGCCCTCGGTCTCTATTACTCGATCGCAACTCGAATATCCCTTTTAAAAAATACAATTTTAATGCAACCATGTAGAAAAATATATTTTAAACATGCAAAATGCACAAAATAATTAATTAATGCAATTAAAACAATTAATTAAAATACACAAGGAATTTAATAATTGTATGCATGTGGTTCGCGTGGACTCTTAAATTTTCGGGGAGTTACAAAGACATTCTCTGACCGGTTCAGAACATTCAAATAGAATTGCATCGCTACAAGTCAACCATGTTACGCAAAAGTCCCAAGATTGATCTGCATTTAAGTCACTATCCAAGAAGAGAAATATTTCTTATGTTCTACAAGTTCTGATGGTAAAAAACAGTTGCCATAAAATGATACCCATCAGTAACTCTTCAAGGAATGGGATTCAAAGCTGTGATAGCAAAGAGAACATTAAATGCCTTACTGAAAAACATTAATGAAGTTGCAGCTGATAGTGACACATCATTCCAAGGTTACAGGTTAACATTGTTCATCTTTTTCTGACCGTTGGAATGACAGCTTATATAAGTAAAGCTAAAACTACTTCACATGGATTTGTTTGGACCTATACCGGTAATGAGCTTAGGGGGAAAGAAATACTCCCTCGTGGTAATTGATGATTTCTCCCGTTTCACATGGGTAATATTCCTAAGTTCCAAAGATCAAACAGTTGCTCAGCTCATCAAACTTCTTAAAAGACTTCAAAATGAGAAATCTATAACAGTGGACATGATCAGGAGTGATAGAGGAATTGAATTTCTAAACCAATTCCTATCATCCTATCTTGAAGAACACAACATCAAGCATGAGCTCTCAGCTACAAGATCACCTCAACAGAATGGAGTTGCAGAAAGAAGAAACCACACTCTTAAGGAAGCAGCCATAACCATTGAAAATAATCATATTAGCACATAAAACAGTATTCAAGGCACTGCTATGACGTTTACTAAGTTTTAGGTGTAAAAAGACCAGTTTTACCCCTCGATGAAAAATTTCCCGTTTTTGACATTTTCTTGAATTCATTGACTCTAACATGTCCCAAATAATTATTTAAGCCTAGATGAATTTTCTCATAATTTTATTTAGCTTAAATCGAGCACTTTTAATTTAATCTTTAAATATAACGTATTAAAGCGTTTTAATCCTGAATTAAACCAAACCTTAATATAAAATTTCCAAATTAAAAACTTAGACTTATAATAATTATTTAAGCTTAAACCTAATTTTCTATAATTTTATAAATCTTAAAACTAGGCGTTTCAATTAATTCGTTAATTAGCGTTAATTTTATAAAGCTTAAAACTAGGACTCTTCCCTTGACTCAACCACGTCCCTATCTAGCCCTGGTACTAAGCCGAACCCAAGCCCAGCCACAAAACCCAACAGCCTGAACCCCTAAGCTCACAACCGATACCAGAATTCAGTCCAGCTTGTTTAATTCACGTGTGCAGCATTATGGTGATGTTCTAAGGCACTAAACTCATATAAAACAATGCTTGATCATAACCTATATCATGGCAGCCCCTTAACACATACAAAACATGATTTTGAAATAAAAAACACAAGTTTAAAACACATATGCATGAAGTTACACAAATTCAACGTGTGTGCCATGTTTTTCCTCAAAAATTATGCATAAACAATAACTATGGTGTGATGATGAGTAAAAGGAGAATATGGCGTACCTTTGCGTATTTTACGCACAAAAAACCGTTGACGATGACGAAGAACGGAGCAAGACCTTGGCTTGAATCTCCTAGAGCTTTACCGAAATTTTCCTCTTCAAATTTTGGAGGTGGGTGCCGTGTGTTGGTGAGGAGATTTTCTGAAATTGAGGAGTGTGTGGCCGTGTATTTGCTTTGGTATTGTGTAGGGTTTTTGGGTGATTAACACTTTAAATACTAATTAATTACTAACAAGACTTTAGGCCTATTAAGCCAACAATTAGGCCCATTAGTCTTAATTAGGATTTAATTAAAATATTAAAATAGTTTTGGTAAAAATAAGTTTGCGAATTTATTAGCCGGGTTGCCAAAACATTCGTATTTTTGTTGAAAAACCAACACCGATAAAAATTACGTCCCGGCGTATAAAATCACTGCAAAAACCCCATATTTTCATAAATAAGAAAAAGCATCACCCATACTTTAAATAATTAAAAATAATTATTTAATAAAAATATTTTCTATTTTTCAGCCCTCGGTCTCCGTTCCTCGTTCGCAACTCGAATATCCCTTTTAAAAAATACAATTTTAATGCAACCATGTAGAAAAATATATTTTAAACATGCAAAATGCACAAAATAATTAATTAATGCAATTAAAACAATTAATTAAAATACACAAGGAATTTAATAATTGTATGCATGTGGTTCGCATGGACTCTTAAATTTTCGGGGAGTTACAAAAACATTCTCTGACCGGTTCAGAACATTCCAATAGAATTGCATCTCTACAAGTCAACCATGTTACGCAAAAGTCCCAAGATTGATCTGCATTTAAGTCACTATCCAAGAAGAGAAATATTTCTTATGTTCTACAAGTTCTGATGGTAAAAAACAATTGCCATAAAAGGATACCATCAGTAACTCTTCAAGAATGGGATTCAAAGCTGTGATAGCAAAGAGAACATTAAATGCCTTACTGAAAAACATTAATGAAGTTGCAGCTGATAGTGACACATCATTCTAAGGTTACAGGTTAACATTGCTCATCTTTTTCTGACCGTTGGAATGACAGCTTATATAAGTAAAGCTAGACCTACTTCACATGGATTTGTTTGGACCTATACCGGTAATGAGCTTAGGGGGAAAGAAATAATCCCTCGTGGTAATTGATGACTTCTCCCGTTTCACATGGGTAATATTCCTAAGTTCCAAAGATCAAACAGTTGCTCAGCTCATCAAACTTCTTAAAAGACTTCAAAATGAGAAATCTATAACAGTGGACATGATCAGGAGTGATAGAGGAATTGAATTTCTAAACCAATTCCTATCATCCTATCTTGAAGAACACAACATCAAGCATGAGCTCTCAGCTGCAAGATCAGCTCAACAGAATGGAGTTGCAGAAAGAAGAAACCACACTCTTAAGGAAGCAGCTAGAACCATGCTAGCAGAATCCGATATCTTTCAGAAATTTTGGAAAGCGGCAGTCAACAATGCTTGTTATACTCAAAACCGGTCCATGATCAACAAAAATCATGAAAAGACTCCGAATGAAATCTGGATCAACAAGCAGTCCAAATTGGATATTTCTATATATTCGGTTGTAAGTATTTCATACATAACAATGGCAAGACACATTTAACTGCATTTGATGTTAAATCCGATGATGGTGTTTTTCTAGGATATTCAGCAGTAAGCAAAGCATACAGAGTATTTAATCAAAGAACTCTTATTGTTGAAGAATACATTCATGTTGTGTTTGATGAATCATTTATTTGTCATTATAATAGTAGTTTGATCATTCATGATTTAATTAACAAATTAGATGCTATTAACCTCGAATCTAGTAGTGATGATGAGATATATTTAAGAAGAACGGTTGTGAACATCTCTGAACAAAGCCCAACCATCCAAGAACAACTTCATCAAGCAGTTGAACCGGTTAACAATCACTCGCAGGCAAATAATCAGTCAGAAGAGGAAATGGTGGAACAAGAAGATGCAATGGCTCAACCAACTGAGACTAATCCATATGGACCATGTCTCCGATGGAAAAAGGATCATCCACTCGAGCAGGTCATTGGTAACCCAACCGCTCCCCTTAGAACCAGAAAACAAATGATTGATGAATTTATGCGTGTTGCTTTTGTCTCTCAATTAGAACCTAAGAAAATCAACGATGCACTGAATGATTCAAACTGGATAGAAGCTATGTAGGAGAAACTTAATCAATTCGATAGAAGCAAAGTGGCACTTAGTTCCTCGTCCTACTAATCTGCATGTAATTGGAACCATGTGGGTATTTAGAAACAAGATGGATGAAAATGATTCAATTATTAGAAACAAAGCAAGATTAGTAGCTCAAGGTTATAGACAGGAGGAAGATATTGATTTTGACGAACCATTTGCTCCCGTTGCTAGAATAAAAGCAATTAAATATTTCTTGCATTTCCAGCATTCAAAGATTTTAAGGTATATCAAATGGATGTTAAGTCTACATTCTTAAATAGTATGCTAAATGCGGAAGTTTATGTAGAACAAGCACCTGGTTTTGTCAATCACATTTATCCTGACCATGTTTACAAATTAGATAAAGCATTATATAGACTTAAACAAGCACCAAGAGCATAGTATGATACCTTAACTAAATTTTTGCTTAATTATGACTTCTTGATTGGAACGGTTGACAAAAAACTGTTTAAATTTTCAAAAAATGATCATTCATTATTTGTGCAAATCTATGTTGATGATATTATATTTGGATTAACTAATCCAAAATTGTGTAAGAGATTCTCCGAGCTAATGCAGGAAAAGTTTGAAATGAGCATGATGGATGAATTAAATTACTTTTTAGGACTGCAAGTCAAGCAGTCAGAAAATGACATTTTTATTAATCAATCCAAATATACACGAGACATGCAAAAGAAGTTTGGCATGGAAAATTGCTCGAAAACTACTACCCCAATGAGCTCATCTATCAAATTGGACAAAGATGAAGGGGGAATCTCAGTAGACACAAAAATATACAGAGGATTAATCGGTTCACTACTTTATCTGACTGTCGACCAGCCAGGCATCATGTTTGCGGTTTGTTTATGTGCACGGTTTCAAGCTAATCCTATGCAATCTCATTTTACTGCTGCAAAACATATTCTTAAATATCTTAAAGTTACTATTAATGTGGGTCTTTGGTATCTCAAAGATTCAAGTTTTAATCTTGTAGGTTATTCATACGCAAACTACGCCGGTTGCAAAATTGACCGGAAAAGCACAAGCGGTTCATGTCAGTTCTTGGGCGATAAAATAATATATTGGTTTAGTAAGAAACAAGCATCTATTGCCACTTCAACCGCTGAAGCGGAGTACCTTGCAGCTGGAAGTTCTATGCTCAAATGCTATGGATGCAACAACAGCTCAAAGACTATGGAATTCAAACCGCTAAATTTTCTATTTTTTGTGACAACACTAGTGCAATAGAAATTACATACAACCATGTATTGCACTCTCGGACGAAGCTTATCGACACTAGACATCATTTTATCCGAGAACATGTTATGAAGAAAGAAATTCGTCTTGAATAAATCTCAACATATCAACCGGCATCAGATATATAACGTCCGAAAAATCAACCTACGTAAACCACATACATGAAAAATTATTGTAAATGCTTGCATGATATTTATTATATGATTAAATGTATGATTGCATGATTAAATGATTATGTGACATGTTTCATGAAATTAAAGACTTTACTCGAATATTCGATAATAAACAAGGGAAATGAGATCGGGGACGATCAAGACAAGAATATGTATTTTTATTTAAATAATGGAAAGGCTTCCTAATATGATTAAAAATGATTTAATTTTTCTGAAAATGTAGGAGTTCGAATTATTTAACGAGTCGAGCTCGATTTTTTCCTGGGAAGCCGGTTTTGGGCGAACAAGGAGTTTTAAAATATCAAAAATATTATTTTATGGAAACTAATTTTATAAATTTTTATGTTTTAATTAATTAGGTGTTATTGGTCCCAATTTAATTAATTAAGTAGGTCCAATTACCCTTAAGTTGCAAGCCCAAAATCAAAGCCAATTTAACTTGCAAATTAAATTATAAATATGCTACCTAGGTCAATGAAATCTCATAATTCCTCACATCAGCAGCCGAAATACACACACTCACACACACCCACAAATTTCGAAAAAAAATAAGGAGAAGAAAGCTTGTGTTCTTCATCGCCCGTTCGTCCTGCCTCACCGACGATTGAAAATTCGAGCGTAATAAATGCAAAGCATGTTTTCTAACTTTTTTAAAACATCATACAAATCATATTATGCATGAAAAATATGTGGTTTCGATTATTTTACGGTATGATATGTAATTTCAACGTTTTTACGATTTTACACTCACTTGTTTTAAAAGAATCTTTCTGAACCCGACGGACACGCTGCCAATACATGATAAAATATGATAAATTATGGACAAACATGATAATTTTAAGAAGATGCAAGGCTGGAATCGTAGAAAGAAAAATAGAGAAATGAACCGTGGGTTTTGGTGCATATTGTGGTTCATGGATTCGGTTTCTATGCATGGGAGCTTGGGGCTCGACCAGGTCTGGGGGTTGGGTCCTAAGGGTCGTGTCTAGGTCCTAGGAAGAGTCATAGCATGGCTAGGACTCGTGGTTCAGGCTGGGATGGAGCCCACGAAAGCTAGGACTCTCCCCAAGCCTTCTCGCGATCAGCTGCTGTACAGGGGGATGTGGCTCGGTTTGGGGCTAGGCTAGGTGGTCCATCAGGGTCCTAGGGTGATGGGCAGGGGTCGGGCTAGGGGCTGGAACGGCTGGGGGCGTTGCTGGCTCGACTGGAGCGTGGAAATGTAGGATGTTCCTTGTGCGCGCAGGCTGTTGTTCTATTTAAGGCTGCTCGTGCTTGAGTTCCAGGGATTGGGCTGGTCTAGGTAGGGTTTGGGCGAGGTCCAAGGTTGGTTAGGGTCAGGTGGGCTCGGTGGTGGCTCGGCTGGAAGTGGTTTGGCTAGGAGTCCTTGAGCGTGAATCGCCATGTGTGCAGTTTCGGGTCTTCAGGTTCCATGCGAGTTTGAGCGAGCTAGGACTAGGTTCTATGGGCTGGGCTTGGTCATGAGGGTGCCTAGGTGGGTTGGCTCAAGGTGGCTTGACCGTGGCTCGAACAAATAAGTAGATGACTCAGGTGGTTCGATCAAGGGTCAAATTCGAGATTTAAAGGAAGAAAATTGGAACCATGGGTCTATGAGTGCAGTTCATGGCTCACAAGGGTAGAATAAATACTAAAAATGTTATGTTTAAAATTTGGAATCAAAATAATGAGTTTCGAATTATCCGGAATTTAATCGTCTCACAAAACGCTAATTAAAGAATTAATTGAAAAACCTAGTTTGAAGCTTTATAAAATTATGATAAATTATATTTAAGCTTAAATAATTATTTATAATAATCTCATGTCATTAAAAGTGAGAAAAGATGAATTCGAGAATTTTTATGTCCAGGGGCAAAACGGTAATTTTACACTTAGGAAAATACGTAAACGCTTGGCAGCGTCCCGAAGGATCATAACGCATGTTAAATGATATTATATGATTTAAAATGATGATTTAGATGATAATATATATTTTTATGATTTATGATAAAGCTGTTCAATTTATACTGTTTAAAATGCTATTTTTGGAAAGCTGTCTTATATTATGATTTTTAAAGAAAAAGAAATATATTTTGAGGGATGTGAATTGACTGTGACGAAAGATATATATGATATATGATTTTGTGGGGGTGACGTGAGGGCCAAAGCCCCAGAGGGAGTCCATATACGGGCCAAGGTCCGAGAGGGACCCCAATTACGGGTCAAGGCCTCATAGGGACCCCATGTATGGGAAAAGGACCCAAAGGACCCCGACAATCGTATTTCCACGGTGGAGCCTAGTGCACACCCCCATTGATCATGTGGAGCTAAGACTGCAGTCGATCAAAGGATAAAAAATAGTCACTTTCAAGCATCAAACTTCACCCAAAATGATATATGATTGAAAGCTTCTGATAAAAATGATTCTTGTGATATGTGATTTATGATGAGGATTAAAGCTATTTTTAAAATGAATTATTTATGCTTAAAGCTTATTTTAAATGATTTTTAAAAGAATTATTTATGTTTAAATTTATTTTAAAATGATTTTACGATTTATGATTTAATTATGCTAAAATGATTTTAAATGGTTTATTTATGTTCAAAAGATATTTTAAATAAAAATATGATTTTAATGCATGTGAATGTATATGTATTATTTGTTATACATGTTTAGAACGTGTTGAGTCTTTAGACTCACTAGGTTTGTATGATGCATATTTGGATTATTTATGGGAGGTGCTGACGCTTGAGCGGATCGAGAAGGCAATGTTACGACCCGAACTATACTCCAGAAGGCAATGTTACGGAATACGCTATGTCTAGTGAGTATTCCGTAACATCAATTGTTGCACTCCCAAAAACAGGTTGTCCTCAAGTAGTATAATTCGGTGAGTCCGAGTATCGTATCCACAGGGAAGCTAAGGTAATTACATGTAAAGGCCCGTATTTCGTATTCATAATTTTGCGGAATTATTAAAAATTTTCTAAATAAATAATTATCTTGTCCCATTTAATTAAAGTAAATATGTAAATAATTTTAACTTTAAAATAACAGCGGAAGCAAATATTGTTTTCAACCAACAATTTAAAAATAATTCAACGTAAACATCAACTTAAAAATAATCCAACGTATTAAAACTGAGTTTGAATAATAAAAGGTGCATAAATTAAATCATGAGGTCCTCGGGTTACTACTGCTGTCCCAAGATCGCTCACTGGTCTCCGACCGCGGTCCCGACCTCATCAATACCTACAACAATCAAGTCTTCTAAAGACTCAACATGTATATATCGTGAATAACAAGTAAATATATCATAAAATCGCATGCAACGTAAAAATAAAGTATCGTAAAGCGTACGGTAAAAATCATATCAAGAATAATTATAACTACGTGCATATCTAAAAATCATACGTAAAAGCTTTGCTCAATAGAGCTCTGTCATAACATATCATAATTTTCTGGTAGAGATAATGTTTCTAAGCTAGTGGCCCATAACATAGCGTAAGCGCCTGATCAGACTAAACCACAGTATACTGGGCGGTAGAGATCAATCACAGCCCTTGGACTGGATGTCCGTACCCATACATAATCATAAACCGGTCGTAAGTCACCGGACGGAGAGGTCCTCGGTTGTTCCTACCGACTTCCAAACCCATAAGCATAAGGTGGCCACAAGACATATCGCATATATCTCAAAAATAAACATTTTATATTTTTATGCACGTAATATAATTATAACCTTATTTTTTTACCGGATGAGTTGGATCGTTCCTAGGCTTGCTAGGACTTACTACTAATATGTGACACATGAAATAAATCTTAACTTGACAAAATCTTAACAATAGAACCAAAAACAAGACGATTCGGACCAACAACTTGATTTTTAACCATGGCTTCGTACCAACCCGAACCAACATTAAACCGACGTTTAACCATGATTAAAAATACCCCAAAAATACTGAAAAATATGCATATAACTGTAAAACACGAAAATGGCTGAAAGGAATCCAAAAACATAAAACACTCTTTCGAGAGTCATTTTGGCACCTTTCACCGTAAATTCTCGTACGACCTCTAAACTCGACCGAATCACGAACGGCCAAAAACATGACTTTTCTAACTCATTGAGGTAGTGTCCAGTCCATGGCCATGGGCTAAAAGCCAGCCAAGAACTCAAACCAACCTCATGAACCTAACAGCAAGTTGCTGTCAAATTACAGCAGGAGCAGCTCGTGTATTTGAGGGGAAATTCTGAAATTTAATGACCAAGGGCTTGAACCACCACCCAAAGACTCTTACCAACATCCTAAGGCATGGCTTGGACCATGGCTAAGGGCTAGAAGCCAACCACAAGCCGAGCCAATACCTAGGACAATGCACAGCTCAAACCGAGTGCACCCAAAAATTCTGTGATGTAGTATTCGAATGAATTTGTTGTCTTATTTCGTTCTAGTGGCTGTATGGTCAACCATAGCTCGATCTAGACATGATGGAGTATTGTATGAACCATGGCTATGGGCTACAAGCCAGCCACAGCCCATCCCAACACCTCAAAACCGAAGTTACTCACACAAACCAGAAACAGAATTTTTTTCGAGTGATGCTTGTGTTGTTGCTTTAAAAATCTGATGGAACCATGAACCAAGCTTTGAAAGGACACCTTGGTCACGTCCTAGACATGATATGGAAGGGTTCTAACCATGGCTACAGTCCCTAGGACAGCCATGATTTGAACTCTCACCCTAAACAACCAAATGATAAAACCTTGACTCCAATTCTGCACTTAAGGGAAAAGTTGCTGTAATTTATTTGTTTATGCATGTATGGGCTTGAACCATTGAACCAAAAACACCCTAACACATTCTAATTCATGCCTAGTAGCAGCCATGTGAGCCTGGAACTGAAGCAACACGCTGTAATGAACAAAACATCTCAAACCGTGAAGTTGGAAACAAAAGAGTTTATAAAAATCTGTACAGATTTTGGTTGGGAAGATTGCTGTCAATTTCGTGTTTTAGCTTGATTCATGGTTATATAATGGTTTAAAAATATCTATAGGACTTGATTGAAGAGAAAATGAACAACATATACATGCCTGGAATTTGTTTTGACAAAAACAAATCAATACGACAATTACGAGCGACGGAGTCGGAGTTGAGAATTCCTTCTTGTTCTTGTGCTGTTATTCTCGATTTTTAGCTGCTGTTCTCTTCTGTAAATTTCGAAATTATGGATGAAGGGCTGCTAGGTAATGAGTATGAAGGTTACAAGGGATGATAAAGGAGTCTTGAAGTGCATTTAGTTGGAGGTTACAAGTCAAGAAGTTGAATGGATATGAATTGTTTTTCCTCCTCTAGTGTTGTTGTTCCTACCCTCTCCTCCTTGCTGCTAATTCACGATTCTTCTCAGATGTTTCCTACTGATTTTTTGAGCATATGAATGTAGGACATGTAGGTAAGAAAGAGGAATGTTAATAATGGTGTTAAAGGGTCCATAATATACATTAAAATGAGAGTTACAAGTGAAGGAGGTGAAGGGTTTTGAATTGTTTCTTAATCCCCTTATTGCCGTTGGTTTGTTCCTTATTTCCTACTGCATTTACACGGTTTTGTTGTCTAATAGGTTGAGTAGAAATGAGGTATGTTATTGCATTTAAATTTACTACCCATTAGATAATTAAAATGAGAAATGAATACCCCATGAATTGTAATTAGGAATTGTTGGAATGGAGAGTTATCCACCTTTGAATATTTTAAATGTTGGACCCAAAATTATTACTTATTTGCATGGTGTTTTATTGTTTACATCTTGTATGTTAATTGCTTAAGGTTTTAAATACCCATTCTACATTTTAATGAATTTACACCTTAATTTATAATGACCTCTTGCATGGCATTGCATGGATTTAACTTTAAGCATTTAAATACTATGTTTAATTTCTTGAATACTTCATACTTAGATTCAATTCATTCTCTCTTGTTTACATATTTTAATTTAAGCTTTAATTAAATATTGAACCTAAAAGAATTTATTTACCAACTTAGCTCTAATTAATTAAATAAATTCTAAAACATTCTATTTCTTTAAATTAAATTATTCCTTGACTTAAATTAAATTTAGGAATATTTTCTTATTATTAATCTTATTTCTAATCTCCAAACTACGGCCCGACCTCGCGTATTTATTCTGAAAAGATGAAACTAAACATCTATTTTTTTTAAAATAACTAAAACACTTCATATTTTCATAAAAATTCATTTTTAATTTAAATAATATAAATTATGCATGGCTTATACGTAATCTGATTTTCAGGTTCTACATTACAAGTCCACTACAATATCTTTTTGTTTTGTTTTTGTTTTTTTTTCTTTTAATTG
Source organism: Primulina tabacum (assembly GCF_025594145.1). Classification (NCBI taxonomy): domain Eukaryota; kingdom Viridiplantae; phylum Streptophyta; class Magnoliopsida; order Lamiales; family Gesneriaceae; genus Primulina; species Primulina tabacum. The sequence continues at coordinate 31,425,783 of NC_134554.1, forward strand.
TTTGAATCTTTAATTGATAATTTTTAATTGTTCAAATTTTAATTTAAGTAGTTGAGATTAAAAGATCCACTCTTGGTATTTTAATAAAGTTAACATTAATAAATATTATTGAAATCCACTTAATAAAATGGTTCCAATATATTAAATAATCATATTTATATTATGTTATATATTATTATCTTATAAGTATATATACAAAAACTTATAAATGTTGTCAAATATTTATTGTGCTATATATATATATATATATATTTGTAAACACTAAATCAAGGTTCCCACTTTAAATAGTTGGTAAAACCAAACTAACATTTAAATAATCAAAGAAATTATTATTATGATATATTGATATATAATAAATCAAGGCATCCACTTTAAATGTTTAGTAAAACCAAACAAATATTTAAATGGTACCAAAAAATTTATATTATGATATATTCATATATAATAAATCAAGGCATCCACTTTAAATGGTAGGTAATACCAAACTAACATTTAAATGGTTCCAAGAATTTAGTGTAAATATAGCAACAATAAATCAAAAATCTCACTTATAAGTAAGGTATAATAATACTTAAATAATTAAATATTACATAAACAATAAATAATGATTAAATAATATGAAACATAGAATCTTACATTTTAATAAACTTATTATCATGCCAAGAGTTTCACATTTTCATCTCAACTTTGGGAAGTTAGCTACTCATTATTCAAAGTGTAAAACTTTGAATATGAAATTAACATGCTAATTATATTTAAATGAAGGAATAAAGGAAAAAATATTATGAACTCAAAGGTTTGTTCATAAAATGAGGGATATCTCAATACATTACAATGCACCCCTATTTATAGCCAAATTTGTGGAGACAACCACAAATAAAATATTATTTTTTAACACATAAGTCTTCATTGGTGTTCCAAGCAATTATGTCAACATATACATCACTTTTGAAAATATTCTCATCCGAATTTTCTTTTCAACATAAAACAAAACATGTAGATAATTGAGTTTGAATTGTGGTATTTGTTTTTCATCATTTGACCAAGTAATTTGAGAGATATGGTCAAAATGCTAGAGCATAGTAAAATTGTCACTCATTTGGTAACTTTATTAGTTGCTTAATTTGATCCAAATTGTGAGATGATTTTTATATCATGCTTGAAACCAATATTGTAGTTATTATCATCAACTTTCTACAGGTCTAATAATCATCTTAATCTCATTTGCAACGTCAAGATTATTCTTGTTTTATCGAACATGTAAAAATGGTAAAAACTTATGATTACACAACAACTTATTTTTTATACACTTTATTATAAAACATATAATATTTACACATTAAATAAAACAAAAACTATAAATTTATATTATAAAATATTTAATTAATGTACAATTTTTATGTTTATCACATCCCCAACCAGCTTATTGTGAGTCCCTAGCAATTTAAGTGTTAATAGCAATACAAAACATATTGATTAATTTAAATAGAAATGTAATCGGAACTATCCAAGTGTTTAAATTAAATTTGAAAACTGTCAAAGTTATATCAAGATCATCATAATTATAATTTATGAAATAATCCAAGCTGATCAATTCAAAGCTTATTTTCAGGTAATTAAATGTACATGGCCTTCAGAAATTCCTAGTAAGAGTCTCAACTCCATATACTCACATGTTAATAAATGTTTGAATTCATTGGAAAGATTTCTCTCATGGAGTTGGAATACAGATAAATGCTCAGGAAAATGGTTTACAAAATGCAGACAGACAAACGAGCCAAATTAATCAAAAGATAGGAAATCATTGATTCAAAATTTAGTTATTCTTATTATATACATATTTTTTCCTGATTTTCTTTTTTTTTTTAATAACATCACGGAATCAGACTGAGTTTATGCTTCTTGACCACATGTTTATTTAATTTTTACAATATATTTCTCTATTTCTATTTTCTTCTTCTTTTTTTATGAGAGAGAATGGGTCGTAGCATATAACTTTAAAATTACATAGATCTTCAACATCTTTCTTTTTTTTCTCTTTTTTTTTCAGGAAATAACAATTTTTTTTCAAAATAAAAACTCAAGATCTAAACAATAGATAGTCTCTCTCATGACCAATAAAGGCTCGCAAGCTGTTTTCTCAATCCTCTCCACTCACTCACAAAACATGTGTGAGTTTAAAATTTTTAAGCACTCTTATCAGGTATATCTTGGGCCCTAAACTTTAATAACTGATTTTATCACAATGGTTAATCACTCAAAAAGATTTCATAAATCATATTTTTATAGTGATCAGAATATTAAAATTAACTTTTTTTTCAAATAAAAATTTAAACTTCCTTAGATAGATTAATTCATTTTCCAATTTAAACCTTTCAAACATGTAATGTATGATATTTTTGCAAAAATTACTAAGATACAAACAATAAACATGGCTTTATTTTAAAATAATTTTTTTTAAATATATATATATATATTAAATATATATTTTTTTAAAAAGGTTTTTTTTATAAGTTTGTTCTCCCCCCAATAAGAATATGACATTGTCCCTAATGTCAAAATAACTATTAATAAAGAGTACATTATGAAAGAGATATCACCTTGAATTTTATTGAAGATAACAAATGCAAACCAATCCATGACTTTTGAATCAATGATCCAACTTTTTTTTCTTACTGCTATATTGCAACCAATTGATCTTTGTTATCATCGGATCAGGCTAATGAACAAAAGCTTCCAAATTATCAATTAATTGGTCGGCAGTCGAAGCAGAGATGAGCATCCGTCGTGAATTTTCTGAAATGAAATTCTTTTCCACAGATTTATCAAGAAATGTCAATAAACTGCTATAATAATTATTGATATTCAACAAGCCCACATGTTTATTATGGATATTAAGTTGTGCCCAATAAACAATGTGAAAAATTTCTCCTAATGTACCAAAATCACTTGGTAGTGCGATAAAAGCATCAGAATTTTCAATCATTTTGATGATTCTTTCATACTATAGAAGAAACTTTTAATTCCTACTCAATCGTAACACCTGTAATATTTCCTTCAGCTAAGGCTATAGGAATAATAACCAAAACCCGACTACCTTCAAGATGAGCAGATGTTGAAACAGATCTCATTAACCCAATATTACCTCCCCCATATACCAAGTGAATTTTTTTCTCAGCCAATATCTTTCCAAGATTATTCGGTGCTTCTACAAACACTTCATTTTTTTCCAGGACTCAATCCACAAAATACACAAATATTTTTCAATGTTTGTGCAGAGGATCCTGCCATGTTTTTACTTTATTTTTGGTCTGCGAAAATAGAGAAAACTATGAGTCACAACTGTAAGCCGAATAAACAGTAAAAACAATAATGACACACATGCATATAAACAGTAGTGTGATTGTGGCTCACAATTTTCCTCTGGTTTTACGTCCAGAAACAGCTTCAACGCTTTCTATGAGTCGAGGATATGCTTCCCATCCAATTTTCTTATAAATTGGCAAACATGGTCTTTTTTAGTCGGTTTCCCAAGACTATTAAGATGACGCTCATCTTGGAATTGTTTCCATAAACGGAGAAGTTCAATATGCACGTGTCCACTAGAATGCGTCTCAAGATTCGATAAGATGTTATCTAAAGACTCCTTACTCAGCCCATTCTTAATGAAAACCAATTTTATCTTCTCTGTTATTGGAAACACATCCCAAAGATCTGCATTGTTTGTCACAAGTCCATCTTGTACACTTATGACAAATCCCCAATCTTTTGGCCCTTTTTTTTTCGCATAAGTGCTTAATCTAGTCCAAATAATGTAAAAACTAGTAAAAACCAAGATGTCAAATAATAGAGTAATATAAATTCATAACACATTTTTTAGTACCGATATTTTCTTTAACTTATAATAGTAGATATAATTTTCTAAATTAATACGCAAAAATATCATAAGACAAAGAATCACTCCCAAAATTACCATATTTACACAATAAACTAAATGATAAATCTGAAAAATTAATGAATATCTATTTGATACTAGTATTGAAACTGAAATAAAATATCAAGGAAATTTGGAATAAAAAGTCTTTTTCAACTACAAATATAAAACCATAATGCAAGTTTCATAGCCTCCACAAAAGTCCACCATCTTCTTAAACACATATGATCAAAAACTCATATATTGAACACTTAACCTTATGACTGTTTTTGAAAATCTTAAATGGGTCATAATGTTGATCGAGAGTGTTAAAAAATTGTGAACTAAAAACATCTCAAATATATCAATTTTAATATTTTTAAATTGAGCCGTTATATATCTTTATGTGCGCGACACAACTTTGCACTCGGTTATTGATGAGCTTTAAAAACGAAAACTATATAATTAAGGTGTTTGTGGTTGTATGAACCTATCATACTGTTTGATTGAACCTCTTATCCCATGAGAAATATCGATCTTAATGAAAATGCATTGGAAATTATTAAGTCTCACCAACTTTTCATAAGTGTCATCACATTTATGATTGGTTTTATAAAAGACAGGTCATTCGTATTCGTTGATAGCATAAACAGGGTTCATTAAACTCAATTAAAAAATCATCTTTGCTTTCACAACTTATTAATATAACCTTGGATATAAAAAATTACAAAATTAATATAAGAGTAATTAACATGAAAAAATGCTACAAGATAAATAAATAAATAGAATACATGCTCATGTTACTAGATGAGCCATTAAACTATATGTCATATTTTAATCATGAAATAATGCGATAAATATGAATCACTAACATAAAATTTTTATGTGGGCTAATTTTTAATTCAATTAGATTCACACAGCTTAATGATGTAACTATTGAAATATATCAATTATTAATCCATGTTAATAAATTAAGAAAAAAAATTCTTTATCATATACTAATTTATTATATTTAACATATTAAAATTTCTTAGGAGATAAATTTTATTTTTCAAATATAATTAATTAAAATTTATATCTCTTATGACCAAATGTGTTTTGTAATAATTTATGTATAATTTTAAATCAATTGAAGATGTTGTAGCTACTCTTCAATTAATTAAAATCATACGACTCACTAGGATATTAAATTCTTTATAAATAAAATATTTACTTTCCATAATTATTCATCTCCAAGTATTACCAAATGATAAATTTTATATAATTTATGTGCGTTACAACTAAATGCGATTTAAAAATTAGTTTGTAATTTTAATTCAAATTAAAGATGTTTTGCCGGTTCTTTAATAAATTAAAAATATGTGAATCACTAAGACATTAAATCACAAACGTATAAATATTTATGATCTTAGTAATTTACTCTTCAACCCACCTAGTGTATAGTTTCACATAATAAGGATAATGTGGCTAAACCTTAATTATTTAAAATTACACAAGTTCACTGGACATAATTTTGGCTTTACTTGATTCTTTATATAATAATTATTCAATAGCACAATTAACACTTTCCAAGTGTACTATCAGGAAAGATAGGTAGGGCTGATGCCCTTTAAATACTTAACTCCTAGTCAGAGTAATGTTCCTCAGGGAGACCAGTAATAAGTCAAGGCAATTTAAAATAGTTTATGAAGAACTCCCCGTGTTATGTTTTCACGTGTATTTCTAATTATTATTACCTAATTATTCATATTATGAATCTTTATAAGCCAAAATATTTATATATTTGCAAATTTTATTATTCACGATTTTAACTTAATTTGTTCATATAAAACTCCCAATTCTACAAAATCCCTTAAAACCCTAATTATAATTCAAACCCTAACCCCATATTTCAATCATCATTCCTGCCACCTCGTCCGTCAAAATTTTTGGTCTTCGACCATCATCTATGGTCGGACAACCACTACCGACAGTTCGCTGCTACCACGTCGGTGATCTGTTGGCCAGATAATGAAGAAACTTTCTTAAAATAGCGCAGAAGCAAAGATCAGTTTCTTCAAAATTCCAACTAGACAACAGTGATATAGGATCAGGTCTTACTTCCATCGTGACAGTGACATCATGTACCACTTTTCCCCTCTATCACTGCCTCCTTAATGGATGGAGATTAGATGGATTTGGGCGTTTTTCAGACAGAAAACACATTGAATGAAGGTGTGATTCACTAACTAATTCATCGACGTCAAACTCCGTACAACAGTGTTAAGTGGTCGCCCGAGCGTGGGATTCCGGCCAGTAAGCTCAATCATTGGAATCGGGTTCCTCAAGGAGGATAATTTCTTCAATTAGCCAGCTAGGTTTTCTTGTCCACTTTTCAAAAATTAAATTTTCAGATCTTAATTTGGGGCATATTCTTAATTTAGAAAATCATGTAAAAATTCATGATATAAATATAAATTGCATACATATAATTTTCTACATTCTTTTGCCTAATTTAAAAATCTCAAATATATCAAGGCGGAAGCAAAACATCTCTGATACCAAATGTTATAATTATTTAACATAATACAGAATTAAATTCGATCTATAAATGCACAACATAACATGTAAAGATTGATATGTAGAAAAATTAAAGGAAAGAATGAGTTCTAACCTCTAGCCATTGATATGGAATTTGAGACTGGAACTGGTAGAATTCCACGAAAATTGAAAACATAGATATTCTAATTTTTTGTGCAATTGTATAGATGGTCTATTTGTAAATAACTTCATAGATTTAGGAACCATGTATGCCACTATTTATAGATGTTTTCTAACTGTTAGGATCGGGAAAGAGTTTAAAGGAGGGAGGGTTTGAATATCTTTGAAAATATTTGATTTTAAATTTGGTTTCAACCATTTTTAGGCGGTTGAAATTTTTTCTCTCAAACGATTAGAAGTATGAACCGCGTAAAAGGTGCGGAAAACGGTTCAGTATTTTTAATGATATTTTTAGCCGGTTAACAAATTAAACAGCAGGATATAATTCCAAGTGTAAAGGCTTGTGAAAAATAAGGACGAGAGATTTTTATGATGTTCGGAGATAAAACTCCTACGTCACCCTTTCTTCCTCTGTAGGAAGGATTCCACTAAAAGACTTTGGCTTTAAAAAACTCTTTGCAACAGCCCACTCCAATCAGGACTTATCACACTACCTGTTTTTGAACTCTTAGTGATCACCTTACACTTCTGGATTTTAAGAACCCTGGTTCACCACACACTTCTATAAATCAGATAACCAAAAGGTTATTGATGTAAATAAACAATCTTGTTTTGTTAGCACAAATATGATCCTTGAGAGATCAGATATTTTTCTGTTGAATGCGTGCCTGAATGAGCGATAGATATATGTGACCTTTTATTGCGCTCATATTTTTGAAGTATGAAGACATGAAAGATTCAAACTTTTGAAGGCTTGATGATTATGTATCTCTCAGTTATCGTCTCTGTGCTTGCACACTTCCACCTTTACTTATATAAGTTGTCATTCCAACGGTCGAAAAAAGATGAGCAACATTAATCTGTAACCTTGAAATGATATGTCACTATTAGCTGCAACTTCATTAAATTATCTTCAGTAAGGCATTTAATGTTCTCTTTGCTAGCACAACTTTGAATCCCGTTCCTTGAAGAGTTAATGATGGGTATCCTTTTACGACCATTGTTTTTTACCATCAGACCATGTAGGACATAAATAATCTTTCTTTTCTTGGATAGTGACTTAAAAGCAGATCAATCTTGGGACTTGTGCATAACATGGTTGACTTATATCGATGCAATTCTATTTGAATGTTCTGAATCGGTTAGAGAATGTCTTTCATTAAATGAGCAATAAATGGCTCTTTAATAACTTCGACATAAGGTTCTTTGAACAGCCGGTTGAGATCTACTTTAAATGGTTGGACTGATAGGCTGTCTGAACTCTTTAAGTGGTTGAATCGTTACCTGTTATACATAAAACTTTGCAGTTGTTTCCTGAAATAGTCAAGTGCTATTATGATTTTGTCGATCACCAAAACTTTTGGGTAATAATAATTTCTAAACATTCCCCCCTTTTTGGTAATGACAAAACTCAGCTGCAAAACTTTCTTTTGTCCGTGGATTTGTTTGTCTTGTTCTGCTTTGGCACGCTCTGCAACCCTTTTTCTCAGTGATTCTTATGCTTTCAAAACTTCCTTTTGCCGCTCTCTTTCTCCCTTTTTGACATCAACATGGACAAGGAATTGCATTATTTCAGTAAGTTGTGCTCCTTGGGCATCCATGCGTTGATCAACATGTGCTTTAAGACGAGATATTTGTCCTGAAAGATCAGTGCACATGTTGAGATGTGAAGAGTTGTGCCTGTCTTGCCTGAGGGTAACAGTTGTATGCATAGCAGATAATTCTTTTGAGAGATCAGACTTCATTGATTGAAAAGCTTCTTTCAAATCAAAATGCTTGTGATTAAGAGCAATAATCAATTGATCCATTGTTGTAAGTATGTCTAAATCTCACTTTGGTAGTTGTCTTCCATTAATTCTTCTTCTTTCGGTTCAACTAGATCAGGTGAAGAGAATATCTGGCCTTGAATGAGATTAGTTGAGAGGAAGAAGCTTTTCCAGCCAACTTTGAGGCCTGAGAGTCTTCGAGTTCAACGGCTATATTTGCAATAACTTTGTAAATTTCATCCATTGGGACAGGGATTGCTTTGTCTGTGGCTTCTTGTGCTGCTGGAGTGTTTGAAGTAGCTTCAGATGTAGGAGAGTTTTGGGGCATAGAGGCAATAGTTACCTCGTCTTTCTGTAGAGCTTGAGGAGATGACACCAACTTTTCTTGGAGATGGCCTTGAGTAGGATCATCAGCAAAAATAGACTGAAGAGAAGAAAATTCTTATTTGCGAGTCGTGTCCTGATCAAAATTACACAAAAATGTCATATCTTCTTCGTCGGAAATCGGTTGGACTTCGGAAAGATCGATTTGTTCTGAGACAGGAGACATAATGGGGCCGGTTGGTGGAGCATATGCATCTTCGTCATGAATCGAGTGATAGGCTGGCATGAGGTCCGGTTCATTTTGATGGTAGAGTTGCTCAGTAATGAGAACATCCTTTTGCATAAGTGTTTCTTCTGGTGGTTGGATGTTAACTGTAAGGTTCAGGAAATTTAAATTTATGTAACCTGAATGCATGCAATCTAGGTTTTATTTAAATTATGTGTTTATTTATTTTATGCATTTAATGCATAAATATTGCATGAATAAGACTTATTTCATGATATTTTAAAATATCATGCATTAGGGTTTTTTAAGCTACATTTCGCGCTCGAACGAGGAACGGAGACCGGGAAAAATTAAGAAAAATATTTTTATCGAATGATTAATTTTAATTAATTAATATAAGGTGTTTTAAATGTATTTTTCAAGAAATGGGCTTTGTTGGGTATTTTACCCGCCATAGCATATTTTTAATCGGTACACAAAATTTGTCGAAACAGAGGACTTTTTGAGGGTTCGGGCAATATTTTCAAAAATGTACCTAAACGAAATATTTTCCGGGAGTGTGTTTGGGCTTCGTTAGGTTTGTTTTATTGCTAAATGGGCTTAAAACCTTTTTAATTTACATCTAAGGCCCATTAGTGCACTAATATCCTACTTAAACCTAATTACCTAAACCCTAATCCAAATTAAATCTTATTGACCGCCCCTCCCCTCCATCAGCAGCTTCCCACACGTAAATTTCTGCAGCCAACCTTCAGCAAGCTTCAACCCTTCGATCTTATTCAAGCAAACCTCTTTACCGCTCCTCCGGCGCTTCCCCAACGCGTTTTTCTTCGAGTTTTCGATCAAAAAACATCAAGGCACGCCATGTAACTTTATTTCTGCATCATTCATACATTATTCATGCTGATATGTGTGCTTGGTATGTGTTTGGCTCCGTCCTTGCATGTTAAAAGGTTTATGACTTCGGTTGTCGCGATGTTTTTTGCATAAAAATCTTCTCCCAACTCACATTTTTGTTATTGTCTGCAAGGGGCTGCTAGACCTAGGTACAATGGGGCTGGACACGTCGAGATTTTTGAGGTATGAGGGCCTAGTTCCAGTCGACCCATGGCTAGCTAAGGGATGAATCTATCAGGTTGTGCTTGTGGAGGGGAATTAGGGCTAGATCGTTTAAGGGGTTGAGGCTGTCATGCAAGGGACTGTTCGGAGCTGTGCTGCAGGCCTGGAGGGTCCTAGCCATGGTCCATAAAGGCTGGAACGGGGCTGTCTAAGTCTAGGGTAGGATCAAAGAGCATGAACTTGTGGTTGCGGGGGCTGAGTGCTTCGGGCCAATCGCTTGAGGTCGATTGCATGGGATTGTAGGCTCGAGTGAGTGGTCCAGAGAAGGGATCTTGGGCTTGGTCTTGGTCCTAGGGCATGCTGGTTCGAGACTGGTCCGGCCTAGGGTAGGCTAGAGTCGAAGATGAGTGGCTTGGAGCGTTAGGGTTTGTAGGCTCCAACGCGCTCGTATTTTTCCAGCAGATTCCAGGCATGATTATTATTCCTAAGGTGTTTTGAAAAGAGTGGTTTAAGGGCTGGTGGTGTAGGTTTAAGTCATAATTCAAGTTGGGAAAAGTTTGGTTGAGATTCGGGTTGATTTTGGTTAAAACCTGGACCCCGATCCAAGTTTTAAAACGAATCGATTAAGTTTTGAAACGGAATCAATTTTACATCTAAGGAATGCTTATAAATATGTTTTGGGTCGAAATTTAGAGGTCCATGGGTCCAAGGGCACAATGGTCATTTTGCATCTGGGGTGAGTTGTATTCCTAGCAGGCGCCCTGAGCACCTATTCATCACGCTTTTAAATGTTTATGTCTCATGCATATAATTTTTATGAAATTATGAAAAATATGTTGCATGCTTGATTTTAAGAAAAATTTGCGTATGTCCACGATTTTGATAAGTGATGAAAATGGTGATGTTTTTAAGGATGAGAATTAGTTGTGACTAACGATGTATATGTAAATGCTTATGATGTATATGTAAATGCTTATGATGAGGACTAGGCACAATGGATGGGTAATATTGTCCCTGATGTCCGACAGCCGTCGGGTACCACGGTCTTATGTAGATGGATCTATTGTATAATGATGAAACGATAAAGCTGATATGAAGGTCACAACTAAGGAACTGAATTCAATTAAATTTAATTTTTACGAATATGATGATACGATGAGCCGTTTTGGCATGTTATGATTTCATATGCCACGTTTACAATTACGCTTTTTAAATCATGAAAGGTAAGTAGATTACAGTGTATTTTTCACTGCTATGTGCTATGTATATGTATTTGTTATTCTGGTACAGGTGTGTTGAGTCTTTAGACTCAATAGGTATGAATGATGCGGGTGAGCATGTCGTTGAGGGGACTGGAGGTGCCGAATTCTGAGTAGGCATGACTGGATGTGCGCGCACGACCCGAGGACCACATTTCTTTCGCACATCACGATTTTATGAGATTTGAGAGGATTTGAACATTTTTATACATTGGTTTTGATACATTGATGATTACTAGGATTTTTACTCATTTATGTTACGCTTATTTTATTAGATGAGTCTGACCATTTTAACTGCTATATTTTTAATTGTCATATATTTACGATTATTTTTAAATAGTATATTTTTCAGTAGAGTTGCATGTATGTAAAAAATTTAGATGTTTATTTTTTAGAATGTGAGGATTTGAAAAAAAAATTAGCAGCATTTTAAATTAGTAGATGTTACATTAACCATAGCATTGGTCAAAACGGTTTCAACCGGTACTTCTGATGGTGGAGAATTGGTAAGCAAAGCCGATTATGAAGATGGTTGATTCTGAGTTGTGGTTTGAACTTTAAAGGCCTCAGAACCCAGCTCTTTATCAAAGTTCAGATCTGAGTCAAGCTTAACCCTTTCTTCAACCTGCAGGAAGTTTAAGTTCCTGCCGCTTCTGAGCAGCAATCATCGAAAGTGAGAGAGCATCCATTTCAAGCTGAGAGATGACCATCGAGTCATCTTGAAAGGGATCGTATTAGGTGACCGAAAGCGCAACGGAAGCTCAAAAATTTCGATTTTTTACATGGAAAAATTCGGCCACCCTAGTACTAGGGTGTAGCATATACAAAAACACAACTATGACATTCATAGGGTGTAAAGAAATCATACCTATCAACCTCTTGAGGTTGATGATGGCTCCAACTAAGGTGTAAACACCTTAGCTCTTGAATGGCAAGACAATCTTCAAGCAGCCTTTGAGCCCACTTCCAAAGGCATGCCATGCCTTGGATGTTGCAAAAGTTGTCTCCCAACTTTTCACCTCCCATGCATGCAAATCTATTTGGGCTTGTAACAATTACAAGGCCCATGGACTTTTATTTAAATTTCTCAAACAAATTTGAGACCATTTAAAGTTTACTTGATTTTACTCAAGCCCACTAGTTTAATAATTATTTCTAATTGGGCTCTACAAGGCCCAATATTGTTTAATTAATCCAACACTTGAATTAATTTAATTATTTTGACTCTACTAGGCCCACTAGTGTTTAATTCAACACTTGAATTAATTTAATTTAGTCCATAATAATGTTTATGAAAATCACAATTTTCAAATACATTATTTATTTGGCCAACTTTTTAATTTAAGAACACATTCATAAATTAAAAGTTACATTTCTCTCATAGAAGTCATACTTCTATTTTTCTTACACTTATAAACTCATTTATAAGCCGCTCAACACATTGAACTATTTTCCTTCTCAACGGGATCTAGAAAGCTAGTACTTGTGTGGCCCTCAATGGTTCATTGATACACAACTAGCCGTGGGTTCACATCTCCATGTGATTCGGACTAAACATTCCTTATATGAGCATACCCCAATTTCTTCATTCTTACTTATCAACTCCTTGATAACAAGAACGTCAGAACTCAAGTCTGATAGTACCCAACCAATCATGTTAAACGCCTAGCAGCATCGCTTACATGATTCCCTAGGTATCAAATGATAGTGCCTGCAAAAACCATTCAATTATGGTTAGCGTACAGTACGGTCCCTTCAACTCATATATCCCGACCGATTCGACAACCATTGGTTTATCGAGAGTTGTCAATGAATCGATACTATGTGTCATGTCGTAGTTGCATCGATGGTGTAATCTATGAAACCCCTTTCATAATTACCAACATATTCTGATCAGAGATTTCAACCTACATACACATGAGAACACATAGGATATTCATACCCGAAGGTAAGCGGTGAATCCCCGACTACAATGCATCGACTCCTATATGTTTCGACATAACACCCAACCTTGCCACCTGATGACCCCATGAGAGTCGGTAAACAAGTCAAAGTGTAATTCTAGCACATAGAGTCTCAATGTTGTCCCGGGTCATAAGGACTAATGGTGTACAACCATAAACTAGGACGTTTCCACTCGATAAGTGAGAACCACTTAGAAAGTCCTTTATGGAGGGTTGTTCAGTGCACTCTTCAAGGAGCACCTATCAGCATGCTCGGACATCACAATGTCCCGTACCAATGAAACATGGTACTCACATCGCAGATACTAGTCTCGAACTCGAGTGGCCTATATCCTTCTTAGTGGCGGCTGAATCGACTAGGAACTGTTTAGAATATACAGTATTCCAAATATGAGTTTCATGATACTCATCATATGAGCATCTCATATTATTTCTACTTTTTGTATATTCAAGGGCTTTATCTATGCAACTAGCATGGGTATTCAGATAAATATGTGCCAATAATAATTTCAAATATTATTAAAATAAAGATTGTTTATACATAGAGTTTCATTGTGAACACTCGGCCAACACTTGGCTCGACGGGCACCTACTCTAACAATCTCCCACTTGCACTAGAGCCAACTACCCATATGCCTCAAACCCATTGATTCGCGATGCATCTCGAATAATGGTCTAGGTAAAGGGTTAGCTAGTGGATCAGCAACATTATCTGCGGAGCCGACTTTGTCATTGAGACATCTCCTCTTTCCACAATCTCTCGGAGGATGTGGTACTTTCTCAATACGTGTTTGGATTTCTGATGAGACCTTGGCTCCTTTGCTTGAGCTATAGCTCCCATGTTGTCATACAACACCGGGACAGGAGCAACTCTATTAAGAATGACGCCCAACTCTTGGACGAAATTCCTTATCCAAACAGCCTCCTTTTTCTGCATCTGATGCAGCAATGTATTCGGCTCAGTGGTGGAATCCGCAGTACTGTCTTGCTTGAACTCTTCCAGGAGACAGCAGCACCATTGAGCATGAATACGAACCCAGAGGTTGACTTCGAGTCATCGATATCGCTTCGGAAGCTAGAGTCGGTATAGCCTTCCAATTTAGTTCTCCACCCCCATAGACCAAGAACAACTTATTGGTCCTTCTCAAATACTTGAGGATGTCTTTCACAGCTTTCCAATGTGGAAGACCAGAGTTCGATTGATATCTACTCATTGCACTTAGTGCGAAAGCCACGTCAGGACGTGTAGATATCATCCCATACATGATGCTACCAATCACAGATGCATAAGGAATGCTTGTCATCGCCGCTATCTTTGCATCAGTCTTGGGAGATATAGACTTGGATAGGGACACGCCATGACACATTGGTAGATGTCCTCTCTTGGACTCATCCATCGAGAACCTCTTCACGATGGTATCAATGTATGTGGACTGGGTGATACCAAGCAATCTTCTTGATCTATCTCTATAGATCTGTATTCTCAATACAAAAGATGCTTCACCCAAGTCCTGCATCGAAAACTTACTCGCTAACCATATCTTAGTTGATTGCAACATTCCTACATTATTCCCAATGAGTAGAATGTTATCAACATACAACACCATGAATGTCACAGCACTCCCACTGACCTTCTTATACACACAGGGTTCCTCAGGATTCTTAGTAAAACCAAACTCTTTGATTGTATTGTCGAATCTGAGGTTCCAACTCCTAGATGCCTGCTTTAGACCATAAATAGATCTCTGAAGTTTGCACACCATATGCTCACTTCCGACAGATGTAAACCCTTCAGGTTGAGACATGTAAATCTCTTTCTTAATATCCCCATTAAGAAAGGCTGTCTTGACATCCATCTGCCATATCTCATAGTCATACCATGCAGCTATGGCTAGCAATATCCTTATAGACTTGAACATTGCAACTGGAGAAAAGGTTTCCTCAAAGTCAACTCCTTGTCTTTGAGTATATCTTTTTGCCACCAATCGCGCCTTGAAGGTCAATACCTTCCCATCCGCCCCAAGTTTCCTCTTATAAATCCATTTACACCCTATGGGAACAATTCCCTCAGGTGGATCCACGAGATTCCACACTTGGTTCGAATGCATGGAATTCATCTCAGATTTCATTGCTTCAAGCCACTTGGATGAATCGGCATCATATAACGCTTCCTTGAAGGTCCTTGGATCACATCCATGGTTAGGCTCATCATGGCCCTCTTCAAGAAGCAGACCATACCTCATAGGTGGTCTCGAGACTCTCTCGGATCTTCTAGGAGCTTGTATCTCCTCTCTTGGCTCTTCGGGTGTGGGTTCTATAATTGTGGGTGTCTCTCGAACCTCTTCGAGTTCCTATCATCTCCCCTTTTCCTATCAATAGAAATTCCTTTTTTCAAAAAGGTTGCATTCCTAGAAACAAACACCTTTGTTTCTTTGGGATGATAGAAGTAGTATCCAACCGAATTCTTTGGATATCCCACAAAGTAACATAAAATGGATCGACTATCCAATTTATCTCCCACTACCTGCTTCACATAAGCAGGGCACCCCATATTCTAAGATAAGAATATTTGGGAGGCTTACCCATCCATATCTCATATGGTGTCTGCCTTTGAATGGACATTTAGTGGAATATCTTTCAATTTTAAGTTATAGAGATCGTTTTCAAGTTCTCCAGTACCAATTAAACATTCATTCTTATAAATGTTGCAAACACCTTTGCTAAATAAACAAGAATATCCATCTTTATCTAGCATAGAAATGGAAACAATGTTTTTCACCAATTCAGGTACAAACAAAACATCTCATAAAATTAACTTAAAACTATTGTTCTACAATAAGTAAACATCTCCAACAGCCTTGGCAGCAACTCTTGCTCCATTGTCCATCCTCAAGAAGGTCACACCTTCCCTAAGCTTCCTACTTCTTCCCATCACCTGTAACTCATTACAAAGATGTGAGGCACAGCCGGTATCCAATACCCAAGAAGTAGAGTTAATTGAAATGTTTACTTCAATGTAGAACATACCATTTTAAGAACTTTTCTAAGCAAGATATTCTTTGCAATTACGCCTCCAATGTCCAAGCTTCTTGCAGTGATGACAAACATCACTAGTCTTGTCAACCTTAACTTGTGTGGCTGCCACGACGGGATTCGGAGATTGCCTCAACAAGGGCACGTTCTTCTTGGGACGTTGAAAAGAACGCTTCTTTCCCTTCCCATGTGGATCAATCTTCGTACCAGATGAAGAACCCACATAAAGAACCAGCTTCTCTTTCTTGATAGTGGACTCAAAGGTCACAAGCATGTTCACCAACTCCTCAAGGGTCGGCTCATCTTGTTCATGTTGAAGTTCACCACAAAAGGATCAAATGAGCTAGGCAGCGATAAGAGCAATACGTCGGTGGTCAACTCCGAAGGCAACATCAGATCCATGCCAACGAGCTTGTCCACGAGCCCAATCAACTTCAGGCCATGCTCATGGACCGAGGCCCCATCTCGCATGCGCGAAGTGATCAGCTCCTTGACGGTAGCATGCCTAAGAGGCCGTGTTTGCTCACCAAAGAGCTCCTTGAGATGCAAATGAATGTCAGCAGCACTCTTTGCATCCTCAAAAACGCCTCTGCAGCTCATCATTCGTAGAAGCCTGCATATAACACCTGGCTTTCAAGTCATGGTCACACCATTCCTTGTAAGTCTGCAATTCCTCAGGAGTGCAGTCAGTCGGAGCCTCAACAGGGGGCGACTCAGTCAGTGTATATGCTATCCTTTCCGAATTCAAGACAATTTTTAGGTTTCTTAGCCAAGTGAGGTAATTAGGTCCGGTTAATACGTGTTTTTCGAGTATGGCAGAAAGCGGATTGCGAATTGAAGACATTGTCAAATTTTGTACTGAAAAGTAAAACATATAAATGTTAATGACTATTTTAAAATATTTAGTAAGATATAAAGTACGAACTTTTACTTTATAAATGTTTACTCTCACTGTTTTGACATCTTTCACTACCCTCTAGTGAAAACGGGAAACTCCTTTCCTCAGTAGGTACGCAAGTTCCAATTAGCGAATCATGATCCCGAATAATATCAGCCAATCACAATTTCTAAAAGGTAGTTTCCAATTGCATCACAATGCAACCCTCTACGTAAACTTTTGTCTCACGTTTGATTAGGAACCCAATAATATGACGTCGTTCATCTTCACGTGTCAAGCCTTACCCATCGATGTTGAACCTTAATGGACGCTCGCCATGAGTTCCCCCAATAATATGAGCCGCAATCATGGGAGTTCCATGTAGTTCACATCACCATGTCAATGGATGTCACAGCTTTCCGTCACCCAGGGCCCCCCCAATAATATGAGCCGAGCCCCAAGTACGGGTAGCGTTCATCATGCACCCATTGTCGATGGAAGACATGAAAATTATAAACAAATTTATAATTCCCCTTTTCGGGCTTGATATTAATTTTGAATCTTATTCAAAATGAGGGTTTTTAATTTTGAAAGGTCTCATCATTAATTTTATTTAAAAGCTCGCCATGTTTGATCGTATGTTTGCCGGATTCATGCAACTTTGTTATTATCATAATAATAACGCACATACTCATTATTTATAACATATCATGCATATATTATAAACAGTAAACAAAACAAGGATGATCAATCGCCCCAATACTAATGGCCCGTGTGAGCTACACACGGGCCTAGGTCCAATCCTAGGGTAATGCAAGGGATGCAAATGCAACTATTACATTAGCTTCCAATTTTACATGTCTTCGATCTTCATAATCATCATGGCCACCATCTTCCAATTTTGATCATCCACTATAATAATATTTACAAATAAATATCCATGACAAATAGGGATACATCTCATGGGGTGGGAACGGGTCATAAACCAATCCCACTTTAAATTCGATAATTATTACAATCATTCAACACAAAATATCCTAGCATACACCTAGCAAATTGGGCTTGGGCTTTTGATCATCCTTTATGCATAATATCACATATCATACACCATCAATTAATTATCACAATAATTAATTGAACCAATATTATATATCGTGAACCAATCACTAACCGCCACGACTAAATTAACAAAGTATACAACCATCTTTGTCTACTTTTCAATTAATTTATTTATAACCGAATTTCTTGTAAATCACAATTTCTATAAATAATTAAAGTCCAACTTCAATTATTTATTTTATGACAAAATATTTGCAACTTTTGTAATTTTAAACTTAAGGGCCCAAAAAACTCATTTTTCACCAAAAACATTTTGGCCCATTTAAAATTCACAAATATGTTAGCCATCCAATGGCCCAAAACATTAAGGCCCATGACACTTTAATAATCCAAAACACTTTTGGAAACCCTAGTCGTCATCACCGTCGCCAGAGCTCCGTCGCAGGATTCTGGCCAACAAAAATTTTTTTTTTTTATTTAAAAGATAGGGGCGTTCGGGCAGCACCTCGGGCTGCCCTTGCTGCCCGAAATGGGCAGCCCCTCGGGCGGCCCAAGCTGCCCGAAATGGGCAGCAATATGCTGCCCAAAACCGTGACCAAAAAGCCTTGGTTTTTGTTGCAAAATTTTATTCTCATGCGGTTAGAAATCGATCTCAATATAATATCATGTATACGCTACACAAACTAGTACCCTTAGCTCTGATACCACTTGAAAGGGATCGTATTAGGTGACCGAAAGCGCAACGGAAGCTCAAAAATTTTGATTTTTTACATGGAAAAATTCGGCCACCCTAGTACTAGGGTGTAACATATACAAAAACACAACTATGACATTCATAGGGTGTAAAGAAATCATACCTATCAATCTCTTGAGATTGATGATGGCTCCAGCTAAGGTGTAAACACCTTAGCTCTTGAATGGCAAAACAATCTTCAAGCTTCCCTTTGAGCCCACCTTGCTCAAATATTAAGCCCACCACCAACTAGCTAGAACCACTCTAATTTTGCACTAGAAAAATTAGAGCATTTTTCTTCGAGAAGTATTTTCTTTCTTCAACAATTGAAGAACAAAATGGAGAGAAAAATGAGGGAGAGAAGCCACCAAATTTCGGCCATTGCATGATGGAATGAAGGGGAGGGAAGACTAGTCTTGGTTGTGGGAAAAATTGTTGTGTATTCCAAAGACATGCCATGCCTTGGATGTTGCAAAAGTTGTCTCCCAACTTTTCACCTCCCATGCATGCAAATCTATTTGGGCTTGTAACAATTACAAGGCCCATGGACTTTTATTTTAAATTTCTCAAACACATTTGAACCAATTTAAAGTTTACTTGATTTTACTCAAGCCCACTAGTTTAATAATTATTTCTAATTGGGCTCTACAAGGCCCAATATTGTTTAATTAATCCAACACTTGAATTAATTTAATTATTTGGACTCTACTAGGCCCATTAGTGTTTAATTAATTCAACACTTGAATTAATTTAATTTAGTTCCATAATAATGTTTATGAAAATCACAATTTTCAAATATATTATTTATTTGGCCAACTTTTTAATTTAGGAACACATTCATAAATTAAAAGTTACATTTCTCTCATAGAAGTCATACTTCTATTTTCCTTACGCTTATAAACTCATTTATAAGCCATTCAACACATTGAACTATTTTACTTCTCAACGGGATCTAGAAAGCTAGTACTTGTGTGGCCCTCAATGGTTCATTGATACAACTAGCCGTGGGTTCACATCTTCATGTGATTCGGACTAAACATGTCCTTATATGAGCATACACCAATTGCTCCATTCTTACTTATCAACTCCTTGATAACAAGAACGTCAGAACTCAAGTCTGATAGTACCCAACCAATCATGTTAAACGCCTAGCAGCATCGCTTACATGATTCCCTAGGTATCAAATGATAGTGCCTGCAAGAACCATTCAATTATGGTTAGCGTACAGTACGGTCCCATCAACTCATATATCCCGACCGATTCGACAACCATTGGTTTATCAAGAGTTGTCAATGAATCGATACTATGTGTCATGTCGTAGTTAAATCGATGGTGTAATCTATGAAACCCCTTTCATAATTACCACCATACTCTGATCAGAGATTTCAACCTACATACACATGAGAACACATAGGATATCCATACCCGAAGGTAAGCGGTGAATCCCCGACTACAATGCATCGACTCCTATATGTTTCGACATAACACCCAACTTTGCCACCTGATGACCCCATGAGAGTCGGTAAACAAGTCAAAGTGTAATTCTAGCACATAGAGTCTCAATGTTGTCCCGGGTCATAAGGACTAATGGTGTACAACCATAAACTAGGACGTTTCCACTCGATAAGTGAGAACCACTTGGAAAGTCCTTTATGGAGAGTTGTTCAGTGCACTCTTCAAGGAGCACCTATCTGCATGCTCGGACATCACAATGTCCCGTACCAATGAAACATGGTACTCACATCGCAGATACTAGTCTCGAACTCGAGCGGCCTATATCCTTCTTAGTGGCGGCTGAATCGACTAGGAACTGTTTAGAATATACAGTATTCTAAATATGAGTTTCATGATACTCATCATATGAGCATCTCATATTCTTTCTACTATTTGTATATTCAAGGGATTTATATATGCAACTAGCATGGGTATTCAGATAAAGATGTGTCAATAATAATTTCAAATATTATTAAATAAAGATTGTTTATACATAGAGTTTCATTGTGAACACTCGGCCAACACTTGGCTCGACTGGCACCTACTCTAACACATCTTTGGAGATTGGACAAGTAGGATCAAAATTGTTTCGTCTTAATTGAATAAGTGCTCGTAGATAACTTTCTTTCATCTGTATTTCCAAGAAGTCTCAACGGAGCAGAGCGATTTGGATCTCGGATATTTCTGTCCACTCTAATATGGACTGCTCAAGTTTGGCAGCAGCTTTGGTCTTGCCGATTGAATGAGTTAATCGAATGTTGTGACCGTTCGAAATTGGACCCATTGGTCAAACATTTCCATCTTTTTCTGAACGATCTCAATGACTCGTTCCCTGGTAAGAACAATGGCAACATGAACGGAGCTGGGCTTTGGTGGCTCCTCAATCAGAGTTTTCTTCCCCTTGTCTGTTGGGTGAAGGAGAGGAATACCTGAGAATGAGGAAGTCTCTGGTTCAACAATTTGGATTTCTTTGAGTTTTGGGGTTGCGATTGCAGGGATTGGGGGAGGAGCCAAAGGTGCAGATATATGCTTGATCATCTTGATTTTTTCAGCTTTGGGATTTTCTGACCGTTACTTCTTGAAAACTTGAGAAACCGGTACATCGTCTGGCGATTTGTCATCGGAGCTGAATTTCAGAACCAGATTTCTCTTTGTACTTTTGGAAGTTAAATCAGTCTTCTTTTGGTTCACAAGTTCAACTCCTGTCTCTATTTTGATAGAGACAATTTCATCGTCGGTTGAATGATTCTTCTTGATAAAATTTTCAACCATTGGCCTGTTGAATAGCTTGGTCTTACCAACTTCAGCCATTTCCACCGGTTGAACTCCTTCCTGAGTTAGAAGATGACAGATTTGAACCGCAAAGCCCTGAGACTAATTTTCTCTCTTTATCATCGCAATTAATGTCTTGAACAAGACGTCATACCAATTTACCTTCAAATATGATGCAATGGTAGCCATGACAAGAAATTTTTCAAAAGTTATCTTGTCATATGCACCGTCCTTGGCGAGAACTCCCTTTGCCACTATATCCGCTAACAATCTGAACTCAATCTTCAAATCACTTTTGTGGCATGTTGGGGAGGACATCGGGGACTCGGAAATAGAGAAATATTTTCTCCAAAGCTCAATATTTTCCTCTGTAAGAGTGGAGAAGTCTGTGATTCCCGCAGCTGGTAGTTTAAACAATTCAGCGAACATCTTCTGTGTGATATGAAGATTCTTTCCCTGAATGACACAGATAATTTCTCCATTTTCCATATAATCAGTGTCAAAGAATTACTTAAAGTCTTGGAATACTTCTCGCTGCATCCCAAAAAGAAACGAAGGCCAGATGATTCAAGCTTTCTAAACATCGCTTGCATTTGCTTGTTGGGCATGGCGAACACAGAGGCAAAGTTTATAACGATAGTGTTATGAGCAATGGAAGCAGCCATTTTCTTGCGGTGATGAAGACGATGATGAAATCTACACCAAAGATCTTTGATACACAGAGATTCTCATACGATTCAGAATATTAGATTGCTATAATAAAAATAATTATGCAATGGTTGAGTATATCTTGTTCGAAGAGTCACAAATCAGTCAACGTAGAGGACTGGCAGTGGAGGGATTTTAAAATTTGAAAAATTTCGTATGGCGATATAATGATTAATTCAAATTATAAGAAGATAACTGTCACGTCTATTTGGGCAGTCACAAGGTTGAGTAACTTTTTACGTATTGACGTAGAAAAAACGTGCCTGCAAATATAATCGAACCGGTTGATTTAATATGATTAGGAGATAAGCGATTTGAGTCACTCAATAAACATGGGCTTTTCATTTTTCAACCGCAACGGTTGAAAACATGTTTTCTTTAAACCATTAATTATTGACAAAACTGATATTTCCCCATAAATATATGAATTAAATAAACTTATCCTCGGAAGATGAACCAAGAATGGCGTGCAGAAATCTCTTCATATCCTTCTGTCAGTAATAATGATTGTGACTCTTCGTATGGTTTGGGTCTATAAATACGAACAAACTAGTTAGTCACAAACTCACTTGAAGATCAAAATAGGAGCAAATGGATAATGTGAGAGATTCACATTCACCAGACTTGACGGAGGAATACATGCGGTCTATCGTAGTGGCGAGGAAAGCCGCATTGGAGGACAACGTGTTGGGTGCAATAATTGTCTCTGCTTGGTAGAGCGATCGAACCGTGGTGCTTGAGCTGCTATGCGGTTTAAAAGTTTTGAGTTGCACCATTATTACTAGCTATAGTTTTGGTAAAGCGGTAAGCACTCTGTTCTACAATTGATATCAGAGCCAAGGTCACATGTTCGATTCCCATTGATTGCAACGAGTGTAATTATTAGGAGGGAGATTGTTGGGTGCAATAATTATCTCTGCTTGATAGAGCGATCAAACCGTGGTGCTTGAGCTGCTGTGCGGTTTAAATATTTGAGTTGCACCATTACTACTAGCTATAGCTTTTGGTAAAGCGGTAAGCACTCGGTCCTATACAATGTCTTTGAGGAGACACTGTCTACCTAGATGAAAATCCAGGGTCTCCAGTCCTCCTTTGAGAAAGGACTTGTTGCCACTCCGAAACAAGTGGCAACATTGAATAAGTATCAGCGGCGTCTCCGCTTCGCTGATACTGCAGACATCTTCACTTATGAAGGTGTCTATCTGCTGATGCTTCTCAAAGAGCGGAAGATTCTGAGAAGGATTTCCTTCTCAGAAGACTTCATGAGGACCCCCATTGGAGGGTTAACCACTTGGTTGTCCTTCTGGAGGCCAGCAGTAAAAAAAGAAATATCCAATGTAAGGGCTCACATCAATAAATAAAAATTTATTAGGTTTATTACTGTTTTTCTTATACTGCATTGATTTATTCTGCATTTATTTTACGCATAAGCACATAAACATATTAAGATAACTAAGATAAATCGATTAAACCAAGAATATTAATAAAATAAGAAAAATTAGCGTCGGGGAGCGGTTTGATGAATATATCTTGAAACGACCTCGATTTTTTTCTTTCTAATCTTAAACATAATTATAAATTACTAAATAAAATAATTTAACATAATCATAAATCATAATAACTTAACAATTTAAATCTCAAGTGCATAAAATGTAATCCTAAATTATGGACTAACCAAAATTCCAAGTCGACGTTTAAAAAGATCGGCTAACAATAAATTAAACATAAAAATATCTCTAATAAAAATAATTAATATAATCTTTAAACCATTTATCTATCTAGCTAGTGCGGAAACATAAAGACCCTCGGTTGGTGTACTGCTGCACTCGATCCACTCAAGCGTCAGCACCTCCCATAAATCATCTAATCCTGCATCATACAAACCTAGTGAGTCTAAAGACTCGACACGTTCTAAACATAGATAGCAAATAATAAATATACATTCACATGCATTAAAATCATATTTTTATTTAAAATATCTTTTGAACATAAATAAACCATTTAAAATCATTTTAGTATAATTAAATCATAAATTGTAAAATCATTTTAAAATAAACTTAAGCATAAATAAATCCTTTAAAAATTATTTAAAATAAGCTTTAAGCATAAATAATTCATTTTAAAAATAGCTTTAATTCTCATCATAAATCACATATCATAAGAATCATTTTTATCATAAGCTTTCAATCATATATCATTTTGGGTGAAGTTTGATCCTTGAAAGTGACTAGTTTTTATCTTTGGTCGACTGCAGTCTTAGCTCCACATGGTTCATGGGAGTGTGAACTAGGCTCCACCGTGGAAATACGATCGTCGGGGTTCTCTAGGGCCTTTTCCCATACACGGGGTCCCTCTGAGGCCTTGGCCCGTAAACGGGGTCTATCTCGGGCCTTGGCCCGTATATGGGCTCCCTCTGGGCCTTGGCCCTCACGTCATCCCCAGAAAATCATATATCATATATCGAATCTTTTATCACAGTCCATTCACATCCCTCAAAATATTTTTCATTTTCTTTAAAAATCATAAAATAAGACAACTTTCCAAAAATAGTATTTTAAACAGTATAAATTGCACAGCTTTATCATAAATCATAAAAAATACATATTATCATCTAAATCATTATTTTAAATCATATTATATCATTAAACATGCGTTATGATCCTTCGGGACGTTGCCAAGCGTTTACGTATTTTCCTAAGTGTAAAATTACTGTTTTGCCCCTGGACGTAAAAAATCTCGAATTTATATTTTTCTCATTTTTAATGACATGAAATTATTCTAAATAATTATTTAAGATTAAATATATTTTTTTATTATTTTATAAAGCTTAAACTATGCTTTTCAATTAATTATTTAATTAGTGTTTGTGAGACTATTAAATCCCGGATAATTCCAAAACTCACTATTTTGTTCCCAAATTTCAAACCTAATATTTTAAATATTTATTCTACCCTTATGAGCCATGAACTACACCCGTGGACCCACGGTTCCAATTTTTTTCCTTTAAATCTCGAATTTGAACCTTGATCGAACCACCCGAGCCATCTCCTTATTTGTTCGAGCCACCTCGAGCCAAACCCAAGCCAACCCACCTAGGCACCCTCCTGACCAAGCCCAGCCCATAGAACCTAGCCCTAACTTGCTCAAACTCGCCTAGAACCTTAAGATCCCGAAACTGCACACATGGTGATTCACGCTCAAGGACTCCTAGCCAAACCAGGACACTTCCAGCCAAGCCACCACCGAGCCCACCTGATCCTAACCAAACCTAAACCACGTCAAGACCCTACCCAGACTAGCCCAAGCCGTGGAACCCAAGCACGAGCCGCGTGAAATAGAACAGCAGCATGCGCGCACAAGGAACATCCCTCACGTTTGCACGCTCCAGTCGAGCCAATGGCGCACCCAACCGTTCCAGCCCCTGACCCGATCCCTGCCCATCATCCTAGGACCCTGATGGACCACCTAGCCCAGCCCCAAACCTAGCCACAGCCCCTTGTACAGCAACTGATCGCGAGAAGGCTTCGGGAGAGTCCTAGCTTTCGTGGGCTCCTCCCCAGCCTGAACCACGAGTCCTAGCCATGCTAGGACTCTTCCTAGGACCTAGCCACTACCCTTAGGACCCAACACCCAGACCTGGTCGAGCCCCAAGCCCCCATGTATTGAAACCGAATCCATGAACCACAACATGCAACAAAACCCACGGTTCCTTTCTCTGTATTTCTTCCTACGGTTCCAACCTTGCATATTCTTAAAATTATCATGTTTAGTCCATAATTTATCTTATTTTATCATGTTTTGGCAGCGTGTCCATCGGGTTCATAACGATTCTTTTAAAACAAGTGTAAAATCGTAAAAACTTTGAAATTACATATCATACCGTAAAATAATCGAACCCGCGTATTTTTCATGTATAATAAATTAAAACATGCATAATATGATTTGTATAATGTTTTAAAAAATTTAGAAAACGTGGCTTTGCTTTTATAACGCTTGAATTTTCAATCATCGGCGAGGAAGGACGAACGGGCGACGAAGAACACAAGATTTCTTCTCCTTATTTTTTTTTCGAAATTTGTTTGTGTGTGAGTGTGTGTATTTCGGCTGCTGATGTAAGGAATTATGAGGTTTCAAGGACCTAGGTAGCATATTTATAATTTAATTTGCAAGTTAAATAGGTTTTTGTTTTGGGCTTGCAACTTAAGGGTAATTGGACCTAATTAAATTAATTAAATTAGGCCTAATAACACTTAATTAATTAAAACTTAAAAGTTTATAAAATTAGTTTCTATAAAACAATATTTTTGATCTTTTAAAACTCCTTGTTTGCCTAAAACCGGCTTCACGGGAAAAAACGAGCTCGACTCGTTAAGAAATTTGAACTCCTACATTTTCAGAAAAATTAATCATTTTTAATCATATTAGGAATCCTTGCCATTATTTAAATAAAAATACATATTCTTGTCTTGGTCGTCCCCGATCTCCTTTCCCCTGCCTATTATCGAATATTCGGGTAAAATCTTTAATTTCATGAAAACATGTCACATAATAATTTAATCATGCACTCATACATTTAATCATATAATAAATATCATGCAAGCATTTAAAAATAATTAAATAAAACAATTAAGCAATTACTATAATTTTCCATACATGTGGTTTACGTAGGGGTTGGTTTTCGGACGTTACAATCCCCCCCCCTCCCCCGTAAATAGAATTTCGTTCTCGAAATTTTCTTTGACTTGATGATTGAAATGCTTAGGTTCTGTTATCCACCT
This sequence comes from Primulina tabacum, assembly GCF_025594145.1. Taxonomy (NCBI): domain Eukaryota; kingdom Viridiplantae; phylum Streptophyta; class Magnoliopsida; order Lamiales; family Gesneriaceae; genus Primulina; species Primulina tabacum. The sequence continues at coordinate 31,452,948 of NC_134554.1, forward strand.
CAAACTTAATCTCTAACTTAAATCTTATTCTTCGATTCAGTCCTCAGAATCTTGAAAATTGCAATTCTAACCCAGCTAGGTTACCTCGAAATCAGTGTAGTGCCAGCCCTGTCTCATCCTCCGCAGCGTGCATCACATAGACCCTTCCGGTAGTGGGTTGCTTGAACGTTGGGCAATCCTTAGCCTTGTGTCCCAAATCTCCGCATTTGAAGCACTTGTAAATGCCCCACATGCACTTGCCATAGTGTGGAAGATTGCACTCCTTGCACAATGGTTTCTCATCAGCCTTCGGAATGTTCCCTCTAGGTGGTTGTCCTTGTGGTTTTGGTGGTTCTGGTTGTTTTTGTGGTCCCGCATAAGGCTTCTTGTTACTCTGACTAGCTTGCTGAGCACGATTCCTCTTTCACTGCAACTCCCAATCAATTTCCTTGTGTGACTACTCGGCTCTAAAAGCTTTGGCAACGGCAGTAGTGTAGTCAGTAGGATCGCTGAGCATCACATCACGACGGATAGTAGGCTTCAAACCATCTAGGAAGTGTCGTAATTTTTCAGCAGCATCGTTGGCAATCAAAGGCACAAAGTGACAGCCCCTATCAAACTTCTGCACAAATTCAGCAATAGAACAATCCCTGACGGAGACTCATAAACTCCTTCTTAAGCCTAGAACGAACATCAGATGTGAAGTACTTGTCATAGAATACCCTCTTGAACTCCTCCCAAGTCAACATCGCCATATTCACACCTCGCTCCGCTCCCTCCCACCATAAGGAAGCATCGACCTTCAACAGATAAATGGTACAGTGAACTCGATCAGCGTCCACTGTGGGGCCCCGGGTACGACATCTAATATTAATGATTATAAATATAACAAACCCAAATGATTGAGTAAAATACATAATTTGTGGTTCACAAATCCACATAAACATCTTCAAAATAATTTAAAGGTCACAAATGTTTGAAATATAAATTTTAACATATCAAAATAAACTAGTGAGCCAAAGAAATCCAAACATCATCAAATGCTCCTAAGACCCGAGAATCCCACTCTAACTCGTATCTTCTCGCCTGGAGCTGGACTCTGGCATCCCAAGCCTCGCCTCCTACCATCAAGCACATGAAAACAAGAGGTAGCCGACGTGCCGGTGAGTATAAACCCAGTATGATACAATCAATAACATATGAGAATTAAAATTTCACATAGTTCATATAAACTCATAAAGATGCAATATAATGCAATGTATGATCAGAAGCTGTGGGCTATCAATAAATCTCAAGATCAAGTGATTCATCTGGTCATAGGGTACCCAAGGGAAGAGAATCCCCCAGCAACATCCACCGACTCATCCGCTCGATGTGGGGTGCTGTGTTCTACAATCCCGGGACAATGGTGGGTCTATAGAGAGTGTTCAGGCCATAACAGCGACCTCCGCTTACACTATGCCAACTCAACTATAGCCCCATACGTCCAACAAATCAATAAATCAAGGCGACCTCCGCCATATCAAATCTAATCGAAAAGTGGCTCAATATGCAATGCAATGATGCATTTCAATCTCATCAAGTCAATATCATAATAAGCTCACCTCAAAAGATCAATCATCAACAAATCACAAGTAATTCATCAAGCCATCGAATTTTCAATTTAATATAAAAATGATACTTTTATCTCGTATGTTACCGACCGTAACATACCTTTCGAATATTACAAACAAGAGATCAAAATATACGGTTGAGAAGTCTTGAACCCTCGCTGTCTACTCGATTCTCTATCAACCAACTTAAAGTAAATAATCTTGAGCCAACCCAAGTCAATACTTCAACAGAATCTTCAATACATAAATCTAAGAACTCGGATTACTTATCAACACATAGCAATTTTCAATCAAAATTCATAATTAATTCGGTAGAGCTTTAAATCAAGATCTGTAAATTGTATATGCAAGAAAACTCAATGCTTAACAATTCTTCTTCATAAAATTTGTCAAATAAAGTCATTTACTTAGTCGTTCATAATCTGAAACATACAACATAATTTTCGAAATTCTGCATCAGTACAAATCTGGCATAGTTTAGTATTTCGAGCATAACTCCCTCAATACTCAATGGAATCAAGCTCATTTTATAACATTTCGAATACAAGACAATGTTCTATAACTTTCATTGGAAATCAAATCCAGAATCCCAACCAATAAATACCAAAATTCGAATAAACAGAGGGCATGTACACAAACTCGGGATCCTAGACTAGGTTTAGTAAATATAGCATATCTCTTTCATTTCTTCATGGAACTGAGTGATTTTTTAACCAAATCGAAGCTAACTCGATTGTCTACAAGTTTGATGAAGAAATTAACTCCAAAATCAAAACATAATTGTCCCATATACTCGAAATACAGAAGGTATAAAAACCATTCTTGCACAGAAACAAGAAACCATGCTCATATCCATTTTAAATTCAAACCAACACAAATACAACATCTCCAACATCTTAATATCTCAAATATCAACTCAAATATCAATTCTAAACTTCAACCCATTTCCAAACTTGAATAAAAATGGGAAATACTTACATCCTCGTGAAGTCCGTGACGAGAGGATCATAAATCTAACTTCATTTCATAATTTTCTTGAACAAATCTCCCATAGATTGAAGAAGAAATGTAGAAAATGGAAGGAGTGAGGGTTTCGATGGATAAGAAGGAGAAAAGAAATGATGGAGAATGAATGGGGAAGTCAAAGCGAGCTTAAAAAAATCAATTTTCGCATCTGTTAGCGCCACAGCTCCACTTTTCAGCGCCAAATTTTCGCAAAACTAGCGCCTAGGCGCTACTATTCTAGCGCCGCAGTGCTTGAATAGTGCCGATGAATAGTAACTTTTTAAAAAAAAAAAATTTTCAAATTTTTTTTTTAAAAAAAAATTCGGGCATTACATCCGCCACGTCCATGTAGCGAAAAATCACCTCTAAAGATCGAATCCATCCCTTAGCAACGAATGGATCAGTAGTGCCATGAAACTCATCGGGGTGCATCCTTCTAAAACTCTCATAAGCTACCTCTGGTCTAACCCTCGCTCCATCCCCTACATGTTGCTCAAAGAAACGGACCATACCGGCTAGCACGCGGGCACTTGCATCTTGACCAGGTGGAGGCTGTGGAATATTCTCCTCCTATCTAACCTCATCAGTCCTACGCAAAATCCTTCTAGGAGGCATCTCTGTACACGTCGTCCAACCACATAACCAACATGCATTTAATAATTTTTTTCGTGCAACAAGCAACTAACATTTATGTCATGCATTATATAAGAATTTTAGCATATATAAAATATAAAGCAATAAAAACTCACATATTTGAGGCGTGAATTCTCGAGCTTCTCGAAGTGACAACCCTTTGGGGAAAAACTTGGCTCTGATACCAACTTAAAAGACCTCGATTTTTTTTCTAATCTTAAATCATAAATTCTAAATTACTAAATAAAATAATTTAACATAATCATGAATCATAATAATTTAACAATTTAAATCTCAAGTGCATAAAATAAAATCATAAATCATCGACTAACCAAAATTCTTAAATCGACCTTTATAAAGATCGGCTAACAATAAAATTAAACATAAAAATATCTCTAATAAAAATCATTAACATAATCTTTAAATCATTTATCTATCTAGCTAGTACGTGATAAACATAAAAATTGTACATTAATTAAATATTTTATAATATAAATTTATAATTTTTGTTTTATTAAAATTTTAAATATTATTTGTTTTATAATAAAGTGTATAAAAAAAAGTTGTTGTGTAATTATAAGTTTTTACCATATTTACAGGATCGATAAAACAAGAATAACATTGGCGTTGCAAATGGGATTAAGATGATTCTTGGACCTGTACAAAGTTGATGATAATATCTACAATATTGGTGACAAGCATGAGATAAAAATCATCTCACAATTGGGATCAAATTAAGCAACAAATAAAGTTTTCAAAGGAGTAACAGTTTTACCATGCTTTAGCATTTTGACCATATCTCTCAAATTACTTGATCAAATGATGGAAACAAATACCACAATTCAAACAACTCATTTATCTACGTGTTTTGTTTTATGTGGAAAAGAAAATTCAGATGGAAGATTTTCAAAAGTGATGTATGTGTTGACATAATTGCTTGGAGCACCAATGAAGACTTATGTGTAAAAAAATAATATTTTATTTTTGGTTGTCTCCCCAAATTTCTATAAATAGGGGTGCATTGTAATTTATTGAGATATCTCTCATTTTATGAACAAACCTTTGAGTTCATAATATTTTTCTTTTTTTTTTCTTTATTTCTTCATTTAAATATAATTATCATGTTAATTTCATATTCAAAGTTTTACACTTTGATAATGAGTAGCTAACTTCCCAAAGTTGAGATGAAAAGGTGAAACTCTTGGCATGATAATAAGGTTATTAAAAGGTAAGATTCTATGTTTTATATTATTTAATCATTATTTATTGTTTATGTTATATTTACTTATTTAATTATTATTATACCTTACTTATAAGTGGGAGTTTTGAATTATTTTTGCTATATTTACACTAAATTGTTGGAACCATTTAAATGTTAGTTTGTTATTACCAACCATTTAAAGTGGATGCCTTGATTTATTATATATGAATATATCATAATATAAATTTTTTGGTACCATTTAAATGTTTGTTTGGTTTTATCAACCATTTAAAGTGGATGCCTTGATTTATTATATATCAATATATCATAATATTAATTTATTGGTATCATTTAAATGTTAGTTTGGTTTTACCAACTATTTAAAGTGGGAAACTTGATTTAGTGTTTACAAATATATATATAGCACAATAAATACTTGACAATATTTATAAGTTTTGGTATATATACTTATAAAATAATAATACATAACATAATATAAATATGATTATTTAACATATTAGAACCATTTTATTAAGTGGATTTCAATAATATTCATTAATGTTAACTTTATTAAATACCAAGAGTGGATCCGTTAATCTCAACTACTTAAATTAAAATTTGAACAATTCAAAATTATCAATTAAAGATTCAAACAATTAAAAGAAAAAAACAAAAACAAAACAAAAAGACATTGTAGTGGACGTGTAATTACCTTAGCTTACCTGTGGATATGATATTCGAACTCACCGAATTATACTACTTGTGGACAACCAGCTCTTGAGAGTGCAACAATCAAAGTCGCATCAAGTTTTTGGCGTCATTGTCGGGGAAGTATAATTTAATTTCAAGTCTATTTAATTTTGTTTATAATTTGTTTTTCTTTCTTTGAATTTTTATTGCTTTTTTGCGTTTTTATTTTGTATTTGCATGAGCATTGGTCACGTACACTTAGTGGTCGACTCATTTGAAATAACCCTTTATTTTCACAAAACATGGCGGAAGAACCCATCCAAGAAAATGAAGATGAAATTCAATCTCAACATGATCATGATAGAAGAAGAACACTTAGAGATCACATGAATCCTACACATACTAGTGCACCTTCATGTCTAGTTTTTCCACCTGATGCATCTCATTTCAATTTTAAGCTTGGTATTATCCAACTTTTACCCAACTTTCATGGCTTAGATTCTGAAAATCCATACATGCATTTACGAGAGTTTGAAGAAGTGTGCAACTGTAATGCCCGAGATTTGATGTGTTGTTAATCTTAAAGGATTCGTTGATTAATTGATGTGATTATAGACAGAACGGATCAGACCGGGGGAGCTGGAAAGAAGCTGGAATTTTGTGCTAGGAATGAGCCTCGCGCATATGCGCGACCAGACCGGGCGCATGTGCGCGGAATGGGCAGAACACCTCGCGCATATGCGCGACAGGGATCGGCGCACATGCGCGAGGATACCCGAGAGTTGTGAAGAATGGAAAAGGGCCTCGCGCATATGCTCCGAAGGAGGGCGCGCATATGCGCGAACTACCGTGAGGCAGATGCGCCGAGACATTATGTCTCGCGCATATGCGCCGAAGAGGGTCGCGCATATGCGCGAGACGTGTTGCTCTTAGGGTGAGCCATTTTCCCTTGACATGCAATATATATATATATATATATGTTAAGGCTTCAACCTTCAGAATTCAGAAAGAAACAGAGAGAATAGCCGAGGAATGCTTAAGTTTCGTTAAAGTAAAGATTTGTGATTCACATTAAATCCAGCCGTCTGATTTTGAATCCAACTTCAGTACTATGTTCCTATCGTGCAGGCTACAATTGAACATAAGTTTTACTACGTTTTGATATGTCTTGAAATTATGATGTTGTCAGAATCGGATATGATTCATATATAGTGTTTCTGATATGTTAGACATCGTAGAATCGAAGACAGATTGAAAATTAGACTGATTATAGAATTTTTATGAATTTCAGAGTTGATTGGGTTGAGATGTGATATCAGATGTGTATCGTTATTGACCATGAGTTGCAGGAATTGATATGTATCGATTTGTACTGCTGGGTATATTGAGATTGTACAGTTATGTTGTTGAAACAGAATTTGATTCAGTTCTGATTATATCCAATATTGCTTGAGAGAGGTATTGATATTGTATTCCTCGTTATTGTCATTGCCAGATTGAGTATTGATAGGCATTGAATCCGAGACTTCGACAGAGTCAGATTGATATAAAGAAATGTATAAATAAATGTTGATTCGGGATTGCACAACTCGAGTTAGATTTGACTTGAGTTTCCCAAAATCACATACTGAATGATTATTGCATTTGATATTTGCAATGCTTGATATTGATATGCTTACTCTATTGATTTATAGCAAAGCATAAGTTAGAGTTGGGCAGATTCGCCTAGGCTTTGGTAGAACCGCCAAGTCACTGGACTTTTGGATATATATTGATAGACTTAGGAGAAGACCGACTCCTATTGCAGATCTTCAATATAGACAGCCAAAGTCTGGGACTAAGAACGTACCACCATCTAGTTGGGGTAAAGTAGATGGGAGAACGTTGCGTTCTTATTCAGATCGGGATCCCTAGATTAGAGATGAGTCGAGTCTGAGATGATGAGTCTAGAGTTTGATTTACAGTTTTATATCGATTCATGTCTTTCAAATTGGATACATGTTATTGATATGTGTTTCATGCTTTTATATATATGTTTTTATATGACTGCATGTTTACATTGTTTATACTGGGATATATATCTCATCGGAGTTATCCGGCTGTTGTCGTGTTTGTATGTGTGCATGACAACAGGTGGGACAGGTTCAGGGTCGAGGAAATGAGGAGAGATCGTGATTAGAGTGGAGACTACGGACTTTGATTAGAGATAGGGTTTAAACACTTGGTTGTAGTCGTTAAACCTTAGTTTGAATGATTGTATATAGTACAAGACTTGTACTTTAATACTGACATGTATATTAAAATGTATTCCATTACGTTCCGCATTTCATACTGTATAAAAAAAAATTTAGACCCTATTTCTTATAATTGATTAAATTGTCCCAAATGATGATTACGAGCATGATTAGCGTCCGGGTCACCACAACAGGTGGTATCAGAGCGATAGATCCTTGAGACTGAGATAGGAGCTAGTGAGCAGGGTAGATTGAGTTTTGTTTCCTTGCTTTTGATTGCTAGCATGATTTACTCTTTTGAAATACATGTTTACCTGGTTATCTGATTTGATTTGGTAACGTGTTTTATTGAGAATGAATCAGAACCGATTCTTGATCAGCAGTAAGATGATCAGAGGAGGACTGAAACAGGTTTGTTTTATTTGGTTACTAACCTTTTTGGTAATCAGATATGCCTCCCCGAAGAATACCAGAACAGGGTAGTACTTCGAATCCTCCAATGGATGTTACAGCGATACCGATGGAAACACTGTTAAAGAGGTTTCAGTCATTTACCGCCAACTCTGAAAGGAACAGAGACATCTGTGGGCTGTGAGAGCTGGTTAGATGACATAGAAATGTTGTTTGATTCCTTGGATTACACCGATGAACGGAGAGTGAAACTGATAGGGCACCAGTTGCATGATGTTGCAAAGAACTGGTGGATTACAACCAAGCGGTCCTTGGAGCATCGAGGTACAGTTATTACCTGAAATGTATTTAGAACTGAGTTTTATCAGAGATTCTTTCCAGTGTCGTACAGGAAGGATAAGGGAGCGGAATTTGCAAACTTGAGGCAGGGTCAATTGAATATTGAGGAATATGTGACTAAGTTCTCTACTTTGTTGCGATTTGCTCCACATGTGGCCGAGAATGAAGAAGCTATTGCTGATCAGTTCATCAATGGGTTGAATCCCGATATCTTTACATTGGTGAACACAGGGCGACCGAATAATTTCACTGATGCCCTGAACCGAGCCAAAGGAGCAGAAGCTGGTCTGATGAGACAGAAAGGGAGCTTCGTATGTTCCTCCGGCACCGAGGCCACAGCAACCTCCTTCCAGATTTGAGGGTGGTAGCAGCAGTAGTGGAAAGAAAGATTTCGTGAAAGCCCGAGGAAAGCAGTTCAAGAAATCAGGGAGCAGTTCATCTATCTCTGGTGGTTCTCGACAGATCCAGAGCTATACTGGAGTGTACTGCAGAACATGCGGAGGGAGACATCCGACCGAGCAATGCCAGGGAGTGACTGGTAGTTGCAACATCTGCAAACAACAGGGACACTTTGCTAAGGTGTGTCCACAGAGAGGTTCCCAAAGATCCCAGGGAGCAAAATCATCTGGATCAGCGGCATAGACTGATAGACGACCTGCTGCTGTTCATTCGTTTCAGCCAGCCCCAGCTCAGTCACAGCAGAGGCCTGGAGGTAGCCAGACAGTGAGCCAGCCTCCTAGACAGCAGGCCAGAGTATTCGCTTTGACAGAAGAGTAGGCTCAAGAGGCACCAGATGATGTTGTTGCAGGTAACTGTTTTATTTCTAGTTACCCTGCTTATGTATTGATTGATACTGGTGCTTTTCATACATTTATTTCTGAGAAATTTGCATTGAGTCATGCTGTGCCTATTGAGTCATTATCATCTGTAGTGTCTGTCTCTTCTCCGTTGGGGACAGGTTTAATATCAGTGAATTCTGTAAAACATTGCATACTACAGCATGATGGGTATGAGATTGAGTTAGATTGCATCATACTTGGGTTGTCTGATTTTGACTGTATTATCGGGATTGATATGCTGACCAAGTACAGAGCGACTGTTGATTGTTTCCACAAGATAGTGAGATTCAGACCAGATATAGGCTGATGAGTGGAAATTCTACGATAAGGGTTCTAGATCGAGAATCCTTTGATATCCGTATTGTCTATGACTCGATTGTTACAGAAAGGAGCAGAGGGATTCCTTGTCTATTCAGTTGACTTACTGAAATCGAGTCCATCATTGGCAGACCTGCCAGTGGTGTGTGAGTTTGCTGATGTCTTCCCAGATTAGATTTCGGGTCTACCTTCCGATTCGAGAGATCGACTTCAACATTGAATTGATGCCAGGTACAGTTCCGATATCAAGGGCTCCGTATAGAATGGCACCGATTGACTTGAAAGAGTTGAAAGAACAGTTGGAGGATCTACTAGCCAAGGGGTATATCAGACCGAGTGTGTCTCCTTGGGTTGCTCCAGTACTGTTTGTGAGGAAGAAAGACGGTTCTATGAGACTATGCATTGATTACCGGCAACTGAATAAGGCTACGGTAAAGAACAAATACCCTTTGCCTCGTATTGATGATTTATTTGATCAGTTGCAGGGTTCTTCTGTTTATTCCAAGATCGATCTGAGATCTGGATATCATCAACTGAGGGTTAGGGATTCTGATATCTCGAAGACAACATTCAGAACCAGGTATGGACATTATGAGTTTATTGTCATGTCGTTTGGACTGACGAATGCTCCACCTGTATTTATGGGTCTGATGAACCGGGTGTTTCAGAAATATCTCGATGATTTTGTGATTATTTTCATTGATGATATTTTGATTTATTCAAAGAATATGATTGAGCATGCTGAGCATCTGAGAACTGTGTTGAGAATTCTGAGGGCTGAGAAATTATATGCTAAACTGTCGAAATGCGAGTTTTGGTTGAGACAGGCTGTATTTCTGGGGCATATTATATCCGGAGACGGTATATCTGTTGATCCCAGTAAAGTTGAGGCAGTGATTTCTTGGCCGAGACCGACATCAGTGCCCGAGATTCGCAGTTTTATGGGTCTGGCAGGATATTATCATCAATTTATTAAAGATTTCTCGAGTATTGCCAAGCCTATTACTCAGTTGACTCAGAAGAATGCTTCATTTGTTTGGTATGAAGAATGTGAGACCAGTTTTCTTGAATTGAAGAAAAGATTGACCAGTGCTCCGATCTTGACGATCCCCTCAGGTACTGGTGATTTTGTGGTTTATTGTGATGCATCTCATCGAGGATTGCGTTGTATTCTGATGCAGAGAGGGCATGTTATTGCTTATGCCTCGAAACAGCTGAAACCACATGAGACTCGTTACCCAATTCATGATCTTGAATTGGCAGCCATTGTCTTTGCTTTAAAGATATGGCGACATTATCTGTATGGTGAGAAATTTGAAATTTATTCTGATCATAAAAGCTTGAAATATCTATTTTCACAGTCATAATTGAATATGAGACAAAGAAGATGGATTGATCTGCTTAAAGACTTTGATTGTGAAATAACATACTATCCGGGGAAATCCAATGCAGTAGCAGATGCACTGAGTCGAAAGGTATGTTCTTTATCCTTATCGACGATTGGTGTTTCGAATTTGATAGAAGATTGCTGTTTGTCTGGATTGGTATTTGAAATAGATTATAGACCGCTGAGATTATATGCTGTTCAAGTTAAACCCGAGCTAATTTTGAAAATTAAAGCGGCTCAAAAAGGTGATCAGAATATTCAGAATTCAATATCGATGGTCAGAGAAGGGCATCGATCAGAGTATCAGGTACGGGATAATGTACTGTATGTGAATGATCATCTAGTTGTGCCGAATGTTTCAGAGTAGAAACGAAAGATTTTGTCAGAAGCACACAGCAGTCGATTCAGTATTCATCCTGGTGGCAGAAAGATGTATAATGATTTGAAAAGACAGTTTTGGTGGAAACAGATGAAAGCTGATATTGCTGAGTTTGTATCAAAATGTCTGAATTGCCAGCAGGTGAAAGCCAAGAGAAAGAAACCAAGAGGACTATTACAGAGTTTAGCTATTCCTGATTGGAAATGGGATCACATTTCCATGGATTTCGTGACGAAGCTACCAAGATCCTCCCGAGGTTGTGATGCGATTTGGGTCGTGATTGACATATTGACCAAATCCGCATGCTTTATTCCGTACAAGATGACGTACCGACATGACCAGATGGCAGAGATTTATATCAGAGAGGTGGTCAGATTGCACGGAGTTCCGAAGTCAATTGTTTCAGACCGCGATCCTCGGTTTACTTCGCACTTCTGGCAGAGTTTGCAGCAGGCTCTAGGTACGAAGTTACATCTGAGTACCGCATATCATCCACAGACCGACGGACAGTCAGAGCGGACTATCCAGACATTGGAAGATATGCTTAGAGCTGTAGTACTTGATTTTAGCACTAATTGGCAAGATGCCTTGCCACTTTGTGAGTTCTCGTACAACAACAGCTATCAGACAAGTATTGAGATGGCTCCTTTCGAAGCGTTGTACGGTAAGAAATGCAGATCCCCTCTGTATTGGGACGATATCTCTGAGGTCCCTGAGATTGGACCTGATATGATCAGAGATATGACTGAGAAAGTGAAGATGATACAGAAAAGAATGAAGGTAGATCAGGATAGACAAACCAAATATGCCAATGTGCGGCGTAGACCATTGGTATTTGAGGCTGGAGACCGAATATTTTTGAAGATTTCACCTTTCAGAGGAATTGTCAGATTTGGCAAGAAAGGGAAACTGTCTCCACGATACATTGGGCCATATGAGATTCTCAAGAAGATAGGAGATCGTGCCTATCGACTCGCATTGCCACCTTCTTTATCTGGGATACATGATGTCTTTCATGTATCATTATTGCGGAAGTACATGCCAGATGCTTCACATGTTATTCAGCCAGACGAGGCCGAATTGGACGAGACACTGAGTTATTTCGAGAAGCCGATTCAGATTCTCGATCGGAAGGAAAAGCAACTCAGAACAAAGACTATTTCGCTTGTGAAAGTTCAGTGGAGTCGTCATGGCCTCGTAGAAGCTACTTGGGAAACAGAGTCAGACATGAGACAGAGATTTCCCGAATTATTTCACTGATGTGAGTACTTTTAATTCAGCTTCTGTTATACATTTCTTTCTATTATGATTTTGATTGCCTGTGATTTCGGGGACGAAATCAGATCTTAGGGGGGGAGAAATGTAATGCCCGAGATTTGATGTGTTGTTAATCTGAAAAGATTCGTTGATTAATTGATGTGATTATAGAAAGAACAGATCAGACCGGGGGAGCCAGAAAGAAGCTGGAATTTTGTGCGAGGAATGAGCCTCGCGCATATGCGCGACCAGACCGGGCGCATGTGCGCGGAATGGGAAGAACACCTTGCACATATGCACGATAGGGATCGGCGCACATGCGCGAGGGTACCCGAGAATTGTGAAGAATGGAAAAGGGCCTCGCGCATATGCGCCGAATGAGGGCGCGCATATGCGCGAGCTACCGTGAGGCAGACGCGCCGAGACATTATGTCTCGCGCATATGCGCGAGACGTGTTGCTCTTAGGGTGAGCCATTTGCCCTTGACATTCAATATATATATATATATATATATATATATATATGTTAAGACTTCAACCTTCAGAATTCAGAAAGAAACAGAGAGAATAGCCGAGGAATGCTTAAGTTTCGTTAAAGTAAAGATTTGTGATTCACATTAAATTCAGCCGTCTGATTTTGAATCCGACTTCAGTACTGTGTTCCTATCAACGCAGGCTACAATTGGACGTAAGTTTTACTACATTTTGATATGTCTTGAAATTATGATGTTGTCAGAATCGGATATGATTCATATATAGTGTTTCTGATATGTTAGACATCGTAGAATCGAAGACAGATTGAAAAACAGACTGATTATAGAATTGTTATGAATTTCAGAGTTGATTGGGTTGAGATGTGATATCATATGTGTATCGTTATTGACCATGAGTTGGAGGAATTGATATGTATCGATTTGTACTGCTGGGTATATTGAGATTGTACAGTTATGCTGTTGAAACAGAATTTGATTCAGTTCTGATTATATCCAATATTGCTTGAGAGAGGTATTGATATTGTATTCCTCGTTATTGTCATTGCCAGATTGAGTATTGACAGGCATTGAATCCGAGACTTTGACAGAGTCAGATTGATATAAAGAAAGGTATAAATAAATGTTGATTCGGGATTGCACAACTCGAGTTAGATTTGACTTGAGTTTCCCAAAATCACATACTGAATGATTATTGCATTTGATATTTGCAATGCTTGATATTGATATGCTTACTCTATTGATTTATAGCAAATCATAAGTTAGAGTTGGGCAGATCCGCCTAGTCTTTTGTAGAACCGCCAAGTCACTGGACTTTTGGATATATATTGATAGACTGAGGAGAAGACCGACTCCTATTGCAGATCTTCAATATAGACAGCCAAAGTTTGGGACTAAGAACGTACCACCATCTAGCTGATGTAAAGTAGATGGGAGAACGTTGCGTTCTTATTCAGATCGGGATCCCTAGATTAGAGATGAGTCGAGTCTGAGATGATGAGTCTAGAGTTTGATTTACAATTTTATATCGATTCATGTCTTTCAAATTGGATACATGTTATTGATATGTGTTTCATGCTTTTATATATATGTTTTTATATGACTGTATGTTTACATTGTTTATACTGGGATATATATCTCACCGGAGTTATCCGGCTGCTGTCGTGTTTGTATGTGTGCATGACAACAGATGGGACAGGTTCAGGGTCGAGGAGATGAGGAGAGATCGTGATTAGAGTGGAGACTACGGACTTTGATTAGGAGATAGGGTTTAAACACTTGGTTGTAGTCATTAAACCTTATTTTGAATGATTGTATATAGTACAAGACTTGTACTTTAATACTGACATGTATATTAGAATTTATTCCATTACGTTCCGCATTTCATACTGTATAAAAAAAAATTTTAGACCCTGTTTCTTATAATTGATTAAATTGTCCCAAATGATGATTAAGAGCATGATTAGCGTCCAGTCCCCACAGCAACACATATAATGATCTAAATTGTAGCATTGACACCATTCGACTTAAGCTTTTTCCTTTTTCTTTAAAACATAAAGCTAAAACTTGGCTACAAAATCTTATATCGGGATCTATTCGATCTTGGGATGAATTGCAACAACAATTTTTGAAAAAGTGTTTTCCATCTCATAGTACAAATTCTTTCAAAAGACAAATAATCACTTTCACTCAAAAACAAGGAGAAACGTTTTATCAGTGTTGGGATAGATACAAAGAATTGCTTAATCTTTGTCCACATCATGGTTTTGAAATTTGGACAGTTGTTTCTCAATTTTATGAAGGCTTAACACCTAAAGATAGGCAAATGGTTGAATTTATGTGTAATGGAACATTTGAAGATATAGATCCAAACGAGGCAATTGAATATCTCGATTCATTAGTTGAAAATGCTCAAAATTGGGACACTACATGTACAATCGAACCATCAAACAAGATTCAATATCCCACATCTGGTGGAGGTATGTACACCCTCAAAGATGAACATGATCTCAAGCTAGATTTATCTCTTTGGCAAGAACAGTTGAGGCACTTGAATTGAAAAAGAATGGTCAATTAAAATGTGTTCAAGAAATTGTGTGTCACATCTGTGATACAAGTGATTATTCTACGAAAGATTGTCCCACTTTGCCCTCTTTTAAAGAATGTCTCCATGAACAAGCCAATGTTTTGAACAATTTCAAAAGGCCAAATTTTGAACCATTTTCTCAAAGTTACAATCCAGGTTGGCGAAATCATCCAAATTTTAGTTGGAGGAATGATAATGTTGCACAATTTTCATAACCACATTTCCAAAATCAACAAAATTTTCAAAATTATGCACCTTATGTTCCTTCACCTAAAAGAAATTTGGAAGATACATTGAATTCTTTCATTGCAAAGTAAAAGTCCATCAATACTCAAACTGCTCAAACCATGACAGATTTGAAAGATACTCTTGCTAAATTTGCATATGCACTTAATGTTCATGAAAAAGGTAAATTTCCTTCACAACCACAGCCTAATCCCAAGGATCATCATTCACAAACTGGAACTCAACCGATGGATCAGGTAAAATCTATTATTACCCTTCGCAGTGGTAAAGTTTTGGAAAAATCCATTTTTGAACCTTGTGAAGATGATGATAAATCAACTCCAAAGGGTAAGGATGTGGAACCCATAACTTGCAAAGAGGAGGATCAACAGACGGTGTCACCACCATTCCCTCATGCATTAAAAATACAAAAAAATCAAATTTGAATTATGATATATATGATATTTTTAAACAAGTAAAAGTTAATATTTCTTTATTAGATGCAATATAGTAGGTACCATCATATGCTAAATTTTGAACGACTTGTGCACTGTGAAAAGAAAATTGAATGTGAAAAAGAAAACACTTTTAACCGAACAAGTAAGTGAAATCATTCAAAATAATAATACTTTGAAATACAAAGACCCTGGTTGTCCTACTATTTCATGTATTATTGGAGAACGAAAGATAAAAAGCCTTGCTTGATCTTGGAGCTAGTGTGAATTTACTTCCATATTCAGTTTATCAAGAACTCAATCTAGGCGAGTTAAAACCTACTCCGGTAACACTTTTACTTGCCGATAGATCTGTTAAAATGCCCAGAGATATGGTAGAAGATGTGTTGGTCCAAGTTGATAGCTTTGTATATCCTGTAGATTTCATAGTTTTAGATACACAACCTATTGAAGCTTGTAATGCAATTCCCGTAATTTTGGGTCGTCTATTTTTAGCAACTTCTAATGCTCTAATAAATTGTAGGAATTGAATAATGAAGTTGTCATTTGGTAACATGACCTTGGAGCTTAATGTTTTTAATCTTTGTAAGCAACCACATGACAAAGGAGATGAAAGTGAAGATGAAAATCTTATTGAAACTCTTGTGGAAGAAAATATTCAAGAAGGAAGTACTCTTGACCAATTAAATATTTGTTCAATTTATACTGTTAAAGAAAATATTGAAATTGATTTTGATGATTTTTTCAGGTATCACTCGTTACTAGGATCGGAGAAAGAATTTGAGGAAAAATATGAGAACAAAGATGAACCGCTCATATTGGAGTTGAAACTCTTGCCAGAAGAATTGAAGTATGCATTTCTTGGAGATGATGAAATATATCCAGTGGTAATTTCTTCCAAACTAGCAAGTGATCAAGAAGGTAAATTATTTTATATGCTTAAAAGACATAAAAATACAATTGGTTGGACACTAAAAGATCTCAAGGACATTAATCCACTAATTTTCACTCACAAAATTCACTTAGAAGAAAATGCTAAAATATCTCAGCAACCACAAAGAAGATTAAATTCACATATGAAAGATGTTGTGAAAATTGAAGTTCTCAAACTACTTGATGTTGGAATTATCTACCCTATTTCTGATAGTAAGTGGGTAAGCCCAACGCAAGTAGTTCCAAAAAAATCTGGCATCATAGTGGTAAAAAATGAAAAGGTGAACTATTAACAAGTCGAGTCCCATCTAGTTGACGGATGCGTATTGATTATAGAAAATTAAATGACGCCATTAGAAAAGATCATTTTCCATTACCATTTTTGGATCAAATTTTAGAAAGAGTAGCAGGTCATCCCTACTACTGTTTTCTTGACGGATATTCAGGCTATTATCAAATTCTCATTGCACTCGAAGATCAAGATAAAACTACATTCACATGTTCTTTTGGAACATTTTCATTCAGAAAGATGCCATTTGGATTATGCAATGCCCCAGCAACATTTCAAAGATGTATGCTAAGCATTTTTAGGCGACATGGTTGAAAATTGTTTGGAGATTTTCATGGATGATTTAACTGCCTTTGGGAATACATTTGATAATTGTCTTGAAAATTTGGAAAAAATTTTAAAAAGATGCGAGAAAAAAGGTATTATTTTAAATTAGAAAAAATATCATTACATGATTACTTCTGGGATTGTTTTGGGACATGTCGTGTCATCTCATGGAATTGAAGTTGATAAAGCAAAAGTTGATGTCATTGCCAATTTACCCCATCCAAAAACCATTAAAGAAATTCGCTCATTTTGGGACATGCTGGATTTTATAGGAGGTTTATAAAGAACTTTAGTCTAATCTCTAAACCCATTTGTAACCTCGTAACAAAAGGCATTGCATTTGAGTGGACTCAAGAATGTCAAAATGCTTTTGATAAAATCATTCGACATTTAACATCAGCTCTTATCATGCAACTTCCTGATTGGTCTTTACCATTTGAAATCATGTGCGACGCGAGTGATTATGCAGTCGGTGCAGTACTGGGTCAAAGAAGAAACGGTAAGCCTTACGTGATATGCCTAGTCCTTGGGCTGATGTGCCTGATATTTGGCGGAGATGCCAATTGGTGGAGAGGCCAAGTCTTTGGCAGAGGTGCCAAGACACCGGACGTTTGGTCATATCGATGTTGCCTAGGAGTGGAGCAACTTCTATTGTCGAGATTCGATATGGACAGGACCAAAGTCCGTAAATAAGAACGTACCGCCACCACGATCGGGAGAGTAGATGGGAGATTGTTAGGTTCTTATTCAGATCGGTATCCCTAGATTAGGAACGAGTCGAGTCAGAGAGTATGAGTCAGAGTTTAATTTACAGTTTTATATTGATTCATGTCTTTTCAGATTTTATACATGGCATTGATATTTGTTCATGCTTTTATATCTGTTATATGATTGCATGTATACATGATTCATACTGGTAATGTATTTCTCACCGAAGTTATCCGGCTGTTGTTGTGTTTGTATGTGTGCATGACAACAGGTGGGACAGGATCAGGGTCAAGACGAGGATGAGAGATTACAGTTAGCGTGGAGATTCGGACCCAGAAGTAGAATAGGTTTCAGCACTGGATATATAGTAGTTGAACCCTAGTTTGACATGAATGTATTTAGTACAAGACATGTACTTTTACTTTTGATATGTATATCAGATTGATTACATTATATTTGCACACTGGTATTTAAAAAAAATTAGACCCTGTTTATCTTAATTGATTCAATTATTCCCAAAGATGATTAAGAAATGAATTAGCGTCCGGGTCCCCACAGTAGGTGGTATTAGAGCAGTAGGTTCCTTAGACTGAGATAGGAGCTACTGAGCGGGGTAGAATGAGTTTTCTTTCCTTGCTATTGATTGCTAACATGTTTTACTGCTTTGAAATGCATGTTTATCTGATTATCTGATTTGAGTGGAAATATGTATTATTTGAGAATGAATCAGAATCGATTCTTGAACAGCAGTAAAATGATCAGAGAAGGACTGAAACAGTTTTGTTGTATTTGGTTACTAATCCTTTTGGTAATCAGATATACCTCCTCGAAGAATCCCAGAACAGGGAAGTACCTCGAATAATCCGATGGATGATACCATAACACCGAGGGAAACACTACCGAAGAGCTCTCAGTTGTTTGAACTGTCGACTTTGAAGGGCACTGAGACATCTGGTGATTTTGAGAGTGGTGATAGTAGCACTGGGAAGAAGAAAGATCATTTGAAAGCCAGAAGAAGACAGTTTAAGAAGTATGGTAGTGGTTCCTCCAGCTCAAGTGGTTCACGACAGAGCCAGAATTATACCGGAGTCTATTGTAGCACATATGGAGGGAGACATCCGACCGAGCAATGCTACGGAGTATATGGTAGTTGCCACATCTGCAAACAGCCGGGACATTTTGCAAGAATATGTCCATAGAGAGGTTCCCTAAAATCTCATGGAGCAGAATCATCTGGATTAATGGTACAGATTGGTAGAGGATCATCAGTTGTTCACTCTTTCCAGCCACCATCGACTACTCCTCAGTCACAGCAGAGGCCAAGAGGAATCCAGACTGTTAGCCAGCCTCCGAGACAGCAGGCCGGACTATCTGCTTTGACTAAAGAACAGGCTCAGGAAGCACCAGATGACTTTATTGCAGGTAACTGTTATTGTGCGATTATCCTGCTTATGTATTGTTTGATACGGGTGCATCCCATACATTTCTTTCTGAGCGATTTGCATTGATTCATGCATTGCCTATTGAGTTTTTATTTGCTGTAGTATCTGTCTCTTCTCCTTTGGGAAAAGATTTGATATCAGTGAATGCTGTGAAACATTGTATGCTACAGTATGACGGGCATGAGATTGAGTGAGACTGTATCGTACTTGGGTTATCTGATTGTGATTGTATTTCGGTAGTGATATGATGACCAAGTACAGAGCGACCATTGATTGTGTCCATAAGATTGTGAGATTCAGACCTGAGATGGCTGAAGAATGAAGATTTTACGGTAAGGATTCTAGATCGAGAATTTCTTTGATAATCGTATTATCGATGAGTCGATTATTACGAAAGGAGCGGAGGGATTCCTTGTCTATTCAGTTGATTTACTGAAATCGAGCCCATCATTGGCTGATTTTCCAGTGGTCTGTGAGGTTGCTGATGTCTTCCCAGATGAGATTCCGGGTTTGCCTTTGATTCGAGAGATAGACTTCAGCATTGAATTGGTACCAGGTACAGTTCCGATTTCTAGAGCTCCGTACAGGATGGCACCAATTGAATTGAAAAATTTGAAAGAGCAGTTAGAAGATCTACTGGCCAAGAGATACATCAGATCGAGTGTTTCTCCTTGAGGTGCTCCAGTATTGTTTGTCAAAGAGAAGAACGGTTCAATAAGATTTTGTATTGACTACGGGCAACTGAACAAGGCTACGGTAAAGAATAAATACTCTTTGCCTCGTATTGATGATTTATTTGATCAGTTGTAGGGTTCTTCTGTTTATTCCAAGATCGATCTGAGATCTGGATATCATCAGTTGAGAGTCAGAGATTCTGATATCTCGAAGACAGCTTTCTGAACCAGGTATGGACATTATGAGTTTATTGTCATGCCGTTTGGTTTAACGAACGTTCCAGCTGTAT
The DNA here is from genome assembly GCF_025594145.1 of Primulina tabacum. Taxonomy (NCBI): domain Eukaryota; kingdom Viridiplantae; phylum Streptophyta; class Magnoliopsida; order Lamiales; family Gesneriaceae; genus Primulina; species Primulina tabacum. The sequence continues at coordinate 31,473,152 of NC_134554.1, forward strand.
TTATGAGTTTGATGAACAGTGTATTTCAGAGATATCTTGATGATTTCGTGATTCTATTTATTGATGATATTCTGATATATTCGAATAATATGAATTGATCCTGCCGAACATCTGATAATTGTGTTGAGAATTCTGAGAGCTGAGAAATTATATGCCAAACTGTCGAAATGTGAATTCTGGTTGAGACAGATTGTATTTCTGGGGCATATTATATCCGGAGACGGTATTTTTGTTGATCCCAGTAAGGGTGGGGCCGTGATCAGTTGGCCGAGACCGACATCTATATCAGAGATACGCAGTTTTATGGGTTTAGCAGAATATTATCATCGATTTATTACAGATTTCTTGAGTATTGCTAAGCCTATTACGCAACTGAATTAGAAAAAATGCTCCATTGGTTTGGTCAGAAGACTGTGACTCCAGTTTTCTTGAGTGGAAGAAGAGACTGATTCAGTGCTCCGATATCGACTATCTTGGAAAGTACTGGTAATTCTGTTGTTTATTGCAATGCTTCTCATAGAGGGTTGGGTTGTGTTTTGATGCAGCGAGAATATGTTATTGCATATACCTCAAGACAACTGAAGCCACATGAGTCTCGCTACCCAATTCATGATCTTGAATTGGCAAGATATGGCGATACTATCTATACGGTGAGAAGTTTGAAATCTATTCTGATCACAAGAGTCTAAAATATCTATTTTCACCATCAGAATTGAATATGAGACAGCGAAGATAGCTTGACTTATTGAAAAATTTTGATTATGAAATCAAATACAATCCGGGGAAATCTAATACAGCAACGGATGCACTGAGTCGAAGGTATGTTATTTATCTTTATCGACGCTTGGTCTTTCAAATATGATAGAAGATTGCTGTCTTTCTGGATTGATATTTGAGACAGATTGTCAACCGTGGAGACTATTTACTATTCGAGTCGAATTAGAGCTGATTTTGAGAATTAAAGCGGCTCAGAAAGTTGATCACAACGTTCAGAACTCGATATCGATGGTCAGAGTAGGGCATTGACCCGAGTATCAGGTTTGTGACAGTGTGTTTTATGTGAATAATCGTCTTGTTGTGCCAGATGTTTCAGAATTGAACCGGCAGATATTGTCAAAAGCACATAGCAGTCGATTTTGTATTCGTCCTGGTAGCAGGAAAATGTATAATGATTTGAAAAGACAGTTTTGGTGGAAACTGATGAAAGCTGATATTGCTGAATTTGTATCAAAATGTCTGAATTACCAGCAGATGAAAGCCGAAAGAAATAAATCAGGAGGTTTGTTACAGAGCTTGTCTATTCCTGAATGGAAATGGGATCACATTTCCATAGATGTTGTAACAAAACTACCGAGATCCTCCTGAGATTGTAATGCGATTTGAGTTATTATTGACAGATTGACCAAATCGGTATGTTTTATTCCGTACATGATGACATACAGACATGACCAGATGGCAGAAATTTATGTCAGAAAGATGTTCAGATTGTATAAAGTGCCGAAGTCAATTGTTTCAGACCGTGATCCTCAGGTTTACTTTGCACTTTTAGCAGAGTTTACAGCAAGCTCTAGGTACGAAGTTACATCTGAGTACCGCATATCATCCTCAGATCGATGGACAGTCGGAGCGGACTATCCAGATATTGGAGGATATGCGTAAAACTGTAGTGCTTGATTTTAGCACTAGTTGGCAAGAATCTTTGCCACTTTGTAAGTTTTCGTACAACAGCATCTATCAGACGAGTATAGAGATGGCACTGTTTGAAGCGTTGCACGGCAAGAAGTGCAGATCCCCTCTGTATTGGGATGACGTATCCGAGGTACCTGAGATTGTACCTGATATGATACGAGAGATATGATAGAGAGAGTGAAGCTAATCCGTCAGGAAATGAGAACAGCTCAGAACGAAGACTATTCTGCTTGTGAAAGTACAGTGGAGTCGACATGGCATTGAAGAAGCTACCTGGGAAACTTGAATCAGATAAGAGACAGAGGTTTCCAGAGTTATTTCATTGATGTGAGTCTTCTTATCTATCTTCTATTCTTCATTCCTTATTGTATCTGATTTGTTATCTGAGTTGATTGCCTGTGATTTCGGGGACGAAATCGGATCTTAGGGGGGGAGAAATGTAATGCCCGAGAATTTTGTTATTATAATCGGAAATGATTTGTTGATAATTGATGTGATTTTAGACGGAACGGATCGGACCGGAAAAGCCGAAAAGAAGATTGAAATTATGTGCGAGGATGAGCCCTCGCGCATATGCGCGACCCCGCCGGGCGCATATGCGCGAGGTAGGCAGAGAACCTCGCGCATATGCGCGACATGGACCGGCGCATATGCGCAAGGATGGTAGAGAGTTGTGAAGAACCTCGCGCATATGCGCCGGGCGAGGGCGCGCATATGCGCGAGCAACCGTGATGTTACGCGCCGAGGTAGGTCGCGCATATGCACGAGACGTGCAGTGCAAAGAATCATGCCACGTTTTCTGGCCATGCAATTTATATGTAAAAGAATTCATTTCTTTCATTCCAACAGCAATGAAACCGAGAGAAGCTCCGGGGGAAAGTTGTGCAGGATCCGCTCGTCAAAATTTCAATCCGACTTCAGTACTGTATTCCTATCGACGAGAGCTTCAACAGGACGTAAGTTTTACTACGTTTTGTTATGATTTGAAAATATGATATTGAAGGAATCGGATATGATTCATATATGGTGTTCTCGACATAGTAGACATCGTATAATCGAAACCGGATTAAAAAACAGATACCGTATGGAATTGTTATGATTTTCAGAATTGATTTGATTGAGATTTGATATCAGATTTGTATTGTTATCGATTATGAGTTGTGGGAATTGATATTGGTTGATTTGTATCACTGGGTATACTGAGATTATGCATTTATGCCGTTGAAACAGAATTTGATTGAGTTCTGATTATATTCAGTATTGAGTTGAGTGGTATACTGATATTGTACTCCTCGATATTATTATTACCAGATTGAGTATGGACAGATTTGAATTCGAGACTTTCGACTTCGTCAGACCGAGAAGAGAAAGGTATAAATTAATGTTGATCCGGGATTGCACAACTCGAGTTTGATTTAATTGAGTTTCCCAAAATCACATACTGAATTGTCATTGCCTCGATATGTTGTAATGTTTGAGATTGATATGCTTATTCTATTGATTTATAGTTAAGCATATGTTATGTGAGGAGTCAGGGGCGGATATGCCTAGTCCTTGGGCTGATGTGCCTGATATTTGGCGGAGATGCCAATTGGCGGAGAGGCCAAGTCTTTGGCAGATGTGCCATGACACCAGAATTTTGGTCATATCGATGTTGCCTAGGAGTAGAGCAACTTCTATTGTCGAGATTCGATATGGACAGGACCAAAGTCCGTAAATAAGAACGTACCGCCACCACGATCAGGAGAGTAGGTGGGAGATTGTTACGTTCTTATTCAGATCGGGATCCCTAGATTAGGAACGAGTCGAGTCAGAGAGTATGAGTCAGAGTTTGATTTACAGTTTTATATTGATTCATGTCTTTTAGATTTGATACATGGCATTGATATTTGTTCATACTTTTATATCTGTTATATGATTGCATGTATACATGATTTATACTGGGAATGTATTTCTCATCGGAGTTATCCGGCTGTTGTTGTGTTTGTATGTGTGCATGACAACAGGTGGGACATGATCAGGGTCAAGACGAGGATGAGAGATTACAGTTAGCGTGGAGATTCGGACCCAGAAGTAGAATAGGTTTCAGCACTGGATATATAGTAGTTGAACCCTAGTTTGACAGGACTGTATTTAGTACAAGACATGTGCTTTTACTTTTGATATGTATATCAGATTGATTACATTACGTTTCCGCACTGGTATTTAAAAAAAAATTTAGACCCTGTTTTTCTTAATTGATTTAATTATTCCCAAAGATGATTAAGAAATGAATTAGCGTCGGGTCCCCACAGTATATGAGTCTTCAATATAGATAAAGTTTCATTAGACAACACTGAATAATATAATGCTAGATTCGTTACTAAGAAATTCAATCAATGGAAGAGAATTAACTACATGGAAATATTTTTTTATGTATTTGAGAAAATTTCCTTCATATGTTCATGACATTAATAGCTCATTCGAATTATATTTTTAATTAGATAGATGTGAAAACAATGTTTTACAATAGTAATCTAAAGTAATAAACTTAACTCTAGCATCCTCTCAAAAACCTATCAAAAGCATCAAAAATCATAAAATCTTTAAAGTAGCTTATATCTTAAACATAATTTTATTTGCGGAAAACTAGCAACGGTCATCGGGTTGTGTGCACTTTCAGTCCAGCTAGTTTAATCATCAAGACCTCCATCAATATCAAGCTCACCTGCATCGATCATACCTAGTAAGTCTATTGACTTAGTAAACCTTAATCATGATAGCAAGTAATACATATACATTCACAAGCAACAGTGAAAATATTTTTAAGAAAATAGTATTTTTCCTAACATGCAAAAATTTAAACATTTTTCCTTTTGTCATATACATTTTCTTTTTTATCACATACCTATATGTTTCTCTTTTTATTGAATTCAGATCCTCAATTGTGACTTTCATATTTATAGGTCGATGGATCCATCTACGTATTACCACAGTACCGGACGGCGGGGACATCAGCGACGCACTCACCCATCAACTGAGCCTTGGCCTTACATATCATCGTATCATTGTATTAGTCACAATCAATTCACCTCCTTCAACCTTTCATATTTCCATCACTTATAAAAATTCATGCATATATAAATCATTTTTCTTTTAAACCAAGCATGCAACATGTCTTGTAGCATTAACGTTACATCATAAAATTCCATAAACATTTGAAATAAACATTTTAACATTCATTACAGCATTCAAGGCACTGGCAGGACGTTTAACATTTTTCAGGTGTAAAATGACTGTTTTGCCCCTGAAACCCTAACTTTCCCAATTTATTATTAGACCTTAAAACGACAACCCAAATCCATCAAAACTTAACATGACACCTTAAAATACACCCATAAATATTTCTTAGATGTAAAATTAAGCTTACCGATTAATTTCTCAATTCGTATTTAAACTTAGACGTACATCCCAGTTTTGACTCGTATTGACTCGAAATTTAACCAAATTTTACCAAACTTGAACCATAGCTTAATAACACCTAACTATACCATATACAACCCAAATCAATCCAAATTAAGACCCTCGAACTAGCCTAGGATACCTACTGAATTTTAGCTCCTATTTTTCGAAAACCCTAGTCTATATTGTCATGCAACCTTCGACCCTAGCCCTTAGCCAACCCGTCCAGACCCTAAACAACCCCCTTGGGACCATGACCGACCCACAGCAACCCTACTGGACCGAACGTACCCAACCTAGAATCCGCAGCCCTCAAACCGTGCCAAGACCCGTGCGCGACTTGCCCTTCGCGACTTTTCCCTTCGCCCTTCAACCAGCCGTCGCGCAGCCTATCTAGGACCATGGCTCAGCCCTCGTAAGACCCCTGGACATGCCCTAACCACAGCTAGCAGCCACAAGCACTTAGGAAGCAAACCGCACCCTAGCCAAACCCTAACTCACCAATAACCAAATTTTCCATTCAAGCCATCAACCTTACATCTCCAGCCCTTATTTATGCATCTATGGACCCTTAACGTGTTATAAAAACATCCCTTCAAGTACTCCTACCATAGAAGTCCCCTTTGTGCATCATTAGCAAGAGTTTTAAAAAAGGAAAACTCTAGTTTTATGCATATTTATCCATAAAAACAAAAATACAAGTAGTGCATCATATTTTTCATGCAAGGATAACTAAATATGCATAATATGGTGTAAAAGACGTTTAAAGAAAGATTAAGGTGTGCCTTTGCATATTTCACGCAAGAAAAACAACTTGAGATGCAAGGAACGTTGGCGGAGAGAAGAGAGAAGAAACTTGCTGAATTTTCTTCAAACCTTGCATGAATCCCTCTTGAAAACATGTGGTGTGCATGTTTATGTGCTGATGGAAGAGTCCTAGTAATTTCCTAGGTGTTGTGAGCGTGAGTTTGAAGGAAGAAAATGACTAGGAAGCTGAAACGTCCAATACTCGTTTTCTTAAAACGTGCTAGAAAAAAATTTTCTCCTTAATCTCCATAAATCGAAATATACATATAAATACTTTAAAATACCTTGACACCATTTTGAAAATAAAACAATCAACTAACATTTAAAAATTCAAAGAAAAATAATTCAAATCGTCAATCGTTTGCATATCCTAAATTAGCAAAACTACCAAAACTACCAACCTCTCAAAACCACTCAAAACATAATGAATGTCGTAAAAGTGTCTTTAGCATAAACTTAAAAATCATAAATCGTAAACTAGTGCGGAAAACTAGCGCTGGTCCTCGGGTTATGTGCACATTCAGTCCAGCAAAGTCAACCATCAAGACCTTAATTATCATTATTATCATAATCACCTGCATCAATCATACCTAGAGAGTCTAAAGACTCAACACGCCATAATCTTGATAAAAACATAATAAATATACAGATCACATTCAACAGTGAAATATACTTGTACTTAAAATAACATTTTCATAATCGTGCATAACATAAACATAAACATTTTTCATCAACATTTTCATAGAGATGCATTAACTTTAAACGATAACATTTTCATAAACATTTTCATATCAACATAAACATTTTTCATCAACATTTTCATAGAGATGCATTAACTTTAAACGATAACATTTTCATAAACATTTTCATATCAACATAAACATATTCATATTCATCGTAAATATATTTATATTTGTATCCATATCCATATACGTATTCATTTTCATATCCATATCAACATATTCCTATTCATATTCGTATTCGTTTTCGTTGAATTCAGATCGTTAATTGTGACTCATATACGTATTCGTATTCGTATTGGGCGATGGATCTATCTACATATAACCACAGTACTGGGCGACGGGGACATTAGTGACACTCTCACCCGTCAACTGAGACTTGGCATACGTATTAACATATCATCGTATTCGTATCAATGGAAATACGGTCTTCGGGCTCCCACTGGGCCTTCTCCCTCACGATATCTTCAACATATCATCGTATTAGTCATAATTACTTCACTTCCTTCAAAGTTTCATATTTTCATCACTTAATAAAAATTATACATGCATATAATGTTTTTCTTTTAAACCAAACATGCAACATATCTTTTAACGTTATCGTTTCATCATAAAAATCTATAAACATTTAAAATAAACGTTTTAACATAAAAGTCCATAAACATTTTAACATATTGAATCATAAAAACCCATCCACATTAATAATTAATATTTTAACATATTAAATCCATAAACATTTAAAATACACATTTTAACATATAAAAATTCATAAACATTTAAAATAATCATATTAGCATATAAAACAGCATTCAGGACACTGCCATGACGTTTACTAATTTTCGGATGTAAAATTACCGTTTTACCCCTAGACATAAAATTTCACGTTTTTGACATTTTCTTAATTCGACTCTAGACCATCCCAAAAATTATTTAACCTTACATTAATTTTCTCATATTTTTATTTGGCTTAAATCGAGGACTTTTAAATTAATCTTTAAATATAACGTATTACTTGCAGTTTTAATCCCGAATTAAACCAAACTTTCATATAAAATTTCCATATTAAAAACTTAGACTTGTGATAATTATTTGTCCCTCGTGAACCACGACTCGACCCCCGTGAGCCATGTTTCAACTTATTTGTTCATAGAAAACCATAACTTGACCCCTATGTGTTAGCCTCGAGCCATCTCCATTTTTTATCGAGCCATGCTCGGACCATATTAAACCGAACCCTGCCCAGCCCCTCTAGGGACCCTCCTGGACTCTTAGAACCGAAAGACTCAACCCCAAGCTCGAAAACCGAAGCACTACATCAGTAGCATGTTATGGCCGAGAACCCCTTGTTGACTAGGACTCTTGTTTTCTTGCTTAACCACTTAACCAACGAGCCAGCCCTTGAACAAACCCCTCAGGCACCCTCCTAGGAGCATAAGGACCTAATCTAGCCCATCCCAAAGACCCTTGGCCGAGCAACTGCCTCCATGCACGCTGTTGAACCCTGCGCGTCTCCCTTGAGGCTTCACGGGTTGGAGTCCTATGGTGCTCGAGTCCTAGCAAGCTAGGACTCCAACCCGTGAAGCCTCAAGGGAGACGCGCAGGGTTCAGCAGCATGCAAGGAGCCCTGGTGTTCAAGTCCTAGCGTGGCTAGGACTCTCTCCCTGACTCATACCTGACCCTAGCCCAGCTCTGGTCCAACCAAAGCCCAACCCAAGTAACAAATCCCATAAACCGAGCCCCTTGATCATCATGACAGAGAAGTGGTTCCAGCATGTTTTTGTTCATGTTTGCAGCGTGTTGTGTGTGTTCTTATGACCCTAAAACTTGTGTAAAACATGCCCCATATCATTCCTATTTCATGGAAGCCCCTTTAGGTACATATAAAACATCTTTTTGGATGAAAACTCAAGCCTTAAAAATCACTTATGAAGCATATACGAAAATATAACATGATGCCACTTGATTTTCATGCAAAACACAATTAAATAAATATTATGGTGTGATAGATGATTAAAAGAAAGAATATGGCGTGCTTTTGCGTTATTAACGCACTATTAAACGTTAACGATTGAAGAACGACTTCGAGGAGGACCTTAGCTTGAAACTACTTGATAATTTTCGAAGCTTTCCCTTGAATATTATGTGTGTGCCGTGAATTGGAGTGAAGGAGGAGTTTGAATGATTAATGGGTGTGAGGCGTGTGATTCAATGGGTTATGGGATGGCGTTTTGATCTTAAATAATAATTAAAAACACTAACAAAAGTATAGGCCCATTAGGAAATTTAATTAGGCCCAAATAGTTTATTAGTGCTTAATTAAAATATTTTGTTTAATAAAGTCTGTGAATTTATTAGCCGGGATGTCAAAACGTTCGTATTTTTGTTGAAAAACCAACACCGATAAAAATTACGCCCCGGCGTATAAAATCACCTCAAAACTCCTTATTTTCAAATATAATAAAAAGCATCAATAATATTTTAAATAATCAAAAACAATTATTTAATAAAAACGTTTTCATTTTTTCAGCCCTCGGTCTCCGTTCCTCGATCGCAACTCGAATAACCTTTAAAAATACATTTTAAATGCAACCATGCAGAAAATTATATTTTAAACATGTCATCATGCACAACATAATTAATTTATGCAATTAAAAAATTGATTAAAATACACAATAATTTAATAACTTGTATGCATGTGGTTCGCGTGGACCTTTAAATTTTCGGGGCGTTACAATCTTCCCCCTTAAATTGAATTTCGTCATCCAAATTCGCTTATCCTTGATAATCAAAAGTTAGACTTAGTTTTAGTATCCTAAAAATCCACGCTTCCGCTGCGCTACTCTGATAAAACTTAAGTTTTAGAATGTCCTTACGTCTCCTTGATCCCAATTAAATTTATCCTCTAAATCCTCGTCTGCAAATCGCAACTTAAAAATACCCATGATGACTTAGTGTTGTGTTATTATAACCTCAAATTTCAACTTTTCTTACAATTCACAATATTAAAAGATGGATGATCATGCTTATCGTATATTACTTTCCTTATTTTATACCCAAAATATTCATCAACTTATCGTATTTCAACATTAAAATCTCAAATGCATCCGCTAACGCTTAGATTTTTTTCAAGCCTAATATCAATTTATCCTTAGAAACCCTTGATTAACATTCCTTATAACATTATAACCAAGATATCCCAAGGTTCTAAATATTCTTACAAGTCTAAATCATCAAAAATTCTTATCGTTTAACCCATTCAATTCTCACTTATTGTTAAAGTAGTCCCCAAATTCCTTAACCATTGCAAAATTAATTCTTAATTTCCTCAAAAAATATCCCATTTGGTCCTTAATTTCAAAAATCATACGATTAAACCATAAGTTCTTGGCGTTCTTAATTCTCTTCCACGGGTTTCCCATAATATAAATCTCGAAAATTTTAAACTTATTTACCCAAAATCAATTTCCATAACCAGTCTTGCCTTTCATCAAAACTTAAAATCTCATTTTATATATTTTCTTACTTCTAAAGATTATCGCAGACTTCGAATCATTATTCCTTATATCTAATTCCCAAAATTAACTCGACTAGTAACCATAAGTCATCAGTATTTTCTTAAAAAATCTGTGTCCCAATAGCATTCATATTATTCACGATCAACTTATGGCCCAAAAACTAGAACGTCAATACTAAAATCCAAAAATCAACATAGTCCAATCCACCACAAAACCAACATGCGTTGAAATCATATAATTTCTTATTTCATATCGTATCACGCATAAAAATCATAATGCGTCTAATCTTTTAGCATAACAAAATTATGCAACCATGCATGATACAAATCGTTTATCATGTAAACTTAAACGTAAACGTCATTTAACTTCAGAACATGTATGCTCTTGTAGCTTAAACGTATAGATCATGTAAACATGTAGGTAACATCATAAAAATCATATAAAGCATGTAAACACTTACAGATTTGAGGCTTGACGACTGAGCTTCCCGGCTCTGATAGTGGCACAACCCTTTACAGGACCATTGCTCTGATACCAACTGAAACGTCTACTACTCGTTTTCTTAATACGTGCTAGGAAAAAAAATCTCCTTAATCTACATAAATCAAAATATACATATAAATACTTTAAAATACCTTAACACCATTTTGAAAATAAAACAACCAACTAACATTTAAAAATCCAAAGGAAAATAGTTCAAATCGTAAAATCATCAATCGTTTGCATATCCTAAATTAGCAAAACTGCTAAAACTACCAACCTATCAAAACAACTCAAAACATAATGAAAGTCGTAAAAGTATATTTAACATAAACTTAAAAATCATAAATCATAAACTAGTGCAGAAAACTAGCATTGGTCCTCGGGTTATATGCCTTTATTCCAGCAAAGTCAACCATCAAGACCTTCATTATCATTATTATCATAATCATCTGCATCAATCACACCTAGAGAGTCTAAAAGACTCAACACATCATAATCTTGATAACAACATAATACGTATACAGATCACATCGAACAATGAGAAATACTTGTACTTAAAATAACATTTTCATAATCGTGCATAACATAAACATAAACATTTTTCATAAACATTTTCATAAAGATGCATAAACTTTAAACAATAACATTTTCATAAACATTTTCATATCAACATAAACATATTCATATTTATCATAAACATATTCATATTCGTATCCGTATCCATATACGTATTCATTTTCATATCCATATCAACATATTCCTATTCATATTCGTTTTCGTTGAATTCAGATCGTTAATTGTGACTCATATTCGTATTCGTATTCGTATTGGGCGATGGTTCCATCTACATATAACCATAGTAATGGGCAACGGGGATATCAGCGACACTCTCACCCGTCAACTGAGCCTTGGCCTACGTATTAACATATCATCATATTCGTATCAATGGAAATACGATCGTCGGGCACCCAAGGCCTACGTATTAACACATCATCATATTAAGTGGTAAATATATTGCAACATATCTTTTAACATTATCGTTTCATCATAAAAATCCATAAAAATTTAAAATAAACGTTTTAACATAAAAATCCATAAACATTTTAAATAAACATTGTAACATATTGAATCAAAAAAACCCATCCACATTAAAAATGAATATTTTAACATATGAAATCCATAAACATTTAAAATACATATTTTAATATATAAAAATTCATAAACATTTAAAATAATCATATTAGCATATAAAATAGCATTCAGGACACTGCCATGACGTTTACTAATTTTTGAGTGTAAAATTATTGTTTTACCCATAGAAGTAAAATTTCATGCTTTTGACATTTTCTTAATTCTGTCGACTCTAGATCATCTCAAATAATTATTTAAGCTTACATTAATTATCTCATATTTTTATTTGACCTAAATCGAGGACTTTTAAATTAATATTTAAATATAACGTATTACTACGTTTTAATCCCGAATTAAACCAAACTTTCATATAAAATTCCCATATTAAAAAATTAGACTTTTAATAATTATTTGGCCCTTGTGAACCACGATTCAACCCCTGTGAGCCATGTTTCAACTTTTTTGTTCATAGAAAACCTTAACTTGACCCCTATGTGTTAACCTCGAGCCATCTCCATATTTTATCAAGCCATGCTCGAACCATCTCAAACTGAACCATGTCCAGCCTCTCTAGGGACCCTCTTGGACCGTTAGAACCAAAATACTCAACCCCAAGCTCAAAAACCGAAGCACTACATCAGTAGCATGTTATGGCCGAGAACCCATTATTGACTAGGACTCTTGTTTTCTTGCTTAGCCACTAAACCAACGAGCCAGCCCTTGAACCAGCCCCTCAAGCACCCTCCTAGGACCCTAAGGCCTAACCTAGCCCAGCCCAAAGCCCCATGTCCGATCAACTTCCTCCCTGCACGCTTCTGAACCCTGCGTGTCTCCCATGAGGCTTCACGGGTTGGAGCTAGGACTCCTTCCCAGCACTGGTGCTCAAGTCCTAGCGTGGCTAAGACTCTCTTCCATACTCATACCTGACCCTAGCCCAGATCTGGTCCATCCAAATCCCAAGCCAAGTAACAAATCCCATAAACCGAGCCCCTTGATCATCATGACAGAAAAGTGGTTCCAGCTTGTTTTTGTTCATGTTTGCAGCTTTTTGTGTGTGTTCTTAGGATCCTAAAACTTGTGTAAAACATGCTCCATATCATCCTAATTCATGGCAGTCCCATTAGGTACATATAAAACATGTTTTTGGATGAAAACCCAACCTTAAAAATCACTTATGAAGCATATACGAAAATATAACATGATGCCACTTGATTTTCATGCAAAACACAATTAAATAAATACTGTGGTGTGATAGATGATAAAAGGAAAGAATATGATGTGCCTTTGCATTATTAACGCACTGATTAAATGTTGACGATTGAAGAACAACGACGAGGAGGACCTTGGCTTGAAATTACTTGAAAATTTTCAAAGCTTGCCCTTGAATATTATGTGTGTGCCATGAATTGGAGTGACAGGAGGAGTTTGAATGATTAATGGGTGTGGGCGGTGTGATTCAATGGGTTATTGTAAGGCCCGAGATGATATCATTTAAATCCGAGATTATTTAATTTACGAATTTTGGAATGATGAATTAAATTCCACAAATTTTGTGATTAATTAGGATTGAAATGGAATTAAAAAGAGTTTTGAGGACCAAATTGCAAATAGTGAAGACTTCAGGGGCTAAAGTGCAATTAGCACTTGAGTGACACTTGTCACACCATGCAATTGATATATAAATGGTTATTTTCCCTTGAAATCAGAAGCAAGAAACGAAAAGGGATTTCCAGGAAAGCTTCCAATTTCATTTGATCGTAGATTTATGATTTTGACAATTCCGTCCATCCGATTTTAAATCTGAACACGGTACCGAGCTCTTCTTGACACGAGCTTCAACTGGACGTAAGTTTTATTGATTTCTGGTATCATTTGAAAAGATGATGTTGTAGGAATTTGATATAATTCATATATGATGTTCTTGACATGTTAGACATCGTAGAATCGAAGTCAGATCAGGAAACGGATTGATTCTGGAATTGTTATGATTTTCTGATTATATTGATTGGGAATCAAATAGATTTGGATTATAGACTGATTACAAATTGTATCGGATATGGGTTATGATTTGTAATTAATATCTGGTGATATGGTATTGACGGGAATACTGAGATTGTGCCGTTCTGCCGCTGATTTGAATTAATTCAGATTAATCAGATTCAGAGTTGAATTGAGAATGAAATATTGATAGTATGATTCTTGATATATCGTTTCAGATTTACAGAGACAGTCTTGAGTTCAGAACTTCAATTGCTTTAGACCGAGACTACAAACGAAAGGTATAAGTCAATGTGGTACTGGGAGATCGACTTGAGTCGGTTTAGACTTGAGTTTCCCTAAATCACATACTTTACTTTATTGCATTGATATTTGCATTGATTTGATTGATGTACTTGTTCTCTTGATTTATAGATAGCAGGTATTAGACGAGTAATCTTGTGACATAAGTACCTGATAGTGGCGGGATCGCCACGGACACATTGCACGATGTCACAAGATAGTGTATTAGCGATAGTGCCAAAGTCTGTCACCGGATGATTGGCTATCGATGTGGATAGAATTTGGGTTTCTTCTATTACTGTTGATCGATGTCGTATCGGTGTGGATAGAATTGGAGCTTCTTCTATTACTGGTGATCGATATTATATCGGTGTGGATAGAATTAGAGTTCCTTCTATTACTGGTGATCGATACCATATCGGTGTGGATAGAATCAGACCTTTTTCTATTTCTGGTGATCGATACCTTATTGACGTGGATAGAACTAGAGTCTTTTCGATTACTGTTGGTCGATATAGGAATGCCAACTTCTGGAAACCGGGATCCCTAGACTAGGATTGAGTCTAGTCTAAATTGTGTAGCTACGAGTATTGTCTACAGTTTGATATTAGTTATGTTTCAGATTTTGATACATATTGCTGTTACCTGTTACATGCTTTATATTTGTTTATATGATTGCATGTTTCGTTGATTTATACTGGGATTATATTCTCACCGGAATTATCCGGCTGTTGTCTTGTCTGTATGTGTACATGACAACAGGTGGGACAGGTTCAGGGTCACGGAGATAAAGAGAGAGATCGTGATTAGAGTGGCGGCTCCGGACTTGGATTAGAGATAGGGTTGGACACTTGATATTAGCTGTTAAACCTTAATTAAATAAATGTATGTGGTACAGAATTGGTACTTTTATATACTGAGATGTATATATGTTTTTATGTCACAACGTTCCACATTATTTAAAAAAAAAAAAATTTAGACCCTGTTTATTATAATTGATTAATTAGTCCCAATGATGATTAAGAACATGATTAGTGTTCGAGTCCCCACAACAGGTGGTATCAGAGCGATAGATCCTTTAGACTGAGATAGGAGCTAGTGAGCGGGGTAGATTGAGGTTTTCTTTCCTGCTTTTGATTGCTAGCATGAATTCCTGTTTTAATACATGTTTGCCTGAATATCTGATTTTGATATGGTATTGTGTATTATTTGGAATGGATCAGCTGTAAGATGATCCGAGGAGGATTGAAACTGATATGTGGTAGTTGGAATTACTAACCTCCTTGATTATCAGATATGCCTCCGAGAAGAGTACCAGAACAGGGTAGTACTTCAAATCCTCCCATGGATGTGACAGCTACTCCTATGGAGAAATTGCTGAAAAGGTTTCAGTCATTCCATCCACCGACGTTGAAGGGTACGGAGAATTCCGTGGAATGTGAGAGTTGGTTGGACGATATTGAAATGATGTTCGAATCTTTGGAGTATACTGATGAGAAGAGGGTGAAACTGATCGGACATCAGTTGCATGACGTTGCCAAAAACTGGTGGATCACAACGAAACGGGCACTGGAACAACGAGGTACGGCCATTACCTGGAATGTGTTTAAGGCTGAATTTTATCAACGGTTCTTTCCAGTTTCATATAGGAAGGACAAGGGAGCCGAGTTCGCCAACTTGAGACAGGGCCAACTAAATATCGAGGAATACGTGGCCAAGTTCTCTACTCTGCTCCGATTTGCTCCTCATGTGGCTGAACATGATGAGGCCGTTGCGGACCAGTTCATAAATGGCCTAAATCCTGAAATCTTTACCTTGGTGAATACCGGGAGGCCAAACAATTTCACCGATGCCTTGAACCGAGCCAAGGGATCCGAAGCCAGTTTAATGAGACAGAGAGAGGCTTCGTTTGTGCCTTCAGCACCGAGATTACAGATGCCTCAACCAGCTCCCCGATTTGAGAGCGGCAGTGGTAGTGGGAAGAAAGACTTCCTGAAAGCTAAGGGGAAGAAATTCAAGAAAGCTGGAAGTAGCTCATCCAGTTCGAGTGGCTCTAGACAGACTGGTCAGGGCCAGAGTTATACAGGACCCTACTGTAGCACTTGTGGAGGGAAGCATTCCACCGAACAGTGTCGAGGAGTGTTCGGCAACTGCCGCATTTTTAAGCAGCAGGGACACTTCGCCCGAGTGTGTCCCCAGAGAGGTGCCCAGGGATCCCAGGCCGCTGAGTCGTCTGGATCAGTGGCTCCAACAGGAAGACGATCTTCTGCCGTTCATTCCTTTCAGCCAGCACCGTCTACTCAGTCACAGCAGAGGACAGGAGGGAGCCAGACAGCGAGCCAGCCTCCTAGACAGCAGGCCCGACTATTTGCTTTGACTGAGGAGCAGGCACAGGATGCACCTGATGATGTCGTGGCAGGTAACTGTTTTATTTCTGGTTATCCTGCATATGTATTGATTGATACTGGTGCATCGCATACTTTTATTTCTGAGAGGTTTGCATTGAGTCATGCGTTACCTATTGAGTCATTCTCTGCAGTAGTGTCTGTTTCTTCTCCGTTAGGGACAGGTTTGATGTCAGTGAAATCTGTTAAATCTAGTATACTGCAGTATGATGGGCATGAGATTGATTTGGACTGTATTGTGCTTGGGATATCCGATTTTGATTGTATTATCGGTATCGATACGTTGACCAAGTACAGGGCTACAGTCGATTGTTTCCACAAGATTGTCTGATTCAGACCTGAGATGGCTGAGGAGTGGAAATTTTATGGTAAGGGTTCTCATGCACGAATTCCGTTGATATCTGCCATGAATATGACTCGATTGTTGCAGAAAGGAGCGGATGGATTCCTGGTTTATTCAGTTGATTTACTGAAATCGAGTCCATCATTGGCGGATTTGCCAGTGGTGTGCGAGTTTGCTGATGTATTTCCAGATGAGATTCCTGGATTGCCTCCGATGCGAGAGATCGATTTCAGTATTGAATTGATGCCATGAATAGTTCCGATTTCGAGAGCTCCATACCGAATGGCACCGATCGAGTTGAAAGAGTTGAAAGAACAGTTGGAGGACTTACTGGCCAAGGGGTATATCAGACCGAGTGTATCTCCTTGGAGTGCTCAAGTACTGTTCGTGAGGAAGAAAGACGGGTCGATGAGACTTTGTATCGACTACCGGCAACTGAACAAGGCAACGGTAAAGAATAAATATCCATTGCCTCGTATTGATGATTTATTTGATCAGTTGCAAGGTTCTTCGGTGTATTCCAAGATCGATCTGAGATCTGGATACCATCAATTGAGAGTCAGGGAGTCTGATATCTCAAAGACAGCATTCAGAACCAGGTATGGACACTATGAATTTATTGTCATGCCATTTGGTTTGACGAATGCACCAGCGGTATTTATAGGATTAATAAACCGTGTCTTTCAGAAATATCTCGATGATTTTGTGATTATTTTCATTGATGATATTTTGATTTATTCAAAGAATGTGATGGAGCATGCAGAACATTTAAGAATTGTGTTGCGAATTTGTAGGGCTGAAAAGTTATATGCTAAACTGTCGAAATGCGAGTTCTGGTTGAAACAGGTGGTGTTTCTGGGACATATCATATCCGGAGACGGGATATCAGTTGATCCCAGTAAGGTTGAGGCCATGATTTCTTGGCCGAGACCGACATCTGTACCAGAGATACGCAGCTTTATGGGTTTGGCAGGATATTATCGCCGATTCATTAAAGATTTTTCGAGTATTGCCAAACCGATTACACAGTTGACTCAGAAAAATGCTTCGTTTGTTTGGTCTGAGGAATGTGAGACCAGTTTTCTCGAATTGAAGAAGAGATTGACCAGTGCGCCTGTGTTGACGATTTATTCAGTTACTGGTGACTTTGTGGTTTACTGTGATGCATCTCACCGAGGATTGGGCTGTGTGTTGATGCAGCGAGGACATGTTATCGCTTATGCCTCAAGACAATTGAAGCCCCATGAATCTCGTTACCCAATTCATGATCTTGAATTGGCAGCCATAGTTTTTGCTTTGAAGATATGGCGACATTACCTCTATGGTGAGAAATTCGAGATCTATTCTTATCACAAAAGCTTGAAATATCTGTTTTCACAATCCGAGTTGAATATGAGACAGAGGAGATGGCTTGATTTGCTAAAGGATTTTGATTGTGAAATCAAATACTACCCAGGGAAATCTAATGCAGCAGCTGATGCATTGAGTCGAAAGGTATGTTCTCTATCCTTATCGACTATGGACGTTTCAAATTTAATAGAAGACTGCTGTTTGTCTGGATTAGTATTTGAGACAGAACGGAGACCTATGAGATTATATACTATGCAAGCTGAACCATAGCTGATTTTGAAAATTAAAGCAGCTCAGAAAGTTGATCAGAATATACAGAAGTCGATTGCTATGGTTAAAGCTGGACATCGATCGGAATATCAGGTTCAAAATGGTATTTTGTATGTGAATAATCGCCTTGTTGTGCCGAATGTTTCGGATTTAAGACAACGAATACTGTCAGAAGCGCACAACAGTCGTTTTAGCATTCATCCTGGTGGCAGGAAAATGTATAATGATTTAAAGACACAATATTGGTGGAAACAAATGAAATCTGATGTTACTGAATTTGTAGCCAAGTGTCTAAATTGCCAACAGGTGAAAGCTGAAAGAAAGAAACCAGGAGGACTGTTACAGAGTTTGTAAATTCCTGAATGGAAATGGGATCACATTTCCATGGATTTTGTGACACAGTTGCCACGTTCCTCCCGAGGTTGTGATGCGATTTGGGTCGTGATTGATCGATTGACCAAATCAGCATGCTTTATTCCATACAAAATGACGTATAGATATGATCAGATGGCCGATATCTATGTCAAGGAAGTGGTCAGACTGCACGGAGTGCCGAAGTCGATTGTGTCAGACCGTGATCCTCGGTTTACTTCGCACTTCTGGCAGAGTTTGCAGCAAGCTCTCGGTACTAAGTTACATCTGAGTCCTGCATATCATCCACAGACTGACGGAAAGTCAGAGCGTACGATCCAGACATTGGAAGATATGCTGAGAGCTGTAGTGCTGGATTTTAGCACTAATTGGCAAGATGCATTGCCTCCTTTGCGAATTTTCGTACAACAATAGCTATCAAACGAGTATTGAGATGGCACCATTCGAAGCGTTGAACGGAAAGAAATGTAGATCCCCATTATATTGGGATGATATCTCTGAAGTTCCTGAGACTGGACCTGACATGATCAGAGATATGACTGAAAAAGTGAAACTGATTCAGAAGAAAATGAAGGCAGCTCAGGACAGACAAGCCAAATATGCCAACCTTCGACGTAGACCGTTGGTATTTGAGGTAGGGGATCGAGTATTCCTGAAGATTTCTCCTTTTAGGGGTGTGGTCAGATTTGGCAAGAAAGGCAAATTGTCTCCACGATATGTTGGGCCGTATGAGATTCTCGAGAAGGTAGGAGACCAGTGCCTATCGACTCGCTTTACCGCCTTCATTATCTGGAATACATGATGTCTTTCATGTATCTATGCTGCGGAAGTATCTCCCTGATGATTCTCACATTATTCTGCCAGACGAGGCCGAGCTTGATGAATCACTGAGTTACATCGAGAAACCGATTCAGATTATTGATCGTAAAGAAAAGCAACTCAGAACGAAAACTATCCCACTTGTGAAAGTGCAGTGGACTCGTCAGGGTGTTATAGAAGCCACTTGGGAGACTGAATCGGATATGAGACAGGAATTCCCATACTTATTTCTCTGATGTGAGTTTACTATTTAGTTTCTATTATTTCTGATTTGATTACATGTGATATGATTACTTGAGATTTCGAGGACGAAATCATGTCTCAGAGGGGGAGAATTGTAAGGCCCGAGATGATATCATTTAAATCCGAGATTATTTAATTTACAAATTTTAGAATGATGAATTAAATTCCGCAAATTTTGTGATTAATTAGGATTGAAATGGAATTAAAAAGAGTTTTGAGGACCAAATTGCAAATAGTGAAGACTTCAGGGGCTAAAGTGCAATTAGCACTTGAGTGACACTTGTCACACCATGCAATTGATATATAAATGGTTATTTTCCCTTGAAATCAGAAGCAAGAAACGAAAAGGGATTTCCAGGAAAGCTTCCAATTTCATTTGATCGTAGATTTATGATTTTGACAATTCCGTCCATCCGATTTTAAATCTGAACACGGTACCGAGCTCTTCTTGACACGAGCTTCAACTGGACGTAAGTTTTATTGATTTCTGGTATCATTTGAAAAGATGATGTTGTAGGAATTTGATATAATTCATATATGATGTTCTTGACATGTTAGACATCGTAGAATCGAAGTCAGATCAGGAAACGGATTGATTCTGGAATTGTTATGATTTTCTGATTATATTGATTGGGAATCAAATAGATTTGGATTATAGACTGATTACAAATTGTATCGGATATGGGTTATGATTTGTAATTAATATCTGGTGATATGGTATTGACGGGAATACTGAGATTGTGCCGTTATGCCGCTGATTTGAATTAATTCAGATTAATCAGATTCAGAGTTGAATTGAGAATGAAATATTGATAGTATGATTCTTGATATATCGTTTCAGATTTACAGAGACAGTCTTGAGTTCAGAACTTCAATTGCTTTAGACCGAGACTACAAACGAAAGCTATAAGTCAATGTGGTACTGGGAGATCGACTTGAGTCGGTTTAGACTTGAGTTTCCCTAAATCACATACTTTACTTTATTGCATTGATATTTGCATTGATTTGATTGATGTACTTGTTCTCTTGATTTATAGATAGCAGGTATTAGACGAGTAATCTTGTGACATAAGTACC
This sequence comes from Primulina tabacum, assembly GCF_025594145.1. Lineage (NCBI taxonomy): Eukaryota > Viridiplantae > Streptophyta > Magnoliopsida > Lamiales > Gesneriaceae > Primulina > Primulina tabacum. Next base: position 31,494,117 of record NC_134554.1, read on the forward strand.
TGATAGTGGCGGGATCGCCACGGGCACATTGCACGATGTCACAAGATAGTGTATTGGCGATAGTGCCAAAGTCTGTCACCGGATGATTGGCTATCGATGTGGATAGAATTTGGGTTTCTTCTATTACTGTTGATCGATGTCGTATCGGTGTGGATAGAATTGGAGCTTCTTCTATTACTGGTGATCGATATTATATCGGTGTGGATAGAATTAGAGTTCCTTCTATTACTCGTGATCGATACCATATCGGTGTGGATAGAATCAGACCTTTTTCTATTTCTGGTGATCGATACCTTATTGACGTGGATAGAACTGGAGTCTTTTCGATTACTGTTGGTCGATATAGGAATGCCAACTTCTGGAAACCGGGATCCCTAGACTAGGATTGAGTCTAGTCTAAATTGTGTAGCTACGAGTATTGTCGACAGTTTGATATTAGTTATGTTTCAGATTTTGATACATATTGTTGTTACCTGTTACATGCTTTATATTTGTTTATATGATTGCATGTTTCGTTGATTTATACTGGGATTATATTCTCACCGGAATTATCCGGCTGTTGTCTTGTCTGTATGTGTACATGACAACAGGTGGGACAGGTTCAGGGTCACGGAGATAAAGAGAGAGATCGTGATTAGAGTGGCGGCTCCGGACTTGGATTAGAGATAGGGTTGGACACTTGATATTAGCTGTTAAACCTTAATTAAATAAATGTATGTGGTACAGAATTGGTACTTTTATATACTGAGATGTATATATGTTTTTATGTCACTACGTTCCGCATTATTTTAAAAAAAATTTTAGACCCTGTTTATTATAATTGATTAATTAGTCCTCAATGATGATTAAGAACATGATTAGCGTCCGGGTCCCCACAGTTATGGGGTGGGGTTTTGGCCTTAAATAATAATTTAAAAGTCTAACAAAAGTTTAGGCTCATTATGAAAGTTAATTAGGCCCAAATAGTCCATTAGTGCTTAATTAAAATATTTTGTTTATTAAAGTTTGTGAATTCATTAGCCGGGTTGCCAAAACGTTCGCATTTTTGTTGAAAAACCAACACCGATAAAAATTACGTTCCGGCGTATAAAATCACCTCAAAACTCTTTATTTTAAAAAATAAGAAAAAGCATCAATCATATTTTAAATAATCAAAAACAATTATTTAATAAAAATATTTTCTATTTTTCAGTCATTGGTCTCCGTTCCTCGATCACAACTCGAATAACCTTTAAAAATACATTTTAATGCAACCATACAAAAAAGTATATTTTAAATATGTTATCATGCCAACATAATTAATTTATGCAATTAAAACAATTAATTGAAATACACAAGGAATTTAATAACTTGTATGCATTTGGTTCGCGTGGACCTTTAAATTTTCAGGGTGGAACAGAAGCCTTGATTATTTGATATAAAAAACATGGTGAAAGTTTAGGCCTATTTACCTAGTATAATAGGGTCCATTAAGTCCATTAGTTAATATTTAAAATATTTTGTTTTGGAAAGTTTGTGAAAATATAGCCGCGTTCTCAAAAAGTCCCTATTTTCGTCGAAAATCGATTACCGGTTTAAAATACAACATGGCGTATCAAAACATCTCATTTTTGAAAATTCCATTTAAAATACACCACACATTAAACAATTAAAACAACTATTTAATAAAATATTTTCCCTCATATGGTCCCCGGTCTTCGTTCCTTGATTGCGTCTCGAATAACCTTTAAAACAAGTTTTATGCATTCTAGTAAAAACCATATTTTAAACATGTAAACATGTCTACTATATTTATTAAATGCAATTAAAATAAATTAAGTAAAAAACATAAGAAATTTGATAACTTGCATGCATGTGGTTCACGTGGACCTTCAAATTTTCGGGACGTTATACTTCTCTAGTGATGATAATATTTAATATTACAAGATTAAGAAAACTATATAGATTGAAACAAGCCTCACATTAATTGTATTTAAAGTTTTACAATGTTATCTATTTATTACATTTATTTTAGAGTACATTGTAGGTCATTCTGTATGCCAGAAGGTCAACGGAAGCCAAATTATTAGAAAAATTGTCAGAGTAATATATGTATTGACCATTAGAAAGCTAAAAATGTTATAAGATACCTTCGTGGTACTAAAGGATACATACTCTTGTATAGACAAATTGAAAATTTAGAATTAATTTATTAGTTCAAGTATGAAGTGTAAAATCAACTCTTATTTTTTAGAACTATTGTATGATGTATATTAACGAGTTTCATTTTTGGTCTTAGAAGTGTGAATTTTATGTCTAAGTCATTAAGATTATATTACGATAATTCAGTTGTAGTCTTTGTAACAAAAATGACATTTGAATTAAGTATATCGACATAAAGTATTATAGCCATTGAAGAACGTTTTAAGAAAAATAAAGTGGTCATTGAATATGTTATCACTGTATTAATGATAATTAGACCTAAATGCATGCAAATTAAAATGTTTAAGGATCATGTGGTAATAAATTATTGACTTGGTTTTTGGAAGAAAAAAAAAATTTACTATATACATTTGGTTTTGATTACAAACTCATTCAGTTATTATATTTTTTATATTTAGTTATATATATATTCAGCTACCTTGAAAAAATATCAATTAAATTAGACCTAGAACCGAACATTGGTTTGTTCATTAAGTTATATTAAACAATACGATACATGTGATACATGGAAGATACTACTAAGTACAAGGGGACATTGTAAGATACCGTACTTTTAAACATACTTAAAATTTGCGAAAAATAAAAAATTTCTTAAATAAGTAATTCTCCTTTAAAATTCCATAAAAAAATGCTTGAACAAATATTTGAAATGTAAACGAACTTGCAACAAGTACTTGTTTAAAACAACATAAGGTAATTTCATTAAAAATCAGAGTAAACATTTTTATCATGCATAAAACTCTTGAAACTAAGGCAGTCCTCGGGTTAGGCCTCCACACAGTTCGAGCCAACTCACCGATCACCGTCTCTCGTCTCCTCATACTCGCATCACCTGCATCGATCAAGTCTAGTGAGTCTAAAGACTCAACATGTATAAACTGAGAATAGCAAGTAATACATAATAAAACCACATGCATTTTAAAGTAGCCCATACATACTTAAACTCTGAACGTACTTACATAAGCATAGACATGTTATCATTTCATAAACATTTTCATAAACGTACTGCATCATACATACTTAAACATACATAATCATCATCATTTTGCGAAGAGATATGTTTCAAAGCAAGTGACCCATAACATAGTGCGTCTGATCAGACTGAACCATAGTACTGGGCTGGCAGGGATGTCCACTACCACATACATAAGATCATCGTTCATACTTTACCGGGTGGATTGGTCACTGGTCATATTTTAACGCTTTCCAATCCTGATCAAAACTCGGTCATACTTTACCGGGGTGGAGAGGTCCCCAGACACGTTCTCCGGCTTCCAAACCCGTTCATATTTGGTCAAAAGACAATTAGCATACTTCAAAAACATAAAAGATTTTCTTTTGCACATCGGACATACTTACATAGCGTTGAGGGATTCGTTGGATCTTGCTTGGGCTAGTGGTGCACATGCTAACATGTATTTCAAGCAACTCTTTCATAACTTAATCATACCAATCAAACTCACCACCGAAGTAAATAAATAACTTATGAATTTCTAAACCACTCGGACTTGACCATGTTAAACATCATATTAAACCATGACATCGAACCCCGAACCAAATCCTGATGTAAAGTTTGAACATTTCCTAAGCAACGGAAAACCTGAACCCCGTTTAAATCGTGACTCAAATATTCTCATTCAAGACTCGTAACAACTAGTCTAACCCTCATCAATCTTGGACATAAGGACGTATTAATACCCAAATGAAGCAATAGCACCTAAACTTGAATCTTGAAGGCCCCTGAACCAGCGCCTAGGCACTGAGGAGTAGCACTGTGGCGCCTGTCAAGCGCCTAGGCGCTGCCCTACAGCGCTGCTCGGCACGAAGCTGCAGTGCTTCAGCATTCCAAATGCAGCGCTGCGGCGCTAACTCTCCACGAACCAAACCTCAAAATGTCATCTTCTACCCATTCGCTCCCCTGTCACTTATAATGGAACCAAACCCATACCGGCTCGAAACAAAACATCGAAAGAAGTCTGATCACAACATATGACATGTCCTAACGCAGCAATGACCACTCGGCGATTCCCAACGCATCCTGCAACCTAATAAACTCAAGAAACATGAAGAACAATTTTCAAAATGCCACAATTTGAGCAGTCACACAAAAATTATCATAACTCACTCGTTTCTTGTCCAAAAATTATGAATTTACTATCAAATCGAAGGTATCGAATAGTACTACGTTTTATAAGTTAAAAGTTTTCCAGAAAGTCGATCAAAAAATTCACAATACTCGAAATGACAACGGATTCTGTTTTGAGATCTAAAATTTTGATCCAAAATCGTTTCAAACATTTTTGTTCACGCTTTTGCATAATAACAAAGATTTTTCATACAATATGCATCAAAATATTTATTATGACAAAATCGATGCGAAAAACGAAAGATTATAAATGTCTTTGCGTATAAACGCTCGAAGATAACGAATACCGACGCGGTAGATTACGATCGCTTGCTACACGATTCTTGCTCGAAGAAGGGACGTAAATCACCAGTAATTTTCAAGGGGAAAGGTGGCTGCTGAAAGAACTCTCAAGATTAAAATTAAATAAATAATTTATCAATTTAAATAAATGAATGGGTTTTACGTGTACTGATTTTAGGCTCTAGAGACATAATTTGTTTCTTAAATTTGGATGATGATTAATTTCATGATTATTCAGTTTATTTGAAATATGTAGGTCAAGTGGGAGAATGTTAGATCATTTTATTAAAATACTTAAAATAATTTAATCGTGGTCAAAATATTTCATTAAAATAAATGTTGGAGACATCTCATATTTAAAAGAAGATAAATCAAGAATATTATATAGATTAAGATGATAAATATGTCAAGATTTAAATTATCATATCTTAGGTAAATATCATCAAGATAAATCACAATCAATTCAAAATCTCTTGATGATGGTTAGAGAACATCCATAAATAGTGACATGCATAGTCCATAACTCTATGTGAAATTTACCATATATACAATTGCATAAACATTTAGGCATCATGTAATGCCCGAGATTTTATACCGTGTTAAATTACGATTATTGATTTTTAATCGAGATAATTATGAAAGGGCTAACCGAGACAAGAAATGAGATCGCGTGTGAAAATTGATGTGCGAGGACAGTAGCATTGGCGCACATGCGCGACCGAATGCGCGCACATGCGCCAAATAGGCAGAAGACCTCGCGCATATGCGCGGAAGATGTCGCGCATATGCGCGAGCCTATGCAAGTGAGGTCCAGAAGACATCGCGCATATGCGCCAGTAATGTCGCGCATATGCGCGAGCTGCCAAGGCCGAGACCAGTAGGTCTCGCGCATATGCGCCAGTAATGTCGCGCATATGCGCGAGACATGCAAATTGAAAAATTTCCACGTTTCCTTGGCATGGGAATTGGATATATATATATATATATATATAAAGAAATGTAATTCCTCAGAAGTTTCAGAAGAGAGGAACGAGAGCTTCCGGGGGAATTACGTTCAATTCGATTTGCGATCAATCCGTCTGTCCAAATTTGAATCCGAGTACGGCACCGTGTTCCTAGCAACGACAGCTACAACAGGACGTAAGTTTTGTTACGTTTTTAAGATTTGAAATTATGCTATGTCCAGAATCAGATACGATTCATATATAGTGTTCTTGACATAGTAGACATCATAGAATCGAAGTCAGATTAAGAAACATATTGATTATGGAATTGTTATGAATTTCAGAGTTAAATTGACTGAAATGTGATGTCAGATTCGTACGGTGGTTGATTATAAGTTATTGGAATTAGTATATACTGGTATGGTATCACCGGTATCGCAAGATTGTACTGTTGTACCGTCAGAATTTCATAAGACGGGGATGTTTTGATTTGAATAAAATATTGATACAGTATATTGATATTGTCATTGCCAGATTGAACATTGACAGGCTTTGAGTCGAGACTTCGATTGTATCAGAGCGACAGAATAAAAGGTATAAATAAATGTTGATTCGAGATTGCACAACTCGAGTTAGGTTTGACTTGAGTTTCCCAAAATCACATACTTTATTTTATTGCATTTATATTTGCAAATTATCAGATTGATATGTTTAGTCTATTGAATTTATAGCAGAGCAAGAGTCCGAGTCTAGGGCAGATCAGCCTAGCTAGGGCAGAACCGCCAAGTCTTTGACAGAACAGCTAAAACTCTAGACTTACGGTGTATCGATGAGCTTAGATGTAGATCGACTTCTATTGTAGACATTCGATACAGCATGCCAAAGTCTAAATTAGATCGGGATCCCTAGATTAGAAATAAATTGAGATGAGATAACGAGTCATTGATTTAAATACAGATTGGTATTGATTCATGTAGTCAGATTAGATACATGTGTTAATATTTGTTTATGCTTTTATATATGTGTTATATGATTGCATTGATACATTGTTTGTACTGGGATTTTATTCTCACCGGAGTTGTCCGGCTGTTGTCGTGTTTGTATGTGTGCATGGCAACAGGTGGGACAGGTTCAGGGTCACAGAGGTGAAGAAAGATCGAGATTAGAGTGGTGGCTACGGACTTGGACTAGAGATAGGGTTTAAACACTTGCTCTATAGTTGTTAACCCGTAGTTGAGACTGATTGTATATAATGCAAGACTTGTACTTTTAATACTGAGATGTATATATGTTTTATTTCACTACGTTCCGCATGTTAAAAAAAAAATTTAGACCCTGTTTATTATAATTGATTACATTAGTCCCAATGACAATTAAGAAGATGATTAGTGTCCGGGTCCCCACAACAGGTGGTATCAGAGCGATAGATCCTTTAGATTGAGATAGAAGAGGCTAGTGAGCGGGGTAGATTGAGGATTTCTTTCCTGCTTTTGAATGCTAGCATGTCTTACTCCTTTAATACATGTTACTTGCTTGTCTGATTTGATATAGTAATATGTTTTATTGAGAATGGATCAGCACCGATTCTAGATCAGCAGTAAATGATCAGAGGAGGACTGAAGTTGGTTGTTGTATTTGAGTTACTAATTATGTTGATAACCAGATATGCCTCTCAGACGAATTCCAGAACAGGGTATATACATCAAATCCTCCAATGGATGTAACACCGACTCCAATGGAAACGTTACTGAAAAGATTTCAGTCATTTCACCCGCCAACTTTGAAAGGAACAGAGAACGCTGTGGAGTGCGAGAGTTGGCTTGACGATATTGAAATGCTGTTTGATTCATTGGAGTATACAGATGAGCGGCGAATTCGATTGATTGGACACCAGTTACACGATGTTGCAAAGAACTGGTGGATTACGATAAAGAGGGCTTTGGAGCATAGAGGTACGACTATCACCTGGAATCTATTTAGAACTGAATTTTATCAACGATTCTTTCCAGTGTCGTACAGAAAAGACAAGGGGGCGGAGTTTGCTAATCTAAGGCAGAGGACCGATGAACATAGAAGAGTACGTGTCCAAGTTCTCCACCTTGTTGAAATTTGCTCCACATGTTGCTGATAGCGAGGAAGCTACTGCTGATCAGTTCATCAATGGCTTGAACCCAGAGATTTTTACATTGGTGAACACAGGGCGACCGAATAACTTTACTGACGCCCTGAACAGAGCCAAAGGAGCAGAAGCCGGTCTGATGAGACAGAAAGGGGCTTCATTTGTGCCTCCAGCACCGAAACCACAGCAACCACCTCCCATATTTGAGGGTGGCAGCAGCAGTGGAGGGAAGAAGGAATTTTTGAAAGCCAGAGGAAAGCAATTTAAGAAATCTGGCAGCAGTTCTTCTAGCTTCGGTGGTTCCCGGCAGAGCCAGAGTTATACTGGAGTTTATTGTAAGACTTGCGGAGGAAGACATGCAACTGAGCAATGCCAGGGAGTAACTGGTAGTTGCAACATCTGTAAACAGTTGGGACACTTTGCTAAAGTGTGTCCACAGAGAGGGTCCCAAAGATCTCAGGGAGCCGAGTCATCGGGATCAGCAGCACAGACTGAGAGACGATCAGCTGCTGTTCATACATTCCAGCCAGCGCCAGCTCAGTCACAGCAGAGGCCAGAAGGTAGCCAGACTGTTAGCCAGCCTCCTAGACAGCAGGCCAGAGTATTCGCTTTGACCGAGGAGCAGGCCCAGGAAGCACCAGATGACGTTGTGGCAGGTAACTGTTCTTTATGTGGTTATCCTGCTTATGTATTGATTGATACCGGTGCTTCACATACTTTTATTTCTGAACGATTTGCATTAAGTCATGCATTGCCTGTAGAGTCTTTAGCTACTGTAGTGTCTGTCTCTTCTTCCTTTAGGGACAGGTTTGATATCCGTAAATTCGGTAAAACATTGTGTACTACAGTATGACGGGCATGAGATTGAATTAGATTGCATCGTACTTGGGTTGTCAGATTTTGATTGTATTATCGATATTGATATGCTGACCAAGTACAGAGCTACAGTTGATTGTTTCCACAAGATAGTGAGATTCAGACCAGATATGACGGAAGAGTGGAAATTCTACGGTAAGGGTTCTAGATCGAGAATTCCTTTAGTATCCGTATTATCTATGACTCGACTGTTATAGAAAGGAGCAGAGGGATTCCTTGTATATTCAGTAGATTTACTGAAGTCGAGTCCATCATTGGCTGATTTGCCAGTGGTACGTGAGTTTGCTGACGTCTTTCCAGATGAGATCCCGGGATTACCTCCAGTTAGAGAGATAGACTTCAGCATTTAATTGATGCCAGGTACAGTGCCAATTTCTAGAGCCCCGTACAGAATGGCACCAATTGAATTGAAAGAATTAAAAGATCAGCTGGAAGATTTACTGGCCAAGGGGTACATCAGACCGAGTGTTTCTCCTTGGGGTGCTCCAGTATTGTTTGTAAGAAAGAAAGACGGTTCGATGAGACTCTGCATCGACTATCGGCAACTGAACAAGGCAACGATAAAGAATAAATACCCTTTGCCTCGTATTGATGATTTGTTTGACCAGTTGCAGGGTTCTTCAGTATATTCCAAAATTGATTTAAGATCGGGATATCATCAGCTGAGAGTCAGAGATTCTGATATCTCGAAAACAGCATTCAGAACCAGGTATGGACATTATGAGTTTATTGTCATGCCATTTGGTTTGACAAATGCTCCAGCTGTGTTTATGGGATTGATGAACCGTGTACTCCAGAAATATCTCGATGAATTTGTGATTATATTCATTGATGATATTTTGATTTATTCAAAGAATATGAATGAGCATGCTGAGCATTTAAGAACTGTGTTGCGAATTTTAAGGACTGAGAAATTATATGCTAAACTGTCGAAATGCGAGTTTTGGTTGAGACAGGTAGTATTTCTGGGGCATATTATATCCGAAGATGGGATATCAGTGGATCCCAGCAAAGTTGAGGCCGTGATTTCTTGGCCAAGACCGACGTCAGTGCCCGAAATTCGCAGTTTCATGGGTGTAGCGGGATATTACCGTCGTTTCATTAAAGATTTCTCGAGTATAGCTAAACCAATTACTCAGCTAACTCAGAAGAATGCTCCATTTGTTTGGTCTGAAGAATGCGAGACCAGTTTTCTGGAGTTGAAAAAGAGATTGACCAGTGCTCCGGTGTTGACTATCCCATCCGGTACTGGTGATTTTGTGGTTTATTGCGACGCCTCTCACAGAGGGTTGGGATGTGTTCAGATGCAGCGAGGGCATGTTACTGCTTATGCCTCAAGACAGCTTAAACCACATGAGACCCGTTATCCGAATTCATGATCTTGAATTGGCAGCCATTGTCTTTGCATTAAAGATATGGCGACACAATCTTTATGGTGAGAAGTTTGAGATATATTCTGATCATAAGAGTTTGAAATATCTGTTTTCACAATCTGAATTGAATATGAGGCAACGAAGATGCCTTGATTTGCTTAAAGACTTTGATTGTGAAATCAAATACTATCCAGGAAAGTCTAATGCAGCAGCTGATGCACTAAGTCGAAAGGTATGTTCTTTATCCTTGTGGACGATCGGTGTTTCAAATTTGATAGAAGACTGCTGTTTGTCTGGATTAGCATTTGAAACAGATTATAGACCGTTGAAACTTTATACGGTGCAAGTGGAACCCGAGCTGATCTTAAGAATTAAGGCAACTCAGAAAGTTGATCAGAATGTACAGAAATCAGTATCGATGATCAGAACAGGACATCGATCGGAATATCAGGTACGTGATAACGTCTTGTATGTAAATAATCGTTTGGTTGTGCCGAATGTTTCAGATTTGAGACGACAGATATTGTCAGAAGCGCACAACAGTCGATTCAGTATTCATCCTGGTGGCAGAAAAATGTATAATGATTTGAAAAGACAGTTCTGGTGGAAACAAATGAAGACTGACATTGCCGAATTTGTTTCCAAATGTCTGAATTGCCAGCAGGTGAAAGCAGAAAGAAAGAAACCAGGAGGTTTATTACAGAGTTTGTCCATTCCTAAATGGAAATGAGATCACATTTCCATGGATTTTGTGACGCAGCTACCGCGTTCCTCTCGAGGTTGTGATGCGATTTGGGTCGTGATTGAAAGATTGACCAAATCCGCATGTTTTATTCCGTACAAGATGACGTACAGATTTGACCAGATGGCAGAGATCTATGTCAGAGAAGTGGTCAGATTGCACGGAGTGCCGAAGTCAATTGTATCAGACCGTGATCCTCGATTTACTTCGCACTTCTGGCAGAGCTTGCAGCAGGCTCTCGGTACGAAGTTACATCTGAGTACCGCATATCATCCACAGACTGACAGACAGTCAGAGCGAACTATCCAGACACTGGAGGATATGCTGAGAGCAGTAGTGCTTGATTTTAGCACTAATTGGCAAGATGCATTGCCACTTTGTGAGTTTTCGTACAACAACAGCTATCAGACGAGTATTGAGATGGCACCATTTGAAGCGTTGTACGGAAAGAAATGTCGATCCCCTCTCTATTGGGATGATATCTCTGAAGTGTCTGAGATTGGACCTGATATGATCAGAGATATGACAGAAAAAGTGAAGCTAATTCAAAAGAAAATGAAGGCAACATAAGACAGACAGGCCAAATATGCCAATGTTCGACGTAGACCGTTGGTATTTGAGACAGGAGACCGAGTATTTTTAAAGATTTCACCTTTCAGAGGAGTTGTCAGATTTGGCAAGAAAGGGAAACTGTCTCCACGATATATTAGGCCTTATGATATTCTCGAAAAGATAGGAGATCGTGCATATCGACTCGCGTTACCGCCTTCATTATCCGGGATACATGATGTCTTTCATGTATCGTTATTAGGGAAATACCTTCCTGATGCTTCACATGCTATTCAGCCAGACGAGACCGAAATGGATGAGACGTTGAGCTATATTGAAAAACCGATTCAGATTATTGATCGTAAAGAAAAACAGCTCAGAACGAAGACCATTCCACTTGTGAAAGTTCAATGGACTCGTCATGGCACTGAAAAAGCAACCTGGGAAACTGAATCAGATATGACACAAGAATTCCCTGAGTTGTTTCGATAATGTAAACTTTTTAGACCGTTTCTGTATATACTCCCTATTGATATAATTGAATGCATGTGATTTCGAGGACGAAATCGTATCTTAGGGGGGGAGAAACGTAATGGCCAAGATTTTATACCGTGTTAAATTACGATTATTGATTTTTAATCGAGATAATTATGAAAGGGCTAACCGAGACACGAAATGAGATCGCGTGTGAAAATTTATGTGCGAGGACAGTAGCATTGGCGCACATGCGCCAAACAGGCAGAAGACCTCGCGCATATGCGCGAGCCTATGCAAGTGAGGTCCAGAAGACATCGCGCATATGCGCCAGTAATGTCGCGCATATGCGCGAGCTGCCAAGGCCAAGACCAGTAGGTCTCGCGCATATGCGCCAGTAATGTCGCGCATATGCGCGAGACATGCAAATTGAAATATTGCCACGTTTCCTTGGCATGGGAATTGGATATATATATATATATATATATAAAGAAACGTAATTCCTCAGAAGTTACAGAAGAGAGGAACGAGAGCTTCCGGGGGAATTACGTTCAATTCGATTTGCGATCAATCCGTCTGTCCAAATTTGAATCCGAGTACGGCACCGTGTTCCTAGCAACGACAGCTACAACAGGACATAAGTTTTGTTACATTTTGTTAAGATTTGAAATTATGCTATGTCCAGAATCAGATACGATTCATATATAGTGTTCTTGACATAGTAGACATCATAGAATCGAAGTCAGATTAAGAAACATATTGATTATGGAATTGTTATGAATTTCAGAGTTAAATTGACTGAAATGTGATGTCAGATTCGTACGGTGGTTGATTATAAGTTATTGGAATTAGTATATACTGGTGTGGTATCACCGGTATCGCAAGATTGTACTGTTGTACCGTCAGAATTTCATAAGACGGGGATGTTTTGATTTGAATAAAATATTGATACAGTATATTGATATTGTCATTGCCAGATTGAACATTGACAGGCTTTGAGTCGAGACTTCGATTGTATCAGAGCGACAGAATAAAAGGTATAAATAAATGTTGATTCGGGATTGCACAACTCGAGTTAGGTTTGACTTGAGTTTCCCAAAATCACATACTTTATTTTATTGCATTTATATTTGCAAATTATCAGATTGATATGTTTAGTCTATTGAATTTATAGCAGAGCAAGAGTCCGAGTCTAGGGCAGATCAGCCTAGCTAGGGCAGAACCGCCGAGTCTTTGACAGAACAGCTAAGACTCTAGACTTACGGTGTATCGATGAGCTTAGATGTAGATCGACTTCTATTGTAGACATTCGATACAGCATGCCAAAGTCTAAATTAGATCGGGATCCCTAGATCAGAAATAATATGAGATGAGATAACGAGTCATTGATTTAAATACAGATTGGTATTGATTCATGTAGTCAGATTAGATACATGTGTTAATGTTTGTTTATGCTTTTATATATGTGTTATATGATTGCATTGATACATTGTTTATACTGGAATTTTATTCTCACCGGAGTTGTCCGGCTGTTGTCGTGTTTGTATGTGTGCATGGTAACAGGTGGGACAGGTTCAGGGTCACAGAGGTGAAGAAAGATCGAGATTAGAGTGGTGGCTACGGACTTGGACTAGAGATAGGGTTTAAACACTTGCTCTATAGTTGTTAACCCGTAGTTCAGACTGATTGTATATAATGCAAGACTTGTACTTTTAATACTGAGATGTATATATCTGTTTTATTTCACTACGTTCCGCATGTTAAAAAAAAATTTAGATCCTGTTTATTATAATTGATTACATTAGTCCCAATGACGATTAAGAAGATGATTAGTGTTCGGGTCCCCACATACCATTTGTTTTGTGGTATGAGATAAAGAAAGGATAAGTATTAAGAAAGATAAGAAAATGAAAAATGAGGATAAATAGTACACCATGATAAATAATATGATATTTGGTATAATTTTAAAATTAGAGATTAATTTTGTAAATTATGTCGTAATGACCAAAATATCCTCATCATATAATATTTAACATTATATTTTTTAAAATAATTTGATTATTAATTAAATATTTATAAAAGTACTTAATTAAAATTTTGTTAATATAAAAATTATAATTATTAAATTAATATTAAAATAAATATAAATTACCCAAACATATTTAATTAAATTTCATCGAACATCTACAAATTTCAGCACTTGACTCCACTTTGCGAAATTTTCACTAATTTTGTATAATGCTATTAAATGACCAAGATATTCGTGCCTTAAAAAATTATTTTTTTATAATAAAATAAAATTATTAATAATAAAAATAATAAGAATTCAATGAGCCATCTGAGACTTGGGATCAGAATGAGGAATCTGATACGTGGCTTTGTTTTACCAAACTTTTCCTTAGTGGCTTTCGCACACATGGAGGTTATTGGTTTCCAGCCTATATACCATATTCAACTCTGATTGAGCTAAGAAAATGAAAAATTTAAATCTCAGAATAATAATGAATATAAGATTCATATTTGGAACTTTTACAAAACATAAAAGGATTTATAAAAGATATACCAAAGAAATTAAACAACAGAGGATTTTACCGAGGTCCACCTCAGAATCATAAATTCATAAAAATCACCCATGAACGCCTTAAACGCCATCTCTCGGCTAAGCAGGCTAAAGGGCTACAACATGAATTTATTTTTCCTGGTTAAACTCGAACCTTGTGTTTACCATTTCCTGGTTCATCTTTTTACCTTATGTTCTAACCAAAGACTCTTATATTACATTAAATTCAAAAATTTAAATAGATCTTTTATTATCTCAATCTGATCTCAAGAACAAATAAATATAGAATCATGTCATAGTAAGGTAATAATTTAGCACGAGTGCTTTAGCCTGACATACAGGCTCGACTAATGAAATATAAAAATTTAAAACAGTAAATAAAAACAGAAAATAAAAATAGTAAGAACTTACAAATTTGTTACCAGAACTTCAAACTTTTATTGATATAATTCAGAAGGGTTTTTACAAGAGAGAAATGAGAGGGGAGCAAACTCAACCGTGTCCTCCTAAAGACACAGAATGAACCTATAAATAGATAGAAAAGCCGGACATGAAACCCCGGATTCCATCTAAAATAAAAACAATACAATACTTTATTAAAGTAAATAATACAATGCATTATTAATGCAAATAGTAGTCAAAAAGTCTACAGTGATATGATATTCCACCCGATATGCCATGATGTGATATTCCACCAACTGCACCAGCTGCAAATTCTTTTTCTGACGATTTTAATCATCTTTAATATTGTCTTTTAAAGAATTTTTCAGATTCTCAAAAATGTCATCTATCTGAGAAAATTGAGGAATATCATCCTCAGGGTCTTGAGCATCCTGCATCTTCATAAGATGAATAAATTGATTTTCACTAGATTCGGACGCCATAGATTTATCTGATTTTGAATCAGCACCTCCAATATTCTGGAAAAGATCTTTTTTCATTTCTTCAATATAGATCTCGATCATTTTTTCTTTTGAATATATTTCAGAATATTTCTGAGTAAGAATCTTGAAAGGACTCATAGAGGCTTTTTCCTTTTCTTGTTGATTATTAATTTCTTTCTGATATAAAGAAATTTTTTCTTCCATTTGATGAAGAGTTTCATAACCATATGGTTTTCCAGTTTCTGGATCATCTCTTAATAATTTGTCCCAAAATTTTGTGTAACTAACCCTCCATATGCAAGGGATGCCTTCGTCAGTTTAACCGAATTCTGGCTGCCATCTCCAGATCCATGGGATTCCAAATTCCATGAAAAATAGACATAGAGTCTTTTCATCAATCCAATGTTCAGAAAATGATTTTTTAATACTTGGAGAAACATTTAACCAAGTATTCATGGGTTTTATAAAAATCTCTGGCAAAATCTTTGCGGATGGACCAAATATCTTCCACCATATTAAAAACCAATTTGGAACTGGATAGTGAAAAACATTTTCACAAATTTTTAAAAACCAAGTATGTTTTCTTTTTTCATTTTCATAAAACAAGGTTTTATTATAACTTTCAATATAATCCCAAAAATTGAATTTAAAACTCATTTTATGATTTTCAGAATAAAATTCTTTTTCAACTAATGGAGATATACCCCATTCTTCAATAGATATGATCTTCTTGATGATAAACTTTGAAAAGTTATAACTTCCTTTCTGCTGAGTATTACTGAAAAAGTGAGTTATGTCAGCACTTTTTGTAGATATCAGAAGATTTTCATAAAATCCTCTTTGCTTATAAGAACCATATACATATGATGTATTGTTTAAATATCTTTCCATTATAGTCCATGGAGTTTTTTTCCATTGGGTATCTCTTTCTTCTATAAGAAGAATCAATTCTCGATGTTTTGTCTCTGTATATAGAGCTGAATCATTATCATCCTCTTTGATAATATTAGCATATGATGCTGAAGATTGAGAATCTGTATTACTTCTCTGCTTTTGTTTCAAGAATTATTGAAATTCATTGTATAACTCATTATTTTGCTCAGTATTACTAGCTGATGAACTGGATAAATTATGGGCTATAAGCCTCTGTTTACCATGCTGTGCAATGATATTAGGGGGTTTTCCCCTACCACCTCGCCCTCTATAAGAGGACTCTCCTCTTCCTCCTCGGGAATACATATCTGTAGATAAAAACATTAGGATAAATATTCTCGAGTTAAGAAATCTGGTAAGTGATTATCTTCACCTTTTTTATAAATTATTTCAAAATCAAAAGGAGCTAAATGAGCCTGCCATCTTGCAAACATTTGTTTAGAAACATCATGTTTAAAATCTTTATTAAACATAAATTTTGCAGATTGACAGTCAGTTTTTATAATAAACTTTTGATTATATAAATCATCTTGAAATTTCAAAATACATCTGACAATAGCTAAAATTTCTTTTGCTACTGTGGAGTAATTTTTCTGGGCATTATTCCATTTCCCAGAATAAAATCTAATAAGATATTCTTGTTTATTTTGAGGATATTCTGTTTTAAGATTCCTCCAAAACCTATATCTGAGGCATCAGTTTCAACTATTTTATCCCATTGGGGATTAGCAAGCATAAGACAAGGAAGATTTTTAACCTTTTCCTTAATATTTTTAACAGCTATTGTATGTCTTTCAGACCAAGGTAAAGGATTTTTCTTTAACCTTTCATATAAGATAGCAGAATCTTTAGTAAGATTTTTAATATAGGGAGAAATATAATTTAAACTTCCTAAAAATCTCTGTAACTGAGTTATATTAGTTATAATATCAGGAAATTTTGAACCAAATTCTATACTTCTCTGTATAGGAATTATTTTTCCTTTCTCAATCATATGACCGAGAAATCTAATATTGGTTTGAAATAAAATCATTTTGGATTTTGAGATAACAAGTCCATTTTGAATAACAATATTTTTAAACATATTTAAATGTTTAAAATGTATTTCAATATCATTAGAAAATACTAAGATATCATCAATATAAACAATTATAAAATTGCTGTAATTATAAAAAATATCATTCATAATTTGTTGAAATTCAGAAGGGGCATTTTTAAGGCCAAATGGCATTACTGTCCATTCATAATGTCCTATTGGAACATTAAAAGCAGTTTTATATCTATCAGATTCTTTTACCTGAATCTGCCAAAATCCTGATTTTAAATCAAATTTTGAAAATATGATAGCATTTACAAGTCTATCTAATAAATCTTTTTTATTAGGAATAGGATGTCTAATCCATTTTAAAACCTTATTAAGAGGTTTATAATTTATGACTAATCTTGGAACACCTCTTTCCTGTTCAGAATGTTTATTAACATAAAAAGCAGTACATGACCAAGGAGATTGAGAAGGCTTTATCAAACTTTTTTCCAATAAAGAATGAATTTCATTCTTACATAATTCTAAATATTCAGAATTCATTTGACAAGGACGAGCCTTGGTAGGAATATTTTTTTCATCAAAATTCTCTTCATATGGAAGAGATATAATATGCTTCTTTCTATTCCAAAAAGCATTAGGAAGATCATTACATATTTCTAATGAAAACTTATTATAAATAAGTTTAATTTTTTCCTGTAATTTAGGATTTTGTAATTTATCATCTATAGTTAATATATTAACTTCTTCTTTTAAAAGAATTAATCTGAAAAGTTTTCCTATCAATCTTTTCTTGTAATTCATTAAGAATTCTATGAACAGGTTTAGTTATGAACTTAAAGGAAATAGGATTACCTTGAAAAGTTCCTATAATACCTGTTTCATCAACATAAGTTAAAGGATAAATTTGATAAATAAAAGGAAGACCAAGTATAAGTTGGCTAGAAATATCTTTTGCTAATAAAAAACTGGTTTGAATACAGTTTTTATCTTTGCAAATATAAACTTTTGGTAATTTATAATTTATTTCTAATGGTTCTCCTCCTGCATGAGAGAGAGAATGAGTAGTTTTATGAAAGTATTTCGTAGGAATTAATCCTTCCTGTATAACATTTAAGTCTGCACCACTATCAATCATAGCAATGAAATTCTTTTTATAAGAATTTTCAATTAATAAAGTTATATTGGTATACCATTTTTGAGATATAATCATGCTTAAAACAGATAAATGTTTTTTATCTGGATCAGGAAAAGAAATATCTTGTAGATTATCAAAACTATCAGAATTATTAACTGAATTATTATTATTAGTTTCAATGATTGAAACACGATAATTTAAACTATTATTATTGTGTTGTAAAATTTTTACTTGTTCTTTAAGATTTTCTATTTCTTTAACTAAATCCTGTATAGTAACTGGATTCTGTTTACTATATTTCTGTTGAAGAAGATTTTTAACTTCTTTCATAGAGTAAGCTTGTTCTTGTTTAACAAGAATATTATTATTATTATTGCTAGTTGAAACAGTATTCTCTATTTGATCAATAATTGTGGATTTTAATACTGGATCCTTAATCATTTTAAGAAATTCTAAAATATTATTGTTAGTTAACACATTAATATTTAAATCATTGAATTGAGACATTAGTTTATAAAATTCATCATTTTTATCTTCTATATGATTTAAACAAGATTTTCCTTGTATACAATTATTACATTCATTTAAATCATCAGAAATATCTGATTCACTATCTATTATTTCTTCTGAAATATAAGATTATGAAGAATTCTCAGTTTCACTTTCAGAATTATTATTTGAATCCATTATTATTTTAAATAATGTTTCTTTTAGATTATCATCTATATCTAAATTATTAATTTTATCTTTAGCCCAACATTGATTAGCATAATGTCCTGGCTTTTTACATTTTCTACAAATTATTAATTTATTTTTGTATTTTTCTTCTTTCCGTAAATCACGGCTTTCTTTTCTTTTCTTCTTTTTATCTCTTTGTCTATCAGACAAATGTCTTTTCTTTCTATAAAATTTTTCATCTTTTTCTTTAATTTTCTTCTTACCTTTATTAGGTAAGTCCATACCAAATTGATCACAAAATTTACCTAATTGTTTTTTCTCAAGTAAATTCTGTCTTTTAATTTGATTATTTAATTTTAATTCATTACAGAGAGCTAAACCCTCTTTAATGCAAGTATTAATTAAATTTCCATAAGTATAATTATCATATGTAAGAAAAGATGAGATTAATATTCTATATGATAATTATACTTATGGAAATTTAATTAATACTTGCATTAAAGAGGGTTTAGCTCTCTGTAATGAATTAAAATTAAATAATCAAATTAAAAGACAGAATTTACTTGAGAAAAAACAATTAGGTAAATTTTGTGATCAATTTGGTATGGACTTACCTAATAAAGGTAAGAAGAAAATTAAAGAAAAAGATGAAAAATTTTATAGAAAGAAAAGACATTTGTCTGATAGACAAAGAGATAAAAAGAAGAAAAGAAAAGAAAGCCGTGATTTACGGAAAGAAGAAAAATACAAAAATAAATTAATAATTTGTAGAAAATGTAAAAAGCCATGACATTATCCTATCAATGTTGGGCTAAAAATAAAATTAATAATTTAGATATAGATGATAATCTAAAAGAAACATTATTTAAAATAATAATGGATTCAAATAATAATTCTGAAAGTGAAACTGAGAATTCTTCATAATCTTAGATTTCAGAAGAAATAATAGATAGTGAATCAGATATTTCTGATGATTTAAATGAATGTAATAATTGTATACAAGGAAAATCTTGTTTAAATCATATAGAAGATAAAAATGATGAATTTTATAAACTAATGTCTCAATTCAATGATTTAAATATTAATGTGTTAACTAACAATAATATTTTAGAATTTCTTAAAATGATTAAGGATCCAGTATTAAAATCCACAATTATTGATCAAATAGAGAATACTGTTTCAACTAGCAATAATAATAATAATATTCTTGTTAAACAAGAACAAGCTTACTCTATGAAAGAAGTTAAAAATCTTCTTCAACAGAAATATAGTAAACAGAATCCAGTTACTATACAGGATTTAGTTAAAGAAATAGAAAATCTTAAAGAACAAGTAAAAATTTTACAACACAATAATAATAGTTTAAATTATCGTGTTTCAATCATTGAAACTAATAATAATAATTCAGTTAATAATTCTGATAGTTTTGATAATCTACAAGATATTTCTTTTCCTGATCCAGATAAAAAACATTTATCTGTTTTAAGCATGATTATATCTCAAAAATGGTATACCAATATAACTTTATTAATTGAAAATTCTTATAAAAAGAATTTCATTGCTATGATTGATAGTGGTGCAGACTTAAATGTTATACAGGAAGGATTAATTCCTACGAAATACTTTCATAAAACTACTCATTCTCTCTCTCATGCAGGAGGAGAACCATTAGAAATAAATTATAAATTACCAAAAGTTTATATTTGCAAAGATAAAAACTGTATTCAAACCAGTTTTTTATTAGCAAAAGATATTTCTAGCCAACTTATACTTGGTCTTCCTTTTATTTATCAAATTTATCCTTTAACTTATGTTGATGAAACAGGTATTATAGGAACTTTTCAAGGTAATCCTATTTCCTTTAAGTTCATAACTAAACCTGTTCATAGAATTCTTAATGAATTACAAGAAAAGATTGATAGGAAAACTTTTCAGATTAATTTTTAAAAGAAGAAGTTAATATATTAACTATAGATGATAAATTACAAAATCCTAAATTACAGGAAAAAATTAAACTTATTTATAATAAGTTTTCATTAGAAATATGTAATGATCTTCCTAATGCTTTTTGGAATAGAAAGAAGCATATTATATCTCTTCCATATGAAGAGAATTTTGATGAAAAAAATATTCCTACCAAGGCTCGTCCTTGTCAAATGAATTCTGAATATTTAGAATTATGTAAGAATGAAATTCATTCTTTATTGGAAAAAAGTTTGATAAAGCCTTCTCAATCTCCTTGGTCATGTACTGCTTTTTATGTTAATAAACATTCTGAACAGGAAAGAGGTGTTCCAAGATTAGTCATAAATTATAAACCTCTTAATAAGGTTTTAAATGGATTAGACATCATATTCCTAATAAAAAAAATTTATTAGATAGACTTGTAAATGCTATCATATTTTCAAAATTTGATTTAAAATCAGGATTTTGGCAGATTCAGGTAAAAGAATCTGATAGATATAAAACTGCTTTTAATGTTCCAATAGGACATTATGAATGGACAGTAATGCCATTTGGTCTTAAAAATGCCCCTTCTGAATTTCAACAAATTATGAATGATATTTTATAATTACAGCAATTTTATAATTGTTTATATTGATGATATCTTAGTATTTTCTAATGATATTGAAATACATTTTAAACATTTAAATATGTTTAAAAATATTGTTATTCAAAATGGACTTGTTATCTCAAAATCAAAAATGATTTTATTTCAAACCAATATTAGATTTCTCGGTCATATGATTGAGAAAGGAAAAATAATTCCTATACAGAGAAGTATAGAATTTGGTTCAAAATTTCCTGATATTATAACTAATATAACTCAGTTACAGAGATTTTTAGGAAGTTTAAATTATATTTCTCCCTATATTAAAAATCTTACTAAAGATTCTGCTATCTTATATGAAAGGTTAAAGAAAAATCCTTTACCTTGGTCTGAAAGACATACAATAGCTGTTAAAAATATTAAGGAAAAGGTTAAAAATCTTCCTTGTCTTATGCTTGCTAATCCCCAATGGGATAAAATAGTTGAAACTGATGCCTCAGATATAGGTTTTGGAGGAATCTTAAAACAGAAAGATCCTCAAAATAAACAAGAATATCTTATTAGATTTTATTCTGGGAAATGGAATAATGCCCAGAAAAATTACTCCACAGTAGCAAAAGAAATTTTAGCTATTGTCAGATGTATTTTGAAATTTCAAGATGATTTATATAATCAAAAGTTTATTATAAAAACTGACTGTCAATCTGCAAAATTTATGTTTAATAAAGATTTTAAACATGATGTTTCTAAACAAATGTTTGCAAGATGGCAGGCTCATTTAGCTCCTTTTGATTTTGAAATAATTTATAAAAAAGGTGAAGATAATCACTTACCAGATTTCTTAACTCGAGAATATTTATCCTAATGTTTTTATCTACAGATATGTATTCCCGAGGAGGAAGAGGAGAGTCCTCTTATAGAGGGCGAGGTGGTAGGGGAAAACCCCCTAATATCATTGCACAGCATGATAAACAGAGGCTTATAGCCCAGAATTTATCCAGTTCATCAGCTAGTAATACTGAGCAAAATAATGAGTTATACAATGAATTTCAATAATTCTTGAAACAAAAGCAGAGAAGTAATACAGATTCTCAATCTTCAGCATCATATGCTAATATTATCAAAGAGGATGATAATGATTCAGCTCTATATACAGAGACAAAACATCGAGAATTGATTCTTCTTATAGAAGAAAGAGATACCCAATGGGAAAAAACTCCATGGACTATAATGGAAAGATATTTAAACAATACATCATATGTATATGGTTCTTATAAGCAAAGAGAAATTTTATGAAAATCTTCTGATATCTACAAAAAGTGCTGACATAACTCACTTTTTCAGTAATACTCAGCAGAAAGGAAGTTATAACTTTTCAAAGTTTATCATCAAGAAGATCATATCTATTGAAGAATGGGGTATATCTCCATTAGTTGAAAAAGAATTTTATTCTGAAAATCATAAAATGAGTTTTAAATTCAATTTTTGGGATTATATTGAAAGTTTTAATAAAACCTTGTTTTATGAAAATGAAAAAAGAAAACATACTTGGTTTTTAAAAATTTGTGAAAATATTTTTCACTATCCAGTTCCAAATTGGTTTTTAATATGGTGGAAGATATTTGGTCCATCCGCAAAGATTTTGCCAGAGATTTTTATAAAACCCATGAATACTTGGTTAAATGTTTCTCCAAGTATTAAAAAATCATTTTCTGAACATTGGATTGATGGAAAGACTCTATGTCTATTTTTCATGGAATTTGGAATCCCATGGATCTGGAGATGGCAGCCAGAATTCGGTTACACTGATGAAGGCATCCCTTGCATATGGAGGGTTAGTTACACAAAATTTTGGGACAAATTATTAAGAGATGATCCAGAAACTGGAAAACCATATGGTTATGAAACTCTTCATCAAATGGAAGAAAAAATTTCTTTATATCAGAAAGAAATTAATAATCAACAAGAAAAGGAAAAAGCCTCTATGAGTCCTTTCAAGATTCTTACTCAGAAATATTCTGAAATATATTCAAAAGAAAAAATGATCGAGATCTATATTGAAGAAATGAAAAAAGATCTTTTCCAGAATATTGGAGGTGCTGATTCAAAATCAGATAAATCTATGGCGTCCGAATCTAGTGAAAATCAATTTATTCATCTTATGAAGATGCAGGATGCTCAAGACCCTGAGGATGATATTCCTCAATTTTCTCAGATAGATGACATTTTTGAGAATCTGAAAAATTCTTTAAAAGACAATATTAAAGATGATTAAAATCGTCAGAAAAAGAATTTGCAGCTGGTGCAGTTGGTGGAATATCACATCATGGCATATCGGGTGGAATATCATATCACTGTAGACTTTTTGACTACTATTTGCATTAATAATGCATTGTATTATTTACTTTAATAAAGTATTGTACTGTTTTTATTTTAGATGGAATCCGGGGTTTCATGTCCGGCTTTTCTATCTATTTATAGGTTCATTCTGTGTCTTTAGGAGGACACGGTTGAGTTTGCTCCCCTCTCATTTCTCTCTTGTAAAAACCCTTCTGAATTATATCAATAAAAGTTTGAAGTTCTGGTAACAAATTTGTAAGTTCTTACTATTTTTATTTTCTATTTTTATTTACTGTTTTAAATTTTTATATTTCATTAGTCGAGCCTGTATGACAGGCTAAAGCATTCGTGCTAAATTATTACCTTACTATGACATGATCTATATTTATTTGTTCTTGAGATCAGATTGAGATAATAAAAGATCTATTTAAATATTTAGAATTTAATGTAATATAAGAGTCTTTGGTTAGAACATAAGGTAAAAAGATGAACCAGGAAATGGTAAACACAAGGTTCGAGTTTAACCAGGAAAAATAAATTCATGTTGTAGCCCTTTAGCCTGCTTAGCCGAGAGATGGCGTTTAAGGCGTTCATGGGTGATTTTTATGAATTTATGATTCTGAGGTGGACCTCGGTAAAATCCTCTGTTGTTTAATTTCTTTGGTATATCTTTTATAAATCCTTTTATGTTTTGTAAAAGTTCCAAATATGAATCTTATATTCATTATTATTCTGAGATTTAAATTTTTCATTTTCTTAGCTCAATCAGAGTTGAATATGGTATATAGGCTGGAAACCAATAACCTCCATTTGTGCGAAAACCACTAAGAAAAAGTTTGGTAAAACAAAGCCACGTATCAGATTCCTCATTCTGATCCCAAGTCTCAGATGGTTCAAATTGTTTCTTATTATTCTTATCATCATCATCATCTTGTTATTTATTTTATTCTTATATTTAATACAAATAATATTATTATTCTTGTATTTATCATTTTTTATTATTTTATTATTTTAATTAATTATTAGTTTGTTTCTTCTTATTTGATATTATTCATATCATTAATATTATTACCATCGTTAATTTATAGCTTTTATTTATTATTTCAGTATAATATTTTTATTTGAAAATAACTAAAATTGTGAGTAACAATATAATTAAAATTATTTAATTGATAAATATTTATAAAATTATTTCATTAAAATTAATTTAATTCAAATAAATAATAAAATTAAATTAGAATTTATAAATAAGTTTTTTTTGTTAAGAGAAAACAGATCTTTCTTTTGGAAGGGAACAGGGATATGGTATTTTTTATTTTCAAATTTGAGATTATAAAAGTCAATCTTCAAGTGATGATAATTTATCACACTAATGAAAAGTGTCAAATCATCCTCAAATTAATGTGAATAGTTCGGGCTGAGTAAGGGACGAGTGGCTCATCCTACTTCTATTAAAAACGAACCAAACATAGGATTGAGTTGAACTAATAAATGATACATTCTTTATCCCACGAACCAAACATAGCCTTAAAATATCTTTGTTCGAATGTTTATGGGATCTTGGGGCGAGTGAGGGCCGAGTAGCTCATCCTACTTCTGTTAAAAACGAAACAAACATAGGATTGATTTGGACTAATAAATCATCCATTGTTTATCTCACAAACCAAATATAGCCTTAGAATATTTTTGTTTCGATGTTTGTAGGATCTTGTTTATACTTTCAAAATCAATATCACTGTTTAGAGGATAGAACTCGTTCTTCTTTAATTTTTTCACAAATTGATCTTAACATGTTATGTCGTAAATATGTAGAACGAATTTAGTTTAATATTATGTTAAATATTTCTATCAAAAACAACTTATAAACTGTTTGGAAAAAAATTTCAAACACATTTAAGTGTTTCTACGTTCTACAACAGTAAACACTCTTAAAATAATTTGTCTAACAGAATATAACTCCGAGATTCTTCTCCCACAAGGCCTATATACAGATTGTTGCTTGCTTAATGTATTTTTGAAGTATAAAAAATAAGTAGTTTATCCACATATCCGAAGACCCCTGGATAAGTTAGTCCTCTACATTTAAATTATATATAATATGGTGCATGCAGCAAGTACCTTGAAACACAATCTATACCCATGTGTAACTCGGTTCTAGGTATATAAATGGTGTAGGTTATTTGTAGAGTAGGTCATCGTATAGATTTTTTTTCAGCTCAACTTCATTCATGGTTTTTAAAAGTAAAAAATGTAATATTGTAACGTGATTCATATTTCAAAGTAAAAAATAATTATATTGACATAAAAATAAATTTTTTTATATATCAGATCAAGTCGGAAACTCATTTCACAAAATTATATCTAAAATCAAGAAGGCAAATTGCTTGCGGAAAAATTTGATAGAAGATTTGAAGGGTAAAAATATAACAAGTATTGATGAAGCAACCCGATTAATTCACTCTAGTATTCTGAAAAAATGAACAAATCAATGAATTTAGTATGACATTATCTTCTATCAATTACATTTCTTCTAACCCCTAAATATTGTAAGCATAAATCAAACTAAAGTGGAACACTTGGAAGTGGAAGGGTCATATATCGCCGGAAGAAGGTATTTCCGGCCAATCGCACCATGCGCGTTGTAGCTACCACCGGTGGTCGGATCCAAAAGCAAGTCTCCGGCGTAGCCTGGGTAGGCCCCTTTTCCATACACACCGGGGCAAGCCGAAGCAGCTTCCAATGGAGCAGTAGCCGGGCCTTGATAAAACCCGTTCCCGAAAGGGTTCGTGGCAGTTCCGGCCAAAAGCCCGGATAGAACAGTCACCACTCCGTCCATGCCCACATCGTTGTTCGGGGAACCCAGTGGCGGGTTCTGCGGGCCGTAAATGGGCTGATGGAAGGGCCAAGCACAGTAGCCGGGACACTGTGTCTCTGAATTGCCCACCCAAATGTAGGCAAATTTCTTATTCTTCCCCTTCACGATGGAGCTCTTGGATCCGTGGGTTCCGCACCTGTTTACGCAGAAGCCAGCTACTGTGACATCGGAAGCCGTCAACACAACGTTAATGGCGTTCTTCTGCTCGCCCTTGGAAGCCAGCTGCACGATCTGTTTCTCCGAGAGAGATTTCCCGAGGGAGTATTTGTTGTCGAGGATTTGCTTGCCCAAACGGAGAGACAGTGAGGATGGGTTCTTGGAATTGGCGAGGCTGTAGTACTTGTCGATTCCCTTCCACCATGTGGCCACGGATGGCTTGCTTCGGGTGGCGGCGGAATCCGACAAGGAGGCAATGAAATCGGAGACGATAGCCCTTTGTGCTGGCTTGAAGTTCCCGTACCATATCAGATTGACGGAGATTGTGCCTTGCAGAAGGGCACCTTTGTGGTATCGAAGAATCTGGTTCTGCTGGTCTTGTGTCACAAGAATTCTCGAAGCAAAACACATATTGAAAACAGAAAACAAAACTAAAAGAACATGGAAACAATGGTAAGAAGCCATTTATGTTGTAGGAGAAATGAATCGCTTTGAAACTTTGGATTTGGTATGAATTCTTGGAAGAGAGGAATGTGGTATTTATAGTATTGATTGATATTGTGGAATAATAAATGTATAAATATTAATATTAATGAATATAGGAAAAGGAAAGCGAGGAGAAAGAGACAGTACGCGGTTCTTCAAGTGTAATGTCATTTATTAATTATATTAACGGTTTGCCAGCCTTTTCGCTAGCATATTTATTATTATTAATTAAGTAATACTCATTTACAAATAAATATATTGTACCCAGTTTATAATATATATACACATATATAATATATTATTAAATTTGAAATCCTTACGATAACTAAGTTTTGGTATTGTTGTCTATTTTAATAATTATATATATTAGTAAATAGTTAAAATTTAATGTAAGTCACATGTAATTTAGCAGTTAAAGTCTTTGTTTTCCTGAATATTAAGTTATAGGTTCAATTTCTACTTTAGTCTTTTTTTTCTTTTTTTTTGTTTTATTTATTTTTTTAATTCATATATCAAAATTATAGTGTAATCTCTCGTTATTTCTGATAATTACATTTTGTTATTCATTTAAATATAACTCAAATAAATTAATACATGTGTGTATATATGTATAAACTCTTAGCTACGTCTGTTTAAAGGATAAATAAAAGAGTGAATTTCTTCTTTTTTTAAAAAAAGTATTTGGTGAGATGTGGAATTCAATGTAATATATGGGATTCGATATGCGATTAATGCCCCAAAAGCACAACAGAACAAAAAGCATTACAGCTTGCTTACAGCATATATTTACTATTATGTTTACTCAAATGCCCTCGTTTTTCGATTTGTATATATGAATTTCAAAATTATGGATTTAATATAATGTATATTGTAGTTTCACATAAATAACATCGTAAAATTCAAATTCATTAATTATATGTTTATATAATATTTTATGTTAATTAAAATGATTTTCAAATTCACCTGAAAGCATTTGAAATACATTATAGTTTATTTAAATAATATGTAAATAAATAAGTTATTGATTTAAGATTTTATCTTTGATTTTATTGTTAACTATAAAACTATAATCGAAATTTATGGATTCTGTATCATTCATCCAAATGAAATCTTAATTTTTAAATTTTTTGATAGATTAATAATAAGGTTAGCTGTTATTATTTATCTGTATAACAATATATGATAAATTAAAATAATTAAATAATTGCTTTATCAGATCATTTTTAATTTATAAAAAAGACTAGGTTTCTTGTGAGACGGTCTCATAAATCTTTATATGTGAGACGGGTTAACTCCACCGATATTCATCATAAAAATAATACTCTTAGCATAAAAAATAATATTTTTCATGGATGATCCAAATAAGATATCTGTCTCACAAAATACGATCCGTGAGATCGTCTTACACAAGGTTTGCATATAAAAAAACATATAAATCATATGACACTTGAAAATTCAAATTTGAGATTTGAATGGTTGGGGGTAATTTGGGAAATGTGAATAAAGAATACGAAAGAGAGACGTTGAGGTGGTGTATTGGACAGGCTGGTGGGGGCAATAAAGTGATCATAGGGAAGCGGGAAATTGAGAAAGGTTGATGCTCCAGTTGGCACTTGAGATGCGTGAGTGAGATACCACTCAATATTTAATTTTTGTTATGATTTCCTAAAATATTTGGAAATACACACATATATATATATGTATTTGGAGGATTTAGTTTCTAAATTAAAAGTCTTTTTTTTATTTGAGTTTTTAATTTTTAAAAAAAAAAAATAAAAGAAAACTGCACAGGTAGCTGGCGCCCACGAAAAACCCAACACTCTATATATATATATATATATATATCTTTGAATTTGAATTTTTTTAAAAAATAAAATCAGTACTTGGAAATTAATTTTTTTAAAAGTTGGACTGAGAAATTTGAAATTAGATTTGATTCGACAGTATATTTGAGCGAAATTCAACTCTAGTCAAGTTGATCATTTTGAATAAGAATAAGATATGAACCAATTCAAAGGACGAGAGATTCGCTTGATTCATACCTTAATTTGAATTGAGTGGCTGGATTTGGCTTCCATCACACCACTAGCCTAATACTTGTATAATTTGAGATAAAAATAAATTAGTATTATCTTTGTCTCAAATATATGACTTATTTTCTTTCTCAAATATATTAAGATTATTTTATATTTTATTAATTTATTCAAAAAACAGTTTTACATTTTTAAAAAGCTTAGTTAATATGAGTATATTAGTAAAACAAAAAAATACTAATAGAAACTTGACTATAGTTGAGTTTCAGAATGTTAACAATCTTGATTTTGATGATAAATTTTTTTTATTGTGTTTTAAATATATCTATTTAAGCGTGTACATAAGATCTTCTTGACTGTTATTCAAAAGCTTACTTGTTCAAGTTAGAAGTTTTGGATGCTAAGATTCGAAATCACCAAAGATGAAAATCTGGCGATTAGAAGTGTTTTAATGATATCTCATAACTTGATAATTCAAATGACTAACCGCCAAAACAAATGATCAGAAAACTCAATTTTGCTAAAAGTTATATTTATGTTCAATATGGATAAATCATGTTATTCAATAAAGGTTGTGGTCTCAAGATCAAGATAATTGTTATCAAAGCAGAATGGAATGATTCAGCATGAGTTGCAAAGAAAAAAATGTGATCTATAAATCATCTTCACAATTAAAAGTCTAAATCGAAGTTTTTGATGGTGATAAATCGCAATGAAATTTCTGGTTCTGCGCGTGAGCTGAAATTCAGCATACCATTTCAGCAGCACTGAATTCAACAATGCATAATATAATACTGCAGATTCAGCGGAAAGGTCAACACAACATAGATCAGCAGACTGAATTCAACATACTGAATTTAGTACCGCAAAATCAGCATTTTAGAATTTAGCAGCGGTCAAATTTAGCAAAAGCCAGCAATGCGAATATTAATTTTTCAATATCATAAACAATACAGAAATTTTCTCAACTGTGATATTCTTGTTTCAAACGTTCGTATCACTGTTTGGGGCTATAATTACAAAAACTTAAAGATCAAATACAAGCTTTGAAAGAATATTCAAAATATGAGCAACCTACATGAATAAATTAGCTATTAATGAGAACAAACTCGAGTGTGAGAATATATTTGAGACATACATATACTGTAAAAGATTGAATATCCAGATATAATCGCTCACATATATACATGAGAATGAAGCTTCAAAATTTAAATTGGTGAGTTTTCACACGAAGACATTAAAGATTCTGTTTGTACTCTTTGCATAAATGACGTTAAACATTATGCGAATTGTGAGGTTGTGGCTTACAATTCAGAGTGTGTTAGGAGTTTCGATTAGGTAATAGACAAGTTCTAAATTGAAATAGGTTTGTACAAAAGATGTATAAATCAAAGTCATCTAGTGATACCTTCTTAGATAGAAAAATGAATGATGTGGGACATGTTATTCTCCGAACTTCATAAACAAATTTGTGAATCTTTATATTATGGCATTTACTTATTGCTACTATTTTTAAGATGCATTGTTAAATCATTTTATGTGTTCTTATATACCAAAATGTTGCTTATAAAGTGTTTGATGAAATTATTCAACCAAACAGTTTTTATACATCCAACTTAATTATCTTTTAAATGATTTTCAAAATATTCAATCGGATATTTAATTTTTCATGTTCAATATTTCAAAAACCGAGCTAATAGCTCAATACTTGTACTTCAAACGATCCTATTGATATATTTGAGAAAATATAAAAAATATATATATATATATATATATATATATATATATATATATATATATAAATAATCGACATAAGAGAGTAGTATTTATCAATTTTAAAAAATTTAAAATGTACAAACTTTAATCAGAGACCTAGACGACTTGAGTAGATATCTTGTGAGACGGTCTCACGAATCTTTATATGTTAGACGGGTCAACCCACCGATATTCACAATAAAAAATAATACTCTTAGCATAGAAAATAATATTTTTTCATTAATTACCCAAATAAGAGATCCGTCTAACACAATACGACCCGTGAAACTAGTCTCACACAAGTTTTTTGCTCAGTACAATTAGCATTAAATGGATATATGCGCGTAGCTGGTTTACATGTGGTTGACCGATTTAGTAATAACAATCGGGTGGCGCGTTAATTAATAAAAACAATTATTATATAGGCATGCATCAACAATATACTCGTGACTTTGCTTCAGCAAGCTGGATGGACTTAATGGCACTACCTTACAGCTATCATCTGCTTCTAATTCTCCTTTGTCCTTGTTTTCATTCATACACACAATATCAATAGTAATAAATCAAGGCCAATTGTCGAAGTTATATCTTAGTAGGGTCATTTCATTTTTTGTTGGTATTTTAGACATGTTTTTGATATTGAGGTGGAGAATTTTTTAATGTCACGTCAACATTTTTCAGCTAACTTGAAAAATTCCATGAAATAAGACTGCATGGTTGTCTATTAAATTATTCTAGACACTTGGTGCATTATAGAGATCAGGGATACAAGTTTCTCTCATTTGCATTGACATGTTTAAAATAATAAATAATACATAATTTTTTCAATTCCATGTTTTGTGGCCGCTCGTCTCGTGTGAATTTGAGAAAACAGCGGGACAGGCTGTGTTGGAGCCTTGGCATACACTGTCTTCGGTTTATTTATTACTTGTTTAACACAAAAACTTTTGTGAAAAATATTTTAACGAATTAATTTTGTAATTTATATCTTATTTAATTAAGTCATCTTTGAAAAACTATTAAATTTTTTGTACAAAAATATGACTTATTATTATAAATATGGACATGATTGACTTTTATATGTGAGAACGTTTTACAAAAGACCTCCTGTTAATTTAAATAATTGGCGATTGATGTATCCAAAAATAAGAACAAGATTTGAATTAAATAATGTTTACTTGCGCGTTTACTTCTTGTTGTTGAATTGTTAATTATTTTTATTTTTCAACCAATGCTGTTAACAAATTGTTATTTATCATATATATATACACTCATACGAGCTGCATAAATAAAGTCCTTGAATATAAAAATGGCACCATGAGGTCTGTCTCATAAAGTAAGATCTTGAAACTAATTAGGAAGTGTACCGTATAATCTAAACGAGTTCCTAGTCGAACCAGATGCCTAAAATGAGGATAAAGGTCGTTTGAGCTTGAGAATAGCATATGAGATGTAAACGCAGTTTCATTGACAAAGGCATGAAGATATCCATTCACATAGATGAGTGATCATACGATGATACACTGAATAATCCTCCCTCAAACTGTTCAAATGATTCTCATTTATCGAGTGGAATAGCCCACGGTTATGGTTGTACATTATTACTCCTTTGACCCGGGACAATATAAGTGTTTTACGTACTAACATGTTGTAACGTCCGAAAAACCAACCT
The DNA here is from genome assembly GCF_025594145.1 of Primulina tabacum. Taxonomy (NCBI): domain Eukaryota; kingdom Viridiplantae; phylum Streptophyta; class Magnoliopsida; order Lamiales; family Gesneriaceae; genus Primulina; species Primulina tabacum. The sequence continues at coordinate 31,526,927 of NC_134554.1, forward strand.
ATGTAAACCGCATGCATGAAAATTATTTTAATTGCTTAATTGTTTTATTTAATTGATTTTAAACGTTAGCATGATATTTATTATATAATTAAATATATGATTGCATGATTAAATGATAATATGACATGATTACATGAAATTAAGGATTTTACCCGAATATTCGATAATAGGCAGGGGAAAGGAGATCGGGGACGACCAAGACAAGAATATGTATTTTTATTTAATTAATGGCAAGGCTTCCTAATATGATTAAAAATGATTTAATTTTCCTAAAAATGTTGGAGTTCGAATTATTTTACGTGACGAGCTCGATTTTTCCTAGGAAGCCGATTTTGGGAAACAAAGAGTTTTAAAAGATCAAAAATATTATTTTATCGAAACTAATTTTATAAACTGTTATTATTTAATTAATTAAGTGTTATTGGTCCAATTTAATTAAATTCAGTAGGCCCAATTACCCTTAAGCATGCAAGTCCAAAACCAAAGCTCATTTAACTTATTAATTAAATTATAAATAAGTGTATTAGGTCTTCAAACCCTCACAATTCATCAGCATCAGCTGTGAAACACACACCACACACAAAATTCAGATTTTTCGAAAATTATAAGGAGAAGAAAGCTTGTGTTCTTCGTCGCCCGTTCGTCCTTCCTCGTCGACAATTGAAAATTTGAGCGTTATAAATGCAAAGACACGTTTTCTAAACTCTTTTAACATCATACAAATCATAATATGCTTGATTTAATTGTTTATGCATGAAAAAATATGATGGTTGGATTATTTTTACGGTAGAAGGGTTATTCTAAAAAATACGACGATTTTACGTTTATTTGAAAAACGTTTTCAATCCAACGGACACGCTACCAATACATGACAAAAAATGAATAAAACTTGGCCAAAACATGATAAGATAATCAAGAGTACATGCTGGAACAATGGGATAGGAAGCAAGGTAGGGTCGATGGTCTTTTTTTTGTTGGTTGTTGTGATGCATTGTGGAGACCCGGATGCTAATCATGTTCTTAATCATCATCGGGACAATTTAATCGATTATAATAAACAGGGTCTAATTTTTTTTTAAATACAGTATTAAATGCGGAACGTAATGGAATACATTCTAATATACATGTCAGTATTAAAGTACAAGTCTTGTACTATATATAATCATTCAAACTAAGGTTTAACAACTAAATATCAAGTGTCCAAACCCTATCTCTAATCATGGTCCGTAGTCTCCACTCTAATCACGGTCTCTCTTCATCTCCTCGACCCCGATCATGTCCCACCTGTTGCCATGCACACATACAAACACGACAACAGCCGGATAACTCCGGTGAGAAATATATCCCAGTATAAATCAACGCAACATGCAATCATATAAACAATGTAAAAGCGTGTAACAGATATCAGTAACATGTATCAAAATCTGAAACATAACCAATATAAAATTGTCAATCAGACTCGTAACTCCACGTCTCAGACTAGACTCAACCTAGTCTAGGGATCCCGGTTTCCAGGCGTTGGTATTCCATATCGAATATCAGTAATAGAAGAAACTCCAATTCTATTCAACATCGATATAACCAAACATCCGGTGTCTTGACCTATCCGTCACAGACTTTGGCACTTTCGCCAAATCACTATCCTGTGACAATGTGCAATGTGCCAGTGACGATTCCATCACTATCTGACACCTATGTCACAAGACCACTCGTCTAATACTCGTCTAATACATGCTTTTTATAAATCAATAGAACGAGCATATCAATTCAAATCAATGCACACAATAACAATAAGTATGTGATTTAGGGAAACTCAAGTATATCATACTCGAGTCGTTCTCCCGGTACCACATTGACTTATACCTTTCTTTAGTTGTAGTTTTGACAACGCTCAAGTCTGGAATTCGAAGTCTGTCAATACTCAATCTGGCAATGACAATATCAAGAAGTACAATATCAATATACTGCTCAAATCAATATCGAATCTGAACAATCTGCATCTAACTCAAAATCAATGGCATAACGGAACAATCTGAATATCCCCGTCAATACCACAACTCATAGTCAATAATAACACCAATCTGATATCAATCTCAATTAAATCAACTCAGAAACTCATAACAATTTCATACGGTATCTGTTCTTCAATCCGATTTCGATTATACGATGTCTAACATGTCAAGAATATCATATATAAATCATATTCAATCCTGGCAATATCATACTTTCAAGACATATCCAAACTTAAGAAAACTTACGTCCAGTTGTAGCTCTCGTTGATAGGAACACAGTACTGAAGTCGGATTCAAAATCAAATAACTAGATCTTTCAAAATCCCAATTCTATTGTACGAAGGAATTTGGAAGTTCCTGTAGCTTTTCTCAATTCTTTTGCTGAGGAATGAAGGAAAATGAAACCAATTTATATATATCATGCATGATGAAGCCAAGTTGATCATCCTTCATAAAACACGTCTCGCGCATATGCGCGACCTCAACCGGCACATATGCGCGACCTCAACCGGCGCATATGCGCGAGACCTACTGGTCTCGGCAATGATCTTCTCGGCAGCTCGCGCATATGTGCGCCCTCATTCGGCGCATATGCGCGAGGTCCTCCACCATTCTTCACAACTCTCGGGTACCCTCGCGCACATGCGCGGATCCATGTCGCGCATATGCGCGAGGTCCTTTGCCTGCCTCGCGCATATGCGGCACGGCAGGGTCGCGCATATGCGCGAGGTCTTTTCCTCGCACATAATTCCAACTTCTTTCCGGCTTCCCCGGTCTGATCCGTTCGGTCTATAATCACATCAATTAATCAATGAATCATTTCAGATTACAATAATCAAAATCTCGAGCATTACATTTCTCCCCCTCTAAGATACGATTTCGTCTCCGAAATCACAGACAGTCAAATCATATCAGAAAGAAATGTATAACAGAAGCTGAATAGAAAACTCACATCAGTGAAATAACTCTGGGAACCTTTGTCTCATATCTGACTCAGTCTCCCAGGTAGCTTTTTCGACGTCATGACGATTCCACTGAATCTTCACAAGCGGAATAGTCTTCGTTCTGAGCTGTTTTTCCTTGCGATCGAGAATCTGAATCGGCTTTTCAAAATAGCTCAATGTCTCGTCCAGTTCTGCCTCGCCTGGCTGAATAACATGTGAAGCATCAGATAGATATTTTCGCAATAATGATACATGAAAGACATCATGTATCCCAGATAGAGAAGGTGGTAAGGCGAGTCGATAGGCACGATCTCCTATCTTCTCGAGAATCTCATACGGCCCAATATATCGTGGAGACAGCTTCCCTTTCTTGCCAAATCTGACAACTCCCTTGAAAGGTGAAATCTTAAAAGTACTCGGTCTCCTAACTCAAATACCAACGGTCGTCGTCTGATGTTGGCATATTTGGCTTGTCTATCTTGAGCTGCCTTCATTCTTTTCTGTATCAGCTTCACTTTCTCAGTCATATCTCTGATCATGTCAGGTCCAATCTCAGGAACCTCAGAGATATCATCCCAATACAGAGGGGATCTGCATTTCTTACCATACAACGCCTCGAAAGGAGCCATCTCAATACTTGTCTGATAGCTGTTATTGTAGGAAAATTCACAAAGTGGCAATGCATCCTGCCAATTAGTGCTAAAATCAAGCACTACAGCTCTAAGCATATCCTCCAATGTCTGAATAGTCCGCTCTGACTGTCCGTCAGTCTGTGGATGATATGCGGTACTCAGATGTAACTTCGTACCTAGAGCCTGCTGTAAACTCTGCCAGAAGTGCGAAGTAAACCGAGGATCACGGTCTGATACAATCGACTTCGGCACTCCATGCAATCTGACCACTTCTCTGACATAAATATCGGCCATCTGGTCATGTCTGTACGTCATCTTGTATGGAATAAAACATGCGGATTTGGTCAATCTGTCAATCACAACCCAAATCGCATCACAACCTCTGGAGGAACGTGGTAACTGCGTCACAAAATCCATGGAAATGTGATCCCATTTCCATTCAGGAATAGATAAACTGTGCAGTAGATCTCATGGTTTCTTTCTCTCGGCTTTCACCTGTTGGCAATTCAGACATTTGGATACAAATGTAGCAATATCAGCTTTCATTTGTTTCCACCAGTACTGTGTCTTTAAATCATTGTACATCTTCCTGTCACCAGGATGAATGCTAAAACAACTGCTGTGCGCTTCTGTCAGTATCCGCTGTCTCAAATCTGAAATATTCGGCACAACAATACGATTATTCACATACAAAACACCGTCACGAATCTGATATTCCGATTGATGTCCAGCTCTAACAATAGCAATCGAATTTTGTACATTCTGATCAACTTTCTGTGCCTCTTTGATTATCACTATCAGTTATGGTTCAGCTCGAATAGTACATAATCTCAGAGGCTGACGATCTATTTCAAAAGCTAATCCAGACAAACAGCAATCTTCTATCAAATTTGAAACACCAATCGTCGATAAGGATAAAGAACATACCTTTCGACTCAGTGCATCTGCTGCTGCATTAGATTTCCCCGGATAGTACTTGATTTCACAATCAAAATCTTTCAGCAAATCTAGCCACCTTCGCTGTCTCATATTCAACTCTAACTGTGAAAAGAGATATTTCAAGCTTTTATGATCAGAATAGATTTCAAACTTTTTACCATAAAGGTAGTGTCGCCATATCTTCAAAGCAAATACCATGGCAGCCAATTCAAGATCATGAATTGGGTAGCGAGTCTCGTGTGGTTTTAACTGTCTCGAGGCATAAGCAATAACATGCCCTCGCTGCATTAGAACACAACCCAATCCTCGGTGAGATGCATCACAATAAACCACAAAATCACCAGTACCTGATGGGATAGTCAGTATCGGTGCACTGGTCAATCTCTTCTTCAATTCGAGAAAACTGGACTCACAGTCTTCTGACCAAATAAACGGAGCATTCTTCAGAGTCAACTGAGTAATCGGCTTGGCAATGCTAGAAAAATCTTTTATAAATCGACGGTAATATCCTGCCAAACCCATAAAACTTCGAATCTCGGGTACTGATGTCGGTCTCGGCCAAGAAATCACTGCCTCAACCTTACTGGGATCAACAGATATACCGTCTCCGGATATAATATGCCCCAGAAATACCATCTGTCTCAACCAAAACTCGCATTTTGACAGTTTAGCATACAGTTTCTCAGCCCTCAGAATTTTCAATACAGTTCTCAAGTGCTCGGCATGTTCAATCATATTCTTCGAATAAATCAAGATATCATCAATGAATATAATAACAAAATCATAAAGATACCTCTGGAATATACGGTTCATCAGACCCATAAATACAGCTGGAGCATTAGTCAAACCAAATGGCATGACAATAAATTCATAATGTCCATACCTGGTTCTAAATGATGTCTTCGAGATATCAGAATCCATGACCCTCAGCTGATGATATCCAGATCTCAAATCGATTTTGGAATATACTGAAGAAGCCTGCAACTGATCAAACAAATCATCAATGCGAGGCAAGGGATATTTATTCTTTACCGTCGCCTTGTTCAGTTGCCGGTAGTCAATGCAGAGTCTCATAGAACCGTATTTCTTTCGAACAAACAATACTGGAGCACCCCAAGGAGACACGCTCGGTCTGATAAACCCCTTGGCTAGTAAATCCTCCAACTGTTCTTTCAATTCTTTCAACTCAATTGGTGCCATTCTGTACGGAGCCCTTGAAATCGGAACTGTACCTGGCATTAACTCAATGCTGAAGTCTATCTCGAATCGGAGGCAATCCAGGAATTTCATCTGGGAAGACATCAGCAAACTCACACACCACTGGCAAATCCGCCAATGATTGACTCGATTTCAGTAAATCCACTGAATATACAAGGAATCAATCTGATCCTTTCTGCAATAATCGAGTCATATTTATAGCAAATATCAAAGGAATTTTGGCTCGAGAACCCTTACCATAAAACTTCCACTCATCAGCCATTTCAGGTCTGAATCTCACAATCTTGTGGAAACAATCAACAGTAGCTCTGTACTTGGTCAACATATCGATACCGATAATATAGTCAAAATCAGATAACCCAAGTACAATGAAATCTAACTCAATCTCATGCTCATCATACCGCAGTATACAAGATCTAATAGATGTCACTGATATCAAACATGTCCCCAAAGGAGAAGAGACAGATACTACAGCAGCTAGGGACTCAACAGGCAATGCATGCATCAATGCAAATCTCTCAGATATAAATGTATGTGATGCACCAGTATCTATCAATACATATGCAGGATAACCAGAAATAACACAGTTACCTACCACGACATCGTCTGGTGCATCCTGAGCCTGCTCCTCAGTCAAAGCGAACACTCTGGCCTGCTGTCTAGGAGGATGGCTAACTGTCTGACTTCCTCCTGGCCTCAACTGTGACTGGGCTGGTGCTGGCTAGAAGGAGTGGACTGCAACTGGTGGTTGTCTACCAGTATGAGCTATTGATCCAGATGACTCGGCACCCTGTGACCTCTAAGTATCTCTCTGGGGACAAACTCGAGCAAAATGTCCCTGCTGTCTACAAATACGGCAAGTGCCAAATACTCCTCGGCACTGCTCTGTGGAATGCTTCCCTCCACAAGTGCTGCAATAAGGTCCTATATAACTCTGGCCCTGACCGGTTTGTCTCGAGCCACTAGAACTGGATGAACCGCTTCCCGATCTCTTGAACTGTTTCCCTTTAGCTTTCAGGAAATCTTTCTTTCCACCACTGCTGCTAGTCACTCTCAAATCGGGGAGGTGGTTGCTGTGGTCTCGGTGCTGATGGCACAAACGAAGCTCCCTTCTGTCTCATCAGACCAGCTTCGGCTCCCTTGGCTCTATTCAAGGCATCAGTAAAATTATTCGGTCGCCCAGTATTCACCAGTGTAAATATTTCAAGATTCAGGCCATTAATAAACTGATCCGCAAAGGCTTCGTCGTTTTCAGCCACATGTGGAGCAAATCTCAACAAGGTAGAGAACTTGGGCACATACTCTTCAATGTTCAGCTGACCCTGTCTCAAATTTGCAAACTCTGCTCTCTTGTCCTTTCTAAACGACACTGGAAAGAATCTTTGATAAAACTCAGCTTTAAATACATTCCAAGTAATAGTCGTACCTCGATGCTCCAACGCTCTCTTTGTTGTAATCCACCAGTTCTTTGCAACGTCATGCAATTGGTGCCCAATCAGTTTCACTCTTCGTTCATCGGTGTAATCCAAGGACTCAAACAACATCTCAATGTCATCTAGCCAACTCTCACAATCCACTGAAGTCTCAGTACCTTTCAGAGTCGGTGGATGGAATGACTGAAATCTCTTCAACAATGTCTCCATCGGTGTTGCTGTCACATCCGTTGGAGGATTCGAAGTGCTACCCCGTTCCGGTACTCTTCGAGGAGGCATATCTGATTACCAAAAGGGTTAGCAACCAAATACAACAAATCTATTTCAATCCTCCTCCGATCATCTTACTGCTGATCAAGAATCGGTTCTGATTCATTCTCAATAACACATGTTCCCAAATCAAGTCAGATAAACAGATAAACATGCATTATAAAGCAGTAGAACATGCTAGCAATCAAAAGCAGGAAAGAAAACTCAATCTACCCCGCTCACTAGCTTCGATCTCAATCTAAAGGATCTATCGCTCTGATACCACCTGTTGTGGGGACCCGGACGCTAATCATGTTCTTAATCATCATTGGGACAATTTAATCGATTATAATAAACAGGGTCTAATTTTTTTTTAAAATACAGTATTAAATGCGGAACGTAATGGAATACATTCTAATATACATGTCAGTATTAAAGTACAAGTCTTGTACTATATACAATCATTCAAACTAAGGTTTAACAACTAAATATCAAGTGTCCAAACCCTATCTCTAATCATGGTCCGTAGTCTCCACTCTAATCACGGTCTCTCTTCATCTCCTCAACCCCAATCTTGTCCCACCTGTTGCCATGCACACATACAAACACGACAACAGCCGGATAACTCCGGTGAGAAATATATCCCAGTATAAATCAACGCAACATGCAATCATATAAACAATGTAAAAGCGTGTAACAGATATCAGTAACATGTATCAAAATCTGAAACATAACCAATATAAAATTGTCAATCAGACTCGTAACTCCACGTCTCAGACTAGACTCAATCCTAGTCTAGGGATCCCGGTTTCCAGGCGTTGGTATTCCATATCGAATATCAGTAATAGAAGAAACTCCAATTCTATTCAACATCGATATAACCAAACATCCGGTGTCTTGACCTATCCGTCACAGACTTTGGCACTTTCACCAAATCACTATCCTGTGACAATGTGCAATGTGCCAGTGACGATTCCATCACTATCTGACACCTATGTCACAAGATCACTCGTCTAATACTCGTCTAATACATGCTTTTTATAAATCAATAGAACAAGCATATCAATTCAAATCAATGCACACAATAACAATAAGTATGTGATTTAGGGAAACTCAAGTATATCATACTCGAGTCGTTCTCCCGGTACCACATTGACTTATACCTTTCTTTAGTTGTAGTTTTGACAACGCTCAAGTCTGGAATTCGAAGTCTGTCAATACTCAATCTGGCAATGGCAATATCAAGAGGTACAATATCAATATACTGCTCAAATCAATATCGAATCTGATCAATCTGCATCTAACTCAAAGTCAACGGCATAACGGAACAATCTGAATATCCCCGTCAATACCACAACTCATAATCAATAACAACACCAATCTGATATCAATCTCAATTAAATCAACTCAGAAAATCATAACAATTTCATACGGTATCCATTCTTCAATCCGGTTTCGATTATACGATGTCTAACATGTCAAGAACATCATATATAAATCATATTCAATCCTGGCAATATCATACTTTCAAGACATATCAAAACTTAAGAAAACTTACGTCCAGTTGTAGCTCTCGTCGATAGGAACACAGTACTGAAGTCGGATTCAAAATCAGATAACTAGATCTTTCAAAATCCCAATTCTATTGTACGAAGGAATTTGGAAGTTCCTGTAGCTTTTCTCAATTCTTTTGCTGAGGAATGAAGGAAAATGAAACCAATTTATATATATCATGCATGATGAAGCCAAGTGGATCATCCTTCATAAAAAACGTCTCGCGCATATGCGCGACCTCAACCAGCGCATATGCGCGAGACCTACTGGTCTCGGCAATGATCTTCTCGGCAGCTCGCGAATATGTGCGCCCTCATTCGGCGCATATGCGCGAGGTCCTCCACCATTCTTCACAACTCTCGGGTACCCTCGCGCACATGCGCGGATCCATGTCGCGCATATGCGCGAGGTCCTCTGCCTGCCTCGCGCATATGCGCCCGACAGGGTCGCGCATATGCGCGAGGTCTTTTCCTCGCACATAATTCCAACTTCTTTCCGGCTTCCCCGGTCTGATCCGTTCGGTCTATAATCACATCAATTAATCAATGAATCATTTCAGATTACAATAATCAAAATCTCGGGCATTACATGCATGGACTCGATGGTTTGCATGTGGGCAAAGGGGCTCGTCCACGGCTGAGTCAGGGTCAGGCTGGTCTCGGTCTAGGGCTGGGTTGGGTCCTAGGGTGGTTAGGGTTCGGGTTCTAGGCTGCTCGAGGAAGAAAAGGGGCTCGCGGCTCGGTCTGGGGCAGGGCTAGGTGGTTCATCAAGGTCCAAGGGTCATGGGCAAGGGTCGGGCTAGGGGCTGGTGTGGCTGGCTCGCTGCTAGCTCGACCAAAACAAGGAAACCGTGAGGAAGCTCCATGGTACGCGCAGGATGATGTTCTGGTTTCTCGGGTTCGTAGCTTGGGTTCTAGGGGCTAGGATGGTCTAGGCTGGATCTAGGTGTGGCCGAGGGATGGTGAGGGTCGTGTGGGCTTGGTAGTGGCTCAGCTGGAGGTGTCCTAGTGTCACTAGTAATCTATAGGCGTGAGTTAAAGCCATGTGCAGGTTGGGTCCAGTTCCAGGCGAGTTTGAGCGAGCCAGGGCTAGGTTCAGGGGCTTGGGCTTGGTCACGAGGGTGCCTAGGTGGGTTGGCTAGGGTTTGGCTTGAGGTGGCTTGGGCGTGGCTCGAGTAAATTGATAGATGGCTGGTGGTTCGATTGTGTGTCAATTTCAAAAATAAAAGAACTAAAATTGAATCCATGGGTCTACGGTGTGGCTCATGACTTGGAATGGTAGAATAAATAATAAAAATATTATGTTTAAAATTTGGGATAAAAATAATGAGTTTTGGAATTTTACGGGATTTAATCGCCGCACGAAACGCTAATTAAAGAACTTAATTGAAAAGCTTAGTTTTAAGATTCATAAAATTACGGAAAATTATATTTAAGCTTAAATAAATATTTATAATAATCCCATGTCATTAAAAGTGAGAAAAAGATAAATTTGAGAATTTTTTACGTCCAGGGGCAAAACGGTAATTTTACACTTAAGAAAATACGAAAACGCTTGGCAACGTCCCGAAGGATCATAAAGCATGTTAAATGATATTATATTAATTAAAATGAAGATTTTGATGATAATATGTATTTTTATGATTTATTTTAAAGTTGTGCAATTTATACTGTTTAAAATGTTATTTTTGGAAAACTGTCGTATTTTATGATTTTTAAAGAAAAAAAAAATATTTTGAGGGATTTGAATTGACTGTGACAAAAGATATGATTTATGATATATGATTTTGTGGGGATAACGTTGGGGAAAAGGGACCCAGAGGGAACTCATTTACGGGAAAAGACCCAGAGGGAACCTATGTTTAGGAAAAGGCCCCCCGAGGGAACCGTCTATGGGAAAAGGCCTCCGAGAGAACCCCGACGATCGTATTTCCATGGTGGAGCCTAGTGCACATCCCCATGGGCCATGTGGAGCTAAGACTGTAGTCGACCAAAGGATAAAAGCTAGTCACTTTCAAGGATCAAACTTCACCCAAAATGATATATGATTGAAAGCTTATGATAAAAATGATTTTTATGATATATGATTTATGATGATGATTAAAGCTATTTTTAAATGATTTATTTATGCTCAAAACTTAATTTTTAAATAATTTTTTAAAAGATTTATTTATGCTTAAAGTTATTTTAAAATGATTTTATTATTTATGATTTAATTATACTTAAATGATTTTTAATGGTTTATTTATGTTCAAAAGATTATTTTAAATAAAAATATGATTTTTAAATGTATAAGGATGTATATGTATTATTTGTTATCCATGTTCAGAACGTGTTGAGTCTTTAAACTCACTAGGTTTGTATGATGCACGATTTGATGATTTTTGGATGCAATGGCGATTGAGTCGATCGAGTGCAGCAGTAATGTGGGGACCCGGACGCTAATCTAATTCTTAATCATCATTAGGATCAATTTACTAATCAAGTAATTTGGGTCATAAAAAAAAATTTCTTTAAATGCGGAACGTAATGGAATGAACTAATATACATATTGGTATAAAATAAAGTACAAGTCCTGTATAGTCTACATTCAATAAAAACTAAGGTTTAAAAACTAATTATCAAATGTTCAAACCCTATCTTTAATCCAAGTCCGTAGTCTCCACTCTAATCATGATCTCTCTCTCTTCTTGTCTTGACCCTGATGCTGTCCCACCTGTTGTCATGCACACATACAAACAAGACAACAGCCGGATAACCCCGGTGACAATTATATTCACAGTATAAATCATGTATACATGCATTTCATATAAACAATACAAAGGCATGAAATAAACATTCATAACATGTATCAAAATCAGAAACATGAATCAATATAAACTCTGAATATAACATGTATCAAATCCGACACATGAATCAACACAAACTCTGAATCACACTCAGTGACTCCTGGACTCTGACTCGACTCATCCTAATCTAGGGATCCCGATCGGAATAAGAACATACCCCCACCTACACTCCCGATCGGGGTGGTGGCATGTTCTTATTCACGGACTTTGGCTCTTTCCATATTGAACACCAGTAATAGAAGAAACTCCAATTCTATCCACTCCGATATAGCCAAACGTCCGGCGTCTTGGCGAATCAGTCACAGACTGGGCCTATCGACCCTGGCGTCCATATCGAACATCAGTAATAGAAGAAACTCCAATTCTATCCATTTCGATATAGCCAAACCTCGGTGACAATGTGCAATGGGCCAGTGACGATTCCATCACAATCAGGCACCTCTTTCACGAGATCAAATGTGTATGACTAGGCACATCCGCCTATGACTCAACACATACATTGTCTATAAATCCATAGACCAAAGATATCAATCATATTCAATTGCAAATAACAATGCAATAACATAAAGTATGTGATTTTGGGAAACTCAAGTCGAATCAGACTCGAGTTGTGCAATCTCGCATCAACATCAAATTATACCTTTGTCTTCGCGGTCTGACGAAGCCGAAGTATCGAAGTCAAATATGTCCATATTAATCTGAAATACAATAGCGCATAGGCACAATCTCAATATGCAACTCAATTTAAAATTTATTCTGATCAATACTCAAATCAAACATAATCTGATCAATATCGAATCAAGATACAATCTAATCCATATCGATGATATCACGGTATAATCGAAATCACTACTGAATCTGATCAATATCAATTTACTGATGTTTCGACGGTATAACAATACAGTCTCGATATCCCCGTCAATCTCAACATCACAGATATAATACCAGAACTCATCATCAGTATCAGTACAACTCATAATCTGAATAACAATACAACTCTGATATCGAATCTCAATCAAATCAACTCTGAAAATCACAACAATTACATACACAGTCTGTTCTTTGATCTGACTTCAATTATACGATGTCTACTATATCAAAAACACCATATATGATTCATATTCGATTCTAACAATATCAAAATTTCAAATCATGTCTAAACGTAACAAAACTTACGTCCAGTTGAAGCTGTCGTCGCTAGGAACTCGGTGCTGTACTCGGATTCAAAAACAGACGGACGGATTGCTCGTAACTTAAATCTCATATGAAGCTTCCCTCGGCTCTTCCTTTCTTCCTTCTGAGAGAAGAATTGCCTGTATATATATATATATACACACACGTTGCATGATGAAGAAACGTGGCCCATTCCTTAAGCCTGCACGTCTCGCGCATATGCGCGACTTGTCTCGGCGCATATGCGCGAGATCATAGGTCTCGGCGCGTCGTTCACACGGTAGCTCGCGCATATGGGCGCCCCATCGTCGCGTATATGCGCGAGACCTACTGTCTCGTGCAATGCAACTCGCGCATATGCGCGCTTCCATCCGGCGCATATGCGCCAACTTCTCTGGACTCGAATTTCACCTTGTGCACAGCTCGTGCATATGCGCGACCATTTCTCGCGCATATGCGCGAGGTCTTCTGCCACCCACGCGCATATGCGCGGCTCCTTGTCGCGCATATGCGCGAGGTGTTCTGTCCTCGCACATATTCCGTGTTTTCTTCCGTCTTTTCGGACTAATCCATTCCGTCTACAATCACATCAATTAATCACTAAATCATTTCAGATTAACAGGATAAATTTCTCGGGCCTTACGTTTCTCCCCCCCTAAGATTCGATTTCGTCCTCGAAATCATAGGCAATCAGATCATATCACAGGTAATCATATCAACCCGGAAGAAATGTATACCGGAAGTTAATCAAAAAACTCACTTTAATGAACTACTTCCAGAATCTTTATTTCATTTCAGATTCCATTTAGCAAATAGCTTCTTCAATATCCTACCAATTCCTTTGAACTTCCAACAACGGAATAGTTTTATCCTGAATCATCTTTCTTCTGCTGATTCTGATTTCAATCTGGAATAATGCTTCAAGAAGTATAATCTCATAATACCATTCGAATAACTGATGATAGAATCAATCTTACAATACTGGCTATACAACATCCGTATATACCAATTAACAGCTTATAACAAATCAATACTATCATCTCCTATCAATCTGATAATTTCAATCAGGGTTATATTCAATCTTCAACCTCAAATATCAACAGTCATCATCCGATGTTGACATATTCAGTCTATTTATTCTGAGCTGTATTTATCTCCTATGAATCAATTTCCATTTCTTTTTCATATTTCTGATCCTATCAAATCCAATCTTAGGTATCACCGAAATATAATCCCCATACGAAGAAAATCTGCAGTTTTCACTGTACAATGCCTCGAATGATGCTATCTCGATACCCATCTGATAATTATCGTTATACGATAATTTACAAGTGACAATAAATCATGTCAACTAGTGCTAACATCCAGCACTACAGTTCCTGGATATTCTCCAGTATCAGGATAGTTTGCTCCGACTATCCGTTGATTTATAAACGATAGGTGAAAGATCTTGTTGTATATTCAGCCCAAAAGTACAAAATAATCTGAAAATCGGGGATATGATAAAATCAACTTTGGCATTCAGTGCAATTTGCCTACTTTTCTGACATACAACTCAGTCGTTCTAATCATGTCTGTACATCTTCCTGTACAGAATAACATATACAGATTCGAACCATCTGTCAATCACAATCATGTCACATCAAAATCTGGGAAATATTGCGATAGTTCCATCACAAAATCCATAGAAATGTACTCCATCTCTATTCAGGAATCAATAATTTATATAACCAATCTCCTGGTTCCTCTCCTATTGATGGACAATATAGACATCTCAGTATAAACTCTGCCACAATTGATCTCCTCTGTTTTCCTAACATCAGTCACTTCAAGTCATTATACATTTTTCTATCATCAGAATAAATGTTGAATCAAAGATGGCGTACTTCTGATTATACCTGTTGTTTCCAAATCCAACACATCTGACACCACAATCGGTTATTCATATGCCATACAGTATCACATACCTGATATTCTGATTGACACCATGTTCTAATTATCGAAACTGAATTCTAAACATTCTGATCAAATTTCTGAACTGCATTAATTATCAAAATCAGTTCTGGTTCGATCTGTACAGTACCCATTCTCAACAGTTCATTGTTTGTTTCAGATATTCATTCAGAACAACCGAACTTTCAAATCAAATTCACAATACCAGTCATAGATAATAGCCTGCTAAACTCATAGAACTGCAAATATCTGATACTGACGTCAATCTCGGCCAACTGATCACAGCCTCACTATACTCAGACTAACAGATATATCGTCTCCGAATACCACATAATTTGAATACAATCTGTCCCAGTCCAGATTCATATCCCAACAGTTTCTGTATACCACATCTCAGTTCTCAGAATATTCAATACAATTCTCCGATATTCAACAAAATCAGTTGTATTTTTCAAATATATTAGAATATCACCGTTAACACAAGCCTAGCATCATCAAAATAGCTCTGAATACATAGTTTATCAACTTTCAAACATAGCTGATATATCATCAAAGAGAACTACTCAATCAGATGTAACTCTCGGCCAGTAATCTTCAAACTGATTTTTCAACTCTTTCAATTCTATCGGTGCCATTCAGTACAAAGTTCTAAAAAAAAAAAGAAACTGTACCTGGTATCAAGTCAAGGCGGACATCAGTCTCCCTGACTGAAGGCAACCCGAAATATCATCTGAAAACAATAGCAACACTCATGCCATTGGCAAATCAGCCAAGAATAAACTCGATTTCAGTAAATCAACTGAGTACATAAGGAGTCCCTCCGCTCCCTTCGATAATCATCGAGTCATAGAGTGTACGGGTATCAAATGAATTCTAAATCCAGAATCCTTACCGTATCATGTTTATCCTCCGGCCATGTCAGGTCCGAATCTTACCATCCTCTGGGATCGGTCTGTAGTAGTTTTGTACTTGATCGGCATATCATTATTCAAAATGCAGTCACAATCAGACAATACAAGTACAACACAGACTAACTCAATCTCATTCTTATCTTACTGCTGTATACGATATTTCACAGTATTAACTGATATTAAAACTCTTCCCAAAAAGGTAAAGAGGTAACAAATACCGCAGATACCGACTCAACAGATAAAGCATATATCAATGCATTTCACTCAGAAATCATGTATAAGATGTACAAGAATCTCCCAATACATATGGAACAAAATCATAAAAGAACAGATACCTGTCACTACATCATCAAGTGCATCCTGGATTTGTTCCTCGGTCATTACCACCAGACGCTTCTGCTCCCGGGAATCTTCGGAAACCTCTCTGTGGACATACTCTCGCAAAATGTCCGGATTGTTTGCAGATACGACAACTACCAAATACTCCCTGGAATTGCTCCGTGGGATGTCTCCCTCCGCATGTGTTGCAATACACTCCAGTATAACTCTGACTCGAACTACTAGAGCTAGAAAGACTACTGCCTAACTTCTTAAACTGCTTCTTTCGAGCTTTCAAATAGTCTTTCTTTTCACCACTACTACTACTAGTCTCACGTCCTAGAGGTGGTTGCTGTGGTCTCGATGCTAGAGGCGCAAACGAAGCTTCTTTCTGTCTGGTCAGACTGGTTTCGGCTCTCTTGGCCCTACTCAGAGCATCAACAAAACTATAGGGTCGGCCTGTATTTACTAATGTTAATATCTCAGGACTCAATCCCTTGACAAACTGATCAGTCACAGCTTCATCATTCCCAGCTACGTGAGGAGCAAAACGTAGCAAGGTAGAAAATTGAGCAACATATTCTTCAATGCTTAGCTGACCCTGTTTCAAATTTTCAAACTCCATTTTCTTATCCTCTCGGTACGAACTTGGGAAAAATCTTCGATAGAACTCAATTTTGAAGATCTTCCACGTAATCACTGTACCACACTGTTCCAAGACTCCTTTGGTTGTAATCCACTAGCTCTTTGCGACCTCCTGTAACTGATGCCCAATCAGTTTAACTCTACGTTCATCCGGGTACTCCAGGGAGTCAAACAATATCTCTATATCATCCAGCCAATTCTCACAATCAACAGTCATCTCAGTACCCCTCAGAATCGGCGGTGTCAATGACTGAAACCTCCTCAACTGTATTTCCATCGGAGTTTCTGACACATCCATCTGATCAATCAAGATACTTCCCTGGTTCTGGGATTCTTCGAGGAGTTAATCTGATTATCATAAGGGTTAGTAACCAGATACCACAACCTGTTTCAAGTTTCAGTCCTCCTCTGATCATCTTACAGTTGATCAAGAGTCAGTTCTAATCCAACCTCAATAATGCATATTACTATATCAAATCAGATAAATCAAGTAACATGTATTAACAAAGCAGTAAATCATGCTACCAATCACATGCAAGGAAAGAAAATTCATTCTACCCCGCTCACTAGCCTCTATCTTAGTCTCAATCCAATGGATCTATCGCTCTGATACCACCTGTTGTGGGGACCCGGACGCTAATCCAATTCTTAATCATCATTAGGATCAATTTACTAATCAAGTAATTTGGGTCTTAAAAAAAAATTTCTTTAAATGCAAACGTAATGTAATGAACTAATATACATATTGGTATAAAATAAAGTACAAGTCCTGTACAGTCTACATTCAATAAAAACTAAGGTTTAACAACTAATTATCAAGTGTTCAAACCCTATCTTTAATCCAAGTCCGTAGTCTCCACTCTAATCATGATCTCTCTCTCTTCTTGTCTTGACCCTGATGCTGTCCCACCTGTTGTCATGCACACATACAAACAAGACAACAGCCGGATAACCCCGGTGATAATTATATTCACAGTATAAATCATGTATACATGCATTTCATATAAACAATACAAAGGCATGAAATAAACATTCATAACATGTATCAAAATCAGAAACATGAATCAATATAAACTCTGAATATAACATGTATCAAATCCGACACATGAATCAACACAAACTCTGAATCACACTCAGTGACTCCTGGACTCTGACTCGACTCATCCTAATCTAGGGATCCCGATCGGAATAAGAACATACCCCCACCTACACTCCCGATCGGGGTGGTGGCATGTTCTTATTCACGGACTTTGGCTCTTTCCATATTGAACACCAGTAATAGAAGAAACTCCAATTCTATCCACTTCGATATAGCCAAACGTCCGGCGTCTTGGCGAATCAGCCACAGACTGGGCCTATCGGCCCTGGCATCCATATCGAACATCAGTAATAGAAGAAACTCCAATTCTATCCACTTCGATATAACCAAATCTCGGTGACAATGTGCAATGGGCCAGTGACGATTCCATCACAATCAGGCACCTCTGTCACGAGATCAAATGTGTATGACTAGGCACATCCGCCTATGACTCAACACATACATTGTCTATAAATCCATAGACCAAAGATATCAATCATATTCAATTGCAAATAACAATGCAATAACATAAAGTATGTGATTTTGGGAAACTCAAGTCGAATCAGACTCGAGTTGTGCAATCCCACATCAACATCAATTTATACCTTTGTCTTCGCGGTCTGACGAAGTCGAAGTATCGAAGTCAAATCTGTCCATATCAATCTGAAATACAATATCACATAGGCACAATCTCAATATGCAACTCAATTTAAAATCTATTCTGATCAATACTCAAATCAAACATAATCTGATCAATATCGAATCAAGATACAATCTAATCCATATCGACGATATCACGATATAATCGAAATCACTACTGAATCTGATCAATATCAATTTACTGATGTTTCGACGGTATAACAATACAGTCTCGATATCCCCGTCAATCTCAACATCACAGATATAATACCAGAATTCATCATCAGTATCAGTACAACTCATAATCTGAATAATAATACAACTCTGATATCGAATCTCAATCAAATCAACTCCGAAAATCACAACAATAACATATGTGCGACCACTTCTCGCGCATATGCGCGAAGTCTTCTGCCACCCACGCGCATATGCGCGGCTCCTTGTCGCGCATATGCGCGAAGTGTTCTGTCCTCGCACATATTCCGTGTTTTCTTCCGTCTTTTCGGTCTAGTCCATTCCGTCTACAATCACATCAATTAATCACTAAATCATTTTAGATTAACATGATAAATTTCTCGGGCCTTACAAGTACACACCCGATGGCCTTTATTTTTCCGCACTAGCTTATTAGATTAAGGGTTTAAAGATTATGTTAATGATTTTTATTAGAGATATTTTATACTTTATTTTTATTGTTAGTGATCTTTTCGAAGGTCTATTTAGGATTTTATTTTGTGCACTTGAGATTTAAAATTTTAATTTATTATGATTCATGATTATGTTAAATTATTTTATTAGAATTTATGATTTAAGAAAAAAAATAGAGGTCATTTCAGTTGGTATCAGAGCCAAGGATCCCCAAAGGTTTGTGTACTATCACTTCGAGAAGCTCAAGAAGTCACACCTCAAATATGTGAGTTTTTACTGCTTTACATTTTATATGCTAGAATTCTTTAAATGCTTTTATGATACATGATATAAATGTTAGTTGCATGTTGCATGTAAAATTTTAATTTCATGTTGGGTAGTGAGAATTGATTGGGATATTGAACAACTGAGAGAAGAATAGGGTGCATGCACTACTTGAGCTAAATTTAGGAGTTGAATTTGAGAAATTTTGGGTTAGAATTGCAAATTTTAAAGATTTTGAGGACCTAATTGAAGAGTAAGATTTAAGTTAGAGGTTAAGTTTGAGATAGATGAGGAAATCTAAGCTTTGCAATCATCAAGTCAAGGAAAATTTTGAGGACGAAATTCTATTTAAGGGAGGGAGAATTGTAACGTCCGAAAAACCAACCTACGTAAACCGCATGAATGAAAATTATTTTAATTGCTTAATTGTTTTATTTAATTGATTTTAAACGCTAGCATGATATTTATTATATAATTAAATATATTATTGCATGATTAAATGATTATATGACATGATTACATGAAATTAAGTATTTTACCCGAATATTCGATAATAGGCAGAGGAAAGGAGACCGGGGAGGACCAAGACAAGAATATTTATTTTTATTTAATTAATGGCAAGGGTTCCTAATATGATTAAAAATGATTTAATTTTTCCTAAAAATGTTGAAGTTCGAATTATTTTACGTGACGAGCTCGATTTTTCTCGGGAGGCCGATTTTGGGCAAACAAAGGGTTTTAAAAGATCAAATTATTTTATGGAAACTAATGTTATAAACTTTTGTTATTTAATTAATTAAGTGTTATTGGGCACAATTTAATTAAATTAAGTAGGCTCAATTACTCTTAAGCATGAAAGCCCAAAACTAAAGCCCATTTAACTTATTAATTAAATTATAAATAAGTGTATTAGTCTTCAAACCCTCACATTTCATCACCATCAGCCATGAAACACACACCACACACACAATTCAGATTTTTCGAAAATTAGAAGGAGAAGAAAGCTTGTGTTCTTCGTCTCCCGTTCGTCCTTTCTCGTCGACGATTGAAAATTTGAGCGTTATAAACGCAAAGGCACATTTCCTAAACTCTTTTAACATCATACAAATCATAATTTACTTGATTAAATTGTTTATGCATGAAAAAAATATGATGGTTGGATTATTTTTACGGTAGAACGGTTATTCTCAAAAATACGACAATTTTACGTTTATTTGAAAAACGTTTTCAATCCAACGGACAAGCTGCCAATACATGATAAAATACGAATAAAACTTGCCCAAAACATGATAATATAATCAAGAGTACATGTTGGAACCGTGGGACAGAAAGCAAGGAAGGGCCGATGGTTTTTTTTTGTTGGTTGTTGTGATGCATGGGCTCGATGGTTAGCATGTGGGCAAGGGGGCTCGTCCAGGGCTGAGTCAGAGTCGGGCTGGTCTCGGTCTAGGGCTGGGTTGGGTCCTAGGGTGGCTAGGGTTTGAGTTCTAGGCGGTTGAAGGAGTCCACCCGAAGTGGGACTCCTCTCATATTCACGTGCAGAAGCTGCTCGAGGAAGAAAAGGGGCTCGCGGCTCGGTCTGGGGCAAGCTAGGTGGTTCATCAAGGTCCAAGGGTCATGGGCAAGGGTCGGCTAGGGGCTGGTGCGGCTGGCTCGCTGTTGGTTCGACCAAAACAAGGAAACCGTGAGGAAGCTATACGGTGCGCGCAGGATGATGTTCTTGTTTCAGGGGTTCGCAGCTTGGGTTCCAGGGGCTGGGATTGTCTGGGCTGGGTCTGGGCGTAGCCCAGGGATGGTGAGGGTCATGTGGGCTCGGTGGTGCCTCGGCTGGAGGTGTCCTAGTGTCACTAGGAATCTATAGGCGTGAGTTCAAGCCATGTGCAAGTTGGGTCCAATACAGCCGAGTTTGAGCGAGCCAGGGCTAGGTTCAGGGGCTTGGACTTGGTCAGGAGGGTGCCAAGGTGGGTTGGCTAGGGTTTGGCTTGAGGTGGCTCGGGCGTGGCTCGAGTAAATTGGGAGATGGTTCAGGTGGTTTGATTGTGTGTCAATTTCGAAAATTAAAGAACTAAAATTGAATCCTTGGGTACATGGGTGTGGCTCATGACTTGGAAGTCTAGAATAAATAATAAAAATGTTATGTTTAAAATTTGGGATAAAAATAATGAGTTTTGGAATTTTTCGGGATTTAATGCTATTATATGATTTAAAATACGAAAACGCTTGGCAGTGTCCAGAAGGATCATAACGCATGTTAAATGATATTATATGATTTAAAATGATGATTTTGATGATAATATGTATTTTTATGATTTATGTAAAGCTGTACAATTTATACTGTTTAAAATGTTATTTTTGGAAAGCTCTCGTATTTTATGATTTTTTTAAAAAAAGAAATATATTTTGGGGGATGTGAATTGACTGTGACAAAAGATATGATTTATGATATATGATTTTGTGGGGATAACGTGAGGGGAAAAGACCCTATAGGGAACCCATGTTTGGAAAAAGGTCCCCGAGGGAACCCGTCTATGGGAAAAGGCCTCCGAGAGAACCCCGACGATTGTATTTCCATGGTGGAGCCTAGTGCACACCCCCATGGACCATGTGGAGCTAAGACTGCAGTCGACCAAAGGATAAAAGCTAGTAAATTACAAGGATCAAACTTCATCTAAAATGATAAATGATTGAAAGCTTATGATAAAAATGATTTTTATGATATATGATTTTGAAAGGGGATCGATCAAGGTGCTTGCTTGCGCAACGGAAGTTTCAAAAATATTTTTCAAGCAAGAAAATCGAGCACCCTAAACTATAGTATGTAGCAAATACAATAAAACACAAAATGACATTCATAGGATGTTTTAAGAAATTACCTATCAATCTTAAAAGATTGATGATGGTTCCAACTTAGTTGTCAAACAACTAAACTCTTCAATGGCAAGATTGTTCTACAAGCTTCCAAGAGCACACCTTGCTAAAAAATTAAGCTCACCACTAACAAGGAAGATCCACCTTACACTTGCACTAGAAAATGTAAGGCATTTTTCTTTGAGAAGACTAAGCTTTCCTCAACAAATTGAAGAAGCAAAACTGAAGGAAAATGGAGCAAAATTTCGGCCAAGTGGTGAGGAGAGAAGGGATGAAGAGTTTTCTTGGTTGTGGAAAAAGTTAAAGTGAGCATGTGCATGTGATGCCTTGGATATCGAAAAAGTAGCCTCCAACCCTTCACGTCCCTTGCATGCTTTCCACTTGGACTTGTAACAATTACAAGACCCATGAACTTATTATTTAAATGTCTCAAACACATTTGAAACCATTTAAAGTTTACTTTATTTTACTCAAGCCCACTAGTTTAATAATTATCACTATTTGGGCTCTACAAAGCCCAATGTTGTTTAATTAATTCAACACTTGAATTAATTTAATTATTTGGACTCTACTAGGTCCACTAGTGTTTAATTAATTCAACACTTGAATTAATTTCATTTAGTCCATAATAATGTTTACGAAAATCAAAATTTTTCAAATACATTATTTGTTTGGCCAACTTTTAATTTACGAACACTTCCTCAAATTAAAAGTCACATTCCCCTTATAGAAATCATACTTCTAATTTTTCTTTCGCTTATAAACTCCTTTATAAGCCGTTCAATACATTGAACTAATTTAAGTTCTCAACGAGATCTAGAAAGTTAGCACTTGTGTGGCCCTCAATGGTTCATTGATACGACTAGCCGTGGGTTCACATCTTAATGTGATTCGGAACTAAACATGTCATTATATGAGCATACCCCAATTGCTCCATTCTTAATTATCAACTCCTTGATAATAAGAACGTCAGAACTCAAGTCTGATAGTACCCAACCAATCATATTAAACGCCTAGCAGCATCGCTTACATGATTCCCTAGGTATCAAATGATAGTGCCTGCAAGAACCATTCAATTATGGTTAGCGTACAGTACGGTCCTTCATCTCATATATCCCGATCGATTCGACAACTATTGGTATATCGAGAGCTGTCAAAGAATCGATACTATGTGTCATGTCGTAGTTTCATCGATGGTGTAATCTATGAAACCTCTTTCATAATTACCACCATACTCTGATCAGATTTCAAACTACATACACATAGGATATCCACACCCGAAGGTAAGCGGTGAATCCCCGATTACAATGCATCGACTCCAATATGTTTCGACAAAACACCTAACCTTGCCACCTAATGACCCGATATGAGTCGGTAAACAAGTCAAAGTACAATGCTAGCATATAGAGTCTCAATGTTGTCCCGGGTCATAAAGACTAATGCTGTACAACCATAAACTAGGACGTTTCCGCTTGATAAGTGAGAACCACTTGGAAAGTCCTTTATGGAGGGTTGTTCAGTGCACTCTACAAGGAGCACCTATCTGCATATTCGGACATCACAATGTCCCCTACCAATGAAACATGGTACTCACATCGCAGATACTAGTCTCAAACTCGAGCGGCCTATATCCTTCTTAGCGGCGACTGAATCGACTAGGAACTGTTTAGAATATACAGTATTCCAAATATGAGTTTCATGATACTCATCATATGAGCATCTCATATTCTTTCTACTATTTGTATATTCAAAGTCTTTATCTATGCAACTAGCATGGGTATACAGATAAAGATGTGCCAAAACAATAATTTCAAATATTATTAGAATAAAGATTGTTTATACATAGAGTTTCATTGTGAACACTCGGCCAACACTTGGCTCGACGGGCACCTACTCTAACAGATTTATGATGATGATTAAAGTTATTTTTAAATGATTTATTTATGTTCAAAAATTATTTTTAAATGATTTTTTAAAGGATTTATTTATGCTTAAAGTTATTTTAAAATGATTTTTACTATTTATGATTTAATTATACTTAAATAATTTTTAATGGTTTATTTATGTTCAAAAGATTATTTTAAATAAAAATATGATTTTTAAATGCATGTGGATGTATAAGTATGATTTGTTATCCATGTTTAGAACGTGTTGAATTTTAGACTCACTAGGTTTGTATGATGCATGATTTGATGATTTTTGGAGGCGGTGACGATTGAGTCGATCGAGTGCAGCAGTACACACCCGAGGGCCTTTATGTATCCGCACTAGCTTATTAGATTAAGGATTTAAAGATTGTGTTAATGATTTTTATTAGAGATATTTTATGCTTTATTTTTATTGTTAGTGATCTTTTCAAAGGTCGATTTAGGATTTTATTTTATGCACTTGAGATTTAAATTTTTAATTTATTATGATTCATTATTATGTTAAATTTTTTATTAGAATTTATGATTTAAGATAAAAATAGAGGTCATTTCACATACACTTTGATCTGTTTACCGACTCCATGTAGGGATCAAATTCCCATCTCTGCCTTCATCCCCATTTAGAAAATATTAATAGAGCACGATGAGGGCGGATTCGAGAATTTTCTCAAACCAAAACTTATTATCATTATTAATGATAATATTAATATTAATTTAATAACATTGTTAATATTTTAAAAAATAATATATTATTGTAATAATAATTATTATTTTATTATTAATATAACCTTCGGGACAGGTTCGAAGATGGAGATAGTAATATCATATTCGCCCTGAATTATTTCGGGGATTTTCGAAAAACCTCGAACCCGAACCTGAAAAAATGGGAATCCCTATCCCCGTTTCGGATTTTTCCTGCGAGGACACAATCTCGTTGAGAAAGTTGTCATTCCTAGGTATAGTTTAGAAATACATAGGAGCAAATGAATTATAGTCGGATATTCCCCGTTTGCCTATGTGTGGAGATATCTTATGTGATCTAACGAGTTAATAATGCAAGCGATCCCTGGCCAGAGCAAGAAATGGCTTTAAGGAAAAGTGTTTTCATTGTTGCACATATCTTGCCACTGTTATTACTCAAAGGTAAATCACATCGTATCGAATTCATATAAAACTCTCAATATATCTATGGTTGGAGATTCGATTAGGATATATATGTTGGAAGAAGCGTACTGTACGCTAATCATGACTTAAGTTTCTTGCAGACACTATCAACAATATATAAGGATCATGGGGCGATGCTACTAGAAGCTCTTACCATGATCCGATAGGTGCAATCAGAAATGAGTTCTGACATTCTTGATCTAATTAAGATAAGTCCGAATAAGAATAATGTTATTTTGAATTGCATGTAGATGTGAACCTACGCTAGTTGTATCCATGAATCATTGAGGGTCACACAAATATCGAACTCTATGTTCTCGTTGAGAAATTCAAAGTTTAAAGAGTTGAGTTTGACGATTATATTTTGATGGAGATCAAACATGATGCTTATAAAAGAGTTTATAAGTTGATTCCATAGGATGAAAGAAATGGAAGTTAGCTTAATTCCTAATTAAGGAAGGATAGTGGAACTGCCTATTTTGGTGTAGGAGTTCACTAAGTCGGCAGCTGCCTAATATGGCAAGCGAAAATTTTGATCTTCGAAAATTTTGATTTTCATTATATGAACAAGACTTGTGAAACGTCCACTACTCGTTTATCTTAAAAAGTACTAGATTTTTTTCTTTCTGATTCATTCGGCCGAAATATTAAGCATTTAAAATATGAATATTTTGTATCATTAAAAATAAACCGACCAAATATTATTTTTAAATCTAAAAGAAATTAATTCAAAGCATAAAGTCGTAAAACGTCAACCAACATAAACTAACATTATTTCAAAAATAAACTTAACTCTATCATCACCTCAAAACCTCTCAAAAGCATCATAAGTCATAAAAATATTTAATTAATAATAATTGACAAGCTTATTTTATTTGAGAAAAACTA
This sequence comes from Primulina tabacum, assembly GCF_025594145.1. NCBI lineage: Eukaryota > Viridiplantae > Streptophyta > Magnoliopsida > Lamiales > Gesneriaceae > Primulina > Primulina tabacum. Next base: position 31,553,233 of record NC_134554.1, read on the forward strand.
GTGACGGTCTTCGGGTTGTGCGCACCTTCAGTCCAACAAGATCAACCATGGCGGGGGAAGAATCCTTGCTGAAATTCTGCACTATTTTCGTGAGTTTTCCCTTGAAAACGTGCTGGTGTGTGTGAGTTTGTGCTGGTGGAAGAGTCCTTGTGCTTTTCTTATGGTAGGGGCGTGAGTTTGGGTTTATGGGTAGGGTTTATTAGCTTAATTTTGATACAAAAATATATGGTGTAAGCTTGGGCCTATTAACTCAAAAAGTCTATATTTTCATCGAAAATCGAAAAAAAGTTTAAAATACGAATCGGCGCCTGAAAACATCTCAAGATATCTTATTTTGGAAATACTCCTTAAAATATACTATATATTAAACAATTAAAAATAATTATTTAATAAAAATATTTTCTCTCATATGGTCCCGGTCTCCGTTCCTCGATCGTGTCTCGAATAACCTTTAAAAACACAGTTTTATGCGTTCTAGTAGAAAACTACATTTTAAACATGTAAATATGCCTACCATAATCTTTCAGGCAATTAAAACAATTTAATTAAAATATATAAGAAATTCGATAACTTGCATGCATGTGGTGCATGTGGACCTTCAAATTTTCTGAACGTCACAACTTGTATGCTTGATACATCGACGCAGCTGGATCGTCGATCAGAGTTATAATGAGTTCGAAATCATTTATTTTGTGAATCTAGAATATATTGATTAAATGATGGTACTAGTAATGATCACTACTGAGTTGATTATATGAATTAAATAATGATTATTTTATTTAATTAATATGTTTATGCACGTATTAAAAGTTCCTGTATAAATATATTAATATTTATATATACATTTCATATAGAGATATAAAGGTATGTATATATATTATTAATATATCATGTATTATCAAAAATTGATAAATACATAATAATAATAATAATAATAATAATAATAATATTATGATAATTTTATTATAATGAAATAATAGAGTTAAGGTGGAACAAGGATTATGAATTATTGTGGGAGAGAGAATCCTGATGTGATCAGGAACTACATTATATAAATATACCATAAGAGGCATAATAAATAAGAGAATTTTTGCACACAATTATAAAAGGTTTTCGGCCACTGAAAAATTTGGTGAAAAATTTAGGCCAATCATTTTCTTCCACGGTCATGCCCTGCGCTTCCCGTACCGACTCTGGATTTTGAAAATTTGGACGATCTAATCTCAACGAAAAAATTGTTTGCGATTACTAGTGCAATCCAAACAAGGAAAACCATCTATGAACGTGGACCAGTTTTGACGATCAACAGGAGTAAGATCTGTTTGTAGAGATTTACAAGAATGACTATCTCCACTTAAAATCCCAAATAGTTTGGAGCCAGCGTTTTACACACAAATATAAAAATGTAAACACTTTATGAATGATTTATTTATAAACATAAGACACACAAAGATAGTTTTGAATGTCGAAACAAAATTTTTTACTTCCGCTGCATTTTGGCCTGTGAGAAAATGGTGCCTCAACAATAAAATGGGAAAACATGTTAAGCACACACAATCCAATGTGAGCAACTAGAAATTAACATATACGAAGAAGTCCAAGAAACTTTAAATTTTTCTCTCTCTAAATGTTATTATTCCATATTATTTATTTTATTTAATTTTAAAATTATTATAAATGTGCATATAAGAATTATATTAAGAGCATGAATTATATTCAAGAGTATATATGTTTTACAACGGTCTCATGAACACGAGTCGATTGGTTCATACATAAAATAAAAGTAATATATTTGACATAAAAAATAATAATTTTATAAATTGAGTCGGGTCTGGTCTTGAAAATCACAAGAGTTTTGTGTTATATTAATTGGATTGGAAGTGGCATTCCATCATGAATATTACGCAATTTTATGGATACTAAAGCAGATCCGAAGACAGCTGAACCACAACCTAACGCATTTAGGCGTTATTACATTACACTCCTAAAACCGCGTATGCTTCCTTTCTGGGCAGTTTCCTTCCACAGACCAACATAAATACTCCATCCCACCGTTGTTGCTTCATCGTCATTCATCCATCTCCAATTTCAATCACCTCGAGCTACTCTGATTCTGTCTTTTTCAGTAAAATAAATGGGATCTCACCGTTTCTTCAATGTTAATCTTCTAATTTTGGCCCTGTTTTCTGTGTTCAATCTGTGTTTTGCTGCAAGAATTCTTTCGAGCACTTCAGTGCAAGATCGGCAGAACCAGCTTCTTCGTTATCACAATGGTGCTCTCCTGCAAGGCACCATCTCCGTCAATCTGATATGGTACGGGAACTTCAAGCCATCCCAAAGGGCTATTGTATCCGATTTCATCGCCTCCTTGTCAGATTCCGGCGCCACCTCAAGCAACCCGTCGGTGGCCACGTGGTGGAATGGCATAGATAAATACTACCACCTTGCCAATTCCAAAAACCCATCCTCCCTGTCTCTCCGTTTGGGCAAGCAAATCCTCGATGACAAATACTCCCTTGGGAAATCTCTCAAGGAGGAACAGATCGTGCAGCTGGCTTCCAAGGGCGAGCAGAAGAACGCCGTTAACGTCGTGTTAACGGCTTCCGATGTGACCGTAGCTGGGTTCTGCGTAAACAGGTGCGGAACCCACGGATCCAAGAGCTCCATCGTGAAGGGGAAGAATCAGAAATTTGCCTACATTTGGGTGGGCAATTCAGAGATACAGTGCCCCGGTTGCTGTGCTTGGCCCTTCCATCAGCCCATTTACGGCCCGCAAAACCCGCCATTGGGTTCCCCCAATAACGATGTAGGCATGGACGGAGTGGTGACTGTTCTATCCGGGCTTTTGGCCGGAACTGCCACGAACCCTTTCGGGAACGGGTTTTATCAAGGCCCGGCTACTGCTCCATTGGAAGCTGCTTCGGCTTGCCCCGGTGTGTATGGAAAAGGGGCCTACCCAGGCTACGCCGGAGACTTGCTTTTGGATCCGACCACCGGTGGTAGCTACAACGCTCATGGTGCGAGTGGCCGGAAATACCTTCTTCCGGCGATATACGATCCTTCAACTTCTCAGTGTTCCACCTTGGTTTGATGCTAGATGAAATGTGATCGGAAGATTATTGTATAATCGATTAATTGATTCTTTCTTTCTTCTTTTTAAAGAAATACTATTCATTTTTATTTCTCCAAAAGGTCATCGTTTCCATTGAATTCCACGGAAGTAGTTTCAAAAGAGAAGACGGATTAATCCACCTGAGATGATTATTCACACGTCTCAACATTATAAGATATTCACATCAAAAGGCTACAATTTCACTACAACAATAATTGAATTTGTAAATCTCCCACTGTGTATTTGTGAAACAAGAACATTGATTATTATCATTATGCTACTACTTTATGTGAATATCCATTGTCATGAGAATATGAAACTCACGGGAATAATTATTTTTACGTCAGTGTTAAAATTAAATTGAGATTTGGGTTTAACCTCATCCCAGAAATTAGCTAAAGAGAAAGATTATTCAGGTTTATATAAACAACTTTTAAGAAATTAATAAGCGTTAAAATTGAAAATTAGATGCAACTTCACCCCCAAAAAAGCTAGATGACCAGAGAAAATTAATTTGCCTATGTTTCATGATGTGATGAGATCGAAAATCTTATTTCATTTCTCTAGTATATTACTTTTCCGTAAATATGCTTTAATTCAGATAACTGTAGGGGGAAATTAATTTCAAGAGGACAATAATTTCTGCCGAAACGGTATTTGGTCAATATTCGTTTATATATATTCTCACAATAGGAGAAAATTTTAATTATTTACAATGCCACACCCTTAGAATTGCGTTTGTTTTTTTGTTTTCTGATCATAAATTATTAGGTTTTCAGTACCAATATACATTGATTTTTAAATGTTAGATTAATAATAACAAAATTAGTTATATATATTATGTATCATAAAAATGCATTACTTGCAAAATCACAAATCCAGTCGGGAGTTGATTCATAATCATACCATCTCAAAGATTCATTTATTATTCTCATCCTCATCTGATTTACATCTCTTATATTCATATACACGGAGGAAAACATGGCGGTTGATCTCATCATTTCACGGTTTTATGAGCCTTGGAATATATATCTACTTTTGGGTCGATAACTCGTAGTTAATCTTATGTCAAGATCTTAAGTTTGTCTTGGATCCAAAACCCGATTATAATAAACCTCGACGATCTCTAACTCAAAAAAAATATAGATATCCATGCTATGCTTACTGATACTAATGAGAAATTTAGGGTCCGATTCCAGCAAATGTCACTAGTCCAGACGCAGGTTTCAAAATTATCCTGAGCCTGAAATCACGAATAAGACCGTTAGAAGGGGGCCAGTAGGGTGTCCCGGAGTAGTCCCTCCGACGCTCAAGTCAGAGACTGAGGATATAGTGAAGAGCAGCTAAGGGTGCTGCTGAAAACAATACATTGAATCCATCAACTGAACACTCAAACATGATATTTATAGGAGAATACCTGGGTCCTTGATGGCCATGCCCTCTATTTGGGCTAGGGATGGGCGAGCTCAAGGTTCATGATCTTGATGGGAAATTAAATTTTATCTTAAGAAGATTGAATTTTTATTCAGTGATTCGAAGTAAGATCGAGATTAAATTTTATTAATTTAAGATTGTAACTAGTAATGATAAGAATATTCAAAATTTGAATAGATGGAGATAGGATAACCGAGCCTAGGATTCGGTGGTTAATATAATTGGAATTAAGGGAGTCAGACGTGTCCCCTTATTGTTCCGAATTCAGTTGAGAACATAAGCAGGAGAAATGTACTCGTGGCACCGGGTAGATATCTTTGGAAGTTAGGATAATAATCTCTTATCTTTTTTTTTTTGTTTAGTCTTAATTATAACCTTGGCATTATCTAGAAAATTTATAATTCTTTTGCAGTGTTGACATTTAATTGAATAAGTTGAACATTGGATTTGTTCTTTTTATTTGTCATCGGTTTGTAAGACAATGAAATTGTTGAATAATTTTATTTTAGAATAGAAATGTTGTTAATGCTTAGTGTTCTTGGTCTATTTAATTATTGCAAGAACATTGCCGATGTTCATGCCATGCATCCCGGGACATGACATTTTAGGCCCCGGGATGCATGACATGAACATCGGCAATGTTCTTGAAACACAATGATTAAATAGACCAAGAACACTACACTTTAACAATATTTCTATTCTAAAATAAATTAATTCAACAATTTCATTGTCTTACAAACCAATGACAAAAAAAAAAAAAAGAACAAATCAAATATTCAACTTATTCAATTAAATGTCCACACTGCAAAAGAATTATAAATTTTCTGGCCAAATTACCATCCTCAAAATTCAGCCCATTCTTGCTCTTCTACCTCATTCTCATCTGAAATGAAATGTAAGAGGTGAGTGATATGATCGTCACTCAGTAATTGGATGGAGCATATCTTCAAGTTTTTAAAAAAACATTATAATATTTTACTTATCACTAGATCATATATTTAAAATTTATCCACGAGTAGATCTAAAACATAAAACAATAAACGTCAAATATCTGGCTTAACTCCCCAGGCATGATAATATTTATCTGGCTTAACTCCCCAGATTGGATCATAATATCTAGTTTTACCCTACTAGACAAAGTCACAAACAAGATCAAGACACCACCAAAATCATTTATTGAAAACAATCGTCATGTAATACATAATATGCTTAAACTTAAAATATCATGAAGATAAATATTATAACGTATCAAGAAAATACACGTTCCACTTACAATCTTTTGCTAGTATTGAAATTAAGGTTGACTCTAAGAGAACTTGAATCCCCCCAGATGGAGCCTTTTCATGTTTTTGTAGAGAGGGAGAGAGTGTTTTGAGAGAATTAATTTTTTAACGTAGTGTAGAATGAGAAAGGTGGAGGGTTATAAGTTTTATAAACCTAGGATAAAGTTGGGCCGATGTTATAATTGGGCTCAAGGGCTTGGGCCTCACATCTTCTTTTCGGCAGCTCATCACATAAGAACTCCAAAGTTAAGCGTGCTTGACTTGGAGCAATTTTGGGATGAGTGACCTCCTGAAAAGTTTTCCAGGGTGCGTGTGAGTTGTAATGCCCGAGAATTTGGTTATTATCATCTGAAATGATTTATTGATAATTGATGTGATTTTAGACGGAACGGATCGGATCGGACCGGGAAAGCCGGAAAGAAGATTGGAAGTATGTGCGAGGAGGAGCCCTCGCGCATATGCGCGACCCAGCCGGGCGCATATGCGCGAGGTAGGCAGAGAACCTCGCGCATATGTGCGACAGGACCCATGCATATGCGCGAGTATGGCAGAGAACCTCGCGCATATGCGCCGGGCGAGGGCGCGCATATGCGCGAGATGCCGTGAAGAGACGCGCCGAGACATAGTGTCTCGCGCATATGCGCCGGCGGAAGTCGCGCATATGCACGAGACGTGCAACTTGAAGATTAAGCCACGTTTCTTTGGACATGCAATATATATGTATATTCCTTTCATTCCTTCAACTAGCAGCAAGAAAGAACGGAAATTCCAGGGGAAAAGAGCAAAGTTCCTTGAATTGTAGAATTGCGATTTTTGCAAGATCCGTCCGTCTGATTTTTAATCCGACTTCAGTACCGTATTTCTATCGACAAAGACTTCAACTGGACGTAAGTTTTATTATGTTTTGTTATGATTTGAAAATATGATATGGAAGAAATCCTGATATGACTGATATTATCTGTTCTTGAGATTATTATTATCGTATAATCGAAACCAGATTGAAGAACGGATATTGTATGGAATTGTTATCATTTTCAGAATTGATTTGATTGAGATTATACAGATTTGATATCAGATTGAGTTTGTTATCGATTATGAGTTGAGATTGGTATTTATTGATATCTGTATTGCTGGGTATATTGAGATTGTGCGGTTATGCCGTTGAAACAGAATTTGATTGAGTTATGATTATATCCAGTATTGATTTGAGTGGTGTATTGATATTATACTCCTCGATATTGTCATTGCCAGATTGAGTATTGACAGGCTTCGAATTCAAGACTTTGACTTCGTCGGATTGACAGGAAGAAAGGTACAAATCAATGTTAACCGGGAGATCGACTCGAGTCAGATTCGACTGGAGTTTCCCAAAAACCACATACTTTATTTATTGCATTGATATTTGCAATTTATGAGATTGATATGCTTAGTCTATTGAGTTATAGCAAAGCGGGTATTGAGTCATGGGCGGATATGCCTAGTTATTGGCGGATATGCCAAGACAATGGATGTTTAATTTATATCGATGTTGCGTAGGAGTGGATCGGCTTCTATTGCGGAGATTTGGTATATGGCAATATCCAGGAACCGGGATCCCTAGATTAGAGATGAGTCGAGTCTGAGATGACGAGTCCAGAGTTTATTTACAGCTTTATATCGATTCATGTTTTTCAGATTTGATACATGCTATTGATATCTGTTTTATGCTTTTATATTGTTATATGATTGCATGTACACATTATTTATACTGGGATTATATTCTCACCGGAGTTATCCGGCTGTTGTTGTGTTTTTATGTGTGCATGACAACAGGTGGGACATGATCAGGGTCACGAAGAGGATGAGAGATTCAAGATTAGCGTGGAGATCCGGACTTAGAGTAGATTGATTTTCAGTACTTGATGTAGTGGTTGAAGTTTAGTTTGAGATAAACCTATGTTGTACATGACTTGTACTTTATTATCGATATGTATATCAGACTGAGTTCATTATGATCCGCATTTATGTATTTTAAAAAAAAAATTTAGACACAGATTAATTAAATGATCCTAATAATGATTAATAAAATGAATTAGGTTCGGGTCCCCACAGTAGGTGGTATCAGAGCAGTAGGTTACTTTAGACTGAGATAGAAGATAGTGAGCAGGGTCGAATGAGTTTTCTTCCTTGCTTGTGATTGCTAGCATGTGTTACTGCTTTGAACTGCATGTTTACCTGATTATCTGATTTGATTGGAAACATGTGCTATTGAGAATGAATCAGAACCGATTCTTGATCAGCAGTAAGATGAACAGAGGAGGACTGAAACAAATTTGTTTTATTTGGTTACTAATCATTTTGATAATCAGATATGCCTCCTCGAAGAATCCCAGAACAGGGCAGTACCTCAGCTAATCCGATGGATGTCACAGCAACACCGATGGAAACGTTACTGAAGAGGTTTCAGTCGTTTAAACCGCCAACCCTGAAAGGAACAGAGACTTCTGTTGACTGTGAGTGTTGGTTAGATGATATTGAGATGCTGTTTGATTCCTTGGATTACACAGATGAGCGCCGAGTCTGATTGATTGGGCACCAGTTGCATGACGTTGCAAAGAACTGGTGGATCACGACAAAGAGAGCATTGGAGCATCGAGCTACGAATATCACTTGGAATGTCTTTAAAACTGAGTTCTATCAAAGATTTTTCCCAGTGTCGTACAGGAAAGACAAGGGTGTATAGTTTGCAAATTTGAGACAGGGTCAGTTGAATATAGAAGAATATGTGGCCAAGTTCTCTACCTTGTTGCGATTTGCTCCACACGTTGCCGAGAATGACGAAGCTGTTGCTGATCAGTTCATCAATGGGTTGAATCCTGAGATCTCTACATTGGTTAACATCGGGCGACTGAAAAACTTTGCTGATGCCCTGAATAGAGTCAAAGGAGCTGAAGCTGGTCTGATGAGACAGAAAGGAGCTTCGTATGTTCTTCCAGCACCGAGACCACAGCAACCCCCTCCCAGATTTGAGAGTGGCAGCAACAGTGGTGGAAAGAAAGATTATTTGAAAGCCAGAGGAAAACAATTTAAGAAGTCTGGCAGCAGTTCTTCTAGCTCCAGTGGTTCCCGACAGAGCCAGAGTTATACCAGTGCTTATTGCAGAACTTGCGGATGGAGACATCCGACCGAGCAATGCCAGGGAGTGATTGGTAGTTGCCGTATCTGCAGACAGCAGGGACACTTTTCCAGAGTATGTCCACAGAAAGGTTCCCAGGGATCCCAGGGAGCAGAATCAGCTGGATCAGTGGCTCAGACTGATAGACGATCATCATCTGTTCATTCTTTCCAGCCACCACCGATTACTACTCCGTCACAGCAGAGGCCAGGAGGAAGCCAGACAGTTACCAGCCTCCTAGACAGCAGGCCAGAGCATTTGCTTTGACAGAGGAACAGGCACAGGAAGCACCAGATGATGTTGTTGCACGTAACTGTTCTTTATGTGGTTACCCTGCTTATGTATTGATAGATACGGGTGCTTCTCAAACATTTATATCTGAACGATTTGCATTGAGTCATGCATTGCCTGTTGAGTCTTTATCTGCTGTAGTGTCTGTCTCTTCTCCTTTGGGGGACATGTTTGATATCAGTGAATTCTATAAAACAATGTGTACTACAGTATGACGGTCATGAGATTGAGTTAGATTGCATTGTACTTGGATTGTCTGATTTTGACTATATTATCGGTATTGATATGCTGACCAAGTACAGAGCTACCGTTGATTGTTTCAATAAGATTGTGAGATTCAGACCTGAGATGGCTGATGAATGGAAATTTTACGGTAAGGGTTCTAGATCTAGAATTCCTTTGATATCTGCTATGTCTATGACACGATTATTACAGAAAGGAGCAGAGGGTTTTCTTGTGTATTCAGTTGACCTACTGAAATCGAGCCCATCATTGGCCGATTTGCCAGTGGTATGTGAGTTTGCTGATGTCTTCCCAGATGAGATTCCGAGTTTGCCTCCGATACGAGAGATAGACTTCAGCATTGAGTTGATGCCAGGTACAGTTCCGATTTCGAGGGCTCTGTACAGAATGGCACTGATTGAGTTGAAAGATTTGAAAGAACAGTTAGAGGATTTACTGGCCAAGGGTTACATCAGATTGAGTGTTTCTCCTTGGGGTGCTCCAGTACTGTTTGTGAGAAAGAAGGATGGTTCAATGAGACTTTGCATTGACTACCGGCAACTGAACAAGGCTACGGTAAAGAACAAATACCCTTTGCCTCGTATTGATGATTTATTTGATCAGTTGCAGGGTTCTTCTGTATATTCCAAGATCGATATGAGATCTGGATATCATCAGCTGAGAGTCAGAGATTCTGATATCTCGAAGACAGCGTTCAGAACCAGGTATGGACATTATGAGTTTATTGTCATGCCGTTTGGTTTGACGAATGCTCCAGCTGTATTTATGGGTTTGATGAACCGTGTATTTCAGAAGTATCTTGATGATTTCGTGATTATATTTATTGATGATATTCTGATATATTCAAAGAATATGATTGATCATGCTGAGCATTTGAGAACTGTGTTGAGAATTTTGAGAAAAGAGAGATTGTATGCAAAGCTGTCGAAATGTGAGTTTTGGCTGAGACAAGTTGTATTTCTGGGTCACATTATATCTGGAAATGATATTTCTTTGGATCCTAGCAAGGTTGAAGCTGTGATCAGTTGGCCTAGACCGAAATCTGTGCCAGAGATACACAGTTTTATGGGTTTAGCAGGCTACTATCGTAGATTTATTAAAGATTTCTCAAGTATTGCTAAGCCTATTACTCAGTTGACTCAGAAGAATGCTCCGTTTGTTTGGTCAGAGGAGTGTGAGTCCCGTTTTCTTGAGTTAAAGAAGAGATTGACCAGTGCTCCGATCTTGACTATTCCATCAGGTACTGGTGACTTTGTCGTTTACTGTGATGCTTCTCACAGAGGATTGGGTTGTGTTTTGATGCAGCAAGGACATGTCATTGCTTATGCCTCGAGACAATTGAAGCCACATGATTCTCGCTACCCAATTCATGATCTTGAATTGGCAGCCATTGTATTTGCACTAAAGATATGGTGACACTATCTATACGGTGAGAAGTTTGAGATTTATTCTGATCATAAAAGCTTGAAATATCTGTTTTCTCAGTCAGAGCTGAATTGAGGCAGCGAAGATGGCTTGATTTGCTTAAAGACTTTGATTGTGAAATCAAGTACTATCCAGGAAAATCGAATGCAGCGGCTGATGCACTAAGTCGAAAGATATGTTATTTGTCCTTATTGACGATTGGTGTTTCAAATTTGATTGAAGATTGCTGTTTGTCTGGATTGGTATTTGAGACAGATTGTAAACCATTGAGATTATATGCTGTTCAAGTCGAACCAGAGCTGATTTTGAGAATTAAAGCGGCTCAGAAAGTTGTTCAGCGCATATCAATCGATTCAGTATTCATCCTGGTGGCAGAACGATGTACAATGATTTGAAAAGATAGTTTTGGTAGAAACAGATGAAAGCCGATATTGCTGAATTTGTATCCAAATGTCTGAATTGCCAACAGGTGAAAGCCGAAAAAAAGAAACCAGGAGGACTGTTACAGAGCGTATCTATTCCTGAATGGAAATGAGATCACATTTCCATGGATTTTGTAACGAAGCTACCGAGATCCTCCCAAGATTGTGATGCGATTTGGGTCGTGATTTAAAGATTGACCAAATCCGCATGTTTTATTCCGTACAAGATGATGTACAGACATGACCAGATGGCAGAGATCTATGTCAGAGAGGTGGTCAGGTTGCATGGAGTGCCGAAGTCGATTTCAGACCGTGATCCTCGGTTTACTTCGCACTTTTGGCAGAGTTTACAGTAGGCTCTAGTTACTAAGTTACATCTGAGTACCGCATATCATCCACAGACCGACGGACAGTCAGAGCGGACTATTCAGACACTGGAGGATATGCTTAGAGCTGTAGTGCTTGATTTTAGCACTAGTTGGCAAGAATCTTTGCCACTTTGTGAGTTTTCGTACAACAACAGCTATCAGACAAGTATTGAGATGGCACCGTTTGAAGTGTTGTACGGTAAGAAGTGTAGATCCCCTATGTATTGGGATGATATCTCTGAGGTACCTGAGATTGGACCTAAAATGATCAGAGATATGACAGTAAAAGTAAAGCTGATTCAGAAGAGGATGAAGGCAGCTCAAGACAGACAGGCCAAATATGCCAATGTTCGACGTTGACCGTTGGTATTTGAGGCAGGAGACCGAGTATTCTTGAAGATTGCACCTTTCAGAGGAGTTGTCGGATTTGGCAAGAAAGGGAAGTTGTCTACATGATATATTGGGCCTGTACGAGATTCTCGAGAAGATAGAAGATCGTGCCTATCGACTCGCATTACCGCCTTCGCTATCTGGAATATATGATGTCTTTCATGTCTCGTTATTGAGGAAATATCTTCCCGATGCTTCACATGTCATTCAGCTAGACGACGCAGAACTTGAAGAGACACTGAGTTACTTCGAGAAACCGATCCAGATTCTCGATCGTAAAGAAAAGCAGCTTAGAACGAAGACTATTCCACTTGTGAAAGTTCAGTTGAGTCGTCATGGCATCGAAGAAGCTACCTGGGAGACTGAGCCAGATATGAGACAGAGATTCCCCGAGTTATTTCATTGATGGGAGTTTTCTTATTTAGCTTCTATTCTCCATTCCTTATTGTATCTGATGTGATATCTGATTTGATTGCCTGTGATTTCGGGGACGAAATCAGATCTTAGGGGGGGAGAAATGTAATACTTGAGAATTTGGTTATTATAATCTGAAATGATTTGTTGATAATTGATGTGATTTTAGACGGAACGGATCGGACCGGGAAAGTCGGAAAGAAGATTGGAAGTATGTGCGAGGAGGAGCCCTCGCGCATATGCGTAACCCAGCCAGGCTCATATGCACGAGGTAGGCAGAGAACCTCGCGCATATCTGCGACAGGACTCGCGCATATCTGCGACAGGACTCGCGCATATGCGTGAGTATGGCAGAGAACCTCGCGCATATGCGCTGGGCGAGGGCGCACATATGCGCGAGATGCCATGAAGAGACGCGCCGAGACATAGTGTCTCGCGCATATGCGCCGGCGGAAGTCGCGCATATGCGCGAGACGTGCAACTTGAAGATTAAGCCACGTTACTTTCGGACATGCTATATATATGTATATTCCTTTCATTCCTTCAACTAGCAGCAAGAAAGAACGGAAATTCCAGGGGAAAAGAGCAAAGTTCCTTGAATCGTAGAATTGCGATTTTTGCAAGATCTGTCCGTCTGATTTTTAATCCGACTTCAGTACCGTATTTCTATCGACAAAGAATTCAACTGGACGTAAGTTTTATTATTTTCTGATATGATTTGAAAATATGATATGGAAGAAATCCTGATAAGACTGATATTATCTTTTCTTGAGATTATTGTTATCGTATAATCGAAACCAGATTGAAGAACGGATAATGTACTGAATTGTTATCATTTTCAGAATTGATTTGATTGAGATTATATAGATTTGATATCAGATTGAGTTTGTTATCGATTATGAGTTGAGATTGGTATTTATTGATATCTGTATTGCTGGGTATATTGAGATTGTGCGGTTATGCCGTTGAAACAGAATTTGATTGAGTTCTGATTATATCCACTATTGATTTGAGTGTTGTATTGATATTGTACTCCTCGATATTTTCATTGCCAGATTGAGTATTGACAGGCTTCGAATTCAAGACTTTGACTTCGTCAGATTGACAGGAAGAAAAGTATAAATCAATGTTAACCGGGAGATCGAATCGAGCCAGATTGGACTGGAGTTCCCCAAAAACCACATTCTTTATTTATTGCATTGATATTTACAATTTATGAGATTGATATGCTTAGTCTATTGAGTTATAGCAAAGCGGGTATTGAGTCATAGGTGGAGATGCCTAGTTATTGGGGGATATGTCAAGTCTTTGGCGGATATGCCAAGACACTGGATGTTAAATTTATATCGATGTTGCGTAGGAGCGGATCGGCTTCAATTGCGGAGATTTGGTATATGGTAATATCCAGGAACCGGGATCCCTAGATTAGAGATAAGTCGAGTCTGAGATGACGAGTCCAGAGTTTATTTACAGCTTTATATCGATTCATGTTTTTCAGATTTGATACATGCTATTGATATATGTTTCATGCTTTTATATTGTTATATGATTGCATGTATACATTATTTATACTGGGATTATATTCTCACCGGAGTAATCCGGTTGCTGTTGTGTTTTTATGTGTGCATGACAACAGGTGGGAAAGGATCATGCTCACGAAGAGGATGAAAGATTCAAGATTAGCGTGGAGATCCGGACTTAGAGTAGATTGATTTTCAGTACTTGATGTAGTGGCTGAACTTTAGTTTGAGATAAACCTATGTTGTACATGACTTGTACTTTATTATCGATATGTATATCAGACTGAGTTCATTATGTTCCGCATTTATATATTTTTTTAAAAAAATTTAGACCCAAATTAATTAAATGATCCTAATAATGATTAAGAAGATGAATTAGGTTCGGGTCCCCACATGAATGAGGACATAAGCACGCTGGAAAGACCCGTCTTGATACAGTGAGGACAGTCATCGAATCTGGAGTGTTACATTGGTATCAGAGCAGACCTCTCCGAGTACGGTGTGGTTCGGGGACGAACCAAGCGGAAGCTGGTGGGCATGTGAGGCCTATGGCCGAAGAGTACGGGGGGTGATCGCCAGTGCCATGAGGTTGCACGAACAATGAGCGGCTCCTGGCAGGCTTCTAGGCGGAGGGAACATGGAAGAACTGAACTTACACTGGAAGGAGAGGGATTGCGAAACTGTTCAGGTATGAGACTGTGCAGTTGAAGAGGGCTTAAAAGATTTGATATAAACTACTCATATCAAGAATGTGCATCTTCTTTTCGGTAGTTCATCACATAAGAACTCCAAAGTTAAGCGTATTTGACTTGGGGCAATTCTGGGATGGGTGACCCCCTGGGAAGTTTTCTAGTGTGCGTGTGAGTGAGAACATAAGCCCGCTGAAAAGACACGTCTTGGTACAGTGAGGACAGTCGTCGAATCTGGGGCAAGTGATACTCACGGGAAATTTAGGGTACGATTCCAGCAAGTGTCACTTGTCCAGACGCAGGTTTCAAAATTGTCTTGAGCCTGAAATCACGAATAAGACCGTTAGAGGGGGCCAGGAGGGTGTCCCATCGTAGTCCTTCCGACGCTCAAGTCAGAGACTGAGGATATAAGTGGAGAGTAGCTAAGGGTACTGCTGAAAACAATATATTGAATCCATCAACTGAACACTCAAACATGGTATTTATAGGAGAATACCTGGACCTTTGATGGACCTTGTCCTCTATTTGGGCTAGAGATGAGCCAGAGGTAGTGGGCCCATCCATGGGATATCACCCGTTTCCCCCTCCTGAGTCGAACTGAATTGTAGGTTCGAAGTTTGATTAATTGTGTTGTCTTCGATTCACCGGGCGCGAGTTGTGTATTTTCTACCTGCCGCTCGTCAGTCCCCAAAATTTGGAAACAAATCAAATCCTAATCCTGCTCTGATAGAAAGATTTGGTCTGGACTTCTCCCATAGATAGAGGTCCCCTCCTTATTTCATTATCACTTCTCCTCCACAATTCCTCACCCTCGCCCACACAGCGTCTCGCCCGCAAAGTGCCTCGCCTCGTCCTCACGACGGCTCGCCCCTCGACAGCCAAGCCCTCACGCAAGCTCGCCGCTTGGCAACCGAGCTCTTGTCCTCGCCATGCACACCAGCTCACCATAGCAGCCTCGCCCCATCACTCGCCCAGCCGCCTCGCCATAGCACCTTGTCGCCCAGCCGCGTGCACGAACGCCCATCGCGCGGCCTTGCCTAGGCAACCCTCGCCCAAGAACCCCAACAGCTTCGTGCCTCACCTGAGTGCGCCCTCGCCTCGCCTCATCACCCTTCCTTCTTGCGCGCCCCTACGCTGCCAACCCTACTGCCACAGCGTCTCGCCGCTTCGCACTCTCGCACATGCACGCCTGCCGCACGCTCGCCCCGCTCTCTTCGTCTGCTCGCCTCGCAGCCCTCGGCGCGCGCCCTCGCCCCTTGCTCGCACTCTTGCCCAGCACGTCTGGTATGCCTCCTCGCCCTGTATCCCACATTCCCTCGCCCACAGACTCCTCTCATCACCATCTCATCCTCCCAGCCCTACACTCGCACACCTCGCCTTCTCGCCTCTACTTTACTTCACGCACGCCCTCAGCCACCCTCGTCACCCCACAGGTCGATCCCCGTAATTTTCGCAGTGGCAAACATCGTTTGTTATCGACAAACCAAATAAATTTTTCTAACATGGTATGCCCTCGTCGAACCCATCTTCAAGGTCCTCTACTAAGCTTTTGAAGGAAAATAATTTTCACTTCCTCTTGCCCTTGACTCCTCTGCTAAGCCGGGCCTTAGCAGGAAAAATAAAACTTCAAACTCATTACCCTCTAACTCTTTTGCTAGGCGATGCCTTAGCAGGAAAATAAAACTCTCACCTCATCATCTCGTAACTCCTCTGCTAAGCCGGGCCTCGGCAGGAAAAATAAATCTTCAACCTCATCACCCTCTGACTTCTCACCCTCTGACTCCTTTTCTAGGAGATACTTCAGCAGGAAAATAAATGTTTCACCTCTTCACCCCGGTCTCCTTTGCTAGGTGATGTCTCAACAGGAAAATAAAGGTTTCACCTCCTCACCCCTGACTCCTCTACTAGGCGATGCTTTAGCAGGAAAATAAAACTTCTATATTCTCACCATGTGACTCCTCTGCTAGGTGATGCCTTAGCAGGAAAAAATTTAATTTCCAATTCCTCACCCTCTGACTCCTCTGCTAGGAGATACTTCAGCAGGAAAATAAATGTTTCACCTCCTCACCCCAGTCTCCTCTGCTAGGCGATGTCTAGCAGGAAAATAAATTTTTCACCTCCTCACTCCTGACTCCTCTACTAGGCGATGGCTTAGCAGGAAAATAAACTTCCATATTCTCACCCTGTGACTCCTCTGCTAGGTGATGCTTTAGTAGGAAAAAAATTAATTTCCAACTCCTCACCCTCTGACTTCTCTGCTAGGCGATACCTCAGCAAGAAAATAAATGTTTCACCTCCTCACCCCTGTCTCCTCTGCTAAGCGATGTCTCAGCAGGAAAATAAAGGTTTTACCTCCTCACCCTTGACTTC
The DNA here is from genome assembly GCF_025594145.1 of Primulina tabacum. Taxonomy (NCBI): domain Eukaryota; kingdom Viridiplantae; phylum Streptophyta; class Magnoliopsida; order Lamiales; family Gesneriaceae; genus Primulina; species Primulina tabacum. The sequence goes on from NC_134554.1 coordinate 31,570,348, forward strand.
TCTACTAGGCGATGTCTTAGCAGGAAAATAAAACTTTCATCTCCTCACCCTGTGACTCCTCTACTAGGTGATGCCTTAGCAGGAAAAAATTTAATTTCCACCTCCTCACCCTCTGACTCCTCTGCTAGGCGACACACCAGCAGGAAAATAAATGTTTCACTTTCTCACCACTGTATCGCTTAGAAGAAAAATAAAGATTTCACTTCCTCACCCATGACTCCTCTACTAGGCGATGCCCAAGTAGGTAAAAATTAATTTCTCCTCATTAACTCTTCTCTTCTACAAGGCGCAGCCCAAGTAGGTAAAATTTAATTTTTCTTCTCCACTATGCTCCTCTACTAGGCGATGCCTTAGCAGGAAAATTTATTTTTTCTCCACTCCAATTCTACTCCTTTGCTAGGCGATGACTTAGCAGGAAAATTTAATTTTTCTTCTCCCAAACTCTGCTTCTCTGCTAGGCGATGCCTTAGCAGGAAAATTTAATTGTTCTCCACTCCAACTCTGCTCCTCTGCTAGGCGATGTCTTATCATGAAAATTTAAATTTTTTCCTCCCAAACTCTGCTCCTCTGCTAGGCGATGCCTCAACAGGAAAAATTTAAATTTTTCCGCCCAAACTCTGCTCTATTTAGCGATGCTGTCTAATAGGAACAAATTGTGAATTTTCTCACTCAACTTCTGCTCTCTGCTAGGCGTCTAGCAGGAAAATTAGTTTTTCATCCAAACGCTGGCTCCTCTGCTCGATGATGCCTCAGCAGGAAAAATTTACTTTTTCTCTCCACTCTACTCCTTATGAAGCGATTGGCTTAGTAGGAAATTTCTTTTTCTCTACTTTCATAATATCCCCCAACCATCATGAATGAAAAAGAAGAACTTGATTTTATTGAATTCAAACTGATTACATGCGAAAATTCAAAAATAAAATACATCAACGATAAAATCCAGAAGGATATTTCCTAAGGTGGTAAGCATTTCAGAGCCTTTTTAAAGCCTTTCCTTGAGCATTCTCCAAGTAATAAGCTCTAGAATTAAATTTCTCAATCACTCTGAAAAAATCCTCCCACTCTGGGTCCATCTTTACCCTCTGCTCTTCTTGTACCTTTAACAGGACCAAGTCACCCACTTCTTCATTTCCTAATCATGTTAACCTCCACACGTGCTCTTTTTCCCTCCTTCCTCACTACCTCTTCATAAAATCGATGCGCGACTTTTTGGTCTCCGCACAAGACTCAAACTCCTTTTTCCATAGGAAACTTAAGCTTCTGATGATAAGTGGAAGCTATGGCTCTAAAATCCTTCAGGGCTGGCCGTTTTAGAATTCCATTATATGCTGACGGAGTATCCACCACGGTGAAGGCTATCATTTTTGTTACCCGCAGAGGATCAGTCCCCAAGGATAGGTGAAGAACAATATGACCCAAAGGCGGGATGGCGTGTCCTGCAAACCCATACAGCAGGGTGGAGACCGGCTCGAACTCAAATCCTTCCACCTTCATTCGATCCAACGTGCTCTTGAACAAGACGTTCACGGAGCTTCCATTGTCAATAAATATCCTCGCCACATCATAATTGGCAATGGTGGTCGTCACCACCAAGGCATCATTATGTGGAGTCACAACGTCTCGGAGGTCTTCCGACCCAAAGCTAATGACGGGGTCTTGTGGTTAGTCTGCACCCCTAGATATCTCAAAGTTCTCAAACCTTCTCCCTTTTGCCTTCCGAGCTCACCCATAGTCTCCATCAATAGCACCCCTCGAGATCATATGAATCATTCCTCTCGTAGGGTGGTTATCCTCATTCATTCTCCTCTTCAGTTCGACAGGCTCCTGAGGAACTTCTTGACCTCGACCTTCCCCTCTCTGCTTCTCGACCCTCTGATTTATCCATAGAGGGCCTGGACCATGCCTAGGGGACGGAAGAGACCTCGGCCGACTCCTGGATGCGGATCCTTATTGTCTGTCCCGCGAAGGCAATCTAGCACTGCTCTTAACCCTTCGCGACTTCTCTCACCTCCCCTCGGGCTCCCTCACCACCATCACCTCGTCACTACTCCTATCCAAGGGAACATGTGATGAGAATTGTCCTTTGTCCCTAGTTTTATCCTCCTCCTTCTCGCCCGCACCTCTCTTCCCACCTCCTCTTTCCGCTCCCTCTACTCTACTTCCCCCAGGTCGCTGCTCCATCCTCTTATGTCGCTGAGCATCTTCTAGATTTACATTTTTTTTTGCCCGAGATAACAGATCATCATAACTTGATGGAGGTTTCTTGACCAACGATTTAAAGAACTCCTGTGGGGACCCGGACGCTAATCAAGTTCATAATCGTCGTTGGGACCATTTAATCAATTATAATAAACATGGTCTAATTTTTTTTTTAAATGCGGAACGTAATGGAAATCATAATAGTATACATATCAGTATAACATGAAGTACAAGTCCTGTACAACATACATTCAATACAGACGAAAGTTCAACAACTAGCTATCAAGTGTTCAAACCCTATCTACAGCAACGTCAAAGTCCGTGGTCTCCACTCTATTCATGATCTCTCGTCATCTCCTCGACCCTGATCATGTCCCACCTGTTGTCATTCACACATACAAACACGACAACAGCCGAATAATTCCGGTGAGAATATAATCCCAGTATAAATCAACGAACATGCAATCATATGATAAACATAAAAGTATGGACAGATAACAGCAATATGTATCAAAATCTGAAACATAATCAATATAAAACTGTCAACAATGCTCGTGACTCCACGACTCAGACTAGACTCAATCCTAGTCTAGGGATCCTGATTTCCAGACGTTGGTATTCCTATTTCGACCAACAGTAATAGAAGAAACTCCGATTCTATCCACGTCGATATAACCAAATATCCAGTGTCTTGACCTATCCGTCACAAACTGTGCCACTATCGCCAATACACAATCTTGTGACATCGTGCAATGTGCCCGTGGCGATCCCACCACTATCAGGCACTTCTGTCACAAGATCACTTGACTAATACCTGCTTTCTATACATCCATAGAACAAGCATATCAAGTCAAAGCAATGAACATAATAATAAGAATTATGTGATTTAGGGAAACTCAAGTATATCCTACTTGAGTCGATCTCCCAGTACCACATTGACTTATACCTTTCGTTCGTAGTCTCGGTCTGAAGCAATATCAGTTCTGAACTCAAGACTATCTCTGTAAATCTGAAACGACATATCGAGAATCATAATATCAACCTTCCATTCTCAATTCAATACTGAATCTGATTAATCTGAATTTAATTCGAACCATCGGCATAACGGCACAATCTCAATATCCCCGTAAATACCATATCAACAAATGTCAATTACAAATCATAACCCATATCCGATACAATCTGTAATCAATCAATAATCTAAATCTGTCCGGTTTTCAGTCCATATAATCAGAAATTCATAACAATTCCATAATCAATCTGTTCTTCGATCCGACTTTGATTATGCAATGTCTAGTATTCCCAGAACACATCATAATGATCAAATAATAATTCTCCCAATACATAAATTTCAAACCATATGAGAAAGTAATGAAACTTACGTTCTTGTGTAGTATGTGACGAGAGGAGCACAGAACCGTGTTCGGATAGAAATTCTGATGGCCGAATCATGCACAAATAGATTTCTAAGATCACAAGAAATTTGAGCACTTCTCTGGAGCTGTTCTCGATTTTCTTTGCTGGAGAATGAATTAGAGATTGTGATATATGTATCAAGTTGTATAGTGGTGACAAGTGTCCCACTCAATCCAATATTGCACTTTAGCCCCTGAATTCTTGACTATTTGTAATTTGGTCCTCAAAACTCTTTTTAATTCCATTTCAATCCTAATTAATTACAAAAAACGTGGAATTTAATTCATCATTACAAAATTCGTAAATTAAATAATCTCGGAATAAAATGATATAATCTCGGTCCTTACGATTCTCCCCCTCTGAGACATGATTTCGTCCTCGAAATCTCAAGCAGTCATATCACAGACAATCAAATCAGAAATAACAGAAACAGAAATCGTAAACTCACATCAGTGGAATAACTCTGGGAATTCCTGTCTCATATCTGATTCAGTCTCCCAAGTAGCTTCTTTAATGCCATGACGAGTCCATTGAACTTTCACAAGAGGAATAGTCTTCGTTCTGAGTTGCTTTTCTTTACGATCTATAATTTGTATCGGCTTTTCAACGTAACTCAGAGATTCATCAAGCTCGGCCTCGTCTGGCTGAATAATATGAGAATTATCGGGGAGATATTTCCGCAGCATAGATACATGAAAGACGTTATGTATCCCTGACAATGAAGGCGGTAATGCGAGTCGATAGGCACGATCTCCTATCTTCTCAAGAATCTCATACGGACCAACGTATCGTGGAGACAACTTCCCTTTCTTGCCAAATCTGACAACTCCTCTGAAAGGAGAAATCTTCAAAAATACTCTGTCTCCTGCCTCAAATACCAACGTTCTGCGTCAAATGTTGGCATATTTGGCTTGTCTGTCCTGTGCTGCCTTCATTCTTTTCTGAATTAGTTTCACTTTCTCTGTCATATCTCTGATCATATCAGGTCCAATCTCAGGAACTTCAGAGATATCATCCCAATAAAGAGGGGATCGACACTTCTTTCCGTACAACGCTTCGAAAGGAGCCATCTCAATACTCGTCTGATAGCTGTTGTTGTACGAAAACTCACAAAGTGACAATGCATCTTGCCAACTAGTGCTAAAATCAAGCACTACAGCTCTCAGCATATCTTCCAGTGTCTGGATAGTCCGCTCTGACTGTCCGTCGGTCTGTGGATGATATGCGGTACTCAAATGTAACTTCGTACCTAGAGCCTGCTGCAAACTCTGCCAAAAGTGCGAAGTAAACCGAGGATCACGGTCTGATACAATCGACTTTGGCACTCCGTGCAATCTGACCACTTCTATGACATAGATTTCTGCCATTTGGTCGTATCTGTATGTCATCTGATACGGAATGAAGCATGCCGATTTGGTCAATATGTCAATCACGACCCAAATCGCATCACAACCTCTGAAGCAACGTGGTAACTGCGTCACGAAGTCCATGGAAATGTGATCCCATTTCCATTCAGGAATCGATAAACTGTGCAGTAGACCTCCTGGTTTCTTTCTTTCCGCTTTCACCTGTTGGCAATTCAGATAATTAGAAACAAATTCTGCAACATCAGTCTTCATCTGTTTCCACCAACACTGTCCTTTCAAATCATTGTACATCTTTCTGCCACCAGGATGAATGCTAAAACGACTGCTGTGCGCTTCTGCTAGTATCCGCTGTCTCAATTCTGAAACATTCGGTACAACAATACGATTATTCACATACAGTACACTGTCACGTACTTGATATTCTGATCGATGTCCTGATCTGACCATAGCAATCGAATTCTGCACATTTTGATCAACTTTCTGAGCCGCTTTAATACTCAAAATCAAGCTCTGGTTCGACTTGAACAACATATAATCTCATCGGTTTATAATCTGTCTCAAATACCAATCCAGACAAACATCAATCTTCTATCGAATTTGAAACACCAATCGTCGATAAGGATAAAGCACATACCTTTCGACTCAATGCATCAGTTGCTGCATTGAACTTCCTCGGATAGTATTTGATTTCACAATCAAAGTCTTTCAGTAAATCCAGCCATCTTCGTCGTCTCATATTCAGTTCTGATTGTGAAAACAGATATTTCAAACTTTTGTGATCAGAATAAATTTCAAATTTCTCACCGTAGAGGTAGTGTCGCCATATCTTCAAAGCAAATACAATGGCTGCCAATTCAAGATCATGAATTGGGTAGCGAGTCTCGTGTGGCTTCAGCTGTCTCGAGCCATAAGCAATCACATGCCCTCGCTGCATCAACACACAACCCAAACCTCTGTGAGAAGTGAAAGGGACATTTAAATAAAAGTCAATGAGCCTTGTAATTGTTACAGGCCCAAGTCAAAAGCATGCTTGGGAGGTGAAGGGTTGGGGAATACTTTTCATTAAAAAATTGCATGGCATGCAACTTTTGATTCAAGGGAGAAAAATGATAGTGAAGTTTCGGCCATTGCTTCAAGGAAAGAGAGGAGAATGAATTTTCTTGGTGTTGTAAAAAGTTGCATGCCATGCAATTTTTTAATGAAAAGTATTCCCCAACCCTTCACCTCCCAAGCATGCTTTTGACTTGGGCTTGTAACAATTACAAGGCTCATGGACTTTTATTTAAATGTCCCAAATATATTTGAGTCCATTTAAAGTTTACTTGATTTTACTCAAGCCCACTAGTTTAATAATTATTTCTAATTGGGCTCTACAAGGCCCAATGTTATTTAATTAATTCAACACTTGAATTAATTTAATTATTTGGACTGTACTAGGCCCACTAGTGTTAAATTAATTCAACACTTGAATTAATTTAATTTAGTCCATAATAATGTTTATGAAAATCACAATTTCCAAATACATTATTTATTTGGTCAACTTTTAATTTAGGAACACATTCATAAATTAAAATTACATTTCCCTCATAGAAGTCATACTTCTATTTTTCATTACGCTTTAAACTCATTTATAAGCCGTTCAACACATTGAACTATATTTTACTTTTCAACGGGATCTAGAAAGCTAGTACTTGTGTGGCCCTCAATGGTTCATTGATACAACTAGCCGTGGGTTCACATCTACATGTGATTCGGACTAAACATGTCCTTATATGAGCATACCCTAATTGCTCCATTCTTACTTATCAACTCCTTGATAACAAGAACGTCAGAACTCAAGTTTGATAGTACCCAACCAACCATGTTAAACGCCTAGCAGCATCGCTTACATGATTCCCTGGGTATCAAATGATAGTGCCCTGCAAGAACCATTCAATTATGGTTAGCGTACAGTACGGTCCCTTCAACTCATATATCCCGACCGATTCGACAACCATTGGTTTATCGAGAGTTGTCAATGAATCATTACTATGTGTCATGTCGTAGTTGCATCGATGGTGTAATCTATGAAATCCCTTTCATAATTACCACCATACTCTGATCAGAGATTTCAACCTACATACACATGAGAACACATAGGATATCCATACCCGAAGGTAAGCGGTGAATCCCCGACTACAATGCATCGACTCCTATATGTTTCGACAGAACACCCAACCTTGCCACCTGATGACCCCATGAGAGTCGGTAAACAAGTCAAAGTGTAATTCTAGCACATAGAGTCTCAATGTTGTCCCGGGTCATAAGGACTAATAGTGTACAACCATAAACTAGGACTTTTCCACTCGATAAGTGAGAACCACTTGGAAAGTCCTTTATGGAGGGTTGTTCAGTGCACTCTACCAGGAGCACCTATCTGCATGCTCGGACATCACAATGTCCCCTACCAATGAAACATGGTACTCGCATCGCAGATACTAGTCTCGAACTCGAGCGGCCTATATCCTTCTTAGTGGCGGCTGAATCGACTAGGAACCCTTTAGAATATACAGTATTACAAATATGAGTTTCATGATACTCATCATATGAGCATCTCATATTCTTTCTACTATTTGTATATTCAAGGGCTTTATCTATGCAACTAGCATGGGTATACAGATAAAAAAGTGCCAAAATAATAATTTCAAATATTATTAAAATAAAGATTGTTTATACATAGAGTTTCATTGTGGACACTCGGCCAACACTTGGCTCGACGTGCACCTACTCTAACAATCTCCCACTTGCACTAGAGCCAACTACCCATATGCTTCAAACCCATCAATTCGCGATGCTACTCGAATAATGATCCAGGTAAAGGCTTAGTTAGCGGATCAGCAACATTATCTGCGGAGCCGACTTTGTCAATCGAGACATCTCTTCTTTCCACAATCTCTCAGAGGATGTGGTACTTTCTCAATACGTGTTTGGATTTCTGATGAGACCTTGGCTCCTTTGCTTGAGCTATACCTCCCGTGTTGTCACACAACACCGGGACGGGAGCAACTCCATTAGGAATGACGTCCAACTCTTGGATGAAATTCCTTATCCAAACAGCCTCCTTTGCTGCATCTGATGCAGTAATGTATTCGGCCTCAGTGGTGGAATTTGCAGTACTGTCTTTCTTGGAACTCTTCCAAGAGACAGCAGCACCATTGAGCATGAATATGAACCCTAGAGGTTTACTTCGAGTCATCGATATCGCTTTGGAAGCTAGAGTCGGTATAACCTTTCAATTTCAGTTCTTCACCCCCATAGACCAAGAACAACTTATTGGTCCTTCTCAAATACTTGAGGATATCTTTCACAGATTTCCAGTGTGGAATACCAGGGTTGGATTGATATCTACTCACTACACTTAGTGCAAAAGCCACGTCAGGACGTGTAGATATCATCCCATACATGATGCTACCAACCGCAGATGCATAAGGAATGCTTGTCATCGCCGCTATCTCTGCATCAGTCTTGGGAGACATAGACTTGGATAGGGACACGCCATGACACATTGGTAGATGTCCTCTCTTGGACTCATCCATCGAGAACCGCTTCACGATGGTATCAATGTATGTGGACTGGGTGAGACCAAGCAACCTTTTTTTTGATCTATCTCTATAGATCTGTATTCCCAATACAAAAGACGCTTCACCCAAGTCCTGCATCGAGAAATTACTCGCTAACCATATCTTAGTTGATTGCAACATCCCTACATCATTCCCAATGAGTAGAATGTCATCAACATAAAGCACAAGGAATGTCACAGCACTCCCACTGACCTTCTTATACACACAGGGTTCCTCAGGATTCTTAGCAAAACTAAACTCTTTGATTGTACTATCGAATCTGAGATTCCAACTCCTAGATGCCTGCTTTTGACCATAAATAGATCTTTGAAGTTTGCATACCATATGCTCACTTCCGACAAATGTAAACCCTTCAGGTTGAGACATGTAAATCTCTTCCTTAATATCCCCATTAAGAAAGACTGTCTTGACATCCATCTGCCATATCTCATAGTCATACCATGCAGCTATGGCTAGCAATATTCTTATGGACTTGAACATTGCAACTGGAGAAAAGGTTTCCTTAAAGTCAACTCCTTGTATTTGAGTATATCCTTTTGCTACCAATCGCGCCTTGAAGGTCAATACCTTCCCATCCGCCCCAAGTTTCCTCTTGTAAATCCATTTACACCCTATGGCAACAATTCCCTCAGGTGGATCCACGAGATTCCACACTTGGTTCGAATGCATGGAATCCATCTCAGATTCCATTGCTTCAAGCCACTTGGATGAATCGGCATCAGATAACGCTTCCTTGAAGGTCCTTGGATCACATCCATGGTTAGGCTCATCATGGCCTTCTTCAAGAAGCAGACCATATCTCATAGGTGGTCTCGAGACTCTCTCGGATCTTCTAGGAGCTTGTATCTCCTCTCTTGGCTCTTCGAGTTCTATCATCTCCTCTTTTCTATCCAATAGAAATTCTTTTTCCAAAAAGGTTGCATTCCTAGAAACAAACACTTTTGTTTCTTGGGTTTGATAGAAATAGTATCCAACTGAATTCCTTGGATATCCCACAAAGTAACATAAATGGATCGACTATCCAATTTATCTCCCACTACCTGCTTCACATAAGCAGGGCACCCCCATATTCTAAGATAAGAATATTTGGGTGGCTTACCCATCCATATCTCATATGGTGTCTTGTCAACTGCCTTTGAATGGACATTGTTCAACAACAGTGCCCCTGTCTCAAGCGCATATCCCCAAAAGGATGGCGGCAACTCCGTTAACCCCATCATAGACCAAACCATGTCCATCAAAGTCCGGTTACGACGCTCCGAAACACCATTCAACTGTGGTGTAGCGGGCGGAGTCCACTGCGAGAGAATCTCATTCTCCCTAAGATACTCTTGGAACTCGGCACTCAAGTACTCACCACCTCGATCCGATTGAAGTGTCTTGATGCTTCGTCCCAATTGTTTCTCTACTTCACTTCTGTATTCTTTGAACCTTTCAAAGGCTTCAGACTTGTATTTCATCAAATACACATACCCATACCTCGAAAAGTCATCGGTAAAGGTGATGAAGTAGGCATGTCCATGCTTAGTGGTGATGCTAAGCGGACCGCACACATCGGTATGGATCAAATCCAATAACCCTTTGGCTCGCTCCACATGGCCCTTAAAGGGAATTTTGGTCATCTTTCCTTTCAGACAGGATTCACAAGTCGTGAGAGCATTAATATATGACATATCAAACATGCCTACTCCCACTAGCTTGTTCATCATTTTTAGTGAAAATATGTTCTAATCGAGCATGTCATAATTGTGCCGAATTTAGAGTATCTTGTTTTCGCTTGTTTGTTGTTGTTATTTCTTGGACATTGTTTAGTGGAATATCTTTTAATTTTAAGTTATAGAGATCGTTTTCAAGTTCTTCAATACCAATTAAACATTCATTCTTGTGAATGTTGCAAAAATCTTTGCTAAATAAATAAGAAAATCCATCTTTATCAAGCATAGAAATGGAAATAATGTTTTTCACCAAGTCTGGTACAAACAAAACATCTTTTAAAACAAGCTTAAAATCATTGTTCAAATGCAAGTAAACATCTCCCACAGCCTTGGCAGCAACCTTTGCTCCATTGCCCATCCTCAAGAAGGTCTCACCTTCCCTGAGCCTCCTACTTCTTCCCATCGCCTGCAAATCATTACAGAGATGTGAGCCACAGCCGGTATCCAATACCCAAGAAGTAGAGTTAATTGAAATGTTTACTTCAATATAGAACATACCGTTTCCAGAACTCTTCTGGGCAAGATATTCCCTGCAGTTACGCCTCCAATGTCCAGGTTTCTTGCAGTGATGACAGATGTCAACAGTCTTGTCAGCCTTCACTGGTGTGGCTGCCACAACGGGATTCGGAGCTTGCCTCTTCAAGGGCACGTTCTTTTTGGGACGTTGGAAAGAACGCTTCTTTCCCTTCCCAGGTGGACCAGTCTTCGTACCAGATGAAGAGCCCACATAAAGAACCGACTTCTCACCTTTCATAGATGCCAGCATATAACACTTGGCTTTCAAGTCATGGTCACACCATTCCTTGTAAGTCTGCAATTCCTCAGGAGTGCAGTCAGTCGGAGCCTCAACAGGGGGCGACTTAGTAAGTGTATACGCTATCCTTTCCGAATTCAAGATGATTTTTAGATTTCTTAGCCAATTAAGGTAATTAGGTCCGGTTAATACGTGTTTGTCGAGTATTACAGATAGAGGATTGCGAATCGAAGACATTGTCAAAAAGTATTGAAAAGTAAAACAGATAAATGTTAATGACTATTTTAAAATATTTAGTAATATATAAAGTATGGACTTTTACTTTATAAATTTTCGCTCCCACTGTTTTGACATTTTCACTACCCTCTAGTGAAAACGGGAAACTCCTTTCCTCAGTAGATACGTAAGGTCTAATTAGCGAATTATGATCTCGAATAATATCAGCCAATCATAATCCCTAAAAGGTAGTTTCTAATTGCATCACAATGCAACCCCCTACGTAAGCTTTTGTCTCACGTTTGATTAGGACCCAATAATATGACTGTCGTTCATCTTCACGTGTCAAGCCTTACCCATCGATGTTGAACCTTAATGGACGGTCGCGAATCGATGTTGAACCTTAATGGACGGTCGCCATGAGTTCCCCCAATAATATGAGCCGAAATCATGGGAGTTCCACGTAGTTCACATCATGATGTGAATCTTTGTACGAATAAAAGCAAACACGATTAAAATCGAATCGCGCCCTCAATTTAATGTCGAACAAAGAATCGTTGTTGTCCCGATCTTTTGAATCAAGTTTGAATGTGTGATATTCACCTCTAAATTATAAAAACTTAGCAATAAATATTCACGAGAATAAACAACCGAAATTATAACGAACCTTCAAAGAACAAGCCCTTGACAATCCGCACAAGATCGATCGACAAACGCCACAAAGTTGAAAACTTTGATAAGTTTGATTTTTGATGACAAAGCAAAAAAACTTTGAAAGCTTGAGAGAAAATCTCAAAAGTTTGTATAAAACTCAATAATAATGTGTATTGTGTTCTCAAATTTTCGTCCAAACATGTTTTAATAATAAAAAGATCTCACAAATCTAGACTCCAAAATAATTAAAACTCTAGAAAGGAAAATATTCTCGCTCAGCCGTCTCAGACACGGACCCCGTGTAGACATCCGTGTATGGGTCCGTATACTCTTGGGAAATCACCTTCGGCTGGAAACAAGGGGCACGGACCCCGTGTCCACCTCCGTGCTCGGGTCCGTGTAGACTGTGGAATTCTTCATCCTCGGCTGTAAAGGACACGGACCCCGTGTGCAGGTCCGTGTACACGTCCGTGTAGTCTTGGCAGTCTCCAACAATGCTTGAATGATATTCCTTTGGCCTCCCGACGTACTCCCATGCATCACGACCCCTTCATGCTTGCTCATGACTCCTTGTAGTGCCTCCTTGAACTTCTTTAGTCGTCCCCTCGTGACTGGTCCCTTCGGCAACTCTAAAGGATCCCACGCTTTCCTTGGGACTTGTCCTTCCGTGTTCGCATCATCCTCCCCTTCTTGAAAAGGATTTGTCCTCAAATCTAGTTCGTCACCTACATCAAACAACGACAAGTCACTAACATTAAAAGTAGAACTCACGTTATACTCACCTGGTAGGTCGAGTTTGTAGGCATTGTCATTGATCCTTTCAAGGACTTGAAACGGTCCATCGCCCCTAGGTAGTAGCTTTGACCGTCGCTTCTCCGGGAACCTTTCCTTCCTCAAGTGTAGTCACACCCAATCTCCCTTCTCAAATATCACCTTCTTCTTCCCTTTGTTGGCTTGCTTGGCATATTGCTCATTTTTCTTCTCAATGTTGGCCTTGACCTTTTCATGCAACGCCCTAACAAATTCAGCCTTCTTTTTGCCGTCCATGTTCAACCTTTCACTCACAGGTAAAGACTATCAAATCCAACGGAGTCAAAGGATTAAAACCATAAACAATTTCAAATGGCGAATAATTTGTGGTACGATGCACACAACGATTATAAGCAAATTCAACAAATGGCAAACAGTTCTCCCAATTCTTTAAGTTTTTTTAAGAATGGCACGCAACAGTGTTCCTAAAGTTCTATTAATGACTTCAGTTTGTCCATCCGTTTGAGGATGAAAAGTAGTAGAAAACAACAATTTTGTGCCAAGTTTAGCCCATAACGTCTTCCAAAAGTAACTTAAGAATTTAACATCGCGATCAGAAACAATAGTCCTAGGCATGCCATGCAACCTAACGACCTCTCTAAAGAACAAATCCGCAATGTTAGATGCATCATCAGTTTTGTGACAAGCAATAAAATGCGTCATCTTTGAAAATCTATCAACAACAACAAATATTGAATCCCTCCCCTTCTTAGTCCTAGGCAACCCCAAAACAAAGTCCATAGATATGTCAATCCAAGGTTCACTAGGGACAGGAAGTGGTGTATACAAACAATGTGGTTGTGTTCTAGATTTAGCTTGCTTACAAGTTGTGCACTTATCACAAACACGTTCAACATCACGCTTCATATGTGGCCAATAAAAATGTTCATGCAGAGCATTCAAAGTCTTCGCCACACCAAAGTGTCCCATCAAACCACCCCCATGTGCCTCCCTAACTAAGTAACTCACGAATTGATGATTTAGGGATGCACAACCTATCCTCTCTAAACAAGAAACCATGATACAAATAAAATTTATCATGTGGACCATGCATACAAGTTTCAAACAAACTCTTAAAGTCCTCATCTAGCACATACAATTTTTTCACATGCTCAAACCCCAAAATTTTAGATTCCAAGGTAGAGATTAGTACGTACCTCCGTGATAGTGCGTCGGCTACGACATTTTCCTTACCTTGTTTGTATTTGATGACGTAGGGGAATGTTTCAATGAATGCCACCCACTTGGCATGCCGCGTGTTCAACTTCTGTTGCCCCTTAAGGTGCTTTAGAGACTCGTGATCCGTATGAATCACAAACAACTTAGGCCTCAAGTAGTGCTGCCACGTTCCTAGGGTCCTCACAAGTGCGTAGAACTCCTTATCATACGTGGTATAGTTAAGCGCTGCTCCATTGAGCTTCTCACTAAAGTATGCCACCGGCCGCCCTCCTTGCATCAACACTCCACCAATACCTACACCTGATGCATCACATTCAATTTCAAAAGTATTAGCAAAATCAGGTAAAACAAGTAAAGGAGCATTAATTAATTTTTGCTTAATAAGATTAAAAGACTCCTCTTGCTCCTCGCCCCAATGGAATGGAACGTTTTTCTTGATTACCGCCGTCATCGGTGCTGCCAATGTGCTAAAATCCTTTACAAACCTCTTATAGAAGCTTGCAAGTCCATGAAAGCTTCGGACTTGACCAACAGTAGTAGGCGTTGGCCAATCTCGAATAGCACTTACCTTGTCTTCATCCACTTGTATACCCTGTGAACTTACCACAAAACCAAGGAAGACAAGTTTGGTTGTACAAAAATCACATTTCTTTAAGTTAGCATATAAATTTTCAGCCCTTAGTGTGATTAGCACAAGTCTCAAGTGTTTAACATGCTCTTCAAGATTCTTACTATACACAAGGATGTCATCAAAGTAAATCACAACAAATTTTCCTATGTGTGCATGCAAGACATGATTCATTAACCTCATAAAGGTGCTAGGAGCGTTAGTTAAGCCAAAAGGCATGACCATCCACTCATATAACCCATACTTGGTTTTAAAAGCAGTTTTCCACTCATCACCTTCCCTCATCCTAATTTGGTGATATCCACTTTTCAAGTCAATTTTACTAAAGACACATGCACCATGCAATTCATCTAACATATCATCTAGTCTAGGTATGGGATGCCTATACTTAATGGTTATGTTATTGATTGCCCTACAATCTACACACATACGCCATGAGCCATCTTTCTTAGGAGCTAATAGAACAGGTACTGCACAAGATGACATGGACTCACGCACAAACCCTCTATCTAACAACTCACTTACCTGCCGTTGAAGCTCCTTAGTCTCCTCCAGATTGCTCCTATAGGCTAGACGATTTGGCAATGCACTCCCCGGCACTAAATCGATTTGGTGCTCGATTCCCCTCAATGGTGGTAAGCCTTGAGGTAACTCCTCCGGAAACACGTCTTCAAATTCCTGCAAAAGTGAAACAACAATGCTCGGAAGGGACCCTGCTATATCACTTGTGTTAAGGAGAATCTCCTTGTAAAGAATTAACACAAGTGGTTCATGTGTGTGCATCAATTGTTTCAACTCACTTTTTTGGGCCATATATGTTTTCTTTTTGGCCTCTTTCCCCTCATTTTCTTTCATCTCATTTTCTTTTATCTCTTTTTTCTTTTGCATGGCTATCTCACTCTTTTGATCACTCTTTTTTTCAGCCATTTCAGTTTTACTTTCAAAGGCCACCTCACTCTTTAATTCACTCTTTTTTTCGGCCTCATCTCTCTTCTTTTTTTTCAATTGGTCCTCCAACACTTGCTTTGGGGACAAAGGAAGTAAAACAATGGACTCCTTTTTCAACACAAATGAGTACCTATTCTTGAAACCATCATGAGTCACATTCCTATCGTATTGCCAAGGCCTACCCAACAATATATGACATGCATGCATGGGTACTACATCACACAAAACCTCATCCACATACTTCCCAATAGAAAAAGGCACTAGCACTTGTTTTGTCACCTTCACTTCCGCACAATCATTCAACCATTGAAGCCTATATGGTTGAGGATGCTTCAATGTAGGTAAACCCAATTTCTCCACCATCTCAACACTAGCCACATTAGTACAACTTCCCCCGTCTATGATTAGATTGCAAACTTTTTGATTTACAAAACACCTAGTATGGAACAAGTTCTCTCGTTGGTTAGTCTCCTCCTCCTTGACTTGGGCACTCATGATTCGCCTAGTCACTAGTGCTTCACCTACAATTGCCTCATATCCCTCATCAGGGTCCTCTAACGCAGGCATCTCATCATCATCATCACCCTCACTATGAGACTCATACTCACCATGGTCATTTAAGATCATTACCCTCTTATTAGGACACTCACTAGAAATATGACCCAACCCTTGGCACCTAAAACATTTAACATCCCTAGATCGATTAGAAGGAGTTTCAGATTTACCTTGCACTCCTTGTTTAGGCGCCTCTTGTTTGGCCTCAAATTTGGGCTTGGTCACCACTTTGTTCTCCTCACGCTTCACCGCATTTGATCTCCAAGAAGATGATGAACCCCCAGTTTGATTGGTGCGGCCAACTCCACGCCTTTTGAGTTGTTGCTCCACTTTTATGGCCATTTGCACCATCTCTCTAGATCCAAGTAGTGCCGTAGCTCCACTTGATCTTGGATTTCCCTGTTCAAACCACAAAGAAATCGTGCCATGGTCGCCTCATTATCTTCCTCAATATTAGCCCTAATCATGACTACTTCCATCTCCTTATAGTAGTCCTCAACACTCTTCAACCCTTGCCTCAAGGTTTGTAGCCTCTTAAACATCTCCCTATAATAGTGATTGGGCACAAACCTCTTTCTCATCACTCTCTTCATCTCATCCCAAGTTTCTATCGGTCTCTCATTGTACCTCCTCCTAGTGGTCACTAGTTGATCCCACCAAATGAGAGCATAGTCTAAGAATTCAACCACCGCCAACCTAACCTTCTTTTGTTCGGAGTAGTGGTGGCACTCAAATACGAACTCTACCCTCTTTTACCACTCTAAGTACGCCTCCGGGTCGGATTTCCCATGGAATGAAGGAATTTTCATCTTAATGCTACCCATGTTTCCATCTTCCCTATTCCCATCATATCTACCCCGTACGGCTTCTCTTTTTCCTCTCCCAAATCCTCTACCTCTTCCATTCCTACCCCAATTCTCATTTTGACTTTCCTCATCTCCTCCCAAATCATATTCTTCCTCTTCTTCTCCTCTACCCACATCCTTAGGTTTAGATTTACTCCCGCTAGTACTAACCTCAAGTTTATCCAACCTCTCATGTAAGGGCTCTAATTCATTTCTCATCATCCTACTAAAATGCCCAAACAACGCCTCCATTTGAACCTTAGACAACCCCAGGTTTGAACTATCTCCTACCTCCCTCTCCATTTAAATTTCAGTTTAGTACCTGCAAGAAAACGTTAGTAGAAAACAAGATATATTCCTCACCCAAAAGCTCACGGTCACTCCAAAGAAATTCACTCGTCTTTTCCCTCTTATTTTGTTTGCTTACAACAAATACTCACTAGTCACTCCAAAGAAAATACACTCGCACTCAAGTATTTTTCACTCAAATTCGATAGTATCCTCGAAGATGTGCTCAAGCTTTGTATTTGTATATCAAACAATCAAGTTCAACTTGTGAACAATTGTGATCGACTCACTTGGACTGTGTAGACAAGAAATTTGAAGGTGAATGATAATAATAATTTTTTTTTTGACGGTGTGAGACAAGTGTATATGACTCACAACAGAGAATAGAACAAATTACCACAAAGAAATAATAGGGAATTTTCGGATTGTTGGTACTCTTTTTTTTTTTCCGAAAATTCAAAGAAAAAAAAAATAAGGCACAAAATTTCGCGTATCACAGATTCACGAACGACGAAGAATAATAGAACAAATCAGATCTGAAAGCGGAACGAAAGAAAATTTAGATCAGATACTAGAACGAAGGGTAAACTTACTTGAATTCAATGAGCCAAAGCTCTGATACCAAATGATGTGAATCTTTGTACGAATAAAAGCAAACACGATTAAAATCGAATCGCGCCCTCAATTTATTGTCGAACAAAGAATCGTTGTTGTCCCGATCTTTTGAATCAAGTTTGAATGTGTGATATTCACCTCTAAATTATAAAAACTTAGCAATAAATATTCACGAGAATAAACAACCGAAATTATAACGAACCTTCAAAGAACAAGCCCTTGACAATCCGCACAAGATCGATCGACAAACGCCACAAAGTTGAAAACTTTGATAAGTTTGATTTTTGATGACAAAGCAAAAAAACTTTGAAAGCTTGAGAGAAAATCTCAAAAGTTTGTATAAAACTCAATAATAATGTGTATTGTGTTCTCAAATTTTCGTCCAAACATGTTTTAATAATAAAAAGATCTCACAAATCTAGACTCCAAAATAATTAAAACTCTAGAAAGGAAAATATTCTCGCTCAGCCGTCTCAGACACGGACCCCGTGTAGACATCCGTGTACGGGTCCGTGTACTCTCGGGAAATCACCTTCAGCTGGAAACAAGAAGCACGGACCCCGTGTCCACCTCCGTGTAAGGGTCCGTGTACACTCGGTCTTCGCAAATGTCATAGGACACGGACCCCGTGTACTGGTCCGTGCTCGGGTCCGTGTAGACTCTGGAATTCTTCATCCTCGGCTGTAAAGGACACGGACCCCGTGTGCAGGTCCGTGTACACGTCCGTGTACACGTCCGTGTAGTCTCGGCCGTCTCCAACAATGCTTGAATGATATTCCTTTGGCCTCCCGACGTACTCCCATGCATCACGACCCCTTCATGCTTGCTCATGACTCCTTGTAGTGCCTCCTTGAACTTCTTTAGTCGTCCCCTCGTGACTGGTCCCTTCGGCAACTCTAAAGGATCCCACGCTTTCCTTGGGACTTGTCCTTCCATGTTAGCATCACATCACCATGTCAATGGATGTCACAGCTTTCCGGCACCCAGGACCCCCCAATAATATGAGCCGAGCCCCGAGTAGGGGTAGCGTTCATCATGCACCCATTGTCGATAGGAAGACATGGAAATTATAAACAAATTTATAATTCCCCTTTTCGGGCTCGATATTAATTTTGAATCTTATTCAAAATGAGGGTTTTTTAATTTTGAAAGATCTCATCATTAATTTTATTTAAAAGCTCGCCATGTTTGATCGTATGTTTGCTGGATTCATGCAACTTTGTTATTATCATAATAATAACGCACATACTCATTATTTATAACATATCATGCATATACTATAAACAGTAAATAAACAAGGATGATCAATCGCCCCAATACTAATGGCCCGTGTGAGCTAAACACGGGCCTAGGTCCAATCCTAGGGTAATGCAAGGGATGCAAATGCAACTATTACATTAGCTTCCAATATTTACATGTCTTCGATCTTCATAATCATCATGGCCACCATCTTCCAATCTTGATCATCCACTATAGTGATATTTACAAATAAATATCCATGGCAAATAGGGATACATCTCATGGGGGTGGGAACGGGCCATAAACCAACCCCACTTTAAATTGGATAATTATTACAATCATTCAACACAAAATATCCTAGCATACACCTAGCAAATTGGGCTTGGGCTTTTGATCATCCTTCATGCATAATATCACATATCATACACCATCAATTAATTATCACAATAATTAATTGATCCAATATTATATATCTTGAACCATTCACTAACCGCCACGATTCTAAACTAAATTAACAAAGTATACAAACACCTTTGTCTACTTTCCAATTAATTTATTTATAACCGAATTTCTTGTAAATCACAATTTACTATAAATAATTAAAGTCCAACTTCAATTATTTATTTTATGAGAAAATATTTGCAACTTTTGTAATTTTAAATTTAAGGGCCCAAAAACTCATTTTTCACCAAAAACATTTTGGCCCATTTAAAATTCACAAATATGTTAGCCATCCAATGGCCCAACAACTCAAGGCACATGACACTTTGATATTTCAAAACACCTTTTGAAAACCCTAGTCGTCATCGCCGTCGCCGGAGCTCCGTCGCCGGATTCCGGCCAACAAGCAAATTTTTTTTTTTATTTTCGAAGGGGGGCTGTTCGGGCAGCCCAAGCTGCCCTTGCTGCCCCAAAATCCCCCAAAAACGGCCTTGATTTTGTTGCAAAAATTCATCTCATGCGGTTAGAAATCGACCTCAATATAATATTATGTATATGCTACACAAAAACTAGTACCCTTAGCTCATGATACCACTTGAAAAGGATTGACTTTAGGTGCCCGAATGCGCAACGGAAGCAACAAATTTTCGAAAAATATTTTGTAGCATAAAATTTCGAGCATCTCAATATTAGTGTTTAAAAGTTGAATCAAAAGTTGCATGCCATGCAATTTTTTAATGAAAAGTATTCCCCAATCCTTCACCTCCCAAGCATGCTTTTGACTTGGGCTTGTAACAATTAAAAGGCCCATGGACTTTTATTTAAATGTCCCAAACATATTTGAGTCCATTTAAAGTTTACTTGATTTTACTCAAGCCCACTAGTTTAATAATTATTTCTAATTGGGCTCTACAAGGCCCAATGTTATTTAATTAATTCAACACTTGAATTAATTTAATTATTTGGACTGTACTAGGCCCACTAGTGTTAAATTAATTCAACACTTGAATTAATTTAATTTAGTCCATAATAATGTTTATGAAAATCACAATTTCCAAATACATTATTTATTTGGTCAACTTTTAATTTAGGAACACATTCATAAATTAAAATTACATTTCCCTCATAGAAGTCATACTTCTATTTTTCCTTACGCTTTAAACTCATTTATAAGCCGTTCAACACATTGAACTATATTTTACTTCTCAACGGGATCTAGAAAGCTAGTACTTGTGTGGCCCTCAATGGTTCATTGATACAACTAGCTGTGGGTTCACATCTCCATGTGATTCGGACTAAACATGTCCTTATATGAGCATACCCTAATTGCTCCATTCTTACTTATCAACTCCTTGATAACAAGAACGTCAGAACTCAAGTCTGATAGTACCCAACCAACCATGTTAAACGCCTAGCAGCATCGCTTACATGATTCCCTAGGTATCAAATGATAGTTCATGCAAGAACCATTCAATTATGGTTAGCGTACAGTACGGTCCCTTCAACTCATATATCCCGACCGATTCGACAACCATTGGTTTATCGAGAGTTGTCAATGAATCGATACTATGTGTCATGTCGTAGTTGCATCGATGGTGTAATCTATGAAACCCCTTTCATAATTACCACCATACTGTGATCAGAGATTTCAACCTACATACACATGAGAACACATAGGATATCCATACCCGAAGGTAAGCGGTGAATCCCCGACTACAATGCATCGACTCCTATATGTTTCGACAGAACACCCAACCTTACCACCTGATGACCCCATGAGAGTCGGTAAACAAGTTAAAGTGTAATTCTAGCACATAGAGTCTCAATGTTGTCCCGGGTCATAAGGACTAATGGTGTACAATCATAAACTAGGACTTTTCCACTCGATAAGTGAGAACCACTTGGAAAGTCCTTTATGGAGGGTTGTTCAGTGCATTCTACCAGGAGCACCTATCTGCATGCTCGGACATCACAATGTCCCCTACCAATGAAACATGGTACTCACATCGCAGATACTAGTCTCGAACTCGAGCGGCCTATATCCTTCTTAGTGGCGGTTGAATCGACTAGGAACCCTTTAGAATATACAGTATTACAATATGAGTTTCATGATACTCTTCATATGAGCATCTCATATTCTTTCTACTATTTGTATATTCAAGGGCTTTATCTATGCAACTAGCATGGGTATACAGATAAAAAAGTGCCAAAATAATAATTTCAAATATTATTAAAATAAAGATTGTTTATACATAGAGTTTCATTGTGGACACTCGGCCAACACTTTGCTCGACGTGCACCTACTCTAACAAGAAGCGTCACAATAAACAACAAATCCACCAGTATCTGAGGAGATAGTCAGTATCGGTGCACTGGTCAATATCTTCTTCAATTCCAGAAAACTGGACTCACTGTCTTCTGACCACACAAACGGAGCATTCTTCTGAGTTAACTGAGTAATCGGTTTGGCAATGCTCGAGAAATCTTTAATAAACCGACGGTAATATCCTGCCAAACCCATAAAACTGCGAATCTCTGGCACTGATGTCGGTCTCGGCCAAGAAATCACAGCCTCAACCTTGCTGGGATCAACTGATATACCATCTCTGGATATGATATGACCCAGAAATACTACCTGTCTCAACCAGAACTCACATTTTGACGGTTTAGCATACAATTTCTCAGTTCTCAGAATTTTCAACACAGTTCTCAAATGTTCTGCATGCTCAATCATATTCTTCGAATAAATCAAAATATGAAATAAAAATAATCACGAAATCATCGAGATATTTCTGAAATACACGGTTCATCAGACCCATAAACACAGCTGGAGCGTTGGTCAAACCAGACGGCATGACAATAAACTCATAGTGTCCATACCTGGTTCTGAACGCTGTCTTCGAGATATCTGAATCCCTGACTCTCAGCTGATGATATCCAGATCTCAGATCGATCTTGGAATAAATAGAAGAACTCTGCAACTGGTCAAACAAATCATCTATACGGGGCAATGGATATTTATTCTTTACCGTTGCTTTGTTCAGTTGCCGGTAATCAATGCAGAGTCTCATTGAACCGTCTTTCTTCCTCACAAACAACACGGGAGCACCCCAAGGAGATACACTCGGTCGGATGTATCCCTTGGCCAATAAATCCTCCAACTGATCCTTCAACTCTTTCAGTTTAATCGGTGCCATTCTGTACGAAGCTCTAGAAATCGGAACTGTACCTGGCATCAACTCAATGCTAAAGTCTATCTCTCAAATCGGAGGCAATCCAGGAATCTCGTCTGGAAAGACATCAGCAAACTCACGCACCACTGGCAAGTCCGCCAATGATGGACTCGACTTCAGTAAATCAACTGAATATACAAGGAATCCTTCCGCTCCTTTCTGCAATAATCGAGTCATAGATAATACGGATATCAAAGGAATTCTGGCTCGAGAGCCCTTACCATAAAATTTCCACTCCTCAGTCATCTCAGGTCTGAATCTCACAATTTTGTGGAAACAATCAACTGTAGCTCTGTACTTGGTCAACATATCAATTCCGATAATACAGTCAAAATCAGAAAACCCAAGCACAATACAGTCTAACTCAATCTCATGCCCGTCATATCGTAGTATACAAGATCTAACAGAAGTCATTGATACAAGACCTTTTCCCAAAGGAGAAGAAACAGATACTACAGTAGATAGGGACTCAACAGGTAATGCATGCATCAATGCAAATCTCTCAGAAATAAATGTATGTGATGCACCAATATCAATCAATACATAAGCAGGGTAACCAGAAATAGAACAGTTACCTGTAACGACATCATCAGGTGCATCCTGTGCCTGCTCCTCAGTCAAAGAAAAAACTCTGGCCTGCTGTCTCGGAGGCTGGCTCACTCTCTGGCTTCCTCCTGGCCTCTGCTGTGACTGGGTAGATGGTACTGGCTGGAAAGAATGGACAGCAGATGGTCGTCTCCCGGTCTGAGCCACTGATCCAGATGACTCTGCTGCCTGGGATCCCTGTGCACCTCTCTGGGGACATACTCGGGCAAAATGTCCCTGCTGTCGACATATACGACAAGAGCCAAACACTCCTCGGCACTGCTATGTGGAATGCTTCCCTCCACAAGTGCTGCAATATGGTCCTGTATAACTTTGGCTCTGACCAGTCTGTCTCGAGCCACTGGAACTGGAAGAACTGCTGCCAGACTTCTTAAACTGTCTTCCTCTGGCTTTCAGATAGTCCTTCTTTCCACCACTGCTGCAACTCGAATCTGGGAGGGGGTTGCTATGGTATCGGTGCTGGGGCAACATATGAAGCTCCTCTCTGTCTCATCAGACCAGCTTCTGCTCTCTTTGCTCTGTTCAGGGCGTCAGCAAAGTTGTTTGGTCGCCCAGTGTTCACCAATGTAAATATCTCCGGATTCAAGCCATTGATGTGGGGACCCGGACGCTAATTCATTCCCTAATCGTCTTTAGAAATAATTCAAACAATTATAATAAACAGGGTCTAAATTTTTTTTAAATACAAAGCGGAAACGTAATGTAATTCAATTCAAATTACATATTAAACATAAACATACAAATCTTGTATTGGCTACAAGAATTCAACTAGGTTCAACTATATATCAGTGCTGAATCCTAAGTTGCTTCGAAGCCCGGATCTCCACGCTATCTAGTCCAGCCTCGTTCTTTTCTTGACCCTGATCCTATCTCACATGTTGCCATGCACATATACAAACAAGACAACAGCCGGATAACTCCGGTGAGAATTACGTTCTCAGTATAAATCATGTATACATGCAATCATAAAAACAATATAAAAGCATATAACAGATATGTCTAACATGTATTCAAATCAGAATATAAATCCATATCCAGAATAAATCCTATTCTAAACATGTACCATCATCAGGAACATAATCAACGTAACTCAATATAAACTGTCAATTAGACTCATGACTTCACATTTTAGACTAGACTCAATCCTAGTATAGGGATCCCGGTTTCTAGAAGTTAGCATTCCCATATCGACCAACAGTAATAGAAAAGACTCCAGTTCTATCCACGTCGATAGGGTATCGATCACCAGTAATAGAAGAAGCTCTGATTCTATCCACATCGATATAGTATCGATCACCAGTAATAGAAAAAACTCCGATTCTATCCACATCGATATGATATCGATCATCAGTAATAAAAGAGTTACGATTCTATCCACATCGATACAGTACCGATCACCAGTAATAGAAGAAGCCACATTTCTATCCACATCGATAGCCAATCATCCGGTGACAGACTTTGGCACTATCGCCAATACACTATCTTGTGACATCGTGCAATGTGCCCGTGGCGATCCCACCACTATCAGACACTTCTGTCACAAGATTACTCGTCTAATACCTGCTGTCTATAAATCAAGAGAACAAGTACATCAATCAAATCAATACAATAAGGTAAAGTATGTGATTTAGGGAAACTCGAGCCAAACCTCACTCGAGTTGTGCAATCCCAACTCAACATTAATTTATACCTTTATCTTCTCGGTCCGACGAAGATGAAGTCCCAAATTCAACTCTGTCCATATCAAATCTGATAATGACAATCGAATAGATACAATAACAGTAGATAACTCAGTTCAAAACCTGTTCTGATCAATACTCAAATCGAAACATAATCTGATCAGTGCCAATCGACATAGGGTACCACAATACAATCTCAACCAATACCGAATCTGATCAATATCAATTTACGGGTGTTTCGACGGTATAACAATACAGTCTCGATAACCCCGTCAATCCCAACACCACAGATATAATACCAGAACTCATAATCAATATCGGTGTAACTCATAATTTCAATAACAATACAAATCTATATATATATATATATATATATATACAATGCAATTCCCTTCATAAGTTGGCAAGAAAACCGAGAAAAGGGTCAGGGAAAGTGATAGAAAAATCCTTACGCTTTTTGTGAAAGATCCGCCCGTCTGTTTTTGAATCCGAGTACACTACCGAGTTCCTAGCGACGACAGCTACAACTGGGCGTAAGTTTTGTTACGTTTTGATGTCGTTTGAAAATATGATATTGTCAGAATTGAATAGGAATCATATATGGTGTTTCTGATACAGTGGACATCGTGTAATCGAAGTCAGACTAAAGAACATACTGGTTATGTAATTGTTATGATTTTTGGAATTGATTAATTGAGATTCGATATCAGATTTGTATTGTTATTGAATATTCTTGGAACTGAGATTGTTGTATACAGAATTGTTTGGCCATGAATCCAGATTGCAATAGATTGCATTCAGAGTCTGTGATATCTGAAGATAGTATACTGATTGATTGTAGCACAGTTGAGACAGTGATCAGTGGCTGAAAACGATATTAAAAATGGCAGAACTTCAGAACATTCAAGCCGGTTCAGAGCTGATGTTGAAAATTACAGCAATTCCGAAGTTTGATCAGATTGTTCAGAACTTGATTTCGATAGTCAGAACAGTGTGTCAATCAGAATACCAGGTAGGTAATGCTTTATTTTATATAATTAGCTGATTTGTTTGTGCCAGATATTTCAAATTTGAAATAACAGGTATTGTCAGAGGCACACAGTAGTAGATTCAGTATTATTCTGGTAACAGCAAATGTGTGATAATTCGAACGGACAGTTTCGATGTAAACAAATGAAATCAGGTATGTCAGAATTTGTATTGAAACGTCTAAACCGTTGACAGATGAGGACAGGAAGATAGAAACCAGGAGATTGAATATACAGATTCTCGATTCCTGAATAGAAATAGGAGTATAATTCTATGGATCTGGTGATAGACTTACCGAAATCGTGCCAAGAATGTACCAGGATGTGGTTATGATTGAACGATTGTTCAAATCTGCATATGTATATCGTACCGGATGACGTACAGATATGACAAGACGACTGAGAGGTTTGTCAGTAAAGGGGTCAAATCGTATTGAACGCCAGAGTTAATTATATCATACCGTGATTTTTGATTGATTTTATACTTTTGGCAGAATGTATAGCATGATTTTTCATCTATGGTTTATAGATTGACGGATAGTCGGAGCGAACTATCTAGATACTGGAGGATATCCAGGAACTATAGTGCTGGATTTTAGCACTAGTGACCTGAGATCTTGTCACTTTATGAATTATTGTACACTAATAGCTATTAGATGAATATCGAAATAGTTTTAGTCGAGGTATTGTACAGTAAGAACTGCGGATTTTCTTCGTATGGGGATGATACTGCGGTGATGCCTGAGATTGGATTTGACGAGATCCAAGATCTGATAAAGAAAATGAAACTGATTCAGAAGCAAATGAAGATAGTTCGGAAATTGATATGAACTATGCCAACGTCGGGCGATGACTGTGTTGGTGTTTGAGGCCGAGATTGAGTTGTTAAGAGCTATTGATTGGTATATACGGATGTTGTATAGCCAATGTTCGCAATTGATTTTATCAGAATGATCTTAAGTAGTATGATGATATTATACTTCCTGAATTCTTATTCAGATTGAAATCAAGAATGCGTGAAAGAATGAAAATTCAGAATGAAGACTATTCTGCTGTTGGAAATGCGGTAAAGTTAGCAGGGCATTAAAAGAGACAGAATCTGATATGAGATTGAGATTTCAGAATGATTTTATAGAATAAATTTTCTGAAGTAACCTCTATTATACATTTCTTCTTTATCTGATTTGATTGCCTGTGATTTCGAGAACGAAATCATATCTTAGAGGGGGAGAAATGTAAGGCCCGAGATTTTATTACCGTAATCCGAGATTAATCTGAAATGATTTAAGTATTAATTGAGATGGTTATGGATGAAACGGATCAGACCGGGAGAGCCGAAAGAAGATTTGACATGAGGTGCAAGAAGAGTCCCCGCGCACATGCGCGACATGTATGGGCGCACATGCGCGAGGAAGACAGAACCATGCGCGCACATGCGCGACTTATATTCGCGCATTTGCGCAAGAGGTTCAGAGAGTTGGGCGCACATGCGCGACCTCAATACGCGCACATGCGCGGAACGTCCAGAGAGTTCGGCGCACATGCGCGGCGCGCCGAAATGCGCGCACATGCGCAAGATGGACAGAAGGCCCCTCGCATATGCGTGAAGTGAGTGCGCGCATATGCGCGAGTATATGTTACCAACGTCCAGAGAGCCTCGCGCATATGCGCGGAAGGCGTCGCGCATATGCGCGAGCTGCCGAGAAGTGATGTGCGATGACCAGTAGGTCTCGCGCATATGCGCCGGTTGATGTCGCGCATATGCGCGAGATGTGTTTTATGAAGGATGATCCACTTGTGTAAAAGGTGACGAGAGGAGCACAGAACCGTATTCGGATAGAAATTCTGATGGTCGAATCTTGCACAAATAGATTTCTAAGATCACAAGGAATTTGAGCACTTCTCTGGAGCTGTTCTCGATTTTCTCTGCTGGAGAATGAATTGGAGATTGTGATATATGTATCAAGTTGTACGGTGTTGACAAGTGTCCCACTCAATCCAATATTGCACTTTAGCCCCTGATTCTTGACTATTTGCAATTTGGTCCTCAAAACTCTTTTTAATTCCATTTAAATCCTAATTAATTACAAAAATCGTGGAATTTAATTCATCATTTCAAAATTCGTAAATTAAATAATCTCGGATTAAAATGATATAATCTCGGTCCTTACCACTCCCCTCCTCTCAGTCTCTGGGTAAAGGCACTTATCATGATATAAGAAGTGGCCGCTGGTATCTCCAGCACTGCATCGTTGAACGCCGGATAAATTCTCGCAGAGTTTCAGTTTCTTGCTGCTTCACCACAAACAAGCTCAAATAATTTCTTTGGTGCCTCTTGCTGCTAGCGAATCTGTGAAAGAAAGCAGCGGAAAAACCTCGAAAGATCGTAGGGAGTTGGGCTGCAAGGTGTTACACAATTGCTGGGCTGATCTTACCAACGTGCCCAGAAACACATTACACTTGACTCCATCTGAATACTGATGCGACAGAGCTGCGTTCTTAAACCTTCCCAAATGTTCTTCTAGGTCAGTATGTCCATCGTACTCTCCCACATTTGATTTCCGAAAACTTGGAGGAAGCCCTTTCTTCCAAAATGGCGAGGGAAAAAAGACTTTCTTTCTTGGACACTGCAGATCTGTTTTTCAATTGCTGCCTCAACATCTGTATCTCCCTCCATATATCTTCTGAAACGTCTGCTTAATCGTTTTCTTAAAAAGTACTAGAAATTTTTTTTTTCCAAACCTCACGTAGCATTCGGCCGAATCATAAAATATTTTGGAACCATTTTAAAAGTAAAACAACCAACTATTTTATAAACCCAAAAACATTATTTGAAAAGTATAGCCCATACTATAACCTCTCAAAAATCTCTCGTAACATAAATAAAGGTCGTAAAGACATCTTTAACATAACTTAAAATCATGAATCATAACTAGTGCGGAAAACTAGCGTCGGTCCTCGGGTTATGTGCACCTCCAGTCCAATCAGATCAACCATCAAGACCTCCATTAACATATTATCATAATCACCTGCATTAATCACACCTAGTGAGTCTCAAAACTCAACACATCATATTCTTGAAACAAATAATATGTAATACAGTTAACATATAACGGTGAAAAATACTTGTACTTAAAATATCATTTTCATGAAGATGCATGAACTTAAACTTAAACATTTTCGTATACATTTTCGTAAACATATAAACATATTCATATTCGTATTCATATTCATATGCATATCCATATTCGTATCCATATTCATATTCGTATTCATGTTTATGTTCGTGTTTGTTGAATTCAGATCGTGATTGTAACTCGTATTCTTAAACGTATTGGGCGATGGATCCATCTAAACAAAACCACAGTACTGGGCGGCGGGGACACCAGCAACACTCTCACCGGTCAACTGGGCATTGGCCTACGTATTAACATATCATGTCATTGGAAATACGATCGTCGAGGCTCCCTCTGGGGCCTTTTTCCATAAATGGGCTCCCTCTGGGGCCTTCTCCCCTCACGACATCTCCAATCATATCATCGTATTCGTATTCGTATCAACGGAAACACGATCGTCGGGCTCCCACTCGGACCATAACCCTCACGATATTTCCAACATGTAGTAGTCACAATCTCTTCACGTCCTTCAACATGTTATCATCACTTAATAAAAACATGCATATAATATCATTTTTATTTTGAAACCAAGCATGCAACATGTCTTTTAAATGCCTATATTTAAATCATAAAAATCATAGACATTTAAAAATCATAACTTAACATATTAAAAATCATAAACATCGATGAAAATTTTAATATAAATATTTTAACATCGTAAACGTTTAAAATAAACATTTAAATCATAAATATTTAAAATAAACGTTTTAGCATATTAAATCATAAAACATCAAACATATTATCTTAAAAATCCATAAACATTTAAAATTGACATATGAACATATAAACATCCATAATCATTGAAAATAATCATATTAGCATATAAAACAGCATTCAGGACACTACCATGACGTTTACTAATTTTTAGGTGTAAAAAGACCGTTTAACCCATGGACGTAAAATTTCACGTTTTTGATATTATCTTAATTTCATTGACTCTATCATGTCACAAATAATTATTTAAGCTTACATGAATTTTTTCATATTTTTATTTAGCTTAAATCGATGGTTTTTAAATTAATCTTTAAATATAACATATTAATGCGTTTTAATCTTGAATTAAACCAAACCTTAATATAAAATTCTCAAATTTAAAACTTAGACTTATAATAATTATTTAAGCTTAAACCTAATTTTCCATAATTTTATAAAGCCTAAAACTAGGCATTTCAATTAACTCGTTAATTAGCGTTTCGTGCGACAATTAAATCCCGAATAAATCCAAAACTCGTTATTTTGATCCCAAATTTTAAACATAACATTTTTAATATTTATTATACCCCTCCAAGTCGTTAGCCACCCCCATGAACCCTTGGATCAATTTTTCCTTCTTAAATTTTCGTTTTTGACACATCGACGAACACGTCGAGCCATCTCTCAATTTACTCGAGCCACGCCCGAGCCACTTTGAGCCAAAACCTACCCAACCCACCTAGGGACCCTCTTGACCAAGCCCAGCCCGAAAACAGGCCCTGGCCCACTCCAAAAACGTCCTGGAACTTGGCCCAAAAACCTGCATGTGTACGTGTGTGCTTCTCCTAGGATATTTAGGACTCCTAGCCTAACTAGGACACTTCCAGCCCATAACCACTTGAACCAACCTGCCCTAAACCACCCTGGACCAAGCCCAGACCCAGCCCAGACCTAGCCCAAGCCCTTGGACGTGAGCAGCAACCCACTGAACTCTGCACAACAACCTGCGCTAATGGCTTCTCCTCATGGTTTCATGTTCTTGCACGGCCCTAGCTAAACCAAACCATACCAGACCCTGAACCAACCCCTCTAGCATCCTTCTAGGACCCTAAGGACCTAACCTAGCCCAGCCCAAGCCCCCTGGCCGAGCCCTCCTCCCTGCACAAATTTCTGAAATCTGCACAGCCCCTTGGGCTTTCTCTCGGGTGGAGTCCTTCCAGACAAGGACTCCTCCCTAGCCCATGGTCTCGAGTCCTAGCATGGCTAGGACTCTTCCCTTGACCCTACCACGTCCCTAGCCAGGCCCTGGTCCCAACCAAGCCAAAGCCAAGCCCTTACACACCCAAAGCCGTGAGCCAAGAAGCACTACAGTCCAAGCATGCTTCCAGCTTGTTTTGCCCCATGCTGTAAAACGTTTTTAGTGTGATCCTAGGACTCTATATTTTGTATAAACCATGCTTATTCATAACCTATATCATGGCAGCCCTTAAACAATACAAACACATGATTTTAGAAGGAAAAACAAAGCAAAAAGTTTAGCATAAGTCACAAATCCGAAAATCCTTGAGGTTTTACTTGTTTTCTCCAAAATTTTCATGCATAAAAATATAATATGATGTGATGATGTTTTTGAAGGAAAAAATAGGCGTGCCTTTGCGTAATTTTCGCACGAAAAACCGTTGACGATGATGAAGAACGGACAAAAACCTTGGCTATGAATTTCCCTTGGCAATTCACGAAAATTTCTTCTTAAATTTGTGGAGATGGTGCCGTGTGTGTTGTCTGTTGTGGGAGAGAATTTTTCTGAATTTCAAAGAGTGTGGCCGTGTGTTTGTGTAGAATTGTAGGGTTTTAGGAGACTTAACATATATTATATACTAATTAATTACTAACAAGGCTTTAGGCCTATTAAGCCATTAAATTAAGCCCATTAATCTAATTAGGATTTAAATAAAATATTAAAATAGTTTTGGTAAAAATAAATTTGTGAATTAAATAGCCGGATTGCCAAAAAGTTTGTATTTTTGTTGAAAATCCAACACCGATAAAAATTAAGTCCCGGCTTATAAAATCACCTCAAAACCTTATATTTTCAAAAATAAGAAAAAGCAACACCCATATTTTTAAATAATTTAAAAACAATTAACCAATAAAAATTATTTTCTATTTTTCAGCCCTCGGTCTCCGTTCCTCGATCGCAACTCGAATATCCTTTAAAAATACATTTTAATGCAACCATGTAAAAAAATATATTTTAAACATGTAAAAATGCACCACATAAAAATTAATGCAATTAAATCATTTAATTAAAATACAAGAGAATTTAATAAATCGTATGCATGTGGTTCGCGTGGACCTTTAAATTTTCGGGGCGTTACAATCTCTCCCCCTTAAATTGAATTTCGTCCTCGAAATTCGCTTATCTTTAATAACCCAAATTTTTGGCTTAGTTCTAGGATCCCAAAAATCCACGCTTCTGCTGCGCTACTCTGATAAAACTTAAATTCTAGAATGTTCTTACGTCTCTTTGATCCCAATTAATTTTACCTTCTAAATCTTTATTTTCTAATCGCAACTTAAAAAGACCCAAATGACTTAGTGTTATTACTATTACAACCTCAAATTTCAATTTTTCTTACAATTCCCAATATTAAAAGATGGATGACCATACTTATCGTATTTTGTTTTCCTTATTTTAAACCCAAAATATTTATCAAATTATCAAATTTCAACTTTAAATTCCCAAACGCATCCACTAACACTTAGATTTTCAAGCCTAATATTGTTTCATCCTTAAAAACCCATGATCAACATTCCTTATAATAACTATAACCAAGGTATCCCAAAGTTTCAAATATTCTTAAAAGTCTAAATCCTTAAAATTCTTATCATTTAAACCGTTTAATTATCGCTTATTGCTACACTAGTCCCCAAATTCCTTAATATTTGCAAAATAAATTCTTAATTTCCTAAAAAATTATCTTAATTGGTCCTTATTTTCGAAAATCCAACGATTAACCCATAAGTTTTTGGCATTCTTATTCCCTTCTATAGGTTTCCCATAACATAAATTTCGAAAATTTAAACTTATTTACCCAAAAATCAATTCCTATAACCAATCTTACACTTCATCAAAACTTAAAATCCCAATTTATACATTTCTATACTCCCAAAGTCGTTACAAATCCTCGAATCATTATTACTTATGAGTAATTCCCAAAAATTAATTTAACTAGTAACCATGAATCATAAATATTTTCTTAGAAAATCTACGTATCCCAAAAATATTCATACAATTCTCGATTAACTTATAGCCCAAAAAGTAAAACGTCAATACTAAAACCCAAAAAATAAACATAGTCCAATTCCATCACACAACCAACATGCGTTTGAAATCAAATAATTTCTTATTTCATATCGTATCACATATAAAATTCTAAAGCATATAAAACATATATTATCATAAAGCTATTAAAAATTAGACATAAACATATAAGTCATGTACTTATGCAGGTAACATTATAAAATCATATAAAGCATGTAAACTTACAAATTGAGGCTTGACGACTGATCTTTCCGGCGCTGATGGTGGCACAACCCTTTACAGAACCTTTGCTCTGATACCAACTGAAACGACTGCTTATTCGTTTTCTTAAAAAGTATTAGAAAGTTTTTTTTTCCGAACCTCACGTAGCATTCGGCGGAATCATAAAATATTTTGGAACCATTTTAAAAGTAAAACAACCAACTATTTTATAAACCCAAAAACATTATTTGAAAAGTATAGCCCATAACCTCTCAAAAATCTCTCGTAACATAAATAAAGGTCGTAAAGACATCTTTAACATAACTTCAAATCATGAATCATAACTTGTGCGAAAAACTAGCGTCGGTCCTCGGGTTATGTGCACCTCCAGTCCAGTCAGATCAACCATCAAGACCTCCATTAACATATTATCATAATCACCTGCATCAATCACACCTAGTGAGTCTAAAGACTCAACACATCATATTCTTGATAACAAGTAATACAGTTAACATATAACGGTGAAAAATACTTGTACTAAAAATATCATTTTCATGAAGATGCATAAACTTAAACTTAAACATTTTCGTAAACATTTTCATGATGCATAAAAACATTTTCATAAAAATATAAACATATTCATATTCATATTCGTATTCATATTCATATGCATATCCATATTCGTATCCATATTCATATTCGTATTCATGTTCATGTTCGTGTTTGTTGAATTCAGATCGTGATTGTGACTCGTATTCTTAAACGTATTGGGCGATTGATCCATCTAAAGAAACCACAGTACTGGGCGGCGGAGACACCAGCAACACTCTCACCGGTCAACTAGCCTACGTATTAACATATCATGTCATTGGAAATACGATCGTCGAGGCTCCCTCTGGGGCCTTTTCCCATAAATGGGCTCCCTCCGGGGCCTTCTCCCCTCACGACATCTTCAATCATATCATCGCATTCGTATTCGTATCAACGGAAACGCGATCGTCGGGCTCCTACTGGGACCATAACCCTCATGATATTTCCAACATGTAGTAGTCACAATCCCTTCACGTCCTTCAACATGTTATCATCACTTAATAAAAACATGCATATAATATCATTTTTATTTTTAAACCAAGCATGTAACATGTCTTTTAAATGCCCATATTTAAATCATAAAAATCATAGACATTTAAAAATCATAACTTAACATATTAAAAATCATAAACATCGATGAACATTTTATTATAAATATTTTAACATCGTAAACGTTTAAAATAAATATTTAAATCATAAATATTTAAAATAAACATTTTAGCATATTAAATCATAAAACATCAAACATATTATCTTAAAAATCTATAAACATTTAAAATTGACATATGAACATATAAACATCCATAATCATAGAAAATAATCATATTAGCATATAAAACAGCATTCAGGATACTGCCATGACGTTTACTAATTTTTAGGTGTAAAAAGACCGTTTTACCCCTGGACGTAAAATTTCACGTTTTTGATATTATCTTAATTTCATTGACTCTATCATGTCACAAATAATTATTTAAGCTTACATGAATTTTCTCATATTTTTATTTATCTTAAATCGATGGTTTTTAAATTAATATTTAAATATAACATATTAATGCATTTTAATCACGAATTAAACAAACCTTAATATAAAATTCACAAATTTAAACTTAGACTTATAATAATTATTTAAGCTTAAACCTAATTTTCCATTATTTTATAAAACTTAAAACTAGGCATTTCAATTAACTCGTTAATTAGCGTTTCGTGCGTCAATTAAACACGAATAAATCCAAAACTCGTTATTTTGATCCCAAATTTTACACATAACATTTTTAATATTTATTCTACCCCTCCAAGTCGTTAGACACCCCCATAGACCCTTGGATCAATTTTTCCTTCTTAAATTTTCGTTTTTGACACATCGACGAACACGTCGAGCCATCTTTCAATTTACTCGAGCCACGCCCGAGCCACTTTGAGCAAAAACCTAGCCAACCCACCTAGGGACCCTCTTGACCAAGCCCAGCCCCAAAAACAGCCCTGGCCCGCTCCAAAAAAGTCCTGGAACTTGGCCCAAAAACCTGCATGTGTACGTGTGTGCTTCTCCTAGGATATTTAGGACTCCTAGCCTAACTAGGACACTTCCAGCCCATAACCACTTGACCCAACCTGCCCTAAACCACCCTGGACCATGCCCAGACCCAGCCCAGACCTAGCCCAAGCCCTTGGACGTGAGCAGCAACCCACTGAACACTGCACAACAACCTGCGCTAATGGCTTCTCCTCATGGTTTCATGTTCTTGCTCGGCCCTAGCTAAACCAAACCATACCAGACCCTGAACCAACCCCTCTAGCATCCTTCTAGGACCCTAAGGACCTAACCTAGCCCAGCCCAAGCCCCCTGGCCGAGCCCTCCTCCCTGCACAAATTTCTGAAATCTGCACAGCCCCTTGGGCTTTCTCTCGGGTGGAGTCCTTCTCAACAAGGACTCCTCCCTAGCCCATGGTCTCGAGTCCTAGCATGGCTAGGACTCTTCCCTTGATCCTACCACGTCCCTAGCCAGGCCCTGGTCCCAACCAAGCCAAAGCCTAGCCCTTACACACCCAAAGCCGTGAGCCAAGAAGCACTACAGTCCAAGCATGCTTCCGGCTTGTTTTGCCCCATGCTGTAAAACGTATTTAGTGTGATCCTAGGACTCTATATTTTGTATAAACCATGCTTATTCATAACCTATATCATGGCAGCCCTTAAACAATACAAACACATGATTTTTGAAGGAAAAACCAAGCAAAAAGTTTAGCATAAGTCACAAATCCGAAAATCCTTGAGGTTCTACTTGTTTTCTCCAAAATTTTCATGCATAAAAATATAATATGATGTGATGATGTTTTTGAAGGAAAGAATAGGCGTGCCTTTGCGTAATTTACTCACGAAAAACCGTTGACGATGACGAAGAACGGACAAGAACCTTGGCTATGAATTTCCCTTGGCAATTCACGAAAATTTCTTCTTAAATTTGTGGAGATGGTGCCGTGTGTGTTGTCTTTTGTGGGAGAGAATTTTTCTGAATTTCAAAGAGTGTGGCCGTGTGTTTGTGTAGAATTGTAGGGTTTTAGGAGACTTAACATATATTATATACTAATTAATTACTAACAAGGCTTTAGGCCTATTAAGCCATTAAATTAAGCCCATTAGTCTAATTAGGATTTAAATAAAATATTAAAATAGTTTTGGTAAAAATAAGTTTGTGAATTAAATAGCCGGGTTGCTAAAAAGTTTGTATTTTTGTTGAAAATCCAACACCGATAAAAATTACGTCCCGGCATATAAAATCACCTCAAAACCCAATATTTTCAAAAATAAGAAAAAGCAACACCCATATTTTAAATAATTTAAAAACAATTAACCAATAAAATTTTTTTTCTATTTTTCAGCCCCCGGTCTCCGTTACTCGATCGCAACTTGAATATCCTTTAAAAATACATTTTAATGCAACCATGTAGAAAAATATATTTTAAACATGTAAAAATGCACCACATAATTAATTAATGCAATTAAATCATTTAATTAAAATACAAGAGAATTTAATAAATCGTATGCATGTGGTTCGCGTGGACCTTTAAATTTTTGGGGCGTTACATCTTCCATCTCCGGATTCTCTTCACTTGGGAAGGGTCCCGTCTCTTCAACCTCGCTCTGACGACCCTCCACATTCTCATCTCGTTCCTGGCGAGTGGCTTGTCCTTCAGCAAACATAGACTCTTGGTTCCTCTTCATGGCTTCGTCTACTGTCCTGTGATGAACTGGCCCAATTTTTCTAAGGTCAAGTTCCCCACATTCTCATTGAGATGAGGTTGTTCGGGTGTCATCTCAAGACGAGGTTGTTCGGCTCTCATATGAGGACGCGACGATTCTGTGTTAGTTCTTCTGCTCCCTCTTCTACCTTCCATCTCTACGTCTCAGCTCAAATTTCCCACATACGGCACCAAGTGAAACTCACGGGAAATTTAGGGTCCGATTCCAGCAAGTGTCACTAGTTCAGACGTAAGTTTTGAAATTATCCTGAGTCTGAAATCACGAATAAGACCGTTAGAAGGGGGCCAGGAGGGTGTCCCGGCTAACCCTCTCCGACGCTCAAGTCAAAGACTGAGAATATAAGTGGAGAGCAGCTAAGGGTGCTGCTGAAAACAATATATTGAATCCATCAACTGAACACTCAAACATGATATTTATAGGAGAATACACGGGCCCTTGATGGGTCTGTCCTCTATTTGAGCTAGGGATGAGCCAGGAGTAGTGAGCCTTTCTATGAAGTATCACTTTACATTGTGTTCATTTGCATATGCCAGGATGTAATTATTAATATTTTGATCTAAGCTAATTCCCTACTTGTTCCATTTTCTATTCAATAAACAGATAGATTCCGCTCCCAACCTCACCTAATTGTTGCAAATAAAAAATTTGGCATATTTGCATTTGCATGCACAGTTTTTAAATCAAGTTCGTGTGCACCTAATCCCTAAAGTTGCTTAGTTTAATCAAAATAATGGCGTAAAATAAATCTAATGATGGTACAAAAATAAGTATAATCCTATGTTTTTGTGTTTTGCTTCCAATGTGCCCACAAACAAGCCGCCATTATCCAAACACAGAGAAGAAAAAATGTATAGTTTTCTTAATAATTTGGTGAAGAATCTGACAAAGAACCACGAAGGCCGGTGCTTATGCGGGAAAACAAGTGGCTCGATCCGTGGGTTAATCTTAAAATATGTTTACTCGTTAAAATTAATTATTATTTCTAAAACTAGAAGCCAAAATGGTCAACTTTATTTTATTAATATGATTTCGAGGAATAATGAATAATATTTAACAGGTTGACTTTTGGTTCGAGAAGTTGTCTTGGATCGATGTTTATTGGGTGATGAATAAATCTTGAGCAATTAATACTCTTGTAAAATGGTTAAAAATAAACAATTTTTTTTAAAAAACTTCAAGCGGTAGGTGAGCGGCCATCTACCGTTCTAGCATCTGGTTTTAGTGCGAGAATGAGCAATATCAAGAAAAGTAAGAAAACAAACAACGTTATCTGGAAAAATTTGTATGCTTTAAAGAAGAACACACATAAGAAATTAGATGGAGTAAATATGCAACAAGTGATAACCAAGCAAAAAAAGAGCTCGTGCACTACGAAAATAAATGGCTATTGTGATACTTTTTTGTAGACACTTTCAATTAAATATTATTACAAATACTTAATAATGACACTTGTAAAAAATTAATAATGCTTAAAATAAAAAAAAAACATATTAGATTAGTTATCCTGACATTTTTAATTGATGTATTTTTTATATGGTCCTTCAATATTTATCCAACCCAAATATTCCCACATTTATTTATCTATTTTTCTTCCTAAAATCTTCATCCTGCTCTCCACGCCGTCTTCTCAACAGCGTACATTAATCGCACGCCGTCAATATTATTATTCACGGCATGCATATTATTGCACGATGCGAAAAATGGGCGTCTAACGAGTTTGAAAAAACATTGTAAATAATAATTAAAAAACTAAAAAAAATCTAATTAAAAGGAAAAAATTTAATTAAAAGGAAAAAAATCTAATTTTTTGTAACATTTTACTCCGACAGAGTAGTTTTGATGAAGTAAAACGTTAAAAAACTTTTAAATTTATATTTAGTGAAGAAAAAAAAAACCATACTTAACTTTTAATTTCCCTTAATTACTTTGTAAAAGATGAACCGATAGTTAATTTTTAATTTCCCTCGATTTTTAAAGTGTAGCGCCTAAAATCTGGAATAGCCACTAGATCATGAATTTTAAAAAATAAAACAAAATAACATTTTAAAGATTTAATTTAATTTGAAAGGGAGACTAAAACTCTAATTTTATTTACTGAATTAAAATACACTTTTTAAATTTAGTCTAACAACTGTAAAAGTCTAATACATACACATATAGGTCCAAAACCCATCCCATAACCCTTATAAACCTCGCTTCAGCAGCCTCGCTACATTTCCTTCACTTTCAGTCTCCCGCGACCTCCGCAATTGCCCTTCAGGTATGACATTTTTGGGTTTTCGCTTCGGATTTATGCTGATTTATGCTTCGGATTTTTGCTGATTTCTCGATGATTGTTGCTGCTTGTGGTATATGTTTTGAAGGGTGTCGATTTTGGGTGTTTCCACATTTCATTTTTTTGTGTAACTTCTGGTTTCTCATATTGTTGCCTGGTTTCGTTTTTGTTGCTGGTTTAATTTTTGTAACTTCCTTCAAATTAATTTTGTTGCTGGTTTGTCGATGACGTCGATTTGTTGCTGGCGTCGATTTCAGTCTACTTATTGTTACATTTTTTGGGATTTTATCGATTTGTTACTGGCATCGATTTCAGTCTATTTATCGTTTCGATTTTTTGTTGCTAGTTTGTTGCTGGCGTCGATTTCAGTCTCAGATTTTGTTCCATTATTTACTAGTATTATTGCTATGTGGGATGGAAATAATAGCTTTACCTGTTTGTTGGCTAATACCAGTAGTGGAGCTCCTTGTAGATCCTCATACCGGAGAAGAGCTTTACCTTGTAGATCCTTGTAATATCTGTAGTGGAGCTCCTTGTAGCTTTACCAGTAGTTGAAAAAAATTTCGAAGAGCTTTTGGGTGCGTAATTTCGAAGAGTTTTGGGGGGCGTAATCTATCTTAAAAAATTTCGAAGAGCTTTACTTTGTCGATCCCCGTAATTTTTGCAGTGGTAAACATTATTCGTTATCGGTAAACTAAAATGATGCTATTAGGAGTAACAAATCAAAATAGAAGTAAAATTTAGGTTATCTTATTTTTATACATAATTTTTATTTGTTTAAAATATAATGATGTATGAATAAGTTTTTTGCTTTTCTTTTTTAATTTATTATGTGGTATTCTCTTATAAAAATGTTGGGAACTCACAAGCTAGTTAAGCTGCAAGCTGAAAGTTCATTGCAGAAGCCAAAAGCTAAAACAAGGTTGAACTCAAAAATAGTTTGGAGATCCAATTTGATGTATAAAATCAAATAGTCATTATAGATGTACATGTAAATTAACACAAGATGACATTTACTTTTTAAAATAAATGTGATTACCACTGTTTGCAAAATAAGATGACCGTGGGAGTTTCTAACTTTTTTTGATTGTGGACACAAACTATTTATCCTAAAAAAAAAAAACCAATAGATCGTTGTATCCTTATATGATGGAAACTACAATATGCTTTTGGATTTGTTGAGAGAAGCATTTCAAAATGCCATGAAAAATTTACCAAAGTCATACTATGAAGTAGAGAAATTGATGAAGCAATTAGGACTTGGTTATGAAAAGATCGATGCTTGTCCTAATGATTGCACTTTATACTGGAGGTTGGACGAAGAAAGAGTTCGATGCAAAACATGCAACGAGCCTAGATGAGAAACATCTGAAAATGATCCTATTGGTGACAAGAGGAAAGTTGCATGCAAGGTCTTATGGTATTTTTCAATAAAGACTAGGTTACAACGTTTGTTCATGTCCTGCAAAACAGAAGTCCATATGAGATGGCATTCTGAATCTCGCACGAAAGACGGTTACATGAGACACCCAGCTGATTCCCCAGATTGGCAAATGTTTGACCATAACCACCTTGAATTCGTAAAGGATCCTCGAAACATAAGGCTAGGATTAGCTTCAGATGGATTTAATCCATTCAAAAATATGAGTGTGGCGCATAGTACGTGGCCAATCATTTTAATGCCTTATAATCTTCCACAATGGATGTTTATGAAACAACCATACTTTGTATATTAGCATCCCAAGCCATGCAAGTTTTTTATGTGGAAGATCCAGTTGATTGTAATTGGCATGTAATTATCACCACCGATGTACGAGCAAAGTATAAAATGCAACCTATGGCAGATGTTGATACATATCTTCAAAGTTTTATTTGTAATCCTGAAGACGAGAATGAACATGAAGAAGTCGTTTGGGTTCGAGATGATGTTGCAGGAGTTGAAATTGATGTTGATGCATGATGAGATTTATTTAATGATCAGATTTTTTCTTTCATATATAAGTGAAACTAGTAGAGTGGATTAATTGCTGGATACTAGAATAATAATAACATTATATATTTTAATTTCATTTTTCACTATGGATGTGGGGACCCGTACGCTAATCATCTTATTAATCGTCATTGAGACTAATTTAATTAATTATAATAAACAGGTTCTAAATTTTTTTTTTTAAAATGCGGAACGTAATGACATACATCTTAACATACACGTCAGTATTAAAAGTACAAATCTTGCACTATATACAATCAGTCTCAACTAAGGTTTAACAATTATATAACAAGTGTTTAAACCCTAATTCTAGTCCAAGTCCGTAGTCTCCACTCTAACTCGATCTTTCTTCACCTCTGTGACCCT
Source organism: Primulina tabacum (assembly GCF_025594145.1). Lineage (NCBI taxonomy): Eukaryota > Viridiplantae > Streptophyta > Magnoliopsida > Lamiales > Gesneriaceae > Primulina > Primulina tabacum. The sequence goes on from NC_134554.1 coordinate 31,612,255, forward strand.
GAACCTGTCCCACCTGTTGCCATGCACACATACAGACAAGACAACAGCCGGATAACTCCGGTGAGATATAAATATCCCAGTATAAACAATGTATCAATGCAATCATATAAAACATATATAACAGCATAAACAATAATTAAAACATGTATCTAATCTGACTACATGAATCAATACGAATCTGTATTTAAGTCAATGACTTATTGTCTTATCTCCACTTATTTCTAACCTAGGGATCCCGATCTAATTTAGGCTTTGGTATGCTGTATCGAATGTCTACAATAGACGTCGATCTACATCTAAGCTCATCGATACACCGTAAGTCTAGAGTCTACGCGGTTCTGCCCTAGCTAGGCGGATCTGCCCTAGACTCAAACTCTGGCTCTGCTATAATTCAATAGACTAAACAGATCAATCTGATAATCTGCAAATATCAATGCAATAACATAAAGTATGTGATTTTGGGAAACTCAAGTCAAACCTAACTCGAGTTGTGCAATCCCGAATCAACATTTATTTATACCTTTCATTCTGTCGCTCTGATACAATCGAAGTCTCGACTCAAAGTTATCACTGTTCAATCTGGCAATGACAATATCAATATACTGTATCAATATTCTAATCAAATCACGATATCTATATTTTATCAAATTCTGACGGTACAACAGTACAATCTTGCGATACTGATAATACAATATCAGTCTATACTAATTCCAATCATTTACAATCAACCACTGTACAAAACTAATATCAATTCTAGTCAATCTCATTTTGAAATTCATAACAATTCCATATTTAGTCCGTTTCTTAATCTGACTTCGATTCTAAGATGTCTACTATGTGTCAAGAACACTATGTATGAATCGTATCTGATTCTGGACATAGCATAATTTCAAATCTTAACAAAACGTAACAAAACTTACGTCCTGTTATAGCTGTCGTTGCTAGGAACACGGTGCCGTACTCGGATTCAAATTTGGACGGACGGATTTCTCGCAAGATCTATTCTAAAATCAAAACCAAAAAGGTTGGCTTCGGTTTTCTTTTTCTTTTTGTTTCCTTCGAAGACTGAATTCTATATATATATATATCAATTCGCATGTCAAGGCAACGTGGCAAATCTTCAATCTGCATGTCTCGCGCATATGCGCGACATCCACTGGCGCATATGCGCGAGACCTACTGGTCTCGGCCCTTGGCAGCTAGCGCATATGCGCGACATTACTGGCGCATATGCGCGATGTCTTCTGGACCTCACTTGCATAGGCTCGCGCATATGCGCGACATCTTCCGCGCATATGCGCGAGGTCTTCTGCCTGTTTGGCGCATGTGCGCGCATCCGGTCGAGCATGTGCGCCAATGCTACTGTCCTCGCACATCAATTTTCACACGCGATCTCATTTCGTGTCTCAGTTAGCCCTTTCATAATTATCTCGATTAAAAATCAATAATCGTAATTTAGCACGATATAAAATCTCGGGCATTACATTTCTCCCCCCTAAGATACGATTTCGTCCTCGAAATCACATGCATTTAATCGTATCAATAAGGAGTATATATACAAAACTGTATAAGAAAATTTACATTATCGAAATAACTCTGGGAACTCTTGTCTCATATCTGATTTAGTTTCCCAAGTGGCTTCTTCAATGCCATGACGAGTCCATTGAACTTTCACAAGTGGAATGGTCTTTGTTCTGAGCTGTTTTTCTTTACGATCAATAATTTGAATCGGTTTTTCAACATAGCTCAACGTCTCATCCAGTTCGGTCTCGTCTGGCTGAATAGCATGTGAAGCATCAGGAAGGTATTTCCTTAATAACGATACATGAAAGACATCATGTATCCAGGATAATGAAGGCGGTAATGCGAGTCGATAGGCACGATCTCCTATCTTTTCGAGAATCTCATAAGGCCCAATATATCGTGGAGACAGTTTCCTCTTTCTTGCCAAATCTGACAACTCCTCTGAAAGGTGAAATCTTTAAAAATACTCGGTCTCCTACCTCAAATACCAACTGTCTACATCGAACATTGGCATATTTGGCCTGTCTGTCTTGTGCTGCCTTCATTTTCTTTCGAATTAGCTTCACTTTTTCTGTCATATCTCTAATCATATCAGGTCCAATCTCAGGCACTTCAGAGATATCATCCCAATAGAGAGGGGATCGACACTTCTTTCCGTACAACGCTTCGAATGGTGCCATCTCAATACTCGTCTGATAGCTGTTGTTGTACGAAAACTCACAAAGTGGCAATGCATCTTGCCAATTAGTGCTAAAATCAAGCACCACTGCTCTCAGCATATCCTCCAGTGTCTGGATAATCCGCTATGACTGTCCGTCGATCTGTGGATGATATGCGGTACTCAGATGTAACTTCGTACCGAGAGCCTGCTGCAAGCTCTGCCAGAAGTGCGAAGTAAATCGAGGATCACGATATGATACAATTGACTTCGGCACTCCGTGCAATCTGACCACTTCTCTGACATAGATCTCTGCCATCTGGTCAAATCTGTACGTCATCTTGTACGGAATAAAACATGCGGATTTGGTCAATCTTTCAATCACGACCCAAATCGCATCACAACCTCGGGAGGAACGCGGTAGCTGCGTCACAAAATCCATGGAAATGTGATCCCATTTCCATTCAGGAATGGACAAACTCTGTAATAAACCTCCTGGTTTCTTTCTTTCTGCTTTCACCTGCTGGAAATTCAGACATTTGGAAACAAATTCGGCAATGTCAGTCTTCATTTGTTTCCACCAGAACTGTCTTTTCAAATCATTATACATCTTTCTGCCACCAGGATGAATACTGAATCGACTGTTGTGCGCTTCTGACAATATCTGTCGTCTCAAATCTGAAACATTCGGCACAACCAAACGATTATTTACATACAATACGTTATCACGTACCTGATATTCCGATCGATGTTCTGTTCTGATCATCGATACTGATTTCTGTACATTCTGATCAACTTTTTGAGCCGCTTTAATCCTCATAATCAGTTCTGGTTCTACTTGCACCGTATAAAGTTTCAACGGTCTATAATCTGTTTCAAATGCTAATCCAGACAAACAGCAGTCTTCTATCAAATTTGAAACACCGATAGTCGACAAGGATAAAGAACATACCTTTCGACTTAGTGCATCAGCTGCTGCATTAGACTTTCCTGGATAGTATTTGATTTCACAATCAAAATCCTTAAGCAAATCAAGCCATCTTCGTTGCCTCATATTCAATTCAGATTGTGAAAACAGATATTTTAAACTCTTATGATCAGAATATATCTCAAACTTCTCACCATAAAGATAGTGTCGCCATATCTTTAATGCAAAGACAATGGCTGCCAATTCCAGGTCATGAATTGGATAACGGGTCTCATGTGGTTTAAGATGTCTTGAGGCATAAGCAATAACATGCCCTCATTGCATCAGAACACATCCCAACCCTCTGTGAGAGGCGTCGCAATAAACCATAAAATCACCAGTACCGGATGGGATAGTGATAGGACTCGTTTTTACGTGTTTTTAGTGTTGGTTTTGAGTCGCATTCATGCATCATATTAGTTTGTTTAGTTTAATTTTGCATCTTTTTAGCATTATTTAGCATTTGACTGACCTCGTGCATTTTGTGGTGGTTTTGTAGGAATTGAACCAAAGAGTGGGAGAAACTTTGGCATAATGTCGAAGAGGATTCGCTAGGGCGGTCAAAAGTGACCGCCCCAGCGAGCATTGTGGTCTGGCCGAGGATTATTTTGCGCAAGTGTCTCGCTAGGGCGGTCAAAAGTGACCGTCCCAGCGAAACCAGGGACATGCTCGAGGAAGCTTATTCGAGGACCTCACGCTAGGGCGGTCAAAATATACCGCCCTAGCGAGAAGCGAGATTGAGAAAGATTTGTTTCCAAATTTCTAGGGACTCTATCCTACACCATAACCTAACATACGAGAAAAACAGCCGTTTTTCATCTTTTATCAGACTTTTCATCATTTTTCTTGGAGAGGAGGCTAGGAGCAAAGAAGATTTCGAAGACCTCGAGATTTCCACGCGTCGTGGCCGTCATCCATCGTCATCTTTAGTATTTTCATTATTCAGTATTTTATTTCTTACATTGATTGTTGGTTTTTATCATGAATTTCAGTAGCTAAACTCTAGATTTGTTGGGATTTGAGGAGATCCTATCCCGTACTCGGTGTTTAACATTATTTCTCGACGTTTTCATTAGTGAATTGTTTATGCTATTGTTCTTTCGTGTTTCAATCGAAGCCTAGCTAATTTCCTTTGATTATTTCATGTTGTTGATGAGTTCGATAGAATAGTTAACAATAGGATCAAATAGTATAAACCACGGATTTACAATTTTAGTAGATATACGGAATTGGGTACGTGTCGATAGTGATAGTTCACCCGAATGAAAGCTAGTGGATTCCATAGAATGTAATGCAATCTTGAACTGTTAAATATTTGAGGACACTTGAGTACTGCATGTTTTTTATTAGTATTAATATAGCTCGACAGACAGAGTATATTAATTAGTCTAGGGAATTCCGTCGAACGCACGAGTAAAAGTCGAGTGTAATTATTTAAACACGAGTGGTAGGTGAACTGATAATTCCCAACCAATTCATTTCTCATTTGATTTAATCCAAATTAATCATTGCGTTCTTGAACACGTTTTCTTTGCAATTTAATTATTTTAATTGTTTACTTTACATTAGTTTAATCATCAACTCAATTTATCGTTGCTAAAGAAATTTTACTTGAAAATAAAAAATAGTGTAACTCAGTCCTTGTGGAACGATACTCGTATTCACTTACGTTTATTATAACTTGACTATCGTGCACTTGCGATATTTAAATTGAGCTTTCATTTATAAAATAAATTTTGGGATTATTCACTGTGCAAGTTTTGCTCGATCAAGTTTTTGGCGCCGTTGCCGGGGACTGTTGATTCACAATTTTTTATTTTTCATTTAAATTCTTTAGTATTATTTATTTTATTGTTATTTGATACTCTTATTGTGTTGCAGATTTTTCTTGTGGTGCATGCAAAGATCACTCGAGTTTAAGCTTGAGCCTTTTGACCCCGAGATCGAACGCACAGCTAGACGTCGACTACAGCAGCAAAGAGCGAAGGAAAGAATGGAAGGCGATCAACAAAGAGAGGAGCCAAGGCGTATACCGATGTTGGATTATGCACAGCCGTCTCTTGATGGAGCACGTCCAAGCATCGTAAGACCAGTCATCCGAGCTAATCAGTTTGAGATCAAGCCAGCTATCATTCAGATGATTCAGAACACTGTCCAATTTGGGGGAAGTGCACTTGACGACCCTAATTCTCATATAGCTGACTTTCTTGAAATTTGTGATACTTTTAAGTTTAATGGCGTGTCTGATGACGCTGTTCGTTTGCGTTTATTTCCATTTTCACTGAGAGATAAAGCTAAGTCGTGGTTAAACTGTTTGCCTGTAGGGTCTATTACTACATGGGAAGATATGGCAAAGGCGTTCCTGATCAAGTACTTTCCTCCGTCGAAGACTATGAAGCTCAGAGCCGACATTACTACTTTTGCTCAATATGAGCAAGAGTCACTTTACGAGGCATGGGAGCGCTACAAGGACTTGTTGAGAAGATGTCCACACCATGAGCTGCCTCTTGGGTTAGTTGTTCAAACTTTCTACTACGGTCTGCTTACTCCTAACCGTACTATGATAGATGCTGCTGCCTGTGGTAACTTACTGAGAAAGACGGCGGAGGAAGGATATGAGTTATTGGAGGAGATGGCTGCTAGTAGCTATCATCCTCAGTCTGATAGGCAGAGACAAGGTGCTGGAGTTAATCAAGTTAATGATCTGTCGGCGGTTTCAGCACAGTTAGAGGCTTTGAATAGAAAGATTGATGGGATGAGCATGAGTGGGTCGGCTATGCGTCTGCAAGAAATTTTCTGTGATAAGTGTGGGGGTGAGCATGATATGCAGGATTGCCAAGATGGCAATCCATTCTATGTGCTTGAGGGAGCACCGGTAAAACAAGTGGGATTCCAGAACCGTCCTAGAAATGACCCTTACTCGAACACATATAATTCGGGATGGAGGAATCACCCAAACTTTTCATGGGAAGGTCAAAACAACCAACATCGCCAACAAAGAGGTCCACCATATGTGATGAACCAAGGATTCAAGCCAGAACCGTCTCGGGAGGAGAAGTCCAATTTAGAGCAAATGATGACTAAATTTATTTCTGCAACAGAGACGAGATTTCAGAACCAAGATGCATCCATAAAGGGGTTAGAGAATCAAATTGGACAATTGGCTAAGCTGATTGCTAATAGGGAGCAAGGAACTTTACCAAGCAACACGGAAACTAACCCAAGAGAACATGTGAAGGCGGTGGAATTGCGTAGTGGAAAAACACTCGGGTCTAATGAGGAAAAGACCAAGCACGGTGAGGATGAGGTGAAAAATCGAGGAGGTAAGTCTTCTAACTCTACATCTACACCTATTGCACAGAATAAAATTGTTATCCCTCCACCTTTTCCTGCAGCAATGAAGAAAGCTAAATTAGATGCACAATTTGGTAAATTTCTTGAGATATTTAAAAAATTGCATATTAACATTCCTTTTGCTGATGCTTTATTGAATATGCCAAGTTATGCAAAATTCTTGAAAGATATCTTAGCAAATAAGCGGAAGCTAGAAGATCATATGACGGTGAATTTGACCGAAAATTGCTCCGCTTTAGTTCAAAACAAGATGCCTCCGAAGCAAAAAGATCCAGGGAGTTTCTCGATACCTTGCATTATTGGTGACATTAATTTTCATAAAGCTCTATGTGATCTTGGTGCGAGCATTAATCTGATGCCTTTTTCTGTGTTTAGGAGACTGGGATTAGGTGAACCCAAGCCAACTAGGATGTCGTTGCAGCTGGCTGACAGATCTGTCAAGTATCCACGTGGGATTATCGAAGATGTTCTGGTGAAAGTGGATAAGTTTATTTTTCCTGCAGACTTTGTGGTACTTGACATGGAGGAAGATTTAGAGATGCCTTTAATCCTAGGGAGACCGTTTCTGGCTACAGGGAAAGCACTGATTGATGTTGAGGAGGGGAAATTGAGACTGAGAGTTGGAGAAGAAGAAATTATTTTTGATGTTTTCAATACTCTCAAGCACACAATGCACAATGATAGTTGCTTTAGTATTGATGTCTTGGATTCGCTTGTTTGTGATTTTGTGCAGGATGGATTGAAAGAACCATTGGAGGCCACTCTCACTACTGAAAAGCAGGAGGACGAGCTAGACGAGGAAAAGATGGAGATGGTAGCTCATTTGAATGCCATTCCACCTTGGAGAAAGCAAGTGAGGCTTAGACTAGAGGAATTGGGAGACAGAAAAGATTTAATGCCTCAAAAGTCAAGCCTAGAGGAGCCACCTACTTTGGAGCTCAAACCATTACCTCCACATCTCAAGTACGTATATCAAGGAGAAAATAATAAATTGCCTGTTATTATTTCCTCTTCTTTGACAGATGATATGGAGAGTAAGCTCTTGGGAGTCCTCAAGGAGCATAAAGGAGCGTTCGCTTGGAAGGTTTCGGACATAAAAGGGATAAGTCCTTCGATCTGCATGCACAAAATTCTGATGGAAGATAAATACTCACCTCTAGCACAACCACAAAGGAGACTCAATCCAAAGATGCAAGAGGTAGTAAAAGCTGAAACAATTAAACTTCTGGATGCAGGTATTATCTATCCTATCTCTGATAGTGCGTGGGTAAGTCATGTACAATGTGTGCCTAAAAAGGGTGGGATTACTGTTATTGCTAATGAAAAAAATGAGTTGATTCCCACTAGAACTATTACGGGTTGGCGTGTATGCATAGATTATAGGAAATTGAATGATGCAACCCGTAAAGATCACTTTCCCTTGCCATTTATCGATCAAATGATTGAACGATTAGCAGGTCATGAATTTTATTGCTTTTTAGATGGATATTCGGGATACAATCAAATCACAATTGCACCTGAGGACCAAGAGAAAACTACTTTCACTTGCCCTTATGGTACTTTTGCGTTTAGGCGTATGCCCTTTGGTTTATGCAATGCACCTGCAACATTTCAAAGATGCATGACCGCTATCTTTCATGACATGACTGAAAATTTCCTTGAAATCTTTATGGATGACTTCTCTATTTTTGGCTCCTCATTTAATGAATGTTTAGAGAATTTGAACTTGGTGTTAGTTAGATGTGAGGAGAGCAATTTGGTGTTGAATTGGGAGAAGTGTCATTTTATGTTTCAAGAGGGGATTGTGTTAGGACACAAGGTATCGGAGAATGGAATTGAGGTTGACAAAGCCAAGGTGGAAGTAATCAAAAACTTACCCCCACCTTCATCAATAAAAGGAGTTAGAAGTTTCCTAGGGCATGCTGGTTTTTATAGGCGTTTCATTAAAGATTTTTCCAAAATTGCTAAACCTTTATCCTCTTTGTTGATGAAAGATGCTGAATTTAATTTTGATTCTACTTGTCTGCATGCATTCGAGATACTCAAGGAAAGCTTGGTGACAGCACCTGTTCTGACTGTCCTTGATTGGGAGCTATCGTTTGAGGTGATGTGCGATGCTAGTGATACAGCTGTTGGTGCGGTGCTGGGTCAAAGGAAGAACAAGGTATTTCATACCATCTACTATGCAAGTAAGACTTTAAATGATGCTCAATTGAATTACGCTACTACTGAAAGGAATTGCTTGCTATAGTATTTGCTTTCGACAAATTTCATTCATACCTTGTTCTGTCTAAAGCAACTGTGTATACAGATCATTCTGCCCTAAAATACTTGCTTGCTAAGAAAGATGCGAAACCTAGGTTAATTAGGTGGATTTTATTATTGCAAGAATTTGATCTCGAAATTCGAGATAAAAAGGGTGTGGAAAATGTAGTTGCTGACCACCTGTCTAGGCTTGAGCATGTTACAATTAAGGGCAGTGACGATGATATTGATGACTGGTTTCCTGATGAACAATTGCTTGAGGTAAATGCGTACCCTTGGTATGCCGATTTTGCAAATTTTCTTGTCACTGGCACACCTCCACCTAATTTATTGTTTCACCAAAGAAAGAAATTCTTTTCAGACGTGAAATATTATTTTTGGGAGGAACCGTTCTTGTTTAAGATTTGTGCAGACTCCATGATAAGAAGATGTGTGGCGGAGGAGGAAACCAATCAAATTCTGAACCATTGTCATGACCGTGAGGTAGGTGGTCACTTTGGACCCATACGGACGGCATCTAAGGTACTTGAATGTGGCTTCTATTGGCCAACTCTTTTTAAGGATGCTCGTTTGTATGTTCTCAATTGTGATAGATGCCAACGCACAGGTAATATTTCCAACCGTCATGAGATGCCTTTAAATAACATTATTGAGTGTGAAATATTTGATGTGTGGGGGATTGATTTTATGGGTCCTTTTCCTGCATCTTTTGCAAAGAAATTTATTCTGGTGGCAGTGGAGTATGTATCTAAATGGGTGGAGGCAGAGGCTTGTGCCACTAATGATGCACAAGTGGTGTTAAAATTTTTGAAAAAACATATTTTTAATCGATTTGGTGCACCACGTGCAATCATAAACGATGGTGGCACCCATTTTTGCAACAAAATTTTTGATAAACTGTTGGGCAAATATGGTGTCACCCACAAGGTTTCCACTCCATACCATCCACAAACTAGTGGACAAGTTGAAGTATCCAATCGAGAAATTAAGAGGATTTTAGAGAAGACCGTTAATGTGAATAGGAAGGACTGGTCCATTCAGTTAGATGATGCTTTGTGGGCGTATCGTACTGCTTTTAAAACACCTATAGGCACTACACCATATAGGTTGCTTTTTGGTAAAGCATGTCATCTACCAGTCGAATTAGAGCATAGAGCATATTGGGCGACCAAAGCACTAAACTTTGATTTTGCTCTTGCAGGTGAAAAACGATTGCTGCAGTTGAATCAGTTAGATGAGTTTCGGGGAAGAGCTTATGATCTTGCACTATCTTACAAGGAACGCACCAAACGAGCCCATGACAAACACATTATAAGAAGGGAATTCAAAGTGGGTGAAGCGGTGTTGGTATACAATTCTCGCTTACGACTCTTTCCGGGCAAGCTAAAGTCAAGGTGGTCAGGACCATTCACTATAGCCAAGGTGTTCCCATCGGGTGCAGTGGTGTTGCATGATGGCAAGGACGGGACATTTACTGTGAATGCTCAAAGATTGAAGCACTATATCGGTGGCACAATTGAGCCACAAATTGGAGTCACTCGGCTCCATGACAGTCATTGAGGACATGGGTGAAGAGTCGAGCTCTAGACTATAAATTGAGAACTACTTCTACTCCTTATATTGATTTTGATTATATTTTTTTTTTAGTTATTAATCGCATCATTTGCATTTAGGTAGTTGCATGGCATTGCATTCAAATTTTTTTCCCGAACACTTCTCGTTCGGGCGGTCAGTCAGCTCCAGCGGGTACTCGTTTTTTTTTTTTTAAAAAAAAGAAGTCTTTTGCGAAAACATCTCGCCATGGCGGGAAAAATATACCGCCCTAGCGAGTCGCGTAGATTAAAAATTTTTCTCCCCGAGAACTTCTCGCTCGACCGCCCTAGCGAGTCGCACAGATTAACAAAAAAATTTTTTTTCCGAAAACTTCTCGCTCGGGTGGTATGCATTCTTGTCTAAGAGATTGATGCCGGTCGGTCATACGAGTGATGTGCAGCGTGAGCGGGCGGTTGTTCTCTATGCCATCTGTACTGGGATGGTGATTGATGTGGGCAGGCTCATTTTCGGACAGCTTAACATGTGCATTAATAGCAGCAATTTGGCTTTTTACTTCCCGACGATAGTGACTGAGCTGTGTGCCCGAGCGGGGGTGATATTCGAAGATGATGATGAGTGGTTACCGCCGATGAGAGCCATTGATGAGGCTCTCTATAAATCCAAGAGGGAGAAGAGACAGGCTGAGCTGCCCGAGGAGGTATTTTTCGATTATGGGATAGCAGCTCAACCACCTCCGGCCTTAGGACATGCACCACCACCCCCGCAGCCACGCCGCCATGCCATGCGAGATCGCGTCGCCGAATTGGGCGCTTGGGCCCATTATCAGACGCAGTACCAGGCCGTTAATCAGGCACATATTCAGAACATCGAACACCTGGTGCAGGGGATCTCAACTCATTTGGGCATCGACACTTCCGGACGGCCACCTACACCCACATACCCGCCACCCTTCCAATTTCAGTACAATTATCATATGCCCCCAGCAGCTGAAGAGGGAGTTCCACCGCCGGAGAATAAGGAGGAGGATGATTTCTGATCAGGGGAGTTTACTGTTTCCCCTTTCTTTTTATTTTGCATATTCTATCTTTGCATTTAAATTCATGAGTTTTTTTTATGTTTTTAGTGTTTGTTTCGTTTTGTGCACTGAGGGCATTGCACAACTCTAGTATGAGGGGGGTAGATTGTTATGTTTGCTTAGTTAATTGGTTTTAAATTGTTGCATTTCTTTTATTTGGTGTTGTTTATGGTGAGAAGACATAGTGTATGAGCCAATGATGATGTTGAATTAATAGTATACAAAAGTGTTGATTGGGTCACCTCATGAATGGTATTCTTGATTGTTAAAGCATGAATTTTGGCACAAAGTTGAACTTTTTGAGCACATATGTGGGGGGACTAGAATTTTATAGGAATAATGGTGAAATTTGAAGGTTTTGTGTGGTTAACTTGAAAGGCATCATTTATGAGTTGATTTAGCATGTAAACCCGTGAAAATAAGTCACTAATTGGGACCTTGAATGAGAACATGTGATTTGCCTTGAACTTCACATATACCCCCCTTTTCAATGCACTGAATTAAAATATCATACTCCTAACCAGCTGTAATCCAAAGTATATATTCTTAGCCTAGGGAGTACACGTGTGAAAATTGTGCATCAAAAAAAAAAAAAGAAAAAAAAATATATCGAAAAAGAAAAAATTGGTGGAGATGTAAGGTGAGGGGGAGCCGAAATAAAAGGAATGAAATTCTATTCCTGGGCTAAAAGTTGGAGATGTAAGGAGACGAGGAAAGTCAGACGAAAAGTCTTGACGATTGCACAATGAAAATGATCGGTGTACTCCCGATTGTTAGCCACTTGAGCTTATTTTCCTTCTTTTCGACACCCTTCTCTGCACTTAAGAATCGAATAAAGTTCAAATTATGGTTAGTGATAAATGGACACGGGGGTGCATGCTAGTGAGACTTGTATTGAAGTGCTAATTGAGTGACTCGCATGATCGGATGATTGATCTATTTGAAGTACGAATGACTAGACCCATCATGACACACACACACGTTCAAATTAGTGTCGAGATTTATGTGTAGATGAGAATGAGTATTCGTTTGTGATTTGACTTGATTATGATTTGTATGTGGGAAAGTTCACTGAGGCATGAGCATAAAAGTGTTAACTCAACATTGACATTTACTTGTGTTGGTTATTTCTTGTTTGAGTATTTTGTGTTTGTTGTGTTTGTTTAGAATCTCGTGCTTTAACCTATTTTGCTCGAGGGCGAGCAAAAGGTTAGTATGAGGGGGTTGATAGGACTCATTTTTACGTGTTTTTAGTGTTGGTTTTGAGTCGCATTCATGCATCATATTAGTTTGTCTAGTTTAATTTTGCATCTTTTTAGCATTATTTAGCATTTGACTGACCTCGTTCATTTTGTGGTGATTTTGTAGGAATTGAACCAAAGAGTGGGAGAAACTTTGGCATAATGTCGAAGAGGATTCGCTAGGGCGGTCAAAAGTGACTGCCCCAGCGAGCATTGTGGTCTGGCCGAGGATTATTTTGCGCAAGTGTCTCGCTAGGGCGGTCAAAACTGACCGCCCCAGCGAAATCAGGGACATGCTCGAGGAAGCTTATTCGAGGACCTCTCGCTAGGGCGTGGGGTCGTCATGGCATTGAAGAAGCTACCTGGGAGACTGAATCAGACATGAGACAGAAATTCCCAGAGTTATTTCATTGATATGAGTTTCCTGTTTAGCTTCTATTATGTAGGCGGTCAAAATATACCGCCCTTGCGAGATTGAGAAAGATTTGTTTCCAAATTTCTAGGGACTCTATCCTACACCATAACCTAACACACGAGAACAGCAGCCGTTTTTCATCTTTTATCAGACTTTTCATCATTTTTCTTGGAGAGGAGGCTAGGAGCAAAGGAGATTTCGAAGACCTCGAGATTTCCACGCGTCGTGGCCGTCATCCATCGTCATATTTAGTATTTTCATTATTCAGTATTTTATTTCTTACATTGATTGTTGGTTTTTATCATGAATTTCAGTAGCTAAACTCTAGATTTGTTGGGATTTGAGGGGATGCTACCCTGTACTCGGTGTTTAACATTATTTCTCGACGTTTTCATTAGTGAATTGTTTATGCTATTGTTCTTCCGTGTTTCAATCGAAGCCTAGCTAACTTCCTTTGATTATTTCATGTTGTTGATGAGTTCGATAGAATAGTTAACAATAGGATCAAATAGTATAAACCACGGATTTACAATTTTAGTAGATATACGGAATTGGGTACTGTCGATAGTGATAGTTCACCCGAATGAAAGCTAGTGGATTCCATAGAATGTAATGCAATCTTGAACTGTTAAATATTTGAGGACACTTAAGTACTGCATGTTTTTGATTAGTATTAATATAGCTCGACAGAGTATATTAATTAGTCTAGGAAATTCCGTCGAACGCACGAGTAAAAGTCGAGAGTAATTATTTAAACACGAGTGGTAGGTGAACTGATAATTCCCAACCAATTCATTTCTCATTTGATTTAATCCAAATTAATCATTGCGTTCTTGAACACGTTTTCTTTGCAATTTAATTATTTTAATTGTTTACTTTACATTAGTTTAATCATCAACTCAATTTATCGTTGCTAAAGAAATTTTACTTGAAAATAAAAAATAGTGTAACGCAGTCCTTGTGGAACGATACTCGTATTCACTTACGTTTATTATAACTTGACTATCGTGCACTTGCGATATTTAAATCGAGCTTTCATTTATAAAATAAATTTTGGGATTATTCACTGTGCAAGTTTTGCTCGATCAGATAGTCAACACCGGAGCACTGGTCAATCTCTTTTTTAACTCCAGAAAACTGGTCTCGCAATCTTCAGACCAAACAAATGGAGCATTTTTCTGAGTCAGCTGAGTAATTGGTTTAGCAATACTTGAGAAATCTTTAATAAAACGACGGTAATATCCCGCTAAACCCATGAAACTGCGAATGTCGGGCACTGACGTCGGTCTTGGCCAAGAAATCACGGCCTCAACTTTGCTGGGATCCACTGATATCCCATCTCCGGATATAATATGCCCCAGAAATACTACCTGTCTCAACCAAAACTCGCATTTCGACAGTTTAGCATATAATTTCTCAGTCCTTAAAATTCGCAACACAGTTCTTAAATGCTTAGCATGCTCATCCCTATTCTTTGAATAAATCAAAATATCATCGATGAAAATAATCACAAAATCATCGAGATATTTCTGGAATATGCGGTTCAATCCCATAAATACAGCTGGAGCATTCGTCAGACCAAACGGCATGACAATAAATTCATAGTGTCCATACCTGGTTCTGAATGCTGTCTTTGAGATATCAGAATCTCTGACTCTCAGCTGATGATATCCAGATCTCAAATCGATCTTGGAATATACTTAAGAACCCTGCAACTGATCAAACAAATCATCAATACGAGGCAAAGGATATTTATTCTTTATCGTTGCCTTGTTCAGTTGCCGATAGTCGATGCAGAGTCTCATCGAACCATCTTTCTTTCTTACAAACAATACTGGAGCACCCCAAGGAGAAACACTCGGTCTGATGTACCCTTTGGCCAGTAAGTCTTCAAGCTGATCTTTCAATTCTTTTAATTCAATTGGTGCCATTCTATACGGGGCTCTAGAAATCGGAACTGTACCTGACATCAATTCAATGTTGAAGTCTATCTCTCTAACTGGAGGTAATCCCGGGATCTCATCTGGGAAAACGTCAGCAAACTCACGTACCACTGGCAGGTCTGCCAATGCTGGACTCGACTTCAGTAAATCTACTGAATTTACAAGGAATCCCTCTGCTCCTTTCTGTAATAATCGAGTCATAGATAATACGGATATTAAAGGAATTCTCGATCTAGAACCCTTACCGTAGAATTTCCACTCTTTAGCCATATCTGGTCTGAATCTCACTATCTTGTGGAAACAATCAACTGTAGCTCTGTACTTAGTCAGCATATCAATACCGATAATACAGTCAAAATCAGACAACACCAGTACAATACACTCTAACTCAATCTCATGCCTGTCATACTGTAGTATACAATGTTTTACAGAATTTACGGATATCAAACATGTCCCTAAAGGAGAAGAGACAGACACTATAGTAGCTAAAGACTCTACAGGCAATGCATGACTTAATGCAAATCGTTCAGAAATAAAAGTATGTGAAGCACCGGTATCAATCAATACATAAGCAGGGTAACCACATAAAGAACAGTTACCTGCCACAACGTCATCTGGTGCTTCCTGGGCCTGCTCCTCGGTCAAAGCGAATACTCTGGCCTGCTGTCTAGGAGGCTGGCTAACAGTCTGGCTACCTCCTGGCCTCTGCTGTGACTGAGCTGGCGCTGGCTGAAATGTATGAACAGCAGCTGATCGTCTCTCAGTCTGTGCTGCTGGTCCCGATGACTCGGCTCCCTGAGATCTTTGGGACCCTCTCTGTGGACACACTTTAGCAAAGTGTCCCGGCTGTTAACTGCTGCCAGATTTCTTAAATTGCTTTCCTCTGGCTTTCAAAAATTCTTTCTTCCCTCCACTGCTGCTGCCACCCTCAAATCTAGGAGGTGGTTGCTGTGGTCTCGGTGCTGGAGGCACAAATGAAGCCCCTTTCTGTCTCATCAGACCGGCTTCTGCTCCCTTAGCTCTGTTCAGGGCGTCAGTAAAGTTATTCGGTCGCCCTGTGTTCACCAATGTGAAAATATCTGGGTTCAAGCCATTGATGAACTGATCAGCAGTAGCTTCCTCGCTGTCAGCCACATGTGGAGCAAATTTCAACAAGGTGGAGAACTTGGACACGTATGCTTCTATGTTCATCTGTCCCTGCCTTAGATTAGCAAACTCTGCCCCTTTGTCCTTCCGGTACGACACTGGAAAGAATCGTTGGTAAAATTCAGTTCTAAATATATTCCAGGTAATAGTCGTACCTCTATGCTCCATGGCTCTCTTTCTAGTAATCCACCAGTCCTTAGCAACATCGTGTAACTGGTGTCCAATTAATCGAACTCGCCTCTCATCTGTATACTCCAATGAGTCAAACAGCATTTCAATATCGTCAAGCCAACTCTCGCACTCCACAGCGTTCTCTGTTCCTTTCAAAGTTGGCGGGTTAAATGACTGAAATCTTTTCAGTAACGTTTCCATTGGAGTCGGTGTTACATCCATTGGAGGATTTGATGTACTACCCTGTTCTGGAATTCGTCTGGAAGGCATATCTGGTTATCAACAAAATTAGTAACTCAAATACAACAACCAACTTCAGTCCTTCTCTGATCATCTTACTGCTGATCTAGAATCGGTGCTGATCCATTCTCAATAAAACATATTACTATATCAAATCAGATAAGCAAGTAACATGTATTAAAGCAGTAAGACATGCTAGCATTCAAAAGCAGGAAAGAAATCCTCAATCTACCCCGCTCACTAGTCTCTTCTATCTCAATCTAAAGGATCTATCGCTCTGATACCACCTGTTGTGGGGACCCGGACGCTAATCATCTTATTAATCGTCATTGGGACTAATTTAATTAATTATAATAAACAGGGTCTAAATTTTTTTTTTAAAATGCGGAACGTAATGGCATACATCTTAACATATACGTCAGTATTAAAAGTACAAATCTTGCACTATATACAATCAGTCTCAACTAAGGTTTAACAACTATATAACAAGTGTTTAAACCCTAATTCTAGTCCAAGTCCGTAGTCTCCACTCTAACTCGATCTTTCTTCACCTCTGTGACCCTGAACCTGTCCCACCTGTTGCCATGCACACATACAGACAAGACAACAGCCGGATAACTCCGGTGAGATATAAATATCCCAGTATAAACAATGTATCAATGCAATCATATAAAATATATATAACAGCATAAACAATCATTAAAACATGTATCTAATCTGACTACATGAATCAATACGAATCTGTATTTAAGTCAATGACTTATTATCTTATCTCCACTTATTTCTAACCTAGGGATCCCGATCTAATTTAGACTTTGGTATGTTGTATCGAATGTCTACAATAGACGTCGATCTACATCTAAGCTCATCGATACACCGTAAGTCTAGAGTCTACGCGGTTCTGACAGAGACTCGGCGGTTCTGTCCTAGCTAGGCTGATCTGCCCTAGACTCAAACTCTGGCTCTGCTATAATTCAATAGACTAAACAGATCAATCTGATAATCTACAAATATCAATGCAATAACATAAAGTATGTGATTTTGGGAAACTCAAGTCAAACCTAACTCGAGTTGTGCAATCCCGAATCAACATTTATTTATACCTTTCGTTCTGTCGCTCTGATACAATCGAAGTCTCGACTCAAAGTTATCACTGTTCAATCTGGCAATGACAATATCAATATACTGTATCAATATTCTAATCAAATCACGATATCTCTGTTTTATCAAATTCTGACAGTACAACAGTACAATCTTGCGATACTGATAATAGTATATCAGTCTATACTAATTCCAATCATTTACAATCAACTACTGTACAAAACTAATATCAATTCTAGTCAATCTCATTTTGAAATTCATAACAATTCCCTATTCAGTCCGTTTCTTAATCTGACTTCGATTCTATGATGTCTACTATGTCAAGAACACTATATATGAATCGTATCTGATTCTGGACATATCATAATTTCAAATCTTAACAAAACGTAACAAAACTTACGTCCTGTTTGCCGTACTCGGATTCAAATTTGGACGGACGGATTTCTCGCAAGATCTATTCTAAAATCAAAACCAAAAAGGTTGGCTTCGGTTTTCTTTTTCTTTTTGTTTCCTTCGAAGACTGAATTCTGTATATATATATATCAATTCGCATGTCAAGGCAACGTGGCAAATCTTCAATATGCATGTCTCGCGCATATGCGCGACATCCACTGGCGCATATGCGCGAGACCTACTGGTCTCGGCCCTTGGCAGCTCGCGCATATGCGCGATGTCTTCTGGACCTCACTTGCATAGGCTCGCGCATATGCGCGACATCTTCCGCGCATATGCGCGAGGTCTTCTGCCTGTTTGGCGCATGTGCGCGCATCCGGTCGCGCATGTGCGCCAATGCTACTGTCCTCGCACATCAATTTTCACACGCGATCTCATTTCGTGTCTCGGTTAGCCCTTTCATAATTATCTCGATTAAAAATCAATAATCGTAATTTAGCACGATATAAAATCTCGGGCATTACAATGGATCTTTTATTTATCATATCAAAGGATATAACTAACTTTTTTTATCTGCAAGTTGTGGCTTTTGCTCTTGATAAGAATGGCTAGTGAGGGTAAAACTGTTGGAAAAACTCATTTTCAACATCAAGATAAGGAAAACACACAATCTCGAATTATGATTGCCAATCACGCAGCTCGAAGTTCAAAAAGAGTTAGAATGTAACTTTATATACCAAGGATCTGTTTGCTGCTTTTGTATTACTCTTATGGGCCTTTTGATTTTGTCTGAATTTTATGTACTTTGTTCAAGTTGGTCTTGCAAGAGATTTCGGTAGCATGACAGCTAGCGGAAAAGGTTAGAATTTTCTTGTTTATAATTAAAAACTCAACTTACTTATATTTTGGTGGTATCAAAACTTGTGCAGAATTTTCAAACATACAAGGTATGTTGAATAACCAAATGGATGGAGTTTCAAAGCACCAACACAATGATTTACAGGTATTAAATATAAAGGATATGAAAATTATAGTATTTTATTTGAAACGATTAAGTTTGGATATATAATGCTTATTTCATGTATTATTTATTCTATATAAAAGCATTTGTAATTTTTAAACTTTTCTTTTGTTAGGAATGACTCGTAAGAGTAAATTTTTTGGAAAATCTCATTTTCAACTTCGAGATGAGGAAGATACACAACCACATATTATATTTGCCAATCATGTAACTCAAAATTCAAAAGAAAGAGGTATCATCACATTTTACACAAAAACAATCTGTTTGTTGCTTGTATATAACTCTTATTTGACCTTTTGCATTTGTATGAAGAATGTTGTATGTTTTTTTCAAGTCAGTCTTGCTACAGAACTTGGTAACATGGTAGCTATCGAAAAATGTTAGAAATTTGTTGCTTATAATTAAAACTGTAACGTCCCAAAAATTTGAAGGTCAGCGTAAGCCAGATGCATGCAAGTTACCAATTCTTTATATATTTTAATTAATTTATTTGTATGCATTAAATTCATGATTTTAACATAAATATGTGGTTTTAATTCTTGGTTTATTAAAGTCTATTCATTAGGATTTTTAAGTTGCATATCACGCTCGAACGAGGAATGGAGACCGGTGAATTATCAGGAAAATTATTTTTATACATGATTAATTTTTAAATAATTAATATAAGGTGTTTTAAATGTATTTTTCATGAAATGAGCTTTTTTGGATATTTTTACCCGCAAGAGCATATTTTTCAGTTGTACGCAAATTTTATCGACACGAAGGACTTTTTGAGGGTTCGAGTAATATTTTCAAAAACTTACTAACATGAAATATTTTTCGAGAATGTGTTTGGGCTCGTTGGGCCTATTTTTAACTTTTTGGGCCCAAAACTCTTTGTAAACTCCTTAATCCATAATTATTGACCCATTAGAATTTATTATATTATTTAATTATTCCCCTAAACTCCACTAAACCTATTTTACTCTTCATCAGCCGACACCTCCCCCTCCCCTCTTCATTCTTCTCGGTTTTCCAGCAGCAAACCCCAAGGAAGCATCGGCCATCCCATTTTCTTGCAAAAGAAATTCCTCCGGCACTTCCCCGACACTCGTTCTTCGACGTTCTTGCGTAAAATACATCAAGGCACGCTTGTATTTTCATTTTCTCTTCATACATGCCATAATTATGCTGAATTTAATATATTTGTATGAGAATTCTATGATCTGCTTCATGCTTGTATTTTGAGAAGAGTTTGCCATGAATTTCGGTTTCTTTGCTTGTTGCTCACGTTTCTTGATTTGGTGTAAGGGGGCTACCGAGTTTTGTTGTCAAGGGGTTGTTCACGTTGAAAATGATAGTGTCATAAGGCTGGAGTCCAGGCTTTGTGAGTTTTAGGAGAGGGCCGATCGATATCTTGAGTCTTCGGGTGGAATTTATGTGTCTCAAAACCCGTCACCTTCTGTTATTTCAAATTCTACGACTTATTGGTTGGTTTTCTGGAAATGTGTTCTGCATATGATTTGTAGCACTCTCTGTTATCTTCGATTCGAAAGAAAATTTGTAATTTTCTGATTAGAAACGAGGGAGTTATGATTTTTATCGTAAAGTCACTCAAACTGTGGAATTTCTGTGTCTCAAAACCCGTCACCTTCTGTTATGTCAAATTCTGCGATTAATTGGTTTGTTTTCTGGAAATATTTTCAACAAATGATTTCGTAACGTCGCTCAAGCTATGGAATTTCTGTATCTCAAAACCCGTCACCTTATGTTATTTCAAACTCTACGACCTATTGGTTGGTTTTTTGAAAATGTTTTCAACATACTATTTGTAGTACTCTCTATTATCTTCGCTTCTATAGCAAATTCGTAATTTTCTGATAAGAAACGAGGGAGATATGATTTTTATCGTAAAATTGCTCAAGCTGAGAAAAATTTGTGCGCATACGTTGGAGATTTCCAGCAACCTTTGGGCTTGTTTCTAGGTCCTAAGTGGTCTGAAATAAGTGGATTAGAGGCTGGTCATGGAGGTTTGAGTCATGGTTTGAGTTAGGAAAAATTTGGTTAAGTTTCGGTTCGATTCGGGTTAAAACCGGGACTCCGGCCCAAGTTTTAAAACGAATCGATTAAGTTTTGTAACGAGCTCGAGTTTACGTCTAAGAAATAATTTTAATTATGTTTTGGGATGTTTTAAGGAGTTTGGTAAGCTTCGTATCGAAATTTAGAAGTCCAGGGGTAAAATGGTAATTTTGGATTTCCAGGGGCAAAATGTTCATTTTTCCTCCGGGGGTGAGATTTTAGTCCTGGCAGCGCCCTGAGCACATTTTGTCATGATTTAAATGTTTATGCATCACGTTTATGATTTTTATGTAATTACGAAAAATATGATGCATGCTTGGTTTCAGGAAAAAAATTACGTATATGCATGTTTTTATTAAGTGGTGAATATGATGATGTTTTGTTGAAGGATGAGAATTGGTTGTGACTGACGATGTATATGTATATGATGACATGAGATATGATGAGCTGAGGCCAAAGGCTCAGTGGACGGGTAATGTTGTCGCTGATGTCCCCGCTGCCCGATATCGTGGTTATACGTAGATGGATCCATCGAATAGAGCTGATACGAAAGTCACAACTAATGAAATGAATTCAATTAAAAAGAAAATGTATACGTATATGATGACATGATGAGACATGCTTTGACACGTTTGAGCTCATACGACACGTTTATGTTCATGCTTTTAAGTTCACGAAGTATATGTTGATTATGGTATTTTTCACTGCTGTGTGCCATGTATATGTGCTTGTTATTCCTGGTATAGGTGTGTTGATCTTTAGACTCACTAGACGTGTGCGATGCAGGTGAGCTTGATGATGAGGGGACTGGAGGTGCCGAACTCTGAGTAGTCAGACCTGGTGCGGTGACACGACCCGAGAACCGCATGTTTTCCACATTATGATTTATGAGATTTGAGAGAATATGGACATTTTTATACGTTGATGATTTTCGGATTTTTATTCATTTTGTTTACGTATAATTTCGGGATGAGTTTGATTATTTTAAGCTTCACTATTTTTACTATCAAATGTTTAAGATCATTTTTAAATGTTATATTTTTCTATAGAGTGCATGCATGCAAAACATTTAAGTATTTTTCGAACATGTGAGCTTTAAAAAAAATATATTTTCGCACTTTTAAATGAGTAGACGTTTCAAAAACATATCTTGCTTATATTTTGGTGGAGTCAATACTTGTGCAGAATGTCAAAACATACAAGATATGCTAAATAACGAAATGAATAAAGTTTCAAAGCAGCAACAAAATGATGTACAAGGTATTAATTATAAAAATATATGAAACTTAAGAATTTTTTTATTTCAAAAGATTAAATTTTGGTATAATTCGGTATAACGCTTATTAATGTTTCATTTATCTTATATAACTTGCTTTTGATATGAATGACTTTTTTTAAAAAAATGTTGGAATAACTAATTTTAAATTCAAGATGAGACAAATACTCAACCACTGATTTTGATTGACAATCACACAACTCGAAATTCAAAAGAAAGAGGTAACATCTTATTTATACATAAAAAATATGTCGTGTCTTGTGTATAACTCTTATTTGACCTTTTTCTTTTACATGTATATTTTATTCAAGTCTATCATACAAGAGAACTTGAGAACGTGGTAACTAGTGGAAAAGATCAGAATTTTTTTTATTATAATTATAAACTCAATTTGCATATATTTTGTTGAAATAATGCTTGTGCAGATTGTCAAAGCATACAAGGTGCATCAAGAAACCAAATAGATGAAGTTTCAAATCAAAAAGACATTGAATTACAAGGTAACATCCTAAAAATTAAGATATAAAAGACATGAAATTATAGTCTCTTAGTTCCGATGATTACATTTAGAATATAACTTGTTATAATACTTACTTCATACTTTATTTATCCATATAAAAACATACAGGTTTGACTTCTAGGATCACATTCAACAATAACCCACATGTTGAAAATGATTTTATGGACGAAGAATTTGATCAAGGTAACCTATACAAAAAATGTAATAACTCATTTTACTTTATTTATTCAATCATTTATTTCTCCTTTTTGCATCTAGATGTAGATAGCGAAAGTGAATCTCTTCACGCTGAGAAGAAAACTAGAGGCCCTACATTTATGAAAGAAATTTGGGGTAGACCTAGCACGCTGCCACGTATTAAGATTCGATGTGATGATATGGGACGTCCTATTGGATCAAGAAGAAATAAATTTACTGATTTTTTGTGTACTTTGGCAAGAAATGGTAAATTTTGTTCGATTGACGTGGAAGATTGGCATAAAATGCCCCTGGATAGTAAGAAAAAAATGCTAGATGTTATAAAGGTAATTGAAATGTCATTTAATAATTTTATTATTAATTAATTTTTTACTATGAGGGTAATTGTCTAAATGCATTTGTAAGAAAAGTACGACCTTCCTCCTGGAACAGAAAGTTGGACGCTACGTTCAAAAGCAAAAAAATGGAGAAACTGGAAGTCACAACTAAAAAAGAATTATTATAATCTTGAGTTGCCAATGCAAGTTCTTCTGCAAGAAAGAGATAAAAGAGCTTTTGTAGAACAATATGTGAAACTAGTTGCTCAGTGGAACTCAAAAAAATTAAAGGTATACAATATTTTATATGTTTAGAAAAATGTTCATGTAGAATTTTGTCTTGTGTACCAAGTTGAATTTAATGTATCAGGAGAGAAGTGAAAAAATAAGATTGCTCGGAACCAAAAGATAATGAATCAGACATCTGGAAGAAGATCTTTCATCAAAGTGCAACAAAAATTGGTAATTTATCTTATTAATCTTATAATTCTACATGGATTAGAATCTACAAACTTTTAACCAATTACATATTAGAAAAAAGAAATAGGGCGACCTCCATCACGAGTTGAATTATTTCATGCATGTATCACTCATGCTAATAGAAGTCCCTCAGGCAACATTGTGGCAGAAAAATTGGTAAGTTGTTTTATAAACTTCAACTAGATTACTTTCAAAGATATTTGTTTTCATAATCACTATGAATAAATTATGGGTTTTGATTTTTTGGTGAAGGCTGCAATGAAAGAATTAGAAAATCAACTTCCTGAAGATGAGGATGATCAGATTAGTCAAAATGACGTATTTGCTCAAATCATTGGACCAGATAGACCAGGCCGAGTGCATATGCTTTGTGATGGTGTTAACCCATCTGATTTATGGAGAGAAGTTCCAAGCCGTAGTACATGCAATCGAATAGTGATGGAGCAAAAGACAAAGTTAGAAAAAATGGATGAACAAATTAGAAAACAAGACCAACACATTGCAATGTTAGAATCAAAGATTTGCAATCAACCAAACCAAAACCTTGGTTCAAATTACAACAATATACAACACACAGAATCCTTTAGTAGTCCATTATCTCTAAGGGTAAAGTCTTTTTTCTAGTTTTATTACTTTATTATTATATTGAGTTAGTACTTTATTGATTCAGCATTGTCTTTTTGCTTTAAGAATATACGTTAGATGTGTAAATGGTTTTTCTTTTGTTTATTTTGATATTATTTATTATTTGATGTGGCATAATGAGTTGGAGTTTACTTTTTTGTAAGCTATGTTTTAAACGTTATCCGAGACGCGATCGATGAACGGAGACCGGAGACCATATAAGGGAAAATATTTTTATTAAATAATTATTTTTAATTGTTTAATGTGTGGTGTATTTTAAATGGAATTTTTAAAATGAGGTGTTTTTAGACGCTGAGTCGTATTTTAAACCGGTATTCAATTTTCAATGAAAATATGGACTTTTTGAGAACTCGGATAATATTTTCACAAGCTTTCCTAAACAAAATATTTTAAATATTTAATAATTGGCTTAATAAGCTTATTACACTAGGTTAATGGGCCCAAACTTGCACCGTGTGTTATATATCAAATATTAAGCCCTAAAACCCTAAACCTAAACACTAAAACTCACGCCCCAACCCCTCTAAACACAAGTACTCTCTATCAGCCACACAACACGGCACACACCACACTTTTTCAAGGGAAAATCACGTGATGTTGAAGGGAATTCAGCAAGGTCCTCCCTACATCGACGTTCTTCGCATCCGAATTCGTTTTCGTGCGTAATAAACGCAAAAGCATGCGTTAATATTGTTTTTCTCATCTATCACATCATATTATGTGTTTGATGTATAATTACATGAAAAATATGTTGCCTTGTAATTATTTTCGTTTTTATGCCATGCTATTCCAAGAACTCAAGTTTTTATGATTTAAAATTCTTGCTATTGATGCATGAAGGGGCCGCCTTGTTAGGGACACCAAAAGGGATAAAATTTAGAGGGTTTAATGGCCTAGACAAGGTTGCACAAGGGCTGGACATGGAGGGTTATTAGGTTGAACGAAAATTGTATGTTTTTGAGTAATAGGGTATCGGCTAGGGCACCCTTGAGAGCCACGGCTGTAGCTACCGTTAGGGCATGACTAGAAGACCTAAGAGGGCTGCATGATGGTCCTAGGGTGGCAGCACAAGATTTGGTTCGAAGGGCTAGGGTGATCGCATAATGCAAGGGGGAGTCGCGCACGTTTGGGACGGGTTTGAGGGCCTGTGGGCTTTAGGCTTGAAACGTCTGCCCTTTTTATTGCTTTAAAAGTACTAGAAAATTTTTTTTTAAACACTCGATTTTCGGCCATGACATATAACACATGAATAAAATATTTTCCCCCTTTAAAATAAAATACCAACCAACTAGTATTTTAAAAATAAAGTGCAATAGTCATAAATAAAATTGTCAACTGTTTTGCCCAACCTAAAAAGCAATAAGTTTGAAAAGTATAGCCCATACTAAACCTCTCAAAAAGCATAAATAAATGGTCTTAAAAATCTTTAACATAAATCATGAGTCAAAAGTCGTAAATGCGGAATAATAGAAGCGCTGGTCCTCGGGTTGTGTGCACCGACAGTCCAGTAGGATCATCCATCAAGACCTCCATCAAACTCACCTGCATCCATCACACCTAGTGAGTCTAAAGACTCAACACACCATCATCTTTATAGCAAATAATATATATAAAACCACATGCAACAGTGAAAATACTTTTAGGTAAAAATAACATTTCATGATATGCATAAATAACCTTAATCTTTTTCCTTATCATGACATAAAAGCATTTTAAAATGATCATAAACATTTTCCTTTTCCTTTTCCTTTTCCTTTGTTGAATTCAGATCGTTAATTGTGACTTTCCTCAACATGACATGAAAATCGATGGATCCATCTACATATAACCACAGTACTGGGCGGCGGGGACATCAGCGACACTCTCACCGGTCAACTGAGCCTTGGCCTATCATGATCGAATAGAAATACGATCGTCGGGGTTCCCTCGAGGGCCTTTTCCCATAAATGGGTTCTCTCTAGGGCCTTTTTCCCTCACGATATTCCCATTCTTACCACCACAAAACCGTTACCACATATTCGCAATGATGGAAACACGATCGTCGGGCTCCCACTGGGACCATAACCCTCACGACGTCGCCACCATTAACGAATTAGTCACAATCACTTAACATCCTTCAACATTTTTCATTCACATCACTTAGAAAAATCATGAATAACATTACATTTTTAATTTTTGAAATCAAGCATGCAACACGTCTTTTAAATGTCAACCTTAAATCATAAAAATCTCTTAGGCATTTAAAAATCATAATTTAATCATGTACATTTCATAAAAATTTCAAAATAATCATAATATCATAAAAATAGCATTTAGGGCACTGCCATGACCTTGACTAATTTCTAGGTGTAAAAAGACCGTTTTACCCCTGTACTTGACATTTTACGTTTCTTGACGTTTTCTTGATTTCATGACTCTAACATGTCCCAAATAATTATTTAAGCCTACCTGAATTTTTCCATATTTTTATTTAGCTTAAATCGAGGACTTTTAATTTAATCTTTAAATAAGACGTATTAACGCGTTTTAATTCCGAATTAAACCAAACCTTAATAAAAAATTCCCAAATTAAAAACTTAGACTTCTAACAATTATTTAAGCTTAACACAAATTTTTCATAATTTTATAAGGCTTAAAACTAGGCGTTTCAATTACCTCGTTAATTAGCGTTTCGTGCGGCGGTTAAATCCCGAATAAATTCAAAACTCGATATTTTGATCCCAAATTTTGCACATAATATTTTTAAGATTTATTCTACCCTTCCAAGTCATGAGCCACCCCCGTGGACCCTTGGATTCAATTTTACTTCTTAAATTTTCGTTTTAGACACCTTATGGAATCACCCGAGCCATCTCCAATTTTACTCGAGCCACGCCCGAGCCACCTTGAGCCAAAACCTAGCCAACCCACCTAGGGACCCTACTGACCAAGCCTAGCCCAAAATCATGAACCTAACCCGTTCAAAAAGCCTACTGAATTTGACCCAGTTCTGCACTCCCCTTGAACTCACGCTAGAAAGACTCCTACTCCTCTTAGGTCACCTCCAGCCGAGCCACCCCCGAGCCTAGCCAACCCTGACCACCCCTGGACCACGCCCAGCCCAAGCCCAGCCCTGTACCCTGCGTACGAGCCACTGAATCAGAAGATAGCAGCGCCGCGACTCCATGCTTCTCCACGTTACAGGTTTCGCTCATGCCCTCCTTGAACCAAACTACATCAGCCACTGACCCAACCTTGGACCATCCTCTCTAGACCCTAAGGACCAGCCTGGCTCACCCAAGCCAGCCGTGAGCCGCCCCCCAGCATCCTTCTTCCCCTACGTGTTTTGGAAGAGTCCTTGTACCATCGGACTCTTCCTAGCTTGCTGCCCCTTGAGTCCTAGCCATGCTAGGACTCTACCAGCCCTAAAAACTGACCCACCTCGAGCCCCAGCTAGCCCTGGCCAAGCCCCGTGACCCCATGCATAGGAATCAAACCACATACATCTAGTACCCAACACAAAACCTCACGGCCCTCTCGTAAAATCTTTGCCCACGGTTCCAGCTTTATTCTTCTCATATTTGAAGCGTTTTAGGGTGATTAAGGACTCAATATAACATGTAAAAACATCCCTCAACCTATCCTAATCATGGCAGCTCCTAATCAACATAATATTCATGTTTTTAGAACAAAAATTCACAAGTTTACCTCATGTACATGCAATATTTCGAAAATATTCATAAAAACCTCATGCTTTTCATTCAAATATAATTTAAACAGTAATATGATGTGATGGACGAGAAAAGGAGATGTATGGCGTGCTTTTGCGTAATTTACGCACGAATATATGTTGACGAATCGAAGAACGGCGACGAACGATCATGGCTTGAACTCCCTTGAAGCTTTTGAATTTCTCCAAATTATTTTGTGTGTGCCGTGTGATGTTTTGCTCGGGAGAAAGAATTTGTAAATTTTAGGGAAGTGGGGCGTGCAAAGTATTAGGTTTGGGGAGGGCTTTCTAATATATTTATAGCTAATTATTTACTAATTAGGCTTAGGCCCATTAAGCATATAATTAGGCCCATTAGTGCTTAATTAGTATATTAAAAATAATTTTGGTAAAATAAGTTTGTGAATTTAATAGTCGGGTTGCCAAGAAGTTCGTATTTTTTGTTGAAAAACAAACACCGATAAAATTTACGTCCCGATGTATAAAATCACCTCAAAACCCCTTATTTTCAAAAATACTAAAAAGCAACAACCATATTTTAAATAATTAAAAATAATTATTTAATAAAAACATTTTTTAATTTTTCAGCCCTCGGTCTCCGTTCCTCGATCGCAACTCGAATAACCTTTAAAAAATACATTTTAATGCAACCATGTAGAAAAATATATTTTAAACAAAATATGCACCACATAATTAATTAATGCAATTAAAACATTTTAATCAAAATACAAGGAATTTAATAATTTATATGCATGTGGTTCGCGTGGACCTTTAAATTTTCGGGGCGTTTTAATCTTCCCCCCTTAAATTGAATTTCGTCCTCGAAATTCGCTTATCATTACTAACCCAAAGTTTATACTTAGCTCTAGTATCCCAAAAATCCACGTTTCCGCTGCGCTACTCTGATCAAACTTAAGTTCTAGAATGTCCTTACGTCTCTTTGATCCCAATTAATTTTGTCTTCTAAATCCTTATTTGCAATTTGCAACTTAAGAAAACCCATAATAACTTCGTGCTATACTATTATAACCCCAAATTTCAACTTTTCTTAAAATTCTCAATATTCGAAATAGATGATCACACTTATCGTATGTTACTTTCCCTATATTATACCCAAAATTGTTCGTCGACTTATCATATTTAAATTATAAAATCTCAAACGCATCTGCTAACGCTTAGATTTTTCAAGCCTAATATCGATTCAATCTTAAAAATCCTTGATTAAAATTTCTTATAATACTAAAACCAAGATATCCCAAGGTTCTGAATATTCTTAAAAATCTAAATCATAAAAATTCTTACTATTTAACCCATTCAATTTGTTCTTATTGCTAAATAGTTCCCAAATTCCTTAGCAATTGCAAAAATAAATTCTTAAGTTCCTCAAAAATTATCTTAATTGGTCCTTAATTTCGAAAATCATACGATTAACCCATAAGTTTTTATCATTCTTAATTTCCTTCTACGGGTTTCCCATAACATAATTTCGATAAATTTAAACTTATTTACCCAAAAATCAATTCCTATAACCAATATTACATTTTATCAAAACTTAAAATCCCAATTTATACATTTTCTTACTCCCAAAGTCGTTGCAAATCCTTAAATCATTATTCCTTACGTCTAATTCCCAAAAATTAATTCAACTAGTGACCATAGATCATAACATTTTCTTAGAAAATCTACGTGTCCCAAAGCATTCGTAATATTCACGATTAACTTATAGCCCAAAAATAGAACGTCAATGCTAAAACCCAAAAAGTCAACATAGTCCAATTGCACCACAAAACCAACATGCATTAAAATCAAATAATTTCTTATTTCATATCGTCATGCAGGTAACATCATACTAAATCATATAAAGCATGTAAAACTTACAAATTTTAGGCTTGACGACTGATCTTTCCAGCGCTAATGGTGGCACAACCCTTTACAGGAACCTTTGCTCTGATACCAACTGAAACGTCTGCCCTTTTTATTGCTTTAAAAGTACTAGAAAATTTTTTTTAAACACTCGATTTTCGGCCATGACATATAACACATGAATAAAATATTTTCCCCCTTTAAAATAAAATACCAACCAACTAGTATTTTAAAAATCAAGTGCAATAGTCATAAATGAAATCGTCAACTGTTTTGCCCAACCTACAAAGCAATAAGTTTGAAAAGTATAGCCCATACTAAACCTCTCAAAAAGCATAAATAAATGGTCTTAAAAATCTTTAACATAAATCATGAATCAAAAGTCGTAAATGTGGAATAATAGAAGCGCTGGTCCTCGGGTTGTGTGCACCGACAGTCATGTAGGATCATCCATCAAGACCTCCATCAAACTCACCTGCATCCATCACACCTAGTGAGTCTAAAGACTCAACACACCATCATCTTTATAGCAAATAATATATATAAAACCACATGCAACAGTGAAAATACTTTTAGGTAAAAATAACATTTCATGATATGCATAAATAACCTTAATCTTTTTCCTTATCATGACATAAAAGCATTTTAACATGATCATAAACATTTTCCTTTTCCTTTTTCCTTTTCCTTTGTTGAATTCAGATCGTTAATTGTGACTTTCCTCAACATGAAATGAAAATCGATGGATCCATCTACATATAACCACAGTACTGGGCGGCGGGGACATCAGCGACACTCTCACCGGTCAACTGAGCCTTGGCCTATCATGATCGAATAGAAATACGATCGTCGGGGTTCCCTCGAGGGCCTTTTCCCATAAATGGGTTCCCTCTAGGGCCTTTTTCCCTCACGATATTCTCATTCTTACCGTTACCACAAAACCGTTACCACATATTCGCAATGATGGAAACACGATCGTCGGGCTCCCATTGGGACCATAACCCTCACGACGTCGCCACCATTAACGAATTAGTCACAATCACTTCACATCCTTCAACATTTTTCATTCACATCACTTAGAAAAATCATGAATAACATTACATTTTTAATTTTTGAAATCAAGCATGCAACACGTCTTTTAAATGTCAACCTTAAATCATAAAAATCCCTTAGGCATTCAAAAATCATAATTTAATCATGAACATTTCATAAAAATTTCAAAACAATCATAATATCATAAAAATAGCATTTAGGGCACTGCCATGACCTTAACTAATTTCTAGGTATAAAAAGAACGTTTTACCCCTGAACTTGACATTTTACGTTTCTTGACGTTTTCTTGATTTCATGACTCTAACATGTCCCAAATAATTATTTAAGCCTACCTGAATTTTTCCATATTTTTATTTAGCTTAAATCGAGGACTTTTAATTTAATCTTTAAATAAGACGTATTAACGCGTTTTAATTCCGAATTAAACCAAACCTTAATATAAAATTCCCAAATTAAAAACTTAGACTTCTAACAATTATTTAAGCTTAATACAAATTTTTCATAATTTTATAAGGCTTAAAACTAGGCGTTTCAATTAACTCGTTAATTAGCGTTTCGTGCGGCGGTTAAATCCCGAATAAATTCAAAACTCGTTATTTTGATCCCAAATTTTACACATAACATTTTAAAGATTTATTATACCCTTCCAAGTCATGAGCCACCCCCGTGGACCTTTGGATTCAATTTTACTTCTTAAATTTTCGTTTTAGACACCTTATCGAACCACCCGAGCCATCTCCAATTTTACTCAAGCCACGCCCGAGCCACCTTGAGCCAAAACCTAGCCAACCCACCTACGGACCCTACTGACCAAGCCCAGCCCAAAATCATGACCCTAACCCATTTAAAAAGCCTACTGAACTTGACCCAATTCTGCACTCCCCTTGAACTCACGCTAGAAGACTCCTACTCCTCTTAGGTCACCTCCAGCCGAGCCACCCCCGAGCCTAGCCGACCCTGACCACCCCTGGACCACGCCCAGCCAAAGCCCAGCCCCTGTACCCTGCGCACGAGCCACTGAATCAGAAGACAGCAGCGCCGCGACTCCATGCTTCTCCACGTTACAGGTTTCGCTCGTGCCCTCCTTGAACCAAACTACATCAGCCACTGAACCAACCCTGGACCATCCTCTCTAGACCCTAAGGACCAGCCTGGCTCACCCAAGCCAGCCGTGAGCCGCCCCCCAGCATCCTTCTTCCCCTGCGTGTTTTGGAAGAGTCCTTGTGCCATCGGACTCTTCCTAGCTTGCATGCCCCTTGAGTCCTAGCCATGCTAGGACTCTACCAGCCCTCAAAACTTACCCACCTCGAGCCCCAGCCAGCCCTGGCCAAGCCCCGTGACCCCATGCATAGGAACCAAGCCACATACATCTAGTACCCAACACACAACCTCACGGCCCTCTCGTAAAATCTTTGCCCACGGTTCCAGCTTTATTCTTCTCATATTTGCAGCGTTTTAGGGTGATTAAGGACTCAATATAACATGTAAAAACATCCCTCAACCTATCCTAATCATGGCAGGCCCTAATCAACATAATATTCATGTTTTTGGAACAACAATTCACAAGTTTACCTCATGTACATGCAATATTTCGAAAATATTCATAAAAACCTCATGCTTTTCATTCAAATATAATTTAAACAATAATATGATGTGATGGACGAGAAAAGGAGATGTATGGCGTGCCTTTGCGTAATTTACGCACGAATATATGTTGACGAATCGAAGAACGGCGACGAACGATCATGGCTTGAACTCCCTTGAAGCTTTTGAATTTCTCCAAATTATTTTGTGTGTGCCGTGTGATGTTTTTCTCGGGAGAAAGAATTTGTAAATTTTAGGGAAGTGGGGCGTGCAAAGTATTAGGTTTGGGGAGGGTTTTTAATATATTTTATAGCTAATTATTTACTAATTAGGCTTAGGCCCATTAAGCA
The DNA here is from genome assembly GCF_025594145.1 of Primulina tabacum. Classification (NCBI taxonomy): domain Eukaryota; kingdom Viridiplantae; phylum Streptophyta; class Magnoliopsida; order Lamiales; family Gesneriaceae; genus Primulina; species Primulina tabacum. The sequence continues at coordinate 31,645,376 of NC_134554.1, forward strand.
TATAATTAGGCCCATTAGTGCTTAATTAGTATATTAAAAATAATTTTGGTAAAATAAGTTTGTGAATTTAATAGTCGGGTTGCCAAGAAGTTCGTATTTTTTGTTAAAAAACCAACACCGATAAAATTTACGTCCCGATGTATAAAATCACCTCAAAACCCCTTATTTTCAAAAATACTAAAAAGCAATAACCATATTTTAAATAATTAAAAATAATTATTTAATAAAAACATTTTCTAATTTTTCAGCCCTCGGTCTCCGTTCCTCGATCGCAACTCGAATAACCTTTTAAAAAATACATTTTAATGCAACCATATAGAAAAATATATTTTAAACACACAAATATGCACCACATAATTAATTAATGCAATTAAAACATTTTAATCAAAATACAAGGAATTTAATAATTTATATGCATATGGTTCGCGTGGACCTTTAAATTTTCGGGACGTTACAAGGCTTCTCAAGATTGGTCCATTAGGGTCCATAGGGGTCTAGTAGGGTCCTAGGGTGGCTGTACGATGGCTGGTGCGAAGGCTAGGGGATGGTATGCAGTCTTGACGTCGCTCATGGCTCCTAGGGCACGGCTTGAAGGGCTGGGCATGGTTGGGTTGCTAGGCCTTGTCCAATAGGTTGTCAAGGGCTTGAGTAGTGTCCTAAGGTCGATGGTTAGGGGATGGACAGGATGGTTAGGGCTTAGGCTTGAAGAAACTCATGGTATGTAATCTAGGATTTTCGAAAAGATAGGGACAACAACTCAGTAGGTATCTTAGGCTGGTCCAAGGGTGAAATGGACTTGATTTGGTTTGTACATGGTATGGTTAGGTGTTAATAAGCTTTGGTTCAAGTTTGGTTAAGTTTCGAGTCCATATGAATTAAAACCAGGATGTACGTCTAAGTTTAAAAAACGAATTGGGTAATTAGTCGAGAAGATTAAGTTTATGTTTAAGAAATATTTATGGGTGTATTTAATGTCATATGTTAAGTTTTGATGGATTTGGGTCGTCGTTTTATGGTCTAAGGATAAATTGGAAAAGTTAGGGTTTCAGGGGCAAAACGGTTATTTCACGCCTAAAAATTTTAGGCGTCCTGAAAGTACCCTGAATGCTGTAAATAATGTTAAAATGTTTATGTCAAATGTTTTTGGAATTTTATGATGAAAATTTAATGCTAAAAGAGATATGTTGCATGCTTGGTTTAAAAGAAAAATGATTTATATGTGCATGAATTTTTATAAGTGATGCAAATATGAAAAGTTGAAGGAGGTGAATTGATTGTGACTAATACGATGATACAATGATATGTAAGGCCAAGGCTCAGTTGACGGGTGAGAGTGTCGCTGATGTCCCCGTCGTCCGGTACCCTGGTAATACGTAGATGGATCCATCGACCTTCAACTTATACGAAAGTCACAATTGAGGATCTGAATTCAATAAAAAAGGAAAAGTATACGTATATAATGAAAGAAAAAATGATATTATATGCTGAAAAAAAAATGTTAAAAGTTATGTTCATAAAAAAACTATTTTATTAAAAGTATTTTCACTGTTGCTTGTCAATGTATATTTATTACTTGCTATCATTGTTAAGGTTTGCTAAGTCAATAGATTCACTAGGTGTGATCGATACAAGTGAGCACGAGATTGATGTTAATTGAGGTCTTGGTTGTAACGTACCGTACTTTTAAACTATTTAAAATTTGCGGAAAAATAAAATTTTTCTTAAATACAGAATAAACATTCAAATTTGCATTAAAATAACTTGCTCGTCTAAAAAAAACATTTGAAATAAAAACAACCAAAACGAAGTTTGTCAAAAGTAATAATAGTTTAAATATCATAAACCACATCATGAAATCAGAGTATTAAAAATCGTCAAGCATAAAATCATAAAACATGGGCGGTCCTCGGGTTTAGCCCCCTGCCCAGTCCAAGCCGGCTCATTGGCCCCCACCTCTCGTCTTCTCAAAGTCATCTTCACCTACATTGATCAAGTCTAGTGAGTCTAAAGACTCAACATGTATAAACTGGAGATAGCAAGTACTACATAATAAAACCACATGCATCTTTAAAGTAGGGCTTACATACTTGAAACTTGAACGTAATAACATAAACATACTTGAAACTTGATCGTAGTAGCATAAACGTAGACGTGCCATCATCATAAAACTTTTCATAAACATGCTTGCTTCATACATACTTGGACATACATAAACTTCATCATTTTGCGTAGAGATATGTTTCAAAGCAAGTGACCCATACATAAATGTGCCTGATCAGACTAAACCACAAAACTGGGCTGAGAGGAAAAATCCACTGCCACATACATGAGATCCCCGGTCATACTTTACCGGGTGGATTGGTCCCTGGTCATGCTTTACCGCTTTCCAAACCTGATCTAAACCCGATCATGCTTTACCGGGGTGGAGAGGTCCTCGGCCACGTTCACCGGCTTCCAAACCCGTTCATAATTTGGTCACAAGACATTTAGCATACCTCAAAAACTTAAAAGTATTTTCTTTTGCACGTCGAACAAACTTACTTGGCGTTGAGGGATTCGTTGGATCTCACCTGGGGCCACTGCTGCACATACTAACATGAGTTCGAATACCTATCTTGCATAACTTAGACGTATAGTCATGCTCACACCCAAAAATGACAAAACGTTCTAAATTTCTCGGGACTTGACCTCGTTTAATCATCGTACTAAATCATAACATCAACCCCAAAACAATCCCTAAAATTAAAATTTTAAATTTTTTAAATTTTTTTTAAAAGGACACGGACTACGTGTCCGAGTACGGGAAGGGGTCCGGGTAGCCTCTGAACTTGCAAACTCGCGAAAATTCACCAACTTATTGATTCATTCTTCCAATCCAAGCCCAATGACCATGAACCAACACCTCGAGACTCATCCTTGGATGCTATTACATTGATTCAAACCCGTACAAACACCCCAAACGTCCCCAAGCATAGCAACTTCAATACAACAATAACACGTAATTCGACATCATTTCGCTTCTTACTATTTCCATTACATCCCAAGCCATTCCCGACCCAAACGAACCACCAAATAACACCTAAATACATCCCATAACATATCTAAATGCAGTAGCACTAGCCTGTCGGTGCCCAATGAAGCCTGCAACTCAAAAACTTCAAGAACGCATTTTTAAAAAAATGCAGTTTGAGCAGTCCCACGAAAACAATAATAACTCACTCATTTCTTACCCAAATATTTCAAATTTACTGTTAAAACGAAGGTATCAAAAAGTTCTACAATTTATATGTTGAAAGTTATTCTAGAAAATCGACCGAAAAATCACAATATTAAAAATGACAGCAAATTTTGAGTTTTGAGATCAAAAAATGTTTCAAAATCGATCCCACACATTTCTGCTCAAACATTGCACAACATACATGAATTTTCACGCATAATAAACAACAACACGAATAATATGACAAGATCGATGCAAGAATGAAAGAATATACATGCCTTTTGATATTTAACTGTTACCGAAACGACGACACCGAAGCGGGAAAGATGCGAGGGTTGATCCGGGACGAACGTGGCACGATTTTCTTGAAGAAAAGCACGATGAATTGCTAGAAAATTTCAGAAGAAGGGGCGGTTGCTAGAGGAAGAACAAAGAACCCTAGCTATATTCTTTTAAGAGAATATAAATGAAATGGGAAGGAATAAATTTTGTGTGTGTATGCGTGAATCTGTGTGTGTGTTAGTGCGTGTGTGTGTGAGTTTAGGTATAAATTAGAGAAATAATATGCTTAATTAAACAAATAGAGTGCTAATTAAAATGCTAATAGAATGTTAACTCATTAATTACTTTTATAAAATTTTTCCTAATTAAAAGTAACACACCCAATTGATAAGCTTTTAAAATTTTGAAACTTTAAAATCACCTAGATAAACAAATTAGGCATAAAAAAATGCTAAAATAAATAAAACATTAAAATGCCCCAATCTTAATTTAAAATAAAATACCACATTTTAAAATCTCCAAAATCGTTGCCGGTCTATTTTTCTCGATCCCGCATCGAATAATCGCCTGAAACATGAAACTCAAGAAAACATTTTAACGTGCATCACAAAACCATAATTAATTTAAAATAATGCATTTGAATAAATCATGCATCTCTAAAATCATTTTAAACTTAATTAAATAATTTAACAATTTAAATAAATGTATGGGTTTTACGTGTACTGAATTTGGGCTCTACAGTTCCTCCCCCACTTCAATAAATTTCGTCCTAGAAATTACATCTTACCAAACAACTCCGGGTAGCGATTTCTCATATCTGCCTTAGTCTCCAAGTGGCCTATCCAACTGATTGATTCAGCCACCGGAGTTTGACCAGCTTGGTCACCTTGTTCCAAAGTCTCCGCTCGTGTCTGTCTACGATTTGGACAGATCTTTCCTCATACGACAGATCTGGAGCAAGCTGCAACGGCTCATAGCTCAAAACATGTGAAGGATTCGCTAGGTACTTCCTCAGCATCGAGACGTAGAACACATTGTGTACACCGGTCAGATTCGGGGGTAGGGCAACACAATAACCTAGTGTCCCAACTCTGTCAATAATTTCAAACGGTCCAATAAATCTCGGACTAAGCTTGTCTCTCTTCCCAAAACTCATAACACCCTTCATAGGTGTTATCTTTACAAAAACGTGATCACCTATGACAAATTCAAGATCCCTTCTCTTTTTGCCAGCATAACTCTTTTGACAACTCTGGACGATCTTCATCCTATCTCGGATATTGACCACCACGTCTGCAGTCTACTGAACAATCTCTGGACCAAGTTCTGATATCTCAACGACTTCATCCCAATGAATCGGTGATCTGCACTTCCCACCGTATAGTGCCTCGTAAGGAGCCATACCTATAGATGATTGAAAACTGTTGTTGTAGGTAAACTCCACTAGAGGTAGCCTAGATTCCCAATTCCCATGGAAATCGATCACACAGGCTCGCAACAAATCCTCCAAAATCTGAATCACTAGCTCAGACTGGCCATTTGTCTGAGGGTGGAAAGCTGTACTGAATAGCAACTTTGTCCCCATGGCTGCGTTCAAACTCTTCCAAAAAAGATAATGTGAAACTCGGGTCCCTGTCGGACACAATAGAAACTGGGATTCCGTGCAATCGAACCGCATACTGCGTCATGGACAAAGTCGTCTTCACTTGCAAGAAGTGTGCTGACTCAGTGAGTCGATCCACTACAACCCAAATGGCATTGGATCCTCTGACCGACCTCGGAAAACCAACAACGAAGTCCATGGTGATGTTCTCCCACTTCCACTCGGGGATAGGACGTGGCTTAAGCATTCCTGCTGGCCTTTGATGCTCTGCCTTCACCTGCTGACAAGTGAGACATTCTTTAACGTCCCGAAAATCGGAAAGTCCACGTGAACCACATGCATGCAAGTTATTAAATTTCTTTGGTATTTTATTAAATTGTTTTAAATCATTAAATGCTTGTTTATTTCATTAAAATGTGTTTAATTATTTTTATGCATTTTATGCATAAATATTGCATAATAGAATTTATTTAATGAAATTTTAAAGGTTCATGCATTAAAGATTTTTAAGCTGCATTTCGCGCTCGAACGAGGAACGGAGACCGGATAATTTTCAGGAAAATTAGTTTTATTACATGATTAATTTTTATTAATTAAATTAAGGTTTTTTAAGCGTGTTTTGCAAAAATAGGCTTTATTGGGTATTTTTACCCGCATGATTTGTATTTTTAACGGTACGTGAATTTTATCAAATCGGGAGACTTTTTGAGGGTTCGGCTAATATTTTCAAAAAATTTTGATGTGAATCTTTGTACGAACGAATAGAAAACACGATTAAAAGAAGAATCGTGCCCTCAATTCAATAACGAACGAAGAATTCGTGTTGTCCCGATCTTTTGAATCAAGTATGTGTATGTGATTTTCACCTCTAAACTATGAAAAGTTTAGTAACAAATAATCACGAAATAAACAACCAAAATTATGACGAACCTTCAAAGAACTCGTCTTTGACAATCCGCGTAAGAACGATCGACAAATGCCACAAAGCTAAAAAGTTTGATAAGTTTGATTTTTGTGGCGTTTGTCGATCGTTCTTACGCGGATTGTCAAAGACGAGTTCTTTGAAGGTTCGTCATAATTTCGGTTGTTTATTTCGTGATTATTTGTTGCTAATCTTTTCATAGTTTAGAGGTGAAAATCTCATACACATACTTGATTCAAAAGATCGGGACAACACGAATTCTTCGTTCGTTATTGAATTGAGGGCGCGAATCTTCTTTTAATCGTGTTTGCTATTCGTTCGTACAAAGATTCACATCATTTGGTATCAGAGCTTAGGTTCATTGAATTCGATTAAGTATATTTCTTTCTTAAATTTTCAGATCTGTGTTATTTCTTCGTTAGTTTTCAGATCTGCTTTCTGCTCTATCGTTCTTCGTATTTTTCGAGAGTCTGTGATTCTCGAAATTTTGGTGTTTTTTTTTGGGATTTTCGAGTAGTACTCAGCCAAAAAAAAAAGAGTACAAAAATTCCGAAAATTCATCATTGTTCTTTTGAGTATCTTGTTCTATTTTCTTTAGAGAGTCATATTCAATTGCCTCTCACTAGTAAAAAAAAATATTTATCTTCAAATTTCCTGTCTACACAGTCCAAGTGAGTCGATCACATTTGTTCACGAGTTGAAACTTGATTATTTGATAAACTCAAATACAAAGCTTGAGCCCCTTGAGAGAACTCTCGAATTTGAGTGACATTACTTGAGTGCAAGTGCATTTTCTTTGGAGTGAACGGTGAGTATTTGTTGTGAGCAAAAAAAAATAAAAGAGGCGAGACGAGTGAATTTCTTTGGAGTGACCGTGAGCCTTTGGGTGAGGAACATTTTGTTTTCTACTAACATTGTCTTGCAGGTACAAATTTGAAATTAAATGGAGAGGGAGGTAGGAGATAGTTCGAACCAAGGATTATCTAAGGTTCAAATGGAGGCGTTGTTTGGGCATTTTAGTAGGATGATGAGGAATGAATTGGAGCCTTACATGAGAGGTTGGATAAGCTTGAGGTTAGTACTAGTGGGAGTAAATCTAAGCCTAAAGATGTGAGTAGAGTAGAAGATGAGGAGTATGATATGGGAGGAGATGAGGAGAGCCAGTTGCGAGAAAATCTTCATATTCCTAGTTTAGAGTTTTGATTATTTTGGTAATTAGATATCATATCTTTGATTATGTAAACAACATATGCACGAAAATTTGAACACAATTCAGATTTTATCATTGATATTTATCAAGGTTTTGAGTTTTTCTCTCAACTTTTTCAAGGCTTTGCTTTGTAAATCAAAAATCAAACTTATCAAAGTTTTTAGCTTTGTGGCGTTTGTCGATCGTTCTTACGCGGATTGTCAAAGACGAGTTCTTTGAAGGTTCGTCATAATTTCGGTTGTTTATTTCGTGATTATTTGTTGCTAAACTTTTCATAGTTTAGAGGTGAAAATCAAATACACATACTTGATTCAAAAGATCGGGACAACACGAATTCTTCGTTCGTTATTAAATTGAGGGCGCGATTCTTCTTTTAATCGTGTTTGCTATTCGTTCGTACAAAGATTCACATCAACTTTCCAACACGAAATATTTTTCGGGAATATGTTTGGATTTAATGGACGTACTTTTAAGATTAATGGACTCAAAACTCTTTTAAAATTTTTAATTAATAATTAAGGGTCATTATATTAATTATTAACTATTTAATTGTTTTACTATTTGCTACCCTACACCTATTTAATTGAATCAACCGACAGTACCTTCCCCTCCATTATCATTTCCTCTCGGTTTCATCACCTCCATAGCATCCATCCATCGGCGAAGCTCATTTCTCCTTCAAGAAAAATTTCCCGACGCTCGTTCTTCGGTTTTCTTGGGAATTAATTACCAGGCACGCCATGTACGTTTATTGCTGCATCATACACGATATATACATGCTGTATTATGTTTATTTGTTTGTGGAATTCACGATCCAAAGCATATCATGGAGATCCCTCGGTGTTTGTTCAAATACATGCATATTTTGTTCACTACTCATGTTTTCTCTGAAATGTTGCAAGGGGACTGCTGTAATGTGTGATGAGGGGCTGTTAGCACCGAAAAACAAAAGGTTTTAAGCTGGAGTTGTGACCTTGTTGCGTTGGGCGGGAGAAGAGAGAAGTCCTTGATACTTTTGGATCGTTGGTGAGGAGATCGGAGGCTTTACTCGAATCGCTGTGCTAAGGCCGAACCAAGCCATGGATCAGACCCTGGTGGGTCTGAGCCACGGCCTAGTAAGGCCAGACCATTCATGGAACGAGCCCTGTGGCCGATGAAGCATGGTTGCGTTAAGGGTGATCCTCGATCAAGTGAGCGGGGCATCGGAGCATGGGGCCGAGTGCGTGGGTTCAAAGGGTTCGGAGGGGGTCCTAGGGTGGTCCAAGGTTGGTAGTTCAGTAGCTGATTCCGTTGGTGGTAGGCTAGGAGCTATTTATGGGAGGGGTTGCACGTAGGAGCTTGGTGAGGGAAGGCAAGAAGAAAAGTTTGTTACAGTAGCTTGCTGGTTTTGGCCGAGAGTTCTAGGTGTCTAATCTTGATGACTTTAAGGCATGTTAGATGTTTATTAAGTGTGGAGAAAGGTCGAGAGAAGTTTGCTTGAGTTTCGTTTCGATTCGGGTTAAAACCAGGACCTCGGTCCAAGTTTTAAAATGAATTGATTAAGTTCTGTATTGGGCTCGAGTTTACGTCTAAGAATGCTTTTACGTATGTTTTGGGACATTTTAAAGAGTTTTGTAAGATTCGGGTCAAAATAATGAGTTTTGGATTTATTTGGGATTTATTAGATTTAAGCTTAATAAAATTATGAGAAATTATATTTAAGCTCAAATAATTATTAGAAGTCTAAGTTTTTAATTGGGAATTTCATGCTAAGGCTTGGTTCGGGATTAAAGCGCATTAATATGTTATATTTAAAGATTAATTTAAAAGTCATCGATTTAAGCCAAATAAAAATATTGAAAAATTCATTTAGGCTTAAATAATTATTTGGGACATGTTAGAGTCAATGGAATTAAGAAAATGTCAAAACGTGAAAATTTACGTCTAGAGGCAAAACAATATTTTTTGGGTTATCACGGGAAAAATTGTCATTTTGCACGCGGGGTGAGATTTTGGTCAAGACAGAGCCCTGAGCACATTTTATCATGTTTAAAATGTTTACGCATCATGTTTATGAATTTTTATGAAATTATAATAAATACGGTGCATGCTTGGTTTAAAAGAAAAAGTTACGTATATGCATATTTTATTAAGTGGTGAATATGATGATGTTTTTGAATGATGGGAATTGGTTGTGACTAATACGATGATACGATGATATGATTGGAGATATCGTGAGAGAAAATGCCCAGAGGGAGCCCGATGATCGTATTTTCATTGACATGATATGATGATATGATAGGCCAAGGCCCAGTTGACGGGTGAGAGTGTTGCTGGTGTCCCCGTCGCCCAGTACTGTGGTTATACATATATGGTTCCATCGATAGAGCTGATACGAAAGTCACAACTAATGAACTGAATTCAATTAAAAAAAATGTATACGTATATGATGACATGATATGAGATGACATGATTTGACACGACATGATTTTATACGACACGTTTATGTTCATGAAAGGTATGTTGGCATTATGATTTTACACGACACGTTTACGTATATGATGACGTGAGATGACATGCTTTGACATGATTTGATTTTACACGACACGTTTACGTATATGATGACATGACATGCTTTAATACGATATGATTTTACACAACACATTTACGTTATGCTTTTAAGTAATGAAAGATATGTTGATTATGATATTTTTCACTGCTGTGTGCTATGTATATGTACTTGTTATTCCTGGTACAGGCGTGTTTAGTCTTTAGACTCACTAGGCGTGTGAGATACAGGTGAGCTAAATGCTGAGGAGATTGGAGGTGCCGAACTCTGAGTAGGCAGACTTGGTGGAGTGACACGACCCGAGGACCACATGTTTTCCGCATTACGATTTATGAGATTGAGAGGAGATGAATATTTTCATACGTTGATGAATTTAAGCTTTTTACTCGTTTATGTTTACGTATGATTTTGGATGAGTTTGGTTAATTTAAAATGTACTATTTTTACGGTAAGATAATTACGATTATTTTAAATGTTATTTCGAAAATGTGAGCTTTTAAAAAAAAATATTTCCGCACTTTTAAATCGAGTAGACATTTCAGTTGGTATCAGAGCAAGGTTCCTGTATAGGGTTGTGCCACCGCCAGCTTCTGTCGCTCAGTCTTCAAGCCTCAAGTCTGTAAGCTTTTATGATTTAAATGTTTTATATGATTTACTCTTATCACCTACATGTTAACATGATTTACGCTTTATGACGATCTACGGTATATGTTTAACTGCTTTTATGATTTAAGGATTTACTATTAAAAAAAATCCAGATTAAATTGCATGTTAGTTACGTTTGGAATTGGACGTGTCTAAGAATTCGAATATTGGGCTTTAGGAGAGGTTGATAATGATTTAACTATATTGATTTTTAGGTCAGTAGTTTTGATGTCCTCCTTATGGATCATAAATTAATCTTGAAAATTATGAATGCTTTTGGGAATTGTAGAATTTCTAAGAAATTACTGATGGTTCGTGGTTGCTAGTTGAATTAATTTTTGAGGATTCCATGTAAGGATTGATGATTTGAAGATTACGACGATCTTTGGAAGTATAAAAACGTAGAATTTATTTAGGATGCATGCTCTACCTAGTTGGATTTAAGGATTGAATTGTATAAATTGAGAATTTTAAGGACCTAATTATAATAACCAATAATTTGAGGACCTAAGTACAAAAATAAAATTCTAAGAGACTATTTTCGAATTTACCAAACTTTGGGATTAAATTTTGAGTTTCGAAAATTTTAAGGGTTTTATGAGGCTAAGTCGAAATTTTGTGGGGACAAAAATGCAAATTTCGAAGAGTTTTAGGGCTAAAATTGTAATCTTCGAGAATTTTAAGGACCAAATCGCAAATTTCGAAAATTTTGAGGATTAAATTCGAACTTTTGAGGAACATGTGAGTAAATTTTTTTCGAGGTTATGAGGATTGATTTTGGGTTTAATAAGCTTAAAATCATGAACTTTATGTTACGAAAAACCAATAAAATGGAAATATGAACGCCAAGAACTTATGGGTAATGGTGGAATTCTCGAGATTAAGGACAAATTGGATATCGAGGAAGGTAAGAATTATTTTTGTAATTTTTAAGATATTTTGGGACTTGTTTAGCAGTAAGTGAGAATCGAATTGTTTAAAGTATATGAATTTTTTTGATGATTTAGGCTTGAAGGGATATTTAAAACTTTGAAACATCTGAGTTGTAATGTTATAAGAAAAGCTAATCAATGGCTTCGTAAGATAGATTAACATTTGGTTTGAAAGTTTAAACGCTAGTGAATTAATGCTGTGAAAAATTTAAAAATTTAGAGTGATGACAATTTAAGATAAATTTGATCAATTAGTTAAGTTATAATATTAGACAGTAAGTTAACTTATTTTGGTGGCTTAAGGTTTGATGTAACATAAGTTTTAATCATGATCTTAAGAGTTAAAATTATTCTTTTGTTAAGGTTAAATTTTTCTAGGAAAATGTGTAAGATTGTTAGTTAGGTTACTCGACAGACGCATGTAAGAAGTGAGTTAGACACAACGTCATACGGAATTTTTTGAAAGTCATAAAGAAACTTGAGATTTAAGTGGATACGTGCGTTGAAATTGTGTTACCTAATACTATTTGGATTAAGTAAGCTTGAATTTTAAGTTTATGAAATAGGTGGTTATACAAAAATTTTGGGTGACAAAAAAAAAAACAAAATAAAAGAGAATTAGTGGTGTTCAACATAGGTTGCTAAGGAACGAATACTAAGATTTTTACCGAGTAAGAAATATAAAAGCTTGATATGGCGATTCTATAACTCTATGGGTTATAAGTGAAGTTGAATTATTAGAGTTAGTCTAAGGCTAACATGGAATAACATATTAAGTTTTATACGCTAGTACTAATTAAGCATTAAGGATACGTAAGAATGCGACATTTGTTCCAATGAGAAAAGTCCAAGGGTCTTAGGCCTCAACTTTCTTGCAATTGGGAAGATAATAGTTTAAGCATGTAATTGGTGCTTGATTTTATTATTTTGGTAGAAGATCGGTATCATATATTTTGGATTTTATGGATTAATACTACTCGAATTTAAGATTTGCAACAACGTTATATTGGGATGTACTTCTACATAGTTAAGTTATGTAAGTTTGGTATGGTAAGATAGAGATTCGATTCAAGGATCTTAGGCTAGTATTATTATGGGGTTGAGATAAGGTTTAACTTTTAAATGTTTTACCAGGATATAAGTCGATTAGAAAATTTTGGTGCTAAGATCTCCTAAGTCGAACTGCATGAATGCCAATACTTGGATTTGAAGCTTTAAAATATCTTGAGTTCAATAATTTTAAGAAAGGATGTTGTTAAGATTTTAATATTAAAATATAATAGGTCAATGAATATCTTGGGTATATTATAAGGAAAGTAAGATGCGATAAGTTTGGACTACCATTTCTAATATTGGGAATTGCGAGAAAAGTCAAAATTCGAGGACATAGTAGAATAAAACTAAGTCACTATAGATCGTCTTAAGTTGCGATTACAAATGAGGATTTTGACAGGCAAAATAATTAGGATCGGGGATACATAAGGACATCTTAAGATTTATTATTTTATCAGAGTAGCGCCGCGGAAGCGTGGACCATTGGAATACTAGAACTAAGTCTAAACTTTGTGATTATCAAGGATAAGCGAATTTCGGGGACGAAATTCAATTTAAGGGGGGGAGATTGTAACGTCCCGAAAATCGTAAAGTCCACGTGAACCACATGCATGCAAGTTATTAAATTTCTTTGGTATTTTATTAAATTGTTTTAAATCATTAAATGCTTGTTTATTTCATTAAATTGTGTTTAATTATTTTTATGCATTTTATGCATAAATATTGCATGGTAGAATTTATTTAATGAAATTTTAAAGGTTCATGCATTAAAGATTTTTAAGCTGCATTTCGCGTCTGAACGAGGAACGGACACCGGAGAATTTTCAGGAAAATTATTTTTATTACGTGATTAATTTTTATTAATTAAATTAAGGTGTTTTTAAGCGTGTCTTGCAAAAATAAGCTTTATTGGGTATTTTTACCCGCATGATTTGTATTTCTAACGGTACGCGAATTTTATCAAAATGGGGAACTTTTTGATGGTTTGGCTAATATTTTCAAAAACTTTTCAATACAAAATATTTTTCGGGAGTATGGTTGGATTTAATGGGTCTACTTTTAAGTTTATTGGACTCAAAACACTTTTAAAATTTTTAATTAATAATTAAGTCTCATTATATTAATTGTTAATTATTTAATTGTTTTACTATTTGCTAGCCTACACCTATTTAATTGAATCAACCGACAGTACCTTCCCCTCCATTATCATTTCCCCTCGGTTTCATCACCTCCATAGCATCCATCCATCGGCCAAGCTCATTTCCCCTTCAAGAAAAATTCCCCGGCTTGATTCCCGACGCTTGTTCTTCGGTTTTCTTGCGAATTAATTAGCAGGCACACCATGTACTTTTATTGTTGCATCATACACGATATATACATGCTGTATTATGTTTATTTGTTTGTGAAATTCACGATCCAAAGCATATCATGGAGATCCCTCGGTTTTTGTTCAAATACATGCATATTTTGTTCACTACTCATGTTTTCTCTGAAATGTTGCAAGGGGACTGCTTTAATGTGTGATGAGGGGCTGTTAGCTCCGAAAAAGAAAAGGTTTTAAGCTAGAGTTGTGACCTTGTTGCGTTGGGAGGGAGAAGAGCGAAGTCCTTGATACTTTGGATCGTTGGTGAGGAGATCGGCGGCTTTACTCGAACCGGCTGTGCTAAGGCCGAACCAAGATATGGATCAGACCCTGGTGGGTTTGAGCCACGGCCTAGTAAGGCCAGACCATTTCTGGAACGAGCCCGTGGCCGATGGATTATGGTTGCGTTAAGGGTGATCCTCGATCAAGTGAGCGGGGCTTCGAGCATGGGGCCGAGTGCGTGGGTTCAAGGGGTTCAGAGGGGGTCCTAGGGTGGTCCAAGGTTGGTAGTTCAGTAGCTGATTCCGTAGGTGGTAGGCTAGGAGCTATTTATGGGAGGGGTTGCACGTAGGAGCTTGGTGAGTGAAGGCAAGAAGAAAAGTTTGTTACAGCAGCTTGCTGGTTTTGGCCGAGAGTTCTAGGTGTCTAATCTTGATGACTTTAAGGCATTTTAGATGTTTATTAAGTGTGGAGAAAAGTTGGGAGAAGTTTGGTTGAGTTTCGTTTCGATTCGGGTTGAAAACGGACCTCGTTCCAAGTTTTAAAATGAGTTGGTTAAGTTCTGTATTGGGCTCGAGTTTACGTCTAAGAATACTTTTACGTATGTTTTGGGACATTTTAAGGAGTTTTGTAAGTTTCGGGTCAAAATAATGAGTTTTGGATTTATTCAAGATTTATTCGCCGCACGAAACGTTAATTAAAGAATTAATTGAAACGCCTAGATTTAAGCTTAAAAAAATTATGGAAAATTATATTTAAGCTCAAATAATTATTAGAAGTCTAAGTTTTTAATTGAGAATTTTATGCTAAGGTTTGGGTTAATTCGGGATTAAAGCGCATTAATATGTTATATTTAAAGATTAATTTAAAAGTCATCGATTTAAGCCAAATAAAAATATGAGAAAATTCATTTAGGCTTAAAAAATTATTTGGGACATGTTAGAGTCAATGAAATTAAGAAAATGTCAAAAACTTGAAATTTTACGTCTAGAGGCAAAACAATAATTTTTGGGTTTCCATGGGCAAAATAGTCATTTTTCACCCGGGGTGAGATTTTGGTCAAGGCAGCGCCCTGTGCACATTTTATCATGTTTAAAATATTTACGCATCATGTTTATGAATTTTTATGAAATTATGATAAATACGGTGCATGCTTGGTTTAAAAGAAAACGTTACGTATATGCGTGTTTTATTAAGTGGTGAATATGATAATGTTTTTGAATGATGGGAATTGGTTGTGACTAATACGATGATACGATGATATGATTGTAGATATCGTGAGAGAAAAGGCCCTAGAGGGAGTCCGTTTACGGGAGAAGGCCCCAGAGGAAGCCCGATGAACGTATTTCCATTGACATGATATGATGATATGATAGGCCAAGGCCCAGTTGACGGGTGAGAGTGTCGCTGATGTCCCCGCCACCCAGTACTGTGGTTATACATAGATGGATCCATCGACAGAGCTGATACGCCCAGTTGACGGGTGAGAGTGTCGCTGGTGTCCCCGCCACCCAGTACTGTGGTTATACATAGATGGATCCATCGACAGAGCTGATACGAACGTCACAACTAATAAACTGAATTCAATTAAAAGAAAATGTATACGTATATGATGACATGATTTGACACGACATGATTTTATGTGACACGTTTATGTTCATGTTTTAAAGTTCATGAAAGGTATGTTGGCATTATGATTTTACACGACACGTTTACGTATATGATGACGTGAGATGACATGCTTTGACACGATTTGATTTTACACGACACGTTTACGTATATGATGACATGACATGCTTTAATACAATATGATTTTACACAACACGTTTACGTTATGCTTTTAAGTTAATGAAAGATATGTTGATTATGATATTTTTCACTGCTGTGTGCTATGTATATGTACTTGTTATTCCTGGTACAGGCGTGTTGAGTCTTTAGACTCACTAGACGTGTGTGATGCAGCTGAGCTAAATGCTGAGGAGACTGGAGGTGCCGAACTCTGAGTAGGCAGAATTGTTGGGGTGACACGACCCGTGGACCACATATTTTCCGCATTACGATTTATGAGATTGAGAGGAGATGAATATTTTCATACGTTGATGAATTTAAGATTTTTACTCGTTTATGTTTACGTATGATTTTGGATGAGTTTCGTTAATTTAAACTGTACTATTTTTACGGTAAGATAATTACGATTATTTTAAATGTTATTTCGAAAATGTGAGCTTTAAAAAAAAATATTTGCGCACTTTTTAATCGAATAGATGTTTCACATTCAGACACAAATCGACGGATGTCTCTCTTCATACCTGGCCACCAATACAGAATCTGCAAATCCTTGTACATCTTGGTACCTCCTGGATGAATAGAATACGGAGATGCATGTGCCTATGTCAGAATATCCTTTCCGATCGAATAAACACTAGGCACCCACTTCCTTCCTCTGTACCTCACAATACTATCGGACACTGTGTAGAGTACATTGCCATTGGCTTGATCCTTCAGTCTCCATTTCTGTAACTGCTCATCTGAAGACTGACTTCTACGGAATTGGTCAAACAAAGAAGATTGGACCTGTCAGATTAGACACCTTAGGAGCTCTGCCCTTAGGATAAACCTCTAACCCAAATATCTGAATCTTTGACTGAAGAGATCTCTGTACTGACAGCTGTGCTACGACTGCAACTTTTCGGCTCAAGGCGTCTCTGCCACAACATTAGCTTTCCCTGGATGGTAGCTAATTTCACAATCGTAATCTTTCACTAACTCTAACCACCGTCTTTGTCTCATATTCAGCTCTTTGTGCGTGAAGAAATACTTGAGACTCTTGTGATCAGTAAATATCTGGCATTTCTCGCCGTACAAATAATGTCTCCCTATCTTCAACGCAAAGACAACGGCAGCTAACTCAAGATCATGAGTCGGATAAGATAATGAGTCGGATAATTCTTTTCATGCACTTTCAACTGTCTGGAAGCATAAGCTATAACCCGACCATGCTGCATCAAAACTGCGCCTAACCCGAGCTTAGAAGCATCGGCGAACAACACAAAATTTCTTTGACATGCTGGCATGGCTAACACTCGTGCTGTGATAAAACTTGCTTCAAAGCATCAAAGCTCTTCTGGCACTCATCACTCCATACAAATTTAAAATTCTTTTTAGTCAATGAAGTGAGCGGCACTATTATCGAAGAAAATCCCTGAATAAATTTCCTATAGTAGCCTGCTAGGCCTAGGAAACTGAGGATCTTTTAAGTATTCTTCGGCTCAACCCATTCCTTAACCGCTGCTACCTTAGTTGGATCCACCTCGATACCACTGCTAGATATTATATGACCAAAAAACGCTACCTTCTCCAACCAAAATTCACACTTATTGAATTTTGCAAACAGCTTGCGACTCTACAAGACTGGCAAAACTGTACCCAAATTCTGACGGTGCTTCTCACGACTCTTCGAGTATATGAGAATGTCGTCAATGAACACTATGACTAACTGAACTAGGTAGGTCTGGAATACTCGGTTCATGAGGTCCATAAATATAGCTGGAGCATTAGTCAGTCCTAATGACATCACTAAAAACTCGTAATGCCCATATCTAGTTCTGAAGGCTGTCTTATGAACATCTACATCTTTTACCTTCAGCTGATGATACCCCGATCGAAGTTTTATTTTAGAACACTGTAGCTCCCTGCAACTGATCAAACAAGTTCTCGATCCTTGGAAGTGGGTATTTATTCTTGATCAATACCTTGTTCAGTTCTCGGTAATCGATACACAGCCTCATGCTCCCATTTTTCTTCTTTGCGAAGAGTACTGGTGCGCCCCATGATGAGAAACTAGGGCAGATGAATTCTTTATCCAAGAGCTCCTGAATCTGCTGCTTGATTTCTAACATCTCACTTGGAGCTAACCAGTACAGTGCCTTTGAGAGTGGCACGGTGCCTAGCACAAGGTCAATGGAAAACTCCACATCTCTCTCTGGTGGAAGGCTTGTGACGTCATCTGGAAAGGCGTCAGGAAAATCTCTGACTGCTGGTACATCAGATATCGACGGAGTGGATACGTCAGGTGCAAAAATAATACTGTCCAAGAAAACCTGACACCCCTTGTGAATAAGTCTCTTTGCCTGCATGCAAGAGATCATGCGAGGGAAACTTCTCCATCTATCTGGCTCAAAGAGAAACTGCTCCATGCCCAAAGGTCTTACCAACACTGACCTTTTCTGGAAATCGATAAGAACTCTGTTATTCGTCAGCCAGTCCATTCCCAAGATAATATCAAATTCTGGCATCGGCATAACGATTAGATCGGCATACACTAGGTGGCCTTGTAGCTCGAGATCGATGTCTCTGACCATGCTAGTAGCTGATAATTCTTCATCTGATGGGACTATCACAGAATAGCTCACGTCAAGTCCGATAGAATTGACGTCCAGATGATTAGCGAACGTCTCCAAAATAAAAGAGTGAGTGGCTCCTGAATCTATCAAGGCCTTCGTGGCTACTCTCTTTATGAAAATATTTCTTGAGAGACATTGGTACGACACAAAAACTTATATCCCAAAAATTCTAATGTTAATCTCAAGCATAGTAGAAATCTCTACACCCAGTCACAAAAATTACTAACTAGCACATTAAAAATCCCAAATAAAATTCAAAACATGCAAGGCAAAAATTTAATACTAAGCTGAAATAAAGAAGTTACCAGTCAACAAGGCCGTGTCTGGGTTCGCCTCCTCTTCCTGCATGGCGAACACTCTCCCCTGAGTCGGCTGCCTCCATCGTGAGCATTCTTTTAGCATATGATCGCTAGCTCCGCATTTGAAGCATTTGCCCAATCAAAATAAACACTGTCCCGGATGCTGGCGGTTGTACTTCGGACACACTTGGTACTCACCGAGTCTCTGCGAAGCCTTCTGTTGAGGAATAGGACCCTTGCCTTTCGGTGGTCCCTGAAATGGTCTCTTCTCCTGCTATCCTGAGAAATAATGTGCTTAATTAAATAATTAGAATGCTAATTAAAATGGTAATAAAATGTTAACTGTAACACCTCTGACCGATTTCATAAAATAACAGCGGAATAATAAAAATTTACTTGGGGGGAGGAAGGATTTAAAATTTTCTTGACATAAACACATTTCATTATATACAATCAAAAGTATATACATGATCAAATAAGTGTTGCCTCAAAATACAAAATATCATTTTTGATCATGTCAAAATGCTAGCAAAATAGCCTTCTTCCTTCCATCTTCTATGCATATGACCTCGGCTCCAATCAACGTCCTGGCCCGTCACTCTTATCTGCATCACATGAAATAACTGAAATGAGTATAAAAATCAGCAAGTGGAACTCTTACATAACATTCTGTACATATCATACTCTGTAAAACATGGCTTTGAAATCATTAAATACCATCTAACTCTTTAAACATGAATAATATAGTAGAACATGAACATATCGATGGTATTACTCTTTTCTCTGATGGATTGATATTTCAATAGTATCTCTATCTCTGTACCTATATCCCATCGATATAAATCGATTACTCTGTTGGGATATAAGCCTATGATCGTTGATCAACTAATTGCATGCAATCTCTGACTATCTCTTTATCAATCCAATAAATCAATTTGAACTCTCTCTTTGGCATTAAATCAAACACTTTGAATACTCTATTCTTTTGTATTCCCTTTTACATAATTGAGACATAAAAATGTCTCTAATATACAACAAAGTATATCAATACATAACTTGAATCAAATGGAAGGGAATAGCATAGTTATACATCATGTGAGCACAAGGAATGAATTCCACTTACAACCAATAGAAATCTTGAATCTAATCTCTTGGTACGAAACCTAAAACAATAAACCATGTATTGCACCATCAACAGCTTAATAATCAAACAACCATACCATAAAACCCACAAAACCAACACAATAATGAATCCCATAATTTCTCCAACACCATAATCCAAGAATAACTAAACCACAAGCTTACCTTAGCTCCTTGAACCCACAATGATCATTGTTCTCACTACAAATACCCAACAAGATGCTTGAATCAAAGGAAACTAAAAGAAAGGAATTGAGAACCCTAGGTCTCCTTGAGCTGAAGAAGCCGATAGGAGTGAGGAAAGAATGAGGGAAAAATGAGTAAATCCTCGTCTTATAACACTTAAAACACAAAAACACGACTTTATTATTCATCGACCGCGGGTGCGCTACCCTTCTTACCGCGGGTGCGGTGGCTGCTCTGCCCAAACACCGCGAGTGCACTGCAAAATGGACCGCGAGTGCACTGGAGGTTCTGCCCAAACACCGCGGGTGCACTGCATAATGGACCGCGGGTGCACTCTCCTTTGTAGCCAACAATATACTCTTTGCAACTAAAATCGAATCGCAACGTCTCTTCCGCATAATTCGGCAACACTTTCAACATGAAAGTTGCACCTCTATGTCTTATCTAACTACTCCAATTGGCGTCATACCAATTGTCTCAACATACAAATTATCACGAATTAAATCGTAACGACGCTACACTATGACTACACACCATCTATATACCACAATACTATAAATCATAAATCCAAATTCTTAACATCTAACTATACTTAAACTTAACCAAATAGTCCATAAACATAAAAAATCTTAAACCGTACCGTTCACCAAGCTTGGATATTACAATCTCCCCTCCTTAAAGGAATTTCGTCCCCGAAATTGACATCACTACGCAAACAACTCAGGATATTTTACTTGCATCTCATCCTCTGGTTCCCACGTGGCTTCTTCAATCAATTGATTTCTCCAATGAACTTTAACAATGCCGATCTCTTTGTTTCTTAATACTTTAACTTTGCGATCCAGAATCTGGACAGGAATCTCTTGGTACGTCAAATTCGACGTCAAATCCAATGGCTCGTGACGAAGAACATGGGAAGGATTCGCAATATACTTCCTGAGCATGTCGACATGAAAAACATTGTGAACTCTATCAAGATCTGGTGGTAAGGCTAACCTGTAAGCTCGATCAACAACTCTGTCCAATATCTCAAATGGACCAATAAACCTTGGACTCAAATTTCCTTTTTTGCCAAATCGCATCACACCTTTAAGAGGTGCTCTCTTCAAGAACACGTGATCACCAACCTAAAACTTGCAAAGGCCTTCGCCCGTACATCAGCATAACTCTTCTGTCTTGACTGTGCTGTCTTCATCCTCTCTCGAATAACAACAACAACATCAGCTGTCTGTTGGACCAACTCTGGACCCAACATCTTTCTCTCACCAATCTCATCCCAATATAAGGGAGATCTACATTTTGTGCCATAAAGTGCTTCATACGGTGCCATGCCAATCGTCGTCTGGTAGCTATTATTGTACGTGAACTCAACCAGAGGCAATTTGGAATCCCAGCTACCAGGATAGTCGATAGTACAAGCTCTGAGCATATCCTCTAAAATCTGAATAACTCTATCTGATTGACCGTCGCTCTGAGGGTGATATGCTGTACTGAATGCTAACCGTGTACCCAAGGCTCTATGCAAACTCTTCCAAAACTCTGAAGTAAATCTTGGGTCACGATCGACACAGGAACACCATGAAGTCTGACAATCTCTGCTATGTACTCTTCGGCATACTGGTTCATGGAATACGTTGTCTTGACTGGAAGAAAATACGCTGACTTGGTCAATCGATCAACGATAACCCAAATAGAGTTATAACCTTTCTGCGTTTTGGGAAGACCAACCACGAAGTCCATTGTAATGTGCTCCCATTTCCATTGAGGAATCGACAATGACTACAATGTCCCAGCAGGTTTCTGGTGTTCGATTTTCACCTGCTGACAAGTTAGGCACTGAGAAATAAACATGGCAATATCCATCTTCATACCTGGCCAACAATAGAGTCTTCGAAGATCCTGATACATCTTGGTACTACCTGGATGTATCGAGTATGGCGCGGTATGTGCCTCTGTCAAGACGTTCTCGCCGAATATCATCACCATTATGAATGCATATACGGCCTCTGAATGTCATCAAATCATCTTTATTCATCCCAAACTCTGAATTACCTCTCTCCTCTGCTCTGGCTCTCATCTCTGTCAACTGCACATCATTGACATGCTCTCTACGGATTCTATCCGTCAATGTAGCCCGATTGATCAACGCTGAAAAGCGAGCAATGGTTCTCGGTATTACCAAAACTATCTCTTCTCGTTGCAAGTCTAACAACAACGGTCTCTGGATCATAGAACTCAAAGATGAACTCGACTTACGGCTCAATGCATCCGCTACAACATTCGTCTTCCCTGGGTGGTAACTAATCGTCACATCATAATCTTTGCCAAGCTCTAACCACCGTCTCTTGTCTCATATTGAGTTCTTTCTGGGAAAACAAATACCTAAAACTCTTGTGGTCCGTGAAAATTTCACACTTCTCGCCATATAAATTGTGTCTCCAGATTTTCAGGGCGAAAACTACAGCTGCCAGCTCTAGATCATGCGTAGGATAATTTTTCTCGTAGTCCTTCAACTGACGAGAATCATAAGCTATAACCTTTCTGTAACGACCCATTACAGGCCCAGTGGACCGCCCATACGGCCCACTGCCCCGATTGACCCAAGGCTATCCCGATCTTGGGCTCCCTCAAAGGGGCCTTTTCCCTCACGGGCTTTCCATAGACGTCGTACGGGTTACTCATAGGATCTCCCTCTCCCTACCAAGGGGTTTCTTTCGCCTCCCCAGGACTCGATCCCATGACCTATAGGATAAGTACATTGATATCAAGAGTCCCGGTACCAATTGAGCTAGTAGCCCAACTGGTATCAAGTCTCTTTGAACTATGTACTTATGTCAGGAGTTCATGGGTTCGAGACTCGGGGAGGTACCACTCCACCAACCTGGTGTGGAGAGTCCTATAAGTAATGACACGTGGAAAGCCCGTGAGGGAAAAAGCCCCAGAGGAACCCAAGACGCGACAAGGCCCCCAAGGGAGCCCAAGATCGGGATAGCCCATGGTCGTTACAATACAAGGCGCCTTTTTTTGTAACGACCCATTACAGGCCCAGTGGACCTCCCATACGGCCCACTGCCCCGATCGACCCAAGGGTATCCCGATCTAGGGCTCCCTCAAAGGGGTCTTTTCCCTCACGGGCTTTCCATAGGCGTCGTACGGGTTACTCATAGGATCTCCCCCTCTTCAATTGGTACCAGGACTCTTGATATCAATGTACTTATCCTATAGGTCATGAGATCGAGTCCTGGGGAGGCAAAAGAAACCCCTTGGTAGGGAGGGGGAGATCCTATGAGTAACCCGTACGACGTCTATGGAAAGCCCGTGAGGGAAAAGGCCCCTTTGAGGGAGCCCAAGATCGGGATAGCCTTGGGTCGATCGGGGCAGTGGGCCGTATGGGCGGTCCACTAGGCCTGTAATGGGTCGTTACACTTTCCACGTTGTATCAGCACTGCACCGAGGCCCTTCTTCGACGCATCAGTATAAACAACAAAATCCTCTGTACCACTAGGCAATGCAAGTACCGGAGCTGTCGTCAACCTATCTTTCAACTCTTGAAATCCACTTTGGCATTCATTGGACCACTCAAACTTCACACTCTTCCTCGTCAGATTGGTTAACGGCAGGGCAATTTCGGAAAAGTCTGAAATAAAATGACGATAATTGTAAGGCCCGAGAATTTGATTATCATAATCAGATTTGTTTTGTTGATAATTAAGGTAATTGTAGACGCCTTGTATCGGACCGGAAGGGACGAGAAAGTAGATTCAAATTATAGATATGAGATGAACTCGGCGCATATGCGCCATTAGACCGGCGCACATGCGCGAAAATTACAGAAGCATCGGCGCATATGCGCGACACCTCCAGAACCTTTGGCGCATATGCGCGAGATGAAGCGCGCATATGCGGGAGGTGTTGAATTTGCCTTGGCCGAGACCAGTAGGTCTCGCGCATATGCGCGGGTAATGTCGCGCATATGCGCGAGACGTGTACTCCAAAGAATAAGCCATTTGTCTTGGCCATGCACATACAAGTGTGTTGTCATTAATTTCTTCCTCATTTTTAGCAGATGGAACGAGAGAGAGACTTCAAGAATTCCTTCATGCTCTATTTCTTTTAGAAATTGATTGTATAAGATATCTTCATCAGAATTTTAATTAGAGTTCAGATTTGTGATCTTCTCAACCAAGGCTACAAGAAGAGGTAAATATTGTTCAATTCCAACATGATTCAGATTTTATGTGTTGGAGAAATTATGATATGGTTGCTATTAGAGATTCTTGAGATTATAGATGTTGTATATTCGCAACCGGATCGAAGAAATAGTACCGTATGCATTTGTTATGAATTTTAGCATATCTTGATTAAGAATATGCAGATTTTGAGATTATGATGTATATATGATGGTGATTATTCATTGTTGAGAATTGATATAGATTTGTGTTGAGATTTGAATGGATCGGTATTGAGAAATTACGTTGTTATGCCGTCAAATGGTACCGAGGTCAAGTATTGAATTGGATATGTGTTGATTGAGATTAGAGATTGATAGAATATGTATCAACATTTCCATTTCAGATTTGATAGTGACAGATTCGTCATCGAGACTTCGACATCGACAGACATTTTGTGACGAAAGGTATAATGCATGTTTTGTTTGGGGAAGACACAACTCAAATGAGATTCAGTTTGAGTTTCCCAACAAAATCACATACTAGAATTATTGTTTATCTTTTGATATGATTGTGATTTGTTTATAGATTAATATTCAAACCTCTTGATATGATGATGCCTTGTTTATAGATTTATATTCAAGCATTTGAGATAGGAGAGTCATTGGCAGACTTGCCAAACTAGACGTTTGGTGGTATCGACGCTTCAGACTAGATTCAATCAGATTGTAGACATTCGATACAGACAAGGCCGAAGTCTAGGAATAAGACGTACAGTTACCCCGATTGGGAGGGTAAGTGACAGACAGTGACGTCTTATTCACATCGGGATCCCTAGAGTAGAGTCGAGTCGAGTCGAGTCAAGACATGATTTGATTTGAATTGCATGCTCATATAGATTGGTTTCATAGACTATGGAACCCAGTGTTATTGCTTTCCTGCATGGTTATGATTATGTATTAGCATGCATACATGTTTTATACTGGGATTTGTTCTCACCGGAGTTTTCGGCTGTTGTTATGTCTGTATGTGTGCATAACAACAGGTGGGGCAGGATCTGGGTCACGACAGAGATGAGATCGAGATAGCGTGGTGACTTCGGGCGCAGAAGATGACTAGTGATTTTTAATAGACTTGTACTACTTGTGGTTTGTAGTTTGTAGTAAACACTAGTTTGTATGAAAATACTAGAAAAAGACATGTATATTATGTTTGTTGAATTAAATAAAGAAAGATATTGTGCTTATTTATATACATTTTAATTAATGTTAAAAAGCAAAAATTTAACCCACATTTTGAGTAAAGATCCGATTAATCCCGCAAAGAATTGAGTTAGAGCCCGGGTCCCCACAACAGGTGGTATCAAACCAGTAGGTTCTGTAGACTGAACTAGAATAGAATGAGCGGGGTAGATCGAGTCTTCTTCCTTGCTTTGATGTGCTAGCATGATTTATTGCTTTCTCTATTACATGTATTGCTATCTGAATTGATTTACAGCATGTACTTGTAAAGACTGAATCAGAACCGATTCTGGATCAGAGGAGGGCTGAGACAGATTGTATATATATTGTGTACTAATCTATTTGATAATCAGATATGCCGCCTAGAAGAATACCACAACCAGCTGCAGGTCAAGTGCCGGAACAGGGTAGTACGTCAGGTACTCAGATGGACGTTACAGCGACACCGATGGAGACTTTGTTGAAGAGGTTTCAATCATTCCATCCACCTACCTTGAAGGGCACGGAGAATGCAGTGGATTGTGAGAGCTGGCTAGACGATATAGAGATGTTGTTTGAATCTCTTGCTTATACCGACGAACGGAGAGTGAAGTTGATTGGGCATCAATTACAAGAAGTGGCAAAAAGTTGGTGGCTTACAACGAAACGAGCCCTGGAGCATAGAGGTATCGATACTACTTGGAAAGTATTTAAAGATTAATTTTATCAACGTTTCTTTCCAGTGTCGTATCGAAAAGACAAAGGGGCCGAATTTGCCAATTTGAGACAGGGGCAGTGGAACATAGAAGAGTATGTTGCCAAGTTTTCTTCTTTGCTCCGATTTGCGCCACACGTGGCAGGAAATGACGAAGCGGTCGCGGACCAG
This sequence comes from Primulina tabacum, assembly GCF_025594145.1. Lineage (NCBI taxonomy): Eukaryota > Viridiplantae > Streptophyta > Magnoliopsida > Lamiales > Gesneriaceae > Primulina > Primulina tabacum. Next base: position 31,671,673 of record NC_134554.1, read on the forward strand.
TTCATCAATGGTTTGAACCCGGATATTTTTACTTTGGTGAACACGGGACGACCCAACACCTTTTCTGATGCACTGAACGGAGCAAAAGGAGCAGAGGCTGGCTTGATTAGGCAGCGAGGAGCTTCCTATAGTGCTCAGAGTCAGAGACCGCCACAGGCCGCCGTCCAGTTTCCACCACCTCCTCCTCGATTTGATGGTGGAAGCAGTAGTACTGGCAAGAAGGATTCTTTGAAAGCTAAGGGTAAACAGTTCAAGAGAGCAGGGAGCAGTTCATCGAGCTCCAGCGGGCCACGACAGAGAGGTCCTGGCCAGAGTACAGATGTGACAGGCGTGTATTGCACTACTTGTGGAGGCCGACATGCCACAGAGCAGTGTCAGGGAGTGATGGACAGATGTAACATATGTAGGCAACCGGGACATTTCGCCAGAGTCTGTCCCCAGAGAGGTGCACCAAGATTTCAAGGTGTAGGGTCATCAGCATCAGTGACTCAGCCTGAGAGGCAGCGTCGTCTGTCCATTCCTTCCAGCCCACACCTACACAGTCCCAGCCCAGAGCCAGAGGTGGCCAGACAGTGAGCCAACCTTCCAGACAACAGGCTCAGGTGTTTGCATTGACGGAAGAGCAAGCACAAGAGGCACCAGACGATGTGATTGCAAGTAACTGTTTTCTTTGCGGTTATCCTGTATATATATTGATAGATACAGGTGCATCACATACATTCATATCAGAACGTTTTGCATTGACACATGCATTGCCTGTCGAGTCATTGTCCACTGTAGTGTCTATTTCTTCTCCGTTGGGAAGTGGTCTGATATCTGTGACTTCAGTTAGACATTGCATACTACAGTTTGAAGGGCATGAGATTGATTTAGACTGTATTGTACTTGGCTTATCTGATTTTGATTGTATTGTCGGGATTGTCATGTTGACTAAGTACAGAGCCACCGTAGACTGTTTTCAAAAGATTGTCAGATTCAGACCCGAAATGACAGAAGAGTGGAAATTCTACGGTAAGGGTTCCAGATCTCGGATTCCCTTAGTGTCTGCCCTGACTATGAGTAGACTGTTGCAGAAAAGAGCAGGGGGGTTCCTTATTTATTCTGTAGACCTACAGAAATCGAGCCCGGCATTGGCAGATTTGCCAGTAGTACGGGAGTTTGCAGATGTATTTCCTGACGAGATCCCAGGGTTACCTCCAGCTCGAGAGGTAGATTTTAGCATTGATCTTATTCCAGGTACCGTTCCTATTTCGAGAACTCCGTATAGAATGGCATCTATAGAGTTGAAAGAATTGAAAGCACAGTTAGAAGATCTTCTAACCAAGGGATACATTAGACCGAGTGTGTCTCCTTGGGGCGCTCCAGTGCTATTCGTGCGTAAGAAAGACGGTTCTATGCGATTATGTATTGACTACCGGCAACTGAACAAGGCGACGGTAAAGAACAAGTACCCATTGCCTCGCATTGATGATTTATTTGATCAGTTGCAGGGATCTTCTGTTTATTCCAAGATCGATTTGAGATCTGGATATCACCAGCTGCGAGTACGAGATATTGATATACCAAAGACAGCATTTCGAACCAGGTATGGACATTACGAATTTATTGTCATGCCTTTTGGTTTAACGAATGCTCCAGCGGTGTTTATGGGACTGATGAACCGCGTCTTTCAGAGATATTTAGATGAGTTTGTGATTATTTTTATTGATGACATTCTGGTGTATTCTAAGAATATGACTGAGCATGCCGATCATTTGAGGATTGTATTGCAGACATTGAGGAAAGAGAGAATGTATGCCAAACTGTCCAAGTGTGAATTCTGGTTGAGACATGTTGTCTTCTTGGGTCATATCATATCTGGAGATGGTATTTCTGTGGATCCGAGTAAAGTTGAAGCTGTGATCAGTTGGCCGAGACCGACTACGGTGCCTGAGATACTGCAGTTTCATGGGTCTAGCAGGGTACTATAGATGATTCATCAAAGATTTCTCCAGTATTGCGAAGCCGATTACCCAGTTGACACAGAAGAATGCACCATTTGTGTGATCTGAGGATTGTGAGTCTAGCTTCCTAGAGTTGAAGAAGAGGCTTACCAGTGCACCTGTTTTGATGATTCCTTCAGGTACTGGCGATTTCGTTGTATATTGTGATGCATCCCACAGAGGGCTAGGATGTGTTCTTATGCAGCGGGGTCATGTAATCGCATATGCCTCTAGACAGCTGAAGCCACACGAGATTCGATACCCCTTTCATGATCTTGAATTAGCGGCTATCATATTTGCACTGAAGATTTGGCGTCATTATCTTTATGGCGAGAAATTTGAGATCTATTCTGATCATAAAAGCCTAAAGTACTTGTTTTCTCAGTCAGAATTGAATATGAGACAGCGCAGATGGCTCGATTTGTTGAAAGACTTTGATTGCGAGATCAAATACTATCCTGGAAAGTCAAATGCAGCAGCGGACGCCTTGAGTCGAAAGATATGTTCCTTATCATTATCGACGATAGGTGTTTCAAATATGATTGAAGATTGTTGCTCGTCGGGTTTAACATTTGATACAGCTAGTAGACCTCTACGACTTGCTTCGATTCAAGTTGAACCAGATTTGATTATGCGAATCAAAGAAGCGCAGAGAACTGATCAGAATATTCAGAAGTCGATTCAGATGGTCAGATCAGGACATCAGTCTTAGTATCAGGTACATGATTTTGTTCTGTATGTGAATAACCGTATTGTAGTGCCAGATGTTCCAGAATTAAAACAACAGATTTTGTCAGAAGCGCACTGTAGTCGGTTCAGTATTCATCCTGGTGGCAGGAAGATGTACAATGATCTAAAGACACAGTTCTGGTGGAAACAGATGAAGTCAGACATTGTCGAATTTGTGTCTAAGTGTTTAAATTGCCAACAGGTGAAGGCTGAGAGAAAGAAGCCCGGAAGTTTACTTCAGAGTTTGTCTATTCCAGAATGAAATGGGATCACATTTCCATGGATTTTGTGACGAAGTTACCTCGATCATCCCGAGGCTGTGACGCGATTTGGGTCATTATTGACAGATTAACCAAATCAACGTGTTTTATTCCATACAGAATGACATACCGACACGATCAGATGGCTAAGATATATGTCAGAGAGGTAGTTAGATTGCATGGTGTGCCGAAGTCTATCGTATCAGATCGTGATCCACGATTCACTTCTCACTTTTGGCACAGTCTGCAGCAGGCTTTAGGCACGACATTGCACCTGAGCACTGCTTATCATCCCCAGACAGATGGACAGTCAGAGCGGACTATCCAGATTTTAGAGGACATGTTGAGAGCTGTAGTGCTAGACTTTGGCTCTAGTTGGCATGATTCATTACCGTTGTGTGAATTTTCATACAACAACAGCTATCAAACGAGCATAGAGATGGCACCGTTTGAAGCTTTGTATGGCAAGAAGTGCAGATCTCCTCTATATTGGGATGATATCTCTGAGGCACCAGAACTTGGGCCTGATATGATTCGTGATATGACTGAGAAAGTGAAGATAATCCAGAAAAGAATGAAGACGGCACAGGATAGACAGGCCAAGTATGCCAATATCAGACGTAGACCGTTAGTATTTGAACAGGGAGACAGAGTATTCTTGAAGATTTCACCTTTCCGAGGCGTTGTCAGATTTGGAAAATGCGGGAAGTTGTCTCCTAGATACATCGGTCCATATGAGATTCTTGAAAAGATTGGCGATCGAGCATATCGATTGGCTCTTCATCCTTCTCTATCCGAGATACATGACGTTTTTCATGTATCAATGTTGCGAAAATATATGCCTGATGATTCTCATGTCGTTCGGCCTGACGAAGCTGAGCTGGATCAGACGTTGAGTTATATTGAACAACCAATACAGATTCTTGATCGAAAAGAAAAACAGCTCAGAATGAAGACTATTCCACTAGTGAAAGTCCAGTGGAGTCGTCATGGCACTGAAGAAGCGACTTGGGAGACAGAGTCAGAGATGAGACAGAGATATCCCGAGTTATTTCTATGATGTGAGTGTTCATTCCATTTTCGATTCCATTGCCTCTTTTACTTGATTTAATTGATTGTCTGCGATTTCGAGGACGAAATTATTTCTTAGAGGGGGAGAAATGTAAGGCCCAAGAATTTGATGATCATAATCAGATTTGTTTTGTTGATAATTAAGGTAATTGTAGACGCCTTGTATCGGACCGGAAGGGACGAGAAAGTAGATTCAAATTATAGATATGAGATGAACTCGGCGCATATGCGCCACTAGACCGGCGCACATGCGCGAAAATTACAGAAGCATCGGCGCATATGCGCGACACCTCCAGAACCTTTGGCGCATATGCGCGAGATGAAGCGCGCATATGCGCGAGGTGTTGAATTTTCCTTGGCCGAGACCAGTAGGTCTCGCGCATATGCGCGGGTAATGTCGCGCATATGCGCGAGACGTGTACTCCAAAGAATAAGCCATTTGTCTTGGCCATGCACATATAAGTGTGTTGTCATTCATTTCTTCCTCATTTTTAGCAGATGGAACGAGAGAGAGACTTCAAGAATTCCTTCATGCTCTATTTCTTTTAGAAATTGATTGTATTAGATATCTTCATCAGAATTTTAATTAGAGTTCAGATTTGTGATCTTCTCAACCAAGGCTACAAGAAGAGGTAATTATTGTTCAATTCCAACATGATTCAGATTTTATGTGTTGGAGAAATTATGATATGGTTGCTATTAGAGATTCTTGAGATTATAGATGTTGTATATTCGCAACCGGATCGAAGAAATAGTACCGTATGCATTTGTTATGAATTTTAGCATATCTTGATTGAGAATATGCAGATTTTGAGAGTATGATGTATATATGATGGTGATTATTCATTGTTGAGAATTGATATAGATTTGTGTTGAGATTTGAATCGATCGGTATTGAGAAATTACGTTGTTATGCCGTCAAATGGTACCGAGGTCAAGTATTGAATTGGATATGTGTTGATTGAGATTAGAGATTGATAGAATATGTATCAACATTTTCATTTCAGATTTTATAGTGACAGATTCGTCATCGAGACTTCGACATCGACAGACATTGTGCGACGAAAGGTATAATGCATGTTTTGTTTGGGGAAGACACAACTCAAATGAGATTCAGTTTGAGTTTCCCAACAAAATCACATACTAGAATTATTGTTTATCTTTTGATATGATTGTGATTTGTTTATAGATTTATAGTCAAACCTCTTGATATGATGATGCCTTGTTTATAGATAAATATTCAAGCATTTGAGATAGGAGAGTCATTGGCAGACTTGCCAAACTAGACGTTCGGTGGTATCGACGCTTCGGACTAGATTCAATCCGATTGTAGACATTCGATACAGACAGGGCCGAAGTTTAGGAATAAGACGTACAATTACCCCGATTGGGAGGGTAGGTGACAGACAGTGACGTCTTATTCACATCAGGATCCCTAGAGTAGAGTCGAGTCGAGTCAAGACATGATTTGATTTGAATTGCATGCTCATATAGATTGGTTTCATAGACTATGGAACCCAGTGTTATTGCTTTCCTGCATGGTTATGATTATGTATTAGCTTGCATACATGTTTTATACTGGGATTTGTTCTCACCGGAGTTTTCGACTGTTGTTATGTCTGTATGTATGCATAACAACAGGTGGGACAAGATTTGAGTCACGACAGAGATGAGATCGAGATAGCGTGGTGACTTCGGGCGCAGAAGATGACTAGTGATTTTTAATAGACTTGTACTACTTCTGGTTTGTAGTTTGTAGTAAACATTAGTTTGTATGAAAATACTAGAACAAGACATGTATATTATGTTTGTTGAATTAAATAAAGAAAGATATTATGCTTATTTATATACATTTGAATTAATGTTAAAAAGCAAAAATTTGACCCACATTTTGAGTAAAGATCCGATTAATCCCGAAAAGAATTGAGTTAGAGCCCGGGTCCCCACAATAATAACCTGCCAAACCAAGAAAACTGCGTACCTCTAATACAGTGGTAGGGATAGGCCACTTCTGTATCGCCTCGATTTTTGCTGGATCAACAGCTAAACAATCCTTCAAGACAACATGACTTAAGAAAGAAATCTGCTCCAACCAGAACTCACATTTCTTCAACTTAGCATACAACCTCTTTTCCCTCAACAAATGAAGAACAACTCTGAGATGCTCTGCATGAAACTCTCTGGTCTTGGAATAAATCAATATATCGTCGATGAAAACAATGACAAAACTATCCAAATACGGTTTTAACACCCGGTTCATAAGATCCATGAAGACTGAAGGAGCATTAGTCAGACCGAACGACATAATAAGAAATTCGTAATTAACATACCTGGTCCGGAACGCCGTCTTAGGGATATCAGACCCTCTAACTTTCAACTGGTAATAGACAGATCGCAGATCAATTTTTGAAAACACTGTAGCCTCCTGCAGTTGATCAAAAAGGTCGTCTATTCATGGCAATGGATATCTATTTTTAATCGTCACTTTGTTGATTTCTCTGTAGTCAATGCACAGCCGCAAAGACCCATCTTTCTTCTTGACGAAAAGAACTGGAGCTCCCCAAGGTGAAGAACTCGGCCGAATGAAACCTTTATCCAATAGATCCTGCAACTGCGTCTTCAATTCTTTCATCTCTGTCGGGGCCATTCTGTACGGAGCCTTAGAAATAGGAACCGTACCGGGGACTAAATCAATCAAAAACTCTACATCTCTGTTCGGCGGTAAACTCGGCACATCATCCTCAAATACATCAGGGAACTCTCTCACAACATCAATATCATCAATATTCAACTTCACAATTCTATCCATATCCACAATCAAAGCCAAAAACCCATCACAAGCTCTACACAACAACTTCTTAGCCTCAAGACATTAAATAAAAGGTAGGACCAGCGAAGTACCTGCACTGGCGAGCATACCTTCCTTATTTCCATCATCTGAAAATTTCACAGTCTTGGCAACGCAATCAATCACTGCACGCTAAGTTGATAGCCAATCCATGCCAAGTATAATAACAAACGCAACCATCGGAATAACAATCAAATCGGCATAAACCACTCGCTCATCAATTTGAACAGAACACGCATACATAATAGACGTCGGGCATAACACATCCCCAGAAATCAAATCGGCATAAACCACTCGCTCATAGCTACTCTGCCTGAAATTAAAATAGTGCTAGAGATCACAGAAGAATCATGGTTTATACCTTCCTTCGTCATGGTGAAGATGCGACCCTGCACCTTCTCTCTTTACTCGATCCTCTCGGACAGTCCTTGGCGATATGGCCTGCAGTGCCACATCGGTAGCAAGTGTGAGTACCAAATCTGCACTCTCCCCTATGTTGCCTACTGCACTTGGGACTCAACGGCTTCTCAGGATCAATTGGAACTGTCGATGCTTTAGAACTCGGCTCTATCTTGCCTTTCCCCTTGAAATTGCCTTTCCCTCTTTGGCTCGAACCTTGACTTCTTTGAGCAATAGCCTGTTGCCTCGCCTGTCTCTCTCTAGCGATATCTTTCTCATCTTGCTCGGCTAGCAAAGACTTAGCCACAATCTCTTTAAATGTCATCGCCTTAGACATATTGATGTCCCTCCTGATTTCTGCTCGAAGTCCTCTAATGAAATGAGCACCCTTGTCTTTGTCATTGGAGGCAATATATGGGGCAAACAGACAGCCCTCCTCAAACTTCAGAATGTACTCGTCAACATTCGTACTTCCTTGACGAAGCTCTAAAAACTCAGTCACCTTCCGAGCTCGAAGTGCATCCGGAAAACACTTGTCGTAGAAAAGATCCGTAAAATCTTGCCACTTCAATGCCGAAACATCAACACTTACCTTGGTAGCTTTCCACCAAATACGTGCAGCTTTAACTAGCATGAAACCAACTCTGTCCTTTTCTTCATACTTGAGATGATCAAATATCGCCTCAAATGCTTTAATCCACTCTACAGCCACCAATGGATCAGTGCTTCCTGAAAACTCAGGCGGATCCATCCTCTTAAAAGCAGTAAAGATCCCATCAGTTCCAACTGCTTGAACCACTTGGCCTCTACCTTGACCTGAACCTTGCAAACGGAGCAACTGTTGAATCTGTTCACTGTGAACCTTGGCTTGCTCTTTCAATAATTTGCCGAACTCGTCGACAACTCTCGATGAGGAGCTATTCTCACCCTCTGAAGCCTTTCTCTTAGGAGGCATTAACTCCTACAATATGCTCACATAATACATATTAACTGATAACAATAAATGGATGTAGAAGAAGACCATACCCGAACTATTGAAAGTAGATGAAGTCATATGGATTGGTCCGAAGAAGGTTGCTCTGATACCACTAAATGTAATACCTCTGACCGATTTCATAAAATAAGAGCGGAATAATAAAAATTTACTTGGAGGGAGGAAAGATTTAAAATTTTCTTGACATAAACACATTTTCATTATATACAATCAAAAGTATATACATGATCAAATAAGTGTTGCCTCAAAATACAAAATATCATTTTTGATCATGTCAAAATGCTAGCAAAATAGCCTTCTTCCTTCCATCTTCTATGCATATGACATCGGCTCCAATCAACGTCCTGGCCCGTCACTCTTATCTGCATCACATGAAATAACTGAAATGTGTATAAAACTCAGCAAGTGGAACTCTTACATAACAATCTGTACATATCATACTCTGTAAAACATGGCTTTGAAATCATTAAATACCATCTAACTCTTTAAACATGAATAATATATTAGAACATGAACATAACGATGTTATTACTCTTTTCTCTGATGGATTGATATTTCAATAGTATCTCTGTCTCTGTACCTATATCCCATCGATATAAATCGATTACTCTGTTGGGATATAAGCCTATGGTCGTTGATCAACTAATTGCATGCAATCTCTGACTATCTCTTTATCAATCCAATAAATCAATTAGAACTCTCTCTTTGATATTAAATCAAACACTTTGAATACTCTTTTCTTTTGTATTCCCTTTTACATAATTGAGACATAAAAATGCCTCTAATATACAACAAAGTGTATCAATACATAACATGAATCAAATGGAAGGGAATAGCATAATTATACATCATGTGAGCACAAGGAATGAATTCCACTTACAACCAATAGAAAGCTTGAATCTAATCTCTTGGTACAAAACCTAAAACAATAAACCATGTATTGCACCATCAACAGCTTAATAATCAAACAATCATACCATAAAACCCATAAAACCAACACAATAATGAATCCCATAATTTCTCCAACACCATAATCCAAGAATAACTAAACCACAAGCTTACCTTAGCTCCTTGAACCCACAATGATCTTGTTCTCACTACAAATACCCAACAAGATGCTTAAATCAAAGGAAATAAAAGAAAGGAATTGAGAACCCTAGGTCTCCTTAAGCTGAAGAACCGATAGGAGTGAGGAAAGAATGAGGGAAAAATGAGTAAATCCTTGTCTTATAACACTTAAAACACAAAAACACGACTTTACTATTTATCGACCGCTGGTGCGCTGCACAAACACCGCAGGTGCACTGCAAAATGGACCGCGGGTGCACTGGAGGTTCTGCCCAAACACCGCGGGTGCACTGCATAATGGACCGTGGGTGCACTCTACTCTGTAGCCAACAATATACTCTTTGCAACTAAAATCGAATCGCAACGTCACTTCTCCTCATAATTCGGCAACACTCTCAACATGAAAGTTGCACCTCTGTGTCTTATCTAACTACTCCAATTAACCTCATACCAATTGGCTCAACATACAAATTATCACGAATTAAATCGTAATGACGCTACACTATGACTACACACCATCTATATACCACAATACTATAAATCATAAATCCAAATTCTTAACATCTAACTATACTTAAACTTAACCAAATAGTCCATAAACATAAGAAATCTTAAACCGTACCGTTCACCAAGCTTGGATATTACATTAACTCATTAATTACTTTTACAAAATTTTTCCTAATTAAAAGTAACACACCCAATTGATAAGCTTTTAAAATTTTGAAACTTTAAAATCACCTAATAAACAAATTAGGCATAAAAAATGCTAAATAAAATAAAACATTTAAAATACCTCAATCCTAATTTAAAATAAAATACCACATTTTAAAATCGCCAAAATCGTTGTCGGTCTATTTTCCTCGATCACGCATCGAATAATCGCCTGAAACATGAAACTCAAGAAAACATTTTAACATGCATTAGAAAACCATAATTAATTTAAAATAATGCATTTGAATAAATCATGCATCTCTAAAATCATTTTAAACTTAATTAAATAATTTAACAATTTAAATAAATGTATTTGTTTTACGTGTACTGAATTTGGGCTCTTCATTGATGGTTGATCTTGCTGGACGGAAGGTGCACACAACCCGAGTACCCGTCGCTAGTATTTCGCAAATAAAATAATTTTATGATTTATGATTACTCAAAGATTTTTATGACTTATAATACTTTTGAGAGGTTTTTGAGAGGATATTAGAGTTAAGTTATTTTTGAAATGATGTTAGTTTAGGTTGGTTGAAGTTTACGATTTTATGCTTTAAATTACTTTATTTTGAATTTTTAAATATTAGGTTTGTTGGTTTATTTTTAAATGGTACAAAATATTTGTATTTTAAATGTTTATTAGAAAGAAAGAAAAATTTCTAGTATATTTAAAAAAAAACGAGTAGTGGACGTTTCAGTGTACGTTCTAGAACATTATTGAATTTGAGAGATCTTGGGAAGTGGCTATGAATTGTTCTAACTTTGTACAAAATGATTGGTTGTCATTAATGTATGAGTTGCGACATAAGTGGGCGTCAACTTATTTCAACTATTTATTTTCTGCAGGAAGGTCAAGCAGTCAGAGTTGTGAAAGTTCACATGCCTTTTTTAAGAGGTATATCTCTAGCAAGAACTCATTGATGGATTTTATGACCCATTTCAATATGGCAATCCATGAGTTAGTCGCAAATCATAATGATATGAACGAGCGACCCAATGGAATTGCCAATATTGAATGTGTACGCGAAAACAAATGGTTGGAGTTTCAAAATAAAATTGGTTTGAATTATGATTATTATTTGCAACAAGCATCTACAGGCATTAAGTTTGGAGTTTATAATGTGATGAATTTTCAAGGTTCTTCTTCTTGAAAACCATGGTTTCTTACACATGACATACAGAGAGACGACATATCATGTAACTGTATGAAATTTCAATTTGAGGGCATTCCATACATACATAAGTTAGTTTTTTTTTTTTTTTTGTGTCAATCAAGTGTTCCACTTGCCTGATAAATATATACTAAAACGATGGCAAAAAGATAAAAATATTAGAGCACTATATCATATGGCTGAGCAAAATGTATTCGACGATCCAAAAAGGTGTATGATGTCAAGTCATTTGATGTTATCGTATAAAGCTTCCGCTTTAATTGATGTTGCATCTTTTACTTATGAGAGGACAAACTTCTTGGTTGAACAATTTGATCATATTAATAGAAAAATGAAGGAAATGAATATTAGTAGAACAATAAATAGTAGAAGTCAAAGTAGGAGAACCATAGATGGAGCTGTTGGTATCATTGATCCTTCTTAAATAAGAACAAAATGGTGTGAGAAGAGATTAAAATAATCAAAGAAAAAGTAAACCTCAAAGGGCTGACAATGTCGTGGATGTGGGCGTCGAGGTGTGTTACATGACAAGTGCAATTGTCCAAATTTGCAAGACGGGTATGTGTTGATAAATTATTTTAAAACTAAATAATTTCATTAATATTAGTAAGAATGAAAACGATGAAAACTCAGATGAAAAATATTTTTGATCCATAGATGATGTTTTATACGTAAATTATTTTATGTTGAATGATTTAGTCTCATTGCTAATATTTCATTAATAATTGTCTACATATTTGAAAGTTCAACATGTGGACAACGGGAATGTGCTTCGATAATTGAAATACATTTGTAATGTTTTTATGGGTTGGTATGTGATTGGGATTTTTTTTACTAGTGCTCTGCTTTGTTATTGCCTTTTTTTTACAAGATAGTGCTGCTAAAATTTGATAAGATGGTGCTGTTGTATATATGCTACGGCTGTATTTATGATGTTGTCGAAGTCCTTGCAATCAGAGGAAAAGGGACCATAAAGCTATCAAATCTCAATCCATTGGGTTCAGCAAAACTCAGTAGTTTGAATTCAGTGAAAAAATATGAAATGAAAATTCAACTGAAAATAAATTACATAAGATATTGTTTATTGAAGTTCGAGGGACATATTTCTTCTATGTCTCCCCTTCTTATGTTTTCAAAAGGATTCTACTAAAAAACTTTGATAGTTATAAAAATTGCGACTACCCATTTCAGCAGGATTTATCACTGCCTAAATAAAATTCTTAGTATCAACTTTTACACAACTTAAATAAATATGAACTTAAAGATTATTTCTATCAGTTACAAAAATAATAGTGGATACAATAGATATTTAATACACTTCTGAGTGAAAAGTCAACAAATACGATCCTCAAAATAGATCAGATAGAGACTTATGTGTGTGTTTGTAAATATAAACAGAGCTTGAATTTACCTAAAAATATTACATAAAGATAAAGCATAGAGTATTTTCTGAATATTGAGAGAGCCTTTTATAAAAGGATTTCAACATTCAGATGTAAATGACTATAGTTTGATCGTACTGAGACCATAACAGAAATAATACTGAATTCTTTTACCCAAAATAACATGGAGCAATAAATTCCTAGAGTACTGACATCAAATGTAATGCCCGGGATTATATTTAGTGTAATCTGAGATTAATCTGAAATGATTCATGGATTAATTAAGGTAAATATAGACGGAATGGATTAGGCCGGGAAAGACGCGAAAATATGTGCGAGGGAGGTGCTATTCGCGCATATGCGCGACCTAGTGCGCACACATGCGCGATTCGGGCAGAAGACCCCGCGCATATGTGCGGCGGAGGGCGCGCATATGCGCGAGGTGTCCAGTAACCAAAGTGATTGTCCAGAGGACCTCGCGCATATGCGCCGGCGGAAGGCGCGCATATGCGCGAGTGGTAGAATGCACGAGACAGTAGGTCTCGCGCATATGCGCGACTTATGCGCGCGCATATGCGCGAGCAGTCCAGTAGCTGATTTTCGGATAGAGCTTCCGGCGCATATGCGCGGGGCATCGCGCGCATATGTGCGGAACATGCAGAAGGAAAATAAGCCACTTGGTCTTGGAATGCGCGAAGATGTATATATATGTATATATCATGAATTCGTTTCACAATTCAGAAGAAACGAAGAAAAGGAAATTGGGAAAGCTTCTGAAATCCTTACGCCTTTTTATTTCAATCCATCTGTCAGATTTTGAATCCGACTTTAGTACTGGGTTCCTAGCGACAACAACTACAACTGCACGTAAGTGTTGTTACGTTTAGATATGATTTGAAATTATGATATTGTCAGAATTGAATAGGAATCATATATGGTGTTTCTGATACAGTGGACATCGTATATTTGAAGTCAGATCGAAGAACGGACTGTGTATGTGTTTGTTATGATTTTCGGAGTCGATTTGATTGAGATTTGATATCAGATTTGTATTGTTATCAAGTATGAGTTACAGGAATTGATATCTGTTGATTTATATGAAAGGGATCGATTTTAGGGTGCCCGAATGCGCAACGGAAGTTTAAAAATTTTATTTTCATCAAGAAAATCGAGCACCCCATCTCTATAATGTGTAGCAAATACAAAAACACCAAAATGTCATACATAGGGTGTTTATAGAATTGTACCTATCAATCTTAAAAGATTGATGATGGCTCCAACTAAGGTGTAAACACCTTAGCTCTTGAATGGCAAGACAATCTTCAAGCTTCCCTTTGAGCCCACCTTGCTCAAATATTAAGCCCACCACCAACTAGCTAGAACCACTCTAATTTTGCACTAGAAAAATTAGAGCATTTTTCTTTGAGAAGTGTATTGTTTCCTCAACCATTGAAGAACAAAAATTTTGGGAGAATATAGGTGCAAAATTTTGGCCATCTCATGCTTGGGGAGAGAAGGGAGAGTTTTTCTTGGTTTGTGAAAAAGTGATGTGTGTGCCAAAAGCATGTCATGCTTTGGACATGAAAAAAGTTGTCTCCAAACTCTTCACCTCCCCATGCACATTCTATTTGGGCTTGTAACAATTACAAGGCCCATGAACTTTTATTTAAATGTCTCAAACACATTTGAGTTCATTAAACATTACTTGATATTACTCAAGTCCACTAGTTTAATAATTATTTCTAATTGGGCTCTACAAGGCCCAATGTTATTTAATTAATCCAACACTTAATTTAATTATTTGGACTCTACTAGGTCTAATAATGTTTAATTAATTCAACACTTGAATTAATTTAATTTAGTCCATAATAATGTTTATGAAAATCACAATTTTCAAATACATTACTCGTTTGGCCAACTTTTAATTTAGGAACATTTCCTCAAATAAAAGTTACATTCTCCTTATAGAAGTCATACTTCTATTTTATTTACGCTTACAAACTCCTTTATAAGCCGTTCAATACATTGAACTATTTTACTTCTTAACGGGATCTAGAAAGCTAGCACTTGTGTGGCCCTCAATGGTTCATTGATACAACTAGCCGTGGGTTCACATCTCCATATGATTCGGACTAAACATGTCCTTATACGAGCATACCCCAATTGCTCCAGTCTTACTTATCAACTCCTTGATAACAAGAATGTCAGAACTCAAGTTTGATAATACCCAACCAATCATGTTAAACGCCTAGCAGCATCGCTTACATGATTCCCTATGTATCAAATGATAGTGCCTGCAAGAACCATTCAATTATGGTTAGCGTACAGTACGGTCCCTTCAACTCATATATCCCGATCGATTCGACAACCACTGGTTTATCGAGAGTTGTCAATAAATCGATACTATGTGTCATGTCGTAGTTGCATCAATGATGTAATCTATGAAACCCCTTTCATAATTACCACCATACTCTGATAAGAGATTTCAACTTACATACACATGAGAACACATAGGATATCCATACCCGAAGGGAAGCGGTGAATCCCCGACTACAATGCATCGACTCCTATATGCTTCGACAGAACACCCAACCTTGCCACCTGATGACCTCATGAGAGTCGGCAAACAAGTCAAAGTGTAATTCTAGTACATAGAGTCTCAATGTTGTCCCGGGTCATAAGGACTAATGGTGTACAACCATAAACTAGGACGTTTCCACTCGATAAGTGAGAACCACTTGGAAAGTCCTTTATGGAGGGTTGTTCAGTGCAGTCTACAAGGAGCACCTATCTGCATGCTCGGACATCACAATGTCCCCTACCAATGAAACATGGAACTCACATCGCAGATACTAGTCTCGAACTCGAGCGGCCTATATCCTTCTTAGCGGCGGCTGAATCGACTAGAAACTGTTTAGAATATACAGTATTCCAAATATGAGTTTCATGATACTCATCATATGAGCATCTCATATTCTTTCTACTATTTGTATATTCAAGGGCTTTTTCTATGCAACTAGCATGGGTATACAGATAAAGATGTGCCAAAATAATAATTTCAAATATTATTAAAATAAAGATTGCTTATACATAGAGTTTCATTGTGAACACTCGGCCAACACTTGGCTCGAAAAACACTTACTCTAACAATCTCCCACTTGCACTAGAGCCAACTACCCAAATGCTTCAAACCCATTGATTCGCGATGCATCTCGAATAATGGTCTAGGCAAAGGCTTAGCTAGTGGATCAACAACATAATCCGCGGAGCCGACTTTGTCAATCGACACTTCTCCTCTTTCCACAAACTCTTAGAGGATGTGGTACTTTCTCAATACGTGTTTGGATTTCTGACGAGACCTTGGCTCCTTTGCTTGAGCTATAGCTCCCGTGTTGTCACACAACACCGGGACAGGAGCAACTCCATTAGGAATGACGTCCAACTCTTGGACGAAATTCCTTATCCAAACAGCCTCTTTTGCTGCATCTGATGCAGCAATGTAATCGGCCTCTGTGCTTGAATCCGCAGTTTTGTCATACTTGGAACTCTTCCAAGAGACAGCAGCACCATTGAGCATGAATACGAACCCAACGGTTGACTTCGAGTCATCGATATCGCTTTGGAAGCTAGAGTCGGTATAGCCTTCCAATTTCAGTTCTCCACCCCCTGGTCCAAGAACAACTTATTGGTCCTTCTCAAATACTTGAGGATGTCTTTCACAGCTTTTCAATGTGGAAGACCAGGGTTCGATTGATATCTACTCACTACACTTAGTGCGAAAGCCACGTCAGGACGTATAGATATCATCCCACACATGATGCTACCAATCGCAGATGCATAAGGAATGCTTGCCATCGCCACTATCTCT
The DNA here is from genome assembly GCF_025594145.1 of Primulina tabacum. NCBI lineage: Eukaryota > Viridiplantae > Streptophyta > Magnoliopsida > Lamiales > Gesneriaceae > Primulina > Primulina tabacum. The sequence continues at coordinate 31,688,157 of NC_134554.1, forward strand.
GCATCAGTCTTGGAAGACATAGACTTGGATAGGACACGCCATGACACATTGGTAGATGTCCTTTCTTGGACTCATCCATCGAGAACCGCTTCACGATGGTATCAATGTATGTGGACTGGGTGAGACCAAGCAAATTTTTGATCTATCTCTATAGATCTGTATTCCCAATACAAAAGATGCTTCACCCAAGTTCTGCATCGAGAACTTACTCGCTAACCATATCTTAGTTGATTGCAACATTCCTACATCATTCCCAATGAGTAGAATGTCATCAACATACAGCACCAGGAATGTCACAACACTCCCACTGACCTTCTCATATACACATGGTTCCTCAGGATTCTTAGTAAAACTAAACTCTTTGATTGTACTATCGAATCTAAGGTTCCAACTCCTAGATGCCTGCTTTAGACCATAAATAGATCTCTGAAGTTTGCATACCATATGTTCACTTCCGACAGATGTAAACCCTTCAGGTTGGGACATGTAAATCTCTTTCTTAATATCCCCATTAAGAAAGGCTGTCTTGACATCCATCTGTCATATCTCATAGTCATACCATGCAGCTATGGCTAGCAATATCCTTATGGATTTGAACATTGCAACTGGAGAAAAGGTTTCCTCAAAGTCAACTCCTTGTCTTTGAGTATATCTTTTTGCCACCAATCGCGCCTTGAAGGTCAATACCTTCCCATCCGCCCCCAAGTTTCCTCTTGTAAATCCATTTACACCCAATAGGAACAATTCCCTCAAGTGGATCCACGAGATTCCACACTTGGTTCGAATGCAAGGAATTCTTCTCAGATTCCATCGCTTCAAGCCACTTGGATGAATCGGCATCAGATAAGGCTTCCTTGAAGGTCCTTGGATCACATTCAAGGTTAGGCTCATCATGGCCCTCTTCAAGAAGCAGACCATACCTCATAGGTGGTTTCGAGACTCTCTCGGATCTTCTAGGAGCATGTATCTCCTCTCTTGGCTCCTCGGGTGTGGGTTCTACAACTGTGGGTGTCTCTCGAACCTCTTCGAGTTCTATCATCTCGCCTTTTCTATCTAATAGAAATTCCTTTTCCAAAAAGGTTGCATTCCTAGAAACAAAAACATTTGTTCCTTGGGGATGATAGAAATGATATCCAACTGAATTCCTTGGATATCCCACAAAGTAACATAAAATGGATCGACAATCCAATTTATCTCCCACTACCTGCTTCACATAAGCAGAGCACCCCCATATTCTAAGACAAGAATATTTGGGTGGCTTACCCATCCATATCTCATATGGTGTCTGCCTTTGAATGAACATTTAATGGAATATCTTTCAATTTTAAGTTATAGAGATCGTTTTTGTAGAACCCGTAAATCAGTAGACGTATAAGCCATGCATAATTTTAGATTTTTAAATTTAATTGACTTCATTGCATGATTATTTTAAATGCATTTATTTGAAGTTAATTATTTTATTATTTCAGTTCAGTAGTTTGATTTTTAGCATTTCAGTTATTTCAGTGAGGCCGGACCGGAGTTGGAGTTTTGAGATAGAATTTAAGATTCGAGAAATATTTCCAGAAGTTAATTTAGCTAGCAACCAAGTTCATTTAAGTTAGAAAGGGATGTTTGAGGATTTAATTTAATTATTTGAGGTGATTAAGAAATGAACTCATTTAAGTTATTAAATTAAGGGGTTAGCTCACTAAATTATTTAAAGGATTAGTAAGGCTTTCAAGGATTATTAGTTGACTAGATAATCAACATTCCCCTTTATTTTATTATGCATTTTTCGGCCACCCTTAGTGCTAGAAGATTCATTTTCCAACTCATCAACTTTGACCAATTCTTTGCATGTAATTAGTAGGATAATTCTAGGATTTTTGGGAGCACAATTTAATTAAATAAATGGACATATCCTAGTCTAGAATCAAGAGAAATTTCGGCCACTACCTCCTAGAAGCATCCACCAACTCATTTGATATCAATTCAAAATTTAAAATTCAAAGGGGAGTGGACTTGGTCTTGATTCTTCCTTATATTGTGCACCCTTCTCCTCACCCATCATAACCATTTTTCCCCCCTCTCCTTTTCGAAAATTCAGAGTGAATTCACACTCATTTTCAGTAGAAAAAATCGTGAGGTACCTAGCCAAAAAGAAGAGAGAAAAATCGAGAGCAAGGTAAGGTAGAAAAGAGAAGCGCTCCACCTCCTCCGTGCCGCGTCGTCCTCGTTTCGTTCGTTTTCTTTCGAAACGAAACCAGGCATGTCTAGATTTCTTTCAAACCTCAATCAAGTCATATTATCATTTATTTTTCAGTACATGATCATGTTTATTCAAGTAAAAATCGAGATCCATGTCAAAACATTTTGAAACCACACATGCAGAATTTTCGATTTCCTTGGCAAGCTTCACGATTTCTTTTGGTTTGTGAGTTTCAGGTATTGGATCGACTCCAGGCTCCCAAGGCGGCTTGTATACATGTAGTAGGATGCATTAGGACCATGTTGGTCCATTCAAACCAGCCCCATGCTTGCTGGAAATTCAGAATGACAGCAAGTCCCCATAGGTGCAGAAATGTTGTTCGAAAAATTCAGTTTAATGTCATGGAGGAAGGATCTGATCTTGGCTGCCCCAAGGGCCTATAGCCATGGTTGGATCACTTCCCTAGCATGTCTAAGACGTGACTAAGTTGCCCTTTTGGTGGCTTGGTCCATGGCCCCTCGGTTTTTAATCAAAACGTCAAAACAGCCCCTTTCCCCATTCGGCCCCTTCCATTTTTCAGCATATGGTTTCGTTTCTTTTGTTGCTTGGTATGGATCTTGGTTGGCCTATGGCCCTTAGCCATGGTTCATATCATGCTCCTAGATGTCTAGATCGTGTCATGGTCAATCAAATGGCCACTGGAATGACGCAAGACATCGATCATAGCATAAACACTACACACGCATGCACGTTGCTCTCGGTTGGACCCTTCGGTTGAGTTTTTGTATGATGCGGATTGTGGCTAGACTAGGGCCCTTAGCCATGGTTCAAATCATTCCTTGGGATGTTGGTAAGAGTCTCTGGTCGGTGGTTCACGCCCCTAATGGCCTATAGTCTCGAAACCAACGCAAGTCTTGTAGTTGCGCAGCTGCTGGAAATTACAGCAAGCTTCTGTGTCGTTTAGAAGGCTTGTTTGAGTTCTTGGTTGGCTTTTAGCCCATGGCCTTGGACTGGACAGTGCCTCATTGAGTTGGAAAGGTCATGTTTTTGACCGTTCGTGATTCGGATCATTTTTGAGGTCGTACGAGAATTTACGGTGCAATGTGCCAAATTGACTCTCGAAAGAGCGTTTCGTGTTTTGGCCTCCATTCCACCTAGATTTCGACCCTATCATTTTAGGAACATTATTTTATGATTTTTCAGCGTATTTTAATCATGACTATACGTCGGTTCAGTGTCGGTTCAGGTTGGCTCGGAGTCATGATTAAATGCGAAGTCATTAGGCGTCATAGTCGCATCTTTTGAACGTAAATTGCATAGTTGGTCATGTGTAAGCTATTGCATATTTTTCATGGCACAGTTAGGTTGCAGCGAGCCTGGGAACGATCCAATCCAATCCAGTTGGTAAAATTACAGGAATTTTCATTATGCCAGTTAATTATTTTACGTGCATTAAATAGAAAATGATTATTTTTTAGATTTATGCGATATGGCTTGTGGTTCATTCACTATGTGGGAGTGTTATTTTATACGGTCGCCAGTGACCGATCAGTTCAGTATGGTACCACCCGGTCGCCAGTGACCGGCCAGCTCAGTTCAGTTTCAGCCTCCTTGGTAGCCAGTTACCGATCAGTTCAGCTTAGTGCAGTTGCCACAGGCGTAAAACATAATCTCAACAGAAAATTTTACCAGATATTTCAGTACAGGCTCCAAGGAGCAAATATTTTTACAGTGATTTCCAGTTCAGTTATGCACGTATTATAATTGCTCAGTACAGATTATTTTCAGTATGCCTCAGGACAGGATATGTTAACTCATGCATATTTTAAATTCAGATTTTTACTCGTTAGATGCGATTTATGCATGCTGAGTCTTTAGGCTCACTAGACTTGATTGTTGTAGGTACTGATGAGGCCAGGGCCGAGGGCGGGGACCAGTGAGCCAGCTTGGGTCGGCAGTAGTGGCATCCGAGGACCTCAGAGCAGCAGTTGTTATTTTTTTTCCGCAAACAATTTTATCAGTCGTTGGATATTTTTAAATCGTTGTTGTTGGCAAAACTTTAATTTTCTTCCGCTGCAATATTTTGAAATATTGAACTTGATTCACCAGTGATTTTATGAATGAGGCCATTTAAGTTCTTTTAAAAAGAAAATTTTTAATTTTCCGCAAATTTTCAAGAAAGGAGTTTTAGGCCCCTTCACAGTTGGTATCAGAGCGGTGGTTCTGTATAGGGTTTCACTACTACTGACTGCGAGAAGCTCACGAAGCCACGCCTTTGGTCTGTAAGTTTTTCAGTTCAGCATTTTGTTCAGTATTTCAGTTAAAGCATGAATTATTTTGTCAGCATGCTTCCAGATTTTCAGTACTTCAGTGTTCATTTAAAATAAAGTATGGAATTATGCATGTTAGTTACGTATGGGTTATGTTGGAACAGTATGCCCCCTAGACGCATTTTAGAGCGCAACAGAGAGGAGGAGCCTCGCCGAGAGGACAGGGAGGAACGTAGACCGGAGGGAGACCTACCACCTCCTCCACCGCCCCCACCGGACATGAGTGCCCAGATGTTAGCTGGGATGGCACAGTTCTTCGCACAGTTTGCGGGGGGCAATGCCGCAGCCGCAGCCAGGCCGACAGGGCCCGAGGCTGTGTATGAGCGATTCATGAAGATGCGCCCGAAGGAATTCTCTGGGGCATCTGACCCCATGGTTGCCGAGGGATGGATCAAATCCCTCGAGGTTATCTTCGAGTTCATGGAGCTAGGAGACGCAGACCGAATCCGGTGTGCCACCTACCTGTTCACTGGAGACGCCCGCTTATGGTGGGAAGGAGCTTCGGTAGCCCTGACATTGGCTACACTTTCTTGGACCCGCTTTACGGAGGTTTTCTACTCCAAGTATTTTGCTGAGGAGGTTCGCACCAGGCTGACCACCGAGTTCATGAGCCTGAGACAGGGGGATATGTCGGTTACGGAGTTTATCCGTAAGTTCGAGAGGGGCTGTCAATTTGTGCCCCTGATAGCGAATGATGCCAGAGCCAAGCTGATGCACTTCCTGGTGGGCTTACGGCCGATCTTGCGCCGGGATGTTAGGGTATCTGACCCTGCTACTTATGAGGTTGCCGTCTCCAAGGCCTTAGCCGCAGAGCAGGATCTGCGGGATATCGAGAGGGATCGCCAGGGCAAGCGCCCAGTCCAGGCACCGCACCGCCCTCCTCCTCATCAGCATCAGCAGCAGAATAAGAGGCCTTTTCATGGACCGCCCAGGAACCGAGGCCAGCAGCAGCAGCAGCAGCAGCGAGGACGCCCAGCCCCGAGGACTCAGGAGCACCCAGTCTGTCCCAGGTGCTCACGTCGCCATCCTGGAGCATGTATGGCTGGCTCAGGAAAGTGTTTTAAGTGTGGCAGTACAGACCACATGTTGCTGCAGTGCCCTCAGAGGAATCTGCCTACCCAAGGCAGAGTTTTTGCTCTCCATGCCGCGGAAACCAACCCGGAGACTATGTTGTTGACAGGTACCTTTAAAATTTAAGCTATTATTTGAATTTCCGTGTTTTGGGAATCGGGATTTAGATTTTGAACTTAGAACTGTTATAGGATTGCATGCTCTACTCAGATTTATTTCAGAGGAAATTAAGCTAGAGGAACCTTGACCTTTGCATGTCTATAAGTTTAGATCTTGTAGTGGGATTCAACTTAGAGTTCCGATCTTTCAGGGAGAATTTTTATATCTGGTTCCGCTACCAAGGCCTTGATAGATTCAGGGGCCACTCACTCATTTATTTCGGAGGTCTTTGCAAACTTTCTCAAGATCCAGACCATTGGGCTAGATACAGCCTTTTCAGTAGCGTTGCCGTCAGGCGAGGAGATGGCAGCCACCAATGTTATCCGAAATATAGACCTTGAGTTGCACGGTAATCTTGTTTATGCGGATCTGATTGTGCTACCGATGCCGGAATTTGACATCATCCTAGGGATGGACTGGCTATTGAGGAACAGAGTGTTGATAGACTTCCAGCGGAGATCTGTTCTTGTCCGACCGCCTGGAATGGAGCAGTTCTTATTTGAGCCGGACAGGTACTTTCCTTTACCGCGCATTATTCCTTATGTTCAGGCTAGGAAACTCATGCATAGAGGGTGTCGGGCATTTCTAGCGACCTTTTTATCTGTCCCCGAGGAACCCAGCCAGTCAGCCTCAGATGTTCCGATTGTCAGAGATTTCTTAGACGTTTTTCCCGAAGACGTCTCTGGTATGCCACCCGAGAGAGAGGTGGAGTTTTCCATTGAGCTTATGCCAGGTACGGCTCCGATATCCAAAGCGCCGTACCGACTAGCACCGACAGAGATGGCAGAGCTTAAGAAGCAGATCCAGGAACTTCTCGACAAGGAGTTCATTCGCCCGAGCTTTTCTCCATGGGGCGCGCCAGTCTTATTCGTGAAAAAGAAGGATGGCTCGATGAGGCTTTGCATTGACTACAGGGAGTTGAACAGGGTTACAGTGAAGAATAAATACCCACTGCCGAGGATTGAGGATCTGTTTGACCAGTTGCAGGGAGCTTCGATTTTCTCCAAGATAGATCTGCGTTCCGGTTATCACTAGTTGAGGGTGAGAGATGCTGATGTCTCGAAGACAGCTTTCAGGACTCGTTATGGCCACTACGAGTTCCTAGTGATGCCGTTTGGTCTGACGAATGCGCCAGCGATCTTCATGGATCTAATGAATCGCGTATTTCAGCCGTACCTCGACCAGTTTTTGATAGTGTTCATAGATGACATTCTCGTCTACTCCAAGAGTCGGGAGGAGCACAGCAGGCATCTGACCACAGTGTTGCAGACATTGCAGAAACATAAACTATTCGCAAAGTTCAGTAAGTGCGAATTCTGGTTAGAGAAGGTGGCGTTCTTGGGCCACATTGTTTCTAGCAGTGGCATTGAGGTAGACCCGGCGAAAGTTGCAGCAGTCAGAGATTAGGTTGTGCCTCAGAATGCATCAGAGATCCGCAGTTTTCTTGGGCTAGCAGGATATTACAGGAAGTTCATTCAGGGATTCTCATCCATCGTCGTTCCACTCACAGCACTGAACAAGAAAAATGTAAAGTTTGTGTGGAGCGAGGAGTGTCAGAAGAGCTTCGATACTTTGAAGCAAGCTCTTATCTCAGCACCTGTTTTGGCTGTACCGTCAGGATCTGGTGAGTTTGTCCTTTATACCGATGCTTCGAAGCTTGGTTTTGGTGCAGTTTTGATGCAGCATGGGAGAATGATAGCGTATGCTTCTCGACAGCTGAAAATCCACGAGAAGAATTACCCTACCCATGATCTGGAGTTAGCGGCCGTAGTTTTTGCTTTGAAGATTTGGAGGCACTATCTGTATGGAGAGAAGTGCCAGATCTATACCGACCATAAGAGCCTCAAGTATTTCTTTACGCAGAAGGAGCTGAACATGCGTCAGAGGCGTTGGTTGGAGCTTGTGAAAGACTACGATTGTAACATTAGCTACCACCCGGGTAAAGCTAATGTAGTTGCGGATGCTTTGAGCAGGAAAGTCGCAGTGATGGCTCATTTGACGATGCAGAAACCTCTTCAGATTGAGATGCAGAGGTTTGATCTTGAGACTTATCCTCGAGGTAGAGTTCCTCGTTTATCTACCTTGACTATCCAGTCCTCTCTTATTGACCGTATTCGCAGCGGTCAGGCAGCAGATGAGGAGTTGGCACAGTGGAAGAAAAGAGATGAAGCCAAGGGCAGTGTTTTGTATTCAGTCAGCAACGGTATTGTGAGATACCGAGATAGGATATGGGTTCCTAGCAGTGATTCTATCCGAGCAGACATCTTATCAGAGGCCCATACGTCCCCGTACTCCATTCACCCTGGGAGTACGAAGATGTACAAAGATCTGCAGCTATTGTATTGGTGGCCAGGAATGAAGAAGGACATCAGGCGTTTTGTATCCGAGTGCCTGACTTGCCAGTTAGTGAAGGCCGAGCATCAGAGACCAGCAGGTTTGCTCAAGCCTCTTCCTATTCCCGAGTGGAAGTGGGAGAACATTACCATGGACTTTGTGACCGGATTGCCGAGGTCAGCCAGAGGATCGAATGCTATCTGGGTGATTGTAGATCGTCTTACCAAATCAGCGCACTTCTTGCCTATTAAGACGACTTTCACCATGGTTCAGTATGCAGAGCTGTATATCCGAGAGATAGTCCGACTCCATGGTATTCCAGTTACTATCGTATCCGACAGAGATCCCAGATTCACTTCCTCGTTTTAGAAGAGTTTGCATTCGACTATGGGTACGAAGTTGCTGTTTAACACAGCTTTCCATCCGCAGACAGATGGACAGTCGGAGCGAGTTATTCAGATCTTAGAGGATCTTCTCCGTGCTTGCGTCATTGATTTCTCTGGGAGTTGGGAGTCGAACTTACCATTGGTAGAGTTCACCTATAACAACAGTTTCCAGTCGTCTATAGGTATGGCTCCGTATGAGGCGCTGTATGGCCGCAAGTGTAGATCTCCTGTTCATTGGGATGAAGTAGAAGAAAGAGCAGAGTTGGGTCCAGAGATTGTTCAGTAGGCAGCAGATGTAGTAGTCAAGATCCGTGATAGAATGAGGACTGCTCAGAGCCGACAGAAGAGTTATGCCGATCAGCGGAGGAGAGACTTAGAGTTTGCAGTGGGCGATCATGTCTTCGTGAAAGTGGCACCTATGAAGGGTGTCATGAGATTTGGCAAGAAAGGGAAGCTCAGTCCGAGATTCATTGGACCGTTTGAGATCCTTGACAGAGTTGGGACGCTTGCTTATCGTGTGGCTCTTCCGCCAAATCTGGCCGGAGTACACAATGTCTTTCACGTCTCCATGCTGAGGAAGTATATGGCAAATCCTTCGCATGTGCTGAATTTCGAGCCGTTGCAGCTTACTCCGAACTTATCTTATGAGGAGAGACCCGTGCAGATCCTAGACAGACAGGAGAAGAAACTTCGGAACAAGTTGGTTAAGCGAGTCAAAGTCAAATGGCTCAACCATTCAGAGGAGGAAGCTACGTGGGAGTCTGAGCCGGAGATGAGAAGTCGATACCCTGAGTTATTCGGTGAGTTCAAATTTCGAGGACGAAATTTATTTTAAGGGGGGAAGGATTGTAGAACCCGTAAATCAGTAGACGTATAAGCCATGCATAATTCTAGATTTTTAAATTTAATTGACTTCATTGCATGATTATTTTAAATGCATTTATTTGAAGTTAATTATTTTATTATTTCAGTTCAGTAGTTTGATTTTTAGTATTTCAGTTATTTCAGTGAGGCCGGACCGGAGTTGGAGTTTTGAGATAGAATTTAAGATTCGAGAAATATTTCCAGAAGTTAATTTAGCTAGCAACCAAGTTCATTTAAGTTAGAAAGGGAGGTTTGAGGATTTAATTTAATTATTTGAGGTGATTAAGAAATGAACTCATTTAAGTTATTAAATTAAGGGGTTAGCTCACTAAATTATTTAAAGGATTAGTAAGGCTTTCAAGGATTATTAGTTGACTAGATAATCAACATTCCCCTTTATTTTATTATGCATTTTTCGGCCACCCTTAGTGCTAGAAGATTCATTTTCCAACTCATCAACTTTGACCAATTCTTTGCATGTAATTAGTAGGATAATTCTAGGATTTTTGGGAGCACAATTTAATTAAATAAATGGACATATCCTAGTCTATAATCAAGAGAAATTTTGGCCACTACCTCCTAGAAGCATCCACCAACTCATTTGATATCAATTCAAAATTTAAAATTCAAAGGGGAGTGGACTTGGTCTTGATTCTTCCTTATATTGTGCACCCTTCTCCTCACCCCTCATAACCATTTTCCCCCCCCCTCTCCTTTTCGAAAATTCAGAGTGAATTCACACTCATTTTCAGTAGAAAAAATCGTGAGGTACCTAGCCAAAAAGAAGAGAGAAAAATCGAGAGCAAGGTAAGGTAGAAAAGAGAAGCGCTCCACCTCCTCCGTGCCGCGTCGTCGTCGTTTCGTTCGTTTTCTTTCGAAACGAAACCAGGCATGTCTAGATTTCTTTCAAACCTCAATCAAGTCATATTATCATTTATTTTTCAGTACATGATCATGTTTATTCAAGTAAAAATCGAGATCCATGTCAAAACATTTTGAAACCACACATGCAGAATTTTCGATTTCCTTGGCAAGCTTCACGATTTCTTTTGGTTTGTGAGTTTCAGGTATTGGATCGACTCCAGGCTCCCAAGGCGGCTTGTATACATGTAGTAGGATGCATTAGGATCATGTTGGTCCATTCAAACCAGCCCCATGCTTGCTGGAAATTCAGAATGACAGCAAGTCCCCATAGGTGCAGAAATGTTGTTCGAAAAATTCAGTTTGTTGTCATGGAGGAAGGATCTGATCTTGGCTGCCCCAAGGGCCTATAGCCATGGTTGGATCACTTCCCTAGCATGTCTAAGACGTGACTAAGTTTCCCTTTTGGTGGCTTGGTCCATGGCCCCTCGGTTTTTAATCAAAACGTCAAAACAGCCCCTTTCCCCATTCGGCCCCTTCCATTTTTCAGCATATGGTTTCGTTTCTATTGTTGCTTGGTATGGATCTTGGTTGGCCTATGGCCCTTAGCCACGGTTCATATCATGCTCCTAGATGTCTAGATCGTGTCATGGTCAATCAAATGGCCACTGGAATGACGCAAGACATCGATCATAGCATAAACACTACACACGCATGCACGTTGCTCTCGGTTGGACCCTTCGGTTGAGTTTAGGTATGATGCGGATTTTGGCTGGCCTAGGGCCCTTAGCCATGATTCAAATCATTCCTTGGGATGTTGGTAAGAGTCTCTGGTCGGTGGTTCACGCCCCTAATGGCCTATAGTCTCGAAACCAACGCAAGTCTTGTAGTTGCGCAGCTGCTGGAAATTACAGCAAGTTTCTGTGTCATTTAGAAGGCTCGTTTGAGTTCTTGGTTGGCTTTTAGCCCATGGCCTTGGACTGGACAGTGCCTCATTGAGTTGGGAAGGTCATGTTTTTGACCGTTCGTGATTCGGATCATTTTTGAGGTCGTACGAGAATTTACGGTGCAATGTGCCAAATTGACTCTCGAAAGAGTGTTTCGTGTTTTGGCCTCCATTCCACCTAGATTTCGACCCTATCATTTTAGGAACATTATTTTATGATTTTTCAGCGTATTTTAATCATGACTATACGTCGGTTCAGTGTCGGTTCAGGTTGGCTCGGAGTCATGATTAAATGCGAAGTCATTAGGCGTCATAGTCGCATCTTTTGAACGTAAATTGCATAGTTGGTCATGTGTAAGCTATTGCATATTTTTCATGGCACAGTTAGGTTGCAGCGAGCCTGGGAACGATCCAATCCAATCCAGTTGGTAAAATTACAGGAATTTTCATTATGCCAGTTAATTATTTTACGTGCATTAAATAGAAAATGATTATTTTTGAGATTTATGCGATATGGCTTGTGGTTCATTCACTATGTGGGAGTGTTATTTTATACGGTCGCCAGTGACCGATCAGTTCAGTATGGTACCACCCGGTCGCCAGTGACCGGCCAGCTCAGTTCAGTTTCAGCCTCCCCGGTAGCCAGTTACCGATCAGTTCAGCTTAGTGCAGTGGCCACAGGCGTAAAACATAATCTCAACAGAAAATTTTACCAGATATTTCAGTACAGGCTCCAAGGAGCAAATATTTTTACAGTGATTTCCAGTTCAGTTATGCACGTATTATAATTGCTCAGTACAGATTATTTTCAGTATGCCTCAGGACAGGATATGTTAACTCATGCATATTTTAAATTCAGATTTTTACTCGTTAGATGCGATTTATGCATGCTGAGTCTTTAGGCTCACTAGACTTGATTGTTGTAGGTACTGATGAGGCCAGGGCCGAGGGCGGGGACCAGTGAGCCAGCTTGGGTCGGCAGTAGTGGCATCCGAGGACCTCAGAGCAGCAGTTGTTATTTTTTTTCCGCAAACAATTTTATCAGTCGTTGGATATTTTTAAATCGTTGTTGTTGGCAAAACTTTAATTTTCTTCCGCTGCAATATTTTGAAATATTGAACTTGATTCACCAGTGATTTTATGAATGAGGCCATTTAAGTTCTTTTAAAAAGAAAATTTTTAATTTTCCGCAAATTTTCAAGAAAGGAGTTTTAGGCCCCTTCACAGTTTTCAAGTTCACCAGTACCAATCAAACATTCATTCATGTAAATGTTGCAAACACCTTTGCAAAATAAACAAGAATATCCATTTTTATCAGCATAGAAATGAAATAATGTTTTTCACAAAATTAGGTACAAACAAAACATCTCATAAAATTAACTTAAAACTATTGTTCAACAATAAGTAAACATCTTCAACAGCCTTGGCAGCAACTCTTGCCCCATTGCCCATCCTTAAGAAGGTCACACCTTCCCTAAGCTTTCTACTTCTTCCCATCGCCTGCAAATCATTACAGAGATGTGAGCCACATCCGGTATCCAATACCCAAGAAGTAGAGTTAATTGAAATGTTTACTTCGATATAGAACATACCGTTTCCAGAACTCTTCTGGGCCAGATATTCCTTGCAATTTCGCCTCCAATGTCCAGGCTTCTTGCAGTCATGACATACATCAGCAGTCTTGTCAGCCTTAACTGGTGTGGCTGCCTCAACGGGATTTGGAGATTGCCTCATCAAGGGCACGTTCTTCTTGGGACGTTGGAAAGAACGCTTCTTTCCCTTCCCATGTGGATCAATCTTCGTACCAGATGAAGAACCCACATAAAGAACCAACTTCTCGTTCTTGATGGTTGATTCAAACGTAACAAGCATATTCACCAACTCCTCAAGGGTTGGCTCCATCTTATTCATGTTGAAGTTCACCACAAAAGGATCAAATGAGCTAGGCAATGATAACAGCAACACGTCGGTGGTCAACTCCGAAGGCAAGATCAGATCAATGCCAACGAGCTTGTCCACGAGCCCAATCAACTTCAGGCCATGCTCATGGACCGAGGCCCCATCTCGCATGCGCAAAGTGATCAGCTCCTTGACGGTAGCATGCCTAAGAAGCCGTGTTTGCTCACCAAAGAGCTCCTTGAGATGCAAATGAATGTCAGCAGCACTCTTTGCATCCTCAAAACGCCTCTGCAGCTCATCATTCATAGAAGTCAGCATATAACACCTGGCTATCAAGTCATGGTCACACTATTCCTTGTAAGCCTGCAATTCCTCAGGAGTGCAGTCAATCGGAGTCTCAACAGAGGGCGACTCAGTCAGTGTATATGCTACCCTTTCCGAATTCAAGACGATTTTCAGGTTTCTTAGCCAAGTGAGGTAATTAGGTCCAGTTAATATGTGTTTGTCGAGTATTGCAGATATCGGATTGCGAATCGAAGACATTGTCAATAATTGTACTGAAAACTATAACAGATAAATGTTGATGACTATTTTAAAATATTTAGTAAGATATAAAGTATGGACTTTTACTTATAAATGTTTTCTCCCACTGTTTTGACATCTTTCACTACCCTCTAGTGAAAACGGGAAACTCCTTTCCTCAGTAGGTATGCAAGGTCCAATTAGTGAATTATGATCCCGAATAATATCAGCCAATCACAATTCCTAAAAGCTAGTTTCCAATTGCATCACAATGCAACTCTCTACGTAAACTTTTGTCTCACGTTTGATTAGGACCCAATAATTTGACGTCGTTCATCTTCACGTGTCAAGCCTTACCCATCGATGTTGAACCTTAATGGACGGTCGCCATGAGTTCCCCCACCAATAATATGAGCCGAAATCATGAGAGTTCCACGTAGTTCACATCACCATGTCAATGGATGTCACAGCTTTCCGGCACCCAGGGCCCCCCCAATAATATGAGCCGAGCCCCGAGTACGGGTAGCGTTCATCATGCACCCATTGTCGATGGAAGACATTGAAATTATAAAAAAATTATAATTCCCCTTTTCGGGCTTGATATTAATTTTGAATCTTATTCAAAATGAGGGTTTTAATTTTGAAAGGTCTCATCATTAATTTTACTTAAAAGCTCGCCATGTTTGATCGTATGTTTGCCGGATTCATGCAACTTTGTTATTATCATAATAATAACGCACATACTCATTATTTATAACATATCATGCATATATTATAAACAGTAAACAAACAAGGATGATCAATCGCCCCAACACTAATGGCCCGTGTGAGCTAAGCACGGGCCTAGGTCCAATCCTAGGAAAATGCAAGGGATGCAAATGCAACATTTACATGAGCTTCCAATATTTACATGTCTTCGATCTTCATAATCATCAAGGCCACCATATTCCAATCTTGATCATCCACTATACTAATATTTACAAATAAATATCCATGGCAAATAGGGATACATCTTATTGGGTGGGAACGGGCCATAAACCAAGCCCACTTTAAATTTGATAATTATTACAATCATTCAACACAAAATATCCTAGCATACACCTAGCAAATTGGGCTTTGGCTTTTGATCATCCTTCATGCATAATATCACATATCATACACCATCAATTAATTATCACAATAATTAATTGATCCAATATTATATATCTTGATCCAATCACTAACCGCCACAATTATAAACTAAATTAACAAAGTATACAAACACCTTTTCTACTTTCTAATTAATTTATTTACAACCGAATTTCTTGTAAATCATCATTTACTATAAATAATTAAAGTCCAACTTAAATTATTTATTTCATGAGAAAATATTTGCAACTTTTGTAAATTTAAACTTAAGGGCCCAAAAAATCATTTTTCACCAAAAACATTTTGGCTCATTTAAATTTCACAAATAT
Source organism: Primulina tabacum (assembly GCF_025594145.1). Lineage (NCBI taxonomy): Eukaryota > Viridiplantae > Streptophyta > Magnoliopsida > Lamiales > Gesneriaceae > Primulina > Primulina tabacum. The sequence goes on from NC_134554.1 coordinate 31,703,177, forward strand.
GTTAGCCATCCAATGTCCCAACAACTCAAGGCCCATGACACTTTGATATTTCAAAACACTTTTTGAAAACCCTAGTCGTCATCGCCGTCGCCGGAGCTCCGTCGCCGGATTCCGGCCAACTTTGCACAAATTTTTTTATTATTATTAAAATAGGGGGGCTGCCCTTGCTGCCCGTTTTGGGCAGCCCCTCGGGCAGCCCAAGCTGCCCGAAATGGGCAGCAACTTGCTGCCCAAAAGCCGCCCCAAATCCGGCCTTGAATCTTTGCAACAAATCATCTCATGCGGTTAGAAATCGACCTCAATATAATATCTTGTATAAGCTACACAAAATAGTATCCATAGCTCTGATACCACTTGAAAGGGATCGATTTTAGGGTGCCCGAATACGCAACGGAAGTTTCAAAATTTTATTTTCATCAAGAAAATCGAGCACCCCATCTCTATAATGTGTAGCAAATACAAAAACACCAAAATGTCATACATAGGGTGTATAGAAATGTACCTATCAATCTTAAAAGATTGATGATGGCTCCAACTAAGGTGTAATCACCTTGGCTCTTGAATGGCAGGACAATCTTCAAGCTTCCCTTTGAGCCCACCTTGCTCAAATATTAAGCCCACCACCAACTAGCTAGAACCACTCTAATTTTGCACTAGAAAAATTAGAGCATTTTTCTTTGAGAAGTGTATTGTTTCCTCAACCATTGAAGAACAAAAATTTTGGGAGAATATAGGTGCAAAATTTCGGCCATCTCATGCTTGGGGAGAGAAGGGAGAGTTTTTCTTGGTTTGTGAAAAAGTGATGTGTGTGCCAAAAGCATGCCATGCCTTGGACATGGAAAAAGTTGTCTCCCAACTCTTCACCTCCCCATGCACATTCTATTTGGGCTTGTAACAATTACAAGGCCCATGGACTTTTATTTAAATGTCTCAAACACATTTGAGTCCATTAAACATTACTTGATATTACTCAAGTCCACTAGTTTAATAATTATTTCTAATTAGGCTCTACAAGGCCCAATGTTATTTAATTAATCCAACACTTGAATTAATTTAATTATTTGGACTCTATTAGGTCCACTAGTGTTTAATTAATTCAACACTTGAATTAATTTAATTTAGTCCATAATAATGTTTATGAAAATCACAATTTTCAAATACATTACTCGTTTGACCAACTTGTAATTTAGGAACACTTCCTCAAATTAAACGTAACATTCTCCTTATAGAAGTCATATTTCTATTTTATTTACGCTTACAAACTCCTTTATAAGCCGTTCGACACATTGAACTATTTTACTTCTCAACGAGATCTAGAAAGTTAGCACTTGTGTGGCCCTCAATGGTTCATTGATACAACTAGGCGTGGGTTCACATCTCCATGTGATTCGGACTAAACATGTCCTTATACGAGCATACCCCAATTGCTCCATTCTTACTTATCAACTCCTTGATAACAAGAATGTCAGAACTCAAGTCTGATAATACCCAACCAATCATGTTAAACGCCTAGCACCATCGCTTACATGATTCCCTAGGTATCAAATGATAGTGCCTGCAAGAACCATTCAATTAAGGTTAGCGTACAGTACGGTCCCTTCAACTCATATATCCCGACCGATTCGACAACCATTGTTTTATCGAGAGTTGTCAATGAATCGATACTATGTGTAATGTCGTAGTTGCATCGATGGTGTAATCTATGAAACCCCTTTCATAATTACCACCATACTCTGATCAGAGATTTCAACCTACATACACATGAGAACACATAGGATATCCATACCCGAATGTAAGCGGTGAATCCCCGACTACAATGCATCGACTCCTATATGTTTCGACAGAACACCCAACCTTACCACCTGATGACCCCATGAGAGTCGGTAAACAAGTCAAAGTGTAATTCTAGTACATAGAGTCTCAATGTTGTCCCGGGTCATAAGGACTAATGGTGTACAACCATAAACTAGGACGTTTCCACTCGATAAGTGAGAACCACTTGGAAAGTCCTTTATGGAGGGTTGTTCAGTGCACTCTACAAGGAGCACATATCTGCATGCTCGAACATCACAATGTCCCCTACCAATGAAACATGGCACTCACATCACAGATACTAGTCTCGAACTCGAGCGGCCTATATCCTTCTTAGCGGCGGCTGAATCGACTAAGAACTGTTTAGAATATACAGTATTCCAAATATGAGTATCATGATACTCATCATATGAGCATCTCATATTCTTTCTACTATTTGTATATTCAAGGGCTTTATCTATGCAACTAGCATGGCTATACAGATAAAGATGTACCAAAATAATAATTTCAAATATTATTAAAATAAAGATTGCTTATACATAGAGTTTCATTGTGAACACTCGGCCAACACTTGGCTCGACGGGCACCTACTCTAACATTATATTGCGTGGTATAGTTATATGGTACCGTTATGCCGTTGAAACCGAATTCGATTAGGTTCTGATTTTATCTGATATTGATTATGAGCCGTATTATTATATCTGTGATGTTGAAATTGACGGGGTTATCGAGGTTGTATTATCATGCCGTCGAAACATCAGTGAATTGATATTGATCAGATTCAGTATTGATTGAGATTGTATTATGGTGTCGTGATATCGATCAGATTAGGTATTGAATTGAGTGATACATTGATACAGTATATTCGATATTGTTATTGCCAGATTGATATCGACAGACAGTGAGTCCAAAGCTTCGACAGAGTCAGACTGAAGATGGACAGAGTTGAGTTTGAGAGTTCGTCTTCTTCAAACCGAGAAGAGAAAGGTATAAGTCAATGTGGTATCGGGAGATCGACTCGAGTATAGTATGATATACTTGAGTTTCCCTAAATCACATACTTCTTATTATTATGTTCATTGATTTGACTGGATATGCTTGTTCTATGAATGTATAGAAAGCAGGTATTAGTCGAGTGATCTTGTGACAGAAGTACCTGATAGTGGCGGGATCGCCACGGGCACATTGCACGATGTCACAAGATATTAAATTGGCGAAAGTGCCAATTTCTATCACGTATAGGTCACTGGACGATTGGCAATCGATGTGGATAGAATTGGAGTTTCTTCTATTACTGGTGATCGATATCATATCAATGTGGATATAATTGGAGTTTCTGCTATTAATGGTGATTGATATGGAATGCCAACGTCTGGAAATAGGGATCCCTAGACTCGGATTGAGTCTAGTCTGAGTTTAAGAGTTACGGATATGGATTCATTGATTGATGTTGATTTATGTTCCTGATTATGGTACATGTTTAGAGTAAGGGTTATTCTTGATATTAATTCATGTTTCGGATTATGATACATGCTACGAATATTTGATTCATGTTCTGATTTTGATACATGTTATGAATATCTGTTATATGCTTTTATATTGTTTATATGATTGCATGTATACATGATTTATACTGGGAATGTAATTCTCACCGGAGTTATCCGGCTGTTGTCTTGTTTGTATGTGTGCATGACAACAGGTGGGACAGAATCAGGGTTAAGAAGAGAACGAGGCTGGACTAGATAGCGTGGAGATCCGGGCTCAGAAATAAATTAGGAGTCAGCACTGATATGTAGTTGAACCTAGTTGGATTATTGTAGACAATACAGGACTTGTATGTTTATATTTAATATGTAATTCAGATTGATTTACATAACATTTCCGCTTTGTATTTTAAAAAAAAAAAATTAGACCATGTTTATTATAATTGATTGATTAATTCTAAGAACGATTACAAACTTTAATTAGCGTCCGGGTCCCAACAACAGATGGTATCAGAGCTTTAGGTTTCAGAACAATAGGTTCTAGAACTGTAGGTTCTTGAGACTGAGATAGAAGCTAGTGAGCAGGGTAGAATGTGTTTTCTTTCCTTGCATGTGATTGCTAGCATGTGATTTATTATAATGTTGAATACATTGTATATGTTAATATTGCAGTATGTTTTACTGTTTTGGAAGATACATGTTACCTGAATATCTGAGTTGATTTGGTAATGTGTATTATTTGAAAATGGATCATAACCAATTCTTGATCAGAGGTTAACTGATCAGAAAGGGGCTGAGATGGATTTATCTCATGTGATTGCTAACTCTTGTGATTATCAGATATACCTCCGAGAAGAATTCGAGAATTGGGTAGTACTTCGAGTAATCAGATGGATGTGTCAGAAACTCCGATGGAAACAATGATGACGAGGTTTCAGTCGTTTCAACCGCCGATTTTGAAGGGTTCTGAGACACCAGTCGATTGTGAGAATTGGTTAGAGGATATAGAAATGCTATTTGAATTTCTGGGTTTCACAGATGATTGTAGAGTTAAACTGATTGGGCACCAGTTACGGGAAATCGCAAGGAGTTGGTGGCTGGTAACCAAAGAAGCTTTAGAACAGCGTGGTCCAGTGATTACGTGGAAAGTTTTTAAAGTTAAATTCTATCAAAGATTCTTCCCCGTATCATATAGACAGGATAAAAGTGCAGAGTTTGCAAATCTGAGACAGGGTCAGTTGAATATTGATGAGTATTTGGCCCAGTTCTTCACCTTGCTACGTTTTGCCCCTCACGTGGCTAGAAATGATGCAGCTATGTTTGATCAGTTCATCCAGGGATTGAATCCAGAGATACGTACATTGGTGAATGTGAAGCAACCGAATAATTTTGCTGACACTCTGAACAGAGCTAGAAGAGCAGAAACAGTTCTGATGAGACAAAAGGAAGCTTCGTATGTTCTTTCAACCCCGAAACCACTGCAACTACCTCCCCGAATCGAGATTGGTAGCAGCAGTAGTGAAAAGAAAGAACAGTTAAAAGCTCGAAAGAAGCAGTTCAAGAAGTTAGGGAGCGGTTTATCTAGCTCCAGTAGTTCTAGCCCAAGTTATACAGGAGTTTATTGTAGCACTTGTGGAGGAAGACATTCCACAGAGCAATTCCGAGGTGTGTCTGGAAGTTGCCACATCTGTCGTCAGCCAGGACATTTTGCTAGAGTATGTCCACTGAGAGATTTCCGAAGATCTCAGGGAGCAGAATCATCTGGTTATGGTGACCGAGGAACAGATCCAGGATGCACTTGGTGATATAATGACAGGTAACTGTTCTTTTGCGATTAGTTTGCATATGTATTGATAAATACTAAGGCATGCCCTACGATTATTTTTGAATGAATTGTATTGATAGATGCTTGATCTGTTGGGTCTGTATGTACTGTAGTATTGATTTCTTTACCTTTTGGGGGAAAGGTTGATACTAGTGAATTATGTAAAATATCGTATATTGCAGTAGGATAAGAATGAGATTGAGGTAGACTGTGTGTACTTGTGTTGTCTGATTCTGATTGCATGATTGATATTGTTATGCTGACCAAATATAGAAGTATTGTAGATTCTTGCCAGGAGATGGTAAGAATCGGACCTGAAATGGCCGAAGAATGAATATTGTACAGTAAGGATTCTTGATTTGAATTCTTTTGATATCCGTATTACCTATGATTCGATGATTATCGAAAGGAATGGAGTAATTCCTTATGTATTCAGCGGATTACTAAAACTGAGCGTATCATGGACTGATTTGCCAGTAGCAGAAGAATTGCTAAAGTCTTCCTAGATGAGGTTCCGGGTTTGCCGTATATCAGGGAGAATGATTTCAGCCTTGATTTGATATCAGTTAGTTATGGGTGGATGAATCCTATGTTCAGAGGTATTCTGATGATTTTATGCCGTTTATCTATGATATTTTGATATACTTGCGGCATATGACTGACTGAATTGAATACCTTGTATTGAATCATCTGAGAACTGAAATTGGTGTATACAGAAATTGTTCAGATATGAGTTGTGACTGAAACAGATTGTATTTGTGGGAGGTAATATCCGATTATAGTATACCGATTGATCTTGACACAGTTGAGACCGTGATCAGTGACTGAGGACGACACCGATGGCAGAAAAGTCAGAAATTCATATTTGTCTGCGGTTAGCAAATTATGATATGTGACTGTTGTTGTGAAATTGCTTGAGAATTGTTATTGTTATAAAACAGTATTAAAGACAGATTATATTTTTTGGGGGACATTACATCCGAAGATGATATAGCAGTTGATCTAAATAAAGTCGAAGATGTGATACAGATTATTGGGAACCGTTGAGAGTATATACAGTTCAAGCCGAATCAGAGCTAAACTCACGAATTAAAGCAGTTCAGAAGTTTGATCAGAATGTTCAGAACTCGGTTTCGATAATCAGAACAGGGTATTGATCAGAATATCAGGTAGGTGATACTGTATTGTATGTGAATAACCGACTTGTTTGTGCCGAATATTTCAAATCTGAAACGACGGGTATGATCAGAAATGCGCCATCTTTAATTCAACATTTATTCTGATGAGAGAAAAATGTAGAGTGACTTGAACTGGCTGTGTTAGGGAAACAGATGAAATCAGTTGTGGCAGAATTTGTACTGAAATGTCTAAATTGCCGACAGGGAAAACAGGAGATTGGTTATATCGATTATCGATTCTTGAATTGAAATGGGAGTACATTTCTATAGATTTCGTAATGAAACTACCGAAATCTTTTCAAGATTGGGATGCGATGTGATTGTTATTAATAGATTGCGTGAATTTGCATATATTATTTGTACATGAAGACTTACGGATATGACCAGTCGATGAAGATTTATGTCAGAAAAGAGGATAGATTGTACTGAATGCCAAAGTTGATTATATCAGACTGTGATTTTCGTTTGATTTTGTACTTTTGACAGAATATACAATAAACTCTTTCACTTATCGTCTATAGATCGACAGATAGTTGGAGCAACTATCCTGGAACTGGAGGATATCCAGGAACTGTAGTGCTGGATTTTAGCACTAGTTGAGGCAATGTGTTGTCACTTTGTGAATGATTGTAAGACAATAACTATCAGATGAGTATTGAAATAGCATCAGTCGAGGCATTGTACAGTGAGGACTGCAGATTTTCTTCGTATAGGAATAATATCTGCGAGATACCTGAGATTGGATCGGATGGAATCAGAGATATGAAAAAGAAATTAAAACTGATTCAAAGGAAAATGAAGACAGCTCAAAATAAATAGACTGAATATGTCAACGTCGGATGATGACTGTTGATATTTAAAACTGGAAAATTGAATGTAACCTTGACTGGGAGTACCGGATTTGATAATAGAGGATAATATTGATTTGTTATGAGTCGGTAATTGGTATATACGGATGTTGTATAGCCAATGTTCTGAGATCGATTCTATCAGAATTACTTCAAGTTGTATTATGAGATTATACTTCTTGCATTAGTATTCCAGGTTGGAGTTAGAGATTCAGGAAAGAAGAATAATCCAGAATGAAGAATATTCCGCTGTTGGAAGTATAGTACAATCATCACGGCATCGAAGAGGCTACCTGGAAGACTGAGTCTGATAGGAGGTAGCGATGTTCAGAGTTATTACACTGGAAGGAGTTATTAATGATTCTATTATACATTTCTTTCTTTATCTGATTTGATTGCCTGTGATTTCAGAGACGAAATCGTATCTTAGGGGGGGAGAAAATGTAATGCCCGGGATTATATTTACTGTAATCTGAGATTAATCTGAAATGATTCATGGATTAATTAAGGTAAATATAGACGGAATGGTTTAGGCCGGGAAAGACGCAAAAATATGTGCGAGGGAGGTGCTATTCGCGCATATGCGCGACCTAATGCGCACACATGCACGATTCGGGCAGAAGACCCCGCGCATATGCACGGCGGAGGGCGCGCATACGCGCGATGTGTCCAGTAACCAAAGTGATTGTCCAGAGGACCTCGCGCATATGCGCCGCCGGAAGGCGCGCATATGCGCGAGTGGTAGAATGCACGAGACAGTAGGTCTCGCGCATATGCGCGACTTATGTGCGCGCATATGCGCGAACAGTCCAGTAGCTGATTTCCGGATAGAGCTTCCGGCGCATATGCGCGGGGCTTAGGCGCGCATATGCGCGCGACATGCAGAAGGAAAATAAGCCACTTGGTCTTGGAATGCGCGAAGATGTATATATATGTATATATCATGAATTCGTTTCACAATTTAGAAGAAACGAAGAAAAGGAAATTGGGAAAGCTTCTGAAATCCTTACGCCTTTTTATTTCAATCCGTCCGTCATATTTTGAATCCGACTTCAGTACTGGGTTCCTAGCGACGACAGCTACAACTGGACGTAAGTGTTGCGTTTAGATATGATTGAAATTATGATATTGTCAGAATTGAATAGGAATCATATATGGTGTTTTGATACATTGGACATCGTATATTTGAATTCAGATCGAAGAACAGACTGTGTATATGTTTGTTATGATTTTCGGAGTCGATTTGATTGAGATTTGATATCAGATTTGTATTGTTATCAAGTATGAGTTACAGGAATTGATATATGTTGATTTATATTGCGTGGTATAGTTATATGGTACCGTTATGCCTTTGAAACCGAATTCGATTAGGTTCTGATTTTATCTGATATTGATTATGAGCCGTATTATTATATCTGTGATGTTGAATTTGACGGGGTTATCGAGGTTGTATTATCATGCCGTCGAAACATCAGTGAATTGATATTGATCAGATTCAGTATTGATTGAGATTGTATTATGGTGTCGTGATATCGATCAGATTAGGTATTGAATTGAGTGATACATTGATACAGTATATTAGATATTGTTATTGCCAGATTGATATCGACAGACAGTGATTCCAAAGCTTCGACAGAGTCAGACTGAAGATGGACAGAGTTGAGTTTGAGAGTTCGTCTTCTTCAAACCGAGAAGAGAAAGGTATAAGTCAATGTGGTACCGGGAGATCGACTCGAGTATAGTATGATATACTTGAGTTTCCCTAAATCACATACTTCTTATTATTATGTTCATTGATTTGACTGGATATGCTTGTTCTATGAATGTATAGAAAGCAGGTATTAGTCGAGTGATCTTGTGACAGAAGTACCTGATAGTGGCGGGATCGCCACGGGCACATTGCACGATGTCACAAGATAGTAAATTGGCGAAAGTGCCAATGTCTATCACGTATAGGTCACTGGACGATTGGCAATCGATGTGGATAGAATTGGAGTTTCTTCTATTACTGGTGATCGATACCATATCAATGTGGATAGAATTGGAGTTTCTTCTATTACTGGTGATTGATATGGAATGCCAACATCTGGAAATCGGGATCCCTAGACTAGGATTGAGTCTAGTATGAGTTTAAGAGTTACGGATATGGATTCATTGATTGATGTTGATTTATGTTCCTGATTATGGTACATGTTTAGAGTAAGGGTTATTGTTGATATTAATTCATGTTTCGGATTATGATACATGCTACGAATATTTGATTCATGTTCTGATTTTGATACATGTTATGAATATCTGTTATATGCTTTTATATTGTTTATATGATTGCATGTATACATGATTTATACTGGGAATGTAATTCTCACCGGAGTTATCCGGCTGTTGTCTTGTTTGTATGTGTGCATGACAACAGGTTGGACATGATCAGGGTCAAGAATAGAACGAGGCTGGACTAGATAGCGTGGAGATCCGGGCTCAGAAATAAATTAGGAGTCAGCACTGATATGTAGTTGAACCTAGTTGGATTATTGTAGACAATACAGGACTTGTATGTTTATATTTAATATGTAATTCAGATTGATTTACATAACGTTTCCGCTTTGTATTTAAAAAAAAAATTAGACCCTGTTTATTATAATTGATTGATTAATTCTAAGAACGATTAAAAACTTTAATTAGCGTCTGGGTCCCCACATCAAACAATCACAATGATTTTTTTTATTTATTCTCAAGACATTTTCTAATAATCAGATTTGCTATTTATTGTTTTTCACCATTTAAAGAAAACAAGTAAAATTCAAGCAGGAATTACGATTCGGTGTGGATCTTAGATTTATCAGTAAAGACTTTCTTTCTCAGAATTCGGCAGATCCAAAATATGTGCGAAAGTTCTTTTGAAATATAGTTTACTGAATTTCCTGTTTGCTGAATTTTAATGCTTATGTATTTTTAGGATTTGTGACACATCACTAAAACTTATAAATACCCAACAATTTTTTTCTTTTGGTGATGCCAAAATTCAGTACAGTATGAGTTTCAAATGTAATTCATATAGATAACCAAAAGATCACATTAGTAAAAATTATAATGAAAATTAATGAAATGGTTTTGGGGTGGGATGAATATCCCTGGCTTCAAATGACACCCTATATTCTTCTCTAGCATTTGAACTGTTGGAAATTTTTTTTTTGCATCAACCACCTTAATATATTGAAAAAATTCAGAAATTTGAGCAGTGAAGGAGGCTTTCACATTATCAATATTCTCATATAGTTCTTGATGACTCTTCTGCCGACTATTTGCTAATTTTATTCTTGTATATAACAACAGTATATTGAGAATCCATAAGCCTGGCCTTAACTTGAAGAAATGATTGGTGAAGGGTGAGAAAATACGCTGAATTGTATGCACGTTGAAAGGAAAAATTATATTGGATTCAAAGATATAATTTATTCCTTGAAATAATTTCCTCTTAAATTTAACTTTCTTATAGATAAGATTTCATGAGATATTGAATTAATGGTTTTACCTTTCTAGATATGATATCTATGATAATGATTTTTGAGATATGATATTATTGATTTAAAAAGAGATTTCTTCTAATAAAACTCTTGATTTCCATATCTTGTAGATTTTCTTATGAGATGAGAAGAATTATAAATAAGAGAAACAAGCCACGAAAAGGGCGCTGCTTCGATTTATTGCTCCCGTGGTCTTTCACTCTTCGCTTGAAAGTTTTCGTGGCTGCATATCGTGGATTTCTGAGAAAAGAATTCTACAAGGACGTTGCTGGTTTGAAGAGTGATGCTTCACGTGTTGCCGTGATTGTTGGAGACATCTACAGACAACATCTATGAAGGATTTGGCTGAAGATTTGTTTTGTTGCTCCAGTTTTTGGCATCACGTTTTTGTTTTCCTAATTGTGTTTTAGTGTTACTAGGCGTTTTAAAAAGCATTTTAACATATCATCGTATCAGCGAAACTCTGACCCATCAACTGAGCCTTGGCCTTACGTATTAACATATCATCGTATCACCGTATTAGTCACAATTCCTTCCCATCCTTCAACATTTCGTATTTCCATCACTTTATAAAATCATGCATAATAAATATCGTTTTTCTTTTAAACCAAGCATGCAACATATCTTTTAGTGTGCATATTAAATCATAAAAATCTATAAAAATTTAAAATAAACATTTTAACATATAAAACAGTATTCAGAGCACTGCCATGACATTTACTATTTTCTAGGTGTAAAATTATCGTTTTACTCATAGACGTAAAAATCCTCTAACTTGACTTTTTCTTAATTTCATTGACTATAGAACATCTCAAATAATTATTTAAGATTAAATTAAATTTACCACAATTTTATTTAGCTTAAATTCTAGACTTTTCAATTATTCCATATTTATTAATTCTTAATGCGTTTTAATCACGAATTAAACCAAACTTTAATATAAAATTCCCAAATTAAAAACTTAGACTTTTTATATTTAACTAGCCCTCGTGAACCATGACTCGACCCCCGTTGAGCCATGTTTCAATTTTTTTTTTAAAACAAGAGAACCCGAATTCGAACCCTCAAGCTAATCCTCGAGCCAACTTCGTTTTTCATCGAGCCATCTTTGAACCAGCCCGAGCCAACTTCAAACCAGCCCTTCCCTGGACCCTCGTGAACCCTTAGCACCCCTAGGACTCGACCCCAAGCCCCAACCGAAGCCACAACAACAGATGAAGCAATCGGCCGAGAGCCCCTAGGCTATAGAACTTTACGTTTGTGCGCTTAGGACTCTAGCCACTAGACCAGCCCCTGAACCTGATCCTTGTGCAACCTCTAAGGACCCTAAGGACTTGACCTATCCCAGTCCAAATGTGGGGCCCCGGGTCCGACATCTAATAATTAAAATTATAACAGACCAAATGATTGAGTAAAATACATAATTTGTGGTTCATAAATCCATATAAACATTTTCAAAATAATTTAAAGGTCATAAATGTTTGAAATATAAATTTTACATGCCAAAATAAAGTAGTGAACCAAAGTAATCCAAACATCATCAAATAGCTCCTAAGACCCGAGAATCCCACTCTAACTTGTATCATCCCGCCTAGAGCTGGACTCTGGCATCCCAAGCCTCGCCTCACCTACCGTCAAGCACATGAAAACAAGAGGTAGCCGACGTGCCGGTGAGTATAAACCCAGTATGATACAATCAATAACATATGAGAATTTAAAATGACAAATAGTTCATTTAATTTCATAAATATGCAATATAATGCAATGCATGATCAGAAGCTGTGGACTATCAATAAATCTCAAGATCAAGTGAATCATCTGGTCATAGGGTACCCAAGGGATTGGAATCACCCAGCAACATCCACCGACTCATCCGCTCGGGGTGGGGTGCTGTGTTCTACAATCCCAGGACTATGGTGCGCCTATAGAGAGTGTTCAGGCCATAGAAGCGACCTCCGCATACACTATGCCAACTCAACTATAGCCCCATACGTCCAACAAATCAATAAATCAAGGTGATCTCCGCCATATCAAATCTGAATCGACAAGTGGCTCAATATGCAATGCAATGATGCATTTCAATCTCATCAAGTCAATATCATAATAAGCTCATCTCAAAAGATCAATCATCAACAAATCACAAGTAATTCATCAAGCCATCAAATTTTCAATTTAAAATAAAAATGATACTTTTACCTCGTATATTACCGACCGTAACATACCTTTCAAATACTACCAAAAGAAGATCGAAATGTGTAGTTGAGAAGTCTTGAACCTCCGAAGTATACTATCTCAAGAACTCGGATTATTTATAAAAATAGAGCAATTTCTGTACAAAATTCATAATGAATACAATACTTCTTCAAATAAAGATCCGCAAAATGGATATGCAAGAAAACTCAAAGCCCAACAATTCTTCTTCACAAACTTTTTTCAAACAAAGTCATTTACCCAGTCGTTCATAATCTGAAACATATAACATAATTTTCGAAATTCTGCATCAGTACAAATCTGGCATAGTTTAGTATTTCGAGCATAACTCCCTCAATAATCAATGGAATCAAGCCCATTTTATATGATTTCGAAGACAAGATAATGTTCTATAACTTTCATTTGAACATCAAATCCAGAATTCCAACCAATAAATCCCAGAATTCGAATAAACAATAGGCATGTACACAAACTCGGGATTCTAGACCAGGTTTAGTATAGCATATCTCTTTCATTTCTTCATGGAACTGAGTGATTCTTGAACCAAATCGAAGCTAACTTGATTTTCTATAAGTTTGATGAAGACCATAACTTCAAAATCCAAACACAACTGTCCCATATACTCGAAATAAAGAAGGTATAAAAACTTATCTTGCACAAAAACAAGAAACCATACTCATATCCATTTTAAATTCAAACCAACTAAAATACAACATCTTCAACATTTTAATATCTCAAATATCAACTCAAATATCAATTCTAAACTTCAACCCATTTCCAAACTTGAATAAAAATGGGAAATACTTACATCCTCGTGAATCCCGTGACGAGAGGATCACAAATCTAACTTCATTTCATATTTTTCTTGAACAAAACTCCCATAGATTGAAGAAAAAAATGTAGAAAATGGAAGGAAAGAGGGTTTCGGTGGAGGAGAAGGAGGAGAAATGATTGGAGGTGCTGAAAGTTGACTTAAATTTTCATTTTTCGCATCTGTAGCGCCACAGCGCTACTTTTCAGCGCCTCAGCGCCAAATTTCCGCAAAATTAGCCCTAGGCGCTACTCTTCTAGCACCGCAACGCTTGAATAGTGCCGATGAACAATAACTTTTTTTTTTCAATTTTTTTTTCGAATTCGGGCATTACAATTCCTCCCCTCTAAAAATAGATTTCGTCCTCGAAATCAAATCATCAATTTCAAGTCTACGATATAAGGATAAATACTGAAAGTAAGACCGAGAGTAGAAGCATACTTCATTTGAATAACTCTGGATATTGATGTCTCATTTTGTCTTCTAATTCCCAAGTTGCCTCCTCGACACCATGTCTATTCCACTGTACTTTAATCAACGGTATCAATTTATTTCTATGTTGCTTATCTTTTCTGTCTAGAATCTGAATCGGTCTCTCAATGTAGCTCAAAGTCTGATCTAACTCAACCTCGTCGTGTGGAAGTACATGAGAAGGATCTGAATGATATTTCCTCAACATAGACACATGAAGGACATCATGAACACCTGATAATGCTGGAGGAAGAGCTAATCTATAAGCCAAATCACCAACACGTTCCAAAATCTCATACGGACCTATGAATCATGGTGATAATTTACCCTTCTTTCCAAATCTAACTGTACCACGGAAAGGAGATATTTTCAGAAAAACTCTGTCACATTTCTCAAAAATCAATGGTCGTCTCCTGATGTTCGCATACTTAGCCTGCCTATCCTGAGCAGCTCGCATACGACTCTGAATCAATTTCACCTTCTCTGTCATATCTCTTATCATATGAGGTCCTACAATTGGTGCTTCAGATAAATCGTCCCAATACAAATTAGATAGACACTTCCTGTCGTATAGTGCTTCAAATGGTGACATTCCAATGCTCGTTTGATAACTGTTGTTAGAAGAAAACTCGACAAGTGGTAACGAATCCTGCCAACCAATACCAAAATCCATCATTACAGCTCTCAACTTATCCTCTAATGTCTGAATAGTACGTTCTAACTGTCCGTCTGTCTGAGGATGATATGCTGTACTCAAATGCAAACGAGTACCAAGTGCTTCTTGTAAACTCTACCAAAAATGAGAAGAAAATCTGGGATCACGATATGATACAATGGACTTAGGCACACCATGCAATCTCAAAACTTCTCTGATGTACAATCTGGCCATCTGATCATGCCTATATGTCATGTAATAAGGAATGAAACATGAAGACTTGGTTAATCTGTGAACGATAACCCAGATTGAATCGCAACCCCTCGACGACCTCGGCAGTTTCGTGAAAAAGTCCATGGTGATATGGTCCCACTTCCATTCTGGAACCTTAAGGCTATACAAAAGACCTCATGGCCGCTTCCTTTCTGCTTTCACTTGTTGACAATTCAAACAACGAGATACAAATTCTGCTATGTCAGATTTCATTATTTTCCACCAAAATTGTTTCTTCAGGTCATGGAACATTTTTTCACTTTCAGGGTGTACACTGAACTTACTGTAATGAGCATCACGCAAAATCTGTATACACAACTCTGAAATATTAGGAACTACAATACGATCATTCACAAACAAAATACCCTCATTTATTGACCTGAAATTCTGATCGATGTCCTGATCTGACGAGTTCAACTGATTTCTGAATGCTTTGATCTAACCTTTGAGCCTCTCTAATTTTGACAAACAACTCTGGCTCTGCCTGAATAATAAATACTCTTATAGGTTGAGTATCTACCACAAAATGCAAACCAGAAAGACAACAGTCTTCTACTAGATCAGATACACTGCTAGTGATCAAGGACATATTGCATACTTTTCTGCTCAAAGCATCGGCTGCTGCATTCGACTTGCCTGGATAATATTTTATCTCACAATCATTGTCTTTCAACAAGTCTAACCAACGCCTTTGTCTCATGTTCAACTCCGCTTGTGAAAAGAGGTATTTCAAACTCTTATGATCAGTGAATATCTCAAATGTCTCCCCATACAAGTAGTGACGCCAAATCTTTAGGGCAAAAACCACTAGTGATAGTTCCAAGTCATGCACTGGGTATTTAGACTCATGTGGCTTCAATTTTCGTGAAGCATAGGCAACAACACGGCCATGCTGCATTAATACACAACCCAGTCCTTGATGTGAAGCATCAGTGTGCACTGTAAATCCTCCTACACCTGATGGGATAGTCAGAACTGGAGCACTAGTCAATCTCTGCTTAAGTTCAACAAAACTAGCCTCACATGCCTGTGACCAAATAAATGGTGCATTCTTTTGTGTCAGCTGCGTAATTGGCCTCGCAATCTGTGAGAATCCTTCAATAAATCTGCGATAATAGCCTGCCAAACCCATAAAACTACGTATCTCAGGAACTGATGTCGGTTTAGACCAATTAATGACTACCTCAACTTTACTCGGATCAACTGATATACCAGCACTTGAAATCACATGTCCAAGGAAAACCACTCTATCCAACCAAAACTCGCATTTGGATAATTTAGCATACAACTTTTCAGTTCTCAAAATTTGCAAAACAGCTCTCAAGTGCTCGGCATGCTCAAATTCAGATTTTGAATAAATAAGAATATCATCAATGAAGATCACAACAAATTGATCTATATACCGTTGAAACACACTGTGGGGACCCGGACGCTAATCATGTTCTTAATCATCGTTGGGACTAATTAATTAATTATAATAAACAGGGTTTAATTTTTTTTTTTTAAATAATGCGGAACGTAGTGACATAAAAACATATATATACATATCAGAATATAAAAGTACCAATTCTGTACCATATACATTTATTTAATTAAGGTTTAACAGCTAATATCAAGTGTCCAACCCTATCTCTAATCCAAGTCCGGAGCCGCCACTCTAATCACGATTTCTCTCTTTATCTCCGTGACCCTGAACCTGTCCCACCTGTTGTCATGTACACATAAAGACAAGACAACAGCCGGATAATTCCGGTGAGAATATAACCCCAGTATAAATCAACGAAACATGCAATCATATAAACAAATATAAAGCATGTAACAGGTAACAGCAATATGTATCAAAATCTGAAACATAACTCATATCAAACTGTCGAAATCCTCGTAGCTACACAATTTAGACTAGACTCAGTCCTAGTCTAGGGATCCCGGTTTCCAGATGTGGTATTCCTATATCGACCAATAGTAATAGAAAAGACTCCAGTTCTATCAACGTCGATATAACCAAACATCCAGTGTCCTGACCTAACCGTCATGGACTGTGGCTCTATCGCCAATATCCTATCTTGTGACATCGTGCAATGTGCCCGTGGCGATCCCGCCACTATCAGGCACTTCTATCACAAGATTACTCGTCTAATACCTGCTATCTATAATTCAAGAGAACAAGTATATCAATCAAATCAATGCAAATATCAATGCAATAAAATAAAGTATGTGCTTTAGGGAAACTCAAGTCTAAACCGACTCAAGTCGATCTCCCAATACCACATTGACTTATACCTTTCGTTCGTAGTTTCGATCTGGAATTCAAACTCTGTCAATCCTTCGATCTGGCAATGGCAATATCAATGATATCATATCAATATACCGTTTAAATCGATACCATTCTGATCAATAATTCAAAATCAACAATATAACCGCACAATCCCGATATCTCGGTCAATATAACATCACCAGATAATAATTACCTCCACTAATAATCGATACCAATACAATCTGATATCATATCTCAGTCAATTAACTTCAGAAAATCATAACAATTCCATAATCAGTCCGTTTCTTAATCTGACTTCGATTCTATGATGTCTAACATGTCAAGAACATCATATATGAATTCCATTCAATTCTGACAACATCATAATTTCAAATCATATCCAAACGTAGTAAAACTTACGTCCAGTTGTAGCCTGCGTTGATATGAACACAGTACTGCAGTCAGATTCAAAATCCGACGGACGGATTTTTCACAAAAGGCGTAGGGATTTTTCACAACTTTCCCCTGACCCTTTCTCGGTTTTCTTCTGAAGGAACGAAGGGAATTGCATTGTATATATATACATCAACGTACATGCAGCAAGGCAAATGGCTCACTCTACGTGCAACACGTCTCGCGCATATGCGCGACCTAAATCGGCGCATATGCGCGAGACCTTCTGGTCTTCGCACATTTCTTCTCAGCAGATCGCGCATATGCGCGACACCTTCCGCGCATATGCGCGAGACTCTTTGGAGTGGTGATCGAACCTTCACACAGCTCGCGCATAGGCGCGCCTTCCAGTCGCGCATAGGCGCGCCTTCCAGTCGCGCATATGCGCGAGACCTTCTGTCCAATTCGCGCATGTGCGCGTCTCATGTCGCGCATGTGCGCCGATGGTACTGTCCTCGCACATATATTTTCACACGTTACTTCAAATCATGTCTCGGTTAATCCTTTCATAATCATATCAAATTATAAATCAATAATTACAGATTACTAGGATTAAATTTTCCGGGCATTACATTTCTCCCCTCCTAAGATATGATTTCGTCCCCGAAATCACAGTCAATCCATCATATCAATAAGAAGGTATGTAATAAAACTAAACAAAAATTTATATCAGTGAAATAATGCTGGGAATTCTTGTCTCATATCTGATTCAGTCTCCCAAGTGGCTTCTTCAACGCCATGACGACTCCATTGTACTTTCACCAACGGAATTATTTTCGTTCTGAGCTGTTTTTCCTTACGATCGATAATCCTGATCGGTTTCTCAACATAACTCAATGTCTCATCCAGCTCGGTCTCGTCGGGTTGAATAACATGTGAATCATCAGGGAGATACTTCCGCAGCATTGATACATGAAAGACATCATGTATTCAAGATAATGAAGGCGAGAATGCTAGTCGATAGGCACGATCTCCTATCTTCTCGAGAATTTCATAAGGACCAACATATCTTGGAGACAATTTCCCTTTTTTGCCAAATCTGACAACACCTCTGAAAGGAGAAATCTTCAGAAACACTCGGTCTCCTGCCTCAAATACCAACGGTCGTCGTCGAAGGTTGGCATATTTGGCTTGTCTGTCTTGGGCTGCCTTCATTTTCTTCTGGATCAACTTCACTTTTTCTGTCATATCTTTGATCATATCAGGTCCAGTCTCAGGAACTTCAGAGATATCATCCCAATACAGAGGGGATCGACATTTCTTCCCGTACAACGCTTCGAATGGAGCCATCTCAATACTCGTTTGATAGCTATTGTTGTACGAAAATTCACAAAGAGGCAATGCATCTTGCCAGTTAGTGCTAAAGTCAAGCACTACAGCTCTCAGCATATCTTCCAATGTCTGAATCGTCCGTTCTGACTGTCCGTTAGTCTGAGGATGATATGCGGTACTCAGATGTAACTTCGTACCAAGAGCTTGCTGCAAACTCTGCCAGAAGTGCGAAGTAAACCGAGAATCGCGGTCTGAGACAATCGACTTCGGCACTCCGTGCAATCTGACCACCTCACGCACATATATATCGGCCATCTGGTCATATCGGTAGGTCATTTTGTATGGAATAAAACATGCAGATTTGGTCAGTCGATCAATCACGACCCAAATCGCATCATAACCTCGGGAGGATCTTGGTAACTGAGTCACAAAATCCATGGAAATGTGATCCCATTTCCATTCAGGAATCGACAAACTATGTAACAGTCCTCCTGGTTTCTTTCTTTCAGCCTTCACTTGTTGGCAATTCAGACACTTGGTTACAAATTCAGTAACATCAGATTTCATTTGTTTCCACCAATACTGTGTCCTCAAATCATTATACATTTTCCTGCCACCAGGATGAATGCTAAAACGACTTTTGTGCGCTTCTGTCAGTATTCGCTGTCTCAATTCTGAAATATTTGGCACAACCAGACGATTATTCACATACAAAATACCATTTTGAACCTGATACTCTGATCGATGTCCAGCTCTGACCATAGCAATCGAATTTTGTACGTTCTGATCACCTTTCTGAGCTGCTTTAATTCTCAAAATCAGGTCTGGTTCAGCTCGAATTGCACATAATCTCAGAGGCTGACGATCTGTTTCAAAAGCTAATCCAGACAAACAGCAGTCTTCAATCAAATTCGAAACACCCATAGTCGATAAGGATAGAGAACATACCTTTCGAATTAGTGCATCAGCTGCTGCATTAGATTTCCCCGGATAATATTTGATTTCACAATCAAAATCTTTCAATAAATCGAGCCATCTTCGTTGTCTCATATTCAGCTCGGATTGTGAAAACAAATACTTCAAGCTTTTGTGATCAGAATATATCTCAAATTTCTCACCGTACAGATAATGTCGCCATATCTTTAATACAAAGACGATGGCTGCCAATTCAAGATCATGAATTGGATAACGAGATTCATGGGGTTTCAGCTGTCTCGAGGCATAAGCAATCACATGCCCCCGCTGCATCAAAACACAACCCAATCCACGGTGAGATGCATCACAATAAACAACAAAATCACCAGTACCTGACGGGATAGTCAACACCGGAGCACTGGTCAACCTCTTCTTCAGCTCTACAAAGCTGGACTCACACTCCTCAGACCAAACAAATGGAGCATTCTTCTGAGTCAATTAGTGTAATCGGTCTGGAAATACTGGAAAAATCTTTGATAAATCGACGATAATATCCTGCCAAACCCATAAAACTACGAATCTCGGGCACTGATGTTGGTCTCGGCTAAGAAATCACGACTTCAACCTTACTGGGATCAACTTATATCCCGTCTCCGGATATAATATGACCCAGAAATTGTGGGGACCCGGGCTATAACTCCATTCTTATTGGGATTAATCGGATCCTTGTTCAAGTAATACGGGTCAAAATTTTGCTGTTAACATTAAATCAAATGTTTACAACTCAAGCACGAGATAATTCTATATTCATTTCATTACAACAAACATAATATACATGCCTCGTTTTATTCATATTCTACAAACCAGTAATTAAATACAGTCCATATCAAAAGTACAACTACTAGTTCATCTGCTAACCCCGTGATCACCACGCTATGTCCATCTCTCATATCTTGTCGCGACCCTGATCCTGCCCCACCTGTTGTTATGCACACATACAGACATAACAACAGCCGGAAACTCCGGTGAGAACAAATCCCAGTATAAAACATGTATATATGCTGATACATAATCATAAATCATGAATCAAAGTAATAATAATGGGCTTCATAGTCTATGAAACCAATCTATATAAACATGCACTTTAAATCAAATCATGTCTTGACTCGACTCGACTCTACTCTAGGGATCCCGGTGTGAATAAGACGTCACTGTCTGTCACCTACCCTCCCAATCGGGGTAACTGTACGTCTTATTCCTAGACTTCGGTCATGTCTGTATCGAATGCCTACAATCGGAGTGAATCTGATCCGAAGCGTCGATACCACCGAACATCTAGTTTGGCACGTCTGCCAATGACTCTCCTATCTCAAAGGCTTGAATATAAATCTATAAACAAGACAGCATCCTATCATGAGATTTGAATATAGATCTATAAACAAATCAAATTCATATCAAAAGATAAACAACAATTCTAGTATGTGATTTGGTTGGGAAACTCAAATTGCATCTCATTTGAGTTGTGTCTTCCCCAAACAAAACATGCATTATACCTTTCGTCGCACAATCTGTGTCGTAGTCAAAGTCTCGAAGACGAATCTGTCAATACCAAATCTGAAATGGAAATGTTGATACATATTCTATTAATCTCTAATCTCAATCAACACCTATCCAATTCAATACTTGATCTCGGTACAATTTGACGGCATAACAACGTAATTTCTCAATACCGGTGAATCCATCTCTCAACATATATCACCAATTCTTAATTCTCAACTCATAATCATCATCATAAGCACATGATAGTACTCAAAATCTGCATATTTAATTCTAAACATGCTGGAAAATAATAACTATAGCATACAACGTCCGTTCTTCGATCCGGTTGCATTTCTACGATATCAATCATCTAGAGAACATATTTTCACAAGTATATCAGCATTTCTCCAACATGTATACTTCAAAACATGTTAAAACTTAACCAAACTTACATCCTTTTGTAGCCCTTAAAGAAAGGAGCAAGATTCTATGCTTGGATTAAAGTTTGGATGTGTAATTCTTGTACAAACTAACTTTAAAAGAAGAGAACTTTCCCTTTCCTTGAACTTCTCCTTTTCTCTCGGTGGTCTCAGCTGTGCTAGGAGAGAAATGAAGACACACACTATATATATAACTTGCATGTTGAGGGGCAAGTGTCATATTTTTCAAGTAACACGCATGACCGCGGGTGCGGTAGTTCAGGAACCGCGGGTGCGGTAGTTCAGGAACCGCGGGTGCGCTCAAGCATCGGCGGTCCATCCACTTTCCAAAATCGACGACCGCGGGTGCGCTACATATAAAACCGCGGGTGCGGTGACATCAACGCGGGTGCGGTTACGTTTGAACCGCGGGTGCGGTGCCATTTCTGTAAATACTTTCCATCTCTCTGTCCATCAACCACGGGTGCACTCTTTCTTGGACCACGGGTGCGGTGACCCTACTGTAAAAATGGCTAACTTTCTGTCCATGCACCGCGGGTGCGGTGCTTCTCTAGGTGCGGGTGCGGTCCCTTTCTTCAAGCAACACTTCATCTTTTCATTTTATCCACATACAATCTAGGGCATTACATTTCTCCCCCTCTTAGATATTAGTTCATCCTCGAACGTGAAATCAATTAATCAAAGTATGTACAAACAGCAGTAAAATCAAAAGCTGAATAAATACTCACATCATGAGAATAACTCGGGATATTTCTGTCTCATATTTGCTTCTGTCTCCCAAGTCGCTTCCTCGGTGCCATGACGACTCCACTGGACTTTCACTAGGGGAATAGTCTTCGTTCTGAGCTGTTTTTCTTTCCGATCAAGAATCTGTATCGGTTGTTCAACATAACTCAATGTCTGATCCAGCTCAGCTTCGTCAGGCCGAATGACATGAGAACAATCTGGCATGTATCTACGCAGCATCGATACATGAAAAACGTCATGTATCCTGGATAGAGAAGGAGGAAGAGCCAGTTGATATGCTCGATCGCCAATCTTTTCAAGAATCTCGTATGGACCGATGTATCTAGGAGACAATTTCCCACGCTTGCCAAATCTGACAATGCCTCTGAAGGGAGAAATCTTCAAGAATACTCGGTCTCCTTTTTCAAATACAAGCGGTTTACGTCTGATATTAGCATATTTGGCTTGCCTATCCTGTGCCGTCTTCATTCGCTTCTGAATGATCTTCACCTTCTCAGTCATTTCCCGAATCATATCAGGCCCAAGTTCTGGTGCCTCAGAGATATCATCCCAATATAGAGGAGATCTGCATTTCTTGCCATACAACGCCTCAAACGGTGCCATCTCTATGCTCGTTTGATACTTGTTGTTGTACGAGAATTCACACAACGGTAGTGAATCTTGCCAACTAGTGCAATCTAGCACTACAGCTCTCAACATGTCCTCTAAAGTCTGGATAGTCCGCTCTGACTGTCCGTCTGTCTGGGGATGATAAGCAGTGCTCAGGTGCAATGTCGTGCCTAAAGCCTGCTGCAGACTGTGCCAAAACTGAGAAGTGAATCGTGGATCACGATCTGATACGATAGACTTCGGCACACCATGTAATCTAACTACCTCTCTGACATACAACTCTGCCATCTGATCGTGTCGATATGCCATTCTGTATGGAATAAAACACGCTGATTTGGTCAATCTGTCAATAATTACCCAAATCGCATCACAGCTCCGGGATGATCGAGGTAATTTCGTCACGAAATCCATGGAAATGTGATCCCATTTCCACTCAGGAATAGATAAACTCTGAAGTAAACCTCCGGGCTTCTTTCTTTCGGCCTTCACCTGTTGGCAATTTAAGCACTTAGACACATATTCGGCAATATCTGATTTCATCTGTTTCCACCAGAACTGTGTCTTCAAGTCGTTTTACATCTTTCTGCCACCAGGGTGAATGCGGAACCGACTACAGTGTGCTGCTGACAATATTTGTTGTTTCAACTCTGAAGCATCTGGCACTACAATACGGTTATTCACATACAGGACAAAATCATGTACCTGATATTCAGACTGATGTCCTGATCTGAGCATCTGAATTGACTGCTGTATATTCTGATATGTTCTTTGGGCTTCTTTGTCTTTCATTATCAAATCTGGCTCAACTAGAATCGTGGTAAGTCTTAATGGTCTACTATCTGTGTCAAATGCTAAACCAGACAAACAACAATCTTCAACTAAATTCGAAACACCTATCGTCGATAAGGATAGGGCACAAACCTTTCGACTCAAGGCATCTGCTGCTGCATTTGACTTCCCTGGATAGTACTTGATCTCGCAATCAAAATCTTTCAGTAGATCAAGCCATCTACGCTGCCTCATGTTAAACTCTGACTGAGAAAACAGATACTTCAGACTTTTATGGTCAGAGTAGATCTCAAATTTCTCACCATAAAGATAATGACGCCAAATCTTCAAGGCAAATACGATATCCGCCAATTCAAGATCATGAATGGGGTATCGAATCTCGTGTGGCTTCAGCTGTCTAGAGGCATATGCGATCACATGACCTCGCTGCATAAGAACACATCCCAGCCCTCTGTGAGATGCATCACAATATACAACGAAATCGCCAGTACCCGAAGGAATCATCAAGACAGGTGCACTGGTCAGCCTCTTCTTCAACTCTAGGAAGCTAGACTCGCAATCCTCCGACCACACAAATGGTGTATTCTTTTGTGTTAACTGGGTAATCGGCTTCACAATACTGGAGAAACCTTTGATGAATCGTCTATAGTACCCTGCTAGACCCATGAAACTGCGTATCTCAGGCACCGAAGTCGGTCTAGGCCAACCGATCACAGCTTCCACTTTACTCGGATCCACAGAAATACCATCTCCAGATATGATATGACCCAAGAAGACAACCTGTCTCAGCCAAAACTCATATTTTGACAGTTTAGCATACAATCTTTCATTTCTCAATGTTTGCAACACAATTCTCAAATGATTGGCATGCTCATCCAAATTCTTTGAATACACCAAAATATCATCAATAAAAACAATCACAAACTCATCTAAATATCTCTGAAAGACACGGTTCATCAACCCCATGAACACCGCTGGAGCATTCGTTAAACCGAAAGGCATGACAATAAATTCGTAATGTCCATACCTGGTTCGGAATGCTGTCTTTGGTATATCAATATCTCGTACTCGCAGCTGGTGATATCCAGATCTCAGATCGATCTTGGAATAGATAGATGATCCCTGCAACTGATCAAATAAGTCGTCGATACGAGGCAAAGGATATTTGTTCTTTATTGTTGCCTTGTTCAGCTGCCTGTAATCTATACACAATCTCATAGAACAGTCTTTCTTTCGCACAAATAGCACTGGTGCACCCCAAGGAGATACACTGGGTCTGATATATCCCTTGGCTAGAAGATCTTCTAGTTGTGCTTTCAATTCCTTCAACTCTATAGGCGCCATCCTATACGGAGCTCGAGATATAGGAGCGGTACCTGGAATAAGATCAATACTAAAATCTACCTCTCGAGCTGGAGGTAACCCTGGAATCTCGTCAGGAAATACATCTACAAACTCCCGTACTACTGGCAAATCTGCCAATGTCGGGCTCGATTTCAGTAAATCTACTGAATAAATAAGGAACCCTTCTGCTCCTTGCTGCAACAATCTACTCAAAGCCAGAGCAGATACTAAGGGAATCCGAGATCTGGAACCCTTACCATAGAATTTCCACTCCTCTGTCATTTCAGGTCTGAATCTGACAATCTTGTGAAAACAGTCTACGGTGGCTCTGTACTTAGTCAACATGTCAATCTCGACAATACAATCAAAATCAGATAAACCAAGTACAACACATTTTAAATCGATCTCATGCCCTTCAAACTGCAGTAAGCAATGTCTAACTGAAGTCACAGATATCAGACCACTTCCCAACGGAGAAGAAATAGACACTACAGTAGACAATGACTCTACAGGCAATGCATGTGTCAATGCGAAACGTTCTGATATGAATGTATGTGATGCACCTGTATCTATCAATACATATGCAGGATAAGCGCAAAGAAAACAGTTATCTGCAATCACAACGTCTGGTGCACCTTGGGCTTGCTCTTCCGTCAATGCAAACAACTGAGCTTGTTGTCTGAGAGGTTGGTTCACTGTCTGGCCACCTCTGGCTCTAGGCTGGGACTGTGTAGGCGTGGACTAGAAGGAATGGACAGACGAAGCTTGCCTCTCAGGCTGAGTCACTGATGCTGATGACCCTGCACTCCGAAATCTCTGTGCACCTCTCTGGGGACAGACTCTGGCAAAATGTCCCTGTTGCTTACATATGTTACATCTGCCCATCACTCCCTGACACTGCTCTGTGGCATGTCAGCCTCCACAAGTAGTACAATATACACCTGTCACATCTGTACTCTGGCCAGGACCTCTCTGTCTTGACCCACTGGAGCTCGACGAACTGCTTCCTGCTCTCTTAAACTACTTACCCTTGGCTTTCAAAGAATCTTTCTTTCCACTACTACTGCTTCCACTATCAAATCGAGGAGGAGGTGGTGGAAACTGTGTGGCGAACGGTGGCGGTCTCTGACCCTGAACACTATAGGAAGCTCCTCGCTGCCTAATCAAGCCAGCCTCTGCTCCCTTTGCTCGATTCAGCGCCTCAGAAAAAGTGTTGGGTCGTCCCGTGTTCACTAAAGTGAAGATATCCGGATTCAAACCATTTATGAATTGATCGGCAACTGCCTCATCATTCCCTGCTACGTGAGGTGCAAATCGAAGCAAGGACGAGAATGTGGCAACATACTCCTCTATGTTCCATTGCCCCTGTCTCAAGTTGGCAAATTCGGCCCCTTTGTCTTTTCGATACGACACTGGAAAGAAACGTTGATAAAATTCATCTTTAAAGACTTTCCAAGTAATATCAATACCTCGATGTTCTAAGGCTCGTTTCGCCGTTAGCCACCAACTCTTGGCCACTTCTTGCAATTGATGTCCAACCAACTTCACTCTACGTTCATCTGTATAGGCAAGTGATTCAAATAACATCTCTATATCATCCAACCAGCTTTCACAATCCACTTCATTTTCTGTGCCCTTCAAGGTAGGTGGATGGAATGATTGAAATCTCTTCAACAAAGTCTCCATCGGTGTCGCAGTAACATCCATCTGAGTACCTGACGTACTACCTTGTTCTAGCACTTGACTTGCAGCTGATTGTGGTATTCTTCTAGGCGGCATATCTGATTATCAAACAGATTAGTATACAATCTATACAATCTGTCTCAGCCCTCCTCTGATCATATACCTCTGATCCAGAATCGGTTCTGATTCAGTCTTTACAAGTATATGCTGTAAATCAACTCAGATACAATACAACATATAATAGGGAAAGCATTAAATTATGCTAGCACATCAAAAGCAAGGAAGAAGACTCGATCTACCCCGCTCATTCTATTCTATCTCAGTCTACCGAACCTACTGCTCTGATACCACCTGTTGTGGGGACCCGGGCTCTAACTCCATTCTTTTCGGGATTAATCGGATCCTTGTTCAAGTAATACGGGTCAAAATTTTGCTGTTAACATTAAATCAAATGTTTACAACTCAAGCACGAGATAATTCTATATTCATTTCATTACAACAAACATAATATACATGCCTCGTTTTATTCATATTCTACAAACCAGTAATTAAATACAGTCCATATCAAAAGTACAACTACTAGTTCATCTGCTACCCCCGTGATCACCACGCTATGTCCATCTCTCATCTCTGTCGCGACCCTGATCCTGCCCCACCTGTTGTTATGCACACATACAGACATAACAACAGCCGGAAACTCCGGTGAGAACAAATCCCAGCATAAAACATGTATACATGCTGATACATAATCATAAATCATGAATCAAAGTAATAATAATGGGCTTCATAGTCTATGAAACCAATCTATATAAACATGCACTTTAAATCAAATCATGTCTTGACTCGACTCGACTCTACTCTAGGGATCCCGGTGTGAATAAGACGTCACTGTCTTTCACCTACCCTCCCAATCGGGGTAACTGTACGTCTTATTCCTAGACTTCGGTCATGTCTGTATCGAATGTCTACAATCGGAGTGAATCTGATCCGAAGCGTCGATACCACCGAACATCTAGTTTGGCAAGTCTGCCAATGACTCTCCTATCTCAAAGGCTTGAATATAAATCTATAAACAAGACAGCATCCTATCAAGAGATTTGAATATAGATCTATAAACAAATCAAATTCATATCAAAAGATAAACAACAATTCTAGTATGTGATTTGGTTGGGAAACTCAAATTGCATCTCATTTGAGTTGTGTCTTCCCCAAACAAAACATGCATTATACCTTTCGTCGCACAATCTGTGTCGTAGTCAAAGTCTCGAAGACGAATCTGTCAATACCAAATCTGAAATGGAAATGTTGATACATATTCTATTAATCTCTAATCTCAATCAACACCTATCCAATTCAATACTTGATCTCGGTACAATTTGACGGCATAACAACGTAATTTCTCGATACCGGTCAATCCATCTCTCAACATATATCACCAATTCATAATTCTCAACTCATAATCATCATCATAAGCACATGATAGTACTCAAAATCTGCATATTTAATTCTAAACATGCTGGAAAATAATAACTATAGCATACAACGTCCGTTCTTCGATCCGGTTGCATTTCTACGATATCAATAATCTCAAGAACATATTATCACAAGTATATCAGCATTTCTCCAACATGTATACTTCAAAACATGTTAAAACTTAACCAAACTTACATCCTTTTGTAGCCCTTAAAGAAAGGAGCAAGATTCTATGCTTGGATTAAAGTTTGGATGTGTAATTCTTGTACAAACTAACTTTAAAAGAAGAGAACTTTCCCTTTCCTTGAACTTCTCCCTTTTTCTCGGTGGTCTCAGCTGTGCTAGGAGAGAAATGAAGACACACACTATATATATAACTTGCATGTTGAGGGGCAAGTGTCATATTTTTCAAGTAACACGCATGACCGCGGGTGCGGTAGTTCAGGAACAGCGGGTGCGCTCAAGCTTCGGCGGTCCATCCACTTTCCAAAATCGACGACCGCGGGTGCGCTACATATAAAACCGCGGGTGCGCTACATATAAAACCGCGGGTGCGGTGACATCAACGCGGGT
Organism: Primulina tabacum; assembly: GCF_025594145.1. Classification (NCBI taxonomy): domain Eukaryota; kingdom Viridiplantae; phylum Streptophyta; class Magnoliopsida; order Lamiales; family Gesneriaceae; genus Primulina; species Primulina tabacum. The sequence continues at coordinate 31,732,357 of NC_134554.1, forward strand.
GCGGTTACGTTTGAACCGCGGGTGCGGTGTCATTTCTGTAAATACTTTCCAACTCTCTGTCCATCAACCGCGGGTGCACTCTTTCTTGGACCGCGGGTGCGGTGACCCTACTGTAAAAATGGCTAACTTTCTGTCCATGCACCGCGGGTGCGGTGCTTCTCTAGGCGCGGGTGCGGTCCCTTTCTTCAAGCAACACTTCATCTTTTTATTTTATCCACATACAATCTAGGGCATTACAGAAATACTACCTGTTTCAACCAGAACTCGTATTTCGACAATTTAGCATATAACTTTTCAGCCCTCAGAATTCGTAACACAGTTCTTAAGTGCTCTGCATGTTCAATAATATTCTTTGAATAAATCAATATATCGTCAATGAATATGATTACAAAATCATCCAGATATCTTTGGAAAACACGGTTCATCAATCCCATGAATACAGCTGGTGCATTTGTTAAACCAAACGGCATGACAATAAACTCATAGTGTCCATACCTGGTTCTGAATGCAGTCTTTGAGATATCAGAATCCCTGACTCTCAGTTGATGTTATCCAGATCTCAGATCGATCTTAGAATACACCGAAGAACCCTGCAACTGATCAAATAAATCATCAATGCGAGGCAATGGGTATTTATTCTTTACCGTTTCCTTGTTCAGTTGCCGGTAGTCGATACAAAGTCTTATCGACCCATCATTCTTCCTCACAAACAGTACCGGAGCGCCCCAAGGAGAAACACTCGGTCTGATATACCCCTTGGCCAGTAAATTCTCCAACTGTTCTTTCAATTCTTTCAACTCAATCGGGGCCATCCTGTACGGAGCCCTCGAAATCGGAACTGTTCCTGGCATCAACTCAATGCTGAAGTCTATCTCTCGAATCGGAGGCAATCCAGGAATCTCATCTGGAAAGACATCAGCAAACTCACACACCACTGGCAAGTCCGCCAATGATGGGCTCGACTTCAGTAAATCAACTGAATATACCAAGAATCCATCCGCTCTTTTCTGCAATAATCGAGTCATATTTATCGCAGATATCAAAGGAATTATAGCTCGAGAACCCTTACCGTAAAATTTCCACTCCTCATCCATCTCAGGTCTGAATCTTACCATCTTGTGGAAACAATCAACTGTAGCTCGGTACTTGGTCAACATATCGATACCGATAATACAATCAAAATCAGATAAACCAAGCACAATACAGTCTAACTCAATCGTATGCCCATCGTACTGCAGTGTACAAGATTTCACAGTCTTCACCGATATCAAACCTGTCCCTAACGGGAAAGAGACAGACACTACCGCAGACAATGACTCAATAGGTAATGCATGACTCAATGCAAACCTCTCAGATATAAATGTATGTGATGCACCAGTATCTATCAATACATATGCAGGATAACCAGAAATAAAACAGTTACCTGCAACTACATCGTCAGGTGCATCCTGTGCCTGCTCCTCAGTCAATGCAAACACTCGGGCCTGCTGTCTCGGAGGCTGGCTCACTGTCTGGCTTCCTCCCGGCCTCTGCTGTGACTGAGTAGGCGGTGCTGGTTGAAAAGAATGAACAACAGATGGTCGTCTCCCTGTCTGAGCCACTGATCTAGATGACTCAGCGGCCTGGGATCCCTGGGCACTTCGTTGTGGACACACTCGGGCAAAGTGTCCCTGTTGTTTGCAAATACGGCAGCTGCCAAACACTCCTCGGCACTGCTCAGTGGGATGCTTCCCTCCACAAGTATTGCAAATAGGTCCAGTATAGCTCTGGCTCTGTCGAGGACTCCCAGAGCTAGAAGAACTGCTTCCGGATTTCAAGAACTGCTTCCGGATTTCTTGAACTTCTTCCCTCTAGCCTTCAAGAAATCCTTCTTCTTACTACTGCTGCTGCCACCTTCAAATCGAGGAGGTGGTTGTGGTAATCCCGGTGCTGGAAGCACAAACGAAGCTCTTCTCTGTCTCATCAGACCGGCTTCGGCTCCTTTGGCTCTGTTCAAGGCATCGGTAAAATTGTTCGGTCTCCCAGTGTTTACCAACGTAAATATTTTCGGATTCAGGCCGTTAATAAATTGGTCAGCAACGACCTCATCATGTTCAGCCACGTGTGGATCAAACCGCAATACTGAAGAGAACTTGGCCACATATTCCTCAATGTTTAGCTGGCCCTGTCTCAGGTTTAAGAACTCGGCTCCCTTGTCCTTCCTATATGAAACTGGAAAGAACCGTTGATAAAATTCAGCCTTAAACACATTCCAGGTAATGGCCGTACCTCGTTGTTCCAATGCCCGTTTCGTTGTGATCCACCAGTTTTTGGCAACGTCATGCAACTGATGTCCGATCAATTTCACCCTCTTCTCATCAGTATACTCCAAAGATTCGAACATCATTTCAATATCGTCCAACCAACTCTCACATTCCACGGAATTCTCCGTACCCTTCAACGTCGGTGGATGGAATGACTGAAACCTTTTTAACAATGTCTCCATTGGAGTGGCTGTAACGTCCATTGGAAGATTTGAAGTACTACTCTGTTCAGGTACTCTTCTCGGAGGCATATCTGATAATTAAATGGATTAGTAACCCAAGTACAACAGATCAGTTTCAATCCTCCTCGGATCATCTTACAGCTGATCCATTCCAGATCAAAATCAGATATTTCAGGTAAACATGTATTAAAACAGGAATTCATGCTAGCAATCAAAAGCAGGAAAAAAAACCTCAATCTACCCCGCTCACTAGCTCCTATCTCAGTCTAAAGGATCTATCGCTCTGATACCACCTGTTGTGGGGACCCTGACGCTAATCATGTTCTTAATCATCATTGGGACTAATTAATCAATTATAATAAACAGGGTCTAAATTTTTTTTTTTTTAAATAATGCGGAACGTAGTGACATAAAAACATATATATACATCTCAGTATATAAAAGTACCAATTCTGTATCACATACATTTATTTAATTAAGGTTTAGCAGCTAATATCAAGTGCCCAACCCTATCTCTAATCCAAGTCCGGAGCCGCCACTCTAATCACAATCTCTCTCTTTATCTCCGTGACCCTGAACCTGTCCCACCTGTTGTCATGTACACATACAGACAAGGCAACAGCCGGATAATTCCGGTGAGAATATAATCCCAGTATAAATCAACGAAACATGCAATCATATAAACAAATATAAAGCATGTAACAGGTAACAGCAATATGTATCAAAATCTGAAACATAACTCATATCAAACTGTCGACAATCCTCGTAGCTACAAAATTTAGACTAGACTCAATCCTAATCTAGGGATCCCGGTTTCCCGATGTGGTATTCCTATATCGACCAACAGTAATAGAAAAGACTTCAGTTCAATCCACGTCGATATAACCAAACGTCCAGTGTCCTGACCTAACCGTCATGGACTTTGGCACTATCGCCAATATCCTATCTTGTGACATCGTGCAATGTGCCCGTGGCGATCCCGCCACTATCAGGCACTTCTGTCACAAGATTAATCGTCTAATACCTGCTATCTATAATTCAAGAGAACAAGTATATCAATCAAATCAATGCAAATATCAATGCAATAAAATAAAGTATGTGCTTTAGGGAAACTCAAATCTAAACCGACTCAAGTCGATCTCCCAATACCACATTGACTTATACCTTTCGTTCGTAGTTTCGATCTGGAATTCAAACTCTGTCAATCCTTCGATCTGGCAATGGCAATATCAATGATATCATATCAATATACCGTTTAAATCGATACCAATCTGATCAATAATTCAAAATCAACAGTATAACCGCACAATCCCGATATCTCGATCAATATAACATTACCAGATAATAATTCCCTCCACTAATAATCGATACCAATACAATCTGATATCATATCTCAGTCAATTAACTTCAGAAAATCATAACAATTTCATAATCAGTCCGTTTCTTAATCTGACTTCGATTCTATGATGTCTAACATGTCAAGAACATCATATATGAATTCCATTCAATTCTGACAACATCATAATTTCAAATCATATCAAAACGTAGTAAAACTTACGTCCAGTTGTAGCCTGCGTTGATATGAACACAGTACTGCAGTCAGATTCAAAATCAGACGGACTGGATTTTTCACAAAAGGCGTAGGAATTTTTCACAACTTTCCCCTGACCCTTTCTCGGTTTTCTTCTAAAGGAACGAAGGGAATTGCATTGTATATATATATACATCAACGTACATGCAGCAAGGCAAATGGCTCACTCTACGTGCAACACGTCTCGCGCATATGCGCGACCTAAATCGACGCATATGCGCGAGATGCGCGAGACCTTCTGGTCTTCGCACATTTCTTCTCAGCAGCTCGCGCATATGCGCGACACCTTCCAGGCATATGCGCGAAACTCTCTGGAGTGGTGATCGAACCTTCACACTGCTCGCGCATATGCGCGCCTTCCTGTCGCGCATATGCGCGAGACCTTCTGTCCAATTCACGCATGTGCGCGTCTCATGTCGCGCATGTGCGCCGATGGTACTGTCCTCGCACATACATTTTCACACGTTACTTCAAATCGTGTCTCGGTTAATCCTTTCATAATCATATCAAATTATAAATCAATAATTACAGATTACTAGGATTAAATTTTCCGGGCATTACACACACGGTTCATCAAATCCATAAATACCGCAGGTGCATTGTTCAACACAAAAGGCATAACCAGAAATTCAAAATGCCCATACCTGGTACGAAAAGCAGTCTTAGGCACATCTGCCTCTCTAACTCTTAACAGATGATATCCAGATCTTTAATCAATCATAGAATATACTGAAGAACCCTGCAACTGGTCAAAAATATCATCAATCCTTGGCAAAGGATACTTATTCTTTACCGTGGCTTTATTCAACTGTCTATAATCAACACAAAGCCTCATAGACCCATCTTTCTTCTTCACGAATAAAACCGGAGCACCCCAAGGTGAAACACTTGGTCTTATATATCCTTTAGCCAATAGATCCTCAAGTTGTTCCTTTAGTTCTTTTAGTTCAATTGGTGCCATCCTAAAAGTAGCTCTTGAAATAGGCTGTGTACCTGGTATCAACTCAATGTTCAAATCAATCTCTCGGACTGGAGGAATTCGTGGAATTTCATCTGGAAATACATCTGAAAATTCACTAACACTTGGAATATCTTCCAATTTAGGTACTGACCTTGAATTATCAATTGCATAAACCAAGAAAAATTCTGCTCCTTTCTGCAACAAACGAGTCATGGACAAAACAGATATCCAAGGAATCTTAGCTCGAGAACCGTTACCATAGAATGTCCAATGATCTGTCATATCAGGTCTAAACTTAACAACCTCCTGAAAACAATCTACAGTAGCCTTGTATCTTGTCAACATGTCAATGCCAACTATGCAGTCAAAATCAGACATCTCCAATACAATATAATCAAGCTCAATGACGTTATCCTCATAACGAAATTCACAACCACTTATCATTTCAGCTGACCTCATCACTTTGCCCAGTAGAGTAGAAATAAATAATGTAGATGATAATGGCATAGAATGAAATGAATGCAAGGAGACAAAGTGCCTCAGCTATGAAAGTATGTGACGCACCAGTATCCATCAAAACATAAGCAGGATAACTTGAGAGAAAACAATTACCTGCAATGACATTATCTGGAGCATTATGTGCCTCATCCTCAGTGAGTGCAAAAACTCGGGCCTGCTGTCTAGGTGGCTGTCCTGCCCTGTGACTACCACTCTGTTTGTTCTGATCTGATCGGTTTGATTGCTGATAGGAATGAACTGTCGGGGTCTGATGATTCTGGTGAGGTGTCTGTCTCGAAGTTCCCCCACTCTGAGATATATCACTGCCACAGTTAGGGCAAACTCGAGCATAGTGTCCCACCTGGTTACACAAGTGGCAAGCTCCCGAGACTCCTCTACACTGATCGGTATAATGTCTACCACCACACTGACCACAAGTCGGACCTGAATAACCTAGTACTTTGAACTGAACCAGGCTGTCTCGATCCACTAGAACTCGAAAAATTACTACCATGCTTCTTAAATTGTTTGCCTCTAGCCTTGAACTGCTCTCTTATGTTGCCACTGTTACCGCCAGTATTACCCTGTCTGTACAGCTGTCGGAACTGTGGCTGTTGGGGTCTTTGTGAATATTGAGAACCTCTCTGCCTAATGATTCCAGTTTCAGCTCCCTTGGCTCGATCAAGAGCCTCATCAAAAGTGTTAGGCCTTCAAGTATTAACCAGAGTAAATATATCAGGATTAAGACCATTTATGAAATGATCGGCTTTAGCTTTTTCATCGGATGCTACATGAGGAGCAAATCTCAGTAAATTCGAGAACTTAGCAACATAGTCCTCAATATTCAAATTTCCCTGCTTTAAATTTGCAAACTCGGCTCCCCTATCTTTCCTGTAAGAGGTAGGAAAGAAACGCTGATAAAATTCAGATTTAAAAATATCACAGGTAACAATCGTACCTCGACCCTCTAAAGCTTTCTTTGTCATGATCCACCAACTCTTAGAAACATCTAATAACTGATGAACAAATAATTTGATTCTACGATCATCTGGATACTTAAGAGATTCAAATAACTGATCCATATTCTCCAACCAGTTCTCACACTCTAATGCATTCGCTGTACCCTTCAACATCGATGGGTGCAAAGACTGAAATCTGGCTAACAGTATCTCCATTGGAGTAGGAGTTATTTCCATCTGAGTATGAGTAGCACTGCCCTGATCTTGTGCCACTGGTATGTTCTGTCTAGGTCTACCACGACCTCTACTTCGAGTAACCATGTCTGATATACAATAGATCAAACACATATAAAATCACAATATCACAATCATCTCAATCTTGTATCAATCATCTCTGGCTCTCGAGACTCAATAAATCTCAAAAATCTCAAATAAAGCTCAACAATATAGTATCTCAATTATGATCATGTATTTCACATTACGGCACAGTGAAAATGCTAGCAAATATATCACATGATCAAGCAATTCGAACTGACTCGATCTACCCTGTTCCCAAATATCTTACGCTCTGATACCACCTAATGTGGGGCCCCGGGTCCGACATCTAATACTAATAATTAAAATTGTAACAGACCAAATGATTGAGTAAAATACATAATTTGTGGTTCACAAATCCACATAAACATCGTCAAAATAATTTAAAGGTCATAAATGTTTGAAATATAAATTTTACATGCCAAAATAAAGTAGTGAACCAAAGTAATCCAAACATCATCAAATAGCTCATAAGACCCTAGAATCCCACTCTAACTCGTATCTCCTCGCCTGGAGCTGGACTCTGGCATTCCAAGCCTCGCCTCACCTACCGTCAAGCACATGAAAACAAGAGGTAGCCGACGTGCCGATGAGTATAAATCGAGTATGATACAATCAATAACATATGAGAATTTAAAATGACAAAAAGTTCATTTAATTTCATAAATATGCAATATAATGCAATGCATGATCAGAAGCTGTGGACTATCAATAAATCTCAAGATCAAGTGAATCATCTGGTCATAGGGTACCCAAGGGAATAGAATCACCCAGCAACATCCACCAACTCATCCGCTCGAGGTGGGGTTCTGTGTTCTACAATCCCAGGATTATGGTGCGCGTATAGAGAGTGTTTAGGCCATAGCAGCGACCTCCGCATACAATATGCCAACTCAACTATAGCCCCATACGTCCAACAAATCAATAAATCAAGGCAACCTCCGCCATATCAAATCTGAATCGACAAGTGACTCAATATGCAATGCAATGATGCATTTCAATTTCATCAAGTCAATATCATAATAAGCTCATCTCAAAAGATCAATCATCAACAAATCACAAGTAATTCATCAAGCCATCAAATTTTCAATTTAAAATAAAAATGATACTTCTACCTCGTATATTAACGACCGTAACATACCTTTCAAATATTACCAAAAGAAGATCGAAATGTGTAGTTGAGAAGTCTTGAACCTATGAAGTAAACTATCTCAAGAACTCGGATTATTTATAAAAATAGAGCAATTTCTGTACAAAATTCATAATTAATTCAATACTACTTCAAATCAAGATCTGAAAATTAGATATGCGAGAAAACTCAAAGCCCAACAATTCTTCTTCACAAAATTTTGTCAAACAAAGTCATTTACCTAGTCGTTCATAATCTAAAACATACAACATAATTTTTCGAAATTCAGCATCAGTACAAATCTGGCATAGTTTAGTATTTCGAGCATAACTCCCTCAATACTCAATGGAATCAAGCCCATTTTTATCATTTCGAAGATAAGACAATTTTCTATAACTTTTATTTAAACATCAAATTCAAAATCCCAACCAATAAATCCATAATTCGAATAAACAGAAGGCATGTACACAAACACGGGATTCTAGACCAGGTTTAGTAAATATAGCATATCTCTTTCATTTCTTCATGGAACTGAGTGATTCTCAAACCAAATCGAAGCTAACTTGATTGTCTACAAGTTTGATGAAGACCATAACTCCAAAATCCAAACACAACTGTCCCATATACTCGAAATACAGAAGGTATAAAAACTGATCTTTCACAAAAACAAGAAACCATGCTCATATCCATTTTTAATTCAAACCAACTCAAATAAAACATTTTCAACATCTTAATATCTCAAATATCAACTCAAATATCAATTCTAAACTTCAACCCATTTCCAAACTTGAATAAAAATGGGAAATACTTACATCTTCGTGAAGATCGTGACGATAGGATCACAAAGCTAACTTCATTTCATAATTTTCCTGAACAAAACACCCATAGAATGAAGAAAAAAATGTAGAAAATGAAAGGAAAGAGGGTTTCTGCCACACCCTTACACTATACTTAGCATAATTACCATAATCAAAATAGGGTTTGAATGATATACCTATAGTATGAAGCAGATCAAACAAGGGCATCAAATTGACGGTTTATAAAAATTTTGGCATGATGTCCCTATATTTTGTATAAGACCAAACCCAAGCAACAACATTCATATATACATAGAAACATATTTACATATACAAACATACATTGTATCCTCACACATATCGTGAAACTTGTTTCAAACCCTGACATTCAATTCATTATAATACATATGCGGAAGCTACACAATAAGAATTCCCGGTTCTTGTCGAGCTGAGGCACGTTACAAGCATCCATTGGCGAACCGGCATCCCATATATCTTCATTACCTGATCTTGTAATACATGAGCTACGTGAGTTTATAAAACTCAATGAGTTGGCACTTATATGTATCAATATGCATCGAAGGAACATACATATCAAGTCGTGATCAATAATGAATCTTAAAAACATGTCATACCGTAGCATATATTCAATGTTCATTTTTGTACTTGAGCCTCATTAGTTGACCTGTACTACCGTGCTTGCTTTATTATATAGCTACTACTGTGTTGGACGTCAGGGAGCAACCTTTGGCATCCCCACGCCCAATGAACATATATTGGCCAATAGCTTTGGTGGACTTAAAACCACCCATGATGTCAACAAGCTCTATATCATGTAAAATCAGTCATTTTCTTTTCAAGTTCATGTTCGTGTTCATGACATAGCACCCCTCTTCAATATTCATGAGTTCCTTACGTATTTAATACATAACAATGGAATATGGTGCTATGTTTTCATCAATAAACATACTAACAATATACATATAGCAATAATCAATGGGAAGTATTTGAAAACATAATACTACTCATGTATTACTTCAAGAACATGCCAACTTACTGTCCAAGCTTAAGAACACTGGTTTGAGACGGTGTTTCTCGCTCCTATACTGTCAAATACATCAATAAACCCATCACTATGTATATACTAGGTGAAAATCACTCCTCTACATGTAGAACACTAAAAGAGAAAAAAACTTACACCTATATGATGTCCTTGTGATGGAGAACTAAGTTCTTACCTCAAAGTGATGAAAGGAATGAAGAAAGGGGCTTTTGGAAGAAAATTTCTTGATTTCCTCTCGAGCTTTGCTGTGAAAAGGTTTGGAAAAGTGATGGAAGTGCTTAGAAAAGTCGAAACTTATCTTCTTATATGAAAGGCGGCGCTCGGGCGGTCATTTTCTACCGCTCGAGCGCGGAACATTCTGTCCAAAACCAATATTTTTCGTGCAGGGGCGCTCGTGCGGTAAAATCCTACCGCTCGGGCGCCACCCATTCTGCCTCTGCGCACTGGTTCCTCAAAGATTGCTCTAGAATCGTCTCTTCCCTTCATAATTTGAAAAGGTGGTAAATAGGAAAGTTGTAGCTCTATGTCTTGGATTGAATCTCCCACTAGTTTCATGTAATTTGGAGGTCTGAGTAAAAAGTTATGCACATTCTCCCAACATGTGTCATTGTAGGAGTGACGATACACACGACCCACTTCGGGGTGCTTTTGGCTTGTCTTCCACAATGATTTGGACAAAACTCAAAACGTGAAAATTGTAACCTTTTATCTTAGCTTGCTAATGGTTATGGCCTCACATAATTTGGATCAATATTCGAATGATTAAGCAAAAACCCGTACGAACTACCATATTTTCATCTCATTTCCCACCACTTCTATTACACTATTTCTACGTACACATCTTACTATCACTATTTAGACACATAATCATTCTCAATAAACTATGGACAATATAAATATCATGTTCAATCTCAATATTGATACTTTAATCATCACGTGAAATCTAATGAGCTAAATAACTACGTAATAAACGACATAAAAGCATTATTATCATTTGTACGAGTAACCGGGCATTACAATTCTCCCCTCCTTCAAAGAATTTCGTCCTCGAAATTTGACGTACCATATAGTTCAGGATATCTCTGTTGAATCTCGTCCTCTCGCTCTCAAGTTGCATCTTCAATTTCATGATTGCGCCATAACAGTTTAACCAAGGGTATTTCCTTGCCTCGTAACACTTTTGAATTTCCTATCGACGATTTGGATTGGTCGTTCTTCATACGAGAGATTTGATGCAATCTCCAATGGTTCATAATGAAGAACGTGAGAAGGATTAGCCAAATACTTTTGTAGCAAGGAAACGTGAAAAACATTATGAACGTTTGACAAGTTCGGTGGTAAAGCAACTCGGTAGGCTCTATCTCCTATTCTTTCCAAGATTTCAAATGGACCGATAAATCTTGGATTCAATTTTTCCTTCTTACCAAAACGAAAAATGCCCTTCAATGGTGATATTTTTACAAATACATGGTCACCGACTTGGAATTCCAATCGACGACGTCGCACATCAGCATAGCTTTTCTGTCGACTCTGGGCGGTGTGCATTCTTTCTCCGATCTTAGTTACCAATGATTATGATAAAACCGTTATGAACTACCATATTTTCATCTCATTTCCCACCATTTATATTACACTATTTCTACGTACACATCTTACTATCACTATTTAGACACATAATCATTCTCAATACACCATGGACAATATAATATCACGTTCAATCTCAATATTGATACCTTAATCATCACGTGAAATCTAAAGAGCTAAATAACTACGTAATAAACGACATAAAAGCATTATTATCATTTGTACGAGTAACCGGGCATTACAGTTTCGGGGGAGGAGAAGGAGGAGAAATGATTGGAGGAGGTGAAAGTTGACTTAAATATTCATTTTTCGCGTCTGTAGCGTCGCAGCGCTACTTTTCAGCGCCTCAGCGCCAAATTTGCACAAAACTAGCGCCTAGGCGCTGTAACTTTTTTTTTTTCAAAATTTTTTTATTTTTCAAATTCGAGCATTACACCAAAGCCCTCTGGCCGAGCCTTTTTCCCCTGCGCGGCTGTGCACACCAAGCGCGATGCTTCTCGGGAGGAGTCCTAGCCTTGCTAGGACTCCTCCCCAACCCCTTGTCTCGAGTCATAACATGGCTAGGACTCCTTCCCTGACCCAAACCAAGACCAAGCCGTGGCCCAAGCCAAGCCGTGCAAAGCTTAACCCCTTAACCGAGCCTTGACACCCCAAAACGTGATTAGTGGTTCCAGCTTGTATCGTGCTCGTGTGCAGCGATTGGTGTGACTTAGGACTCCTATAAATCGTGTAAAAAAGATCTTTATCATTCCCTAATCATGGCAGCCCCTTATGTCCATAAAAATCATGTTTTTGGTTCAACAACATGCTTCAAAAATTCATGGGTTGTGCAAAAACGAAAATAATTAAAGGTGAAACTTAGTTTTTCATATAAAACATATTCAAATACATAATATGGTGTGATTGATGAGTAAAAGAAAGAATATGGCATGCCTTTGTGTGATTTACGCACGAATATACATTGACAAATCGAAGAACAACGACGAGGGGACGATTGCTGAATTTCCTAGACAATTTTCGAAGCTTTCCTCTTCAAACTTGTGTGTGTGCCGTGTGATGGAGAGAAAAATAATTGTGATGCTTTGGAGTGAGGGAGGCATGAATAATGAATGGGGTTATGGGGTAGGTTTTGCACTTTAAATACTAATTAATTCACTAACAATAGCTTAGGCCCATTAACAAAGTTAATTAGGCCCAATAAGCCATTAGTGCTAAATAAAATTATTTTGTTTAATAAAGTTTGTGAAATTATTAGCCGGGTTATCAAAACGTTCGCATTTTTGTTGAAAATCCAACATCGATAAAATTTACGTCTCAACGTATAAAATCACCTCAAAACTCCTTATTTTCAAAATAAGAAAAAGCATCACCCTTATTATAAATAATCAAAAACAATTATTTAATAAAAACATTTTCCATTTTTCAGCCCTCGGTCTCCGTTCCTCGATCGCAACTCGAATAACCCTTAAAAATATATTTTAATGCATTTAAGTAGAAAAACTACTAAAACATCATATAAACATATCACATAATCAATTTAGCAATCAAAATTAATTAATTATCTATTATCCATATTTCATAGATTAGCATTCAGTTGGATTACGTCGTCTTAATTTTGGACCTTACAACGATCTTTGTCCGAAAGATTCAACATAAAAATATGCGCAATTGATGAAGCAAAGGACACAACTTAGATATCTTTGGAGGATTTGATTAGTTCACTTCGTACCTTCGAAATTAACATGGAAATGCAAAAAAGGACAAGGAGAAGACTGTTGCATTCCAAGTTTTTAATGACTCGTATAATGATCTTCTTCAACTGTCCAAAGGGATAAATGAATCGGACTTCTGTGAGGAATCTATTTCCTACATCACAATGAAATTTGAGGATTATTTGAAAAGAATCAGAGACAAGAAGAAGGCTGAACAACCACCAAAGTTTCCTAGTCTACCAGCCCCTGAAATACCACAGAAGTTTCCCGTTCAAGGCCAGTTTCGACCAAGAAATAAAGGTAAGAGCCATCTTAATCCAAAGAAGTATGATTCAGTGCAATACAAGAATGCAATGAATTTGGACATTATGCCAATGAATGTGCAAATAGAACTCGCAAGAATAGATGGTACAATGTTTCTTTAAGCGATGAGTAATCTAATGAGGAGGAATCCATTGAGGAAAATAATCACACCTCCTTGAATGTACTCTTGGTAGAAAAACGCTGGCTGCAGGTGAATTCCTTCGGTGTTGCCTTAGGTGTTGCCACACGCGGACGCAACATGTGTTCAAAATCAGTGTGTCTAAAATCCACAACTTCTGGAAACTCAAGTGCATATGATGATTTGGAAACTGATGATGAAGAAATCACTCTTGAGAATGTATAAAAGCTTTATAAAGAGTTGTATGCTGATTGGATTCAAAGAAACAAGCTTAACTCAAATCTCATGAAGGAGAACACTGAACTAAAATCCGTGATGTTGGAAACTTAATTTCGGAGTTTGTCAAACTGAGCGTAAAAATATGGAGCAACTGATCAACAAGAGTGAAAAGAACTGATCTAAAAGTATGCAAAATATTGGTTGCCTAACTGAAGATTAGTGCGCAGAAAATCAACGGAAACTGAACTAAGCTAACTAATATATGTAGTCGACTGGATGATCAGTTGGAAACTGATCAGTTACACTACAATCATTTAAGAGCATTCAGCTTATCCTATCGGCTTTGTCAAAACTGATAAAACAGTTTGACACGTCATCAATTAAGGAATGTAGCTATCAACCGACAATTGTACAAAAGCAGACTACAACATGTAATGGGAACGCCGCATTTCAGCAATGCTACAGTGTACTACTGTAAGAAGAATGTCGACATGGTAAACAACGGATATAAAGATTCAAATAGCATTCATTGTTACCGTCGGAAGCAAAGCATATAAATAGCCAAGAAGAGCAGCTGAAATACAATGAACTGTTCAATCAACCAAGCTGTTATTCTGCTGAAATCTCTTCACAAGCTTTCAGTTAATATTCAAAAGATTTCAAAGCTTACACTTAGCATATACATTCATAGCATTCAAGGATATAATTTGAGCTTAGAAGCACAAACACTTATTGTCGTATTATTCGATCTTGTAGAAGATCAGTTGTGATAAATAGTTTCAGATCAGTTGTGTGCTGTAAAGTGTATCGAAACTAAGAGTTTCAGTTTGACATTGTTAAGTCCAAAACTGAAGTGGGTCTGTACAATTCTTTGTATTGATAAAAGTCTTTTAGTGAATATCCTATCTTCGAGATAGAAGGGGTGACGTAAGAGTGATTGAAATGTCCGAACATCCATAAATCTTGTGTCTCTTAATTTCAGTTTTATTCTATCTGTCAGTCAGTTTATTTCCGCACTTTCATTAGTTAACTGTTCGACATTGACATAACAAGATTCTCGAGCTCAATTTATCATTAAACTGACTCATTACTTTAAAAGGTGGTAAAATTGTTAGGTGTTTATTCAACTCCCCTTCTAAACATTCTTTCAGCTACCAACCAATCCTATCAAATGGTATCAGAGCAGTTGAATCTTGTTCCTGAATATTCCTATCTACAACTAATTACCATGTCTTCTTTAAACAAAATCCTAATGTTTTCCATAGAAGATTTTGATGATTGTAAGATTAGAATGCATGCTCATCTAGCTGCATAAGATGATGACGTGGTATGTTATTGTTGACGGACCCATGAGAATAATGAAAGAAAACACTGCTCACTACAAGAAAGTATGCCTTCAACAACACTCAAAAAACAACGATTTTATTGAAAAACTGTAATAGCCGATCGTTTATGTCTTTTATAATGAATTACGGTATTTTTATTTTGATGGTTTATGGCTTTACATTATGATATGAATGGTAATGAATGTTATAGAATGGAATAGATAATAGATGGGTAGAATAGAAGGTTGATTTTGAGTTAAATATGTAATGGAAGTGCTGTAACGGTATGAAACCGTGGCAGTAGTTGTGTTTTTTAGCATAATGTTTTGTTTATTGATCCAATTGATGTGAGGCCTCTTTCATTAGAAAGATAAGACATAAGGCTATAACTTTCATGTTTTGAATTTTGTTCAAATCATTGTGGAAGACAAGCCAAAAGCGCCCCGAAGTGTGTCGTGCGTATCGTCGTTTCTACAATGACACATGTTGGGAGAATGTGCATAACTATTTACTCAAAAATTCAAATGACATGAGGCTAATTGGAGATGAAAGCCAAGACAAAGGGCTACAACTTTCATGTTTACCACTTTTTCTAATTTGGACGGGAAGAGGCGTTTCGGAAGCGATCTTTACAGTAGCTGTGCGCAGAGCGCCCCCCGAGCGGTAAGAAAATACCGCCCGAGCGCCACTGCTTCTGGATTTTTTAGTTTTGGGCAGTAAGTTCGGCGCTAGGGCGGTAATATTTGACCGTCCGAGCGCCCTAGCAAGTTAAAAAGCGTGTTTTGAGGTTTGGGAAGGCATAAAATCGAATGGGATCATCTTTTTACTCATTTTCCTTCTCCTTCTTTTCTCTCCATCGGGCTTGGAAGCTTGGGTTTCTCATTTCTCCTTCAATCCAATTTCTTCCAAGGCATGAATCTTTGATTGAAGCCTTAATTTTTGCTTGGAGATTAGAAGTTCTTCTCCTCAAGAGTCTAGGAACAAGGTAAGAAAGCTTATTTTCCTTGGGTTAGTGATTGAAGGAAAGATATTGGGTTGTTTGGTTTAAATGTTGAGGTAAGGTTGTTAATATAATGATTAATGGTATTATTATTGATATTGTGTTGTAGGAATCCGTCAAGAACTAAGCAACTACTTGTATATTGGGTTGTAAATAGACTTTTCCTTTGAATGCATCTCATGAGCTATGTATATGATAAATGAAGTTTTTATTGATTTTAGCTCCTTTAAATCATTGATTATGAATATTGTATGTAGTGATATATTGAAAAGAAATGGAATTGATGCCAAGGGCAAAGTAAAGGAGCTAATTCTTTAGCACGCACACCACGTGTTTGATAAAATATTTTAATGAATGTTTTTATGGCTTGATGGTTATGTGGTATTGTGGTGTTACCTATGGTAATTCTAAACCCACTTGACTGAAGTTGATCAACATAATGACATGTACCGTGACTGATTTTGACTGAGACGTACATGTGTACCAATGACTGATGACCTATCAATGCCATACGAATGAAAAGAAATGAATTGTTCTATAGATGTCATCTTATAATTGTTATATACACATTTTATTGACTGATGGCATATTACGGTTAAGAAATGGTATGGATTCCTTCTTTACACTATGGTATATGTATGTACTTGTTATTTAAAGGTCTACTTGCTGAGTTTTTATAACTCATTTCAGTTATGTTCATGAGATGCAGATGCAGGTAACCGAGACTGGTACGACGTGGTGTCAAGACGGAAGAAGGAAATGTGCCAATGTGGGGACCCGGGCTCTAACTCGATTCTTTTTGGGATTAGATGGATCTTTGCTAGAAATGTGGGTCAATTTTTTTTGCTTTTAACATTAATTCAAATGTATATAAACATGCACAAGGTCTTCATTTATTTTATTTCTACAAACATAATATACATGTCTTGTCCAGTACATATTCGACAAACCAGTATTCAAATACAGTACATGACAAAAGTACAAACTACTAGTACATCTGCTATGCCCGTGATCACCACGCTATATCCATCTCTCATCTCTGCTGCGACCCAGATCCTGCCCTACCTGTTGTTATGCACACATACAGACACAACAACAGCCGGAAACTCTGGTGAGAATAAATCCCAGTATAAAACATGTATACATGCATGTCATGCAGTTTAATACAAATCATAACACATAATCAGTAATTATGACACATTAGTGAATACAGATAAAACAATCTGACTCTTACTCTTTAACACGACTCGTATCTAAGTCTAGGGATCCCGGTGTGAATAAGATGTAACAGGTCTCCCACCTACTCTCCCAATCGTGGTGGCGTTACATCTTATTCCTAAACTTCGGTCTGGTCTGTATCGAAATCTACAATCGGAGTAAATCTGATCCGAAGCATCGATATCACCGAACGTTTAGAAAATTGGCGTATCTACCAATGACACTCCTATCTCAGTACATATATATAAATCAATATAACGTACAATTAGAACAAGTATGTGATTTGGTTGGGAAAACTCAAATTGAATCTCATTTGAGTTGTATCTTCCCCAAACAAACAATGAATTATACCTTCTTGTCGTTCGTAGAAGTCGAAGTCTCGTATTCTTGATATCGAATCTGTCAAACCCAATCTGAAATGACATATATACAATGCACCATATCAACTTCTAATTCAAAATACTATATGTGAAGTGCAATATCCAATCTCGAGATAATTTTGACGGTATAACGGCGTAAACTCGATGTCCCCGTCCTTTCAACTATAATCCAATCTCAACAATGCATAACCAATACCATATCATCACAATTCTAATCCCAGCATGTCAAAATCTATTCAATTCAAATCAATATATGCTGAAATTCAAAACAAACACATACGGTACCATTTCTTTGACCCGGTTTCAATTATACGTTCTTCGATATCACAAGAATACATAATCTAGTGTAATTCACAATTTCTCCAACATCAATATCTTAAATCATGGAGGAAATGAATCAAACTTACATCCCCTTAAAGCCTTTGATGAGAGGAGCACGGAAATGGATTCAGATCGAAAGTCGTATGGCTGAATCTTGTAAAATCAAAGTTCTAAGATGGGTGAATCTTTGAGGAATTTCTCTGGAGTTTCTCGATTTCTTTGCTGTCAAGAATGAAGAAAATGAAGATTTACACACTTAAATTGCATGGCCAAGACAAGTGGCTTATTCTTTGTACTGCACGTCTCGCGCATATGCGCGACATCACCTCCGCATATGCGCGAGACCTACTGGTCTCGGCAATGTCAATCTTAACTCCTCGCGCATATGCACGCATATGCGCCAAAGATTCTGGACGTGTCCCGCATATGCGCGTATCTATTCGCGCATGTGCGCCAATGTTTCTGGAAATGTCGCGTATATGCGCCGGGCTGGTGGCGCATATGCGCCGAGCTCATCTGACTCAAAAAATTGCATCTACTTTTCCGTCTCTTCCGGTCCGATACAATGCGTCTACAATCCCCTTAATTATCAACAAAACAAGTCTGATTATGATAATCCAATTCTCGTGCCTTACAGCCAAGCTTGGAGGAAGGATGAAATGATACTTCTTATGTTGGCGACACTTCGGTATGTATATTTCTCCATCTCATTGATGTACTGATATTATGATAAGTATCTTTAATGGTATGTTGATGATTTAAAATAATTTTAAACTGAGATGCAATGTAGGAGATGCCACCTAAGAGGAAAGCTGTAGAGGTAGAGGATAGTTCCTAATCACGAGGAGTTGATAAGTTTAGTAAGTTGCTCAAGGAGCAAGCCAAAGTTCATGGAGATCAGATCCAACAGTTATTGAGATTGCAGAACCCAGTACAAGAGAGAGGTAGAGGTCTTGTGAGACAGGAGCTCAGTTCAGAGGGAGCGTATGACAGATTTAAAAGAATGAATCCACCTGAGTTCGTGGGAAGTGTGGACCCTCTTATAGCTATGGAATGGGTTAAAGCTATTGAAGCAATCTTTGACTATATGCACTTTGAGGATAATGATGGAGTTAGTTGTACAGTGTTTCTTCTGACCAAGACTTCACGCATTTGGTGGGAGGCCACGAAGGTAACTGTCAACGTTCAAACCCTCCAATGGAATGAGTTCAAGGAGCTATTTTATGACAAATATTTCTCCACGAATGTCAAGACACAGAAAGTGAAGGAGTTCTTGGAACTAAAGCAGGGCAACTTGAATGTGAATAACTATATATTGAAGTTCGAACAAGGATGTCTGCTCGTTCCTTTTATTGCTTCGAATGAGAAAGATAGAGGGGAACACTTCATGAGAGGCTTGAGAGCTGAGATCAGGAGGGATGTCAGAATGTCTGAGGCCACAACATACAAAGAGATCGTGGAGAAAGCTCTTTTAGCGGAACATGACGAGAAGGAGATTGAGAAGGAAAGGCAATTGAGACAGAGCTTTAATCAAAAGATCCAAACTTCGAGTCAAAGTTGGAAAGGGGGATACAAAGGAAAAGGAAAAGAAGAACATCGAGGTAAACTCCTGTGGTTCAGTCTGAGACAAATAGGCCTTTATGTCCCAAATGCAACAAGCCACAAAAGGGTGAATGTCTGGTAGGGAGCAACAAATGTTACAAATGTGGAGGTGCATGTCACATTGCCATCAACTGCACCCAATCTTTAGGCCGAGGACGAATCCAATGGCGCATCTTCTCTTTGACCAAAGAGGGTGTTAATCCAGATACGTCAGTTATACCAGGTACTATTCTGATTTCAGGCAAGGTAGCTCTTACTTTAATTGATACTGGAGCTACACATTCCTTTATGTCTGAAATTTTCATGAGATCGTTGGGTATTGCACCTATATTTGAACCTCTCCAGTTTAATATTGTGCTTCCTTTAGGTGATGTGATTTGTCCTTCAAGTGTGATTAAAGCTTGTCCTATTCAAGTGAATGAGAGACTCTTATTTGCTGATTTAATTGTGATTCCTATGATAGAGTTTGATGTGATTTTCGGTATGGATTGGTTATCATCGTATCGTGCTGTAATAGATTGTGTTGATAAGACGGTGCGATTTTCGACAGAGGAAGGTGACAACAGGGTCTTCAAGCGTTCAGGTACTTCCCTTGACACTTCTTTTGTTTCTTGCTTGAAAGTGAATAAGATGTTAGTTAAGGGGTGTCGGGGATTTCTGGCGTCAGTAATGGATGTGAGTAAGGAATATAATGTGGATGTGAATGATATCGAAATTGTTCGAGATTATTCGGATGTCTTTGCCGATGATGTGCCGGGGTTGCCACCCGATAGGAAGTCGAATTTGTCATTGATATTGTACCTGGTACTGCTCCTATTTCTAAAGCCCCTTATCGAATGGCACCGACTGAAATGAAAGAATTAAAGAACCAATTGCAAGAATTGTTAGATAAAGGCTTTATTAGACCGAGTTCTTCACCATGGGGGGCACCAGTGTTGTTTGTGAAAAAAGAAAGATGGGTCACTACGTTTGTGTATTGACTACCGAGAGATCAACAAAGTTACCATTAATAACAGGTATCCTTTGCCACGAATTGATGATCTTTTTGATCAATTACAAGGGGCAACAGTATTTTCTAAGATTGATCTGCGATCAGGATATCACCAATTGAAGGTGAAAGAAGATGACATACCTAAGACTACTTTTCAAACTAGGTATGGTCATTATGAATTTCTGGTAATGTCTTTCGGGTTAACTAATGCGCCGTCAGTTTTTATGGATCTTTTGAATCGAGTCTTCAAGCCTTATTTGGATAGTTTCGTCATTGTATTTATTGATGATATTCTGGTTTATTCGAAGACTCGAGAACTTCATCGAGAACATTTGAAAACCGTGTTGCAACAATTGAGGAATAACAAGTTATATGCCAAGTTAAAGAAGGGCAAGTTTTGGTTAGACCAAGTGACTTTCCTAGGCCATATTGTTTCTAAAGATGGAATTACCGTGGATCTAACAAAGATAGAAGCAGTGAAGAAATGACTTATTCCTACGACAGTTTCTGAGGTACGAAGTTTTCTTGGTTTGGCAGGTTACTATCGTCGTTTTATAGCCGATTTCTCAAAGATAGCCTTGCCATTGACCACATTGACAAGAAAGACAGTTAAATTCAAATGGACAAATGAGTGTCAACAAAGTTTTCAGGAGTTGAAGGATAAATTAACATCGGCTCCGGTGTTGTCACTTCCTGAAGGAGTTGAGGATTTTGTAGTGTTCACTGATGCCTCTAAGAAAGGACTCGGTGCTGTATTGATGCAGTGTGGTAAAGTAATTGCTTATGCTTCCCGTCAGCTGAAGGATTATGAAAAGAATTACCCGACTCACGATCTTGAGTTAGCAGCTGTGGTATTCGCTTTGAAGATCTGGCGACATTATTTTGTATGGAGTAAAGTGTGAGATTTTCTCAAATCATAAAAGCTTTAAATATCTTTTTACTCAAAAGGAATTGAACATGCGTCAGAGGAGATGGTTGGAACTTGTTAAGTATTATGATTGTACTATTAGTTACCACCCTGGGAAGGCGAATGTAGTTACAAATGCATTGAGTCGGAAATCAGGAGTTGTGTTGAACTCTATGTGGGGGGGACCTGGGCTCTAACTCGATTCTTTTTGGGATTAGTTGGATCTTTGCTAGAAAATGTGGGTCAAATTTTTGCTTTTAACATTAATTCAAATGTATATAAACATGCACAAGGTCTTTATTTATTTTATCTCTACAAACATAATATACATGTCTTGTCCAGTACATATTCAACAAACCAGTATTCAAATACAGTACATGACAAAAGTACAAACTACTAGTACATCTGTTATGCCCGTGATCACCACGCTATATCCATCTCTCATCTCTGTTGCGACCCAGATCCTGTCCTACCTGTTGTTATGCACACATACAGACACAACAACAGCTCAGTACATATATATAAATCAATATAAAGTACAAACAGAACAAGTATGTGATTTTGTTGGGAAACTCAAATTGAATCTAATTTGAGTTGTGTCTTCCCCAAACAAAAATTGAATTATACCTTCTTGTCGTTTGTAGAAGTCGAAGTCTCGTATTCTTGATATCGAATCTGTCAAACCACATGTGAAATGACATATATATAATGCACCATATCAACTTTTAACTCAAAAGGATACACATACGGATCAATATTCAATCTCGGTATATTTCGATGGCTTAACGGCGTAAACTTGCGATACCGATCAATTCAAATCTCACCATATATCAACATATCATAATCCTCAACTCATCACCATCATAATCTACCCATTAGCATCTCAAAATTTGCAGAAATTCATACACATATATGCTGGAAATCATAACAATAGCATACGATATCCGATAATCGATCCGGTTTCGAATCTACAATCACTACAAACATATGAACAAATAATCTCTATCATATCAAGCTTTCCCCAACATCTACACTTCAGAACATGCTGAAATTTAAAGATACTTACATCCTCTTGTAGATAGTGATGAGAGGAATAAAATTCTAAATTCGGATTCAAATTCGGTTGGTTGGATTCTTCAAAATCTTATTTCTAAGATAAAATAGAGTGAGGAGGCTTCTTCTGAATTTCCTTCTCTCGGTGTTCTCTGATGGCATGAAGAATGAAGATTTTGTACATTATATAGGTCCAAGCCATGTGTCAACATAAGGTTTCATGCTGGATTTCTCGCGCATATGCGCGTCCTCAGCTCGCGCATGTGCGCGAGAATTTCTGTCTCGGCACTTAACAAATCTGCCCCTAGCGCATATGCGCGGATCTACTCGCGCATATGCGCCGAAGATTCTCGACGTGTTGCGCATATGCGCGTATCTACTCGCGCATATGCGCCGCAGGTTCTGGACATGTCGCGCATATGCGCCGGGCTGGTGGCGCATATGCGCCGGGCTCATCTCACACCAAAAATTGCATCTACTTTCTCGTCTCTTCCGGTCCGATGCAATGCGTCTACAATCACCTTAATTATCAGCAAAACAAATCTGATTATGATAACTAAATCCTCGGGCCTTACATTTCTCTCCCTCTAAGAAATGATTTCGTCATCGAAATCGACTTCAATCAATCGAAGTATATACAAGATGCAATATAATCAAAACTGAATAAATAGTCACGTCATAGAAATAGCTCGGGATATCTTTGTCTCATATCTGCTTCTGTCTCCCAAGTCGCTTCCTCGATGCCATGACGACTCCAGTGAACTTTTACAAGTGGAATAGTCTTCGTTCTGAGCATGCTTCTCTTTCCGATCAAGAATCTTTATCGGTTGCTCAACATAACTCAACGTCTGATCAAGCTCGGCTTCGTCGGGCTGAATGACATGAGAAATATCTGGCATATATCTACGCAACATCGATACATGAAAAACGTCATGTATCCCAGATAAAGAAGGAGGAAGAGCCAGTCGATATGCTTGATTGCCAATCTTCTCCAGAATCTTGTAAGGACCGATATATCTAGGAGACAACTTTCCACGCTTGCCAAATCTGACAAATCCTCTGAAAGGAGAAATCTTTAAAAACACTCTGTCTCCTTGGTTAAATACCAACGGTCTACGTCTGATATTGGCATATTTGGCTTGTCTAACCTGCGCTACCTTCAATTTCTTCTGAATGATCTTTACCTTCTCAGTCATTTCACGAATCATATCAGGCCCAAGTTCTGGTACCTCAGATATATCATCCCAGTACAACGGAGATCTGCACTTCTTGCCATACAAAGCTTCAAACGGTGCCATCTCGATACTCGTCTGATAGCTGTTGTTGTACGAGAATTCACAAAGTGGCAGTGAATCTTGCCAACTAGTGCCGAAATCTAGCACTACAGCTCTCAACATGTCCTCTAAAGTCTGGATAGTCCGCTCTGACTGTCTATCTGTCTGGGGATGATAGGCAGTAGTACTCAGGTGCAATGTCGTACCTAAAGCCTACTGTAAAATGTGCCAAAAGTGTGAAGTGAATCGTGGATCACGATCTGATACGATAGACTTCGGCACACCATGCAATCGACTACTTCTTGGACATATATCTCGGCCATCTGATCAGTGTCGATATGTTATTCTGTACGGAATAAAACAAGCTGATTTGGTCAATCTGTCAATAATGACCCAAATCGAGTCACAGCCCCGGGAGGATCGAGGTAACTTCGTCACGAAATCCATGGAAATATGATCCCATTTCCATTCTGGAACAGATAAACTCTAAAGTAAACCTCCGGACTTCTTTCTTCTCGGCTTTTACCTGTTGGCAATTCAAGCACTTAGACACAAATTCTGCAATATCTGACTTCATCTGTTTCCACCAGAATTGTCTTCAAATCATTGTACATTTTCCTGCCACCAGGATGAATGCTGAACCGACTACAGTGCGCTTCTGACATAATATGTTGTTTCAACTCTGAAACATCTGGCACTACAAGACGGTTATTCACATACAGAACATAATCATGTATCTGATACTTAGACTGATGTCCTGATCTGACCATATCAATCGATTTCTGCACATTCTGATCAGTTCTTTTGGCTTCCTTGATTCTCATAATCAAATCTGGCTCAACTTGAATCGAAGCAAGTCTCAATGGTCTACTATCTGTGTCAAATGCTAAACCAGACAAACAGCAATCTTCAACTAAATTCGAAACACCTATCGTCGATAAGGATAGGGCACATACCTTTCGACTCTAGGCATCTGCTGCTGCATTTGACTTCCCTGGATAGTATTTGATTTCGCAATCAAAATCTTTCAATAAAACGAGCCATCTACGCTGTCTCATGTTCAACTCTGACTGAGAAAACAGATACTTCAGGCTCTTGTGATCAGAGTAAATCTCAAATTTCTCGCCATAAAGATAGTGACGCCAAATCTTCAATGCAAAAACGATGGCCGCCAATTCAAGGTCATGAATTGGGTATTGGGTCTCGTGTGGCTTTAGCTGTCTAGATGCATATGCTATCACATGACCTCGCTGCATAAGAACACATCCTAGCCCTCTGTGAGATGCATCACAATATACAACGAAATCACCAGTACCTGAAGGAATCATCAAGACAGGTGCACTGGTCAGCCTCTTCTTCAACTCTAGAAAGCTAGACTCACAATCCTCAGACCATACAAACGGAGTATTCTTCTGTGTCAACTGGGTAATCGGCTTTGCAATGCTGGAGAAATCTATGATGAATCGTCGATAGTACCCTGCCAGACCCATGAAACTGCGTATCTCAGGCACAGAAGTCGGTCTGGGCCAACTGATCACAGCTTCAACTTTACTCGGATCTACAGAAATACCGTCTCCAGATATAATATGACCCAAGAAGACAACCTGTCTTAGCCAAAACTCACACTTTGACAGTTTAGCAAATAATCTCTCATTTCTCAACGTTTGCAACACAATTCTCAAATGATTGGCATGCTCACTCAGATTCTTAGAATACACCAAGATATCATAAAAAAAAACAATCACAAACTCACCCAAATACCTCTGAAAGATACGGTTCATCAATCCCATAAACACCGCTGGAGCATTCGTTAAACCAAAAGGCATGACACAAACTCATAACGTCCATACCTGGTTCGGAATGCTGTCTTCGGTATGTCCACATCTCTAACTCTCAACTGGTGATATCCCGATCGCAAATCAATCTTGTAATAGACAGTTGATCCTTGTAACTGATCAAATAAATCGTCGATACGCGGCAATGGATATTTATTCTTCACCGTTGCTTTATTCAGTTGCCGGTAATCGATGCATAATCTCATGGATTCATCTTTCTTGCACACGAATAGCACTGGAGCGCCCCAAGGAGATACACTGGGTCAGATATATCCCTTGGCTAGAAGATCTTCTAACTGTGCTTTCAATTCTTTCAACTCTATCGGCGCCATCCTATACGGAGCTCGAGATATAGGAACGGTACCTGGAATAAGATCAATGCTAAAATCTACCTCTCGGCCTGGGGGTAACCCTGGGATCTCATCTGGAAATACATCTGCAAACTCCCGTACTATTGGCAAATCTGCCAATGTCGGGCTCGATTTCTGTAGGTCTACATAGTAAATAAGGAACCCCTCTGCTCCTTTCTGCAGCAATCTACTCATAGTCAAAGCAGATACTAAGGGAATCCGAGATCTGGAACCCTTACCGTAGAATTTCCACTCTTCTGTCATTTCAGGTCTGAATCTGACAATCTTGTGAAAACAGTCTACGGTGGCTCTGTACTTAGTTGACATGTCAATCCCGACAATGCAATCAAAATCAGATAAGCCAAGTACAACACAGTCTAAATCAATCTCATGTCCCTCAAACTGTAGTATACAATGTCTAACTGATGTCACAGATATCAAACCACTTCCCAACGGAGAAGTAATAGACACTACAGCAGACAATGACTCGACAGGCAATGCATGTATCAATGCAAAACGTTCTGATATGAATGTATGTGATGCACCTGTATCTATCAATACATAGGCAGGATAACCACAAAGAAAACAGTTACCTGCAATCACATCGTCTGGTGCATCTTGGGCCTGCTCCTCCGTCAATGCAAACACCTGAGCCTGTTGTCTGGGAGGTTGGCTCACTGACTGACCACCTCTGGCTCTAGGCTGGGACTGTGTAGGCGTTGGCTGAAAGGAATGGATAGACGAAGCTTGCCTCTCAGGCTGAGTCACTGATGCAGATGACCGTGCACCCTGAAATCTCTGTGCACCTCTCTGTGGACAGACTATGGCGAAATATCCCTGTTGCCTACATATGTTACATCTGCCCATCACTCCTTGACACTGCTCTATGACATGTCGTCCTCCAAAAGAACGGCAGTATACACCTGCATACTCTGCACTCTGACCAGGACCTCCCTGTCAGGGTCCACTGGAGCTCGACAAACTGCTCCCTGATCTCTTGAACTGCTTGCCTTTAGCTTTCAAAGAATCTTTCTTGCTACTACTACTGCTTCCACTATCAAATCGATGATGAGGTGGTGGAAACTGTGCGGCGGGCTGTGGCTGTCTCTGACTCTGAGCACTATAGAAAGCTCCTCGCTGCCTAATCAAGCCAGCCTCTGCTCATTTCGCTCTGTTCAGTGCATCAGAAAAGGTGTTGGGTCGTCCCGTGTTCACCAAAGTAAAAATATCAGGGTTTAAACCATTGATGAACTGGTCCGCGACCGCTTCGTCATTTCCTGCCACGTGTGGCGCAAATCGAAGCAAGGAAGAAAACTTGGCAACATACTCTTCTATGTTCCATTGCCCCTGTCTAAAGTTGGCAAATTCTGCCCCTTTGTCTTTTCGATAGGAAACTGGAAAGCAACGTTGATAAAATTCATCCTTGAATAACTTCTAAGTAATATGAATACCTCTATGCTCCAATGCTCATTTCGTGGTAAGCCACCAACTCTTGGCCACTTCTTGTAACTGATGCCCAATCAACTTCACTCTTCGTTCATCTGTATAGGCAAGAGATTCAAACAGCATCTCTATATCGTCTAACCAGCTCTCACAATCCACTGCATTCTCCGTGCCCTTCAAAGACGAGGGATGGAATGACTGAAACCTCTTTAATAACGTCTCCATAGGTGTCGCAGTAACGTCCATCTGAGTACCTGACGTACTACCTTGTTCTGGCACTTGACCTGCAGCTGGTTGTGGTATTCTTCTAGGCGGCATATCTGATTATCAAACATATTAGTACACAGCCTATACAATCTGTCTCAGCCCTCCTCTGATCATATACCTCTGATCCAGAATCGGTTCTGATTCAGTCTTTACAAGTACATGCTGTAAATCAATTCAGATAACAATACAACATGTAATAGGGAAAGCAATAAATCATGCTAGCACATCAAAAGCAAGGAAGAAGACTCGATCTACCCCGCTCATTCTATTCTATCTCAGTCTACAGAACCTACTGCTCTGATACCACCTGATGTAGGGGACCTGGGCTCTAACTCGATTCTTTTAGGGATTAGTTGGATCTTTTCTAGAAAATGTGGGTCAAATTTTTGCTTTTAACATTAATTCAAATGTATATAAACATGCACAAGGTCTTTATTTATTTTATCTCTACAAACATAATATACATGTCTTGTCCAGTACATATTCAACAAACCAGTATTCAAATACAGTACATGACAAAAGTACAAACTACTAGTACATCTGCTATGCCCGTGATCACCACGCTATATCCATCTCTCATCCCTGTTGCGACCCAGATCCTGCCCTACCTGTTGTTATGCACACATACAGACACAACAACAGCCGGAAACTCCGGTGAGAATAAATCCCAATATGAAACATGTATACATGCATGTCATGCAGTTTAATACAAATCATAACACATAATCAGTAATTATGACACATTAGTGAATACAGATAAAACGATCTGACTCTTACTCTTTAACTCGACTCGTATCTAAGTCTAGGGATCCCGGTGTGAATAAGATGTAACAGGTCTCCCACCTACTCTCCCAATCGTGGTGGCGTTACATCTTATTCCTAAACTTCGGTCTGGCTTGTATCGAAATCTACAATCGGAGTGAATCTGATCCGAAGCATCGATATCACCGAACGTTTAGAAAATTGGCGTATCTACCAATGATACTCCTATCTCAGTACATATATATAAATCAATATAAAGTACAAACAGAACAAGTATGTGATTTTGTTGGGAAACTCAAATTGAATCTCATTTGAGTTGTGTCTTCCCCAAACAAATGTTGAGTTATACCTTCTTGTCGTTCGTAGAAGTCGAAGTCTCGTATTCTTGATATCGAATCTGTCAAACCAAATCTGAAATGACATATAAATAATGCACCATATCAACTTTTAACTCAAAAGGATACACATACGGATCAATATTCAATCTCGGTATATTTCGACGGCATAACGGCGTAAACTTGCGATACCGATCAATTCAAATCTCACCATATATCAACATATCATAATCCTCAACTCATCACCATCATAATCTACCCATTAGCATCTCAAAATTTGTAGAAATTCATACACATATATCCCGGAAATCATAACAATAGCATACGACATCCGATAATCGAACCGGTTTCGAATCTACAATCACTACAAACATATGAACACATAATCTCTCTCATATCAAGCTTTCCCCTACATCTACACTTCAGAACATGCTATAATTTAAAGATACTTACATCCTCTTGTAGCTAGTGATGAGAGGAATAAAATTCTAAATTCGGATTCAAATTTGGTTGGTTGGATTCTTCAAAATCTTATTTCTAAGATAAAATAGAGTGAGGAGGCTTCTTCTGAATTTCCTTCTCTCGGTGTTCTCTGATGGCATGAAGAATGAAGATTTTGTACATTATATAGGTCCAAGCCATGTGTCAACATAAGGTTTCATGCTAGGATTTCTCTCGCGCATGTGCGCGAGAAGTTCTGTCTCGGCACTTAACAAATCTGCCCCTAGCGCATATGCGCCGAATATTCTGGACGTGTCGCGCATATGCGCGTATCTACTCGTGCATAAGCGCCGCAGGTTCTGGACATGTCGCGCATATGCGCCGGGCTGGTGGCGCATATGCGCCGAGCTCATCTCACACCAAAAATTTCATCTACTTTCTCGTCTCTTTCGGTCCGATACAATGCGTCTACAATCACCTTAATTATCAACAAAACAAATCTGATTATGATAACTAAATCCTCGGGCCTTACATTCTATGTTTCAAAAACCTTTATTGTTGGACTTGCAAAGGAATGAGATCTCTTTGGTCGAGAAAGGTACGATAGCTCGACTTTCAGTTTTGGTGATTCGACCCACTTTGCGTGGGGACCCGGACGCTAATTCAATTCTTAATCATCATTAGGATCAATTTATTAATTCAAGTAATTTGGGTCATAAAAAAAAATTTTCTTTAATTGCGGAACGTAATGGAATCTAACTGATATACAGATTTGTATAAATAAAGTACAAGTCCTGTACAATCTACATTCAATAAAAACTAAGGTTTAACAACTAATTATCAAATGTTCAACCCTATCTTTAATCCGAGTCCGTAGTCTCCACTCTAATCATGATCTCTCTCTCTTCTTGTCTTGACCCTGATCCTATCCCACCTGTTGTCATGCACACATACAAACAAGACAACAGCCGGATAACTCCGGTGAGAATTATATTCCCAGTATAAACCATGTATACATGCATTTCATATAAACAATATAAAAGCATGAATTAAACATTCATAACATGTATCAAAATCAGAACATGAATCAAATATTCATCACATGTATTATAATTCTAAACATGAATCAATATCAAGAATAAATTATATTCTAAACATATACCATCATCAGGAATATAATTCCATATCAAGCAATGAATCACTCTCCGTGATTCTCAGACTGAGACTCGACTCAGTCCTAATCTACGGATCCCGATCGGAATAAGAACATACACCCACCTATACTCCCGATCGGGGTGGTAGTATGTTCTTATTCACGGACTTTGGCTCTTTCCATATCGAACACCAGTAATAGAAGAAACTCCAATTCTATCCACTCCGATATAGCCAAACGTCCGGTGTCTTGACCTAACCGTCACAGACTTTGGCATTTTCACCAATATCCTATCCTGTGACAATGTGCAATGTGCCAGTGACGATTCCATCACTATCCGGCACTACTATCACAAGACTACTCATTCACAATTAGGCGTATCCGCTTAATGACTCAATACATAAATCTATATATCAAAGATATCAATCTCATACAATTGCAAATATCGATGCAATAAAGTAAAGTATGTGATTTTGGGAAAATCAAGTCAATCGGACTCGAGTTGTGCAATCCCACATCAACATAAATTTATACCTTTGTCTTTGCGGTCTGACGAAGTCGAAGTCTCGAAGTAAAATCTGTCCATATCAATCTGAAATACAATATCGCATAGGCACAATCTCAATATGCAACTCAATTCAAAATCTATTCTGATCAATACTCAAATCAAACATAATCTGATCAATATCGAATCAAGATACAATCTAATCCATATCGACGATATCACGATATAATCGAAATCACAACTGAATCTGATCAATATCAACCCACTGATGTTTCGACGGTATAACAATACATTCTCGCTAACCCTGTCAGTCTCAACATCACATGTAAGGTCCAAAATTAAGGACGACATAATCCAACTGCATGCGAATCTAGAAAATTATGAAAAATGGAGTAATTAATTGATTTTAGCTGCTAATTAATTATGTGACGTACTTGTTTATATGCTAAATGAGATTTATTTGTCATCATGCATAAAAAAATGTATTTTAGGAATATTCAAGTGACGATCGAGGAACGGGGACCGAGAGCTGAAAATACGTAAAATATTTTTATTAAATAATTATTTATAATTATTTAAAAGATTGTCTATGCTTTTTAGTATTTTGTGAAATTAAGGGTTTTGAGGTGATTTTATACGCCGGGGCGTAAATTTTATCGGTGTTGGTTTTTCAACTAAAATACGAGCTTTTTGGCAACCCGGCTAATAAATTCACAAATTTATTTAAACAAAAACCTTGTTAATATTTTATTTAAATCCTAATTTAACTAATTGGCTTAATTCTATGGCTTAATAGGCCTAAAGCCTACTTAGGGATTTAATTAGTATTTAAAGTGTAAAAGTAGCAAAACCCTACACTTTGGCACCAAAGGAAATCGGCCACCTAGTTTATTTTCTGAAAAACTCTTCCCATCACACACACACAAACCTCACGGCACTTTGAAGGATTTTTGGTAAGGGTTTTTCGAAGGCAACAAGCAAAGTAGAAGCCGTAGTCATCTCCCGTTTATCGTCGTCAACGGTTTTTCGTGCGTATAAAACGCAAAGGCACGCCATACATCTCCTTTTCTCATCCATCATATCATAATATTGTTTAAATTATGTGTGCATGAAAAGCTTGAAGTTCGTATATGTATAAATTCAGAATTTTCGAAACCCATCTTGTACATGCATTGGATTTGTGATTTTTATGCCACTTGTGGATGCTTCGATTCACGTCTCTTTCATACTAAGGGGCTGCCATGATATCTAGGTATGTTTGGGTAAGGTTTACACTTGTTTTAGAGTCCCACACACTTCACAGAAATCGACTGAAACCATGAAAGAAAAAGGAAACAAGAACACATGCAGGAACCGAAGGTAGCTGTCAAAAGTTTGGGGCTCGGTTTCGTCGTGCAGGGGCTGGGGGCTTGGTTGGATGGTTCTAGGGGCTAGCCAAGACCTTGAGTGAGTCATGGTGGGAGTCCTAGCCATGCTAGGACTCACGCTAAGGGTCGGGATAGAGTCCTAGCCAAGCTAGGACTTTACCCGAGAAACTAGGACAGCAGCCGAGGGGAGGGTCTTCGCGGGGCTGCAGGG
This sequence comes from Primulina tabacum, assembly GCF_025594145.1. Lineage (NCBI taxonomy): Eukaryota > Viridiplantae > Streptophyta > Magnoliopsida > Lamiales > Gesneriaceae > Primulina > Primulina tabacum. The sequence continues at coordinate 31,764,852 of NC_134554.1, forward strand.
GCCAGGGGCTCCATGCATGGGGCACGGGCTGGGCAAGGATGGTTCACTAGGGTCCTAAGGCGGTGCACAACACGTTGGTTCAGGGGCTAGGGCGTTGGCTTAGAGTCTAGGCACCAAAGCATAGAGTCCAATCTCAATGAAACTCTCGGCCAGAGCATGGTGGTGCTTGGGGCAACTTGTTTTCAGGTTTTGGGGTGGAGTATTGGTAAACTTAGAGTCCAGTAGGCTAAATTAACATGTTGGGCACCTTTTGGCTTGACATGGTTTGGGGGTAACTCGCAAAAATTAAGAGATGGCTCGGGGTCGAAGTTTAGGTGTCAAATAGGGTATTTAAAATAAGAAAAATTGTAAAACGGCTCACGGGGGTCGAGTCATGGTCCACAAGGGCTAAAATAATATAAAAGGACTAAATTTAGAATTTCGGAATTTTATATTAAAGTTTTGGATTTTTCGGGATTAAAACACCGTCAAAATAATTAAGAAAAGATAGTTGAAAAAGTCTAACATTTAAGCCAAATAAAATTATGAAAAAATTCACGTAAGCTTAAATAATTATTTGGGACATGTTAGAGTCATGAAATCAAGGAAAAAGTCGAAAAGGTAAAATTTTACGTCTAGGGGTATAACGGTCTTTTTGCACCTAGAGCATTAGTAAACGTCATGGCAGTGTCCTGAATGCTATTTTTATGAAAATATGATTATTTTAAATGTTTATGAATTGTTCATGATTAAATGATGGTTTTTAAATGTCTAAGGGATTTTTATGATTTAAGAAGACATTTAAAATACATGTTGCATGCTTGGTTTCAAAAATAAAAAACGTAATGCTATTCATGATTTTTCTAAAGTGATGTGAATGAAAAATGTTGAAGGATGTGAAATAATTGTGACTAATTCGTTAATGTTGGCGACGTCGTGAGGGTTATGGTCCTAGTGGGAGCCCGACGATCGTGTTTCCATCATTGCGAATATGTGGTACCGGATATGTGGTAACGGATACGTGGTAACGGTTTTGTGGTAATGGAAGAATGGGAATATCGTGAAGGGAAAAGGCCTCAGAGGGAGCCCATTTATGGGAAAAGGCCCCAGAGGGAGCCCCGACGATCGTATTTCTATTCGAATCATGATAGGCCAGGGCCCAGTTGACCGGTGAGAGTGTTGCTGGTGTCCCCCGTCGCCCAGTACTGTGGTTTTATGTAGATGGATCCATCGACCCTCATGAGCATGATCAGGAAAGTCACAATTAACGATCTGAATTCAACAAAAGGAAAAAGGAAAAGGAAAAGGAAAAAGGAAAAGGAAAAGGAAAAGGAAAATGTTTATGATCATGAAAAATGTTTTATGTCATGTCATGTTGAGGAAAAAAGAAAAAAAGTTAAGGTTTATGAAATGCATCATGAAAATATTTATGAAAATGTTTATGTTCAAGTTTATGCATCTTCATGAAAACGATATTTTAAGTACAAATATTTTTCACCGTTATATGTTGACTGTATTACATATTACTCGTTATAAAGATTATGGTGTGTTGAGTCTTTTGACTCACTAGGTGGGATGGATGCAGGTGGTATTGAGGGAGGACTTGATGAGTGATTTGACTGGACTGAAGGCGCACATAACCCGAGGACCAGCGCTACATTTTCTGCATTATGCTTTATGATTTTATTTAAAGATTTTAAGACTATTTACTTATGATTTTGAGAGATTTTGAGAGGTTTAGTATGGGGTTTACTTTTCAAATTTATTGTTTTTTGGGTTTGGTAATCATGCGACGATTTTATTTTATGACCATTGCACTTGATTTTTAAAATGCTAGATGATTGGTATTTTATTTTAAGGGTTAAAATATTTTATAAAAATATTTTAGTGAAAGCCGAGAATTTTAGAGAAAGGAAAAAAAAAATTCTAGTACTTTTAAAGCAATAAAAAGAGCAGGACGTTTCAGTTGGTATCAGAGCAAAGGTCCTGTAAAGGGTTGTGCCACCATCAGCGCTAGAAAGATCAGTCGTCAAGCCTCAAGTCGTAAGTTTTACTTGTTTTATGTGATTCTATATGATTTAACCTGCATGACGTTATGGATATTATGTTTAGGATACCTGTTTAATAGTTATTTTTTATTAGTATTGCCTTGCATGCTTAAAATGCTAATTAAGTCAGGATGTGTTACATGATTAGAAAACTTAGATTTAATTGCATGTTGGTTACGTTAGAATTTGGAAAACATTCAGATAAAATGCCTCCTAGACGCGTACCCGTTATCGAGAATCAGGCAGAGAACAGTGTTAATCGCCGAGGGAATAGTCAAAGAAATGCACCACCACCACCACCTCCTCCACCTGGGATCCTGCTACTCGTGCATTAGAGGGTATGGCTCGTCTCTTCGAGCAACAGTTACAGCAGCAGCAGATACAGCAGCAACAGCTACAGCTGCAGTTACAGCAGATGCAGCAGCCACAGCAGCCACCTAGGCCACAGCATGATATTTATGAGCAGTTCCGGAGGCTAGAGCCGAAGGAATTTTCTGGCACCACCGATCCATTTGCTGCAGAGAGTTGGATCCGATCACTCGAGGTACATTTTCGCTATCTGAACATGGGTGACGCCGATCGTGTAAGATGCACTACTTATCTGCTTAGGGACGACGCTTCTTTATGGTGGGAAGGAGCCGAGCATGGTGTTGACCTTGCTACACTCACTTGGGCACAGTTCAAGACGAAATTCTATGAGAAATACTTTACTGCTGATGTCAGAAGCCGGATAAAGAGGGAATTTATCACCCTCCGTCAGGGAGACATATCTGTTGCTGATTTTGTGAAGAAGTTTGATAGGGGTTGCCACTTTGTACCCCTTATTGCTGGAGACGCGGAAGAAAAACTTAGGCATTTCAAGGATGGCCTAAGACCTACCATTCGGGATAAAGTTATGATGATGCGTCCGGAGAATTATGCTATGGCAGTTACTTATGCATATCAGGCTGAGCAGTCCTTAAAGGACATTGACTTTGAGATTCAGCGCAAGAGGCAGCATTATCAGAATAACAATCAACCCAACAAGAAGCCAAATACGGGTCCTCCTAGACCTCAAGGGCCTCAAAAGCCCCAAGGTCAAGTCAAGAAGCCAGCGCCACCAAAGCCACAGAATCCGGGAGCACCAAAGCCTGCTGAGAGGCAACCATGCAAGGAGTGCAACCGTCTACATCTTGGCAAATGCGAGTTGGGATCATATAAATGTTTCTACTGCAAGGAGGCCGGTCACAAGGCTATTGATTGCCCAAAGAGGAAAGCAGCTGCTTCGGCCCGAGCTTATGTTATGAATGCCGAGGAAGCTGAGGAAGAGGCAGACACTACACTCATCACGGGTAACCTAGTCATTTAACATTTTTATATTGCTTATTTCTGCATGAAATGTTAAATTGATTATTAGAATTGAATTGTGATTAAGTTTCAACCTAGAATAAATTAGGTTGCATGTTCTACTTAGTTGGACTTAAGCGATGATTTTAGAAACCTATAGAAAAAAATGATTCGAATTTTTGTGCCTTAATTTTATGTGAAGGATATTATGATTCAGAATAAAAAGTCTAAGGGCCAAAATTAAAGAAAACCATAAAAGGGGGTTTCGAAATTATTGGGGGGCCAATATGCAATTTTCGAAAATTTAAGGGACTTAAGTGCAATAATTCGAAAATTATGGGTCAATAATGCAAACTTAAAAGATTGAGGGACTAAAGCGAAACTTCTCCAAGAAATGTTTAAGTTCAACACGAAATCTTCATTCAACTTTGGGAAATAATGATAGTAAATCCTTAAGTGTCAACACCAAAAGAATTAAAAGATATTTTCACCGCAGGGAGGATCATCATTCTAGGCGTAGCTACCTATGCTTTGCTAGATTCAGGAGCTACACACTCTTTCATATCAGAAACCTTCATCAAAAGACTGAATATTACTCCTCAAGATATGGGTTTGGGTTTCAAAGTTCGATTCCTTCCGGTGATCAGATGCTCACATCTAAGATTGTTAAGAATCTGGAGCTTCGTTTATTCAGAGATGTTGTTCGGGCAGATCTTATTGTGCTTCCTATGCCCGAATTCGATATTATACTTGGGATGGATTGGCTATCAGCGAATGGAGCTTCGATTGATTTTCGTCAGCGATCAGTATCAATTAGGCCACCCAGTGGTAAATCTTTTGTTTTCGAGGCGGCAAGAAACCAGCAAATGCCGTACATTATCTCTTGTCTAAGTGCGAGGAAGCTTATTAAGCATGGATGTCAGGCGTATTTAGCATGTGTCACTACTACACATGAATCCATCAGCCAGAAGTTAGAAGATGTTGATATTGTGAGGGATTTTCCTAGCGTCTTTCCCGAAGACGTTTCTGGCATCCCACCCGATCGTGAAGTGGAGTTCTCTATTGACCTTATGCCGGGCACTGTTCCTATATCTAAAGCACCTTATCGTCTAGCACCCGCTGAAATGAAAGAACTAAAAGATCAAATCCAAGAACTGCTAGACAAGGGTTTTATTCGCCCTAGTTACTCTCCGTGGGGCGCACCGGTTTTGTTTGTGAAAAAGAAAGATGGTAGTATGCGTCTTTGCATCGATTATCGAGAGCTCAATAGGGTCACTATCAAAAATAAGTATCCACTGCCAAGAATTGAGGATTTATTGACTAGTTGCAAGGAGCTTCGATGTTTTCTAAAATTGATCTGCGATCTGGATACCATCAGTTGAAAGTCAAGGAGTCTGACGTGCACAAGACAACATTTTGCACAAGATATGGGCACTATGAGTTTATGGTCATGCCATTCGGGTTGACCAATGCGCCAGCGATCTTCATGGATCTCATGAATCGCGTATTTCAGCCGTATCTGGATCAGTTTATTATTGTCTTCATTGATGACATATTGATCTATTCCAAGAGCAGAGAGGAGCATAGTCGCCATTTGAGGACAGCACTGCAGGTATTAAGAGACAGAAAGCTATATGCAAAGTTCAGCAAGTGCGAGTTTTTGCTTGACAGAGTGGCGTTCTTAGGCCACATCATTTCTAGTGATGGCGTGGAAGTTGATCCGAGTAAAGTTGAGGCAGTAAAAGAGTGGCCAGTACCGAAGAGTGTCACCGAGATTCGCAGTTTCTTGGGATTAGCCGGCTATTATCGCAAATTCATCAAGGGGTTCTCATCTATTGCAGTGCCTTTGACATCTTTGACGAAGAAAAATGCTAAGTTTATTTGGGGATCCGAGTGTCAAGACAAGTTTGACAAGTTGAAGCAAGCCTTGATATCAGCACCAGTGTTATCCATGCCATCAGGGCAAGGGGAGTATGATCTTTATACCGACGCTTCTAAGCTAGGTTTAGGTGCAGTTCTGATGCAAAACAACAGAGTTATCGCCTATGCGTCAAGACAGTTGAAAATTCATGAAAAGAACTACCCTACTCATGATCTTGAGCTTGCAGCAGTAGTCTTTGCACTAAAAATTTAGAGACACTACCTTTATGGGGAGAAGTGCAAAATATTCACCGATCATAAAAGTTTGAAATACTTCTTCACCCAAAAGGAGTTGAATATGAGACAGCGCAGATGGCTCGAATTGGTAAAGGACTATGATTGTGACATTAGCTACCATCCGGGGAAAGCTAATGTAGTGGCAGACGCATTGAGTAGAAAAGCAGCAGTTATCACTCATTTATCACTTCAAAGACCATTGCAGTCCGAGATACAGCGGTTTGAGCTTGCCGTGTATGCTTGGGGCGAGGCCCCTAATCTTGCCTCATTATCAGTGCAGTCGACTTTGAGAGACAGAATTCGGGAAGGACAGTCTACTGATGAGCAGTTGCAAAAGTGGAGAGCAAGAGATGAAGCCAAGGGCCGGAATTTATATTCAGTGGTGGATGGTTTAGTCCGTTATCGAGACCGTCTATGGGTTCCTAGTGACGATTCTTTAAGAGATCTTATTATGAAGGAAGCCCACGACACACCATATTCCATTCATCCGGGCAGTACAAAGATGTATAGAGATTTGCAGTTGTTATATTGGTGGCCAGGAATGAAGAGAGACATCTTGATATATGTATCCGAATGTTTGACTTGTCAGCAAGTCAAGGCAGAGCATCAGAGACCAGCGGGAAAATTGAAGCCACTCCCTATTCCCGAGTGGAAATGGGAAAATATCACCATAGACTTTGTTGTGGGATTGCCAAAGACAGTTAAAGGATTCAATGCCATTTGGGTGATAGTAGATCGTCTTACGAAATCAGCGCATTTTCTACCTATTAAGACGACATTCACCATGGTTCAGTATGCCGACTTGTATATTCAGGAGATAGTTCGGCTGCATGGGATTCATGTATCCATCGTTTCTGACCGGGATCTGAGGTTCACGTCGTCTTTTTGGAAAAGTCTGCATGCAGCGATGGGGACCAAGTTATTGTTCAGTACAGCGTTCCACCCTCAAACCGATGGTCAGTCAGAAAGGGTTATTCAGATTTTGGAAGATCTACTGCGAGCATGCGTCATTGATTTCCAAGGCAGTTGGGAACAAAAATTACCTCTAGTGGAGTTCACTTACAATAACAGCTATCAATCATCAATAGGAATGGCTCATTTTGAGGCACTCTATGGAAGGAAGTGTAGATCTCCTATTCATTGGGACGAGGTTAGGGAAAGAAGAGACATTGGTCTAGATGGGATTGAAGAAACAGCTGGGCTTGTAGTCAAGATTCGTGATAGAATGAAGACTGCACAAAGCCGACAAAAGAGTTATGCGGACAAGAGACGAAGAGACTTAGAGTTTGCAGTGGGCGATCATGTATTTATAGCACCCATGAAGGGTGTTATGCATTTTGGCAAGAAGGGCAAGCTTAGTCCAAGATTTATAGGTCCGTTCGAGATTTTGGAGAGGATTGGGACACTAGCTTATAGAGTGGCATTGCCACCAGCGCTTGCAGGAGTTCACAATGTGTTCCACATTTCGATGCTGCGGAAGTACATGTCGAATCCGTCACATGTGCTTAATTATGAACCTCTTCAACTAACTCCAAATATGTCGTATGAAGAAAGACCTGTCCAGATTCTGGCTAGACAAGAAAGACGATTGCGTAACAAAGTCATTCCAATGGTCAAGGTCAAGTGGCTGAATCACTCGGAAGAGGAAGCTACTTGGGAAACCGAGAGGGACTTGAAGAGTCGATATCCGGATCTTTTCGATAAGTTCTAATTTCGAGGACGAAATTTTATTTAAGGGGGGGGGGGATTGTAATGTCCAAAATTAAGACGACGTAATCCAACTGCATGCGAATCTAGGAAATTATGAAAAATGGAGTAATTAATTGATTTTAGCTGCTAATTAATTATGTGACGTACTTGTTTAAATGCCAAATGAGATTTATTTGTCATCATGCATAAAAAAAAATGTATTTTAGGAATATTCAAGTAACGATCGAGGAACTGGGGACCGAGGGCTTTTTAGTATGTTGTGAAATTAAGGGTTTTGAGGTGATTTTATACGCCGGGGCGTAAATTTTATCGGTGTTGGTTTTTCAACTAAAATACGAGCTTTTTGGCAACCCGGCTAATAAATTCACAAATTTATTTAAACAAAAACCTTGTTAATATTTATTTAAATCCTAATTTAACTAATGGGCTTAATTCTATGGCTTAATAGGCCTAAAGCCTACTTAGGGATTTAATTAGTATTTAAAGTGTAAAAGTTGCAAAACCCTACACTTTGGCACAAAAGGAAATCGGCCAACTAGTTTATTTTCTGAAAAACTCTTCCCATTACACACACACAAACCTCACGGCACTTTGAAGGATTTTTGGTAAGGGTTTTTCGAAGGCAACAAGCAAATTAGAAGCCGTAGTCATCTCCCGTTCTTCGTCGTCAACGGTTTTTCGTGCGTATAAAACGCAAAGGCACGCCATACATCTTCTTTTCTCATCCATCATATCATAATATTGTTTAAATTATGTGTGCATGAAAAGCTGGATGTTCGTATATGTATATATTCAGAATTTTCGAAACCAATCTTGTACATGCATTGGATTTGTGATTTTTATGCCACTTGTGGATGCTTCGATTCACGTCTCTTTCATACTAAGGGGCTGCCATGATATCTAGGTATGTTTGGGTAAGGTTTACACTTGTTTTATAGTTCCACACACTTCACAGAAATCGACTGAAACCATGAAAGAAAAAGGAAACAAGAACACATGCAGGAACCGAAGGTAGCAGTCAAAAGTTTGGGGCTCGGTTTCGTCGTGCAGGGGCTGGGGGCTTGGTTGGCTGGTTCTAGGGGCTAGCCAAGACCTTGAGTGAGTCATGGTGGGAGTCCTAGCCATGCTAGGACTCACGCTAAGGGTCAGGATAGAGTCCTAGCCAAGCTAGGACTCTACCCGAGAAACTAGGACAGTAGCCGAGGGGGGGGGGTCTTCGCGCGGCTGCAGGGGCCAGGGGCTCGATGCATGGGGCACGGGCTGGGCAAGGATGGTTCACTAGGGTCCTAAAGCGGTGCACAACACTGTTGGTTCAGGGGCTAGGGCGTTGGCTTAGAGTCTAGGCACCAAAGCATAGAGTCCAATCTCATTGAAACTCTCGGCCAGAGCATGGTGGTGCTTGGGGCAACTTGTTTTCAGGTTTTGGGGTGGATTCTTGGTAAACTAGGAGTCCAGTAGGCTAAATTAACATGTTGGGCACCTTTTGGCTCGACATGGTTTGGGGGTAACTCGCAAAAATTAAGAGATGGCTCGGGGTCGAAGTTTAGGTGTCAAATAGGGTATTTAAAATAAGAAAAATTGGAAAACGGCTCACGGGGGTCGAGTTGTGGTCCACAAGGGCTAAAATAATATAAAAGGACTAAATTTAGAATTTAGGAATTTTATATTAAAGTTTGGGATTTTTCGGGATTAAAACACCGTCAAAATAATTAAGAAAAGATAATTGAAAAAGTCTAACATTTCAGCCAAATAAAATTATGAAAAAATTCACGTAAGCTTAAATAATTATTTGGGACATGTTAGAGTCATGAAATCAAGGAAAAAGTCGAAAAGGTAAAATTTTACGTCTAGGGGTAAAACGGTCTTTTTGCACCCAGAGCATTAGTAAACGTCATGGCAGTGTCCTGAATGCTATTTTTATGAAAATATGATTATTTTTAAATGTTTATGAATTGTTCATGATTAAATGATGGTTTTTAAATGTCTAAGGGATTTTATGATTTAAGAAGACATTTAAAATACATGTTGCATGCTTGGTTTCAAAAATAAAAAACGTAATGATATTCATGATTTTTCTAAAGTGATGTGAATGAAAAATGTTGAAGGATGTGAAATAATTGTGACTAATTCGTTAATGTTGGCGACGTTGTGAGGGTTATGTTCCTAGTGGGAGCCCGACGATCGTGTTTCCATCATTGCGAATATGTGGTAACGGATACGTGGTAACGGTTTTGTGGTAACGGAAGAATGGGAATATCGTGAAGGGAAAAGGCCTCAGAGGGAGCCCATTTATGGGAAAAGGCCCCAGAGGGAGCCCCGGCGATCGTATTTCTATTCGAATCATGATAGGCCAGGGCCCAGTTGACCGGTGAGAGTGTTGCTGGTGTCCCCCGCCGCCCAGTACTGTGGTTTTATGTAGATGGATCCATCGACCCTCATGAGCATGATCAGGAAAGTCACAATTAACGATCTGAATTAAACAAAAGGAAAAAGGAAAAGGAAAAAGGAAAAGAAAAAGGAAAAGGAAAAGGAAAATGTTTATGATCATGAAAAATGTTTTATGTCATGTCATGTTGAGGAAAAAAGGAAAAAGGTTAAGGTTTATGAAATGCATCATGAAAATATTTATGAAAATGTTTATGTTCAAGTTTATGCATCTTCATGAAAACGATATTTTAAGTACAAATATTTTTCACCGTTATATGCTGACTGTATTACGTATTACTCGTTATAAAGATTATGGTGTGTTGAGTCTTTAGACTCACTAGGTGGGATGGATGCAGGTGGTATTGAGGGAGGACTTGATGAGTGATTTGACTGGACTGAAGGCGCACATAACCCGAGGACCAGCGCTACATTTTCCGCATTATGCTTTATGATTTTATTTAAAGATTTTAAGACTATTTACTTATGCTTTTGAGAGATTTTAAAAGGTTTAGTATGGGCTTTACTTTTCAAATTTATTGCTTTTTAAGTTTGGTAATCATGCAACGATTTTATTTTATGACCATTGCACTTGATTTTTAAAATGCTAGATTGTTGGTATTTTATTTTAAGGGTTAAAATATTTTATAAAAATATTTTAGTGAAAGCCGAGAATTTTAGAGAAAGGAAAAAAAAAAATTCTAGTACTTTTAAAGCAATAAAAAGAGCAGGACTGTTTCATCACAGATATAATAACAGCACTCATAATCAATATTAGTACAACTTATAATCTGAATCACAATACAACTCTGATATTGAATCTTAATCAAATCAACTCTGAAAATCATAACAATTACATAAACAGTCTGTTCTTCAATCAGACTTCAAATATATAATGTCTACTATATCAGAGACACCATATATGATTTATATTCAATTCTGACAATATCAAAATTCCAAATCATGTCTAAACGTAACAAAACTTACATTCAGTTGTAGCCTGCGTCGATAGAAACTCAGTACTGAAGTCGGATTCAAAATCTGACTGACAGATTTCTCGTAAATCTCAATTTCCCACGCCGAAGCAACTTGAAGCCTTTTTCCCGTAAACTCTCGGCTGCTGAATGAAGATTTGCATGTATATATATATATATATATATATATCTCGTGCATGTAAGGCAAGTGTCTCGATGTACATGCAGCACGTCTCGCGCATATGCGCGACACTCCTAGGCGCATATGCGCGAGACCTTCAGTCTCCGCGCGTAACCTTTACCGTAGCTCGCGCAAATGCGCGACTTCACCCTGCGCATGTGCGGCAACTCTCTGCCTACCTCGCGCATGTGCGTGGCTCACGTCGCGCATATGCTCACGCCGCGCATATGCGCGGGCGGGGTCTTCTGCCAAATCCGCGCATGGCTCGCGCATCACGTCGCGCATGTGGGCGAATGGCACACCCTCGCACATAATTTTGCGTCTTTTCTCGTCTTTCTCGGTCTAATCCGTTCCGTCTATAATCACATCAATTAATCACTAACTCATTTCAGATTAGCTTCAGATTACGGTAATAAAATCTCGGGCATTACATTTCTCCCCCTCTAAAATACGATTTCGTCCCCGAAATCAAAGGCAATCAAATCAGATAAAGAAAGAAATGTATAATAGAGGTTAATCAGAAAACTCATTGCAATGCAACAATTCGGAAATTTCAGTCTCATATCAGATTTTGTTTCCCAAATAGTTTCTTCAGTATCATAACGCCTCCATTGAACTTTCACAAACGGAATAGTCTTCTTTGATACCTGACGAATTTACTGTATATTCAACAGCAGAATAGTCTTCATTCTGGATTATTCTTCTTTCCTGAATCTCTAACTCCAATCTGGAATATTAATGCAACAAGTATAATCTCATAATACTACTCGAATAACTGATGTTAGAATCAATCTCACAATACTGGCTATACCATATTCGTATATACCAATTAACAGTTCATAATAAATCAATACTATCATCTCCTATCAATCTGATAATTTCAATCAAGGTTATATTCCATCTTCAACCTCGAATATCAACAGTCATCATCCGACGTTGACATATTCAGTCTATTTATTCCGAACTGTCTTTATTTTCTTCCGAATCAGTTTCAATTTCTTTCTTTTTTTCTGTGATCCTATCAAATACAATCTCAGGTATCACCGATATATAATCCCCATACGAAGAAAATCTGCAGTTTTCACTGTACAATGTCTCGAATGATGCTATCTCGATACCCATTTGATAACTATCGTTATACGATAATTTACAAGTGACAATAAATCATGTCAACTAGTGCTAACATCCAACACTATAGTTCCTGGATATTCTTCAGAATCAGGATAGTTCGCTCCGACTATCCGTTGATCTATAAACGATAGGTGAAAGATCTTGTTGTATATTATGCCAAAAGTACAAAATAATCCGAAAATCGGGGATATGATAAAATCAAATTTGGCATTCAGTGCAATTTGCCTACTTTTCTGACATACATCTCATTTGTCTGGCCATATCTGTATGTCATCCTGTACAACATCATATAAGCAGATTCAAGCAATCTGTCAATCATAATTACATCATAGCACAATCTTATCCAGATTTCAATAGTGTCGTCACACAATCCATAGAAATGTACTCCCATTTCTATTTAAGAATTAATAATCTATATAACGAACCTCCTGGTTTCTATTTTTCTGTCTTCATCTGTCGACGATGCATACATTTCAGTACAAACTCTGCTACAACAGATCTCCTATGTTTATATCAAAACTGTCTTTTTGAATAATCATACATTTTCTGTCACCAGAATAAATACTGAATCGACTATCGTGCGCTTCTGACTATATCTGTCATTTCAGATTCGAAATATTCGGCACAAACAAGTTGATTATTCACATATAATACAGTATTACCTACCTGATATTATGATCGACACCCTGTTTTGATTATCGAAACCGCGTTCTGAACATTGTGATTAAACTTCTGGACTGCTTTAATTCGCGAGTTTAGCTCTGATTCGGCTTGAACTGTATATACTCTCAACGGTTCCCAATAATCTGTATCACATCCTCGACGTTGTTTAAATCAACTGCTATATCATTTTCGGATGTAATGTCCCACAAACAATATAATCTGTCTTTAATGCTGTTTTAGAACAATAACAATTCTCAAGCAATTTCACAACAACAGTCACATATACAATAATCTGTTAAACTCAGGCAAGAAAATAAAGAAGTTTCTTACATCGGTATCATTCTCAGCCACTGATCACTGCCTCAGCTTGTACTAATATCGCTGCCTCAAAGAGCTCTAGCGCCCCTCGGTGCTTCATCCTGAGCAGCCGAAGACAAACCACCTGCATGACCTGCTATGGAAACACAGAACAAACCACAGCAGTCCCAAAGGACAGGGGGTCAAACCCCAGTACGAAGATCAAATAAATTACAGCATATATAAATGACATGTAATGAAATCAATGCAATGCATGTACGGGTGCAAGATGTCTGGATATCAGGAGTCAAAGGATCGATATCAACAATCATAATATATGCTCGAGCTGGTCCACGACTCAGCGGACCTGTCCACGACTCAGCGGACAGTGTCTGGGGATATGGCTTCACACTTTATGCCAGCAACTACCTACGCCGGACCGAGTCCAGGTGCCCAAAATCCACAAGACACAATATAATATCATATACAGATCTCAATCGAATATCAACGGGTATCAATAACTTAAGGGCTCAATATGAATGTGTGCTCAACAATGTATATCAATCCATAGATTATTCCAATATATTTGAAAATCATGTTTTATTTTAAGAAAACGAGAAATAATCTTAAATTTGCATCCAAATTCCACATAAAGCACATAATCACATAATTCGCATAAAATCAATTAACTCACATCAATTAAATTACACGTCGACATAGACGCTGTAAGAAATCGATCAATCCGTACCTTAACCTTCAAATTAAATTACCACAATAATTACGAAGACCTCGGCGCTTCCTGGTTATCAAAACCTGTGGCAATTAATTTATTTTCATCAATTAAATACTCAACTCTTATCCAATTACAATTTACAAATTCCAGCTTGTACCTAGGATCGATTTTAAGGTCATAACTCAATCAAAACCTAACCGAATTACACTTATCATATATGGCTGGAAATCCTAACTCAAAATCCCACATTTCATCAGAAGATACCGACACAAAAATCGGTCATCTAGATGCTGATAAAAACCAAAAACAAGAAACTTTGAAAACAATAAATCTGTACAGATTCTGGTTCGACACCTTGTAGCATAAAATTCATATCTAATTCATTATTGACCCAATTCAAAATCCGCCAATTGTAAATGAAAGAAAATCAAATATTTAAGTTTTCTTAGAAGAAATCATTCCCAAAATCTTAGTAGATAATTCCAGAATTAAGCAAGAACATGCTGTTACTCACCAACTCGCGGACTGAATTCCCAGACTGAGCAGTTTTGGTAAAATGAGCATAACTCCCTCAATTCTTAATGGAATTTAACGGGTCAATTATCGTTACGAAGACAAGACATAGCTCTACAACTTTCATTTAGATCACAAGTCCAGAATCTGAGTGAAAACAGGTCACAAACTCGAATTACAGAATGTCTTCTGCACGCATCAGTACAGAGTTCGGTTTTTGACACATTATGGTAGAAAAATCATATCAAATCTGTTTCTTATTGTAATTACGATTTTCCAGTGGCTGTAGAAAGCTAACACAACGTTCTACAATATTTATTTGAACCACAAGTCGATATTCTTCGTGTAACATACCCAAATATCCAAAACAACTAGACACCAAAATCTCGAAATATCACAGTAGCTAAGAATGAAACCCATGAACAAATTTGCAACTCTAGGCTTAGGGATTACCTTCCAAAGCTTCCTATAAACTGAAATGAAGCAAGAATTAGCCTCTACAATCCTCCAAGGAACAAATAAGAAGGCAAGCAAGGGGCTGGAAACTGTATATACTCTCAACGGTTCCCAATAATCTGTATCACATCCTCGACGTTGTTTAAATCAACTGCTATATCATTTTCGGATGTAATGTCCCACAAACAATATAATCTGTCTTTAATACTGTTTTAGAACAATAACAATTCTCAAGCAATTTCACAACAACAGTCACATATACAATAATCTGTTAAACTCAGGCAAGAAAATAAAGAAGTTTCTGACATCGGTATCATTCTCAGCCACTGATCACTGCCTCAGCTGTGCTAATATCAATCGGTATACCATATTCGAATATCACATACTCGGAATACAATCTGTTTCAATCAAGATTCATATCTGAACAATTTCTATATACAACAATTTCAGTTCTCAGATCCTTCAATACAAGATATTCGATTTAGTCAGTCATATGCCACGAGTATATCACAAAATATAATAGATAAACGGCATAAAATCATAAGAATACCTCTGAATACCAGATTCATCAACCCATAATCAGAACTGAAGTATTTTACAGAGAAACACACAATCAGATGTAAATTTCGGTCAGTAAATCCTCTAACTGATATTTCAATTCTTTCAAATCAATCAGTATCATTCTGTATGGACTTCTAAAATAAAACCAGTACCTGGTATCAAATCAAGGCGGAAATCACTCTCCCTGATATAAGGCAAATCTAGAATTTCATCTAGAAAGACTTTAGCATTTCTCCTGCTACTGACAAATCAGCTTATGGTATATTCATTTTCAGTAATCAACTGAATGCATAAGGAATAACTCCATTCCTTTCGATACTCATCGAATCCTAATTAATAAAGAAATTAAAGGAATTCAAAATCGAAAATCTTTACCGTACATTGTTCATTCTTCGGCCATTTCAAGTCCGAAATTTACCATCTCCTAGTAAGAATCTACAATAGCTCTGTACTTGTTCAATAAATTCATATCAATAATGCTGTCAGAATCAGACAATACAAGTACAACATAATCTAACTCAATCTCATTCTCACTTCACTGCAGTATACGATATTTACAGAATTCACTGGTATCAATCTTTCCCCCAAAAGATAAAGAAATCAATACTACAGTATATACAGACCCAATAGAATAAAGCATATGTCAATGCAATTCATACAGAATCATGTATAAGATGTACGAGAATCTCCCAATACATATGGGACAAAATCATAAAATAACAGATACCGGTCACTACATCATCAAGTGCATCCTGGATCTGTTCCTCGGTCACTACCACCAGACGCCTCTGCTCCCTGGAATCTTCGGGAATCTCTCTGTGGACATACTCTCGCAAAATGTCCTGACTGTCGACAGATAAGTCAACTACCAAATACTCCTTGGCATTGCTTAGTGGGATGTCTTCCTCCGCAAGTCCTGCAATAAACTCCAGTATAACTTGGGCTAGAACAACTGGAGCTAGATGAACCGCTCGGTCCGCTCCCTAATTTCTTAAACTGTTTCTTTCGAGCTTTCAACAAATCTGGCTTCCCACTTGTACTGCCACTATCAAATCTGAGAGAGGACTGCTGTGTCTGGGGTCGGATCACATCCAACCTCCCTCGTTGTCGACTCAAACTTGCCTCAGCTCTCTTTGCTTTATTCAAAGCATCACCAAAATGCTGGGGTCGCTCTACCTTTACCAAGGAAGATATCTCAGCATTCAATCCGTTGATGAACTGATCCGCTACAGCTTCATCATTCCCAACTATAATAGGAGTAAAGTGTAATTGATATGAATCTAGCCAGCCACTATGCGTTCCAAGAACCAATCCCGAGAGGACGATTGAAGATGTTGAATTTTGCCCTTCATTCAAACAATGAAAGCTTAGAAATAAGGCTCGAGGGGTTCGGGTTGCATCACCATCAAGTAGAGGATGAATTGGAAGTTTGCGCCTTAGCGCGTAAGTGGTGGAGATCAACAAATAATATAATGAAGGAGTCCCGAACAACCAAGCATATGAGTGCAAAATTGCCTGAGAGAAACAGTGCAGCAGCACGCGCTAGCGCAGATGTGCAAAAGCAGCAGCACGCGCTAGGGCAGATGTGCAGAACTGTGCGCACGCCAGAAGCAGTGCAGTAACGCGCGCTAGCGCAGAGCAGAACAGCGCGCGCGCCAGCGCCAGAAGCAGCGCCCCAGCGCCAGATGTGGCGCCACCGCGCGCCCTGTGCTGTCCGGGTGCAGAACCTTGCGCGCGGCTGCGCGAGTTCACGCGCCACCGCGCGCAATGCCGTGTCAACTTTGCTAGCCAACCTTAGTTTACTACTTTTACACGATTTATGTTGTTTTTCTTGCTTTGTTTTGTCTATTTAATGATTGTAAACACTATAAAAAATTAATAATTCATATTGATATCAAATATTTTGAGGGGTTTCTCTCAATTCTAAGGCTTTTAAAGCTTTGTTCAAAATCAAATCAAACTTATCAAAGATTGCATCTTTGTGGCGTTTGTCAATTGTTTTTCGCACGGATTGTCAAAACAAGTTCTTTGAATGTTCGTTTGAAATTCGATTGTTATTATCGTTGATATTTGTTGCTAAGTTTTAATCACTTAGAGGTGAATATCACATATCGTTACTTGTTTCAAAAGATTCGGGACTAGGGGTGGGTACGGTACGGCATACCGTACCGAACTACGGTACCGTATACCGTACCGAAAATATCGGTATGGAATTTTTCCATACCGATACCGATGCCGAAATTTCGGTATACCGCACATTCGGTATACCGAATTTTCGGTATGGAAAAAGTTCACACCGGTACCGTACCGACACCGAAAATTTTTTCGGCATACCGAACTTTAATTTTAAAAAAAATAATAATAAAAAATTATTTTCGGTATATACCGAAATACCGAAAAAAAAATATTTCATACCGATTACCGAACATTTCGGTACGGGAAATGTTCGGTATACCGATTTTTTCGGTAAGTTCGGTATTTTTTTCGGTACAGTTTTTCGATATTTCGGTATTTTTTCCCACCCCTATTCGGGACAACATAATCGATCCTTGTTCGTTATTGAATTGAGGGCGCGATTCTAATTAATCGTGTTTGCTTTCATTCGTACGAGGATTCGCATCATTTGGTATCAGAGCTTTTGGTTCTTTTTTATTTAAGTAAGCGTATCCGTTCAATTCCTCGTAGGATTTTCAATATCAATATTCGTGTAGTGATTGTCTACGTATTTGTTGGATAAAAAAAAACAAAAAGGGGTACAATATGCTTGATAGTCAATTTCAGTCATTGTTGGTAGAATTTGGGAAAAGAATGGAGGAAGAATTTAAACATTTGCATGAAAGGTATAGGCGAGTGGATGAGAGTGGAATGATGAGCAAAGAGGAGAGAAGCACGGCGACACCAGCGAGGAGTTCAAAACATGGATATCCAGGTACAACGCAATTCTCACATAATTGTATTTCTGATATTCGATGTGTGTGGTGTCTAGAGATAGGACATGATTTTCTTCATTGTCCAAATGAAGATGTGAAGGTAGTGGATTCAACTTCCAACCTTGAAGCCAAACATGTGGATGATTTGATTGTTGAGGTTGATACTCCAATTGTGTCTCATGCGAGTATTGAGTGTTGTGATGTGGAGGGTGAGTTGTTAGATGATGTGCAAGTTGTTTTTTTCGCTCAACTGTCTACGAATGTAATATGTATTGGTGAATCAATTTGTTATGAGTTGAGAGAAAAAGAAAATGAGATGGCCGAAAAAGAGAGTGATAAAAAAGGCGGGATGGCCATCGAAGAACAAAAAGAGTTGTGTGAAAAAGAGGCCAAACAAACAAAAAAAGAAATTATATGTATGGCTCAAAAGAGTGAAGATGAGCGACTCTTTATTTTGGGTAAACCACTTCATGTACATCTGTGCAAAGTTGATTTATTTTATTTTAATGAAATAGCCGGTTCGATCCCGAGCATTGTTAAACTCTACTTGCAGGATTGTAGAAAAGACATGCAAAGTATTGATCTTCCTAGCTATCAAGAAAAACAAGATTTGAGGACAAATCTTTTTGAAGAAGGGAAGTATGATATGAATCTAGCCAGCCACTATGCGTTCCAAGAACCAATGCCGAGAGGACGATTGAAGATGTTGAATTTTGCCCTTCATTCAAACAATGAAAGCTTAGAAATAAGGCTCAAGGGGTTCGGGTTGCATCACCATCAAGTAGAGGATGAATTGGAAGTTTGCGCCTTAGCGCGTAAGTGGTGGAGATTAACAAATAATTTAATGAAGGAGTCCCGAAAAACCAAGCATATGAGTGCAAAATTGCCCGAGAGAAGCAGTGCAGCAGCACGTGCTAGCGCAAATGTGCAGAAGCAGCAGCACGCGCTAGCGCAGATGTGCAGAACTGTGCGCACGCCAGAAGCAGTGCAGCAACGCGCACTAGCGCAGAGCAGAACAGCGCGCGCGCCAGTGCCAGATGTGGCGCCACCGCGCGCCCCGTGCTGTCCGGGTGCAGAACCTTGCGCGCGGCTGCGTGAGTTCACGCGCCACCGCGCGCACTGCCGTGTCAACTTTTCTAGCCAACCTTAGTTTACTACTTTTACACGATTTATGTTGTTTTTCTTTCTTTTTTTTGTCTATTTAATGATTGTAAACACTATAAACAATTAATAATTCAGATTGATATCAAATATTTTGAGGCGTTTCTCTCAATTCTCAAGGCTTTTAAAGCTTTGTTCAAAATCAAATCAAACTTATCAAAGATTGCATCTTTGTGGCGTTTGTCAATTGTTTTTCGCACGGATTGTCAAAACAAGTTCTTTGAAGGTTCGTTTGAAATTCGATTGTTATTATCGTTGATATTTGTTGCTAAGTTTTAATCACTTAGAGGTGAATATCACATATCGTTACTTGTTTCAAAAGATCGGGACAACATAATCAATCCTTGTTCGTTATTGAATTGAGGGCGCGATTCTAATTAATCGTATTTGCTTTCATTCGTACGAGGATTCGCATCAGTAATAAAGTAGAGAATTTAGCAACATATTCTTCAATATTCAGTTGGCCCTGTTTCAAATTTTTAAACTCTGCTTTCTTGTCCTCTCGGTACGAATCTGAGAAAAATCTTCGATAGAATTCCGCTCTGAAGATTTCCCACGTAATTACCGTACCACACTGTTCTAATACTCTTTTGATTGTAATCCACCAACTCCTTGCGACGTCGTGTAACTGATTGGGCACTAGTTTAATTCTCCGTTCGTCTGGATACTCAAGTGAATCAAACAATATCTCTATATCATCTAACCAATTCTCCCAATCATCAGATGTCTCAGTACCTCTCCGAATCGGCGGTTGAAATGACTGAAACTGTTTCAACTGTATTTCCATCGGAGTTTCTGACACATCTATCTGATCAATCGAAGTACTACCTCTTTCTGGAATTCTTCGAGGAGGTATATCTGATAATCACCAGAGTTAGCAACACAGGAGATAAATCAATCTCAGTCCCTTTCTGATCAGCTTACCTCTGATCAAGAATTGGTTCTGATTCATTTTCAAATCAGACATATTACCAAATCAACTCAGATATTCAGGTAACATGTATTTAAACACAATAACACATAATATCATGCTAGCACACACAATGTAATTCAACATTATAATAAATCACATGCTAGCAATCACATGCAAGGAAAGAAAATTCATTCTACCCCACTCACTAGCCTCTATCTTAGTCTAAGGTAACCTATAGTTCTGGAACCTACTGCTCTGATACCACCTGTTGTGGGGACCCGGACGCTAATTCAATTCTTAATCATCATTAGGATCAATTTATTAATTCAAGTAATTTGGATCATAAAAAAAATTCTTTAATTGCGGAACGTAATGGAATCTAACTAATATACATATTTGTATAAATAAAGTACAAGTCCTATACAATTTACATTCAATAAAAACTAAGGTTTAACAACTAATTATTAAGTGTTCAACCCTATCTTTAATCCGAGTCCGTAGTCTCCACTCTAATCATGATCTCTCTCTCTTCTTGTCTTGACCCTGATCCTGTCCCACCTGTTGTCATGCACACATACAAACAAGACAACAGCCGGATAACTCCGGTGAGAATTATATTCCCAGTATAAACCATGTATACATGCATTTCATATAAAAAATATAAAAGCATGAATTAAACATTCATAACATGTATCAAAATCAGAACATGAATCAAATATTCATCACATGTATTATAATTCTAAACATGAATCAATAACAAGAATAAATTATATTCTAAACATATACCATCATCAGGAATATAATTCCATATCAAGCAATGAATCACTCTCCGTCATTCTCAGACTGAGACTCGACTCAGTCCTAATCTAGGGATCCCGATCGGAATAAGAACATACACCCACCTATACTCTCGATCGGGGTGGTAGTATGTTCTTATTCACGGACTTTGGCTCTTTCCATATCGAACACCAGTAATAGAAGAAACTCCAATTCTATCCACTCCGATATAGCCAAACGTCCGGTGTCTTGACCTAACCGTCACAGACTTTGGCATTTTCACCAATATCCTATCCTGTGACAATGTGCAATGTGCCAGTGACGATTCCATCACTATCCGGCACTACTGTCACAAGATTACTCATTCACAATTAGGCGTATCCGCTTAATGACTCAATACATAAATCAATAAATCAAAGATATCAATATCATACAATTACAAATATCGATGCAATAAAGTAAAGTATGTGATTTTGGAAAACTCAAGACAATCGGACTCGAGTTGTGCAATCCCACATCAACATAAATTTATACCTTTCTCTTCGCGGTCTAACGAAGTCGAAGTCTCGAAGTCAAATCTGTCCATATCAATCTGAAATACAATATCGCATAGGCACAATCTCAATATGCAACTCAATTCAAAATCTATTCTGATCAATACTCAAATCAAACATAATCTGATCAATATCGAATCAAGATACAATCTAATCCATATCGATAATATCACGATATAATCGAAATCACTACTGAATCTGATCAATATCAACCCACTGATGTTTCGACGATATAACTATACATTCTCGCTAACCTTGTCAGTCTCAACATCACGGATATAATAACAGCACTCATAATCAATATTAGTACAACTTATAATCTGAATGACAATACAACTCTGATATTGAATCTTAATCAAATCAACTCTGAAAATCATAAGAATTACATAAACAGTATGTTCTTCAATCGGACTTCAAATATATAATGTCTACTATATCAGAAACACCATATATGATTTATATTCAATTCTGACAATATCATAATTCCAAATCATGTCTAAACATAACAAAACTTACATCCAGTTGTAGCCTGCGTCGATAGAAACTCAGTACTGAAGTCGGATTCAAAATCTGACGGACGGATTTCTCGTAAATCTCAATTTCCCACGCCGAAGCAACTTGAAGCCTTTTTCCCGTAAACTCTCGGCTGCTGAATGAAGATTTGCATTTATATATATATATATATATATATATATATATATATCTCGTGCATGTAAGGCAAGTGGTTCGATGTACATGCAGCACGTCTCGCGCATATGCGCGACACGCGCATATGCGCGACACTCCTAGGCGCATATGCGCGAGACCTTCAGTCTCCGCGCGTAACCTTTACCGTAGCTCGCGCATATGCGCGACTTCACCCCGCGCATGTGCGCCCAACTCTCTGCCTACCTCGCGCATGTGCGCGGCTCACGTCGCGCATGTGCGCGCAATGTTCTGTTCCAGCCCCTTGGCTACTGGACACCTCGCGCATATGCGCGCCCTCACGCCGCGCATATGTGCGGGGTCTTCTGCCAAATCCGCGCATGGCTTGCGCATCACGTCGCGCATGTGCGCGAATGGCACACCCTCGCACATAATTTTGGGTCTATTCTCGTCTTTCTCGGTCTAATCCGTTCCGGCTATAATCACATCAATTAATCACTAACTCATTTCAGATTAGCTTCAGATTACGATAATAAAATCTCGGGCATTACATTTCTCCCCCTCTAAGATACGATTTTGTCCCCGAAATCATAGGCAATCAAATCAGATAAAGAAAGAAATGTATAATAGAGGTTAATCAGAAAACTCATTGCAATGCAACAATTCTGAAATTTCAGTCTCATATCAGATTTTGTTTCCCAAATAGTTTCTTCATTATCACAACGCCTCCATTGAACTTTCACAAAAGGAATAATCTTCTTTGATACCCTGACGACTTTACTGTATATTCAACAGCAGAATAGTCTTCATTCTAGATTATTCTTCTTTCCTGAATCTCTAACTCCAATCTGGAATATTAATGCAAGGAGTATAATCTCATAATACTACTCGAATAACTGATGATAGAATCAATCTCACAATACTGGCTATACTATATCCGTATATACCAATTAACAGTTCATAATAAATCAATACTATCATCTCCTATCAATCTGATAATTTCAATCAAGGTTATATTCCATCTTCAACCTCGAATATCAACAGTCATCATCCCACGTTGACATATTCAGTCTATTTATTCTGAGCTGTCTTTATTTTCTTCCGAATCAGTTTCAATTTCTTTCTTTTTTTCTGTGATCCTATCAAATCCAATCTCAGATATCACCGATATATAATCCTCATACGAAGAAAATCTGCAGTTTTCACTGTACAATGCCTCGAATGATGCTATCTCGATACCCATTTGATAACTATCGTTATACGATAATTTACAAGTGACAATAAATCATGTCAACTAGTGCTAACATCCAGCACTATAGTTCCTGGATATTCTTCAGAATCAGGATAGTTCGCTCCGACTATCCGTTGATCTATAAACGATAGGTGAAAGATCTTGTTGTATATTATGCCAAAAGTACAAAATAATCCGAAAATCGGGGATATGATAAAATCAAATTTGGCATTCAGTGCAATTTGCCTACTTTTTTGACATACATCTCATTTGTCTGGCCATATCTGTATGTCATCATGTACAACATCATATAAGCATATTCAAGCAATCTGTCAATCATAATTACATCATAGCACAATCTTATCCAGATTTCAGTAGTGTCGTCACACAATCCATAGAAATGTACTCTCATTTCTATTCAAGAATCGATAATCTATATAACCAACCTCCTGGTTTCTATTTTTCTGTCTTCATCTGTCGACGATGCATAAATTTCAGTACAAACTCTGCTACAACAGATCTCCTCTGTTTATATCAAAACTGTCTTTTTGAATAATCATACATTTTCTGTCACCAGAATAAATACTGAATCGACTATCGTGCGCTTCTGACTATATCTGTCGTTTCAGATTCGAAATATTCGACATAAACAAGTTGATTATTCACATATAATACAGTATTATTGTGAGGGCCTTGTTCCTGATTAATATTTTATTAACACACATCAGGATTAATTAGTATAAACAGCGAAAACGAGTTAAAAATTTTGCTTTTTGGCCCAAAAAAATTTCGGCATGACCTCCCCGTAAATAGGATATACCTGAAAAATATAAAATAACCAAAACGACTAAATCAAAACTCTCAACAAACATTCAATACGAAACAATGCCAACCAGGCACAATCACAACAACGACCCTCCACAAACACAATATACAACTACTCGGGGCATACCCCGGTAATACATAGACTCCATAATAGATAAATATAATATCTAGGGACTCGGTGACTGAACTCACAGAGAAAAACAATAAAGGCTTGAGCTCAAAACTCAAAGAGCTCTAGCGCCCCTCGGTGCTTCATCCTGAGCAGCCGAAGACAAACCACCTACATGACCTGCTATGGAAACACAGAACAAACCACAGCAGTCCCAAAGGACAGGGGTCAAACCCCAGTACAAAGATCAAATAAATTACAGCATATATAAATGACATGTAATGAAATCAATGCAATGCATGTACGGGTGCAAGATGTCTGGATATCAGGAGTCAAAGGATCGATATCAACAATCATAATATATGCTCGAGCTGGT
The DNA here is from genome assembly GCF_025594145.1 of Primulina tabacum. Classification (NCBI taxonomy): domain Eukaryota; kingdom Viridiplantae; phylum Streptophyta; class Magnoliopsida; order Lamiales; family Gesneriaceae; genus Primulina; species Primulina tabacum. The sequence continues at coordinate 31,789,526 of NC_134554.1, forward strand.
CCACGACTCAGCGGACATGTGTCTGGGGATATGGCTTCACACTTGATGTCAGTACTACCTAAGCCGGACCGAGTCAAGGTGCCCAAAATCCACAAGACACAATATAATATCATATACAGATCTCAATCGAATATCAACGGGTATCAATAACTGAAGGGCTCAATATGAATGTGTGCTCAACAATGTATATCAATCCATAGATTATTCCAATATATTTGAAAATCATGTTTTATTTTAAGAAAACGAGAAATAATCTTAAATTTGCATCCAAATTCCACAAAGAGCACATAATCACATAATTCACATAAAATCAATTAACTCACATCAATTAAATTACACGTCGACATAGACGCTGTAAGAAATCGATCAATCCGTACCTTAACCTTCAAATTAAATTACCACAATAATTACGAAGACCTCGGCGCTTCCTGGTTATCAAAACCTGTGGCAATTAATTTATTTTCATCAATTAAATACTCAACTCTTATCCAATTACAATTTACAAATTCCAGCTTGTACCTAGGATCGATTTTAAGGTCATAACTCAATCAAAACCTAACTGAATTACACTTATCATATATGGCTGAAATCCTAACTCAAAATCCCACATTTCATCAGAAGATACCGACACAAAAATCGGTCATCTAGATGCTGATAAACACCAAAAACAAGAAACTTTAAAAACAATAAATCTGTACAGATTCTGGTTCGACACTTTGTAGCATAAAATTCATATCTAATTCATTATTGACCCAATTCAAAATCCGCTAATTGTAAATGAAAGAAAACTCAAATATTTAAGTTTTCTTAGAAGAAATCATTCCCAAAATCTTAGTAGATAATTCCAGAATTAAGCAAGAACATGCTATTACTCACCAACTCGCGGACTGAATTCCCAGACTGAGCAGATTCGGTAAAATGAGCATAACTCCGTCAATTCTTAATGGAATTTAACGGGTCAATTATCGTTTTGAAGACAAGACATAGCTCTACAACTTTCATTTAGATCACAAGTCCAGAATCCGAGTGAAAACAGGTCTCAAACTCGAATTACAGAATGTCTTCTGCACGCATCAGTACAGAGTTCGGTTTTTGACACATTATGGTAGAAAAATCATATCAAATCCGTTTCTTATTGTAATTACGATTTTCCAGTGGCTGTAGAAAGCTAACACAACGTTCTACAAGTTTTATTTGAACCACAAGTCGATATTCTTCGTGTAACATACCCAAATATCCAAAAAAACTAGACACCAAAATCTCGAAATATCGCAGTAGCTAAGAATGAAACCCATGAACAAATTTGCAACTCTAGGCTTAGGGATTACCTTCCAAAGCTTCCTATAAACTGAAATGAAGCAAGAATTAGCCTCTACAATCCTCCAAGGAACAAATAAGAAGGCAAGCAAAGGGCTGGAAAAATGTTGCAGCAGCAACACGCAGCTCGCTGCACAATGGAAGAGCTCGTCTCTTCTTCGATTCAAACAAGGAACAAGGTGCACGAGCTTCAGCTGATGGTTGCTGGATAAATTACTGTCAGCTATGGTGGTTGAACCACAAGACACGAAGAAGGTAGCTGGTGAAGAGGGTGAGGCGTGAGGTAGGGTTGAGGAGAAGACTTACGGGAATGGTGAAGGGGAAATGGGTTTCCTTATAAAATAACCCATAAAAATATACAACCCACAAATATATAAATATGCATTTGCAATTATTAAATGTTTGCTCAAAATGCTAGACTGTGACCTGGTCCAATTTATTTCATCTCCATGTGCTATTTAATTCCGACATGTATTTTAATATCGTTTATACTTCCGATATTTTCTAATACACATTTTTAACACACTATTAAATTTATTTAGCTTAATTATTTTAATTTCGCACTTTAAAATAATTAATATCAATTCTTGCCAAATAATTGAGTTATTAATATCAAGTCATCACATTCTCCCCCTCTAACAAAGATTTCGCCTCTCGAAATCAGAATATTCAATACAAATAAGATAAAAGGAATTCAAATTTACATTACTGCTAGTACATAGGAAACTCAGAGTACATGGAGTAATTTGTCACATTCTCAAACAAATGAGGCCATTCTTGACGCATTCTAGCCTCGAGCTCCCATGTTGCCTCTTCTGTCCCATGTTTTCTCCACTGCACCATGACTAGAGGAATCGTCTTATTACGAAGCTGCTTTTCTTTGCGATCAAGAATTTGCAAAGGATACTCAACATAGCTAAGAGAACTATCTAACTCCACATTCTCGTGTCTCAGAACATGAGATGGATCTGGCTCATACTTCCGCAGCATAGATACATGAAACACATTATGTATAGTAGACAAACTCTGCGGCAAGTTCAATCTATAAGCCAACAAACCGATCCTCTCAACGATAGTATATGGTCCAATATAACGTGGAGCTAACTTTCCCTTTTTCCCAAATCTCATTGTGCCGCGAAATGGTGACACCTTTAGAAAAACTTGATCACCGACTTGAAATTCCAAAGGTCTACGCCTTGTATTTGCATAGCTAGCTTGACGATCCTGAGATGCTTTCATTCTTTTTCTGATCAAATCAATCTTTTCATTCATCTCTTCAACAAATTCAGTGTAAGGCCCGAGAATTTGATTATCATAATCAGATTTTTTTTGTTGATAATTAAGGTAACTGTAGACGCCTTGTATCGGACCGAAAGAGACGAGAAAGTAGATGCAAATTATAGATATGAGATGAACTCGGCGCATATGCGCCACTAGACCGGCGCACATGCGCGAAAAGTACAGAAGTATTGGCGCACATGCGCGAGATAAGGCGCGCATATGCGCGACACCTCCAGAGACTTTGGCGCACATGCGCGAGATGAAGCGCGCATATGCGCGAGGTATTGATGCCGAGACAATATGTCTCGCGCATATGCGCGAGAGGTCCAGCATGCACACTAAGTTGACACATGGCATGAGCTATATAATGTGTAACACTTTCATTTCTTCATCTCCATCAGCAATAACCGAGAGAAAGAGATTCAGAAAAAGCTCCAAGTTCTCCCTAGCTTAGAATTGTGATTGTCTCACATTTAGTTATCCGATTTTCGATCCGAGGTGATATTCGTACTCCTCTTGCTATTGGCTACAAAAGGAAGTAAGTATTGTTAACTTTCAACATGTTTTGAAGTTAAGATGTTGAAGAAATCAGATATTGATGGTTATTATGTATTCTTGTGATGTCTCTGAACGTATATTTCAAAACGGATCGAAGAAAGATTATCGTATGTGATTATTTTGTATTTTCAGAAAATGGGTATAGGGGATTATGCAGATTTTGAAGTGTGGTGAATGATTATTGAGAATTGGGAATTGTTGATATTATATATATGTTATTGAGTTGATCGGTATCGAAATAATACGTCGTTATGCCGTCCAAAATGTACCGAGAATGAATATTGTTAAGTACATGTATGGATTGAATGGAATGTTGATCTTGTATCTATTGAACATTACCATTTCAGATTCATTGTGCCTTACTTCGACTTCGAGACCTCGACATCGATAAAAGTTCAACAAGAAAGGTATAATGCATGTTTTGTTTGGGGAAGACACCACTCAAATGAGATTCAGTTTGAGTTTCCCAACAAAATCACATACTAGAATTATTGTTTATCTTTTGATATGATTGTGATTTGTTTATAGATTTATATTCAAATCTCTTGATATGATGATGTCTTGTTTATAGATTTATATTCAAGCCTTTGAGATAGGAGAGTCATTGGCAGACTTGCCAAACTAGATGTTCGGTAGTATCGACGCTTCGGATTAGATTCACTCCGATTGTAGACATTCGACACAGACATGACCGAAGTCTAGGAATAAGACGTACAGTTACCCCGATTGGGAGGGTAGGTGACAGACAGTGACGTCTTATTCACACCGGGATCCCTAGAATAGAGTCGATTCGAGTCAAGACATGATTTGATTTGAATTGCATGTTTAGATAGATCGGTTTTATAGACTATGGAGCCATTGTTATTGCTTTCATGCATGACTTATGATTTCGTATCAGCATGTATACATGTTTTATACTGGGATTTGTTCTCACCGGGGTTTCCGGCTGTTGTTATGTCTATATGTGTGCATAACAACAGGTGGGGCAGGATCTGGGTCACGTCAGAGATGAGATAAAGATAGCGTGGTGACTACGGGCGCAGAAGATCACTAGTGATGTTGTACTAGATTTGTACTACTCGTAGTTTATGGTTTGTATTAAACACTAGTGATGTGTTTGTAGTAAAAACATGACATGTATATTATATGTGTTGTAATGAAATAAAGAAAGATATTATGCTTAGTATTTACATTTGAATTAATGTTAAAAAGCGAAAATTTGACCCACATTTTGAATAAAGATCCAATTAATCCCGAAAAGAATTGAGTTAGAGCCCGAATCCCCACAACAGGTGGTATCAGAGCAGTAGGTTCTGTAGACTGAGATAGAATATAATGAGCGGGGTAGATCGAGTCTTCTTCCTTGCTTTTGATGTGCTAGCATGATTTAATGCTTTCCCTATTATATGTGTATTGTATCTGAGTTGATTTACAGCATATACTTGTAAAGACTGAATCAGAATCGATTCTGGATCAGAGGTATATGATCAGAGGAGGGCTGAGACAGATTGTATAGATTGTATCCTAATCTGTTTGATAATCAAATATGCCGCCTAGAAAAATACCACAACCAGATGCAGGTCAAGTGCTAGAACAAGGTAGTACGTCAGGTACCCAGATGGATGTAACCGCTACCCCGATGGAGACTCTGTTGAAGCGGTTTCAGTCATTCCGACCCCCGACTTTGAAAGGCACTGAGAATGCAGCGGATTGCGAAAGCTGGTTGGATGATATAGAGATGTTATTTGAATCACTTGCCTATACAGATGAACGTAGGGTGAAGCTGATTGGGCATCAATTGCAAGAAGTGGCCAAGAGTGGGTGGCTAACGGCGAAACGAGCCTTAGAACATCGAGGTATTGATATTACTTGGAAAGTCTTTAAAGATGAATTTTATCAACGTTTCTTTCCAGTCTCCTATCGAAAAGACAAAGGGGCCGAATTTGCAAACTTGAGACAGGGCCAATGGAACATAGAGGAGTATGTTGCCAAATTCTCGTCCTTGCTTCGATTTGCACCTCATGTAGAAGGGAATGATGAGGCAGTTGCCGATCAGTTCATAAATGGTTTGAATCCGGATATCTTCACCCTAGTGAACACGGGGCGACCCAACACTTTTTCTGAGGCGTTGAATCGAGCGAAGGGAGCAGAGGCTGGCTTGATTAGACAGCGAGGAGCTTCCTATAGTGTTCAGGGTCAGAGACCGCCACCGTTCGCCACACAGTTTCCACCACCTCCTTCTCGATTTGATATTGGAATCAGTAGTAGTGGGAAGAAAGATTCTTTGAAAGCTAAGGGTAAGCAGTTCAAGAGAGCAGGGAGCAGTTCATCGAGCTCCAGTGGATCAAGACAGAGAGGTCCTGTTCAGAGTACAGATGTGACAGGTGTATATTGTACTACTTGTGGAGGCCGACATCCCACAGAGCAGTGTCAGGGGGTGATGGGCAGATGTAACATATGTAAGCAACAGGGACATTTCGCCAGAGTCTGTCCCCAGAGAGGTGCACAGAGATTTCAGAGTACAGGGTCATCAGCATCAGTGACTCAGCCCGAAAGGCAAGCTTCGCCTGTCCATTCCTTCCAGCCCACGCCTACACAGTCTCAACCTAGAGCCAGAGGTGGCCAGACAGTGAGCCAACCTCCCAAACAACAGGCTAGGGTGTTTGCACTGACCGAGAAGCAAGCCCAGGATGCGCCAGACGATGTTATTGCAGGTAACTGTTTTCTTTGCGGTTATCCTGCATATGTATTGATAAATACAGGTGCATCACATACATTCATATCAGAACGTTTTGCATTGACACATGCATTGCCTGTCGAGTCATTGTCTACTATAGTGTCTATTTCTTCTCCGTTGGGAAGTGGTCTGATATCTGTGACTTCAATTAGACATTGCTTACTACAGTTTGAAGGGCATGAGATCGATTTAGAATGTGTTGTACTTGGTTTATCTGATTTTGATTGTATTGTCGGGATTGATATGTTAACTAAGTACAGAGCCACCGTAGACTGTTTTCACAAGATTGTAAGATTCAGACCTGAAATGACAGAGGAGTGAAAATTCTATGGTAAGGGTTCCAGATCTCGGATTCCCTTAGTATCTGCTCTGACTATGAGTAGATTGTTGCAACAAGGAGCAGAAGGGTTCCTTATTTATTCAGTAGATTTACTGAAATCGAGCCCAACATTGGCAGATTTGCCAGTAGTACGGGAGTTTGCAGATGTATTTCCTGACGAGATTCCAGGGTTACCTCCAGCCCGAGAGGTAGATTTCAGCATTGATCTTATTCCAGGTACCGTTCCTATTTCGAGAGCTCCATATAGGATGGCTCCAATAGAATTGAAAGAATTGAAAGCACAATTAGAAGATCTTCTAGCCAAGGGATATATCAGACCTAGTGTGTCTCCTTGGGGCGCACCAGTGCTATTTGTGCGAAAGAAAGACGGATCTATGAGATTGTGTATAGATTACAGGCAACTGAACAAGGCAACGATAAAGAACAAATATCCTTTGCCTCGTATCGACGACTTATTTGATCAGTTGCAGGGATCATCTATCTATTCCAAGATCGATCTGAGATCTGGATATCACCAGCTACGAGTACGAGATATTGATATACCAAAGACATCATTCCGAACCAGGTATGGACATTACGAATTTATTGTCATGCCTTTTGGTTTAACGAATGCTCCAGCGGTGTTCATAGGGTTGATGAACCGTGTCTTTCAGAGATATTTAAATGAGTTTGTTATTGTTTTTATTGATGATATTTTGGTGTATTCCAAGAATTTAAATGAGCATGCCAATCATTTGAGAATTGTGTTGCAAACACTAAGAAATGAAAGATTATATGCGAAACTGTCAAAGTGTGAGTTTTGGCTGAGACAGGTTGTCTTCTTGGGTCATATCATATCTGGAGATGGTATTTCCGTGGATCCGAGTAAAGTGGAAGCTGTGATCAGTTGGCCGAGACCGACTTCGGTGCCTGAGATACGCAGTTTCATGGGTCTAGCAGGGTACTATAGACGATTCATCAAAGATTTCTCCAGTATTGCGAAGCCGATTACCCAGTTGACGCAAAAGAATACACCCTTTGTGTGGTCGGAGGATCGCGAGTCTAGCTTCTTAGAGTTGAAGAAGAGGCTGACTAGTGCACCTGTCTTGATGATTCCTTCAGGTACTGACGATTTCGTTGTATATTGTGATGCATCTCACAGAGGGCTGGGATGTGTTCTTATGCAGGGGGGTCATGTGATCGCATATGCCTCTAGACAGCTGAAGCCACACGAGATTCGATACCCCATCCATGATCTTGAATTGGCGGCTATCGTATTTGCCTTAAAGATTTGGCGTCATTATCTTTATGGTGAGAAATTTGAGATTTACTCTGACCATAAAAGCCTGAAGTATCTGTTTTCTCAGTCAGAGTTGAACATGAGGCAGCGTAGATGGCTTGATCTACTGAAAGATTTTGATTGTGAGATCAAGTACTATCCAGGGAAGTCAAATGCAGCAGCAGATGCCTTGAGTCCAAAGGTTTGTGCCCTATCTTTATCGACGATAGGTGTTTCGAATTTAGTTGAAGATTGTTGTTTGGCTGGTTTAACATTTGATACAGCTAGTAGACCTCTACGACTTGCTTCGATTCAAGTTGAGCCAGATTTGATCATGAAAATCAAAGAAGCTCAAAGAACAGATCAGGATATACAGAAGTCAATTCAGATGGTCAGATCAGGACATCAGTCTGAATATCAGGTACATGATTTTGTCCTGTATGAGAATAACCGTATTGTAGTGCCAGATGTTTCAGAGTTGAAACAACTGATATTGTCAGCAGCGCACTGTAGTCGGTTCAGTATTCACCCTGGTGGCAGAAAGATGTACAACGACTTGAAGGCACAGTTCTAGTGGAAACAGATGAAATCAAATATTGTCGAATATGTGTCTAAGTGCTTAAATTGCCAACAGGTGAAGGCCGAAAGAAAGAAGCCCGGAGGTTTACTTCAGAGTTTGTCTATTCCTGAATGGAAATGGGATCACATCTCCATGGATTTCGTGACGAAGTTACCTCGATCATCCCGGGGCTGTGATGCGATTTGGGTCATTATTGATAGATTGACCAAATCTTCTTGTTTTATCCCATACAGAATGACATACCGACACGATCAGATGGCAGAGTTGTATGTCAGAGAAGTTGTCAGATTACATGGTGTGCTGAAGTCTATCGTATCAGATCGTGATCCACGATTCACTTCACACTTTTGGCACAATTTGCAGCAGGCTCTAGGTACGACATTACACCTGAGTACTGCTTATCATCCCCAGATAGACGGATAGTCAGAGCGGACTATCCAGACTTTAGAGGATATGCTGAGAGCTGTAGTGCTAGACTTTGGCACTAGTCGACAAGATTCACTACCGTTGTGTGAATTCTTTTACAACAACAGCTATCAAACGAGCATAGGGATGGCACCGTTTGAGGCGTTATATGGCAAGAAGTGCAGATCTCCTCTATATTGGGATGATATATCTGAAGTACCAGAACTTGGGCCTGATATGATTCGGGAAATGACTGAGAAGGTGAAGATCATTCAGAAGCGAATGAAGACGGCACAGGATAGGCAAGCCAAGTATGCCAATATCAGACGTAGATCACTAGTATTTGAACAAGGAGACAGAGTATTTTTGAAGATTTCTCCTTTCAGAGGCGTTGTCAGATTTGGCAAACGCGGGAAGTTGTCTCCTAGATACATCGGTCCATACGAGATTCTTGAAAAGATTGGCGATAGAGCATATCGACTGGCTCTTCCTCCTTCTCTATACGGAATACATGACGTTTTTCATGTATCAATGTTGCGAAAGTATATGCTTGATGATTCTCATGTCATTCGACGTGACGAAGCTGAGCTGGATCAGACATTGAGTTATGTTGAACAACCGATACAGATTCTTGATCGAAAAGAAAAACAGCTCAGAACGAAGATTATTCCACTATTGAAAGTCCAGTGGAGTCGTCATGGCACTGAAGAAGCAACTTGGGAGACAGAGTCAGAGATGAGACAGAGATATCCCGAGTTATTTCTATGATGTGAGTGTTCGTTCCATTTTCGATTACATTGCCTCTTCTACTTGATTTAATTGATTGTCTGCGATTTCGAGGACGAAATCATTTCTTAGAGGGTGATGCGAACACGGATGGTCAGGCGCCAAGGAAAGCATGGGACCCTTTGGAGTTGTCGGAGGGACCAATCACGAGGGGACGATTGAAGAAGTTCAAGGAAGTGTTGCACGGACTTATGAGCAATGAAGAAGGTCTTACAAGCAAGGTGCAAAGTGCTGGAGGGTTTTTGATGCATGGAAGTGAGTTTGGAAGTCACAAGAACATTATTCAAGTGATAAATGAAGTTGAGTCCAGCAGCATCAGCGCCCGAGCGGTCAAATATTAACGCCCGAGCGCCATACTTACTGTCCGAGCGCGAGTCAGTTTCGGGAAGAATCCTACTTTCCTATTTTAGAGTTTTTATTATCTTGGCAAGTAGATTTCATATCTTTTTGATTTGGTATCAATATATAGACGAATTTTATTGATTGAAAACAACTTTTGTTCATTATTGATTGAGTTTATAAAAAATTTCTTTGAGAATTCTCTCAAAAACAAGCTTAAGTTTCGTTATAACTTTTGCGTTGTATCAAATCAAACTTATCAAAAGATTTATCTTTGGTGGCGTTTGTCAATCGAATATCACGAGGGTTGCCAAGGACGGGTTCTTTGGAGGTTCTCTTGAACGAGATTGTTTCTATCGTTGATGAATTGTTGCTAGACCGCGTGATCTAGAGGCGATTTTCACACCTATCAATTACTTGTTTCAAAGATCGGGAAAAATTAAAGATCTCGTGGACGGGATCGCATCATTTGGTATCAGAGCTTTTGGTTTTTGATTCAAGTAAGCGTATCCGTTCAATTCTTCGTAGGATTTTCAATACCGATTTTCGTGTAGCGATTTCTACGGATTTGTTGAATTCAAAAAAAAAATAAAAAATCGCGAATTACTGTTCATTCGCCAGAGTTACTGTTCATCGGAAGTACTGTTCATATCGGAAATTAATGTTCATCGAAAGTACTGTTCATATCCGAAATTACTGTTCATTGCCAGATTTACTGTTCACGGCACTATTCATCCGCCGAGATACTGTTCATCGTCTACGAAATTACTGTTCATCTGGCGGAGTTACTGTTCATCCGCCGAAATTATTCATAACTGTTCATCTCCGGATTACTGTAGCGTACTGTTCACCCGAAAAAAAAAAGAAGCAGAAAAAAATATATATATATATATATTTGACTCGGGTGTTTGTTGGAATTTTAGCGCTTATATTTCAGCGTTAAGTTTGTCCTTGTCATTTAGTCGCATTCTAGTCAATTTCCAGAGTTGCTTGTTCTTGTGTGGTCTAAGTGAGTCGAATTTCAAGCGTCATAGGATTGATCTCATAAGTTTGATACGTGGAAGCCACGAGACTTAAGCTCCCCCTTGAGGATTCTCACTTGAGTGAAAAATATTTGAGTGGAGTGAATTTTCATTGGAGTGATTTGTGAGGTTTTGTGGTGAGGGAAAAAGACGAGTGCGAGTGAATTTTCCTTGGAGTGACTAGTGAGGATTTGTGGTGAGGAAGTTTATTTATTTTATTGTTTCTACTAACCTTTTCTTGCAGGTATAATGATTGACGATCTTCAATTTCAAACAATGTTAAGGGGGATTGATAGAATATGGGAGAAGGAGCTTAAGCCTTTACATGAAAGGTTGGATAGGCTTGAGGGACTAGCTAATGAGAAGAGACGAGGTAGTAGATTTGGTGGGGATAGAGCATCGCATTTGGATCGTGATGATAGGAGGTGCAAATCGAGTGCTAGGCAAGGAATTGACTCGTGGAAGGAGTTCTTGACATCCGCACGAAGGTCGAGTGAAGAGAAGAAGGTCATAACTAGACCGAAGTTGGTTTTGAAGCATGGGTATCAAGGTACATCTAAAATTTCAAATGTTAGTACTTATGATATTCAATTTATTTGGTGTCTAGAGTTTGGACATGATATTAGCCAATGTACAAAGGAGGAGATGAATGTACTGGAGTCTAGAGTTGAATGTGAATCTAAGAATGCAGTCGAGTGTGGAGTTGATGTGAGCATTGTTGTTGAACCTAAAGTGGAGGTTGAGAGAATTGAGGAGGTTGGTACCCCACTGATTTCTGACTTGAGCATAGAATGTTGTGCTGTGGAGGGTGAATCCTTAGATGATGAATTTTCTTCTAATGTGTGTGCGCTATGGAGGAGAAAGAATAAAGTAGTAATAATTTGTTGCACACATGTTATGATTCATCATGTACCTTTCTTGATCAACCTATTTCAGTTGTAATTACTGATGATCAACTGCAATTTAATTGTGAGAGTGAAAAAGAATTTAAAATGGCCGAAAAATGAGTGATCAAAAGAGTAAGATGGCCATAGAAAGAAAAGAAAAAGAAAATGCAAAAGAGGCCAAAGAAAAAGAAAAAGAAAAGAAAAATAATTTTAAGGCCCAAAAGAGTGAAAAGAGTGAGGATGAGAGTTGTTTACTTTTGTATAAACCCCTTAAAGTATCTTTGTACAAAGTGGTTTATTATTCTTGTGATGATATAGCCGGTTCAATCCCGAGCATTGTTATTTCTCATTTGCAGGGTTATGATGAAGTTGTGATGAGGAGACGAGCAAATGTGGAATGTGTAAAAATGCAATGGAATGATCCATTTGGCGTTGAGAGCAATCACCGTGAGGTAAGCATAGTTGCCAATGCAACAAGCATGAGGTATGACTTTAGTCCTTATCTTAGTTCATTGTTGTGTTGTGCTCAAGAATTTGGGGTGAGTGTTGAAAGTGTGATGTCCAAATGGTCTAACGATGAGATGACGATTTTGTCAGGGAGTCACAGCATTGAGGATGGTGATATAATGCATGAATTAAATTCAAATGTTAGTTATTTTGAGTGTTCAAAGATTGTCAAATTGATGAGGCTTTGTCATGGCAATGACTTGTGTGCATCAGAATTAAATTCATGTGATGAGTTAAATGATTGCATGGATAGTACATTTACTGTGTCCTATTTGCATGATTTATATTTGTTTGGTTATGGTTTTGAGAGGTGCAGGGATGAAGATGCTTATTTCTTTGTTTATGATGAATACATGTTTAAAGAGAATAAAATTTTCATCACACACCTATTGCATGAGTTTCTGCTTGATATTTAGGCGCATGACCTTTGTTTGATTGGTAGCCATGAAGTAAATAGGGTCATTGATAGGATGCATGAATTTTTACTATGGTTGCATATGAGGAGGTCTATTGGGTGGAATTGTGAATCATGCATCGAACATAAGAATTTTTATGTTCATAATGAGTACAATTTTAAGGAGAATAAATTCGTCATTCTACATTCATTGCATGAGTTACGTACTAGTGATGCATATAGTGGTGTTTTTACCTTTGATAAAATGAATGATTTTATGTGTTGGTTGCACATGAAACGACATGTTGAGTGTGATTGGGGTATATGCATTACATACAGGAGAATGACATGTCGAGTGTATTCATATGTCAGGCATCAGTTATATCTTATTCCTAGTGAACTATGGTCATACACGTGTGTGGATATTATTTTGGTGTTGACTAGGTCTAAGGAGGGGAGAAATCTGATTTTTGTGATACTTAATGATATCTTGTTGTTATTATTTGGTGTCATTTGTTACTTGATATGTGGAAAAGTTGATGAGTTTATAGGAAAGACAATGGTGATGTTGGAAAGTCCAGTGTTGATGGAGCGAGCAAGCGATAGCACCTACAAACTTGAGTTTAAAGGTAAGCATATTAGTCATACAATTCTTGTTATTACTAACTTGCTTCATTTTTGTGTAGGTATCAAAGATTTGAGGACAAATCCTTTTCAAGAAGGGGAGGATGATGCGAACACGGATGGTCAGGCGCCAAGGAAAGCATGGGACCCTTTGGAGTTGCCGGAGGGACCAATCACGAGGGGACGATTGAAGAAGTTCAAGGAAGCGTTGCACGGACTTATGAGCAATGAAGAAGGTCTTACAAGCAAGGTGCAAAGTGCTGGAGGGTTTTTGATGCATGGAAGTGAGTTTGGAAGTCACAAGAACATTATTCAAGTGATAGATGAAGTTGAGTCCAGCAGCATCGGCGCCCGAGTGGTCCAATATTAACGCCCGAGCGCCATACTTACTGTCCGAGCGCGAGTAGTACAGAAGCCTTGGCGCTCGAGCGGTAATATTCTACCGCCCGAGCGCGAGTCAGTTTCGGAAAGAATCCTACTTTCCTATTTTAGAGTTTTTATTATCTTGGCAAGTAGATTTTATATCTTTTTGATTTGGTATCAATATATAGACGAATTTTATTGATTGAAAACAACTTTTGTTCATTATTGATTGAGTTTATAAAAACTTTTTTGAGAATTCTCTCAAAAACAAGCTTAAGTTTCGTTATAACTTTTGCGTTGTATCAAATCAAACTTATCAAAAGATTTATCTTTTGTGCGTTTGTCAATCGAATATCACGAGGGTTGCCAAGGACGGGTTCTTTGGAGGTTCTCTTGAACGAGATTGTTTCTATCGTTGATGAATTGTTGCTAGACCGCGTGATCTAGAGGCGATTTTCACACCTATCAATTACTTGTTTCAAAGATCGGGAAAAATTAAAGATCTCGTGGGCGGGATCGCATTAGAGGGGGAGAAATGTAAGGCCCGAGAATTTGATTATCATAATCAGATTTGTTTTGTTGATAATTAAGGTAACTGTAGACGCCTTGTATCGGACCGGAAGAGACGAGAAAGTAGATGCAAATTATAGATATGAGATGAACTCGGCGCATATGCGCCACTAGACCGGCGCACATGCGCGAAAAGTACAGAAGTATTGGCGCACATGCGCGAGATAAGGCGCGCATATGCGCGACACCTCCAGAGACTTTGGCGCACATGCGCGAGATGAAGCGCGCATATGCGCGAGGTATTGATGCCGAGACAATATGTCTCGCGCATATGCGCGAGTTAAGGGCGCGCATATGCGCGAGAGGTCCAGCATGCACACTAAGTTGACACATGGCATGAGCTATATAATGTGTAACACTTATATTTCTTCATCTCCATCAGCAATAACTGAGAGAAAGAGATTCAGAAAAGCTCCAAGTTCTCCCTAGCTTAGAATTGTGATTGTCTCACATTTAGTTATCCGATTTTCGATCCGAGGTGATATTCGTACTCCTCTTGCTATTGGCTACAAAAGGAAGTAAGTATTGTTAACTTTCAACATGTTTTGAAGTTAAGATGTTGAAGAAATCAGATATTGATGGTTATTATGTATTCTTGTGATGTCTCTGAACGTATATTTCAAAACGGATCGAAGAAAGATTATCGTATGTGATTATTTTGTATTTTCAGAAAATGGGTATAGGGGATTATGCAGATTTTGAAGTGTGGTGAATGATTATTGAGAATTGGGAATTGTTGATATTATATATATGTTATTGAGTTGATCGGTATCGAAATAATACGTCGTTATGCCGTCCAAAATGTACCGAGAATGAATATTGTTAAGTACATGTATGGATTGAATGGAATGTTGATCTTGTATCTATTGAACATTACCATTTCAGATTCATTGTGCCTCACTTCGACTTCGAGACCTCGACATCGATAAAAGTTCAACAAGAAAGGTATGATGCATGTTTTGTTTGGGGAAAACACCACTCAAATGAGATTCAGTTTGAGTTTCCCAACAAAATCACATACTAGAATTATTGTTTATCTTTTTATATGATTGTGATTTGTTTATAGATTTATATTCAAATCTCTTGATATGATGATGTCTTGTTTATAGATTTATATTCAAGCCTTTGAGATAGGAGAGTCATTGGCAGACTTGCCAAACTAGATGTTCGGTGGTATCGACGCTTCGGATTAGATTCACTCCGATTGTAGACATTCGATACAGACATGACCGAAGTCTAGGAATAAGACATACAGTTACCCCGATTGGGAGGGTAGGTGACAGACAGTGACGTCTTATTCACACCGGGATCCCTAGAATAGAGTCGATTCGAGTCAAGACATGATTTGATTTGAATTGCATGTTTAGATAGATCGGTTTCATAGACTATGGAACCATTGTTATTGCTTTCTTGCATGATTTATGATTTCGTATCAGCATGTATACATGTTTTATACTGGGATTTGTTCTCACCGGAGTTTCCGGCTGTTGTTATGTTTGTATGTGTGCATAACAACAGGTGGGGCAGGATCTGGGTCACGTCAGAGATGAGATAAAGATAGTGTGGTGACTACGGGCGCAGAAGATCACTAGTGATGATGTTGTACTAGATTTGTACTACTCTAGTTTATGGTTTGTATTAAACACTAGTGATGTGTTTGTAGTAAAAACATGACATGTATATTATATGTGTTGTAATGAAATAAAGAAAGATATTATGCTTAGTATTTACATTTGAATTAATGTTAAAAAACGAAAATTTGACCCACATTTTGAATAAAGATCCAATTAATCCCGAAAAGAATTGAGTTAGAGCCCGGTTCCCCACATTCAGGTTGTGCCAATGGTTTTTCTCCAATCTCATTCCAACATATCGGCGATCGACACCTTCTACCATACAAAGCTTCAAATGGTGCCATTCCAATAGTCGTTTGGAAACTGTTGTTGTATGAGAATTCTACCAATGATAGAGATTCTTCTTGCCAATTACCTCCGAAATCCATAACTACCGACCGAAGCATATATTCCAAAGTCTGAATGGTTCTTTCTGTCTGACCATCAGTTTGGAGATCATAAGCTGTGCTCATAGCCAACTTAGTTCCCAAAGCATTCTGAAGACTGCTCCAAAACTTAGATGCAAATCTTGGATCTCTATCAGACACAATAGACACTGGAACTCCATGCAACCGAACCACATTATCCAAATATAACCTTGCCATTTTCTTGTAAGGATAGGTAAGATCATATGGAATGAAATGTGCTGACTTGGACAATCTATCAACTATAACCCAGATAGCATCACAACCTCTGATAGACCTGGGTAAGTGAGTTACAAAGTCCATTGCAATATGTTCCCAATTCCATTGCGGTATTTCTAAACTCTGTAACATACCTCCAGGTTTCATTCTCTCAGCTTTCACCTGTTGGCATGTCAAACATCTTGCTACAAATTCAGAAATGTCTTTCTTCATCGCATCCCACCAAAAATAAGGTCTCAATATCTGGTACATCCTACGATTACCAGGATGAACACTATGGCGACTACAATGCGCCTCTTGAAGCAATGCTTCTCTCAATTCCGCAACATTTTGTACCACTAATCTGTTATTCATTCGCAAACAACCATCTGATGAGACATTATACTTATCTGGATTACCAGACAAAACCAACTCTTTTGATTTCTGAACTTTTGGATCTGTCTTTTGAGCCTTTTTAATTTCAGCAATAATCTGTGGCTCAAACTGCAATGCAGAAAAAATAAAATAATTATCTTGTGGCTGAAAATTCCATCCAGAAGTACACAATTCATCATGATTCTGCCAAATATGAATGGATGCTAACATGCCATCCTGATACTTCCGGCTTAATGCATCTGCAACCTGATTCATCTTCCCTGGTTGATACTGTATTTCACATTCAAAATCCTTCAATAGATCTAACCAACGTCTCTGCCTCATATTCAGATCTGACTGAGTAAACAGATATTTCAAACTCTTATGATCTGAGTAAATAATAAACTGTTCACCATATAGATAGTGTCGCCAAATTTTCAAGGCAAAAACAATGGCTGCAAGTTCAAGATCATGAACTGGATATCGGGATTCATGTATCTTTAGTTGCCTCGAAGCATAGGCAATAACCTTTCCATGTTGCATCAATACACATCCCAATCCTTTAGCTGATGCATCTGTACAAACCACAAATCCACCTGATCCAAACGGCAACGCCAACACTGGTGCTGTCGTCAATTTGTCTTTCAGTTTCAGAAAACTCTGCTCACACTCTTCTGACCAAATAAATCTTGCATCCTTCTTGGTCAGTTGCGTGATAGGTCGGGAAATATGAGAAAACCCTTCAATGAATCGTCTGTAATACCCGGCCAATCCCAAAAAACTTCGAACCTCTGGTACATTGGTTGGTCTAGTCCAATTCAAGACCGCTTCAATTTTACTTGGATCGACGGATATTCCTTTGGCTGATATCACATGACCCAAAAATATGATTTGATCCGACCAGAATTCACACTTTGACAATTTAACATACAACTGAGCATCACGAAGTGTTTGAAGAACTAATCTCAAATGCTCTCTATGTTCCTTTCTTGACTTCGAATACACCAGTATATCATCAATAAAAACAATAACAAACTTGTCCAGAAAATTCCTGAACACTCGGTTCATTAAATCCATAAATACTGCTGGTGCATTAGTCAACCCAAATGGCATAACCAAAAATTCATAATGCCCGTATCTGGTTCTAAAATCTGTCTTAGGAACATCTTCTTCTCTAACTCGAATTTGATGGTATCCTGATCGAAGATCAATTTTCGAATATACTGAAGTTCCCTGTAATTGATCAAACAAATCATCGATTCTAGGCAAAGGGTATTTATTCTTGACGGTGACCTGATTCAATTGCCTATAATCAATGCACATTCTCATGGAACCATCTTTCTTTTTAACAAACAAAACAGGGGCTCCCCAAGGTGACATACTAGGTCGTATGTATCCTTTTTCCAGTAAATCCTGCAATTGCTCTTTCAACTCTTTAAGTTCTGCAGGTGCCATTCTATACGGAGCTTTTGAAATTGGAGCAGTTCCTGGCATCAATTCAATGTTAAAATCAAGCTCTCTCTGCGGTGGAAAACATGGTATCTCCTCCAGAAAGACATCAGAAAATTCTTTCACCACTGGTATATCAGACAATCTCGGCTCTTCCTTCAAAGCATCCGCAGCATAAATCATATATCCCTCATTTCCTAAGGATAATAGCTTAAACATTTCCATCGCTGAAACTAAAGGTATTTTAGCTTACGATCCTCGACCATAAAAATTCCATTTGTCACCAAAATGAGGTCGAAAACGTACTACACCATGAAAACAGTCTACAGTAGCTCGATAATTTGTCAAGGTATCCATACCATTGATACAATCAAAGTCATACATCGGTTAACACAATCAAATTAGAAATCATAATACCGTCACCGAAATGAAATACACAGTTCAACACAATCTGCCCTGATAAAATCACTTTACCGGCTGGAGTGGACACAGATGCAAACTCATGCAATGATGTAGTCACAAAGTCATATTCATCAACAAAATTGGATGCGAGGAAAGAGTGAGATGCTCCTGTATCAAATAAAACTCGTGCAGTGTAACCATTAATTAAAAAAGTACCTGCAATTACACCACCTGGAGCCTCTCTGGCTTGATCCTCTGTCAAAGCATACACTCTAGCCTGTTGTGGACCTGGGAATGATTGAGGTGCATTACCCCGAACCTGTGGATAATTGGACTGCTGAAAAGACTGCGCAGGAGTAAAGGGTCTCTGAGACAAACCACCCGAAAAACCACCTCTGTTCTGAGGAAACTGTTGTGGTCTCATCTGCCCTTGAGTACGGTTTGGACAAGATCTAGCAAAGTGTCCTTTCTGACCGCAATTATGATATGTACCATGTACACCACCACACTGAGATGTATGATGTCTACCTCCACAACGCTCACAATACACCAATGAATATTGATTCCCTGAAAAAGGCGTCCCTGATACACTTTTAGATCCACTTGAGCTAGATGAACTCGACTGACCTTTCTTCTTGAAGTTCTTTCCTCTGGGCTTTAACCTTTGAGGTTTTTGGTGTTGGAAGAACTGCTGCTGCTGGAAAGGCTGCTGAGGTACATAAGATGATGTACCCATTGGTAATTGCATACCTCCACTGGGTATCTGTAAAGTCTGCTGTTGATTATCTCTTTGAAATCCTGCTTCTAATCTTATTGCCTTGTTGACTGCATCGGCATAGCTAACCGGATTACTAGCCAGAACCAAGGAATATAAATGAGAACCCAATCCTTCCAGAAATTTCTCCATTTTTGCCCCATCATTACCGGCGATATGCGGCACGTAAATCAATAAAGATGATAATTGTCGAGCATATTCCGCAACTGGTAAATTACCCTGAACCAATTTATGAAATGCAGATGATTTGGCAGCATAATAAGAAGGCGGAGAATACTCTTGTCTGAACTGAGTACTGAAAACATCCCAAGTAATAACTGTGCCAGCAGCACGCAAAGCCCTGGCAGTAGCCTCCCACCAACGTTCAGCATTGTCCCTCAGCTGAAGAACTACTAATTTTACTCTTCGGTTGGAATCATATTCCACCAAATCAAACAAATTATTCATGGCCCTTAACCAACTTTCAGCTTTTTCATTACCTCCGGAGCCATCAAAGATAGGAGGATTCAGATTCTGAAATCTCGATACCACCAATTCCATATCATTCACTCTACGGGTGATCTGTTCAACTTCCACATTAACATTCTGTACTGCTTCACCAGTATGTCGACCACGTCTACCTCGAGCATTCACATCAATACCATCCATATTCTAAGCACCAGACTCTTGAACCACTTCTTTACCTTTCCTACCTCTCGGTGCCATTCTACAAAACCAAAGTTAATTCCCAAAATATTCATTAACTTCAAAATAATTCAAAGCACCGAAAAGGAAATGCCAAAATGCTCAAGAATCCATTACCTACTAATGCCAAAACATGTTCATCTCTAAAATACTAACATGCAATTCAAACCAGGCAAAAGCAAGTAATTCCAAATAATCAATCACATGCGCACAATTTATTTGTGCCTAGACTCGAGTGCACTAACTCTATATGAGCGTATCCCAGTCTATGCTCTGATACCAAACTGTGAGGGCCTTGTTCCTGATTAATATTTTATTAACACACAATCAGGATTAATTAGTGTAAACAGCGAAAACGAGTTAAGATTTTGCTTTTTGGCCCAATAGAAATTTCGGCATGACCTCCCCGTAAATAGGACATACCGAAAAAATATAAAATAACCAAAACGACTAAATCAAAACTCTCAACAAACATCCAATACGAAACAATGCCAACCAGGCACAATCACAACAACGATCCTCCACAAACACAATATACAACTACTCGGGGCATACCCTGGTAATACATAGACTCCATAATACATAAATATAATATCTAGGGACTCGATGACTGAACTCACAGAGAAAAACAATAAAGGCTTGAGCTCAAAACTCAAAGAGCTCTAGCGCCCCTCGGTGCTTCATCCTGAGCAGCCGAAGACAAACCACCTGCATGACCTGCTATGAAAACACAGAACAAACCACAGCAGTCCCAAAGGATAGGGGTCAAACCCCAGTACGAAGATCAAATAAATTACAGCATATATAAATGACATGTAATGAAATCAATGCAATGCATGTACGGGTGCAAGATGTCTGGATATCAGGAGTCAAAGGATCGATATCAACAATCATAATATATGCTCGAGCTGGTCCACGACTCAGCGGACAGTGTCTGGGGATATGGCTTCACACTTTATGCCAGCAACTACCTAAGCCGGACCGAGTCAAGGTGCCCAAAATCCACAAGACACAATATAATATCATATACAGATCTCAATCGAATATCAACGGGTATCAATAACTGAAGGGCTCAATATGAATGTGTGCTCAACAATGTATCTCAATCCATATATTATTCCAATATATTTGAAAATCATGTTTTATTTTAAGAAAACGAGGAATAATCTTAAATTTGCATCCAAATTCCACAAAGAGCACATAATCACATAATTCACATAAAATCAATTAACTCACATCAATTAAATTACACGTCGACATAGACGCTGTAAGAAATCGATCAATCCGTACCTTAACCTTCAAATTAAATTACCACAATAATTACGAAGACCTCGGCGCTTCCTGGTTATCAAAACCTGTGGCAATTAATTTATTTTCATCAATTAAATACTCAACTCTTATCCAATTACAATTTACAAATTCCAGCTTGTACCTATGATCGATTTTAAGGTCATAACTCAATCAAAACCTAACCGAATTACACTTATCATATATGGCTGAAATCCTAACTCAAAATCCCACAATTCATCAGAAGATACCGACACAAAAATCGGTCATCTAGATGCTGATAAAAACCAAAAACAAGAAACTTTGAAAACAATAAATCTGTACAGATTCTAGTTCGACACCTTGTAGCATAAAATTCATATTTAATTCATTATTGACCCAATTCAAAATCCGCCAATTGCAAATGAAAGAAAACTCAAATATTTAAGTTTTCTTAGAAGAAATCATTCCCAAAATCTTAGTAGATAATTCCAGAATTAAGCAAGAACATGTTGTTACTCACCAACTCGCAGACTGAATTCCCAGACTGAGCAGTTTCGGTAAAATGAGCATAACTCCCTCAATTCTTAATGGAATTTAACGGGTCAATTATCTTTTCGAAGACAAGACATAGCTCTACAACTTTCATTTAGATCACAAGTCCGGAATCCGAGTGAAAACAGGTCTCAAACTCGAATTACAAAATGTCTTCTGCACGCATCAGTACAGAGTTCGGTTTTTGACACATTATGGTAGAAAAATCATATCAAATCAGTTTCTTATTGTAATTACGATTTGCCAGTTGCTTTAGGAAGCTAACACAACGTTCTACAAGTTTTATTTGAACCACAAGTCGATATTCTTCGTCTAACATACCCAAATATCCAAAAAAACTAGACACCAAAATCTCGAAATATCACAGTAGCTAAGAATGAAACCCATGAAAAAATTTGCAACTCTAGGCTTAGGGATTACCTTCCAAATCTTCCTATAAACTGAAATGAAGCAAGAATTAGCCTCTACAATCCTCCAAAGAACAAATAAGAAGGCAAGCAAGGGGCTGGAAAAATGTTGCAGTAGCAACACGCAGCTCGCTGCACAATGGAAGAGCTCGTCTCTTCTTCGATTCAAACAAGGAACAAGGTGCACGAGCTTCAGCTGATGGTTGCTGGATAAATTACTGTCAGCTATGGTGGTTGAACCACAAGACAAGAAGAAGGTAGCTAGTGAAGAGGGTGAGGCGTGAGGTAGGGTTGAGGAGAAGACTTACGGGAATGGTGAAGGGGAAATGGGTTTCCTTATAAAATAACCCATAAAAATATACACCCCACAAATATATAAATACGCATTTGCAATTATTAAATGTTTGCTCAAAATGCTAGACTGTGATCCGGTCCAATTTATTTCAACTCCCGTGTGCTATTTAATTCCGACATGTATTTTAATATCGTTTATACTTCCGATATTTTCTAATACACATTTTTAACACACGATTAAATTTATTTAGCTTAATTATTTTAATTTCGCACTTTAAAATAATAAAAATCAATTCTTGCCAAATAATTGAGTAATTAATATCAGGTCATCACATTCTCCCTCTCTAACAAAGATTTCGCCCTCGAAATCAGAACATTCAATACAAATAAGATAAAAGGAATTCAAATTTACATTACTGCTAACAAAGATTTCGCCCTCGAAATCAGAACATTCAATACAAATAAGATAAAAGGAATTCAAATTTACATTACTGCTAGTACATAGGAAACTCAGAGTACATGGAGTAATTTGTCACATTCTCAAACAAATGAGGCCATTCTTGACGCATTCTAGCCTCGAGCTCCCATGTTGCCTCTTCTGTCCCATGTTTACTCCACTGCACCATAACTAGAGGAATCGTCTTATTACGAAGCTGCTTTTCTTTGCGATCAAAAATTTGCAAAGGATACTCAACATAGCTAAGAGAACTATCTAACTCCACATTCTCGTGTCTCAGAACATGAGATGGATCTGGCTCATACTTCCGCAGCATAGATACATGAAACACATCATGTATAGCAGACAAACTCTGCGGCAAGTTCAATCTATAAGCCAACAAACCGATCCTCTCAACGATAGTATATGGTCCAATATAACGTGGAGCTAACTTTCCCTTTTTCCCAAATCTCGTTGTGCCGCGAAATGGTGACACCTTTAGAAAAACTTGATCACCGACTTGAAATTCCAAAGGTCTACACCTTTTATTTGCATAGCTAGCTTGACGATCCTGAGATGCTTTCATTCTTTTTCTGATCAAATCAATCTTTTCATTCATCTCTTCAACAAATTCAGGTTGTGCCAATGGTTTTTCTCCAATCTCATTCCAACATATCGGCGATCGACACCTTCTACCATACAAAGCTTCAAATGGTGCCATTCCAATAGTCGTTTGGAAACTGTTGTTGTATGAGAATTCTACCAATGATAGAGATTCTTCTTGCCAATTACCTCCGAAATCCATAACTACCGACCGAAGCATATATTCCAAAGTCTGAATGGTTCTTTCTGTCTGACCATCAGTTTGGAGATCATAAGCTGTGCTCATAGCCAACTTAGTTCCCAAAGCATTCTGAAGACTGCTCCAAAACTTAGATGCAAATCTTGGATCTCTATCAGACACAATAGACACTGGAACTCCATGCAACCGAACCACATTATCCAAATATAACCTTGCCATTTTCTTGTAAGGATAGGTACGATCATATGGAATGAAATGTGCTGACTTGGACAATCTATCAACTATAACCCAGATAGCATCACAACCTCTGATAGACCTGGGTAAGTGAGTTAAAAAGTCCATTGCAATATGTTCCCAGTTCCATTGCGGTATTTCTAAACTCTGTAACATACCTCCAGGTTTCATTCTCTCAGCTTTCACCTGTTGGCATGTCAAACATCTTGCTACAAATTCAGAAATGTCTTTCTTCATCGCATCCCACCAGAAATAAGGTCTCAATATCTGGTACATCCTACGATTACCAGGATGAACACTATGACGACTACAATGCGCCTCTTGAAGCAATGCTTCTCTCAATTCTGCAACATTTGGTACCACTAATCTGTTATTCATTCGCAAACAACCATCTGATGAGACATTATACTTATCTGGATTACCAGACAAAACCAACTCTTTTGATTTCTGAACTTTTGGATCTGTCTTTTGAGCCTTTTTAATTTCAGCAATAATCTGTTGCTCAAACTGCAATGCAGAAAAAATAAAATAATTATCTTGTGGCTGAAAATTCCATCCAGAAGTACACAATTCATCATGATTCTGCCAAATATGAATGGATGCTAACATGCCATCCTGATACTTCCGGCTTAATGCATCTGCAACCTGATTCATCTTCCCTGGTTGATACTGTATTTCACAGTCAAAATCCTTCAATAGATCTAACCAACGTCTCTGCCTCATATTCAGCTCTGACTGAGTAAACAGATATTTCAAAACTCTTATGATCTGAGTAAATAATAAACTGTTCACCATATAGATAGTGTCGCCAAATTTTCAAGGCAAAAACAATGGCTGCAAGTTCAAGATCATGAACTGGATATCGGGATTCATGTATCTTTAGTTGCCTCGAAGCATAGGCAATAACCTTTCCATGTTGCATCAATACACATCCCAATCCTTTAGCTGATGCATCTGTACAAACCACAAATCCACCTGATCCAGACGGCAACGCCAACACTGGTGTTGTCGTCAATTTCTCTTTCAGTTTCAGAAAACTCTGCTCACACTCTTCTGACCAAATAAATCTTGCATCCTTCTTGGTCAGTTGCGTGATAGGTCGGGAAATCTGAGAAAACCCTTCAATGAAATCGTCTGTAATACCCGGCCAATCCCATAAAACTTCGAACCTCTGGTACATTGGTTGGTCTAGTCCAATTCAAGACCGCTTCAATTTTACTTGGATCGACGGATATTCCTTTGGCTGATATCACATGACCCAAAAATATGATTTGATCCAACCAAAATTCACACTTTGACAATTTAGCATACAACTGAGCATCACGAAGTGTTTGAAGAACTAATCTCAAATGCTCTCTATGTTCCTTTCTTGACTTCGAATACACCAGTATATCATCAATAAAAACAATAACAAACTTGTCCAGAAAATTCCTGAACACTCGGTTCATTAAATCCATAAATACTGCTGGTGCATTAGTCAACCCAAATGGCATAACCAAAAATTCATAATGCCCGTATCTGGTTCTAAAAGCTGTCTTAGGAACATCTTCTTCTCTAACTCGAAGTTGATGGTATCCTGATCGAAGATCAATTTTCGAATATACTGAAGTTCCCTGTAATTGATCAAACAAATCATCGATTCTAGGCAAAGGGTATTTATTCTTGACGGTGACCCGATTCAATTGCCTATAATCAATGCACATTCTCATGGAACCATCTTTCTTTTTAACAAACAAAACAGGGGCTCCCCAAGGTGACATACTAGGTCGTATGTATCCTTTTTCCAGTAAATCCTGCAATTGCTCTTTCAACTCTTTAAGTTCTGCAGGTGCCATTCTATACGGAGCTTTTGAAATTGGAGCAGTTCCTGGCATCAATTCAATGTTAAAATCAAGCTCTCTCTGCGGTGGAAAACATGGTATCTCCTCCAGAAAGACATCAGAAAATTCTTTCACCACCGGTATATCAGACAATCTCGGCTCTTCCTTTAAAGCATCCGCAGCATAAATCATATATCCCTCATTTCCTAAGGATAATAGCTTAAACATTTCCATCGCTGAAACTAAAGGTATTTTAGCTTACGATCCTCGACCATAAAAATTCCATTTGTCACCAAAATGAGGTCGAAAACGTACTACACCATGAAAACAGTCTACAGTAGCTCGATAATTTGTCAAGGTATCCATACCATTGATACAATCAAAGTCATACATCGGTTAACACAATCAAATTAGAAATCATAATACTGTCACCGAAATGAAATACACAGGTCAACACAACCTGCCCTGATAAAATCACTTTACCGGCTGGAGTGGACACAGATGCAAACTCATGCAATGATGTAGTCACAAAGTCATATTCATCAACAAAATTGGATGCGAGGAAAGAGTGAGATGCTCCTGTATCAAATAAAACTCGTGCAGTGTAACCATTAATTAAACAAGTACCTGCGATTACACCACCTGGAGCCTCTCTGGCTTGATCCTCTGTCAAAGCATACACTCTAGCCTGTTGTGGACCTGGGAATGATTGAGGTGCATTACCCCGAACCTGTGGATAATTGGACTGCTGAAAAGACTGCGCAGGAGTAAAGGGTCTCTGAGACGAACCACCCGAAAAAACCACCTCGGTTCTGAGGAAACTATTGTGGTCTCATCTGCCCTTGAGTACGGTTTGGACAAGATCTAGCAAAGTGTCCTTTCTGACCGCAATTACGACATGTCCCATGTACACCACCACACTGAGATGTATGATGTCTACCTCCACAACGCTCACAATACACCACTGAATACTGATTCCCTGAAAAAGCGTCCCCGATACACTTTTAGATCCACTTGAGCTAGATGAACTCGATTGACCTTTCTTCTTGAAGTTCTTTCCTCTGGGCTTAAACCGTTGAGGTTTTTGGTGTTGGAAGAACTGCTGCTGCTGGAAAGGCTGCTGAGGTACATAAGATGATGTACCCATTGGTAATTGCATACCTCCACTGGGTATCTGTAAAGTCTGCTGCTGATTATCTCTTTGAAATCCTGCTTCTAATCTTATTGCCTTGTTGACTGCATCGGCATAGCTAACCGGATTACTAGCCAGAACCAAGGAATATAAATGAGAACCCAATCCTTCCAGAAATTTCTCCATTTTTGCCCCATCATTACCGGCGATATGCGGCACGTAAATCAATAAAGATGATAATTGTCGAGCATATTCCGCAACTGGTAAATTACCCTGAACCAATTTATGAAATGCAGATGATTTGGCAGCATAATAAGAAGGCGGAGAATACTCTTGTCTGAATTGAGTACTGAAAACATCCCAAGTAATAACTGTGCCAGCATCACGCAAAGCCCTGGCAGTAGCCTCCCACCAACGTTCAGCATTGTCCCTCAGCTGAAGAACTACTAATTTTACTCTTCGGTTGGAATCATATTCCACCAAATCAAACAAATTATTCATGGCCCTTAACCAACTTTCAGCTTTTTCATTACCTCTGGAGCCATCAAAGATAGGAGGATTCAGATTCTGAAATCTCGATACCACCAATTCCATATCATTCACTCTACGGGTGATCTGTTCAACTTCCACATTAACATTCTGTACTGCTTCACCAGTAGGTCGACCACGTCTACCTCGAGCATTCACATCAATAACATCCATATTCTGAGCACCAGACTCTTGAACCACTTCTTTACCTTTCCTACCTCTCGGTGCCATTCTACAAAACCAAAGTTAATTCCCAAAATATTCATTAACTTCAAAATAATTCAAAGCACCGAAAAGGAAATGCCAAAATTCTCAAGAATCCATTACCTACTAATGCCAAAACATGTTCATCTCTAAAATACTAACATGCAATTCAAACCAGGCAAAAGCAAGGAATTCCAAATAATCAATCACATGCGCACAATTTATTTGTCCCTAGACTCGAGTGCACTAACTCTATATGAGCGTATCCCAGTCTATGCTCTGATACCAAACTGTGAGGGCCTTGTTCCTAATTAATATTTTATTAACACACAATCAGGATTAATTAGTATAAACTGCGAAAACGAGTTAAAATTTTGCTTTTTGGCCCAATAGAAATTTCGGCATGACCAACCTGTAAATAGGACATACCGAAAAAATATAAAATAACCAAAACGACTAAATCAAAACTCTCAACAAACATCCAATACGAAACAATGCCAACCTGGCACAATCACAACAACGATCCTCCACAAACACAATATACAACTACTCGGGGCATACCCCGGTAATACATAGACTCCATAATACATAAATATAATATCTAGGGACTCGATGACTGAACTCACAGAGAAAAACAATAAAGGCTTGAGCTCAAAACTCAAAGAGCTCTAGCGCCCCTCGGTGCTTCATCCTGAGCAGCCGAAGACAAACCACCTGCATGACCTGCTATGGAAACACAGAACAAACCACAGCAGTCCCAAAGGACAGGGGTCAAACCCCAGTACGAAGATCAAATAAATTACAGCATATATAAATGACATGTAATGAAATCAATGCAATGCATGTACGGGTGCAAGATGTCTGGATATCAGGAGTCAAAGGATCGATATCAACAATCATAATATATGCTCGAGCTGGTCCACGACTCAGTGGACATGTCCACGACTCAGCGGACAGTGTCTGGGGATATGGCTTCACACTTGATGCCAGCAACTACCTAAGCCGGACCGAGTCAAGGTGCCCAAAATCCACAAGACACAATATAATATCATATACAGATCTCAATCGAA
Source organism: Primulina tabacum (assembly GCF_025594145.1). NCBI lineage: Eukaryota > Viridiplantae > Streptophyta > Magnoliopsida > Lamiales > Gesneriaceae > Primulina > Primulina tabacum. The sequence goes on from NC_134554.1 coordinate 31,818,163, forward strand.
TATCAACGGGTATCAATAACTGAAGGGCTCAATATGAATGTGTGCTCAACAATGTATATCAATCCATAGATTATTCCAATATATTTGAAAATCATGTTATATTTTAAGAAAACGAGAAATAATCTTAAATTTGCATCCAAATTCCACAAAGAGCACATAATCACATAATTCACATAAAATCAATTAACTCACATCAATTAAATTACACGTCGACATAGACGCTGTAAGAAATCGATCAATCCGTACCTTAACCTTCAAATTAAATTACCACAATAATTACGAAGACCTCGGCGCTTCCTGGTTATCAAAACCTGTGGCAATTAATTTATTTTCATCAATTAAATACTCAACTCTTATCCAATTACAATTTACAAATTCCAGCTTGTACCTATGATCGATTTTAAGGTCAGAACTCAATCAAAACCTAACCGAATTACACTTATCATACATGGCTGAAATCCTAACTCAAAATCCCACATTTCATCAGAAGATACCGACACAAAAATCGGTCATCTAGATGCTGATAAACACCAAAAACAAGAAACTTTGAAAACAATAAATCTGTACAGATTCTGGTTCGACACCTTGTAGCATAAAATTCATATCTAATTCATTATTGACCCAATTTAAAATCCGCCAATTTTAAATGAAAGAAAACTCAAATATTTAAGTTTTCTTAGAAGAAATCATTCCCAAAATCTTAGTAGATAATTCCAGAATTAAGCAAGAACATGCTGTTACTCACCAACTCGCGGACTGAATTCCCAGACTGAGCAGTTTCGGTAAAATGAGCATAACTCCCTCAATTCTTAATGGAATTTAACGGGTCAATTATGGTTTCGAAGACAAGACATAGCTCTACAACTTTCATTTAGATCACAAGTCCAGAATATGTGGGGACCCGGGCTCTAACTCAATTCTTCTCGGGATTAATCGGATCCTTGTTCAAAAATACGGGTCAAAATTTTGCTTTTAATATTAAATCAAATGTTTACAACTCAAGCACAATATAATTCTATATTCATTTCATTACAACAAACATAATATACATGCCTCGTTTTATTCATATTCTACAAACCAGTATTTAAGTACAGTACATGTCAAAAGTACAACTACTAGTTCCTCTGCTACGCCTGTCATCACCACACTATGTCCATCTCTCATCTCTGTCGCGACCCTGATCCTGCCCCACCTGTTGTTATGCACACATACAGACATAACAACAGCCAGAAACTCCGGTGAGAACAAATCCCAGTATAAAACATGTATGCATGCTGATACATAATCATAATCATGAATGGAAACAATAACAATAGGTTCCATAGTCTATGAAACCAATCTATATAAGCATACAATTCAAATCAAATCATGTCTTGACTCGACTCAACTCTAACTCTAGGGATCCCGGTGTGAATAAGATGTCATTGTCTGTCACCTACCCTCCCAATCGCGGTAACTGTACGTCTTATTCCTAGACTTCGGTCATGTCTGTATCGAATGTCTACAATCGGAGGATATCTGCTCCTATGCGTCGATACACCGAATGTCTAGAAGTTTGGCAAATCTGCCAATGACTCTCCTATCTCAAATGCATGAATATAAATCTATAAAATGCATAATCATATCAAAAGATTTGAATATAATCTATAAACAAATCATAATCATATCAAAAGACAAGAAACTAATCTAGTATGTGATTTTGTTGGGAAACTCAAATTGAATCTTATTTGAGTTGTGTCTTCCCTAAACAAGACATGCATTATACCTTTCGTCGTAGTATAATCGTCGTCGTAGTCGAAGTCTTGTTCCCAAATTTACCAATACAAATCTGAAATGGCATAATCAATGTGTATTCTATCAAACTTCTACTCAATTCAACACATATATGAATTGAAAATCAATCTCAATACAAATCGACGGTACAACGGCATAATCCTGCGATACCGATCACTCAATAACATCATAATCAATCACAATCAACTCATACTCCTCATTAAAATATAATGTATTATACTAAACTCTTCACTATCTTAACTCAATATACATTCTGGAAAATCGACACCATCTCAAACGGTATCCGAAAATCGATCCGATTGTATTTCCATACTCACCATAATCATAAGAACATATAATGTAACTCATATCTGATTTCCTCATACAACTCAACTTCAAAACATGCTGAAAGGATGTTATATGTACATTCCCTTGTAGCCTTCAAAGAGAGGAATCCAAATCTATATTTAGATTCAAGTTTTAATGTATAAATCTCACACCATCACAATTATAACTTTGGGAGAACTTGAGGAATTTTTGACGATGCTCTCGGTTCTGAATTGTGAAATGAGAAAGACTAAATCAGTCCAATATCTATATATATATATGCCATGTGTCACAACAAGGAACAAAGGTGGATTTCTCGCATGCAGCACCGCGGGTGCGGTCACTCTTCACCGCGGGTGCGCTGTGCCCACGGCATGCCTTTCATTTTCTGAAATTCGACGACCGCGGGTGCACTCTCTCTGGACCGCGGGTGCGGTGACCCTACGGTAAAATGGCCATCTTTCTGTCCATGCACCGCGGGTGCGGTGCTTCTCTAGGCGCGGGGACGGTCTCCCTTCAAGCAACATTTCATCTTTGCATTTTAAATATGACCATCTAGGGCATTACAGAATCCGAGTGAAAACAGGTCACAAACTTGAATTACAGAATGTCTTCTGCACGCATCAGTACAGAGTTCGGTTTTTGACACATTATGGTAGAAAAATCATATCAAATCCGTTTCTTATTGTAATTCAATTTTCCAGTGGCTGTAGAAAGCTAACACAACGTTCTACAAGTTTTATTTGAACCACAAGTCGATATTCTTCGTGAAACATACCCAAATATCCAAAAAACTAGACACCAAAATCTCGAAATATCACAGTAGCTAAGAATGAATTCAACCCATGAACAAATTTGCAACTCTAGGCTTAGGGATTACCTTCCAAAGCTTCCTATAAACTGAAATGAAGCAAGAATTAACCTCTACAATCCTCCAAGGAACAAATAAGAAGGCAAGCAAGGGGCTGGAAAAATGTTGCAGCAGCAACACGCAGCTCGCTGCACAATGGAAGAGCACGTGTCTTCTTCGATTCAAACAAGGAACAAGGTGCACGAGCTTCAGCTGATGGTTGCTGGATAAATTACTGTCAGCTATGGTGGTTGAACCACAAGACACGAAGAAGGTAGCTGGAGAAGAGGGTGAGGCGTGAGGTAGGGTTGAGGAGAAGACTTATGGGAATGGTGCAGGGGAAATGGGTTTCCTATAAAATAACCCATAAAAATATACACCCCACAAATATATTAACATGCATTTGCAATTATTAAATGTTTGCTCAAAATGCTAGACTGTGACCCGGTCCAATTATTTCAACTCCCGTGTGCTATTTAATTCCGACATGTATTTTAATATCGTTTATACTTCCGATATTTTCTAATACACATTTTTAACACACGATTAAATTTATTTAGCTTAATTATTTTAATTTCGCACTTTAAAATAATTAATATCAATTCTTGCCAAATAATTGAGTAATTAATATCAGGTCATCACAATTACCTACCTGATATTCTGATCGAAACCCTGTTCTGATTATCGAAACCGCGTTCTGAACATTCTTATTAAACTTCTGGACTGCTTTAATTCGCGAGTTTAGCTCTGATTCGGCTTGAACTGTATATACTCTCAACGGTTCCCAATAATCTGTATCACATCCTCGACGTTGTTTAAATCAACTGCTATATCATTTTCGGATGTAATGTCCCACAAACAATATAATCTGTCTTTAATACTGTTTTAGAACAATAACAATTCTCAAGCAATTTCACAACAACAGTCACATATACAATAATCTGTTAAACTCAGGCAAGAAAATAAAGAAGTTTCTGACATCGGTATCATTCTCAGCCACTGATCACTACCTCAGCTGTGCTAATATCAATCGGTATACCATATTCGAATATCACATACTCGGAATACAATCTGTTTCAATCAAGATTCATATCTGAACAATTTCTATATACAACAATTTCATTTCTCAGATCCTTCAATACAAGATATTCGATTTAGTCAGTCATATGCCACGCACAAAATATCATAGATAAACGGCATAAAATCATCAGAATACCTCTGAATACTGGATTCATCAACCCATAATCAGAACTGAAGTATTTTACAGAGAAACACACAATCAGATGTAACTTTCGGTCAGTAAATCCTTTAACTGATATTTCAATTCTTTCAAATCAATCAGTATCATTCTGTACGGACTTCTAAAATAAAACCAGTACCTGGTATCAAATCAAGGCGGAAATCACTCTCCCTGATATAAGGCAAATCCGGAATTTCATCTAGAAAGACTTTAGCATTTCTCCTGCTACTGACAAATCAGCTTATGGTATATTCATTTTCAGTAATCAACTGAATGCATAAGGAATAACTCCATTCCTTTCGATACTCATCGAATCCTAATTAATAAAGAAATTAAAGGAATTCAAAATCGAAAATCCTTACCGTACATTATTCATTCTTCGGCCATTTCAAGTCCGAATCTTACCATCTCTTGGTAAGAATCTACAATAGCTCTGTACTTGTTCAATATATTCATATCAATAATGCTTCCAGAATCAGACAATACAAGTACAACATAATCTAACTCAATCTCATTCTCGCTTCACTGCAGTATACGATATTTACAGAATTCACTGGTATCAATCTTTCTCCCAAAAGATAAAAAAATCAATACTACAGTATATACAGACCCAATAGAATAAAGCATATGTCAATGCAATTCATACAGAATCATGTATAAGATGTACGAGAATCTCCCAATACATATGGGACAAAATCATAAAAGAACAGATATCTGTCACTACATCATCAAGTGCATCCTGGATCTGTTCCTCGGTCACTACCACCAGACGCCTCTGCTCCCTGGAATCTTCGGGAACCTCTCTGTGGACATACTCTCGCAAAATGTCCTAACTATCGGCAGATACGGCAACTACCAAATACTCCTTGGCATTGCTCAGTGGGATGTCTTCCTCCGCAAGTCCTGCAATAAACTCCAGTATAACTCGGGCTAGAACCACTGGAGCTAGATGAACCGCTCGGTCCGCTCCCTAATTTCTTAAACTGTCTCTTTCGAGCTTTCAACAAATCTGGCTTCCCACTTGTACTGCCACTATCAAATCTGAGAGGGGACTGCTGTGTCTGGGGTCGGATCACATCCAACCTCCCTCGTTGTCGACTAAAACTTACCTCAGCTCTCTTTGCTTTATTCAAAGCGTCACCAAAATGCTGGGGTCGCTCTACCTATACCAAAGAAGATCTCAGCATTCAATCCGTTGATGAACTGATCCGCTACAGCTTCATCATTCCCAGCTATAATAGGAGTAAAATGTAATAAAGTAAAGAATTTAGCAACATATTCTTCAATATTCAGTTGGCCCTGTTTCAAATTTTTAAACTCTGCTTTCTTGTCCTCTCGGTACGAAACTGAGAAAAATCTTCGATAGAATTCCGCTCTAAAGATTTCCCACGTAATTACCGTACCACGCTGTTTTAATACTCTTTTGATTGTAATCCACCAACTCCTTGCGACGTCGTGTAACTGGTTGGGCACTAGTTTAATTCTCCGTTCGTCTGGATACTCAAGTGAATCAAACAATATCTCTATATCATCTAACCAATTCTCCCAATCATCAGATGTCTCAGTACCTCTCCGAATCGGCGGTTGAAATGACTGAAACTATTTCAACTGTATTTCCATCGGAGTTTCTGACACATCTATCTGATCAATCGAAGTACTACCTCTTTCTGGAATTCTTCGAGTAGGTATATCTGATAATCACCAGAGTTAGCAATCACAGGAGATAAATCAATCTCAGTCCCTTTCTGATCAGCTTACCTCTGATCAAGAATTGGTTCTGATTCATTTTCAAATCAGACATATTACCAAATCAACTCAGATATTCAGGTAACATGTATTTAAAAACAATAACACATAATATCATGCTAGCACACACAATGTAATTCAACATTATAATAAATCACATGCAAGCAATCACACGCAAGGAAAGAAAATTCATTCTACCCCGCTCACTAGCCTCTACCTTAGTCTAAGGTAACCTACAGTTCTGGAACCTACTGCTCTGATACCACCTGTTGTGGGGACCCGGACGCTAATTCAATTCTTAATCATCATTAGGATCAATTTATTAATTCAAGTAATTTGGGTCATAAAAAAAAATTCTTTAATTGCGGAACGTAATGGAATCTAACTAATATACAGATTTGTATAAATAAAGTACAAGTCATGTACAATTTACATTCAATAAAAACTAAGGTTTAACAACTAATTATCAAGTGTTCAACCCTATCTTTAATCCGAGTCCGTAGTCTCCACTCTAATCATGATCTCTCTCTCTTCTTGTCTTGACCCTGATCCTGTCCCACCTGTTGTCATGCACACATACAAACAAGACAACAGTCGGATAACTCCGGTGAGAATTATATTCCCAGTATAAACCATGTATACATGCATTTCATATAAACAATATAAAAGCATGAATTAAACATTCATAACATGTATCAAAATCAGAACATGAATCAAATATTCATCACATGTATTATAATTCTAAACATGAATCAATATCAAGAATAAATTATATTCTAAACATATACTATCATCAGGAATATAATTCCATATCAAGTAATGAATCACTCTCCGTGATTCTCAGACTGAGACTCGACTCAGTCCTAATCTAGGGATCCCGATCAGAATAAGAACATACACCCACCTATACTCCCGATCGGGGTGGTAGTATGTTCTTATTCATGAACTTTGGCTCTTTCCATATCGAACACCAGTAATAGAAGAAACTCCAATTCTATCCACTCCGATATAGCCAAACGTCCGGTGTCTTGACCTAACCGTCACAGACTTTGGCATTTTCACCAGTATCCTATCCTGTGACAATGTGCAATGTGCCAGTGACGATTCCATCACTATCCGGCATTACTGTCACAAGATTACTCATTCACAATTAGGCGTATCCGCTTAATGACTCAATACATAAATCAATAAATCAAAGATATCAATCTCATACAATTGCAAATATCGATGCAATAAAGTAAAGTATGTGATTTTGGAAAACTTAAGTCAATCGGACTCGAGTTGTGCAATCCCACATCAACATAAATTTAGACCTTTGTCTTCGCGATCTGACGAAGTTGAAATCTCGAAGTCAAATATGTCCATATCAATCTGAAATACAATATCGAATATGCACAATCTCAATATGCAACTCAATTCAAAATCTATTCTGATCAATACTCAAATCAAACATAATCTGATCAATATCGAATCAAGATACAATCTAATCCATATCGACGATATCACGATATAATCGAAATCACTACTGAATCTGATCAATATCAACCCACTGATGTTTCGACGGTATAACAATACATTCTCGCTAACCCTGTCAGTCTCAACATCCAGTTATAATAACAGCACTCATAATCAATATTAGTACAACTTATAATCTGAATAACAATACAACTCTGATATTGAATCTTCATCAAATCAACTCTGAAAATCATAACAATTACATAAACAGTCTGTTCTTCAATCGGACTTCAAATATATAATGTCTACTATATCAGAAACACCATATATGATGTATATTCAATTCTGACAATATCATAATTCCAAATCATGTCTAAACGTAACAAAACTTACATCCAGTTGTAGCCTGCATCGATAGAAACTTAGTACTGAAGTCGGATTCAAAATCTGACGGACGGATTTCTCGTAAATCTCAATTTCCCACGCCGAAGCAACTTGAAGCCTTTTTTCCGTAAACTCTCGGCTGCTGAATGAAGATTTGCATGTATATATATATATACATCTCGTGCATGTAAGGCAAGTGGCTCGGTGTACATGCAGCACGCCTCGCGCATATGCGCGACACTCCTTGGAGCATATGCGCGAGACCTTCAGTCTCCGCGCGTAACCTTTACCATAGCTCGCGCATATGCGCGACTTCACCCCGCGCATGTGCGCCCAACTCTCTGCCTACCTCGCGCATGTGCGCGGCTCACGTCGCGCATGTGCGCGCAGTGTTCTGTTCCAGCCCCTTGGCTACTGGACACCTCGGGCATATGCGCGCCCTCACACCGCGCATATGCGCGGGGTCTTCTGCCAAATCCGCGCATGGCTCGCGCATCTGCGCGAATGGCACACCCTCGCACATAATTTTGCGTATTTTCTCGTCTTTCTCGGTCTAATCCGTTCCGTCTATAATCACATCAATTAATCACTAACTCATTTCAGATTAGATTCAGATTACGGTAATAAAATCTCGAGCATTACACTTTGAATGACTGGATTAAAGATGACAACAGAATGATAAGCAATTACTGGAAATGAGATCTAATGCTGAGCTGAAAGGAAATTCTGAGTTTGGTTTAAACAGTGATGGGTTGATGACCTTCAGAGGTCGAATCTATGTTCCTATTGACGATGATATTCGACGAGATGTTTTGATTGAGGCTCATACCTCACCATATTCGATACATCCAGGTAATACCAAGATGTATCAAGATCTTCGTCGACTTTTCTGGTGGCCAGGTATGAAGGAGGATATTGCGTTGTATATTTCTGAATGTCTAACATGTCAGCAGGTTAAGATTGAGCATCAAAGACCTGCAGGATTGTTGCAGTCATTGCCGATACCTCGGTGGAAATGGGAACACATCACAATGGACTTTGTTGTCGGACTTCCGAAGACGCAGAAAGGTTATAATTCCATTTGGGTTATTGTTGATCGTTTAACCAAGTCATCACATTTTCTTCCTGTCAAGACAACTTATTCGATGAATCAATATGATGCTGAGGCTTATGTTCAAAAGATTGTTTAACTTCATGGGATACCAGTGTCAATTGTTTCTGATCGTGATCCAAGATTTACGTCTGAATTCTGGAAGAGTTTACATAGAGCTCTGGGTACAAAGTTGGCCTTCAGCACAGCTTATCGTCCTCAGAGTGATGGACAATCAGAACGAGTTATTCAGATTCTTGAGGACATGTTAAGAGCCTGCATTATTGATTTTCCTGGAAGTTTGGATTTGAAGCTTCCTCTTGTGGAATTCACATATAATAATAGCTATCAGTCCTCGATTGGCATGGCACCTTATGAAGCTCTGTATGGGAGAAGGTGTCATTCACCTTTGTTTTGGGATGAAGTAGGTGAAAGAAAGATGTTAGGACCAGAGTTGGTTCAACAAATGGTTGATGTTGTAGCATTGATTCGAGAAAGAATGAAAACTGCCCAGTCTCGACAGAAAACCTATGCAGATGTTCGAAGAAGGCCTTTGGCATTCGAGATAGGTGATCACGTGTTTGTTAAGATAGCTCCTCTCAAGGGAGTTATGAGATTTGGAAAGAAGGGGAAGTTGAGTCCTCGTTTTATTGGACCTTTCGAGATTCTCGACAGAATTGGCGAGCGAGCTTATCAAATGGCTTTGCCTCCGGATTTGGATAGAGTGCATAATGTATTTCATGTCTCAATGCTTTGTAAATATGCATCGAATCCAACTAATGTACTTCGTCACGAACCACTAGACTTAACGCCAAATTTGAGCTATCATGAGCGACCGGTACAAATACTGGATCGAAAGGTTAAAGTGCTTAGAAAAAAAGAAATTGGGATCGTGAAGGTGTTATGGAGTAATCATATCATCGAAGAAGCAACATGGGAATCTGAGGAAGAGATGAAGCAAAGTTATACTGACTTGTTTATGTCACTAGGTAAATTTCAGGGACGAAATTTTTGTAAGGGGAGGAGAATTGTAATAGTCGATCGTTCATGTCTTTTATTAAGAATTACGGTATTTTTATTTTGATGGTTTATGGCTTTACATTATGATATGAATGGTAATGAATGTTATAGAATGGAATAGATAATGGATGGGTAGAATAGAAGGTTGATTTTGAGTTAAATAGGTAATGGAAGTGCTGTAACGGTATGAAATTGTGGCAGAAGTTGTGGTTTTTAGCATAATGTTTTGTTTATTGATCCAATCAATGTGAGGTCTCTTTCATTAGAAAGATAAGACATAAGGCTATAACTTTCATGTTTAGAGTTTTGTTCAAATCATTGTGGAAGACAAGCCAAAAGCGCCCCGAAGTGTGTCGTGCGTATCGTCTTTCCTACAATGACACATGTTGGGAGAATGAGCATAACTATTTTCTCAAACCTTCAAATGACATGAGGCCAATTGGAGATGAAAACCAAGACATAGGGCTATAACTTTCATGTTTACCAATTTTTCTAATTAGGACGGTAAGAGGCGTTTCGGAAGCGATCTTTACAGTAGCTGTGCGCAGAGCGGCGCCCGAGCGGTAAGAAAATACCGCCCGAGCGCCACTGCTTCTGGATTTTTTTGTTTTGGCAGTAATTCGGCTCTAGGGCGGTTTTGAGGTTTGGGAAGGCATAAAATCGAATGGGATCATCTTTTTACTCATTTTCCTTCTCCTTCTTTTCTCTCCATCGGCTTGAAAGCTAGGGTTTCTCATTTCTCCTTCAATCCAATTTCTTTAATTTTTGCTTGGAGATTAGAAGTTCTTCTCCTCAAGAGTCTAGGAACAAGGTAAGAAAGCTTATTTTCCTTGGGTTAGTGATTGAAGGAAAGATATTGGGTTGTTTGGTTTAAATGTTGAGGTAAGGTTGTTAATATAATGATTAATGGTATTATTATTGATATTGTGTTGTAGGAATCCGTCAAGAACTAAGCAACTACTTGTATATTGGGTTGTAAATAGACTTTTCCTTTGAATGCATCTCATGAGCTATGTATATGATAAATGAAGTTTTTATTGATTTTAGCTCCTTTAAATCATTGATTATGAATATTGTATGTAGTGATATATTGAAAAGAAATGGAATTGATGCCAAGGGCAAAGTAAAGGAGCTAATTCTTTAGCACGCACACCACGTGTTTGATAAAATGTTTTAATGAATGTTTTTATGGCTTGATGGTTATGTGGTATTGTGGTGTTACCTATGGTAATTCTAAACCTACTTGACTGAAGTTAATCAACATATCGACATGTACCGTGACTGATTTTGACTGAGACGTACATGTGTACCATTGACTGATGACCTATCAATGCCATACGAATGAAAAGAAATGAATTGTTCTATAGATGCCATCTTATAATTGTTATATACACATTTTATTGACTGATGGCATATTACGGTTAAGAAATGGTATGGATTCCTTCTTTACACTATGGTATATGTACTTGTTATTTAAAGGTCTACTTGCTGAGTTTTTGTAACTCATTTCAGTTATGTTCATGAGATGCAGATGCAGTAACCGAGACTGATACGGCGTGGTGTCGAGACGGAAGAAAGAAATGTGCCAAGCTTGGAGGAAGGATGAAATGATTATTTTGTCAATGGATGGTTAAAAAGTATTTTGTTTTGTAATGGTTGGAGTTGGCTAATATATTTTGTTGTAGCCCACTTGTTATCTTGGGAGTTTAAATTTGTCTCAATTATTTTGGTAATCAATTGGAATGCTTTTGATTTTGTATATCTTTATGTATTAGTTGTGGGAAATTTTTATGGCATATTGGTTTTATTGCTTGAGACTGGATATGAGTTCCTTTTTACGAGCAAACTCTGTCACAATTTTTAAAGCACTTACCTTCCTCCAAGTCTATTTTTAAAAGCTTCCGCATTATAGAGTTTATTATTTTTAAAACGGGTTAGGGTGTCACATTTAGAGTAGCTCAACTGGTACCAGGATTGCTGTCAAGACCTATATGTCCAGGAGGTCTTGGGTTCTAATCTTGGGAAGGTAAAATCTCCAGTGCCTGGGCTGGAGAAGTCCTATGAGTAACGATCGCAGGTGAGTGGGGTGTAACGTCTACCGTTTTCAAAATTTCGGATTTTTAAACTGAAACGTCTACCCGTTTTAAAAGTGCGGAAATATTTTTTTTTTAAATCATACGTAAACATAAACGTATAAAAATCTTAAAAATCATCACGTATTAAAATATTCCTCTCATTTCAATCTCATAAATCGTAATGCGAAAAACATGTAGTCCTCGGGTCATGTCACCGCACCAAGTCTGCCTACTTAGAGTTCGGCACCTCAAGTCTCCTCATCATGAAGCTCACCTGCATCACACACGCCTAGTGATTCTAAAGACTCAACACACCTGCACCGTTAATAGCAAATACATATACATAGTACACAACAGTGAAAAATATCATATTCAACATACCTTTCATTAACTTTACAAACGTAACATAAACGTGTCGTGTAAATCATGACGTGTCAAAACAGCTCATCGTTAATCATCATTCATCATTCATCGTTTATCATTTATCGTTCATCGTTCATCGTTCGTCGTTCATCGTTCATTATTCAACTTTCATCATTTATCATTGGTAAATTCAGTTCATTAGAGGTGACTATCGTACATCATTTACGATGGATCCATCATACATAGAACCGCGGTACCCGGCGGCTGTCGGACATCAGTGACAGGATCACCCATCCACTATGCCTAGGCCTCATCATCAGCATTTACATATACATCTTAACCATTTACATATACTTCGATAGCCACAACTAATTCCCATCATTCAAAACATATCATTTTCATCACTTATAAAAATCTTGAATAAATGCAATTTTTCTTAAATCCAAGCATGCGATGTATATCTTCATAAAATCTTAAAATCGTGATCATGATGCATGAACATATAAAATATAAAAAATTTGTGCTCAGGGCGCTGTCTTGACCAAAATCTCACCCCGGGTGCAAAATGACCATTTTGCCCCTGTAAACCCAAAAATTACCGTTTTGTCCCTAGACGTAAAATTTCACGTCTTTGATATTTTCTTAATTCCATTGACTGTAACATGTCCCAAATAATTATTTAATCCTATGTGAAATTTCCCATATTTTTATTTGGTTTAAATCTATGACTTTTAAATTAATCTTTAAAAATAATCTATTAATGCGTCTTAATCCCGAATTAAACCAAACCTTAGCATAAAATTCCCAATTTAGAAACTTAGACTTCTAATAATTATTTCAGCTTAAATATAATTTTCCATAATTTTATTAAGCTTAAATCTATGTGTTTCCATTAATCATTTAATTAACGTTTCGTGCGACGATTAAATCTCGGATAAATCCAAAACTCATCATTTTGATCCGAAACTTACCAAACTCATAAAAATGTCCCAAAACATATTTAAAAGTATCCCTAGACGTAAACTCGAGTCCATTTCATAGCTTAATCGAATTATTTTAAAACTTGTACCGGGGTCCCGGTTTTAACCCGAATCGACTCAAAACTTAACCAAATTATTCCCAACTTTTTCCCACACCTTATAAACATCTAAAAGGTCCTAAACCTCAAAACCAGCACCTTAGTCACTAGCACCATAGGCCAGCAAGCTGCTGGAAATTCCTGAACGTGCTAACCCGAACACCCTAGCCACCATCTTTCCTTATTTCGACTTTTGCCTAAATCTGATGGAACCAGCTACGACTCTTCCTTCCTAAGACCACCCTAGGGCCCCTCTGAACCCCACAAACATAAATTCACTGCCCCATGCAGCCCGTACCACTCACACAACCACTAGTTCACCACAAAGCCTACCCGAAGCCAACACTAGCACAATTTGCACTAACGGCCCCGACGCTAGTTCCAGCCATGTTCGAGCCACCCCAGGCCATGGTTCAGACCCAATAGGGTCTGGTTCAGAGCTAGGGGCGTCCTTTGCATAGCTGAAACACCCCAACCTTTCCGATCTAGCCATGTCGACACACAACCAACCATGGACTTCCATTGGCCTATGCTAGATTTAGATCTTCCTCAACCTCCAGCACTTAAACCCATGACTCAACCGACATAACCATCCCTTAGCACCACGAAATGGACAGCCCCTTGCACAAACATTAAAAAAAACGAGAGTGCTACAAAATGAAGCATTTCAAGGCAAATTCTTGCATAAAAATCATGACACCAAGTAGATCGATAAACTTTCATGCATTTGTATAAAACTCAATATACTATCAGCGTGTATGAAGAGAAAAGGATGATACATGCGTGCCTTAGATGTTATAGAAGCGAGGGGATCGAAGAACGAGTGTCGGAGACTATTTTTCCTTCAAGAAATGAGCTTGGCCGTGGCCTCCTTGAAGAGATTTGCTGAGACCGAGAGTGTTGCTGCTAAAACCAAGGGCAAGTGTCTGAAATGGAAGGTGTCGGTTGTTTGGGGAAGATAATGTTAGGTTTGATGGAGCCTTCATATTAATTAGTTAATTAATTAATAAGATAATGGACCTTAAATTGTTAATTAAAGGTTTAAAAAAATATTTAAGTCCAATAATCTTGAAAGTAGGCCCATTAAATCCAAACACACTCCCGAAAAATATTTCGTTTTGGAAAGTTTTTGAAAATATTAACCGAACCATCAAAAAGTCCTCCGATTCGATAAAATTTACCAATAAATCTCAATTCTTGAAAAAAAAATACCTTTAAAACATCTTATATTAATTTATAAAAATGAATCATGTAATTAAAATAATTTTCTTGAAAATTCTCCGGTCCGGTTCCCGTTCCTCGTTCGTGCGCGAAATGAAACTTAAAAATCATAGTGCATGAACTTTTAAAATTTCATGAATTAAATCATATAATGCAATAATAATGCATAAAATACATAAAAATAATTAAACACAATTTAATAAAATAAAAATACATTTTATGCTTTAAAAGAATTTAATAATTTGCATGCATGTGGTTTACGTGGACTTTTCGATTTTCGGGACGTTACAATCTCCCCCCCTTAAATTGAATTTGGTCCCCGAAATTTGATTATCCTCAATAAACAGAAATTTTAGACTCTTAATTCTAATATTCCAATAATTCACGCTTCCGCTGCGCTACTCTAATAAAATAAGTGTTAGGTTGTCCTTACGTCTCCTCAATTCTAATAAACTCTACCATCTAAATCCTCGTTTGTGAAACTCAACTTATAACGACCCATGGTAACTTAGTTTCATTTTTCTATAAATCTCAAATTTCAACTTTTCTTAAACTTCCCAATATTAGAAATAGCAGTCTGAATTTTATTGTGTCTTACTTTTTTATACTATACTCAGGATATTCATTGACCTATTATATTAGCATTTATGCAGTTAAACTTGAAAAACCTTAGCACCCAAAAATTACTGATCGACTTCTATCCTCGATAATACACTTAAAAGTTAACCTTATCTCAACTCCATAATATTATTAACATAAGATCCTTGAATCGAATCTTTATCTTACGGCACCAACTTACGTAACTTACTATTTACAAGTACATCCGAGATGTAAAATTGTTGAAAATCTTAAACCTCGAATAATGATAATCCATAAAACCCAATTATACAATAATGATCTTCTACCTAATTAGTAAAACCCTTCTCGCATCGGTTGCATGCTTAAATTATTCTTTTCCCAATTACAATATAGTTGAGGCCTAAGACTCTTAGATTTTCATCTCAAAACGAATATCGCATTCTTACGTATCCCTAATGCTTAATTAATATTAACGTATAAAACTTAATAAGTTATCTCATGGTAGCATTTGACTAACCTTAATAAATCAACTCCACTTATAACCCATAGAATTCTAGAGTTCCCATATCAAGATATTAGATTTCTTACTCGGTAAAAATCTCAATATTCGTTCATTGGTAACCTATGTTGAACACCACTAATTACTTTTTATTTTTATTTTTATTTTTTTTTCACCCAAAATTTTGTTAGTTCCATGTCTATTATTATAACTTAACTAACTGATCAACTTCACCTTAAATTGTCATCACTTTAAATTCTTAATTTGCCACAACATTATTTCACTAACACTTAAATTTTCAAGCCCAAGATTGATTCATCCTACAATGTTTTTGATTACCATTTCTTACATAACCCAGATATCTCAAGGTTCCAAATATCCCTTCAAATCTAAATCATCAAAATTTCATATCATTTAAATCATTCAATTCTCACTTACTGCTAAACTAGTCCCCGCATTTTTTTAAAAAATTAAAAAACTAACTCTTAATTTCCTCAAAAATTATCCAATTTGTCCTTAATTTAGAAAATTCCACAATTACCCATAATTTCTTGGCGTTCTTAATTCCATTTTATTGGTTTATCGTAACATAAAGTTTAATAATATTAAGATTATTAGACCCAATATCAATTCTCATAACCTCAAAAATTACTGATTTTACCCAAATGTTCCTCAAAAGTTTGAATTTAATCGTCAAAATTTCAAAATTTTCAATTCGGTCCTTAAAATTCTTGAAAATTACAATTTTGGCCCGATAACTACTCGAAATTTGCATTTTTTTTTTAAAATTTTCGACTTGACTTCATTAAACCTTAAAATTCTCAAAACTAAAAATTTAATCCCAAAGTTTGGTATAATCGAAATAGTCTCTTAGAATTTTATTGTTGCACTTAGGTCCTCAAATTATTGGTTAATACAGTTAGGTCCTTAAAATTCTCAATCCATGCAATTCAATCCTTAGTTCCCACTAAGTAGAGCATGCATCTTAAATAAATTTTCATAACTTGTCTTACATTTTCATAGCTACTTAAAATCCTCAAATTGTACGTTTATAATCCTAAAGATTTTCGTAGTCATCGAATCATTAATCCTTACATGAAATCCTCAAAAATTAATTCAACTAGCAACCACGAACCATCAATAATTTCTTAGAAATTCTACAAGTTCCAAAATTATTCATAATTTTCAAAATTAACTAATGACCCATAATGAGGACATCAGTACTACTGACCTAAAAATCAATATAATCAAATCATTATCAACTTCTCCTAAAGCCCAATATTCAAATTCTTAGACACGTTCAATTCCAAACGTAACCAACATGCAATTTAATCTGTTTTTTTATTTAAACAGTAAATTTTTAAATCATAAAAGCAGTTAAACATATACCGTAGATCATCATAAAGCGTAAATCAAGTTAACATGCAGGTGATATGAGCAAATCATTTAAAACATTTAAATCATAAAAGCTTACAGACTCGAGGCTTGAAGACTGAGCTGCAGAAACCGGCGGTGGCACAACCCTATACAGGACCCTGGCTCTGATACAAACTGTAACGACTACCGTTTTCAAAATTTTGGATTTTTAAACTGAAACGTCTACCCGTTTTAAAAGTGCGGAAATATTTTTTTTTAAAACATACGTAAACATAAACGTATAAAAATCTTAAAAATCATCACGTAATAAAATATTCCTCTCATTTCAATCTCATAAATCGTAATGCGAAAAACATGTGGTCCTCGGGTCATGTCACCGCACCAGGTCTGCCTATTCAGAGTTCGGCACCTCTAGTCTCCTCATCATGAAGCTCATCTGCATCACACACGCCTAGTGAGTCTAAAGACTCAACACACCTGCACCCTTAATAGCAAATACATATACATAGCATACAACAGTGAAAAATATCATACTCAACATACCTTTCATGAACTTTACAAACGTGACATAAACGTGTCGTGTAAAATCATGACGTGTCAAAACAGCTCATCGTTAATCATCATTCATCATTCATCGTTCGTCATTCATCGTTCGTCATTCATCGTTCGTCATTCAAATTTCATCATTTATCATTGGTGAATTCAGTTCATTAGAGGTGACTATCGTACATCATTTACGATGGATCCATCATACATAGAACCGTGGTACCCGGCGGCTGTCGGACATCAGTGACAGGATCACCCATCAACTTTGCCTAGGCCTCATCATCAGCATTTACATATACGTCTTAACCATTTACATATACTTCGATAGCTACAACTAATTCCCATCATTCAAAACATATCATTTTCATCACTTATAAAAATCTTGAATAAATGCAATTTTTCTTAAATCCAAGCATGCGACGTATATCTTCATAAAATCTTAAAATCGTGATCATGATGCATGAACATTTAAAATATCAAAAATTTGTGCTCAGGGCGCTGTCTTGACCAAAATCTCACTCCGGGTGCAAAATGATCATTTTGCCCCTGTAAACCCAAAAATTACCGTTTTGTCCCTAGACGTAAAATTTCACGTCTTTGATATTTTCTTAATTCCATTGACTGTAACATGTCCCAAATAATTATTTAAGCCTATATGAACTTTCCCATATTTTTATTTGGCTTAAATCTATGACTTTTAAATTAATCTTTAAAAATAACCTATTAATGCATCTTAATCCCGAATTAAACCAAACCTTAGCATAAAATTCCCAATTTAAAAACTTAGACTTCTAATAATTATTTCAGCTTAAATATAATTTTCCATAATTTTATTAAGCTTAAATCTATGTGTTTCCATTAATCCTTTAATTAACGTTTCGTCCGACGATTAAATCTCGGATAAATCAAAAACTCATCATTTTGATCCGAAACTTACCAAACTCATAAAAATGTCCCAAAACATATTTAAAACCATCCCTAGACGTAAACTCGAGTCCATTTCATAGCTTAATCGAATTATTTTAAAACTTGTACCGGGGTCCCGGTTTTAACCCGAACCGACTCAAAACTTAACCAAATTATTCTCAACTTTTCCCACACCTTATAAACATCTAAAAGGTCCTAAAAACCTCAAAACCAGCACCTTAGTCACTAGCACCATAGGCCAGCAAGCTGCTGGAAATTCCTGAACGTGCTAACCCGAACACCCTAGCCACCATCTTTCCTTATTTCGACTCTTGCCTAAATCTGATGGAACCAGCTACGACTCTTCCTTCCTAAGACCACCCTAGGGCCCCTCTGAACCCCACAAACATAAATTCACTGCCCCATGCAGCCCGTACCACTCACACAACCACTAGTTCACCACAAAGCCTACCCGAAACCAACACTAGCACAATTTGCACTAACGGCCCCGCCGCTAGTTCCAGCCATGTTCGAGCCACCCCAGGCCATGGTTCAGACCTAATAGGGTCTGGTTCAGATCTAGGGACGTCCTTTGCATAGCTGAAACACCCCAACCTTTCCGATCTTGCCATCTCGACACACAACCAACCATGGACTTCCATTGGCCTATGCTAGATTTAGATCTTCCTATACCTCCAGCACTTAAACCCATGACTCAACCGACATAACCAGCCCTTGGCACCACAAAATGGACAGCCCCTTGCACAAACATTAAAAAAAAAGAGAGTGCTACAAAAGGAAGCATTTCATGGCAAATTCTTGCATAAAAATCATGACACCAAGTAGATCGATAAACTTTCATGCATTTGTATAAAACTCAATATACTATCAGCGTGTATGAAGAGAAAAGGATGATACATGCGTGCCTTAGATGTTATAGAAGCGAGGGGATCGAAGAACGAGTGTCGGAGACTATTTTTCCTTCAAGAAATGAGCTTGGCCGTGGCCTCCTTGAAGAGATTTGCTGAGACCGAGAGTGTTGCTGCTAAAACCAAGGGCAAGTGTCTGAAATGGAGGGTGTCGGTTGTTTGGGGAAGATAATGTTAGGTTTGGTGGAGCCTATGTGGGGACACGGACGCGAATCAATTCTTAATCGTCATCAAGATCAATTTACTAATCAAGTAATTAGGGTCATAAATTTTTTTCTTTTTAATGCGGAAAGTAGTGAGATCAAACTAATATACAACTCAATATAAAATAAAGTACAAGTCCTGTACCGTCTACAAATCAATAAAGACTAAGGTTCAACATCTAATTATCAAGTGCCAAAACCCTATATACATCAAAGTCCGAAGTCTCCACTCTATCACGATCTCTCCTCATCTCCTGGACCCTGATCCTGTCCCACCTGTTGTCATGTTCACATACAAACAAGACAACAACCGGATAATTCCGGTGAGAATATAATCCCAGTATAAATCAACTAAACATGTAATCATATGATACACATAAAAGCATGGATAGATAACAGCAATATATATCAAAAGATGAAACATAATCAATATCAAACTGTCGACAATGCTCGTGACTCCACGACTAAGACTAGACTCAATCCTAGTATAGGGATCCCGGTTTCCAGATGTGGATATTCCTATATCGACCAACAGTAATAGAAAAGACTCCAGTTTTATCCACGTCGATATAACCAAGCATCCAGTGTCCTGACCTAACCGTCATGGACTGTGGCCCTATCGCCAATATCCTATCTTGTGACATCGTGCAATGTGCCCGTGGGGATCCCGCCACTATCAAGCACATCTCTAAAAAGATTTCTATACTATCTTGTGACATCGTGCAATGTGCCCGTGGCGATCCCACCACTATCAGGCACTTCTGTCACAAGATTACTCGTCTAATACCTGCTATCTATAATTCAAGAGAACAAGTACATCAATCAAATCAATGCAAATATCAATACAATAAAATAAAGTATGTGATTTAGGGAAACTCAAGTCTAAACCGACTCAAGTCGATCTCCCAATACCACATTGACTTATACCTTTCGTTTGTAGTCTCGGTCTGAAGCAATATCAATTCTGAACTCAAGACTGTCTCTGTAAATCTGAAACGACATATTGAGAATCATAATATCAATATTCCATTCTCAATTCAACACTGAATCTGATTAATCTGGATTTAATTCAAATCACGGCATAACGGCACAATCTCAGTATCCCCGTCAATACCATATCAACAGACATCAATTACCAATCATAACTCATATCCGATACAATCTATAATCCAGTCACAATTCAAATCTGTCTGGTATAAATCAATATACCCTGAAAATTCATAACAATTTCATAATCGATCTGTTTCTCAATCTGACTTTGATTCTATGATGTCTAGTATATCAAGAACATCATATATGAATCCTATTCAATTCCGACAATAGCGTAATTTCAAAAAATGTCAAAACACAGCAAAACTTACGTCCAGTTGTAGCCTACGTCGATAGGATTGCAGTACTGAAGTCAGATTACAATTCGGACGGACGGATTGTACACAATCGCGAATCCACGATTTCAAAAACAATTTTGACAACGTTTCCTTCGATTTCCTTTTTCTGAGGCTTAAGAAGACATGTGTATATATATATATATATACGTTACATGCATTAAGGCAAGTGGCTCGCTTCTTTGCAACCCACGTCTCGCGCATATGCGCGACATCACTCAGTGCATATGCGCGAGGAACTCTGTCTCCGCGCGTATCATGCACATCGTCTCGCGCATATGCGCGAATCTAAGTCGCGCATGTGCGCCCAACTCTCTGTACCTCTCGCGCATGTGCGCGTATTGAGGTCGCGCATGTGCGCCCAATGCTCGGTCTCTCATTATGGCTTCCGCACAGCTCGCGCATATGCGCGAGACCTTCGGTCCTCGCACCAACAATTCCCACATAAAATCTTCTTTTGTGTCTCGGTTAGCCCCTCTCATAATCGTCTCGATTAAAATCAATAATCGTAATTTAACACGATATTAAATCTCGGGCATTACATTTCTCCCCCTCTAAGATACGATTTCGTCCTCGAAATCATAGATAGTCAAATCATATCATTAAGAAGGAATGTAATTAAAACCGAATAAAAATTTACATCAGTGAAATAATGCGGGGAATTCCATTTTCATGTCTGATTAAGTCTCCCAGGTGGCTTCTTCAATGCCATGACGAGTCCATTGAACTTTCACAAGAGGAATCGTCTTTGTTCTGAGCTGTTTTTCTTTACGATCGATAATCCGAATCGGTTTCTCGACATAACTCAATGTCTCATCCAGCATAGTCTCGTCTGGTTGAATAACGTAAAAATCATCAGGGAGATATTTTCGCAGCATAGATACATGAAAGACATCATGTATCCCTGATAATGAAGGCGGCAAGGTGAGTCGATAGGCACGATCTCCTATCTTTTCGAGAATCTCATAAGGACCAACATATCGTGGAGACAATTTTCCTTTCTTTCCAAATCTAACCACACCTCTAAAAGGAGAAATCTTCAGGAATACTCGGTCTCCTACCTCAAATACTAACGGTCTACGTCGAAGGTTGGCATATTTGGCTTGTCGGTCCTAAGCTGCCTTCATTTTCTTCTGAATCAGTTTCACTTTTTCAATCATATCTCTGATCATGTCAGGTCCAGTCTCAGGAACTTCAGAGATATCATCCCAATAAAGAGGGGATCGACATTTCTTTCCGTACAACCCTTCGAATGGTGCCATCTCAATACTCGTTTGATAGCTGTTGTTGTACGAAAACTCACAAAGAGGCAATGCATCTTGCCAATTAGTGCTAAAATCAAGCACTACAGCTCTCAGCATATCTTCCAATGTCTGAATCGTTCGCTCTGACTGTCCGTCAGTCTACGGATGATATGCGGTACTCAGATGTAACTTTGTACCGAGAGCTTGCTGCAGGCTCTGCCAGAAGTGCGAAGTAAACCGATGATCACGGTCTGAAACAATCGACTTCGGTACTCCGTGCAATCTAATCACTTCCTTGACATAGATATCGTCCATCTGATCATATCTGTACGTCATTTTGTATGGAATAAAACATGCAGATTTGGTCAATCAATCAATCACGACCCAAATCGCATCAGACCCTCTGGAGGAACGCGGTAACTGCGTCACAAAATCCATGGAAATGTGATCCCATTTCCATTCAGCAATAGACAAACTCTGTAACAGTCCTCCGGGTTTCTTTCTTTCCGCTTTCACCTGTTGGCAATTCAGACATCTGGAAACAAATTCTGCAATGTCAGTCTTCATCTGTTTCCACCAAAACTGTCCTTTCAGATCGTTATACATTTTCCTGCCACCAGGATGAATGCTAAATCGACTGTTATGCGCTTCTGTCAATATTTGCTGTCTCAACTCTGAAACATTCGGCACAACAAGACGATGATTCACATACAGTACATCCTCATGTACCTGAAACTCTGATCAATGACCTGATCTGACCATCTCAATCGATTTCTGTACTTTCTGATCAACTTTCTGAGCTGCTTTAATCCTCAAAATCAGCTCTGGTTCAGCTTGCACAGTATATAATCTCATCGGTTTACAATCTGTCTCAAATACCAATCCAGACAAACAGCAGTCTTCAATCAAATTCGAGACACCCATTGTAACGCCCCAGATTCGACGACTGTCCTCACTGTATCAAGACGAGTCTTTCCAGCGTGCTTATGTCCTCACTCACACGCACCCTGGGAAACTTCCCAGGAGGTCACCCCCATCCAAAAATTGCCCCAAGTCAAGCACGCTTAACTTTGGAGTTCTTATGTGATGAGCTACCGAAAAGAAGATGCACCTTCGTGATATGAGTAGTACAAATCAAATCTTTTAAGCCCTCTTCAACTATACAGTCCATTACATTGAACAGTCTCGGAATCCCTCTCATTCCCGTGTGGGTTCGGTTCATTCATGTTCCCTTCACCTAGAAGCCTGCCAGGAGCCGCTCATTGTCCGTGCAACTGATGGCACCGGCGATCACCCCCCGCCCTCTTCGGCCCCGGGCCTCACATGCCCACCAGCTTCCGCTTGGTTCGTCCTCGAACCACACCGTACTAAGAGAGGTCGGCTCTGATACCACTTGTAACGCCCCAGATTCGACGACTGTCCTCACTGTATCAAGACGAGTCTTTCCAGCGTGCTTATGTCCTCACTCACACGCACCCTGGGAAACTTCCCAGGAGGTCACCCATCCCAAAATTGCCCCAAGTCAAGCACGCTTAACTTTGGGGTTCTTATGTGATGAGCTACCGAAAAGAAGATGCACCTTCGTGATATGAGTAGTACAAATCAAATCTTTTAAGCCCTCTTAAACTGTACAGTCCATTACATTAAACAGTCTCGGAATCCCTCTCATTCCCGTGTGGGTTCGGTTCATTCATGTTCCCTTCACCTAGAAGCCTGCCAGGAGCCGCTCATTGTCCGTGCAACTGATGGCACCGGCGATCACCCCCCGCCCTCTTCGGCCCCAGGCCTCACACCCATAGTCGATAAGGATAGAGAACATACCTTTCGACTCAGTGCATCAGCTGCTGCATTGGACTTTCCAGGATAGTATTTGATTTCACAATCGAAATCTTTAAGCAAATCAAGCCATCTTCGCTGCCTCATATTCAATTCGGACTGTGAAAACAGATATTTCAAGCTTTTGTGATCAGAATAGATTTCAAACTTTTCACCGTACAGATAATGTCGCCATATCTTTAATGCAAAGACGATGGCTGCCAATTCAAGATCATGAATTGGATAACGAGATTCATGGGGTTTCAGCTGTCTCGAGGCATACGCAATCACATGCCCCCGCTGCATCAAAACACAACCCAATCCGCGGTGAGGTGCATCACAATAAACAACAAAATCACCAGTACCTGACGGGATAGTCAGCACTGGAGCACTGGTCAATCTCTTCTTCAATTCGAGAAAACTGGTCTCACATTCCTCAGACCAAACAAATGGAGCATTCTTCTGAGTCAACTGTGTAATCGGTTTGGCAATACTCGAAAAATCTTTAATGAATCAGCGATAATATCCTGCCAAACCCATAAAGCTGCGTATCTCTGGTACAGATGTCGGTCTCGGCCAAGAGATCACCGCCTCAACCTTACTGGGATCAACGGATATCCCGTCTCCGGATATAATATGCCCCAGAAATACCACCTGTTTCAACCAGAACTCGCATTTCGACAGTTTAGCATATAGTTTCTCTGCCCTTAAAATTCTCAACACAGTTCTTAAATGCTCAGCATGCTCCATCACATTCCTTGAATAAATCAAAATATCATCGATGAAAATAATCACAAAATCATCGAGATATTTCTGAAAGACACGGTTCATTAATCCCATAAATACCGCTGGTGCATTCGTCAAACCGAATGGCATGACAATAAATTCATAGTGTCCATACCTGGTTCTGAATGCTGTCTTTGAGATATCAGAATCCCTGACTCTCAGTTGATGGTATCCAGATCTCAGATCGATCTTGGAATACACCGAAGAACCTTGCAACTGATCAAATAAATCATCAATACGAGGCAATGGATATTTATTCTTTACCGTTGCCTTAGTCAGTTGCCGGTAGTCGATACAAAGTCTCATTGACCCATCTTTCTTTCTCACGAACAAGACTGGAGCACCCCAAGGAGATACACTCGGTCTGATATACCCCTTGGCCAGTAAATCCTCCAACTGTTCTTTCAACTCTTTTAACTCGATCGGTTCCATCCTGTACGGAGTCCTCGAAATCGGAACTGTTCCTGGCATCAACTCAATGCTGAAGTCTATCTCTCGAATCGGAGGCAATCCAGGAATCTCATCTGGAAAGACATCAGCAAACTCACACACCACTGGCAAGTCCGCCAATGATGGGCTCAACTTCAGTAAATCAACTGAATAAACCAGGAATCCATCCGCTCCTTTCTGCAACAATCGAGTCATATTCATAGCAGATATCAAAGGAATTCTAGCACGAGAACCCTTACCATAGAATTTTTACTCCTCAGCCATTTCAGGTCTGAATCTCACTATCTTGTGGAAACAATCAACTGTAGCTCGGTCCTTGGTAAACATATCGATACCGATAATACAATCAAAATCAGATAAACCAAGCACAATACAGTCTAACTCAATTGTATGCCCATCGTACTGCAGTATACAAGATTTCACAGACTTCACTGATATCAAACCTGTCCCTAACGTGGAAGAGACAGACACTACCGCAGGCAATGACTCAATAGTTAATGTATGACTCAATGCAAACCTTTCAGAAATAAAAGTATGCGATGCACTAGTATCAATTAATATGTATGCAGGATAACCAGAAATAAAACAGTTACCTGCCACAACATCATCAGGTGCATCCTGTGCCTGCTCCTCGGTCAAAGCAAAAACTCGGGCCTGCTGTCTAGGAGGCTGGCTCACTGTCTGGCTTCCTCCTGGCCTCTGCTGTGACTGAGTAGACGGTGCTGGCTGAAAGGAATGAACAACAGATGGTTGTCTACCTGTCTGAGCCACTGATCCAGATGACTCAGCTTCCTGGGATCCCTGGTTACTTCTCTGTGGGCACATTCGGGCAAAGTGTCCTTTGTTTGCAGATACGGCAGCTGCCAAACACTCCTCGGCACTGCTCAGTGGGATGCTTCCCTCCACAAGTATTGCAAATAGGTCCACTATAGCTCTGGCTCTGTCGAGGACTCCCAGAGCTAGAAGAACTGCTTCCGGACTTCTCGAACTGCTTCCCTCTAGCCTTAAAGAAATCCTTCTTCCTAATACTGCTGCTGCCACCTTCAAATCGAGGAGGTGGTTGTTGTGGTCCCGGTGCTGGAATCATAAAAGAAGCTCCTCTCTGCCTCATCAGACCGGCTTCGGCTCCCTTGGCTCTGTTCAAGGCGTCGGTAAAATTGTTCGGTCTCCTAGTGTTTACCAACGTAAATATTTCCGGATTTAGGCCATTAATAAATTGGTCAGCAACGGCCTCATCATGTTCAGCAACGTGTGGAGCAAACCGCAACAGTGAAGAGAACTTGGCTACATATTCCTCAATGTTAAGCTGGCCCTGTCTCAAATTAGCAAATTCGGCTCCCTTGTCCTTTCTGTAAGACACTGGAAAGAACCTCTGATAGAATTCAGTTCTAAACACATTCCAGGTAATGGTCGTACCTCGGTGTTCCAATGCCCGTTTTGTTGTAATCCACCAGTTTTTAGCAACGTCGTGTAACTGGTGTCCTATCAATTTCACCCTTCGCTCGTCAGTATACTCTAAAGATTCGAACATCATCTCAATATCGTCCAACCAACTCTCACACTCCACGGAATTCTCCGTACCCTTCAAAGTCGGTGGATGGAAAGACTGAAACCTTTTTAACAATGTCTCCATTGTAGTAGCTGTAACGTCCATTGGAGGATTGGACGTGCTACTCTGTTCTGGTACTCTTCTCGGAGGCATATCTTATAATTAAATGGATTAGTAACCCAATTACAGCAGATCAGTTTCAATCCTCCTCGGATCATCTTACAGCTGATCCATTCCAGATAATACACAATACCATATCAAAATCAGATATTTCAGGTAAACATGTATTAAAGCAATAAATCATGCTAGCAATCAAAAGCAGGAAAGAAAACCTCAATCTACCCCGTTCACTAGCTCCTATCTCAGTCTCAAGGATCTATAGCTCTGATACCACCTATTGTGGGGACCCGGACGCGAATCAATTCTTAATCGTCATCAGGATCAATTTACTAATTAAGTAATTAGGGTCATAAATTTTTTTCTTTTTAATGCGGAAAGTAGTGAGATCAAACTAATATACAACTCAATATAAAATAAATTACAAGTCCTGTACCGTCTACAAATCAGTAAAGACTAAGGTTCAACATCTAATTATCAAGTGCCAAAACCCTATATACATCAAAGTCCGAAGTCTCCACTCTATCACGATCTCTCCTCATCTCCTGGACCCTGATCCTGTCCCATCTGTTGTCATTTACACATACAAACAAGACAACAGCCGGATAATTCCGGTGAGAATATAATCCCAGTATAAATCAACGAAACATGTAATCGTATGATACACATAAAAGCATGGATAGATAACAGCAATATATATCAAAAGCTGAAACATAATCAATATCAAACTGTCGACAATGCTCGTGACTCCACGACTAAGACTAGACTCAATCCTAGTCTAGGGATCCCGGTTTCCAGATGTGGGTATTCCTATATCGACCAACAGTAGTAGAAAAGACTCCAGTTCTATCCACGTCGATATAACCAAACATCCAGTGTCCTGACCTAACCGTCATGGACTGTGGCCCTATCCCCAATATCCTATCTTGTGACATCGTGCAATGTGCCAGTGGCGATCCCGCCACTATCAGGCACATCTGTCCCAAGATTTCTATACTATCTTGTGACATCGTGCAATGTGCCCGTGGCGATCCCACTACTATCAGGCACTTCTGTCACAAGATTACTCGTCTAATACCTGCTATCTATAATTCAAGAGAACAAGTACATCAATCAAATCAATGCAAATATCAATGCAATAAAATAGAGTATGTGATTTAGGGAAACTCAAGTCTAAATCGACTCAAGTCGATCTCCCAATACCACATTGACTTATACCTTTCGTTTGTAGTCTCGGTCTGAAGCAATATCAATTCTGAACTCAAGACTGTCTCTGTAAATCTGAAACGACATATTGAGAATCATAATATCAATATTCCATTCTCAATTCAACACTGAATCTGATTAATCTGGATTTAATTCAAATCACGGCATAACGGCACAATCTCATTATCCCCGTCAATACCATATCAACAGACATCAATTACCAATCATAACTCATATCCGATACAATCTATAATCCAGTCACAATTCAAATCTATCTGATATAAATCAATATACCCTGAAAATTCATAACAATTCCATAATCGATCTGTTTCTCAATCTGACTTTGATTCTATGATGTCTAGTATATCAAGAACATCATATATGAATCCTATTCAATTCCGACAATAGCGTAATTTCAAAAAATGTCAAAACGTAGCAAAACTTACGTCCAGTTATAGCCTACGTCGATAGGATTGCAGTACTGAAGTCAGATTACAATTCGGACGGACGGATTGTACACAATCGCGAATCCACGATTTCAAAAACAATTTTGACAACGTTTCCTTCGATTTCCTTTTTCTGAGGCTTAAGAAGACATGTGTATATATATATATATACGTTACATGCATTAAGGCAAGTGGCTCGCTTCTTTGCAACCCACGTCTCGCGCATATGCGCGACATCACTCGGTGCATATGCGCGAGGAACTCTGTCTCCGCGCGTATCATGCACATCGCCTCGCGCATATGCGCGAATCTAAGTCGCGCATGTGCGCCCAACTCTCTGTACCTCTCGCGCATGTGCGCGTATTGAGGTCGCGCATGTGCGCCCAATGCTCGGTCTCTCATTATGGCTTCCGCACAGCTCGCGCATATGCGCGAGACCTTCGGTCCTCGCACCAACAATTCCCACATAAAATCTTCTTTTGTGTCTCGGTTAGCCCCTCTCATAATCGTCTCGATTAAAATCAATAATCGTAATTTAACACGATATTAAATCTCGGGCATTACATTTCTCCCCCTCTAAGATACGATTTCGTCCTCGAAATCATAGATAGTCAAATCATATCATTAAGAAGGAATGTAATTAAAACCGAATAAAAATTTACATCAGTGAAATAATGCGGGGAATTCCATTTTCATGTCTGATTAAGTCTCCCAGGTGGCTTCTTCAATGCCATGACGAGTCCATTGAACTTTCACAAGAGGAATCGTCTTTGTTCTGAGCTGTTTTTCTTTACGATCGATAATCCGAATCGGTTTCTCGACATAACTCAATGTCTCATCCAGCATAGTCTCGTCTGGTTGAATAACGTAAAAATCATCAGGGAGATATTTTCGCAGCATAGATACATGAAAGACATCATGTATTTCTGATAATGAAGGCGGCAAGGTGATTCGATAGGCACGATCTCCTATCTTTTCGAGAATCTCATAAGGACCAACATATCGTGGAGACAATTTCCCTTTCTTTCCAAATCCAACCACACCTCTAAAAGAAGAAATCTTCAGGAATACTCGGTCTCCTACCTCAAATACTAACGGTCTACGTCGAAGGTTGGCATATTTGGCTTGTCGGTCCTAAGCTGCCTTCATTTTCTTCTGAATCAGTTTCACTTTTTCAGTCATATCTCTAATCATGTCAGGTCCAGTCTCAGGAACTTCAGAGATATCATCCCAATAAAGAGGGGATCGACATTTCTTTCCGTACAACCCTTCGAATGGTGCCATCTCAATACTCGTTTGATAGCTGTTGTTGCACGAAAACTCACAAAGAGGCAATGCATCTTGCCAATTAGTGCTAAAATCAAGCACTACAGCTCTCAGCATATCTTCCAATGTCTGAATCGGTCGCTCTGACTGTCCGTCAGTCTGTGGATGATATGCGGTACTCAGATGTAACTTTGTACCGAGAGCTTGCTGCAGGCTCTGCCAGAAGTGCGAAGTAAACCGAGGATCACGGTCTGAAACAATCGACTTCGGTACTCCGTGCAATCTAATCACTTCCTTGACATAGATATCGGTCATCTGATCATATCTGTACGTCATTTTGTATGGAATAAAACATGCAAGTCAATCGATCAATCACGACCCAAATCGCATCAGACCCTCTGGAGGAACGCGGTAACTGCGTCACAAAATCCATGGAAATGTGATCCCATTTCCATTCAGGAATAGACAAACTCTGTAACAGTCCTCCGGGTTTCTTTCTTTCCGCTTTCACCTGTTGGCAATTCAGACATCTGGAAACAAATTCTGCAATGTCAGTCTTCATCTGTTTCCACCAAAACTGTCCTTTCAGATCGTTATACATTTTCCTGTCACCAGGATGAATGCTAAATCGACTGTTATGCGCCTGTCAATATTTGCTGTCTCAACTCTGAAACATTCGGCACAACAAGACGATGATTCACATACAGTACATCCTCATGTACCTGAAACTCTGATCGATGACCTGATCTGACCATCTCAATCGATTTATGTACTTTCTGATCAACTTTCTGAGCTGCTTTAATCCTCAAAATCAGCTCTGGTTCAGCTTGCACAGTATATAATCTCATCGGTTTACAATCTGTCTCAAATACCAATCCAGACAAACAGCAGTCTTCAATCAAATTCGAGACACCCATAGTCGATAAGGAAAGAGAACATACCTTTCGACTCAGTGCATCAGTTGCTGCATTGGACTTTCTAGGATAGTATTTGATTTCACAATCGAAATCTTTAAGCAAATCAAGCCATCTTCGCTGCCTCATATTCAATTCGGACTGTGAAAACAGATATTTCAAGCTTTTGTGATCAGAATAGATTTCAAACTTTTCACCGTACAGATAATGTCGCCATATCTTTAATGCAAAGACGATGGCTGCCAATTCAAGATCATGAATTGGATAACGAGATTCATGGGGTTTCAGCTGTCTCGAGGCATACGCAATCACATGCCCCCGCTGCATCAAAACACAACCCAATCCGCGGTGAGGTGCATCACAATAAACAACAAAATCACCAGTACCTGACGGGATAGTCATCACTGGAGCACTGGTCAATCTCTTCTTCAATTCGAGAAAACTGGTCTCACATTCCTCAGACCAAACAAATGGAGCATTCTTCTGAGTCAACTGTGTAATCGGTTTGGCAATACTCGAAAAATCTTTAATGAATCGGCGATAATATCCTGCCAAACCCATAAAGCTGCGTATCTCTGGTACAGATGTCGGTCTCGGCCAAGAGATCACCGCCTCAACCTTACTGGGATCAACGGATATCCCGTCTCCGGATATAATATGCCCCAGAAATACCACCTGTTTCAACCAGAACTCGCATTTCGACAGTTTAGCATATAGTTTCTCTGCCCTTAAAATTCTCAACACAGTTCTTAAATGCTCAGCATGCTCCATCACATTCCTTGAATAAATCAAAATATCATCGATGAAAATAATCACAAAATCATCGAGATATTTCTGAAAGACACGGTTCATTAATCCCATAAATACCGCTGGTGCATTCGTCAAACCGAATGGCATGACAATAAATTCATAGTGTCCATACCTGGTTCTGAATGCTGTCTTTGAGATATCAGAATCCCTGACTCTCAGTTGATGGTATCCAGATCTCAGATCGATCTTGGAATACACCAAAGAACCTTGCAACTGATCAAATAAATCATCAATACGAGGCAATGGATATTTATTCTTTACCGTTGCCTTAGTCAGTTGCCGGTAGTCGATACAAAGTCTCATTGACCCATCTTTCTTTCTCACGAACAGTACTGGAGCACCCCAAGGAGATACACTCGGTCTGATATACCCCTTGGCCAGTAAATCCTCCAACTGTTCTTTCAACTCTTTTAACTCGATCGGTTCCATCCTGTACGGAGTCCTCGAAATCGGAACTGTTCCTGGCATCAACTCAATTCTGAAGTCTATCTCTCGAATCGGAGGCAATCCAGGAATCTCATCTGGAAAGACATCAGCATACTCACACACCACTGGCAAGTCCGCCAATGATGGGCTCAACTTCAGTAAATCAACTGAATAAACCAGGAATCCATCCGCTCTTTTCTGTAACAATCGAGTCATATTCATAGCAGATATCAAAGGAATTCTAGCACGAGAACCCTTACCATAGAATTTTTACTCCTCAGCCATTTCAGGTCTGAATCTCACTATCTTGTGGAAACAATCAACTGTAGCTCGGTCCTTGGTCAACATATCGATACCGATAATACAATCAAAATCAGATAAACCAAGCACAATACAGTCTAACTCAATTGTATGCCCATCGTACTGCAGTATACAAGATTTCACAGACTTCACTGATATCAAACCTGTCCCTAACGGGGAAGAGACAGACACTACCGCAGGCAATGACTCAATAGTTAATGTATGACTCAATGCAAACCTTTCAGAAATAAAAGTATGCGATGCACTAGTATCAATTAATATGTATGCAGGATAACCAGAAATAAAACAGTTACCTGCCACAACATCATCAGGTGCATCCTGTGCCTGCTCCTCAGTCAAAGCAAAAACTCGGGCCTGCTGTCTAGGAGGCTGGCTCATTGTCTGGCTTCCTCCTGGCCTCTGCTGTGACTGAGTAGACGGTGCTGGCTGAAAGGAATGAACAGCAGATGGTCGTCTACCTGTCTGAGCCACTGATCCAGATGACTCAGCTTCCTGGGATCCGTGGTTACTTCTCTGTGTGCACATTCGGGCAAAGTGTCCTTTGTTTGCAGATACGGCAGCTGCCAAACACTCCTCGGCACTGCTAAGTGGGATGCTTCCCTCCACAAGTATTGCAAATAGGTCCAGTATAGCTCTGGCTCTGTCGAGGACTCCCAGAGCTAGAAGAACTGCTTCCGGACTTCTTGAACTGCATCCCTCTAGCCTTAAAGAAATCCTTCTTCCTAATACTGCTGCTGCCACCTTCAAATCGAGGAGGTGGTTGTTGTGGTCCCGGTGCTGGAATCATAAACGAAGCTCCTCTCTATCTCATCAGACCGGCTTCGGCTCCCTTGGCTCTGTTCAAGGCGTCGGTAAAATTGTTCGGTCTCCCAGTGTTTACCAACGTAAATATTTCCGGATTTAGGCCATTAATAAATTGGTCAGCAACGGCCTCATCATGTTCAGCAACGTGTGGAGCAAACCGCAACAGTGAAGAGAACTTGGCTACATATTCCTCAATGTTAAGCTGGCCCTGTCTCAAATTAGCAAATTCGGCTCTCTTGTCCTTTCTGTAAGACACTGGAAAGAACCTCTGATAGAATTCAGTTCTAAACACATTCCAGGTAATGGTCGTACCTCGGTGTTCCAATGCCCGTTTTGTTGTAATCCACCAGTTCTTAGCAACGTCGTGTAACTGGTGTCCTATCAATTTCACCCTTCGCTCGTCAGTATACTCTAAAGATTCGAACATCATCTCAATATCGTCCAACCAACTCTCACACTCCACGGAATTCTCCGTACCCTTCAAAGTCGGTGGATGGAAAGACTGAAACCTTTTTAACAATGTCTCCATTGGAGTAGCTGTAACGTCCAATTGAGGATTGGACGTGCTACCCTGTTCTGGTACTCTTCTCGGAGGCATATCTGATAATTAAATGGATTAGTAACCCAATTACAGCAGATCAGTTTCAATCCTCCTCGGATCATCTTATAGCTGATCCATTCCAGATAATACACAATACCATATCAAAATCAGATATTTCAGGTAAACATGTATTAAAGCAATAAATCATGCTAGCAATCAAAAGCAGGAAAGAAAACCTCAATCTACCCCGCTCACTAGCTCCTATCTCAGTCTCAAGGATCTATAGCTCTGATACCACCTGTTGTGGGGACCCGGACGCGAATCAATTCTTAATCGTCATCAGGATCAATTTACTAATCAAGTAATTAGGGTCATAAATTTTTTTCTTTTTAATGCGGAAAGTAGTGAGATCAAACTAATATACAACTCAATATAAAATAAATTACAAGTCCTGTACCGTCTACAAATCAGTAAAGACTAAGGTTCAACATCTAATTATCAAGTGCCAAAACCCTATATACATCAAAGTCCGAAGTCTCCACTCTATCACGATCTCTCCTCATCTCCTGGACCCTGATCCTGTCCCACCTGTTGTCATGTTCACATAGGGATAAAACTTGAGTCTTTTCAATTACTGTCACATGACAGTAACATGACAGTACTGAAGTCAGATTACAATTCGGACGGACGGATTGTACACAATCGCGACTCCACGATTTCAAAAACAATTTTGACAACGTTTCCTTCGATTTCCTTTTTTTGAGGCTTAAGAAGACATGTGTGTGTGTGTATATATATATATATACGTTACATGCATTAAGGCAAGTGGCTCGCTTCTTTGCAACCCACGTCTCGCGCATATGCGCGACATCACTCGGCGCATATGCGCGAGGCACTCTGTCTCCGCGCGTATCATGCACATCGCCTCGCGCATATGCGTGAATCTAAGTCGCGCATGGGCGCCTAACTCTCTGGACCTGTCGCGCATGTGCGCGTATTGAGGTCGCGCATGTGCGCCCAATGCTCGGTCTCTCATTATGGCTTCCGCACAGCACGCGCATATGCGCGCCTACTCTTCGCGCATATGCGCGAGACCTTCGGTCCTCGCACCAACAATTATTAAAAGAATTTAATAATTTGCATGCATGTGGTTTACGTGGACTTTTCGATTTTCGGGACATTACAATCTCCCCCCTTAAATTGAATTTCGTCCCCGAAATTTGATTATCCTCAATAAACAGAAATTTTAGACTCTTAATTCTAATATTCCAATAATTCACGCTTCCGCTGCGCTACTCTGATAAAATAAGTGTTAGGTTGTCCTTACGTCTCCTCAATTCTAATAAACTCTACCATCTAAATCCTCGTTTGTGAAACTCAACTTATAATGACCCATGGTAACTTAGATTCATTTTTCTATAAATCTCAAATTTCAACTTTTCTTAAACTTCCCAATATTAGAAATGGCAGTCTGAATTTTATTGCGTCTTACTTTTTTATACTATACTCAGGATATTCATTGACCTATTATATTAGCATTTATGCAGTTAAACTTGAAAAACCTTAGCACCCAAAAATTACTGATCGACTTCTATCCTCGATAATACACTTAAAAGTTAACCTTATCTCAACTCCATAATATTATTAACCTAAGATCCTTGAATCGAATCTTTATCTTACGGCACCAACTTATGTAACTTACTATTTACAAGTACATCCGAGATGTAAAATTGTTGAAAATCTTAAACCTCGAATAACGATAATCCATAAAACCCAATTATACAATAATGATCTTCTACCTAATTAGTAAAACCCTTCTCGCATCAGTTGCATGCTTAAATTATTCTCTTCCCAATTACAATATAGTTGAGGTCTAAGACTCTTAGATTTTCACCTCGAAACGAATATCGCATTCTTACGTATCCCTAATGCTTAATTAATATTAACGTATAAAACTTAATAAGTTATCTCATGGTAGCATTAGACTAACCTTAATAAATCAACTTCACTTATAACCCATAGAATTCTAGAGCTCCCATATCAAGATTTTAGATTTCTTACTCCGTAAAAATCTCAATATTCGTTCATTGGTAACCTATGTTGAACACCACTAATTACTTTTATTTTTATTTTTATTTTTTTCACCCAAAATTTTGTTAGTTCCATGTCTATTCTTATAACTTAACTAACTGATCAACTTCACCTTAAATTGTCATCACTTTAAATTCTTAATTTGCCACAACATTATTTCACTAACACTTAAATTTTCAAGCCCAAGATTGATTCATCCTATAATGTCTTTGATTACCATTTCTTACATAACCCAGATATCTCAAGGTTCCAAATATCCTTCAAATCTAAATCATCAAAATTTCATATCATTTAAATCATTCAATTCTCACTTACTGCTAAACTAGTCCCCGAATTTTTTTTTAAAATTACAAAATTAACTCTTAATTTCCTCAAAAATTATCCAATTTGTCCTTAATTTAGGAAATTCCACAATTACCCATAATTTCTTGGCGTTCTTAATTCCATTTTATTGGTTTATCGTAACATAAAGTTCAATAATATTAAGATTATTAGACCCAAGATCAATTTTCATAACCTCAAAAATTACTGATTTTACCCAAATGTTTCTCAAAAGTTTGAATTTAATCGTCAAAATTTCAAAATTTTCAATTTGGATCTTAAAATTCTTGAAAATTACAATTTTGGCCCGATAACTACTCGAAATTTGCATTTTTTTTTATAAAATTTTCAACTTGGCCTCATTAAACCTTAAAATTCTCAAAACTAAAAATTTAATCCCAAAGTTTGGTATAATCGAAATAGTCCCTTAGAATTTTATTGTTGCAATTAGGTCCTCAAATTATTGGTTAATACAGTTAGGTCCTTAAAATTCTCAATCCATGGAATTCAATCCTTACTTCCCACTAAGTAGAACATGCATCCTAAATAAATTTTCAAACCAGTCTTACATTTTCATAGCTACTTAAAATCCTCAAATTGTACGTTTATAATCCTAAAGATTTTCGTAGTCATCGAATCATTAATCCTTACATGGAATCCTCAAAAATTAATCCAACTAGCAACCACGAACCATCAATAATTTCTTAGAAATTCTACAAGTTCCAAAATTATTCATAATTTTCAAAATTAACTAATGACCCATAATGAGGACATCAGTACTACTGACCTAAAAATCAATATAATCAAATCATTATCAACTTCTCCTAAAGCCCAATATTCAAATTCTTAGACACGTTCAAATCCAAACGTAACCAACATGCAATTTAATCTGTTTTTTTTATTTAAACAGTAAATCTTTAAATCATAAAAGCAGTTAAACATATACTGTAGATCATCATAAAGCGTAAATCATGTTAACATGCAGGTGATATGAGCAAATCATTTAAAACATTTAAATCTTAAAAGCTTACAGACTCGAGGCTTGAAGACTGAGCTGCAGAAACTGGCGGTGACACAACCCTATACAGGACCCTGGCTCTGATACTAACTGTAACGTCTACCGTTTTCAAAATTTCGGATTTTTAAACTGAAACGTCTACCCGTTTTAAAAGTGCGGAAATATTTTTTTTTAAATCATACGTAAACATAATCGTATAAAAATTTTAAAAATCATCACGTAATAAAATATTCCTCCCATTTCAATCTCATAAATCGTAATGCGAAAAATATGTGGTTCTCGGGTCATGTCACCGCACCAGGTCTGCCTACTCAGAGTTCGGCACCTCAAGTCTCCTCATCATGAAGCTCACCTGCATCACACACGCCTAGTGAGTCTAAAGACTCAACACACCTGCACCGTTAATAGAAAATACATATACATAGTACAAAACAGTGAAAAATTTCATACTCAACATACATTTCATAAACTTTTACAAACGTAACATAAACGTGTCGTGTAAAATCATGACGTGTCAAAATAGCTCATCGTTAATCATCATTCATCATTCATCGTTTATCATTTATCGTTCATCATTCATCGTTCATCGTTCGTCATTCATCATTCATTATTCAACTTTCATCATTTATCATTGGTGAATTCAGTTCATTAGAGGTGACTATCGTACATCATTTACGATGGATCCATCATACATAGAACCGCGGTACCCGGCGGCTGTCGGACATCAGTGACATGATCACCCATCCACTATGCCTAGGCCTCATCATCAGCATTTACATATACATCTTAACCATTTACATATACTTCGATAGCTACAACTAATTCTCATCATTCAAAACATATCATTTTCATCACTTATAAAAATCTTGAATAAATGCAATTTTTCTTAAATCCAAGCATGCGACGTATAACTTCATAAAATCTTAAAATCGTAATCATGATGCATGAACATTTAAAATATCAAAAATTTGTGCTCAGGGCGCTGTCTTGACCAAAATCTCACCCCGGGTGCAAAATGATCATTTTGCCCCTGTAAACCCAAAAATTACCGTTTTGTCCCTAGACGTAAAATTTCACGTCTTTGATATTTTCTTAATTCCATTGACTGTAACATGTCCCAAATAATTATTTAAGCCTATATGAACTTTCCCATATTTTTATTTGGCTTAAATCTATGACTTTTAAATTAATCTTTAAAAATAACCTATTAATGCGTCTTAATCCCGAATTAAACCAAACCTTAGCATAAAATTCCCAATTTAAAAACTTAGACTTCTAATAATTATTTCATCTTAAATATAATTTTCCATAATTTTATTAAGCTTAAATCTATGTGTTTCCATTAATCCTTTAATTAACGTTTCGTGCGACGATTAAATCTCGGATAAATCCAAAACTCATCATTTTGATCCGAAACTTATCAAACTCCTAAAAATGTCCCAAAAAATATTTAAAAGCATCCTTAGACGTAAACTCGAGTCCATTTCATAGCTTAATCGAATTATTTTAAAATTTGTACCGGGGTCCCGGTTTTAACCCGAACCGACTCAAAACTTAACCAAATTATTCCCAACTTTTTTCCACACCTTATAAACATGTAAAAGGTCCTAAAAACCTCAAAACCAGCACCTTAGTCACTAGCACCATGGGCCAGCAAGGTGCTGGAAATTCCAGAACGTGCTAACCCGAAACACCCTAGCCACCATCTTTCCTCATTTCGACTCTTGCCTAAATCTGATGGAACCAGCTATGACTCTTCCTTCCTAAGACCAACCTAGGGCCCCTCTGAACCCCACAAACATAAATTCACTGCCCCATGCAGCCCGTACCACTCACACAACCACTAGTTCACCACAAAGCCTACCCGAAGCCAACACTAGCACAATTTGCACTAACGGCCCCGACGCTAGTTCCAGCCATGTTCGAGCCACCCCAGGCCATGGTTCAGACCCAATTGGGTCTGGTTCAGAGCTAGGGACGTCCTTTGCATAGCTGAAACACCCCAACCTTTCTGATCTAGCCATCTCGACACACAACCAACCATGGACTTCCATTGGCCTATGCTAGATTTAGATCTTCCTCAACCTCCAGCACTTAAACCCATGACTCAACCGACATAACCAGCCCTTAGCACCACGA
This sequence comes from Primulina tabacum, assembly GCF_025594145.1. Classification (NCBI taxonomy): domain Eukaryota; kingdom Viridiplantae; phylum Streptophyta; class Magnoliopsida; order Lamiales; family Gesneriaceae; genus Primulina; species Primulina tabacum. Next base: position 31,857,473 of record NC_134554.1, read on the forward strand.
AATGGACAGCCCCTTGCACAAACATTAAAAAAAACGAGAGTGCTACAAAAGGAAGCATTTCAAGGCAAATTCTTGCATAAAAATCATGACACCAAGTAGATCGATAAACTTTCATGCATTTGTATAAAACTCAATATACTATCAGCGTGTATGAAGAGAAAAGGATGATACATGCGTGCCTTAGATGTTATAGAAGCGAGGGGATCGAAGAACGAGTGTCGGAGACTATTTTTCCTTCAAGAAATGAGCTTGGCCGTGGCCTCCTTGAAGAGATTTGCTGAGACCGAGAGTGTTGCTGCTAAAACCAAGGGCAAGTGTCTGAAATGGAGGGTGTCGGTTGTTTGGGGAAGATAATGTTAGGTTTGGTGGAGCCTACATATTAATTAGTTAATTAATTAATAAGATAATGGACCTTAAATTGTTCATTAAAGGTTTAAAAAAATATTTAAGTCCAATAATCTTGAAAGTAGGCCCATTAAATCCAAACACACTCCCGAAAAATATTTCGTTTTGGAAAGTTTTTGAAAATATTAACCGAACCATCAAAAAGTTCTCCGATTCGATAAAATTTGCATACCGTTAAAAATTAAAATCCTACGGGTAAAAATACCCAATAAATCTCAATTCTTGAAAAAAAAATACCTTTAAAACATCTTATATTAATTAATAAAAATGAATCATGTAATTAAAATAATTTTCTTGAAAATTCTCCGGTCCGGTCCCCGTTCCTCGTTCGTGCGCGAAATGAAACTTAAAAATCATAGTGCATGAACTTTTAAAATTTCATGAATTAAATCATATCATGCAATAATAATGCATAAAATACATAAAAATAATTAAACACAATTTAATAAAATAAAAAAACATTTTATGCTTTAAAAGAATTTAATAATTTGCATGCATGTGGTTTACGTGGACTTTTCGATTTTCGGGACGTTACAAGTGGTATCGGGTCAATACAATAAAAGGCGCCTTTTATTGTAACGACCAGTTGAGCTAGTAAGTTCAACTGGTACCAAGTCTCTTTGAACTATGTACTTATGCCAGGAGGTCATGAGTTCGAGACTTGGGGAGGTATCACTCCACCAACCTGGTGTGGAGAGTCCTATGAGTAATGATGTATGGGAAAGCCCGTGAGGGAAAAGGCCCCAGAGGGAACCCAAGATGGGACAAGGCTCCCGAGGGAGCCCAAGATCGGGATAGCCCATGGTCGTTACAAAAATCGTTGTGTTTTACTTTTAACAATGGTTTTAACAAAGACCTGAATTAGCGTATTTTTGGACAAACGACAACGGTTTTTGTTAAAACCTTTGTGGATTAGCGTGTTTTTTGGACGACGACAACGATTTTAGAAAACCGTTGTGGATTAGCGTATTTTTTGGACAAACAACAATGATTTTAGCTAACCGTTGTTGATTAGCGTGTTTTTTTGGAAAAAGCGATAACGGTAGTATGTTTTTTGGAGAAACGACAACGGTTTTAGGGATCTATTGTTGATAGCTTGTTTTTTTGGAGAAACGACAACGATTTTAGGGAACCATTGTTGATTAGCGTGTTTATTTGGAGAAACGATAAACTGTTGTGAGGTAGCGACTGATATAGAGAATATTTAGTGACAGTTTTAACAAAACGGTTGCAATTTTTACAATAGCGACGGTTTAGTAAAAAATTAGCGACGGTTTTAGATCTGTCGCTAATTTAAACGGTCACAATTCTTAACCGCCGCTAATAACGACAGTTTCTTAAATAACCGTCGCTATTAGCAACAGTTTTGCCAAAAACCATCGCAAATTGTCTATAAATACCCGCGTTTTCAGTCCATTTTCCTCCACACCTCTTCACATCTACAGTAATTTTTTCTCTCTTAGACCATTTTAGTTTCGATTTAAGGTAAGTTTTTTCCCTCCAATTCTTGGTAAATTTCTAAATGTTAGTTAAGATCATGAATATTGTTAGCTTAGTCAGATTGTAAGTTTTTTTGATAGATTTATTAAATTATAAAAGTAAATTTTTTTATTTTACTGAAAAAACTAGCGACGATTTAGACATAATCCGTCGCTCATTAGCGACGGTTTAGTCAAAAATCTTTTCTAATTGTAGCGATGATTTATCACAAACTATCGCTAAATAGCGATGGCTTAGTCATAACCCGTCGCAAAAACAACAGATTAAAACCGTTGTCGTTGAACACACTTTCAACAACACTGCCAATTACAACAGTTTTAAATTATCTATGATCCGTTGTCTTTTAGCGTTTTTGTTGTAGTGGCTGTTGCAATAACTGATGGTGCACCAAACCGTATTGAAAAGCCAGAGATGAATGGACAGCTGAAGACAAAATAAAAGCCAATTTGGACAATGTGGCTAAAGACATCTTGTACAAAACGCTGGATAAGATTACTTGTAGCAAAATAAAGATGTGCAAGACTGCAAAAGAAATCTTGGAGAAGTTAATTCAGCTTTGCGAAGGCAATGAGCAAACCAAAGAAAATAAACTCTCAGTTGATGTTCAAAAGTTTGATAAAATCAAGATGAAGACTGGAGAGTCTATGCACGAATATGATGAAACAATCAGCGGCATAATAAACGAATTGAATGCACTTGGAGAGGTGTATTCGAATAAATAAGCAGCGCTGAAGGTAGTCAGAGGTCTTCCCAAGGAATGGGATGTTAAGACAATGACTATGAGAGAATCAAAGGACCTGAATAAGGTCTAAATACATGATCTGTTTGCTGATCTGAAGGCCTATGAGTTTGAGTTGCAAACAAGAGAATGAGATCCTTCTACACTAGCAGCTACAACTGTAGAGCCCAAAATCAGTACACGTAAAATCTATGCATTTATTTAATTGTTAAATTATATATTTAAGTTTAAAATTATTTATAGCGATGCATGATCTCTTTAATTTGCATTATTTATGTTTTTAAGATGCACGTTAAATGTTTTCTTGAGTTTCATGTTTCAGGCGATTATTCGATGCAGGATCGAAAAATGAGACCGGCGACGATTTTGGCAATTTTAAAACGTGGTAATTTATTTTAAGTTAGGGTTGGGACATTTTAAAAGATTTATTTAATTTTTAGCATTTTAAAAGCCTAATTTAACTATTAGGTGATTTTATGATTTTAAACTTTTAAAGATTCAGTACTTGTGCATTTTATTTTAAATTAGAGAATTTTATTAGAAGTTAAAGGTGGGTTAATATTTTAATTAGTATTTTAATTAACATTCTTATTTGTGTAATTAAGCAATAATTTCCCCATAATTACCCAAACACACGCACACACCTTTTTTCCCACACACACACTCACGTAAAACACACACACAATTCTTTACACTTCTATTTCAGATTTTGAGAGGTAAAAAAAACCTAGGGTTCATAGAGAAAACTCAGCAGCCGCCCCCTCCCTTCAAAGATTTTAGCAATTCTCGTCCTTTTCTTTAAGATAAATCATGTCACGTTCGTCCCGGATCAATCCTCGTATCCTTCCCGCTTTGGTGTCGTCGTTTCGGTAGCTTTAAAGATTAAAGGCATGTATAATCTTTTATTTCTGCATCGATCTTGTTATATTATATGTTTTTATGTTTATTATGCATAAAAATCCATGTATGTTGTAAAAAGTTTGAGCAAAAATTTGTTGGATCGGTTTTGAAACGATTTTAGATCTGAAAACTCGAAATTTGCTGTCATTTTAAATACTGCGACTTTTCTGTCAATTTTCTGGAAACACTTTCAACATATTTATTTCAAACTAATGTTCAGTCACTACATCAAGTACTGAAAACCCATCTACTCTATGTCCGGATCTCCACGCTAATCTTGAATCCCTCATCCTCTTCGTGACCCTGATCCTGTCCCACATGTTGTCATGCACACATACAAACACAACAACAGCAGGATAACTCCGGTGAGAAATACATCCCAGTATAAACAATGTATACATGCAATCATATAAACAGATATAAAAGCATGAAACAAATATCAATAACATGTATCATAATCTGAAAGACATGAATCAATATAAAGCTATAAATAAACTCTGGACTCGTCATCTCAGACTCGACTCATCTCTAATCTAGGGATCCCGGTTCCTGGACATTGGCATACTATATCGAATCTCCGCAATAGCAGTCAGTCCGCTCCTACGCAACATCGATATAAACCAAACATCCAGTGTCTTGGCACATCCGCCAATGACTAGGCACATGTGGGGACCCGGATGCTAATCATCTTATTAATCGTCATTGGGACTAATTTAATTAATTATAATAAACAGAGTCTAAATTTTTTTTTTAAATGCGGAACGTAATGGCATACATCTTAACATACATGTCAGTATTAAAAGTACAAATCTTGCACTATATACAATCAGTCTCAACTAAGGTTTAACAACTATATCACAAGTATTTAAACCCTAACTCTAGTCCAAGTCCGTAGTCTCCACTCTAACTCGATCTTTCTTCACCTCTGTGACCCTGAACCTGTCCCACCTGTTGCCATGCACACATACAAACAAGACAACAGCCGGATAACTCCGGTGAGATATAAATATCCCAGTATAAAAAATGTATCAATGCAATCATATGAAACATATATAAAAGCATAAACAATCATTAAAACATGTATCCAATCTGACTACATGCACCAATACGAATCTGTATTTAAGTCAATGTGTAGAACCCGTAAGTCAGTAGACGTATAAGCCATGCATAATTCTAGATTTTTAAATTTTATTGACTTCATTGCATGATTATTTTAAATGCATTTATTTGAAGTTAATTATTCATTATTTCAGTTCAGTAGTTTGATTTTTAGCATTTCAGTTATTTCAGTGAGGCCGGACTGGAGTTGGAGTTTTGAGATAGAATTTAAGATTTGAGAAATATTTCCAGAAGTTAATTTAGCTAGCAAGTAAGTTCATTTAAGTTAAAAAAGAAGTTTAAGGAATTATTTAAGTTAGTTGAGGATTTTACTTTAATTATTGGAGGTGATTAAGAAATGAGCTCATTTAAGTTACTTAATTAAGGGGTTAGTTCACTAAATTAATTGAAGGATTAGTAAGGCTTTTAAGGGTTATTAAATTACTAGATAATCAATTTTCCCCCTACCATTTATCATGCATTTTCGGCCACACCCCTAGAAGAACAAACTAGGACTTGCCAACTCACCTTTGACCCATTCTTGGTTGATTAGCATGCTAATTCTTTTAGCTATTTTTCCACCTTAATTAATTAATACTAGACCACTATCCTAACCCTTGTTTGGCATGATAAAATCGGCCACTATAGTCTAGAATCACCCAAGAGATCATTTGATAGCAATTCAAAATTCAAAATTCAAATGCATGAAGACTTGGTCTTGATATGATCCTATTTTTGTGCACCCTTCTCCTCACCTTCATAACCATCACTCCCCCTCCACCTCCACCGAAAATAAGACCCCTTTTCAGTAGAAAAAACGTGAATAACAGCTAGGGAGAAAGGGAGAAAAATCGAGAGCCAAGAAAGGTAGAGAAGCAAGCCACTCCGTCTCCTCCGCGCCGTCTCGTCTCTTCTTTTCGTTTTCTTTCGAAACGAAACCAGGCATGTCTAGATTTCTTTCAAACCTCAATCAAGTCATATTATCATTTATTTTTCAGTACATGATCATGTTGTAGCAAGCAAAAATCGAGATTCATGTCAAAATATTTTGGAACACACATGCAGAATTTTCGACTTCCCTTGACAAGCTTCACGTTTTTCTGAGTTTTGCTGGTTTCAGGTATTGGATCGACTCCAGGCTCCCAAGGCGGCTTGTATACATGTAGTAGGATGAATTAGGACCATGTTGGTCCATTCAAACCAGCCCCATGCTTGCTGGAAAACCGAAATGACAGCAAGTTCCCCATAAGTGCAGAAATGTGATTCGAAAATTCAGTTTGGATGTCAAGGAGGAAGGATCTGATCTTGGCTGCCCCAAGGGCCTTTAGCCATGGTTGGATCACTTCCCTAGCATGTCTAAGACGTGACTAAGTCTCCCTTTTGGTGGCTTGGTCCATGGCTCATCGGTTTTTAAATAATCAACAAGAACAGCCCCTTTCCCCATTCGGCCCTTCCATTTTTCAGCATATGGTTTCGTTTCTTTTGTTGCTTGGTGTGGATCTTGGTTGGCCTATGGCCCTTAGCCATAGTTCATATCATGCTCCTAGATGTCTAGATCGTGCCATGGTCAATCAAATGGCCACTGGAACGACGCAAGACATCGATCATAGCATAAACACTACACACGCACGCATGAGGGCCCTCGGTGAGAACTTTCGGGTGGTTGCTGGAATGAGGCGAATTGTGGCTGGCCTAGGGCCCTTAGCCATGGTTCAAATCATTCCTTGGGACGTTGTGGAGAGGCTTTGGTCGGTGGTTAAAGCCCCAATGGCCAAAAGTCTCGCAAACGACGCGATGCAAGCTAGGTCGCAGCTGCTGGAAATTACAGCAAGTTGCTGTGTCGGTTCAGAGGCTCGTTCGAGTTCTTGGTTGGCTTTTAGCCCATGGCCTTGGACTGGACAGTGCCTCATTGAGTTAGGAAGGTCATGTTTTTGACCGTTTGTCATTTGGATCATTTTTGAGGTCGTACGAGAATTTACGGTGCAATGTGCCAAATTGACTCTCGAAAGAGCGTTTCGTGTTTTGGCCTCCATTTCACCTAGATTTCGACCCTATCATTTTAGGAACATTATTTTATGATTTTTCAGCGTATTTTAATCATGACTATACGTCAGTTCAGTGTCGGTTCAGGTTGGCTCTGAGTCATGATTAAATGCGAAGTCATTAGGCGTCATAGTCGCATCTTTTGAACGTAAATTGCATAGTTGGTCATGTTTAAGCTATTGCATATTTTTCATGGCACAGTTAGGTTGCAGCGAGCCTGGGAACGATCCAATCCAATCCAGTTGGTAAAATTACAGGAATTTTCATTACGCCAGTTAATTATTTTACGTGCATTAAACAGAAAATGATTATTTTTGAGATTTATGCGATATGGCTTGTGGTTCATTCACTATGTGGGAGTGTTATTTTTATACGGTCGCCAGTGACCGATCAGTTCAGTATGGTACCACCCGGTCGCCAGTGACCGGCCAGCTCAGTTCAGTTTCAGCCTCCCCGGTAGCCAGTTACCGATCAGTTCAGCTTAGTGCAGTGGCCACAGGCGTAAAACATAATCTCAACAGAAAATTTTACCAGATATTTCAGTACAGGCTCCAAGGAGCAAATATTTTTATAGTGATTTCCAGTTCAGTTATGCACGTATTATAATTGCTCAGTACAGATTATTTTCAGTATGCCTCAGGACAGGATATGTTAACTCATGCATATTTTAAATTCAGATTTTTACTCGTTAGATGCGATTTATGCATGCTGAGTCTTTAGGCTCACTAGACTTGATTGTTGTAGGTACTGATGAGGCCAGGGCCGAGGGCGGGGACCAGTGAGCCAGCTTGGGTCGGCAGTGGTGGCACCCGAGGACCTCAGTGCAGCAGTTGTTATTTTATTCCGCAAACAATTTTTATCAGTCGTTGGATAATTTTTAAATTGTTATTGTTGGCAAAACTTTATTTTCTTCCGCTGCTATTATTTTAAACATCGAACTTGATTCCCCATTGATTTTATGAATGAGGCCATTTAAGTTCTTTTAAAAAGAAAAATTTTTAATTTTCCGCAAATTTTCAAGAAAGGAGTTTTAGGCCCTTCACACAATGACTTATTATCTTATCTCAACTTATTTCTAACCTAGGGATCCCGATCTAATTTAGACGTTGGTATGCTGTATCGAGTGTCTACAATAGACGTCGATCTACATCTAAGCTCATCGATACACCGTAAGTCTAGAGTCTACGCGGTTCTGACAAAGACTCGGCGGTTCTGCCCTAGCTAGGCTGATCTGCCCTAGACTCAAACTCTGGCTCTGCTATAATTCAATAGGCTAAATATATCAATCTGATAATCTGCAAATATCAATGCAATAAAATAAAGTGTGTGATTTTGGGAAACTCAAGTCAAACCTAACTCGAGTTGTGCAATTCCGAATCAACATTTATTTATACCTTTCTTGCTGTCGCTCTGATACAATCGAAGTCTCGACTCAAAGTCTGTCAATGTTCAATCTGGCCATGACAATAACGAGGAATACAATATCAATACCTTCCTCAATCAATACTGGATATAATTAGAACTGAATCAAACTACGTTTCAACAGCATAACTGTACAATCTCACTATACCCAGCAGTACCAATCGATATATATCAATTCTTGCAACTCATGGGCCATAATGATGCACATCTGATATCATATCTCAACCCAATTACATCTGAAATTCATAACAATTCCATATAATATCCGTTTCTTAATCTGACTTCGATTCTACACTGTCTAACATGTCATGAACAACATATATGAGGTGTATTCAATTCCTACAACATCATAATTTCAAAACATGTCAAAACATAATAAAACTTACGTCCTGTAGTAGCCTGCGTTGATAGGAACACAGTACCGAAGTCGGATTTAAAATCTAACGGACGGATTTTACACAATCGCGATTCTAAGCTTCCAGGAAAATTTTGACAGCGTTTCTCTCGATTTCCCGTTTTTGAAGGATTATAACGTTTGTATATATATATATATATATATATATATATATGCACGTTCATGCAATAAGCCAAGTGGCTTAATCTTTGTAGCACACGTCTCGCGCATATGCGCGACCCTAATCGGCGCATATGCGCGAGACACTCGGTCTCCGCGCATATCCTACACATCGCCTCGCGCATATGCGCGACTCATCTCCGCGCATATGCGTGAGACTCTCTGGAGTTCCTCGCATAGGCTTCGCGCATATGCGCGACATCTTCCGCGCATATGCGCAAGGTCTTCTGCCTGTTTGGCGCATGTGCGCGCATCCGGTCGCGGGCATTACATTTCTCCCCCCCTAAGATACGATTTCGTCCTCGAAATCACAGGCATTCAATTATATCAATAGGGAGTATATACGGAAACGGTCTAAAAAGTTTACATTATCGAAACAACTCAGGGAATTCTTGTCTCATATCTGATTCAGTTTCCCAGGTTGCTTCTTCAGTGCCATGACGAGTCCATTGAACTTTCACAAGTGGAATGGTCTTCGTTCTGAGCTGTTTTTCTTTACGATCAATAATCTGAATCGGTTTTTCAATATAGCTCAATGTCTCATCCATTTCGGCCTCGTCTGGCTGAATAGCATGTGAAGCATCAGGAAGGTATTTCCTTAATAACGATAAATGAAGGACATCATGTATCCCGGATAATGAAGGCGGTAACGCGAGTCGATATGCACGATCTCCTATCTTTTCGAGAATCTCATAAGGCCCAATATATCGTGGAGACAGTTTCCCTTTCTTGCCAAATCTGACAACTCCTCTGAAAGGTGAAATCTTTAAAAATACTCGGTCTCCTGTCTCAAATACCAACGGTCTACGTCGAACATTGGCATATTTGGCCTGTCTGTCTTGTGCTGCCTTCATTTTCTTTCGAATTAGCTTCACTTTTTTTGTCATATCTCTGATCATATCAGGTCCAATCTCAGGCACTTCAGAGATATCATCCCAATAGAGAGGGGATCGACACTTCTTTCCGTACAACGCTTCAAATGGTGACATCTCAATACTCGTCTGATAGCTGTTGTTGTACGAAAACTCACAAAGTGGCAATGCATCTTGCCAATTAGTGCTAAACTCAAGCACTACTGCTCTCAGCATATCCTCCAGTGTCTGGATAGTCCGCTCTGACTGTCCGTCGGTCTGTGAATGATATGCAGTACTCAGATGTAACTTCGTACCGAGAGCCTGCTGCAAACTCTGCCAGAAGTGCGAAGTAAATCGAGGATCACAATCTGATACAATTGACTTCGGCACTTCGTGCAATCTGACCACTTCTCTGACATAGATCTCTGCCATCTGGTCAAATCTGTACGTCATCTTGTACGGAATAAAACATGCGGATTTGGTCAATCAGTCAATCACGACCCAAATCGCATCACAACCTCGGGAGGAACGCGGTAGCTGTGTCACAAATCCATGGAAATGTGATCCCATTTCCATTCAGGAATGGACAAACTCTGTAATAAACCTCCTGATTTCTTTCTTTCTGCTTTCACCTGCTGGCAATTCAGACATTTGGAAACAAATTCGGCAATGTCAGTCTTCATTTGTTTCCACCAGAACTGTCTTTTCAAATCATTATACATCTTTCTGCCACGAGGATGAATACTGAATCGACTGTTGTGCGCTTCTGACAATATCTGTCGTCTCAAATCTGAAACATTCGGCACAACCAGACGATTATTTACATACAAGACGTTATCACGTACCTGATATTCCGATCGATGCCCTGTTCTGATCATCGATACTGATTTCTGTACATTCTGATCAACTTTCTGAGCTGTCTTAATTCTTAAGATCAGCTCGGGTTCCACTTGCACCGTATAAAGTTTCAACGGTCTATAATCTGTTTCAAATGCTAATCCAGACAAACAGCAGTCTTTTATCAAATTTGAAACATCGATCGTCGACAAGGATAAAGAACATACCTTTCGACTTAGTGCATCAGCTGCTACATTAGACTTTCCTGGATAGTATTTGATTTCACAATCAAAGTCTTTAAGCAAATCAAGCCATCTTCGTTGTCTCATATTCAATTCAGATTGTGAAAACAGATATTTCAAACTTTTATGATCAGAATATATCTCGAATTTCTCACCGTAAAGATAGTGTCGCCATATCTTTAATGTGAAGACAATGGCTGCCAATTCAAGATCATGGATTGGATAACGGGTCTCATGTGGTTTAAGTTGTCTTGAGGCATAAGCAATAACATGCCTTCGCTGCATCAGAACACATCCCAATCCTCTGTGAGAGGCGTCACAATAAACCACAAAATCACCAGTACCGGATGGGATAGTTAACACCGGAGCACTGGTCAATCTCTTTTTCAACTCCAGAAAACTGGTCTCGCATTCTTCAGACCAAACAAATGGAGCATTCTTCTGAGTCAGCTGAGTAATTGGTTTAGCAATACTTGAGAAATATTTAATGAAACGACGGTAATATCCCGCTAAACCCATAAAACTGCGAATTTCGGGCACTGACGTCGGTCTTGGCCAAGAAATCACGGCTTCAACCTTGCTGGGATCCACTGATATCCCATCTCCGGATATAATGTGCCCCAGAAATACTACCTGTCTCAACCAAAACTCGTATTTCGACATTTTAGCATATAATTTCTCAGTCCTTAAAATTCGCAACATAGTTCTTAAATGCTCAGCATGCTCACTCATATTCTTTGAATAAATCAAAATATCATCGATGAAAATAATTACAAAATCATCGAGATATTTCTGGAATATACGGTTCATTAATCCCATAAACACAGCTGGAGCATTCTTCAGACCAAACGGTATGACAATAAATTCATAGTGTCCATACCTGGTTCTGAATGCTGTCTTTGAAATATCAGAATCTCTGACTCTCAGCTGATGATATCCAGATCTCAAATCGATCTTGGAATATATAGAAGAACCCTGCGACTGATCAAACAAATCATCAACACGAGGCAAAGGATATTTATTCTTTATCGTTGCCTTGTTCAGTTGACGATAGTCGATGCAGAGTCTCATCGAACCGTCTTTCTTTCTTACAAATAGTACTGGAGCACCCCAAGGAGAAATACTTGATCTGATGTACCCCTTGGCCAGTAAGTCTTCCAGCTGATCCTTTAATTCTTTAAATTCTATCGGTGCCATTCTGTACGGGGCTCCAGAAATTGGCACTGTACTTGGCATCGATTCAATGCTGAAGTCTATCTCTCTAACTGGAGGTAATCCCGGGATCTCATCTGGAAAAAACGTCAGCAAACTCACGTACAACTGGCAAATCGACCAATGATGGACTCGACTTCAGTAAATCTACTGAATATACAAGGAATCCCTCTGCTCCTTTCTGTAACAATCGAGTCATAGATAATACGGATACTAAAGGAATTCTCGATCTAGAACCCTTACCGTAAAATTTCCACTCTTCAGCCATGTCTGGTCTGAATCTCACTATCTTGTGAAAACAATCCACAGTCGCTCTGTACTTGGTCAGCATATCAATACCGATAATACAATCAAAATATGACAACCCAAGTACGATGCAATCTAATTCAATCTCATTCCTGTCATACTGTAGTACACAATGTTTTACAGAATTTACGGATATCAAACCTGTCCCTAAAGGAGAAGAGACAGACACTACAGTAGCTAAAGACTCTATAGGCAATGCATGACTCAATGCAAATCGTTTAGAAATAAAAGTATGTGAAACACCGGTATCAATCAATACATAAGCAGGGTAACCACATAAAGAACAGTTACCTGCCACAACGTCATCTGGTGCTTCCTGGGCCTGCTTCTCTGTCAAAGCGAATATTCTGGCCTGCTGTCTAGGAGGCTGGCTAACAGTCTGGCTACCTCCTGGCCTCTGCTGTGACTGAGCTGGCGCTGGCTGGAATGTATGAACAGCAGCTGATCGTCTCTCAGTCTGTGCTGCTGCTCCCGATGACTCGGCTCCCTGAGATCTTTGGGACCCTCTCTGTGGACACACTTTAGCAAAGTGTCCCGGCTGTTTAAAGATATTGCAACTACCAGTTACTCCTGGCATTGCTCAGTTGCATGTCTTCCTCCGCAAGTCTTGCAATAAACTCCAGTATAACTCTGGCTCTGTCTGGAAGCACCGGAGCTGGAAGAACTGTTGCCAGATTTCTTAAATTGCTTTCCTCTAGCTTTCAAAATTCCTTCTTCCCTCCACTGCTGCTGCCACCCTCAAATCTGGGAGGTGGTTGCTGGGGTCTCGGTGCTAGAGGCACAAATGAAGCCCCTTTCTGTCTCATCAGACCGGCTTCTGTTCCTTTGGCTCTGTTCAGGGCGTCAGTAAAGTTATTCGGTCGCCCTGTGTTCACCAATGTGAAAATATCGGGGTTCAAGCCATTGATGAACTGGTCAGCAGTAGCTTCCTCGCTGTCAGCCACATGTGGAGCAAATTTCAACAAGGTGGAGAACTTTGACACGTACTCTTCTATGTTCATCTGTCCCTGCTTGAGATTGGCAAATTCCGCCCCCTTGTCCTTTCGATACGACACTGGAAAGAATCGTTGGTAAAATTCAGTTCTAAATATATTCCAGGTAATAGTCGTACCTCTATGCTCCATGGCTCTCTTTCTAGTAATCCACCAGTCCTTAGCAAATCGTGTAACTGGTGTCCAATTAATCGAACTCGCCTCTCATCTGTATATTCCAATGAGTCAAAAAGCATTTCAATATCATCAAGCCAACTCTCGCATTCCACAGCGTTCTCTGTTCCTTTCAAAGTTGGCGGATGAAATGACTGAAATCGTTTCAATAACGTTTCCATTGGAGTCGGTGTTACATCCATCGGAGGATTTGATGTACTTCCCTGTTCTGGTACTCGTCTCGGAGGCATATCTTGTTATCAACAGAATTAATAACTCAAATACAACAACCAACTTCAGTCCTTCTCTGATCATCTTACTGCTGATCTAGAATCGGTGCTGATCCATTCTCAATAAACCATATTACTATATCAAATCAGATAAACAAGTAGCATGTATTAAAGCATTAAGACATGCTAGCATTCAAAAGCAGGAAAGAAATCCTTAATCTACCCCGCTCACTAGCCTCTTCTATCTCAATCTAAAGGATCTATCGTTCTGATACCACCTGTTGTGGGGACCCGGACGCTAATCATCTTATTAATCGTCATTGAGACTAATTTAATTAATTATAATAAACAGGGTCTAATTTTTTTTTTTAAATGCGGAACGTAATGGCATACATCTTAACATACATGTCAGTATTAAAAGTACAAATCTTGCACTATATACAATCAGTCACAACTAAGGTTTAACAACTATATCACAATTGTTTAAACCATAACTCTAGTCCAAGTCCGTAGTCTCCACTCTAACTCGATCTTTCTTCACCTCTGTGACCCTGAACCTGTCCCACCTGTTGCCATGCACACATACAAACAAGACAACAGCCGGATAACTCCGGTGAGATATAAATATCCCAATATAAACAATGTATCAATGCAATCATATGAAACATATATAAAAGCATAAACAATCATTAAAACATGTATCCAATTTGACTATATGCACCAATACGAATCTGTATTTAAGTCAATGACTTATTATCTTATCTCAACTTATTTCTAACCTAGGGATCCCGATCTAATTTAGACTTTGGTATGCTGTATCGAGTGTCTACAATAGACGTCGATCTACATCTAAGCTCATCGATACACCGTAAGTCTAGAGTCTACGCGGTTCTGACAAAGACTCGGCGGTTCTGCCCTAGCTAGGCTGATCTGCCCTAGACTCAAACTCTGGCTCTGCTATAATTCAATAGGCTAAATATATCAATATGATAATCTGCAAATATCAATGCAATAAAATAAAGTATGTGATTTTGGGAAACTCAAGTCAAACCTAACTCGAGTTGTGCAATTCCGAATCAACATTTATTTATACCTTTCTTGCTGTCGCTCTGATACAATCGAAGTCTCGACTCAAAGTCTGTCAATGTTCAATCTGGCCTTGACAATAACGAGGAATACAATATCAATACCTTCCTCAATCAATACTGGATATAATTAGAACTGAATCAAACTACGTTTCAACAGCATAACTGTACAATCTCACTATACCCAGCAGTACCAATTGATATATATCAATTCTTGCAACTCATGGGCCATAATGATACACATCTGATATCATATCTCAACCCAATTAACTCTGAAATTCATAACAATTCCATATAATATTCGTTTCTTAATCTGACTTCGATTCTACGCTGTAAAACATGTCAAGAACAACATATATGACGTGTATTCAATTCCTACAACATCATAATTTCAAAACATGTCAAAACGTAATAAAACTTACGTCATGTAGTAGCCTGCGTTGATAGGAACACAGTACCGAAGTCGGATTTAAAATCTAACAGACGGATTTTACACAATCGCGATTCTAAGCTTCCAGGAAAATTTTGATAGTGTTTCTCTCGATTTCCCGTTTCTGAAGGATTATAACGTTTATGTATATATATATATATATGCACGTTCATGCAATAAGCCAAGTGGCTTAATCTTTGTAGCACACGTCTCGCGCATATGCGCGACCCCAATCGGCGCATATGCACGAGACACTCGGTCTCCGCGCGTATCCTACACATCGCCTCGCGCATATGCGCGACTCATCTCCGCGCATATGCGTGAGACTCTCTAGAGTTCCTCGCATAGGCTTCGCGCATATGCGCGACATCTTCCGCGCATATGCGCGCGAGGTCTTCTGCCTGTTTGGTGCATGTGCGCGCATCCGATCGCGCATGTGCGCCGATGCTACTGTCCTCGCACATAAATTTTCACACGCGATCTCATTTTGTGTCTCGGTTAGCCATTTCATAATTATCTCGATTAAAAATCAATAATCGTAATTTAACACGGTATAAAATCTCGGGCATTACAGCACATCTGCCCATAACTCAATACATGCTTTGCTATAAATCAATAGACTAAGCATATCAATCTCATGAATTGCAAATATCAATGCAATAAAGTAAAGTACGTCGTTTTGGGAAACTCAAGTCAACTCAAACTCGAGTCATATCTTCCCGGTTAAACATTGATTTATACCTTTCTTTTCTCGGTCGAACGAAGTCGAAGTCTCGAATTCGAAGCCTGTCAATACTCAATCTGGCAAAGACAATATCAAGGAGTATAATATCAATATACAACTCAATAAATAATGGATATAATCATAACTCAATCAAATTATGTTAAGACTGCATAACCGCACAATCTCAATATACCCAGCAATACAAATATCAACAAATACCAATCTCAACTCATAATCGATAACAAACTTAATCTGATATCAAATCTGTATAATCTAAATCGAATTCAATCTGAAAATGATAACAATTTCATACAGTATCCGTTCTTCAATCCGGTTCGATTATACAATGACAACAATCTCAGGAACAGATAATAACAATCATATCATGATTTCTTCAATATCATATTTTCAAATCATCTCAGAAAGTAATAAAACTTACGTCCATTTGAAGCCTTTGCCGAGAGGATCACAGAATTATTTTCGGATCGAAGATTGGACGGGCGGGTCTTATACAATCAGAATTCTAGTATCAAGAATTTGACAATTCTTCGTGGGAGTCTCTCGGTTCTTCCCTCAAAATCTGATGGACAAATGAATCTTTGATACATATATTATGCATGCCAAAGGACGGGTGGCTCATTCCTTCAATCTACACGTCTTGCGCATATGCGCGGCCTCCATCGGCGCATATGCGCGAGACCTACTGGTCTCCGCGTATAACACATTCTCTGCTCACGTACATGCGCGCCCTCACCCGGCGCATATGCGTGAGGTTCTCTGTCATAATCGCGCATATGCGCGAGGTTCTCTGTCATACTCGCGCATATGCGCGGGTCCTGGTCGCGCATATGCGCGAGGTTCTCTGCCTATCTCGCGCATATGCGCCCGACTGGGTCGCGCATATGCGCGAGGCCCATTCCTCGCACATACTTCAATTCTTCTTTCTTCTTTTCCGGTCCGATCCTTCCGTCTATAATCACATCAATTATCAACAAATTATTTCAGATTACAATAAAAAAATTCTCGGGAATTACATTTCTCCCCCTCTAAGATCTGATTTTGTCCCTGAAATCACAGGCAATCAAATCAGATATCAAATCAGATATAAGGAGATAAACAGAAGCTAAATAAGAAACTCACATCAATGAAATAATGCTGGGAATTTCTGTCTCATATCTGATTTAGTCACCCAGGTAGCTTCTTTAATGCCATGACGATTTCACTGAAGTTTCACAAGCGGAATAGTCTTCGTTCTGAGTTGCTTTTCTTTACGATCGAGAATCTGAATTGGCTTCTCAAAATAACTCAGTGTCTCATCAAGTTCGGCCTCGTCTGGCCGAAGAATATGAGATGCATCAGGAAGATATTTCAGCAATAAAGATACATGAAAGACATCATATATTCCAGATAAAGAAGACGGTAAGGCGAGTCGATATGCACGATCTCCTACCTTCTCGAGAATCTCATAAGGCCCTATATAACGTGGAGACAACTTCCCTTTCTTGCCAAATCTGACAACGCCTCTGAAAGGAGAAATCTTCAGAAATATTCAGTCTCCAGCCTCAAATACCAACGGTCTACGACGAACATTGGCATATTTAGCTTGTCTGTCTTGAGCTGTTCTCATTCTCTTTTGAATCAGCTTCACTTTCTCAGTTATATTTCTAATCATGTCAGGCCCAATCTCAGGTACCTCAGAGATATCATCCCAATAAAGAGGGGATCTGCACTTCTTGCCGTACAACGCTTCAAATGGAGCCATCTCTATACTCGTCTGATAGCTGTTGTTGTACGAAAACTCACAAAGTGGCAAAGATTCTTGCCAACTAGTGTCAAAATCTAGCACTACAGCTCTAAGCATATCTTCCAATGTCTGGATCGTCCTTACTGACGTCTGTCAGTCTGTGGATGATATACGGTACTCAGATGTAACTTCGTACCTAGAGCTTGCTGCAAACTGTGCCAAAAGTGCGAAGTAAACCGAGGATCACGGTCCGATACAATCGACT
Organism: Primulina tabacum; assembly: GCF_025594145.1. Lineage (NCBI taxonomy): Eukaryota > Viridiplantae > Streptophyta > Magnoliopsida > Lamiales > Gesneriaceae > Primulina > Primulina tabacum. Next base: position 31,875,228 of record NC_134554.1, read on the forward strand.
TAGGCACTCCGTGCAATCTGACCACTTCTCTGACATAGATCTCTGCCATCTGGTCATGTCGGTACGTCATCTTGTACGGAATAAAACATGCGGATTTGGTCAATCTGTCAAACACGACCCAAATTGCATCACAACCTCGGGAGGAACGTGGTAGCTTCATCACAAAATCCATAGAAATGTGATCTCATTTCCATTCAGGAATAGACAAGCTATGTAATAAACCTCTTGGTTTCTTTCTTTCGGCTTTCACCTGTTGGCAATTCAAATATTTTGATACAAACTCTGCAATATCCGCTTTCATCTAGTTCCACCAAAACTGTCTTTTCAAATCATTATACATCTTTCTGCCACCAGGATGAATACTGAATCGACTACTACGCGCTTCTGACAATATCTATCGCTTCAAATCCGAAACATCTGGCACAGCAAGACGATTATTCACATACAATACATGATAACGTACCTGATACTCTGATCGATACCTTGCTCTGATCATCGATATCGAATTCTGCACATTCTGATCAACTTTTTGAGCCGCTTTAATTCTCAAAATCAGCTCTGGTTCGACTTGAACAGCATATAATCTCAGAGGTTTACAATCTGTCTCAAATACTAATCCAGACAAACAGCAATCTTCAAGCAAATTTGAAACACCAATCGTCGATAAGGATAAAGAACATACCTTACGACTCAGTGCATCAGCTGCTGCATTGGATTTTCCCGGATTGTAGATTGTACTTGATCTCACAATCAAAATCTTTAAGCAAATCAAGCCATCTTCGTTGTCTCATATTCAATTCTGATTGTGAAAACAGATATTTCAAGCTTTTATGATTAGAATAAATCTCAAACTTCTCACCGTATAGGTAGTGTCGCCAAATCTTCAGTGCAAAGACGATGGCCGCCAATTCAAGATCATGAATTGGGTAGCGAGACTCATGTGGTTTCAGTTGTCTGGAGGCATAGGCAATAACATGTCCTCGCTGCATCAAAACATAACCCAATCCTCTGTGAGAAGCATCACAATAAACAACGAAATCACCAGTACCTGACGGGATAGTCAACACCGGAGCACTGGGTCAATCTCTTCTTCAGCTCTAGAAAACTGAACTCACACTCCTCTGATCAAACGAAGGTGCATTCTTCTGCGTCAACTGAGTAATAGGTTTAGAAATACTCGAGAAATCTTTAATAAATCTACGATAATAGCCTGCTAAACCCATAAAACTGCGTATCTCTGGCACATATGTCGGTCTAGGCCAGTTAATCACTTCCTCAACCTTGCTAGGATCAACAGAAATACCATTTACAGATATAATATGTCCCAGAAATACAACTTGTCTCAGCCAGAGTTCACATTTAGACAGCTTAGCATACAGTCTCTCTTTTCTAAGAATTCTCAACAATGTTCTCAAATGCTCAGCATGATCAATCATATTCTTCGAATATATCAGAATATCATTGTAAGGCCCGAAATTTTATTATTGTGATATGAGATTAATCTGAAATGATTTATTTATTAATTGAGATGATTATAGACGGAACGGATCAGACCGGGAGAGCCGAAAGAAGATTTGACATGAGGTGCAAGGAAGAGTCCCCGCGCACATGCGCGACGTGTTGGGCGCACATGCGCGAGGAAGACAGAACCATGCGCGCACATGCGCGGCTTGAATGCGCGCACATGCGCGGAACGTCCAGAGAGTTCGGCGCACATGCGCGGCTTGAATGCGAGCATATGCGCGGAACGTCCAGAGGGTTCGGCGCACATGCGCGGCGGAAGGCGCGCATATGCGCGAGTAAATGGATGCACGAGACAGTAGGTCTCGCGCATATGCGCGACGATTGGCGCGCATATGCGCGAGCGATTGAGACACAAGCGCCGAGATAATAAATCTCGCGCATATGCGCGGGGCTTGAGCGCGCATATGCGCGAGAGGTTTTTTGGCAAATTCTGGAGAAGTAACGTACAATTTACATGCAATATATATATGATTCATCTTTCCTTCCTTAATCCTCAGCAAGAAACGAGGTAAGCTTCAGAAATTCCTCAAAGCCTCATCGTACCTTAGACTTGTGATTTTGTTCAATCCGATTATCAGAACTCGAATCCGACTACAGTATTGTGTTCCTATCAACGCAGGCTACAACTGGACGTAAGTTTTGTTACGTTTAGACATGAGTTGAATTTATGATATTGTCAGAATTGAATATGAATCAGATATGGTGTTTCTGCTACAGTAGGCATTGTATAACTGAAGTCAGATTAAAGAATAGACTGTTTATACAATTGTTATGATTTTCGAAAGATATTGATTGGGATTTGATATCAGAGTTGTGTTGTTACTGATCTTAAGTGTACAGATATTGAGATTATGAATTGTACTGATACTGATTATGAATTCTGATATTATATCTGTGATGTTGAGATTGACGGGGTTATCGAGACTGTATCGTTATGCCGTCAAAACATCAGTTGATTTAGATTGATCAGATTCAGTAATGATTTCGATTGTATCGTGATATCGTTGATATGAATTAGATTGTACCTTGTTCAGATATGGATCAGATTATATACTGATTTGATTATTGATCAGAACAGGCTTTGAATCGAATTATATACTGATATTGTATTTATGCGATTGTCATTGCTAGACTGGGTATGGACAGATTGGAATACAAGACTACGTCTTCGTCAGACCGGGAAGACAAAGGTATAATTCATGTTTTGTTTGGGGAAGACACAACTCAAATGAGATTCAATTTGAGTTTCCCAACAAAATCACATACTAGAATTGTTGTTTATCTTTTTATATGATTATGCTTTGTTTATAGATTTATATTCAATCATTTGAGATAGGAAAGTCATTTGGTAGATTCGCCAAATTACTAGATGGTTCGCTGGTATCGACGCTTCGGATCAGAGTCACTCCGATTGTAGATATTCGATACAGACAGGGCCGAAATCTAGGAATAAGACGTACAGTCATCCCGATTGGGAGGGTAGGTGACAGACAGTGACTTCTTATACACACCGGGATCCCTAGAGTTAGAGTTGAGTTGAGTCAAGATATGACTTGAATTGAGTTGTGTGCTTATGTTATTTGGGTTTCAGAGATTATGGAACCTATTGTTACTGCATGCTTATTTTGATTTAGTTTCATAGACTATGAAACCTATTGCTATTGATTTTATGCATGATAGTAAGTTTTATGATTTATATTGTGTACATGCATGTCTACCATGTTTTATACTGGGATTTATTCTCACCGGAGTATCCGGCTGTTGTCTTGTTTTGTATGTGTGCATGACAACATGTGGGACATGATCGGGGTCAAGAAGATGATGAGAGAAGACGAGTTTAGAGTGGTGATTCCGGACTTATTGTAGACTTGGTTTAATACTTGAAATTTAGTAGTTGAACCTTAGAATAGTTTGAATAATTGTTGTACATTATTGTACTTATATGCTGAGATGTATATTAGTTACATTCCATTACGCTCCGCACTAGTGTATTAAAAGAAAAATTTTTAGACCCTGTTTAGTTTAATTGATAATTGAATCCCAAAACTGATAAAGAAGATGAGTAGCGTCCGTGTGACACCTCGACCCGTTTACAATAAAAATAGCAGCGGAATTTAAAATTTTCTTATAAAATGAAGGAAGGTTTCAAAATACATCACCATAAAATGTTTAAAAGTAAATAAATGATCATTCAAATGATATAACAAAATACAAAATATCATTCCTATGATCATGATCCAAAAATACTTGCAAAATAACATCTTCCTTCCAACTTCGTATGCATATGACTCCGGGCCACAATCAACGTCCTGGTCCGTCGCTCTTATCTGCATCACATGAAATAACTGAAATGAGTATAAAACTCAGCAAGTGGAACTCTTACGTAGCAATGATACATAGTATATTCTGTAAAACATGGCTTTGAAAACATAAAATACCATCAACTCTGAAACATGTATATCGTAGCAATAGCATAACAATGAGATGGTATTTCTCTTTACTATGGTGGATTGATATCAATAGTAGCTCTGTCTGTGGTGCTCTTATCCCATCGATATAAATCGACAACTCTGAGGGATATAAGACTATGGTCGTTGATCAACTAATTGCATGCAATCTCTGACTATGTATCTATCAATCCATAAAACATTTAAACTCTTTCTTTGGGACATTTCATCAAACACTTTGATATTCTTTCTCTTTTGTATTCCCTTCTCAAAGTTGGCACATCAATTGCCTCCACAATATACAACAAAGGTATCAATACATAATAGTGAATCAAATGAAGGGAATAACACAATAAAACCTTTGAAACACAATAACATATATAATCATGTGAGCACAAGAATGAAATTCCACTTACAAACCACAAGAACACCTTGAATCTATAATCTTGGTACAAAACCTACAACAATAAACCATGTATTGAACCATCAACAACTCAATAATCATAAACCCATATCAATTAATCCATAAAATCAACACATCACCAAACCCATGATTTCTCCCAACTCCAAAACCAAGAATAAACTAAACCAAAAGCTTACCTTAGCTTCCTTGATCCCAAAATAATCTTGCTCTCAACACAAATAACTAACAAGAAGCTTGGATTAAAGAAAAGAAAGGAGAGAAATTGGAACCCTAGTCTCCCAAGAGAAGAAGAAACGAAAAGGTGGAGTAGAAATGAGGAAAAATGAGACCAACTCTTGCATTAAAACACTTAAAATCCGAAAACACGTTTTTAAAAAAATCGCTGGCCGCCCGGGCGAAAATATTTTTCCGCTCGAGCGCGGAACTCACGGCCAAAATACAATATTTTCGAACAAGGCCCGCCCGGGCGACATTTATTCCCGCTCGGACGCGCACTCTGCGCACTGCCACTCCAAAGATCGCTTCTGAAACGCCTCTTCCCTTCATAATTTGGAAAAGTGGTAAACTACAAAGTTGTCGCTCTATGTCTTATCTTGAATCCCTCAAAATTTCAGATCAATTGGACGTCTGAGTAAAACGTTATGCCCATTCTCCCAACATGTGTCACTGGAGGAACGTCGAAACACACGAAACACTTCGGGGCACTTTTGGCTTACCTTCCACAATGATTTGAACAAAACTCAAAATAAGAAAGTTACACCTCTATGTCTTATATTTCTAATGGAAAAGGCGTCACCTCATTTGGATTAATATACAATTTATCATGAATTTAATCGTAACGCCGCTACAAAAGCACTACACATCATCTATAACCAACCATACTATAAATCATAAATCGAAACTCTTAACATCCAAACTATACCTAAACTTGACCAAGTAGTCAATAAACTTATGAAAACTTAAACCGTACCGTACACCAGGCTTGGCTATTACAATCTACCCTCCTTAGAGGAATTTCGTCCTCGAAATTGACGTCACTGCATGAACAACTCAGGATACTTCTCTCTCATCTCATCCTCCGGTTCCCACGTAGCCTCTTCAATCAAATGATTCCTCCAAAGGACTTTAACGATGCCAATATCTTTGTTCCTCAAAACTTTAACTTTGCGGTCCAGATCTGGCGGTAGCGCAATATATTTCCTGAGCATCGATACGTGAAAAACATTATGGACTCTGTCAAGATCTGGCGGTAGGGCTAACCTGTAGGCTCGATCACCAACTCTGTCCAAAATCTCAAAGGGGCCAATAAATCTCAGACTCAACTTGCCCTTCTTTCCAAACCGCATCACACCCTTGAGAGGTGCTATCTTCAAAAAAACGTGATCGCCAACCTCAAACTGCAAAGGTCTACGACGTACATCCGCATAGCTCTTCTGTCTCGACTGCGCTGTCTTCATCCTCTCTCTAATAACAGCAACTACATCAGCAGTCTGTTGGACCAACTCTGGACCCAACATCTTCCTCTCACCAATCTCATTCCAATACAAGGGAGATCTACACTTCCTGCCATAAAGTGCTTCGTACGGTGCCATCTCAGTTGTCGCCTGGTAACTGTTATTGTACGTGAACTCCACAAGAGGCAATTTAGAATCCCAACTACCAGAATAATCAATAGTGCAAGCTCTGAGCATATCCTCTAGAATCTGAATAACTCTCTCTGATTGACCGTCGCTCTGAGGGTGATATGCTGTACTGAAAGCTAACCGTGAACCCATAGCTCTGTGCAAACTCTTCCAAAACTCTGAGGTAAATCTAGGGTCACGATCAGACACAATCGACACAGGGACACCGTGAAGTCTAACAATCTCTGCTATATAATCCTCGGCATACTGGTTCATGGAATACGTCGTCTTGACTGGGAGAAAATGCGCTGACTTGGTCAATCGATCGACAATAACCCAAATAGAGTTAAAACCTTTCTGCGTTCTTGGAAGACCAGTCACGAAGTCCATCGTAATATGCTCCCATTTCCACTGAGGAATCGGCAAAGATAGCAATGTCCCAGCAGGTCTCTGGTGCTCAATCTTCACCTGCTGACAAGTTAGACACTGAGAAATAAACATGGCAATGTCTTTCTTCATACCTGGCCACCAGTAGAGTCTACGAAGATCCTGATACATCTTGGTGCTGCCTGGATGTATCGAATATGGTGCGGTATGTGCCTCTGTCAAGACGTCTCGCCGAATATCATCACCAGTAGGAACACAAATACGACCTCTGAATGTCATCAAACCGTCTCCATTCACTCCAAACTCTGAATTACCTCTCTCCTCAGCCCTGGCTCTCAACTCTGACAACTGCACATCAATAGCCTGCTCTCTACGGATCCTGTCCGTCAAAGTAGCCCGAATGACCAACGCTGAAAAGCGAGCAATGGTCCCCGGAACCACCAAAGCTATCTCCTCTCGCTGCAAGTCAACAACAACGGCTGCTGAATCATCGAACTCAAAGAAGAACTCGATTTACGGCTCAAAGCATCTGCTACAACATTCGCTTTCCTCGGGTGGTAACTAATCGTCACATCATAATCTTTGACAAGCTCTAACCACCGTCTTTGTCGCATATTGAGTTCTTTCTGAGAAAACAAATACTTCAAACTCTTGTGGTCCGTGAAAATTTCACACTTTTCGCCATATAAGTAATGTCTCCAGATTTTCAAGGCGAAAACCACAGCTGCCAGCTCCAGATCGTGCGTAGGATAATTCTTCTCGTAGTCCTTCAACTGGCGAGAAGCATAAGCTATAACCTTTCCACGTTGCATCAGCACTGCACCAAGACCTTTCTTCGACGCGTCAGTAAAAACAACAAAATCCTCAGAGCCACTGGGCAATGCAAGAACAGGAGCTGTCGTCAACTTATCTTTCAACTCTTGAAATGCACTCTGGCAATCATTGGACCACTCGAACTTCACAGTCTTCTTCGTCAGATTGGTTAACGGCAGGGCAATCTTGGAGAAATCTGAAATGAAACGACGATAATAACCTGCCAACCCAAGAAAACTGCGTACCTCTGAGACAGTGGTAGGAATAGGCCACTTCTGAATCGCCTCAATCTTTGTTGGATCAACAGCTATGCCATCCTTCGAAACAACATGGCCTAGAAAAGAAATATGCTCCAACCAAAACTCGCACTTCTTCAACTTAGCATACAACCTCTTCTTTCTCAACAACTGAAGAACAGCTCTGAGATGCTCTGCATGAAGCTCTCTGGTTTTGGAATAGATCAAGATATCGTCGATGAAGACAATGACGAAGCTATCCAAATACGGCTTGAAAACACGGTTCATCAGATCCATGAAAACTGAAGGAGCATAGGTCAGACCGAAAGACATCACAGAAACTCATAGTGACCATACCTGGTCCGGAACGCTGTCTTAGGGATATCAGATTCCCTAACCTTCAACTGATTGTAGCCAGACCGAAGATCAATCTTCGAAAATACAGTAGCACCTTGCAGCTGATCAAACAAATCATCTATCCGTGGCAACGGATACTTGTTCTTGATAGTCACTTTGTTGAGCTCCCTATAGTCTATACACAGCCGCAACAACCTATCTTTCTTCTTGACAAAAAGAACCGAAGCTCCCCAAGGCGAAGAACTCGGTCGAATAAAACCCTTGTCTAACAGATCCTGCAACTGCGTCTTCAACTCCTTCATCTCGGTAGGAGCCATCCCATACGGAACCTTAGAAATAGGAACCGTAACTGGAGCTAGATCAATCACAAACTCAACATCCATGTCCGGCGGCAAACCCGGCACATCATCCTCGAACACATCAGCAAACTCCCTCACAACATCGATATCATCTATATTCAACTTAATCATTCTATCCACATCCACAATCGAAGCCAGAAACACATCACAACCTCTACACAGCAACTTCTCAGCCTCAAGACAAGAAATAAAAGGAAGGACCAGCGAAGTACCTGCACTGGCGAGCGTACCTTCCCTATTGCCATCATCTGCAAAAGTCACCGTCTTAGCAACGCAATCAATCACTGCACGATAGGTTGATAGCCAATCCATGCCAAGTATAACATCAAATGCAACCATCGGGATGACAATCAAATCAGCAAAAACCAAACGCCCATCAATTTGAACAGAGCACGCATACACAATCGATGTCGGGCACAACACATCCCCCGAAGGCAAAACAACATTGAACTGGAGGGGAAGAACAGAAGGAACTATACCCAAAGATCTCAAAAACAATTCAGACATAAAAGAATGAGTAGCACCTGTATCAATCAAAGTCGTAGCTACTCTGCCTGAAATTAAAATAGTACTAGAGATCACAGAAGAATCATGGTTTATACCTTCCTTGGTCATCGTAAAGATGCGACCCTGCACCTTATCCTTGCTCGCTCCCCTTGGACAATCTTTAGCAATGTGGCCAGCCGTGCCACAACGATAACACATATGAGTGCCAAATCTGCACTCTCCTCGATGATGTCTGCTGCATTTATGACACAGCGGCTTCTCAGGATCAACTGGAACTAGCGGTGGTCTAGGACTCGATTCCATCTTGCCCTTCCCTTTGAAACGATCCTTGCCTCTTTGATTCGAGCCCTGGCCTCTCTGAGCAACAGCTTGATGCCTCTCCTGCGTCTCTCTGGCGATATCCTTCTCGTCTTGTTCGGCCAATAACGCATTAGACACAATCTCTTTGAAAGTCACAGCCTTGGACATGTTGATATCTCTCCTGATCTCAGCTCTAAGGCCTCGAATGAAATGAGCACCTTTATCTTTGTCATTTGAAGCAATATACGGAGCAAATAAACAACCCTCCTCGAACTTGAGAATGTACTCATCAACGTTCATGCCTCCCTGTCGAAGCTCCAGAACTCAGTCACCTTCCTAGCTCGAAGTGCGTCGGGAAAGTACTTGTCATAGAACAGGTCTGTGAACTCTTGCCACTTCAAAGCTGAAACATCAAAACCAACCTTAGTGGCATTCCACCAGATACGTGCAGCCTTTATCAACATGAATACTGCACAGCTGATCCTGTCTTTATCCTCATACTGAAGATGGTCGAAGATTGCTTCAAGCGCCTGGACCCACTCGACAGCCACTAACGGATCAGTGCTACCTGCGAATTCCGGTGGATCCATTCTCTTAAAAGCAGAAAAGACGGCATCAGTGCCAACTGCCTGAGCTACTTGGCCTCTCACTTGGCCTCTACCCTGTCCTGTTCCTTGCAATCGAAGCAGCTGCTGAATCTGCTCGCTATGGACTTTAGCCTGCTCTTTAAGCAACTTGCCGAACTCGTCGACAACTCTCGAGGAAGAACTATCCTCACCCTCTGACGCTTTACGCTTAGGAGGCATACTCTACAATGTGCTCACAAAAGACAAATCAATAAATAACAATGAATAGATGCAAAAGAAAACATACCCGGACAGTTGAAAGTAGACGAAGTCATATCCATTGGTCCGAAGAACGGTGCTCTGATACCACTAAATGTGACACCTCGACACGTTTACAATAAAAATAGCAGCGGAATTTAAAATTTTCTTATAAAATGAAGGAAGGTTTCAAAATACATCAACATAAAATGTTTAAAAGTAAATAAATGATCATTCAAATGATATAACAAAATACAAATATCATTCCTATGATCATGATCCAAAAATACTTGCAAAATAACATCTTCCTTCCAACTTCGTATGCATATGACTCCGGGCCACAATCAACGTCCTGGTCCGTCGCTCTTATCTGCATCACATGAAATAACTGAAATGAGTATAAAACTCAGCAAATGGAACTCTTACGTAGCAATTATACATAGTATATTCTGTAAAACATGGCTTTGAAAACATAAAATACCATCAACTCTGAAACATGTATATCGTAGCAATAGCATAACAATGAGATGGTATTTCTCTTTACTATGGTGGATTGATATCAATAGTAACTCTGTCTGTGGTGCTCTTATCCCATCGATATAAATCGACAACTCTGAGGAATATAAGCCTCTGGTCGTTGATCAACTAATTGCATGCAATCTCTGACTATGCATCTATCAATCCATAAAATATTTAAACTCTTTCTTTGGGACATTTCATCAAACACTTTGATATTCTTTCTCTTTTGTATTCCCTTCTCAAAGTTGGGACATCAATTGCCTCCATAATATACAACAAAGGTATCAATACATAATAGTGAATCAAATGAAGGGAATAACACAATAAAACCTTTGAAACACAATACATATATAATCATGTGAGCACAAGAATGAAATTCCACTTACAAACCACAAGAACACCTTGAATCTATAATCTTGGTACAAAACCTACAACAATAAATCATGTATTGAACCATCAACAACTCAATAATCATAAACCCATATCAATTAATCCATAAAATCAACACATCACCAAACCCATGATTTCTCCCAACTCCAAAACCAAGAATAAACTAAACCAAAAGCTTATCTTAGCTTCCTTGATCCCAAAATAATCTTGCTCTCAACACAAATAACTAACAAGAAGCTTGGATTAAAGAAAAGAAAGGAGAGAAATTGGAACCCTAGTCTCCCAAGAGAAGAAGAAACGAAAAGGAGGAGTAGAAATGAGGAAAAATGAGACCAACTCTTGCATTAAAACACTTAAAATCCGAAAACACGTTTTTAAAAAAATCGCTGGCCGCCCGGGCGAACATATTTTTCCGCTCGGGCGCGGAACTCACGGCTAAAATACAATATTTTCGAACAAGGCCCGCCCGGGCGGACATTTATTCCCGCTCGGGCGCGCACGATGCGCACTGCCACTCCAAAGATTGCTTCTGAAACGCCTCTTCCCTTCATAATTTGGAAAAGTGGTAAACTACAAAGTTGTCGCTCTATGTCTTATCTTGAATCCCTCAAAATTTCAGATCAATTGGACGTCTGAGTAAAACGTTATGCCCATTCTCCCAACATGTGTCACTGGAGGAACGTCGAAACACACGAAACACTTCGGGGCACTTTTGGCTTACCTTCCACAATGATTTGAACAAAACTCAAAATAAGAAAGTTACACCTCTATGTCTTATCTTTCTAATGGAAAAGGCCTCACCTCATTTGGATCAATATACAATTTATCATGAATTTAATCGTAACGCCGCTACAAAAGCACTACACATCATCTATAACCAACCATACTATAAATCATAAATCGAAACTCTTAACATCCAAACTATACCTAAACTTGACCAAGTAGTCAATAAAATTATGAAAACTTAAACCGTACCGTACACCAGGCTTGGCTATTACAATCTCCCCTCCTTAGAGGAATTCCGTCCTCGAAATTGACGTCACTGCACGAACAACTCAGGATACTTCTCTCTCATCTCATCCTCCGGTTCCCACGTAGCCTCTTCAATCAAATGATTCCTCCAAAGGACTTTAACGATGCCGATATCTTTGTTCCTCAAAACTTTAACTTTGCGGTCCAGCATCTGAACCGGAATCTCTTGGTACGTCAAATTCGGCGTCAAGTCCAATGGCTCGTGGCGAAGAACATGGGAAGGATTCGCAATATACTTCCTGAGCATCGATACGTGAAAAACATTATGGACTTTGTCAAGATCTGGCGGTAGGGCTAACATGTAGGCTCGATCACCAACTCTGTCCAAAATCTCAAAGGGGCCAATAAATCTCGGACTCAACTTGCCCTTCTTGCCAAACCGCATCACACCCTTGAGAGGTGCTATCTTCAAAAACACGTGATCGCCAACCTCAAACTGCAAAGGTCTACGACGTACATCCGCATAGCTCTTCTGTCTCGACTGCGCTGTCTTCATCCTCTCTCTAATAACAACAACTACATCAGCAGTCTGTTGGACCAACTCTGGACCCAACATCTTCCTCTCACCAATCTCATCCCAATACAAGGGAGATCTACACTTCCTGCCATAAAGTGCTTCGTACGGTGCCATCCCAATCGTCGCCTGGTAACTGTTATTGTACGTGAACTCCACAAGAGGCAATTTAGAATCCCAGCTACCAGAATAATCAATAGTGCAAGCTCTGAGCATATCCTCTAGAATCTGAATAACTCTCTCTGATTGACCGTCGCTCTGAGGGTGATATGTTGTACTGAAAGCTAACCGTGAACCCATAGCTCTGTGCAAACTCTTCCAAAACTCTGAGGTAAATCTAGGGTCACGATCAGACACAATCGACACAGGGACACCGTGAAGTTTAACAATCTCTGCTATATAATCCTCGGCATACTGGTTCATGGAATACGTCGTCTTGACTGGGAGAAAATGCGCTGACTTGGTCAATCGATCGACAATAACCCAAATAGAGTTAAAACCTTTTTGCGTTCTGGGAAGACCAGTCATGAAGTCCATCGTAATATGCTCCCATTTCCACTGAGGAATCGGCAAAGATAGCAATGTCCCAGCAGGTCTCTGGTGCTCAATCTTCACCTGCTGACAAGTTAGACACTGAGAAATAAACATGGCAATGTCTTTCTTCATACCTGGCCACCAGTAGAGTCTACGAAGATCCTGATACATCTTGGTGCTGCCTGGATGTATCGAATATGGTGCGGTATGTGCCTCTGTCAAGACGTCTCGCCGAATATCATCACCAGTAGGAACACAAATACGACCTCTGAATGTCATCAAACCGTCTCCATTCACTCCAAACTCTGAATTACCTCTCTCCTCAGCCCTGTCTCTCAACTCTGACAACTGCACATCAACAGCCTGCTCTCTACGGATCCTGTCCGTCAAAGTAGCCCGAATGACCAACGCTGAAAAGCGAGCAATGGTCCCCGGAACCACCAAAGCTATCTCCTCTCGCTGCAAGTCAACAACAACGGCTGCTGAATCATCGAACTCAAAGAAGAACTCGATTTACGGCTCAAAGCATCTGCTACAACATTCGCTTTCCTCGGGTGGTAACTAATCGTCACATCATAATCTTTGACAAGCTCTAACCACCGTCTTTGTCGCATATTGAGTTCTTTCTGAGAAAACAAATACTTCAAACTCTTGTGGTCCGTGAAAATTTCACACGTTTCGCCATATAAGTAATGTCTCCAGATTTTCAAGGCGAAAACCACAGCTGCCAGCTCCAGATCGTGCGTAGGATAATTCTTCTCGTAGTCCTTCAACTGGCGAGAAGCATAAGCTATAACCTTTCCACGTTGCATCAGCACTGTACCAAGACCTTTCTTCGACGCGTCAGTAAAAACAACAAAATCCTCAGAGTCACTGGGCAATGCAAGAACAGGAGCTGTCGTCAACTTATCTTTCAACTCTTGAAATGCACTCTGGCAATCATTGGACCACTCGAACTTCACAGTCTTCCTCGTCAGATTGGTTAACGGCAGGGCAATCTTGGAGAAATCTGAAATGAAACGACGATAATAACCTGCCAACCCAAGAAAACTGCGTACCTCTGAGACAGTGGTAGGAATAGGCCACTTCTGAATCGCCTCAATCTTTGTTGGATCAACAGCTATGCCATCCTTCGAAACAACATGGCCTAGAAAAGAAATATGCTCCAACCAAAACTCACACTTCTTTAACTTATCATACAACCTCTTCTTTCTCAACAACTGAAGAACAACTCTGAGATGCTCTGCATGAAGCTCTCTGGTTTTGGAATAGATCAAGATATCGTCGATGAAGACAATGACGAAGCTATCCAAATACGGCTTGAACACACGGTTCATCAGATCCATGAAAACTTAAGGAGCATAGGTCAGACCAATTGGACGTGTCGATGAAGACAATGACGAAGCTATCCAAATCAGACATGTTGCTCTATGTCTTATCTTGAATCCCTCAAAATTTCAGATCAATTGGACGTCTGAGTAAAAAGTTATGCCCATTCTCCCAACATGTGTCACTGGAGGAACGTCGAAACACACGAAACACTTCGGGGCACTTTTGGCTTACCTTCCACAATGATTTGAACAAAACTCAAAATAAGAAAGTTACACCTCTATGTCTTATCTTTCTAATGGAAAAGGCGTCACCTCATTTGGATCAATATACAATTTATCATGAATTTAATCGTAACGCCGCTACAAAAGCACTACACATCATCTATAACCAACCATACTATAAATCATAAATCGAAACTCTTAACATCCAAACTATACCTAAACTTGACCAAGTAGTCAATAAACTTATGAAAACTTAAACCGTACCGTACACCAGGCTTGGCTATTACAGTCCGGGTCCCCACAATAGGTGGTATCAGAGCGATAGATCCTTTAGACTGAGATAGAAGAGAATGAGCGAGGTAGATTGAGTTTTCTTTCCTTGCATGTGATTGCTCGCATGAGATTTATTTTAATGTTGATTTACATTATGTATGCTAGCATGATACTATGATTTACTGCTCTGAAATACATGTTTACCTGATTATTTGATTTGAGTTGGTATTATGTATTATTGAGTATGAATCAGATCTGATTCATGATCAGCAGTAAGATGATCCGAGAAAGATTGGAACAGACTTGTAGTATTTGGGTTACTAATGGTTTTGGTAATCAGATATACCTCCTAGAAGAATTCCTGAACGGGGCAGTACTTCGGTTGAACAGATAGATATATCAGAAACTCCGATGGAAATACAGTTGAAGAAATTCCAGTCGTTTCAACCGCCGATTTTGAAGGGTACTGAGATGTCTGAAGAGTGTCAGAATTGGTTAGATGACATAGAACTATTGTTTGATTTATTTGATTATTCAGATGAACAGAGAATTAAATTGGTGTCCAACCAGTTACAAGAGGCTGCCCGAAGTTGGTGGATTACGATCAAAGGAATATTAGAACAACGTGGTACTGTGATCACGTGGGAAGTTTTCAAAGCTGAATTCTATCGAAGATTTTTCTCAGTTTCGTACCAGGAGGACAAAAGAGCAGAATTTGAGAATTTGAGACAAGGCCAACTGATTATTGAAGAATATGTTGCTAAATTCTCTACTTTACTGTGTTTTGTTCCTCAGATAGCTGGGAATGATGAAGCTGTAGCTGAGCAGTTAATCAAAGGATTGAATTCAGAGATAGTTGCATTGATAAATATGCAGCGACCTTACCATTTTGCTGATACTTTGAGTAGGGCAAAGAGAGCTGAGGTGAGTCTGATTCGACAACGTGAAAGGTTAGAGGTGATTCAATTCCCTCTAAGATTTGATAAAGGAAGTACGAGTGGAAATCAAGATTTGCTGAAAGCTCGAAAGAAACAGTTTAAAAAGTTAGGGAGCGGACTGAGTGGTTCGTCTAGCTCCAGTGGTTCCAGCCCAAGTTATACTGGAGTATATTGCAGAACTTGCGGAGGGAGACATCCCACAGAGCAATGCCAGGGAGTGACTGGTAGTTGTCATATTTGTAGACAGCCGGGACACTTTGCTAGAGTTTGTCCTCAGAGAAGTTCCCGAAGATTTTATGGAGCAGAAGATCGAGGAACAGACACAGGACACACCTGATGATATAGTGGCAGGTACTGTTCTTTTATGATTATATTGCATAGGTATTGATATATAATAATGCATTCCCTACGATTATCTTTGACTGAGTTGCATTGAGATATGCTGTATCTGTTGAGTCTGTTTGTACTGTAGTATTGATTCTCTTACTTTTTGGGAACGAAAGATCGATATCAGAGATTTCTGTGAAATATTGTATACTACAGTAAGATTAGAATGAGGTCGAGTTAGATTATGATTTACTTTTGTTTCTGATTTGACCGCATTATTGATATTAATATGCTGAACAAGTACAGAACTATTGTAGATTCCTTCCAGAAAAATGTAAGATTCAGACCAGATAGGGCTGATGAGTAAAAAATTCCACGGTAAGGATTCTAGATCTAGAATTCCTTTGATATATCTGTATTGTTTATGACTCGATTGATACACAAAGGAGCAGATGGTATCCTTATGTATTCAGTAGACATGCTGAAATAGAGCCTAGTATGGGCAGATTTGCCAAGTGATGTACGAGTTGGTTGACGTCTTCCTAGATACGATTTTGGATTTGCTTTATATCAGGAAGATAGATTTCCGAATTGAATTGATACCAGGTACTGTTTGTGTTTTAGAATTCAGTACAGAATGATATTGAATGCACAGAATGTCACTGAATGAAATGAAAGAATTGAAAGATCACTAGAAGAGTACCGACCAGGAGTTAAATTTGATTTAGTGTTTCTTTGTGGCATGTTTCAGTATGTTCAGAGATATTCTGATGATTTCATGCTCGTTGTATCTATGATATTTTGATATAATTGCAGCATCTGATTGATTGACTCGAATATCTGAAGATTGTATTGAATACTCTGAGAACTGTGATTATTGTATACAGAAATTATTTAGGTAAGAATCTTGCTTGAAACAGACTGTATTCAGAATAAGCGATATCTGAAGTTAATATACCGATTGATTTTGACACAGTTGAGATTGTGATCAGTGACTGAGAACGATAGCGATATCAGGAAGATCAGAAATTTCAGAAATGTTAGAAATTTATTTGTCTGAGTTGGCAGATTATCTTATCCGATTATGTTTTGAACTGCTTGGGAATTGTTAGTTTCTAGATAAATATTTGATACAGATTATTCAAACCAAATCAGAGCTGAATTCGAGAATTTCGGCAGTTCAGAGATTTAACCAAAATGTTCAGAACTTAAATTCGATAATCAGAGCAGAACATCGATCAGAGTGACAGATATGTGGTTTTTACTGTATGAGAATGATTATCTTGTGATGTCAAATGTGTCAGATTTGCACGACAGAATTTGATATCGATAGTCAGAACCGAATACCAGGTAGGTATATATTTTTTAATTTATATTATTAACTGATTTGTTTGTACTAAATAGTTCGAATCTGAAAATGACAGATAGTGTCAGAAACACACAGTAGTGGATTCAGTTTTCATTTTGGTGACGGAGAATGCATAATATTCGGACAGACAGTTTTGATATAGACAGATTAAATCAGTTGTGACAGAATTTGTACTGAAATGTTGGCAGAATTTGTACTGAAATGTCTAAATCGCCAATAAATGAACACAGAAAGATAGAAATCAGAAGATTTATTACAGAATTTGTATATTCTTGACTAGACATGGGGAGTATATTTTGATGAATTTCGTAATGAGACCACTGCAATACTTTCCAAATTGTGATATGATATGATTGTGACTGACAGATTGTTCAATCTATATATATTAGTTGTACCAGATAACGTACAAACATGACCAAATGACACAGATCGATGTCAGAGAAGTGGTCAGAGTAACCAGAATGCCACAGTAAATTATATCAGATTGTGATTTTGGCTTGATTTTGTACTTGTGGCGGAATATACCACAAACTCCTTCGCATACTATCCAGATCTGAGAGATTATGTATAGAGCTATAGTGCTGGATGTTAGTACTAGTTAACACGATGCATTGTCACTTGGTGCATTCGGCTACAATGAGAATCATCAAATGAGTATTGGGATAGCAACATACGAAGCATTGTACAATAAGTACTGCAGATTTCTTTGGTATAAGAATAATGTCTCAAAGATATCTGAAATAAGATCTGATACAGTCAGAGATAGAGCAAGAAAAATGAAACTGATTCAGAAGAAAATGAAAATTATTCTGTTGTTGAAAACACAGTAAGATTTTCAGAATAGCAAAGAGATTATTTGAAAGACAGAATCTGATATGAGATTGAGATTTCAGAATGGATTCATTGAGATTAGTTTCTGATTTAAACTCCGTATACATTCTTCTGATATATCTGAATTGAATACTTGCGAGTTCGAGGATGAACTCAGATCTAAGAGGGGGAGAAATGTAAGGCCCGAGATTTTATTATTGTGATCTGAGATTAATATGAAATGATTTATTTATTAATTGAGATGATTATAGACGGAACGGATCAGACCGGGAGAGCCGAAAGAAGATTTGACATGAGGTGCAAGGAAGAGTCCCCGCGCACATGCGCGACGTGTTGGGCTCACATGCGCGAGGAAGACAGAACCATGCGCGCACATGCGCGGAACATCCAGAGAGTTCGGCGCACATGCGCGGCTTGAATGCGCGCATATGCGCGGAACGTCCAGAGGGTTCGGCGCACATGCGCGGCGGAAGGCGTGCATATGCGCGGGTAAGTGGATGCACGAGACAGTAGGTCTCGCGCATATGCGCGACGATTGCCGCGCATATGCGCGAGCGGTTGAGACACAAGCGCCGAGATAATAAATCTCGCGCATATGCGCGGGGCTTGAGCGCGCATATGCGCGAGAGGTTTTTTGGCAAATTCTGGAGAAGCCACGTACAATTTACATGCAATATATATATATATGATTCATCTTTCCTTACTTAATCCTCAGCAAGAAACGAGGTAAGCTTCAGAAATTCCCCAAAGCCTCATCGTACCTTAGACTTGTATTTTGTTCAATCCGATTATCAGAACTCGAATCCGACTACAGTACTGTGTTCCTATCAACGCAGGCTACAACTGGACGTAAGTTTTGTTACGTTTAGACATGAGTTGAATTTATGATATTGTCAGAATTGAATATGAATCAGATATGGTGTTTCTGCTACAGTAGGCATTGTATAACTGAAGTCAGATTAAAGAATAGACTGTTTATACAATTGTTATGATTTTCGAAAGATATTGATTGGGATTTGATATCAGAGTTGTGTTGTTACTGATCTTAAGTGTACAGATATTGAGATTATGAATTGTACTGATACTGATTATGAATTCTGATATTATATCTGTGATGTTGAGATTGACGGGGTTATCGAGACTGTATCGTTATGCCGTCAAAACATCAGTTGATTTAGATTGATCAGATTCAGTAATGATTTCGATTGTATCGTGATATCGTTGATATGAATTAGATTGTACCTTGTTCAGATATGGATCAGATTATATACTGATTTGAGTATTGATCAGAACAGGTTTTGAATCGAATTATATACTGATATTGTATTTATGCGATTGTCATTGCCAGACTGGGTATGGACATATTGGAATACAAGACTTCGTCTTCGTCAGACCGGGAAGACAAAGGTATAATTCATGTTTTGTTTGGGGAAGACACAACTCAAATGAGATTCAATTTGAGTTTCTCAACAAAATCACATACTAGAATTGTTGTTTATCTTTTTATATGATTATGCTTTGTTTATAGATTTATATTCAAGCATTTGAGATAGGAAAGTCATTTGGTAGATTCGCCAAATTACTAGATGTTCGGTGGTATCGACGCTTCGGATCAGAGTCACTCCGATTGTAGATATTCGATACAGACAGGGCCGAAATCTAGGAATAAGACGTACAGTAACCCCGATTGGGAGGGTAGGTGACAGACAGTGACGTCTTATTCACACCGGGATCCCTAGAGTTAGAGTTGAGTTGAGTCAAGATATGACTTGAATTGAGTTGCGTGCTTATGTTATTTTGGTTTCAGAGATTATGGAACCCATTGTTACTGCATGCTTATTTTGATTTATTTTCATAGACTATGAAACCTATTGCTATTGATTTTATGCATGATAGTATGCTTTATGATTTATATTGTGTACATGCATGTCTACCATGTTTTATACTGGGATTTATTCTCACCGGAGTATCCGGCTGTTGTCTTGTTTTGTATGTTTGCATGACAACAGGTGGGACAGGATCGGGGTCAAGAAGATGATGAGAGAAGACGAGTTTAGAGTGGTGATTTCGGACTTATTGTAGACTTGGTTTAATACTTGAAATTTAGTAGTTGAACCCTAGACTAGTTTGAATAATTGTTGTACATTATTGTACTTATATGCTGAGATGTATATTAGTTATATTCCATTACGCTCCGCACTTGTATTTTAAAAGAAAAATTTTTAGACCCTGTTTAGTTTAATTGATAATTAACTCCCAAAGATGATAAAGAAGATGAGTAGCATCCGGGTCCCCACAATCATCGATAAATATAATCACAAAATCATCAAGATATTTCTGAAACACACGGTTCATCAAACCCATAAATACAGCTGGAGCATTTGTTAAACCAAACGGCATAACAATAAACTTATAATGGCCATATCTGATTGTGAAAGCTGTTTTCGAGATATCAGAATCTCTGACTCTCAGCTGATGATAACCAGATCTCAAATCGATCTTGGAATAAACCGAAGAGCCCTGCAACTTATCAAATAAATCATCTATACGAGGCAAAGGGTATTTGTTCTTCACCGTAGCCTTGTTCAGTTGCCGGTAGTCAATGCAGAGTCTCATTGAACCGTCCTTCTTTCTCACAAACAGTACTGGAACACCCCAAGGAGAAACATTCGGTCTGATGTAACCCTTGGCCAGTAAATCTTCTAACTGTTCCTTCAATTCTTCCGACTCAATCGGTGCCATTCTGTACGGAGCTTTAGAAATCGGAACTGTACCTGGTACCAATTCAATGCTGAAGTCTATCTCTCTGACTGGAGGCAAACCCGGAATCTCATCTGGGAAGACATCAGCAAACTCACAAACCACTGGCAAATCAGCCAATGATGGGCTCGATTTCAGTACGTCAACTGAACACACAAGGAATCCCTCTGCTCCTTTCTGTAATAATCGAGTCATAGATAATGCAGATATCAAAGGAATTCTAGATCTAGAAAACCCTTTACCGTAAAATTTCCATTCATCAGTCATACCAGGTCTGAATCTCACAATCTTCTGAAAACAATCAACGGTAGCCCTGTACTTGGTCAGCATATATTATACCGATAATACAATCAAAATCAGATAACCCAAGTACAATACAATCTAACTCAATCTCATGCCCGTCATACTGTAGCATACAATGTTTCACAGACGTCACCGATACAAGACCTCTCCCCAAACGTGAAGAGACCGATACTACAGATAATAAAGACTCAACAAGCAATGCATGTTTAAAACCAGACTCTAAATTCTGGAATTTGACAAACTGATCAACCAACTGATACGCGCGATTATATTCAGCAACTGGACTTAACAACTGAAATCAGCTGATCTAATAAAGAAAACTGATCAGTTGAAAACCGATCAGTTGATACATTCAGCCGTATGCTTTTAAGCTAAGCATCCTTCAACTGAACATGTCTCGGAAAAGAACACTCAAACGACAAAGAGACATAGAAGACTGCAACTGAATATGAAACGCCGCAATTCAATCAATACAGCTTAGAACCACGCATTTCGGCTAAAGCAGTTAAGACGCCGCATTACAATAAATGAAGCAAACAATGCCCAAGAAATAATGAAGTGGCAATCAATGGATACAAAGATTCAAATATATCTCAAGTTATCGTTGGAAGGGAAGCTTATAAATATGATAGAAGAACAGCTGGAGAAAAGAGAGAAGATCATTCCATTCAAAGCTTGTTGTTATTCTGCCAAAATCTTAGCTCACTCTTACTTGATTTATTCGTAGCAGTCAAGGCTACAATTTGAGCTCACTAGCACTTTGTAATAATCGTTAAATTCGATAGTGCTAGGATCAGTTACGCACTAAGAACATTTTGTGATACTAAGAGTTTCAGCTTTTGGCAGTAGTAATAAGTCCAAACTGAAGTGGGTCAGTACAAATCTTGTATTCGATCAAAGTCTTTTAGTGGAAATCCTATCCTTGAGATAGAAGGGGTGACGTAGGAGTAATTGAAATATCCGAACATCCAGAAACAATCCTTGTGTATTTTATTTTCGTATTCTATCTTTCAGTCAGTTACTTTCCGCAACTACTTTAGTTTAACTGATTGTCATTGACCAACATGATTCCGAGAATCAGTTTGTCACCAAACTGAACTCAAAATTCAAAAAGATCAGTTTTAATTGTGAGTGTTTATTCAACCCCCCCTTCTAAACACTCTTGATACATTAATCGATCCTATCAAGTGGTATCAGAGCGTTTGAATCTTGTTCTTGAATACTTTTGATCTATAAACTTGCTAGCTTGACTTCATTAAAAAAAATTCCTATGTTCTCCAGAGAAGAATTTGATGATTGGAAAATCAGAATGCAGGCTCATTTAGCTGCACAAGACGATGACATGTGGTATGTCATAACTGATGGACCCATGAAGATTCTAAAAACAAATACAGCAGTTGCCATAACAGAAGGGGCACCACAAAGAATAGAAAAGCCCAGAGATGAATGGACAACTGAAGATAAAAGAAAAGCAAATCTTGATAATGTGGCCAAAGACATTCTGTACAAAACGCTGAACAAAGTATCCTTCAGCAAAATAAAGATGTGTAAGACAGCCAAAGAAATTTGGGAAAAGCTGATCCAGCTGTGTGAAGGAAATGATCAAACCAAAGAAAATAAACTTTCTGTTGCTGTTCAAAAGTTTGATAACATCAAAATGAAAGCAGGAGAATCAATGCACGAATATGATGAAAGAGTAAGCAATATCATCAATGAGTTAAATGCACTTGGAAAAGTGTATACCAACAAAGAGATTGCACTGAAGGTAATGAGAGGTCTTCCCAAGAAATGGGATGTCAAGACCATGGCAATGAGGGAGTCCAAAGATCTGAACCAGATTGAACTTCATGATCTATTTGCTGATTTAAAGGCTTATGAATTTGAGCTGCAGACCAGAGAAGGAGAACCATCTACCCCTGCAGCCCCACAACTGCTCTAGCTGCTGTCAGAACAGAACCAATCAATTCAGTCGAGAAATCTGCTGATCAGTTGAGCAGTGATGCTATGTCATTGTTCATCAAAAAATTTGGAAGGTTCATGAGAAAGAATCAAGGAAACTTCCAGAAGCCATACCAAAGAAACAGCTCAAAAGATGAATCAAATGCCTGCTACAACTCTGGCAAATCAGGTCACTTTATTGCTGATTGTCCTAAACCCAAGAAGGATAGTCAAGGCTCAACCGATAGAAGAAAGAAATCATATTAGCACAAAAGAAGACCCAAGGAAGATAAGAAGTCATTCAGAAAGAAACATGAGGTACTCTTAGCTGAAGAAAACAAATCTAAATGGGCAGAAACTGACAGTGAAGAGTCAGAACAAGAAAGCTCATGTAGCTCTAGTGATGATGAGGAAGTCAAGTGCTTGATGGCTAATGATGCAGAAGAAGAATCATCTAGCCAACAGGTATTTGATTTCAGCTCAACTGATTTCACACGAGAAGAACTCATTCTAACACTACATGACATGGTAAATGAGTATCAAAAGCTTGCATCATCATTTGAAAAAATCAAAGCAAAGCAAACTGATCCCACAGACAATAAAACCAAAACTGATGAATCAGTTAATGGGTTGAGTCTAAAAAGGGAAATTTCTGAGTTAAAAGCAGAAAGAGACAAAAATCAGTCATTAATCCAGAAGTTGATTCTTGAAAACTCAAAACAGACTGAGCTCATTCAGTCTTAGAACAAGTCATCTACTGCACTGAATGAGATGCAGAATTCACAAAAATCAGTTTCTGATAAAACTGGTTTAGGGTTCAACACTCAAGGAGAAATGTATCCAAATGATACTCAATCAAAGCTAAAAACAGACAAAGAGAAATACATTCACTTTGTCAAAACAACAGTGGTACAAGAACAAATTGAGCCCAGTAAACTGATTGAGCAACCTACTGAGAATATGAACAAGGCTAGAAGATATGGGATTGGTTATAGTCAAAAATTCTCAACTGATTCACAAAATCAGTCATCAAAGAGGTTTCACAAGAACTATTCGAATAGCTATTTCAATTACTATAACTGCAAGCCAGTTCAGATGAGATATAGACTGAACAATCAGTTGAATAAACCTAAAACACATATTGTATCATCTGTACACTACACACCAAGCACACAAAAGCCGAGAAAAACCATTTGGAATACAGCTACTGGAAAGTTTGTTAGACTAATCCAAGTGTGGGTTCCTAAGGGACTAATCAATTTAGGACCCAAATAGATATGGGTACCAAGTTATATTATGTGTGTGATTGCAGGTAACAGGTACAAACAAGAACTCAATATGGTATTTGGACAGTGGATGTTCGCGACATATGACAGGAGATGAGTGCGTTATCTCAACTGATCAAATACAGTGGTCCAAACATCAGTTTCGGGGACAATTCCAAAGGTAGAACTGTGGGTAAGAGTAAGCTTATCCATGGTAACTTTACTTTTAAAGATGTTCTATTAGTAGAAAACCTGAAGTATAACTTGATTAGCATCAATCAGTTATGCGACAGTGGATTTTCAGTACAATTTGACAAAAATTCATGTTCGGTCAAAACTTCAACTGATAAAATCATACTAACTGACAAACGTTGTGGAAACATATATAAAGTCAGTTGGAATGATCAAACTTATGCACCAGTTTGTTTTATTGCTTTCAAATCGTCTAAAAACTGGTTGTGGCATAAGAGACTAAATCATTTAAACTTTAAAACCATTGCCTATCTGAGTAAACATGAACTTGTAACTGGTTTGCCCAAAATAGACTTTTCAAAAGAAAAACTTTGCTCAGCATGTCAGTATGGTAAACAAGTACGATCCTCTTTTAAAAACAAGGGCTGTAAATCTTCACCCCGATGCTTAGAATTGTTGCACATGGATTTCTTTGGTCCTATACCAGTCATGAGCTTAGGGGAAATGAAATACACCTTGGTAGTCGTAGATGTTTTTTCAAGATTTACTTGGGTTATTTTTCTCAAATCTAAAGACCATACTGCTTCGCAACTAATAAAGCTCTTCAAAAGACTTTTAAATGAAAAATCACTTGGAATTGATCGAATCAAATCTGATCGAGGAACTGAATTCATCAATCAAACTCTTTCAAACTTCCTAGAAAATGTTGGAATTAAGCATGAGCTCTCAGCAGCCAGAACTCCTCAGCAAAATGGTGTAGCTGAGAGAAGAAATCGGACCCTTAAAGAAGCTGCTAGAACGATGCTTGCTGATTCTGGTATTTCTCAAAGATTTTGGGCAGAGGCAGTAAACACTGCGTGTTACACTCAGAACAGATCAATGATTAATAAAAATCATATGAAAACACCATATGAGATCTGGCATGGAAGAAAAAGTATAATTACTTATTTCAAAATATTCGGCTGCAGATGTTTTATTCTTGATAATGGTAAAAATTATTTAAAAGCGTTTGATGCTAAATCTGCAGAAGGAATATTTCTTGGATACTCATAAGTTAGCATAGCTTATAGAGTCTTCAACAAGAAAACCCTAAATGTTGAAGAATCTGCTCATGTTGATTTCGATGAAACTGAACTAACTGATAAGCCAACTGATCAAGTTGAGCTAGTTGATCGATTTACAGATATCAGTTTGGAAGATGATGACAAAAATGAAAGTCATGGCAATCAAAACATACTTCAAACACCTGAACCAGAAGTACTGGACCAATCAGATGTGCAGGAAGTCGTTGCTGATGATCAGTTGATAGAGCATAATGATAACATTCAAATACCAGTTGTCGAAGCACCAACTGAGACTGAAAACTGTGTTTAGTTACCAACTGAAAAAATTGCTGATACAACAAATACTGAGTACAGATGGAGAAAATCACATCCACCTGAACTGGTAATAGGAAATCCATCTGATCCAGTAAGAACTCGCAATCAAATGCTAAATTTATTTATCTATTCAGCTTTTGTTTCACAACTAGAACCGAAGAAAACTGATGAAGCTCTTGCTGATCCTAACTGGGTAAATGCAATGCAAGAAGAGCTAAATCAGTTCATTTATAACAATGTCTGGAACTTAGTTCCAAGACCAATTTCAAAAATTATTATAGGTACAAAATGGGTATACAGAAATAAACTGAACGAGGATGGTTCAGTTGTACGCAATAAAGCAAGACTCGTAGCACAAGGATATAGGCCAGAGAAAGGAATTGATTACGATGAAACATATGCACCAGTTGCAAGACTGGAAGCAATCAGAATTTTTTTTGCTTATGCATCACACAAGAACTTCAAGATCTATCAGATGGATGTAAAGATTGCATTCCTAAACTACAATAGGAAGTATATGCTGAACAACCCCCAGGTTTTGTAAATTACAACTTTCCTGGTCATGTATATCATTTGAACAAAGCCTTATATGGTCTTAAACAAGCTCCCAGAGCTTGGTACGAAACTCTTTCAAAATTTCTAACTGATCATGATTTTTCTGTTGGATCAGTTGATAAGACCTTGTTCAAATTTGCTAAGAATGATCACATTTTATTAGTTCAAATTTATGTTGATGATATCATATTTGGGTCAACTAATCCCAAATATGCGAAAAGTTTGCTAAGCTAATGCAGGATAAGTTTGAAATGAGCATGATGGGTGAACTGACATTCTTTCTTGGACTGCAAGTGAAACAACTGGAGACTGATATATTTATCAGTCAAACTAAATATACAAAGGAGCTGCTGAAGAAATTTAGCATGGAATCATGTTC
Organism: Primulina tabacum; assembly: GCF_025594145.1. NCBI lineage: Eukaryota > Viridiplantae > Streptophyta > Magnoliopsida > Lamiales > Gesneriaceae > Primulina > Primulina tabacum. The sequence goes on from NC_134554.1 coordinate 31,902,079, forward strand.
AGCTGCAAATACTTCCATGAGCTCATCAGTAAAATTGGACACTGATCAAGGGGGAATATCAGTTGAGACTACATTATATCGAGGTTTAATAGGTTCATTGTTGTACTTAACTACCAGTCGTGCTGATATTGTATTTGCTGTCTGTATGTGTGCTAGATTTCAAGCAAATCCTAAGCAATCACATTTCTCAGTTGCTAAAAGAATTTTGAAATATCTTAAGGGTACACAAAATGTTGGGTTATGGAATTCTAAAGACTCTACTTTCAATTTAGTTGGATATTCAGATGCAGATTATGCAGGATGTAAGCTTGATCGTAAAAGTACAAGTGGATCTTGTCAGTTTCTAGGAGACAAACTGATCTCTTGGTTTAGCAAAAAGCAGACACCCATAGCTACCTCAACAACTGAAGCAGACTACCTTGCTGCTGGTAGTTGTTGTGCACAATTGATTTGGATCCAGCAACAACTCAGAGATTATGGAGTAATTACAAATGAATCGCCCATATTTTGTGACAATACGAGCACAATTGCCATCACCTATAATCCAGTTCTTCACACAAGGACCAAGCATATAGATGTCAGGCACCACTTCATTAGAGATCATGCTTTGAAGAAGGACATTAGACTGGAGTATATTTCAACTGAGCAACAAGCAGCTGATATCTTCACCAAACCATTACCCGAGACTAAGTTTTCTTGCTTTCGCAATATTCTTGGTTTAATTGACTTGTCTTAAAATTATTATTGATGCTGTTTTACTAATAAAATTCTTTGCAGAAAATAAGAACACAACAACAAATTGGAAATGATACTTTATTAAGAATAAAATCGATTCCATCTTACAGAAGATAACTTAGAACCAACTGAATCTTGCCATTCTGTAATCCAATTATTCAACTCATAAATTCGGATTCTAGAAAATGATTCAGTTGTAGAAATGTTCTCAATCACATGCCATTCTTTCCATAGTATTTCTTATAACAGAACATTGTCATCAACCAGGTCTGTAACATGCCTGACTTCAAAACGATCAATGTATTATCTTGCTGTTGCTGCTTGAGCACGAGAAGGAGCAGCACTGTGAGGCCCGGGGCCGAAGAGGGCGGGGGGTGATCGCCGGTGCCATCAGTTGCACGGACAATGAGCGGCTCCTGGCAGGCTTCTAGGTGAAGGGAACATGAATGAACCGAACCCACACGGGAATGAGAGGGATTCCGAGACTGTTCAATGTAATGGACTGTACAGTTGAAGAGACATAAGCACGCTGGAAAGACTCGTCTTGGTCTTGATACAGTGAGGACAGTCGTCGAATCTGGGGCGTTACAAGCACCACTACTAACTTATCCTCTGCAAATCATGAATTTTGAACCATGTTGACATCACTTTCGTCAAGACATATTCCTCCTTCGTTTTCTTCAACTCTACTAAATAAGGACTTAATTGTTCAGTAACTTGAATATGCGTACTGCTGCATGCATCAGAATTACTTGAATCCGACATATTGAACTGTTATTGTCTCACATTTTATTTCTATCGTCTTATTTATAGACAGACCGTGTTACTTCTATTTATAGACGAAAATCATGGAAGCTGAAGGGCCGTCAACGTTTCAGCAAACAATAATCTTTCTGACCTTTAAATTTATTATTCTATGCACCGATTAAGGAGGTATAATGGTTTCAAGAGGTTAACTGAGAAGACAAATGTTAGTAAACTCTCAACTGAAAGGACACAGTCTTACAACTGATCGTTCAGTTGGGTATTTCACTAATCTTCTCATATAAGTTAACTAATTATCCATATTATATTCCAAATCAAGTGACGTGACTGTCTGCTATCTAATGATGAATCTTATTTTAAAAACGTGGAAGCATTTGAACCGTCCAAATTGTACACACGCTTACAGCACACGTACACACGTTTTTATTCAAAATTTTGATGGACTGACACGTGTCCAGAATTTAAACAGTCACATACATATAAATAATTCATCGCTTCAATTCAGTTTTCTTTCTTACGTGTACATCATCTCTTAGAGCAAACTTTCGCAAAATCTCAGGTTTCCTTACTCTAATCAATGGCAAATCAGATCCCTGCTCATATATTGAACGCTATGGCTATCAACTTTGAATCAGCTTTATCAGTCGAAGAAGTCGATGTGAAAAATGTGTTTCTGAAGCTTGAATCAACTGGGCTGAGGATATTCTTGGGGCAATACTCGCAGGAGATTTACCCAAAAGAACTCCAGGACCTCTACTCAAATGGATATATCAACTCTGATGGAAGCCTCATTTCCACTATTAATGGTCAGTTGGTGACCATTTCTGAAGATTCTTTCGGAGAAATCTTTTCATTACCTTCTGATGGACTGGTACACCTTGCTGATGTTAAAGCATCAGATATTGAAGAAATGCAAACTGCACTCTCTGCTGATGGACGGAAAATCAAATTTCCGATCCTAAGAAGGAACTGAAGCATGAGGTTCAGATGCTGGCTGATATCGTAGCCAAAGGGCTATTGGCTAAGGCAGGATCGTATGCCGCCTTGACTTTGGAAAAGCTTCAAGCTATTACGGTTACTATGGCTGGAAGAAAATTCAACTGGAAGCAACTTATTTTCAGTATCTTGAAGAATATGTTTTCCTCCACCAAGCAATCCAAAGGATTTGCAGTGCCGCTGAGCTATTTGATGAAAGTCAAAGGGTTGGTGGCTGATGATTCGAAGCGATTATTTAAATTCAAAATTTTCAATGGGAAGAATGTTCTGCCACCCAAGACTAAATTAGATATCTTTCCTGATCAGTTCGTGAAGATCAAAAAGGAGATTGGAACGCAACAGGCTGCTCCAAAATCAGTTAAACAAACCAAGACATTGGCTCAACTTAAGACAGTTAAAAGAAAACCGATTATCAGTGAATCCGATTCCGAGAAGATGCCCTCTCCAAAAGTTTCCAGAAACCAAGAACACAAAGAACAAAATTACCAACCACAGTAGAATCTATTCCTACTGAAAGGCTAAAATCTTCGGATGCCCAACAGCCTATCAAAGCAGTTCCTCTGAAGATCATCCCACCAGAAATCTCAGCCGGTGCAACAAAGAAAACATTTAGGATCAAAGCTCCTCTAATCCATATCAATCGTCCTGCTGTTCTAGCACCTGTCAGACCCAAAGATATAAAGATTATAGAACTGGTGGATACTACTCGTACTGGATTGGAAATTCCACACATCCTCAGTACTGAAAAAGGCAAGGGCAAGTTTATTGAAGAGCCCAGGCCATCCAATTCCATTCAAACTCATATTGACCTTTTTTGGGAACAGGTTAATAATTTTGCAGCATCAAAACTTCAATCCTATGATGCCTGGACCGCATACAGAACTCAGATTTTTGCTAAGCAGCTGAAAAAGAAATCCCAGCTGAACAAGTTTATCAAACTGGAAGCAATTGTCCTCAAGATGGTCAAAGCTGCCACAATTGTTCAGGCTTTGGAAAGGAAAACCTATTTCTTTTACCAAATTCGAGCTAAGAAGCTATCTGATACGAATCCTCGTACGAATGAAAGCAAACACGATTAATTAGAATCGCGCCCTCAATTCAATAACGAACAAGGATCGATTATGTTGTCCCGATCTTTTGAAACAAGTAACGATATGTGATATTCACCTCTAAGTGATTAAAACTTAGCAACAAATATCAACGATAATAACAATCGAATTTCAAACGAACCTTTAAAGAACTTGTTTTGACAATCCGTGCGAAAAACAATTGACAAACGCCACAAAGATGCAATCTTTGATAAGTTTGATTTGATTTTGAACAAAGCTTTAAAAGCCATGAGAATTGAGAGAAACTCCTCAAAATATTATTATAAATCTGAATTGTTTCGTTCATGTCTATTACAATCATTACATAACCAATAAAACATGCAAAAAGTAGTGTAAAAAGTCGTAAAGAAAGTTGTGAACAATTTCTACACGGAAGTGCGTGCGGCTGCGCATGATCTCGCGCGGTGGCACGCGTCATACTGCATTGCACCAGCCCGGGGCACGCGGCAGTGCCGAATCACGCACGCTGGCGCCCTGGGCGAGCGGCCGCGCCGGTTCTGGCGCGCACGTGCGCGCGCGCAGTTTTTCTCTGCGCTAGCGCGTGCTGCTGCACTGCTTCTGGCGTGCGCACAGTTCTACACATCTGCGCTAGTACGTGCTGCTGCTTCTACACATCTGCGCTAGTGCGTTCTGCTGCACTGCTTCTCTCGTGCCATTTTGCACTCATATGCTTGGTTGTTCGGGACTCCTTCATTATGTTATTTGTTGAACTCCACCACTTGCTTGGATTGCTTGATTCATCATTATTGAGCTTGAAGGTCCGAAACAACGACGCTCTCTAAATCTCCTTCCAATCATTTGCACGCCACGCTCGGTCAGATTCGTATCACTATCTCAACTGCTTGAGAAATTGAAGGCAAACTACATTCCCACCAATCCAACTGCTTATAATGATCGAGGTGTGATCACTCAGCTAGATACAAATCTTACTAGTTTGCAAGCTCAGATAAAAGTGTGGGAAATGGATCAAGAGTTAGTTCTTCCTGAGGAAGCCTCTGAAGAAGAAGAAGAAGAACCCTCCTCTTAGCAAAAAGAGCCACCCTCAGAACAAACTATTGTTACAACTGAAGAAACAGTTCAGGATGTGCCACAATCATCTGCTGTGGAACATCAGCTGTACTCTGAAGCCGAGTTGAATTTTGCCAACATTGATGAAATTATTCAAGCAGTGGTGACAGAATCTGTTATTAATGAACCTTTATCAGTTGATCACTCCGCTGATCAAGCAGCTGAAGAGAATACCATCTTAACTGAAGAGCCAGTTAAGGCCGCCATTTCTGAACCAAATGATCCAAGAATGATGTCTGCACAATCACCAGATCACCAAATTGCTGAGAATCTGGAGGCTCTGTTGCCCACTTCTGACAATCCTCCAACTAAAGAGTCAGATCAAATCTCAGATGACTATCCAGCAGAAGCATCAGTTCATGACTCACTAGCTGAAGATCCTGCAAACTCTCACATTCAGCAGGAAAGCTCAAATGCTGAACAACATCAGTTTTCACCTCATCTGGTCCAAGTGGCAGTAACTGAAACAGATGTTCCAGAACCGAATATTGCTGAAACAATGATATCTGAAAGAACCATGGTGGTTTTTGATCAAGACTCACAGGAAGCTGGAGCGTCGGATCAGCCAAATCTTAACTCCGCCAAAGATCTTGATTTTGTTCTTGCAGAAATTCAGGAAATTCAGCATGATATACATAGAGTAATTAATGATATGTACAAGATTCAGCATACTCAATTAGAACATTCTTTGAAGCTAGAACATTCTGAGGCATTCAACTCAGAGAAACTGAAAGCAATTCAAGAAGCCTTAAACTCTCTGTTTCAATCAATGAAAGCAATTAAGAAGAACAAAGGTTTAGCTGAGAGTCTCTCCATCACTTAAGACGTTATCAGCAAACTAGTTGAGCGATTGGAAACTTCTGTTTCTAATAAAATGGAATTACTGTAGACTCTTTTACAATCTGCTGTCTCAAGTATCTCCTCAGATGTCAAAATTCTTTCCATTGACGTTTGAAGATTATCTGAGAAGATGGATTTGTTTGACAATAAGGGGGAAGAAATCAAAGAGCATCTTGAGAAACAGCAGAAGAAACCATCTTGTTAAAAAGCAGTTAATCAAATTATTAGATTCAGCTGTTATTGAATCAAGACCTCTATCAGCTCAAGAAATTCAGATCTTATTTTATCCACATAAAGTTCAGTATTCAGTTATTATTATTTGCTAAGTTTTGTCAAACACCATAAAGAGGGAAATTGTTGAAAACCAGACTCTAAATTCTGGAGTTTGACAAACTGATCAACCAACTGATACGCGCGATTATATTCAGCAACTGGACTTAACAACTGAAATCAGCTAATCTAATAAAGAAAACTGATAAGTTGGAAACCGATCAGTTGATACATTCAGCCGTATGCTTTTAAGCCAAGCATCCTTCAACTGAACATGTCTCGAAAAAAAACACTCAACCGAAAAAGAGATATAGAAGACTGCAACTGAATATGAAACGTCGCACTTCAATCAATACAGCTTAGAACAACGCATTTCAGCTAAAGCAGTTAAGACGCCGCATTACAATAAATGAAGCAAACAATGCCCAAGAAATAATGAAGTGGCAATCAACGGATACAAAGATTCAAATATATCTCAAGTTACCGTTGGAAGGAAAGCTTATAAAAATGACAGAAGAACAACTGAAGAAAAGAGAGAAGATCATTCCATTCAAAGCTTGCTGTTATTCTGCCAAAATCTTTGCTCACTCTTATTTGATTTATTCGTAGCAGTCAAGGCTACAATTTGAGCTCACTAGCACTTTGTAATAATCGTTAAATTCGATAGTGCTAAGATCAGTTACGCACTGAGAACATTTTGTGATACTAAGAGTTTCAGCTTTTGGCAGTGATAAGTCCAAACTGAAGTGGGTCAGTACAAATCTTGTATTCGATCAAAGTTTTTAAGTGGAAATCCTATCCTTGAGATAAAAGAGGTGACGTAGGAGTAATTGAAATATCCGAACATCCAGAAACAATCCTTGTGTATTTTATTTTCGTATTCTATCTTTCAGTCAGTTACTTTCCGCAACTACTTTAGTTTAACTGATTGTCATTGACCAACAAGATTCCGAGAATCAGTTTGTCACCAAACTGAACTCAAAATTCAAAAAGATCAGTTTTAATTGTCAGTGTTTATTCAACCCCCCCTTCTAAACACTCTTGATACGTTAATCGATTCTATCAGAACCTACTGCTCTGATACCACTTGCTGTGGGGACCGAACATAATTCGTCTTCTTAATCATTATCAGGATCATTTAATTAATTTGGGTCAAATTTTTTTTTTAAAATACATAAGTGCGGAACATAATGAAATCAGTCTGATATAAATATCAACAGTAAAGTACAAGTCTTGTACAAAGTACATTTATTTCAAACAAATGTTCAGTCACTACAACAAGTACTGAAAACCATCTACTCTAAGTCGGGATCTCCACGTTAATCTTGAATCTCTCATCCTCTTCGTGACCCTGATCCTGTCCCACCTGTTGTCATGCACACATACAAACACAACAACAGCCGGATAATTCCGGTGAGAAATACATCCCAGTATAAACAATGTATACATGCAATCATATAAAAGATATAAAAGCATGAAACAAATATCAATAACAAATATCATAATCTGAAAGACATTGTGGGGACCCGGACGCTAATCATCTTCTTAATCATCTTTAGGATTTAATTATCAATTAAGATAAACAGGGTCAAGAAGAGAACGAGGCTGGACTAGATAGCGTGGAGATCCGGGCTTCGAAGCAACCTAGGATTCAGCACTGATATATAGTTGAACCTAGTTGAATTCTTGTAGATAGTACAAGATTTATATGGTTATGTTTAATATGTAATTTGCATTGAATTACATTACGTTTCCGCTTTGTATTTTTAAAAAAAAAAAAACCTGTTGTGGGGACCCGGACGCTAATCATGTTCATACTCATCATTGGGACTAATTAAACAATTAGAAAACAGGGTCTAAATTTTTTTTTTTAAATGCGGAACGTAGTGAAATATAACGTATATACATCTCAGTATAAAAGTACAAGTCATATACCACATACATTCATTCAACTAAGGTTTAACAACTAATCTCAAGTGTCCAAACCCTATCTCTAATCCAAGTCCGGAGCCTCCACTCTAATCACGATCTCTCCTCATCTCCTGGACCCTGAACCTGTCCCACCTGTTGTCATGCACACATACAAACACGACAACAGCCGGATAATTCCTGTGAGAATATAATCCCTGTATAAATCAACGAAACATGCAATCATATGATAAAAATAAAAGCATGGATAGATAACAACAATATATATCAAAAGCTGAAATATAATCAATATCAAACTGTCGACAATACTCGTGACTCCACGACTCAGACTAGACTCAATCCTAGTCTAGGGATCCCGGTTTCCAGATGTGGGTATTTCTATATCGACCAACAGTAATAGAAAAGACTTCAGTTCTATCCACGTCGATATAACCAAACATCCAGTGTCCTGACCTAACCGTCATGGACTGTGGCCCTATCGCCAATATTCTATCTTGTGACATCGTGCAATGTGCCCGTGGCGATCCCGCCACTATCAGGCACATCTGTCCCAAGATTCCTATACTATCTTGTGACATCGTGCAATGTGCCCGTGGCGATCCTACCACTATCAGACACTTCTGTCACAAGATTACTCGTCTAATACCTGCTATCTATAATTCATGAGAACAAGTACATCAATCAAATCAATGAAAATATCAATGCAATAAAGTAAAGTATGTGATTTAGGGAAACTCAAGTCTAAACCGACTCAAGTCGATCTCCCAATACCACATTGACTTATACCTTTCGTTTGTAGTCTCGGTCTGAAGCAATATCAGTTCTGAACTCATGACTGTCTCTGTAAATCTGAAACGACATATTGAGAATCATAATATCAATATTCCATTCCCACTTCAACACTGACTCTGATTAATCTGGATTTAATTCAAATCAACGGCATAACGGCACAATCTCAGTATCCCCGTCAATATAACATTACCGGATAATAATTCCCTCAATTCAGAATCAATACCAATACAATCAGATGCCATTCTCAGTCAATTAACTTCAGGAAATCATAACAATTCCATAATAAATCTGTTTTTTAATCTGACTTCGATTCTATGATGTCTAATATGTCAAGAACATCATATATGAATTCTATCAAATTCCTACAACATCATATTTTCAAAACATGTCAAAACGTAACAAAACTTACGTCCAGTTGTAGCCTGCGTTAATAGAAACTTAATACTGAAGTCGGATTCAAAATCAGACAGACGGATTTTGCACAATCGCGATCCTAAGCTTCAAGGACAATTTTTACTAACGTGTCCTTCGATTTTCCCTTTTCTGAAGATTAAACGTATATGTTTATATATATATATACATCTTCGAGCATTCCAAGACCAAATGTCGATTTTTCATGATGCATGCCTGGCGCATATGCGCGCCCAAGTCCCGAGCATATGCGCCGAACGTTCTGTCCGAACTTACGGCAAGTCGCGCATATGCGCGACGTCCTTCCCCGTATGTGCGCGACATTCTCTGGACTCGAGTCTTACCGATACACCTCCTCGCGCATATGCGCGCCCTATCTCGCGCATATGCGCGAGGTCCTCTGCCTTCGCCATGAGCTGCTCGCGCATATGCGCATCTTTCTTCGCGCATGTGCGCGCAAGGTTCTGTCTACCTCGCGCATGTGCGTCCATCACATCGCGCATGTGCGCGAGGACTCTTTCTTGCTCCTCATTTTGATTTTCTTTTGTCTTTCCCGGTCTGATCCGTTCCGTCTATAATCATATCAATTATCACCAATAGATTATAATAATTATCGCCAAATCCTTTTAGATTAACCGGATAAATTTCTCGGGCCTTACAGACATGAATCGATATAAAGTTTTAAATATACTCTTGACTCGTCTTCTCAGACTCGACTCATTTCTAATCTAGGGATCCCGGTTCCTGGACATTTGCATACTATATCGAATCTCCGCAATGGCAGTTAGTCCGCTCCTACGCAACATCGATATAAACCAAACATCCACTGTCTTGGCACATCCGCCAAAGACTTTGGCACCTTCGCCAATGACTCAACATACGTTTTGCTATAAATCAATAGTCTAAGCATATCAATCTCATTAATTGGAAATATCAATGCAATAAAGTAAAGTATGTAGTTTTGGGAAACTCAAGTCAACTCAAACTTGAGTCGCATCTTCCCGGTTCAACATTGATTTATACCTTTCTTTTCTCGGTCGAACGAAGTCGAAGTCTTGAATTCGAAGCCTGTCAATACTTAATCTGGCAATGACAATATCAAGGAGTATAATATCAATATACAACTCAATCAATACTGAATATAATCAGAACTCAATCAAATTCTGTTTTGACGGCATAACCGAACCATCTCAATATACCCAGTAATACAAATATCAACAAATACAAATCTCAACTCATATTCGATAACAAACTCAATCTGATATCAAATCTGTATAATCTCAATCGAATTCAATCTGAAAATGATAAAAATTTCATACGGTATCCGTTCTTCAATCCGGTTTCGATTATACAATAACAACAATCTCAGGAACAAATAATAACAGTCATATCATGATTTCTTCAATATCAGATTTTCAAATCATCTCAGAAAGTAATAAAACTTACGTCCTTGTGAAGCCTTTGTCGAGAGGATCACAGAACTATTTTCGGATCGAAGTTTGGACGGGCGGATCTTATACAATCAGAATTCTAGTATCAAGAATTTGATAATTCTTCGTGGGAGTCTCTCGATTCTCACCTCAAAATCTGATGGACAAATGAATCTTTGATACATATATTATGCATGCCAAAGGATGGGTGGCTCATTCCTTCAATCTACACATCTCGCGCATATGCGCGGCCTCCCTCGGCGCATATGCGCGAGACCTATTGGTCTCCGCGTATAACATTTTCTCTGCTCGCGCATATGCGCTCCCTTGCCTGGCACATATGCGTGAGGTTCTCTGCCATACTCGCGCATATGTGCCCGACTGGGTCGCGCATATGCGCGAGGCTCATTCCTCGCACATACTTCAATTCTTCTTTCTTCTTTTCCGGTCCGATCCTTCCGTCTATAATCACATTAATTATCAACAATTCATTTCAGATTACAATAACAAAATTCTCGGGCATTACATAACCTTTGGCCAGTAAATCTTCTAGCTGCTCTTTCAATTCTTTTAGTTCAATCGGTGCCATTCTGTATGGAGTTTTAGAAATAAGAACATTTCCTGGTATCAATTCAATGCTGAAGTCTATTTCTTGGATTGGAGGCAAACCTGGAATCTCATCTGGAAAGACATCAGCAAACTCACGTACCACTGGCAGATCTGCCAATGACGGGCTCGATTTCAGTACATCTACTGAATACACAAGGAACCCCTCTGCTCTTTTCTGTAATAATCGAGTGATAGACAAAACAGATATCAAAGGAATTCTAGCTCTAGAACCCTTACCGTAAAATTTCCATTTATCAACCATTTCAGGTCTGAATCTTACAATCTTCTGGAAACAATCCACGGTACCTCTGTACTTGGTCAGCATATCAATACCGATAATGCAGTCAAAATCAGACAAACCGAGTACAATACAATCTAACTCATTCTCATTGCCCTCATACTACAGTATACAATGTTTAACAGATTTCACTGATATAAGACATCTCCCCAAAGGTGAAGAGACACAGATACAACAGCAGATAATGACTCAACAGGAAAATCATGTATCAATGCAAATCGCAGAGATATAAAAGTATGGGACGCACCTGTATCAATCAATACATAAGTAGAGTAACTACAAAGAGAACAGTTACCTGCAACAACATCATCAGGTGCTTCCTGTGCCTGCTCTTCAGTCAATGCAAACACTCTGGCCTGCTGTCTCGGAGGCTGGCTAACAGTCTGGCTTCCTCCTGGCCTCGGCTGTGACTGAGTAGTAGGTGGTGGCTGGAAAGAGTGAACAGCAGATGATAGTCTATAAGTCTGAGCCACTGATCTAGATGATTCTGCTCCCTGGGATCTTTGAGAACTTCGCTGTGGACAGACTCTGGCAAAATGTCCTTACTGTCGACAGATATTGCAACTACCAAATTGTGGGGGCCCGGGCTCTAACTCAATTCTTTTCGGGATTAATCGGATCTTTATTCAAAATGTGGGTCAAATTTTCGCTTTTTAACATTAATTCAAATGTAAATACAAAGTATAATATCTTTCTTTATTTAATTACAACACATATAATATACATGTCAAGTTCTACTACAAACACATCAATAGTGTTTAATACAAACCATAAACTACGAGGAGTACAAATCTAGTACAACATCACTAGTGATCTTCTGCGCCCGTAGTCACCACGCTATGTCCATCCCTCATCTCTGTCGCGACCCTGATCCTATCCCACCTGTTGTTATGCACACATACAGACATAACAACAGCCGGAAACTCCGGTGAGAACAAATCCCAGTACAAAACATGTATACATGCTGATACATAATCATAAATCATGAATCAACGCAATAATAATGGGCTCCATAGTCTATGAAACCAATCTATATAAACATGCAATTAAAATCAAATCATGTCTTGACTCGACTCGACTCTACTCTAGGGATCCCGGTGTGAATAAGACGTCACTGTCTGTCACCTACCCTCCCAATCGGCGTAATTGTACGTCTTATTCCTAGACTTCGGTCATGTCTGTATCGAATGTCTACAATCTGAGTGAATCTGATCCGAAGCGTCGATACCACCGAACATCTAGTTTAGCAAGTCTGCCAATGACTCTCCTATCTCAAAGGCTTGAATATAAATCTATAAACAAGACAGCATCCTATCAAGAGATATGAATATAGATCTATAAACAAATCAAATTCATATAAAAAGATAAACAACAATTCTAGTATGTGATTTGGTTGGGAAACTCAAATTGAATCTCATTTGAGTTGTGTCTTCCCCAAACAAAACATGAATTATACCTTTCGTCGCACAATCTGTCGTAGTCGAAGTCTCGAAGACGAATCTGTCACTATCAAATCTGAAATGGAAATGTTGATACATATTCTATCAATCTCTAATCTCAATCAACACATATCCAATTCAATACTTGACCTCGGTACCATTTGACGGCATAACAACGTAATTTCTCAATACCGGTCAATCCAACTCCCACATATATCAATAATTCATAGGTCTCAACTCAAAATCATCATCATAAGCATATGGTAGTACTCAAACTCTGCATATTCAACTCTAAATATGCTGGAAAATCATAACAATTGCATATGACATCCGATAATCGATCCGTTTACGAATATATAGTCACTAACTTCACAAGAACACATAATCTAGTGTAATTCACAATTTCCCCAACATCAATATTTCAAATCATGCAGGAAATGAATGAAAACTTACATCCCCTTAAAGCCTTTGATGAGAGGAGTTCAGAACCGAAATCGGATTAACGTTTGGATGTAAAATTCTTGTACAAACTAGCATTAAAAGAAGAGAACTTTCCCTTTCCTTGAACTTTTCCCTTTCTCTCGGTAGTCTCAGCTGTGCTAGGAGAGAAATGAAGACACACACTATATATATCTTGCATGTTGAGGGGCAAGTGTCATTTTTTTCAAGTAACACGCATGACCGCGGGTGCGGTAGTTCAGGAACCGCGGGTGCGCTCCAGCTTCGGCGGTCCATCCACTTTCCAAAATTGACGACCGCGGGTGCGCTACATATAAAACCGCGGGTGCGGTGACATCAACGTGGGTGCGGTTACGTTTGAACCGCGGGTGCGGTGTCATTTCTGTAAATACTTTCCAACTCTCTGTCCATCAACCGCGGGTGCACTCTTTCTTAAACCGCGGGTGCGGTGACCCTACTGTAAAATGGCTAACTTTCTGTCCATGCACCGCGGGTGCGGTGCTTCTCTAGGCGCGGGTGAGGTCCCTTTCTTCAAGCAACACTTCATCTTTTCATTTTATCCACATACAATCTAGGGCATTACACAAATACTCCTTGTCATTGCTCTGTGGGATGTCCCCCGCCACAAATTCTGCAATAGATCTCTGTTTTACTGTGGCTCTGTCGTGAACAACTGGAGCTAGATGAACTACTGCCAGACTTCTTAAACTGTTTTCCTCGGGCTTTCAAATGATCTTTCTTTCCACTGCTGCTACTGCCACTCTCAAATCTGGGAGGGGGTTGGTGGAACTGCGCTGAGGGTTGTGGCTGTTTCGGTGCTGGAGCAATAAACGAAGCTCCCTTCTGTCTAATCAAACCCGCTTCTGCTCCTTTAACTCTATTCAAAGCATCAGCAAAATTATTCGGTCTCCCAGCATTTACCAGTGTAAAGATCTCTGGATTCAGCCCATTGATGAACTGATCAGCCACTGCTTCATCATTCTCAGCAACATGCGGAGCAAATCGTAGAAAGGTAGAGAACATGGCCACATATTTTTCAATGTTCATATGACCCTGTCGCAGATTAGCAAACTCTGCTCCCTTGTCTTTCATATACGATACTAGGAAAAATCTTTTATAAAATTCAGTCTTAAAGATTTTCCAAGTAAAAACTGTACCTCGATGCTCCAAAGCCCTCTTGGTCGTGAGCCACCAATTCTTTGCAACGTCATGCAATTGATGCCCAATCAATCTAACTCTTCTTTCATCTGTGTAATCAAGGGAATCAAACAGCATCTCAATGTCATCAAGCCAACTCTCACAGTCAACAGACGTCTCAGTACCCTTCAAAGTCGGCGATTTGCATGACTGAAATCTCTTCAGCAGTATTTACATGGGTGTCGCTGGTACATCCATCGGATTAATAGAGGTACGACCCTGTTCTGGGATTCTTCGAGAAGGCATATCTGATTATCAAAATGGTTAGCAACAAAATATAACAAATCTGTTTTAGTCCTCCTCTGATCATCTTAATGCTGATCTAGAATCGGTTCTGATTCATTCTTCCTTAGTACACGTTTCCAAACAAATCAGATAATCAGGTAAACATGTATTTTCAAAAGTAATGCAACATACTAGCATCACAAAAGCAGGAAAGAAAACTCAAATCTACCCCGCTCACTCGCTTCTATCCCAGTCTAAGGAAAGTACAGCTCTGCTCTGATACCACCTGTTGTGGGGACCCGGACGCTAACTCATCTTCTTAATCATCATTAGGAGCAATTAATTAAACTTGCTGTTAGAGTAAGTACCCGTCGAGCCAAGTGTTGGTCGAGGGTTCATGTTTAAACTCTATGTATGAACAGTCTTTATTTTAATAATATTTGAATTTATTGTTTTGGCACTTCTTTATCTGTATACCCATGCTAATTACATAGATAAAGCCCTTGAATATACAAATAGTAGAAAGAATATGAGATGCTCATATGATGAGTATCATGAAACTCATATTCGTAATACTGTATATTCTAAACAGTTCTTAGTCGATTCAGCCGCCGCTAAGAAGGATATAGGCCGCTCGAGTTCGAGACTAGTATCTGCGATGTGAGTACCATGTTTCATTGGTAGGGGACATTGTGATGTCCGAGCATGCAGATAGGTGCTCCTTGTAGAGTGCACTGAACAACCCTCCATAAAGGACTTTGCAAGTGGTTCTCACTTATCGAGTTGAAACGTCCTAGTTTATGGTTGTACACTATTAGTCCTTATGACCCGGGACAACATTGAGACTCTATGTGCTAGAATTACACTTTGACTTATTTACCAACTCTCATGGGGTCACCAGGTGGCAAGGTTGGGTGTTCTGTCGAAACATATAGGAGTCGATGCATTGTAGTCGGGGATTCACCGCTTACCTTCAGGTATGGATATCCTATGTGTATGTAGTATGAAATCTCTTATCAGAGTATGGTGGTAATTATGAAAGGGGTTTCATAGATTACATCATCGATGCAACTACGACATGACACATAGTATCGATTCATTGACAACTCTCGATATACCAATGGTTGTCGAATCGATCGGGATATATGAGTTGAAGGGACCGCACTGTACGCTAACCATAATTGAATGGTTCTTGCAGGCACTATCATTTGATACCTAGGGAATCATGTAAGCGATGCTGCTAGGCGTTTAACATGATTGGTTGGGTACTATCAGACTTGAGTTCTGACATTCTTGTTATCAAAGAGTTGACAAGTAAGAATGGAGCAATTGGGGTATGCTCGTATAAGGACATGTTTAGTCCGAATCACATGGAGTATGAACCCACGGTTAGTTGTATCAATGAACCATTGAGGACCACACAAGTACTAGCTTTCTAGATCCCGTTGAGAAGTTAAAATAGTTCAATGCGTAAGGAAAAATAGAAGTATGACTTCTATGAGGGAAATGTAACTTTTAATTTGAGGAAGTGTTCCTAAATTAAAAGTTGGCCAAATAAATAATGTATTTGAAAATTGTGATTTTCACAAACATTATTATGGACTAAATTAAATTAATTCAAGTGTTGAATTAATTAAACACTAGTGGGCCTAGTAGAGTCCAAATAATTAAATTAATTCAAGTGTTGAATTAATTAAATAACATTGGGCCTTGTAGAGACCAATTGGAAATAATTATTTATCTAGTGGGCTTGAGTAAAATCAAGCATTGTTTAATTGGGCTCAAATATGTTTGAGACAATTTAAATTAAAAGTCCATGGGCCCTTTGTAAATGTTACAAGCCCACTTGATTTGCATGCTTGGGAGGTGAAGGGTTGTGGATTACTTTGGATTAAAATATTGGCATGGCATGCACATGCTTCCTTTAGCTTTTCCCACAACCAAGACAAGTCATTCACTCTCCCACTCATACTACTTGGCCGAAAATTCAAGAAGAACTCTCCTCATATTTCTCTCAATTTTGTTCTTCAATTGTTGAAGCAAAACACTTACTTCTCCTTGAATAATCCTCCTATTTTTCTAGTGAAAAATATGAGGGGATCTTCCTAGTTGGTGGTGGGCTCGATTTTGAAATAAGGAAGCTTGTAGATTTGTCTTGCCTTGAAGAGCTTAGTTGTATATCAACTAAGTTAGAGCCATCATCAATCTCAAGAGATTGGTAGGTAACGATTTCTCAACACCCTATGAATGTCATAGTTGTGTTTTTGTATATGTTACATGCTAGTACAAGAGGTGTTCAAATTTTTCCTATAAAATTTTCGGTTTTCATGCCCTTAAAAAATTTTGAACTTCCGTTGCGCATTTGAACACCCTAAAACCGATCCCCTTTCACTTGGGTCATAAATTTTTTTTAAATGTTGAACACTATATAACAAGTGTACAATTTTCTATAACAAAATAGGCCCATCTTATTCAAATCACAAGATCAAGTTAATATCTACAACATGATCCAAAAGTACAAGTCTTTTACAAAAGAAAATCATAACAAACTAATGTTCATTCACTACATATCAAGTGATGAAAATCAACTCTACTTCTGGGTCCGAATCTCCAATCTAAACTCAATCTGTCATCCTCTTCTCGACCCTGATCCTGTCCCAACTATTGTCATGCACACATACAAACACAACAACAACCGGATAACCCCGGTGAGAAATATATTCCCACTATAAACAATATATACATGCAATCATATAAACAGATATAAAAGCATTTAATAGTTATCAATAACATGTGTCATAATCTGAAAAACATGAATTGATATAAAACTGTAAATCAAAATCTTTGATTCATAATCTTTGACTCTACTCTTCTCTAGTCTAGGGATCCCGGTTCGAATAAGAATGCAACAGTCTCCCACCTACTCTTCCCAGCTAGATGGTTGTACGTCCTTATTCCCAGACTTTGGTTTTCTATATCGAATCTCTACAATAGGAGTCGATCTACTCCTAAGCAACATCGATATAAACCAAATGTCCAGTGACTTGGCACCTCTGCCAAAGACATGGCACATCTGCCATAGACTGAATACATGCTTTGCTATAAATCAATAGACTAAGCATATCAATCTAATGAATTGCAAACATCAAAGCAATTACAATAAAGTATGCGGTTTTGGGAAACTCAAGCTATCTCTGACTCGAGTCGTATCATCCCGGTTTAACATTGATTTATACCTTACTTTTCGTTGATGACTCTGTCTTTGTTCTGTCTTTGAAATCTTCAATACCAATCTGGCATGACATTCGAGGAATACAACATCAATATACAACTCAAATCAATACTGGATATGATCGGAATTCAATCTAATTCTGTTTCGACGGCATAACGGCACAATCTCGATATACCCATGATGCGATCCTTCGAACCTCGAAAAGCAAATGCGCTCAAAAACAGAGTCACGCCCTCGATTCGATGAAACAAAGAAACCGTTGTGTTGTCCCGATCTTTTTGAACAATTAAGTGTGTAATATTCACCTCTAAATTACGAAGAATTTAGCAACAAATATTAACGAAGGATAAACAATCGAAATTCAAGCGAACCTTCAAAGAACTCGTTTTTGACAATCCGAGTGAAGAACAATCGACAAACGCTATAAAGTATTAAACTTTGATATGTTTGATTTGAGAAACACACAAAGGTGTATACAAAGCCGCGCTTTGAAAAGTTTTTTATAATTAATTCTTTCAAAAGTCTTTTTTACAATGATAATTTTCGTCCATATATTATCACAAAATCAGAAAGATATGAAAATATAATTACCAAAACAAATAGAACTCTAAAATAGGAAACTAGGTATTTCTGAAATTACGCCGCGCGCATATGCGCGCCTTTACCCATGCATATGAGCGGAAGTTACTGTCATCGCATTTTCCTCGCGCGCATATGCGAGCCCCAATCTCGCGCATATGCGCGAAGTCTTCTGTTCCGTGAATCTGTGCCGCGCGCATATGCTCGCCCTATACCGCGCATATGCGCGGAACTCTCTGCCCGTGTCACTCTGTCCCGCGAGCCTTTCTTGATTGCTCATGAGTTGACGCGATGCCTCCTTGCACCTTCGTCCAATCCTTTGAACGGCATGCCCGGCCAGATTCATGTCATACTCCCCTTCTTCAAAAAGATTTGTCCTCAAATCTTGTCTACCTACGCAAAAATGAAGCACGTCAGTAATAAAAGGAATTAAATTATCAACATTCTTACCTTTCAATTCAAGTTTTTAGGTGTTATCATTTGCTCGTTACATCGACACTGGAATTCCCAACATCACCATTGTCTTTCCTATGAACTCATCAACTTTACCACATACCAAATAATAAATGACACCAAATGATAAAATACCATTAAGTATCACAAAAATAAGGTTTCCCCCCTTCTTAGACCTAGTTAACACACAAATGAAATTCATACACGTGTACGACCATAGCTCACTAGGAATAAGACATAGTTCATGCATGATATAAGAATCTAGCCAAAATATCAATCTCTTATATGCAATGCATGTTTCACAATCCCACTCAATATACCTTTTCATATGCAACCAACACATATAATCATATATTTTATCAAAGATAAAAACACCACTATATGCATCACTAGTACGTAAGTCATGCAATGAATATAGAATGAAGAATTTATTCTCCTTAAAATTGTATTCATTATGAACATAAAAATTCTGATATTCATTCATGCTCTTTCCAATGCCATCATCAAACAAATATGAATCATGCAAATGGAGCACACTATATGTCCATGTAATCTTCACAACCATCACCAATCAAATTTAAATCATGGAAATAGGACACATCCCATGTACTATCAATGCAATATCTCATCTCATCACAAAAATCTAAGTGTAATGTACATAAACCATTGCAGCAAGAAAACCCCATCAACTTAGTAAATAGTGAGACATGCAATTCATCCATGGTCTCAAATTCATAACAATCAAGGAATAAAGGTAAATTTTCATCTGACCCCTTAACCACCACATTTGCAACACGTTCTCCAAGGTCTTGAAAACGATACACCAAACAATTAAGATAAGGACGGAAGTCATACCTCATGGTTTTTGCGTTGGCAACTAACCTTACCTCACCTTGATTACTTCCAACATCATGTTGATCAACACATGGCCTTCCTCCACCATCAGTTCTTGCTCGCCTCCTTATCATGACATCTTCATAATCAAGCATGAGAAGGTCAAGGCTAATATTGAAAAGAAGAATGAACAATACACAAAGCAAGCCAACAAGGGGAAGAAATAGGTGGTATTTGAGAAGGGTGATTGGGTGTGGTTACATTTCCGGAAGGAGAGGTTCCTTGAGAAGCAACATTCAAAGCTATTACCATGGGGTGATGGACTATTCCAAGTTCTTGAGAGAATCAATGACAACGCCTACAAACTCGATCTGCCAGGTGAGTACAACGTGAGTACTACATTTAATGTTAGTGATCTGTCGTTGTTTAATGTAGGTGATGAGCAAGATTTGAGGACAAATCCTTTTCAAGAAGGGGAGGATGATGCAAACACGGGTGGTCAAGCTCCAAGGAAGGCATGGGATCCTTTGCAATTGCTGGAGGGACCAGTCACGAGGGGACGACTTAAAAGTTCAAGGAGGCACTACAGGGAGTCATGAGCAAGCATGAAGTGGTCGTGATGCATGGGAGGAGTATGTTTGGAGGCCAAAGGAATATTATTCAAGCATTGTTGAAGACGGCCGAGCCTACACGGATGTCCACACGGACCTGCACAGGGGGTCCATGCCCTTTACAGCCGAGGATGAAGAATTTGCGTGCCGACACGGACCCGAGCACAGAACAGTACACGAGGTCCGTGTCCTCTGACATTTGCGAAGACCGTGTTTAAACGGACCCGTACACGGAGGTGGACACGGGGTCCGTGCTCCTTCTTTCCAGCTGAAGTTGATTTCCCGAGTGTACACGGACCCTTACACGGAGGGCTACACGGGGTCCGTGTCCTTGACGGCATGGCGAGAAAATTTCCTTTTCTAGAGTTTTAAATTTTTTGGAGACTATCTTTTTGATATCTTTTGTTTATTAAGACATATGGGGACGAAATTTTGTGGACAATTCAGATTATTATTGATATTTTATCAAAGTTTTAGAGTTTTCTCTCAAACATATAAAGCCTTGCTTTGTCATTCAAATCAAATTTATCAAAGTTTTTAACTTTGTGGCGTTTGTCGGTCGTGCTTGTGCGGATTGTCTTCGACTTGTTCTTTGAAGGTTCGTCGACTTTTCGATTGTTTATTTCATAATTATTTGTTGCTAAACTTCTCATAGTTTAGAGATGAATATCACAACACACACACTTGATTCAAAAGATCGGGACAACACATCGATCCTTGTTCGTTACTGAATAGAGGGCGCGATTCGATTTTTATCGTATTTGCTATTTATTCGTACGAGGATTCATATCAAAAGGATTATCTAAGGTTCAAATGGAGGCGTTGTTTGGGCATTTTAGTCGAATGATGAGGAAGAATTAGAGCCCTTACATGAGAGGTTGGATAAACTTGAGGTTAGTTGATACGAATCCTCGTACGAATGAAAGGCAAGCACGAATATAGAAATCGCACCCTCAATTCAATAACAAACAAGGAACCATTATGTTGTCCCGATCTTTTGAAACAAGCAACGATTTTGTGATATTCACCTCTAAGCGATTATAACTTAGCAACAAATATCAACGATAAAACAATTGAATTTCAAACGAACCTTCAAAGAACTTGTTTTGACAATCCATGCGAAGAACAATCGACAAACGCCACAAAGATGCAATCTTTGATAAGTTTGATTTTGATAAACACAAAGCACAAGCCTTGAAAATTGAGAGAAATCTCCAATAATTTGATATAAATCTTCAATGATTTCGTTCATCCCCCTTACAATACATTATATAAAAAATAAAAATAAGAAAAGTTGTGTGAAAAGACTTAAATAAGATAACTAGCAACTTTGACACGGAAGTGCGCCAAAAGAACGCGGGTGCGGTGTAGCTTCGGCAATAGACCGCGGGTGCGGTGTCGCTTCGGCAATAGACCGCGGGTGCGCTATTATTTGACCGCGGGTGTGGTGCAGCTTCGGGAAATTTTCTTAAATTTGATTATCATGGACCGCGGGTGCGGTCCCTGCTTTAGCGCGGGTGCGCTGGACCTTCGGCAATTGCACTTGAATAACATTCCAAAAACCTCCAATATTATTTCCATGATTCCCAACCTCTTCTAATTTAGTCATCCAATTTGTAGATCTTCCTTGGTAGTTCATCATGAGTCCTTGAAATGCTTCTTTAAACTTCTTGCTACGTCCCCTCGTTATAGGTCCTTCGGGCAATACCAACGAATCCCATGATTTCTTTGGTGCTTGATCAACCACGTTTGCATCATTCTCCCCTTCTTGAAAAGGATTTGTCCTCAAATCTTGATCATCTCCTACATCAAACAACGAAAGATCACTAACATTAAAAGTAGAACTGACATTGTACTCACCTGGTAGGACTAATTTGTAGGCATTGTCGTTAATCTTTTCAAGCACTTGAAATGGTCCATCACCCCTAGGTAAGAGCTTCGAACGTCGTTTTTCTGGAAATCTTTCCTTTCTTAAGTGTAACCATACCCAATCTCCCTTTTCAAAAACCATCTTTTTCCTCCCCTTGTTGGTTGCTTCGTATATTGTAAATTCTTCTTCTAGATGTTATTCTTGACCTTCTCATGCAAACTTCTAACAAATTCAGCTTTCTTCTTGCCATCCATGTTCAACCTTTCACTCACATGCAAAGACATCAAATCCAAAGGAGTTAAAGGATTAAAACCATAAACAATTTCAAATGGTGAATAATTCGTAGTAGAATGCACGCTACGGTTATAAGCAAACTCAACAAATGACAAACATTCTTCCCAATTTTTCAAGTTTTTTTTTTATTATAGCACGCAAAAGTGTTCCTAGAGTTCTATTAACAACTTCAGTTTGTCCATCCGTTTGAGGATGACATGTAGTAGAAAACAACAGTTTTGTGCCAAGTTTAGCCCACAAAGTTTTCCAAAAGTAACTCAAAAATTTAACATCACGATCAGATACAATAGTTCTAGGCATACCATGCAACCCAACGACTTCCTTGAAGAACAAATCCGCAATGTTTGATGCATCATCGGTTTTATGACAAGCAATAAAATGTGCCATCTTAGAGAATCTATCAACAACAACAAATATTGAATCCCTCCCCTTCTTAGTCCTCGGCAAACCTAAAAGAAAATCCATAGAAATATCAATCCAAGGTTCACTAGGAACAGGAAGTGGTGTATACAATCCATGTGGTTGTGTTCTAGACTTAGCTTGTCTACAAGTAATGCACTTTTCACAAACACGCTCAACATCACGTTTCATATGTGGCCAATAAAAATGCTCATGCAAACAATTCAAAGTTTTAGCCACACCAAAGTGCCCCATCAAACCTCTACCATGTGCGCCTCCCTCACAAGTAACTCATGAATTGATGACTTAGGAATGCACAATCTATCTTCTCTAAATAAAAACCCATTATGCAAATAAAATTTGTCATGTGGACCATGCATACATGTTTCAAATATCACCTTAAAATCCTCATCCAACAAATAAAACTCTTTCACATGCTCAAATCCCAAGATTTTTGACTACAAGGTTGAGATTAATACGTACCTCCGTGATAGTGCGTCGGCCACTACATTATCCTTACCTTGTTTGTATTTGATTATGTAGGGAAATGTACCTATGAATGGCACCCACTTGGCATGCCCCTTGTTCAGTTTCTGTTGTCCCCTAAGGTACTTTAGAGACTCATGGTCGGTATGGATCACAAACTCCTTAGGCCTCAAGTAGTGTTGCCACATCTCCAAAGTCCTCACAAGCGCGTACAACTCCTTGTCATACGTTGGCTAGTTCAGTGCTGCTCCATTGAGTTTCTCACTAAAGTACGCCACTGGTCGTCCTCCTTGCATCAAAACACCTCCAATACCTACACCTGAAGCATCACATTCAATTTCAAAAGTATTAGAAAAATCAGGCAAAACAAGTAAAGGCGCATTAATTAATTTTTGTTTAATAATATGAAAAGACTTCTCTTGCTCCTCGTCCCAATGGAATGGAACGTTCTTCTTAATCACCGCCGTCATCGGTGCAGCCAGTGTGCTAAAATCTTTTACAAACCTTCTATAGAAGCTTGCAAGACCATAAAAGCTTCGAACTTAACTAACATTAGCAGGCGTTGGCCAATCTCGAATAGCACTTACCTTGTCCTCATCCACTTGTATCCCCTGTGAACTTACCACAAAACCAAGAAAGACAAGTATGTTTGTACAAAAATCACATTTCTTAAGATTAGCATATAAATGTTCAGCCCTAAGTGTTGTCAGTACAAGTCTCAAATGCTCAACATGCTCTTCTAAATCTTTGCTATACACAAGAATATCATCAAAATAAACCAAAACAAATTTCCCTATGTAAGCACGCAAAACATGATTCATCAACCTCATAAAGGAACTAGGAGCATTAGTTAAGCCAAAAGGCAGGACCATCGACTCATATAACCCATATTTGGTTTTAAATGCCGTTTTCCACTCATCACCTTCCCTCATTCTAATTTGGTGATAACCACTTTTTAAATAAATCTTACTAAAAAAACATGCACCATGCAACTCATCTAACATATCATCTAGTCTAGGTATGGATGCCTATACTTGATAGTTATATTATTGATTGCCCTACAATCTACACACATTCGCCATGATCCATCTTTCTTAGGAACTAATAAAACATGTACAGCACAAGGAGACATGGACTCACGCACAAAACCCCTATCTAACAATTCACTTACCTGTCGCTGAAGCTCCTTAGTCTCATCCGGATTGCTTCTATAAGCTGGACGATTTGGCAATGCACTTCCGGGCACAAAATCAATTTGGTGCTCAATCCCCCTCAATGGTGGTATTCCTTGAGGTAGCTCCTCCGGAAATATATCATCAAACTCCTGCAAAAGGGAAACAACAATGCTCGGAAGATTTCCGGCTATATCACTTGTGTTATAAAGAGAATCTCTTGTAAAGAATCAACACAAGTGTATCATGTGTGTGCAACAATTGTTTCATATCACTCTTTTGGGCATATATGTTTTTTTTTACCTCTTTCCTCTCATTTTCTTTTCCCTCTTTTTTTATCTCTATGGTCATCTCATCATTTTTTTTATCACTTATTTTTTTGACCATATCTTTTTCTTGTTTGTTTAAGACCACCTCACTTTTCTTTTCACTCTTTCTTTCGACCTCATCTCTTTTTTCTTTTTTCGTTGGTCTTCCATGATTTGTTTTGGGGACAAAGGAAGTAAAACAATGGGTTCTTTCTTGAGTACAAAAGAATATCTATTTTTAAACCCATCATGTGTCACTTACCTATCATATTGCCATGGTCTCCTTAACAAAATATGACAAGCATGCATTGGCACCACATCACATAACACCTCATCAATATACTTTCCAATCGAAAACGCAACCAAGACATGTTTGTTCACTTTCACTTCAGCACAGTCATTCAACCACTGTAGCCTATATGGTTGAGGATGTTTCAAAGTAGGCAAGCTCAATTTTTCAACCATCTCAAAACTAGCAACATTGGTACAACTCCCTCCATCTATAATAATGTTGCAAACTTTTCCACTAACAAAACATCTAGTATGGAACAAGTTTTCCCGCTGATTCGTCTCCTCTTCTTTGACTTGGGCACTCATGATACGCCTAGTCACTAATGCCTCACCCAAAACTGCCTCATATCCCTCATCAGGATCCTCTAATGCAGGCATCTCATCTTCATCATCTCCATCATCTCCTTCACTATGAGATTCATACTCCCCATAATTATTCAACACCATCACTCTTTTATTGGGACATTGGCTAGCAATATGGCCAACTCCTTGACACCTAAAACATTTAATATCTCTAGAACGATTAATAGTAGTTTCAGGTTTACCTTGCACTCCTTGCTTAGGCGCCTCCTCTTTAATGTCAGCTTTGGGTTTGACCACTACATTGCTTTCTTCACGTTTAACAACGTTGGAACGACATGGTGTTGATGTATTCCCATATTGTGTGGTACGGCCAATTCCTCTCCTCTTGAGTTGTTGCTCCACTTTTATCGCCATCTGCACCATTTCATCTAGATCCAAGTAATGTCTAAGCTCCACTTGATCTTGAATTTCCCTGTTCAAACCACACAGAAAACGAGCCATAGTAGCCTCACTATCCTCATCTATGTTTGCTCTAATCATGACTACTTCCAACTCTTTATAGTAGTCCTCAACACTCTTCACACCCTGTCTCAAAGTTTGTAACTTCTTAAACATTTCTCTATAGTAGTGATTTGGTACAAACCTCTTTCTCATTACGCTCTTCATCTCAGCCCAAGTTTCTATAGGCCTCTCATTGCATCTTCTCTTAGTGGTCACTAATTGATCCCACCAAATAAGTGCATAATCAACAAATTCAACCACGGCCAACCTAACCTTCTTTTGTTCGGAATAATGGTGACAATCAAACACGAATTCAACTCGCCTTTCCCATTCTAAATAAGCCTCTGGATCCGACTTACCATGGAACGACGGAATTTTCATCTTAATGCTACCTATGTTATTATCTTCCTTATTCCCATCATCGTACCTACCCCGTAAGGCTTCTCTTCTTCCCCTACCAAATCCTCTACCTCATCCGCTCCTACCCCAGTTCTCGTTTTGACTCTCCTCTTCTACTCCTAATTCATAATCATCCTCTTCTTCTTCGACTGTACCAAAACCTTTAGGTTTAGATTTATTTTCACTAGTGCTAACTTCAAGCCTATCCAACCTCTCATATAAAGGATCCAACTCGGCCCTCATCATTCTACAAAAATGCCCAAATAACGCCTCCATTTGAACCTTAGACAACCCCTGGTTCGAACTTTCTCCTACTTCCCTCTCCATTTTACTTTCAGATTTTGTACCAGCAAGAAAATGTTAGGAGAAATAAAAGAAGTTCCTCACCCAAATTCTCAAAATCACTCCAAAGAAATAACACTCGCACTCAAATATTTTCACTCGAATGTGATAGTTCTCTCAAAGATGTGATCAATCTTTATATTTGTATACCAAACTATCAAGATTCAACTCGTAACACTTGCAACTGTCTCACTTGGATTGCACAAAGCCAAGAACACTAGAATAACACAGATTTGAAAACAGAACAAAGGATTACACAGATCTGAAAACAGAAACGAAGGAATAACACAGATCTGATAACAGAATGAAATTTATATTTTTCTTTTCTTACATATATATATTTTTTATATATATAGAAAGATTTGACAAAAAAAACGAAAGGATACCACAGATCTGATAACAGAACAAAATTTTAGACAGATCTGAAAATTAAGAACAAGATACTTACTTCAATTTCAATGAGCCAAAGCTCTGATACCAAATGATACGAATCCTCGTACGAATGAAAGGCAAGCACGAATATAGAAATCGCACCTTCAATTCAATAACAAACAAGGAACGATTATGTTGTCCCGATCTTTTGAAACAAGTAACGATTTTGTGATATTCACCTCTAAGCGATTATAACTTAGCAACAAATATCAACGATAAAACAATTGAATTTCAAACGAACCTTCAAAGAACTTGTTTTGACAATCCATGCGAAGAACAATCGACAAACGCCACAAAGATGCAATCTTTGATAAGTTTGATTTTGATAAACACAAAGCACAAGCCTTGCAAATTGAGAGAAATCTCCAATAATTTGATATCAATCTTCAATGATTTCGTTCATCCCCCTTACAATACATTATATAAACAATAAAAATAAGAAAAGTTGTGTGAAAAGGCTTAAATAAGATAACTAGCAACTTTGACACGGAAGTGCGCCAAAAGAACGCGGGTGCGGTGCTTGTTTGACCGCGGGTGCGGTGTAGCTTCGGCAATAGACCGCGGGTGCGCTAATGATTTGACCGCGGGTGCGGTGCAGCTTCGGGAAATTTTCTTAAATTTGATTATCATGGACCGCGGGTGCGGTCCTTGCTTTAGCGCGGGTGCGCTGGACCTTCGACAATTGCACTTGAATAACATTCCAAAGACCTCCAATATTATTCCCATGATTCCCAACCTCTTCTAATTTAGTCATCCAATTTGTAGATCCTCCTTGGTAGTTCATCATGAGTCCTTGAAGTGCTTCTTTAAACTTCTTGCTACGTCCCCTCGTTATAGGTCCTTCGGGCAATACCAACGAATCCCATGTTTTCTTTGGTGCTTGATCAACCACGTTTGCATCATTAGTATTAGTGGACGTAAATCTAAACCTAAAGATGTGGATAGAGGAGAAGATGAGGAGTATGATTTGGAAGGAGATGAGGAGAGCCAAAATGAAAATTGCGGTAGTAATGGAAGAGGTAGAGGATTTGGGAGAGAAAGAAGAGAAGCTGTAAGGGGTATATATGATGGGAATAGGGAGGATGGAAATATGGGTAGTATTAAGATGAAAATTCCTTCGTTCCATGGGAAATCTGACCCGGAGGCGTACTTAGACTGGGAAAAGAGAGTAGAGTTTGTATTTGAGTGTCACCACTACTCCGAACCAAAGAAGGTGAGGTTGGCGGTGGTGGAATTCTTAGACTATGCTCTCATTTGGTAGGATCAACTAGTGACCACTAGGAGAAGGTATAATGAGAGACCCATTGAATCATAGGATGAGATGAAGAGGGTCATGAGGAAGAGGTTTGTACCCAATCACTATTATAGAGAGATGTTTAAGAGGCTACAAACTTTGAGACAAGGGTTGAAGAGTGTGAGGCCCGGGGCCGAAGAGGGCGGGGGGTGACCGCCGGTGCCATCAGTTGCACGGACAATGAGCGGCTCCTGGCAAGCTTCTAGGTGGAGGGAACATGAATGAACCGACCCACACGGGAATGAGAGGAATTCCGATACTGTTCAATGTAATGAACTGTACAGTTGAAGAGGGCTTAAAAGATTTGATTGGTACTACTCATATCACGAAGGTGCATCTTCTTTTCGGTAGCTCATCACATAAAAACTCCAAAATTAAGCGTGCTTGACTTGGGGCAATTTTGGGATGGGTGACCTCTTGGGAAGTTTCCAAGGGTGCGCGTGAGTGAGGACATAAGCACGCTGGAAAGACTCGTCTTGATACAGTGGGGACAGTCGTCGAATCTGGGCATCACAGTTGGTATCAGAGCCGACCTCTCTTAGTACAGTGTGGTTCGGGGACGAACCAAGCTGAAGCTAGTGGGCATGTGAGGCCCGGGGCCGAAGAGGGCGGGGGGTGATCGCTGGTGCCATCAGTTGCACGGGCAATGAGCGGCTCCTGGCAGGCTTCTAGGTGAAGGGAACATGAATGAACCGACCCACACGGGAATGAGAGGGATTCCGAGACTGTTCAATGTAATGAACTGTATAGTTGAAGAGGGCTTAAAAATTTTGATTGGTACTACTCATATCACGAAGGTGCATCTTCTTTTCGGTAGCTCATCACATAAAAACTCCAAAGTTAAGCATGCTTATCTTGGGGCAATTTTGGGATGGGTGACCTCCTGGGAAGTTTCCCAGGGTTCGTGTGAGTGAGGATATAAGCACGCTGGAAAGATTCGTCTTGATACAGTGAGGGCAGTCGTCGAATCTCGGGTGTCACAAAGAGTGTGGAGGACTACTATAAGGAGATGGAAATAGTCATGATTAGGGCAAATATTGAGGAAGATAGTGAGGCGACGATGGCTCGTTTTCTTTGTGGGTTGAACAGGGAAATACAGGATTAAATGGAGCTTAGGCACTACTTGGATCTAGAAAAAATGGTTCAAATGGCAATAAAGGTGGAGCAGCAACTCAAGAGGCGAGGAGTTGGCCGCACTAATCAAGCAGGGGGTCCATCATCTTCTTGGCGATCAAATGCGGTGAAATGTGAGGAGAATAAGGTGGTGACCAAGCCCAAGGCTGAGACCAAACAAGAGGCGCCTAAACCAGGAGTGCAAGGTAAATCTGAAACTCCTCTTACTCGAGGTAGAGATACTAGATGTTTTAGGTGTCAAGGGTTGGGTCATATTGCTAGTGAATGTCCTAATAAAAGAGTGATGATTTTAAATGATTATGGTGAGTATGAGTCGCATAGTGAAGGTGATGATGATGATGAGATGCCTGCGTTGGAGGATCCTAATGAGGGGTATGAGGCGGTTGTAGGTGAAGCACTAGTGACTAGGCGAATCATGAGTGCCCAAGTCAAGGAGGAGGATACTAACTAAAGGGAGAACTTGTTCCACACTAGGTGTTTTGTAAATCAAAAGGTTTGCAATCTAATCATAGATGGCGGGAATTGTACCAATGTGGTTAGCAGTGAGATGGTGGAAAAATTGGGTTTACCTACATTGAAGCATCCTCAACCATATAGGCTTCAATGGTTGAACGATTGTGCGGAGGTGAAGGTGAACAAACAAGTGTTGGTTTCTTTTTCTATTGGGAAGTATGTGGATGAGGTCTTGTGTGATGTGGTGTCTATGCATGCGTGTCATATCTTGTTAGGTAGGCCGTGGCAATATGATAGGCGGGTGACACATGATGGGTTCAAGAATAAGTACTCGTTTATATTGAAAAAGGAGTCCATTGTATTACTTCCATTGTCCCCAAAACAAGTGTTGGAGGACCAATTTAAAAAGAAAAAGAGAGACGAGTCCGAAAAAAGGAGTGAACAAAAAAGTGAGGTGGCCTTTGAAAATAAAAATGAAATGGCTGAAAAAACGAGTGATAAAAAGAGTGAGATAGCCATACAAAAGAAAAATGAGAGGAAAGAAAATTAGAGGAAAGAGGCCAAAAAGAAAACATATATGGCCAAAAAAAGTGAGTTGAAACATTTAATGCACACACATGAACCACTTGTGTTGATTCTTTACAAGGAGATTCTCCTTAACACAAGTGATATAGCCGGGTCCCTTCCGAGCATTGTTGTCTCACTTTTGCAGGAGTTCGATGATATATTTCTGGAGGAGCTACCTCAAGGACTACCACCATTGAGGGGGATTGATCACCAGATTGATTTGATACCCAGGAGTGCATTGCCGAATCGTCCAGCTTATAGGAGCAATCCGGAGGAGACTAAGGAGCTTCAACGACAGGTAAGTGAGTTGTTAGATAGAGGTTTCGTGCGTGAGTCCATGTCACCTGTGATATACCTGTTTTATTAGTTCCTAAGAAGGATGGCTCATGGCGTATGTGTGTAGATTGTAGGGCAATCAATGACATAACCATTAAGTATAGGCATCCCATACCTAGACTAGATGATATGTTAGATGAGTTGCATAGTGCATGTATTTTTAGCAAGATTGATTTAAGGAGTGGCTATCATCAAATTAGGATGAGGGAAGGTGACGAGTGGAAAACTGCATTTAAAACCAAATATGGGTTATAT
This sequence comes from Primulina tabacum, assembly GCF_025594145.1. NCBI lineage: Eukaryota > Viridiplantae > Streptophyta > Magnoliopsida > Lamiales > Gesneriaceae > Primulina > Primulina tabacum. The sequence continues at coordinate 31,933,196 of NC_134554.1, forward strand.
GAGTGGATGGTCATGCCTTTTGGCCTAACTAATGCTCCTAGCACCTTTATGAGGTTAATGAACCATGTCTTGCGTGCATACATAGGAAAATTTGTTGTTGTTTACTTTGATGATATCCTAGTATATAGCAAAGACTTGGATGAGCATGTTGGTCACTTGAAACTTGTGCTAATCACACTAAGGGCTGAAAACCTATATGCTAACTTAAAGAAATGTGATTTTTGTACAAGCAAACTTGTCTTTCCTTGTTTTGTGGTAAGCTCACAGGGGATACAAGTGGATGAAGACAAGGTACGTGCTATTCGAGATTGGCCATCGCCTACTACTGTTGGTCAAGTCCGAAGTTTTCATGGACTTGCAAGCTTCTATAGGAGGTTTGTTAAGGATTTTAGCACACTGGCAGCACCAATGACGACGGTAATCAAGAAGAACGTTCCATTCCATTGGGGCGAGGAGCAAGAGAAGTCTTTTAATATTATCAAGAAAAAATTAATTAATGCTCCTTTACTTATTTTACCTGACTTTGCTAATACGTTTGGAATTGAATGTGATGCTTCAGGTGTAGGTAGAAACTCAATGGAGCCGCCCTGAACTATCCCACGTATGATAAGGAGTTCTACGCACTTGTGAGGACTCTAGGGACGTGGCAGCACTGCTTGAGGCCTAAGGAGTTTGTGATTCATACGGATCATGAATCTCTAAAGCACTTTAAGGGGCAACACAAGCTGAACAAGCGGCATGCCAAGTGGGTGGCATTCATAAAGATATTTTCCTACATTATCAAGTACAAACAAGGTAAGGAGAATGTAGTGGCCGACACACTATCACGGAGGTACATACTAATCTCTACCTTGGAGTCAAAAATTTTGGGGTTTGAGCATTTGAAGGAATTGTATGTGCTAGATGAGGCTTTTAAGAGTGTATTTGAAACGTGTATGCATGGTCCACATGACAAATTTTATTTGCATCATGGTTTCTTGTTTAGAGAAGATAGGTTGTGCATCCCTAAATCATCGATTCGTGAATTACTTGTTAGGGAGGCACATGGGGGTGGTTTGATGGGACACTTCGGTGTGGCAAAAACTTTGAATGCTTTGCATGAACATTTTTATTGGCCACATATGAAGCGTGATGTTGAACGAATTTGTGATAAGTGCATAACATGTATTGTACACACCACTTCCTGTCCCTAGTGAACCTTGGATTGACATATCTATGGACTTTGTTTTGGGATTACCTAGGACTAAAAAGGGGAGGGATGCGATATTTGTTGTTGTTGATAGATTTTCTAAAATGGCACATTTTATAGCTTGTCATAAAACTGATGATGCTTCTCACATTGCGGAATTGTTCTTTAGAGAAGTCGTTTGGTTGCATGGTATGCATAGGACCATTGTTTTTTACCGTGATGTTAAATTCTTGAGTTACTTTTGGAAAACATTGTGGGCTAAACTTGGCACAAAATTGTTGTTTTCTACCACTTGTCATCCTCAAACGGATGGACAAACTGAGGTTGTTAATAGAACATTAGGAACATTTTTGCGTGCTATACTTAAAAAGAACTTAAAGAATTGGGAAGATTGTTTGCCATTTGTTGAGTTTGCGTATAATCGTTGCATGCATTCAACTACAAATTATTCGCCATTTGAGATTGTTTAGGGTTTTATTCCTTTTACTCCGTTGGATTTGATGTCTTTACCTGTGAGTGAAAGGTTAAACATGGATGGCAAGAAGAAGGCTGAATTTGTTAGGAGTTTGCATGAAAAGGTCAAGGCCAACATTGAGAAGAGAAATGAACAATATGCCAAGCAAGCCAACAAAGGGAAAAAGAAGGTGATATTTGAGAAGGAAGATTGGGTGTGGTTACACTTGAGAAAGGAAAGGTTCCCCGAGAAGCGACGTTCAAAGCTTTTACCTAGGGGCTATGGACCATTTCAAGTCCTTGAAAAATCAACGACAATGCCTACAAACTCGATTTACCAGGTGAGTATAACGTGAGTTCTACTTTTAATGTTAGTGATTTGTCATTGTTTGATCTAGGTGATGAGCTAGACTTGAGGACAAATCTTTTTCAAGAAGGGGAGGATGATGCGGACACGGAAGGTCAAGCCCCAAGGAAAGCATGGGACCCTTTAGAGTTGCCGGAGAGACCAATTACGAGGGGACGATTGAAGAAGTTCAAGGAAGCGTTGCATGGGCTTATGGGCAAGGGAGAAGGACTTAGAAGCGAGGTGCGGAGTGCGGAAGGCTTCGTGATGCATGGGAGTGAGTTTGGGAATCACAAGAACACCATTAAAGTGATGAATGAAGAAAACGTCCAGAATGCTCCGCGCTCGAGCGGTAAAATACTACCGCCCGAGCGCCAAACATACTGTACAAGAGTTGGTCTCCAGAATACTCGGCGCCCGAGCGGGCATTTTCTACCGCCCGAGCGCGAATAGTCCATAACCCTTGGCGCTCGAGCGGTCATATTTTACTGCCCGAGCGCGAGTCATTTTCAGGAAATTATCTATTTCCTTGATTAGAGTCCTAATTATTTTGGCAACTAGATGTTGTTATCTTTTGAGTATGTAAAGGATATTGGCACGAAATTTTTAACACAGTTTAGATATCATTATTGAGTTTATCAAACTTTTGAGAATTTTCTCTCAAGATTTTGCTTTGTAATCAAAATCAAACTTATCAAAGTTTTACTTTGTGGCGTTTGTCGGTTGATTTCATCCGGATTGTCAAGGACAGGTTCTTTGAAGGTTCGTCTTTTTTTCAATTGTTTTATCGTGAATATTTGTTGCTAAGTTTTATAACTTAGAGGTGAATATCACAAATCCTTACTTGATTCAAAAGATCGGGACAACACGAATTCATTGTTCGTTATTGAATTGAGGACGCGATTCATATTTGATCGTGTTTGCTTTTTTTCGTACAAGGATTCACATCACCGAGTCTACACGGACCCAAGCACGGGTCTCTTACACGGGGTCCGTGTCCTATGTTTTAGGCAAAGACCGCTACACGGACCCTCTTCCGGACCTCTACACGAGGTCCGCGTACTAGGCGGCTTGGCGAGAATATTTCAGAATTTAGAGTTTTGACTTGTTTGGTAACTAGGTATTGACATCTTTTTTGATTTGTAAAGGGATATGAACGAAAAAACACACACATTCAGATCATTATTGATATTTTATCAAAGTTTAGAGTTTTTCTCTCAAACCATTAAAGCTTTTGCTTTGTTATAAATCAAACTTATCAAAGTTTTTAACTTTGTGGCGTTTGTCGATCGTCTTATGCGGATTGTCATTGACTTGTTCTTTGAAAGTTCGTTCTAGTTTCGATTGTTTTCATCGTGATTCTTTACTACTAAACCTCGTAGTTTAGGGGTGAAAATCACACCATACTTGATTCAAAAGATCGGGAAAACACAACACGATCCTTGTTCGTATTTGAATTGAGGGCGCGATTCGATTTTAATCGTGTTTGCATTTCATTCGCACGAGGGTTCACAACATTTGGTATTAGAGCTTAGGTTCATTGAATTCAAGTAAGTATCTTGTTCTTCAATTGTTTGATCTGTTTATTTCTTCGTTCGTTCCCAGATCTGTTTTGGTTTATCGTTCTTCGTCTTTTCGTGAATCTGTGATTCTCGAAAAAGGTTTGATTTTATTTTTTTCTTGGTGATTTTCGAGATATAATCAGCCAAAAAAAAACTACAAAAAAATCGAAAATTCACCATTATTTCTTTTGAGTATTTCGCTCTATTTCTTTTGTAGAGTCATATTCAATTGCCTCTCACAGTCAAAAAATTATATTTATCTTCAAATTTCTTGTCTACGCAGTCCAAGTGAGTCGATCACAATTGTTCACCACTTTAACTTGATTGTTTGATTTACAAATACAAAGCTTGGGCACACTTTCGAGAATACTATCAAATTTGAGTGAAAATTACTTGAGTGCGAGTGTATTTTCTTTGGAGTGACTAGTGTGATACGAATCCTCGTACGAATGAAAAGCAAACACGATTAATTAGAATCGCGCCCTCAATTCAATAACGAACAAGGATCGATTAGGTTGTCCCGATCTTTTGAAACAAGCAACAATTTATGATATTCACCTCTAAGCGATTAACGCTGTGGGGACCCAAACCTAATTCTTCTTTTTAATCATTATTAAGAATCAATATAACAATTAAGTAATGTGGGGCATAATTTTTTTTTTTAAAATGCAAGTGCGGAAATGTAATGTTCTCGATTTGATATACATGTCAATATAAACGTACAAGTCTTGTACAACATTTATTTATCTCAAACTAAAGTTCAGTCACTATCTCAAGTACTTAAAATCAATCTACTCTAAGTCCGGTTCTCCACGCTATATCTGAATCTCTCATCCTCTTCCTGATCCTGCCCCACCTGTTGTCATGCACACATACAAACAAAACAACAGCCGGATAAATCCAGTGAGAATATAATCCCAGTATAAATAATGTAACATGCAATCATATAAAAACATATATAAAAGCATGAAACAGATATCAATAGCATGTATCAAATCTGAAAGACATGTATCAATATAAAGCGGTAATTAAAACTCTAGACTCGTCATTTCAGACTCGACTCATCTCTAATCTAGGGATCCCGGTTGAATAAGAACGCAACGTTCTCCCACCTACTTTCCCCAGCCAGATGGTGGTACGTTCTTATTCCCAGACTTTGGCTATCTATATCGAATATCTGCAATAGAAGTCGATCTACTCCTAAGCACATCGATATATACCCAAAAGTCCAGTGACTTGACGGTTCTGCCAAAGACTAGGCATATCTGCCCAAGACTCTAACTCATGCTTTGCTATAAATCAATAGAATAAGCATATCGATCTCAAACATTGCAACATAGCGAGGCAATGACAATTCAGTATGTGATTTTGGGAAACGCAAGTTAAATCAAAATCGAGTTGTGCAATCCCGAATCAACATTGATTTATACCCTTCTAGAATTCTGTCAATCTGACTCTGTCGAATTCTCGGACTCAATCAAATTCTATTTCAAATTCTGTTTCAACAGCATAACTCCACAAACTCCATATACCCAACAATACAGTCTCAATCAGATATCAATCCCAACATCTCATAATCAATAAAAATACAAATCTGGTATCAATCTCGATCAATTCAACTCTGAAATTCATAACAATTTCATACGTCATCCGTTTCTCAATCTGGTTTCGATTATACGATGTCTGATATCGCAAGAACGACATATATGAATCATACCTGATTCCTTCAATACCATATTTTCAAAACATAACAAAACGTAATAAAACTTACGTCCAATTGAAGCCTGTGTCGACAGGAATGCGGTACTGAAGTCGGATTGAAATTCTGACGGGCGGATCTTTCACAATCACAATCTAAATATAAAAAGGCGTAAGAATTTTTCGTAATCTTCTTCGACCTTTTCTCGAAAATCTGAAGGAGGAATGAACTTGTTATATATATGTCATGCATGTCAAGGGCAAATGGCTCATCCTAAGTGCAACACGTCTCGCGCATATGCGGGACCTCAACCGACGCATATGTGCGAGACCTACTGGGGACCCGAACCTAACTCGTCTTCTTAATCATTATTAAGAATCAGTATAACAATTAAGAAATGTGGGATATAAATTTTTTTTCTTTAAATGACAAATGCGGAAACGTAATATACTCAATCTGATATATATGTCAATATAAACGTACAAGTCTTGTACAACATTATTTATTTCAAACTAAAGTTCAGTCACTACATCAAGTACTGAAAATCAATCTACTCTAAGTCCGGATCTCCACGCTAGTTTTTAATCTCTCATCCTCGTCCTGATCCTGATCCTGCCCTACCTGTTGTCATGCACACATACAAACAAGACAACAGCCGGATAAATCCGGTGAGAAATACATCTCAGTATAAACAATGTAACCATGCAATCATATAAACCGATATAGAAGCATGAAACATATATGAATAACATGTATCAAATCAGAAAGACATGTATCGATATAAAGCTGTAAATAAAACTCTGGACTCGTCATCTCAGACTCGACTCATCTCTAATCTAGGGATCCCGGTTCTTGGATATTGGTATGATATACCGAATTTCAGCGATATGAATGAATCAACTCCTAAGCGACATCGATATAAACCAAACATCCAGTGTCTTGGCGAATCAGCCTTTGGCGACCCGGACGCTAATCATGTTCTTACTCATCATTGGGACTAATTAATCAATTAGTATAAACAGGGTCTAAATTTTTTTTTTTAAATACAAAGCGGAAACGTAATGTAATTCAATTCAAATTACATATGAAACATAAATATACAAATCATGTATTATCTACAAGAATTCAACTAGGTTCAACTATATCTCAGTGTTGAATCCTAAGTTGCTTCGAAGCCCGGACCTCCACGCTATCTAATCCAGCCTTTTTCTCTTCTTGACCCTGATCCTATCCCACCTCTTGCCATGCACACATACAGACAAGACAACAGCCGGATAACTCCGGTGAGAATTACATTCTCAGTATAAATCATGTATACATGCGCAATCATCAAAACAATATAAAAGCATATAACAGATATGTCTAACGTGTATTCAAATCAGAATATAAATCCATATCAAGAATAAATCCTATTCTAAACATGTACCATCATCAGGAACATAAATCAATATGTACCATATTCAGGCAAATAATCAACATGAATCAATATAACTGTCAATTAGACTCATGACGTCACATTTAAGACTAGACTCAATCCTAGTCTAGGGATCCCGGTTTCCAAATGTGGTATTCCTATATCGAATTCCGTAATAGAAGGAACTCTGTTCCTATAACTCGATATAACCACTACGACTTGCTACCATTCAAGTGGAACCAGATTTGATTATGAGAATTAAAGAGGCACAAAAAACTGATCAGAATGTGCAAAAGTCGATTCATATGGTCAGATCAGGACATCAGTCTGAATATCAGGTACATGATTTTGTTCTGTATGTGAATAACCGTCTTGTAGTGCCAGATGTTTCAGATTTGAAACAGCAAATTATGTCAGAAGCGCACTGTAGTCGGTTTAGCATTCACCCTGGTGGCAGAAAAATGTACAACAACTTGAAGACACAGTTCTGGTGGAAACAGATGAAATCAGATATTGCCGAATTTGTGTCTACGTGCTTAAATTGCCAACAGGTGAAGGCCGAAAGAAAGAAGCCCGGAGGTTTACTTCAGAGTTTGTCTATTCCTGAATGGAAATGGGATCACATTTCCATGGAATTCGTGACGAAATTACCTCGATCATCCCGGGGCTGTGATGCGATTTGGGTTATTGTGGACAGATTGACCAAATCAGCGTGTTTTATTCCATACATAATGACATATCGACACGATCAGATGGCTGAGATATATGTCAGAGAGATAGTCAGATTGCATGGTGTGCCGAAGTTTATCGTATCAGATCGTGATCCACGATTCACTTCACACTTTTGGCACAGTTTGCAGCAGGCCTTAGGTACGACATTGCACCTGAGTACTGCTTATCATCCCAGACAGATGGACAGTCAGAGCGGACTATCCAGACTTTAGAGGACATGTTGAGAGCTGTAGTGCTAGATTTCGGCACTAGTTGGCAAGATTCACTACCGTTGTGTGAATTCTCGTACAACAATAGCTATCAAACGAGCATAGAGATGGCACCGTTTGAAGCATTATATGGCAAGAAGTGCAGATCTCCTTTATACTGGGATGATATATCTGAGATAGCAGAACTTGGGCCTGATATGATCCGTGAGATGACAGAGAAAGTGAAGATAATTCAGAAGAGGATGAAGACGGCACATGATAGGCAAGCCAAGTATTCCAATATCAGACGTAGACCGTTAGTATTTGATCAAGGAGACAGAGTGTTTTTGAAGATTGCTCCTTTCAGAGGCGTTGTCAGATTTGGCAAACACGGTAAGTTGTCTCCTAGATACATCGGTCCATACGAGATTCTTGAGAAGATTGGCGATCGAGCATATCGATTAGCTCTTCCTCCTTCTCTATCCGGAATACATGACGTATTTCATGTATCAATGCTGCGTAGATATATGCATGATGCTTCTCATGTCATTCAGCCTGACGAAGCTGAGCTTGATCAGACTTTGAGTTATACTGAGCAACCGATGCGGATTCTTGATCGGAAAGAAAAACAGCTCAGAACGAATACTATTCCGCTAGTGAAAGTCCAGTGGAGTCTTCATGGCACTGAAGAAGCGACTTGGGAGAGAAAATATGAGACAGAAATATCCCGAGTTGTTTACATGATGTAAGTAATTATTCAGCTTTTGATTTTATTGTTTTTCATTTATAATATGATTGATGGCCTGCGATTTCGAGGACGAAATCATTTCTTAGAGGGGGAGAAATGTAAGGCTTGAGATTTATTAGTCTTCATTGATGTGATATTCGGAAGATATGAGTATGCATGACATGTAATGAGAGGCGCTAAATGAGATTATGAAGTGTTGCATGAGATATAGACCGCACCCGCGGTAAGGAAAGGACCGCACCCGCGGTTATGGTTCATGAAATATGGAAGAGTTACAGTAGCATGAGCGCACCCGCGCTAAGAAGCTACTGCACCCGCGGCGGATGGACAGAGAGTTGGAGATTATTTACAGAAGTGACACCGCACCCGCGGTGAAGAAGTACCGCACCCGCGGTGCATGGCCAGTAGGGTAGGAAATTTTAAGCGAAGCAAGACCGCACTCGCGGTCCACAAGACACCGCACCCGCGGTCGTCGAATGTTGGAAAATGAAAAGTGGTGCCGAAGCTTTAGCGCACCTGCGGTCTAGACGGAGCGCACCCGCGGTGCCCTGTGCGAGAAAGCCACCCTTGATTCTTATGTTGACACATGGTATATATATATATATATCCACTTGGGCTGAGTTTCTTCTTCAATTCCTGAGGAGAGAACCGAGAGTGATTCCAAAAAGAGGTGAAAGGCTTCTTTCATTTTAGAATTGAGCTTGTGCAAGATTTAGCCATTCAAACTTTAATCCAAGTTGAGATTCTTGTTCCTCTTGACAAGGGCTTCAAAAGGGTATTTTTTCTATATCTTTTCAGCATGTTTTGAAGTTGACATATGGAGGAAATTCAGATATGTTTGTGATTATATGTTCTTGAGATCATAGACGTCGTAGAATCGTAAACGGATCGATTATCGGATGTCATATACAATTGTTATGAAATTCCAGCATATATGTGCATGAGATTATGCAGATTTTCAGAGTTTGAAATGGTTATGGTATTGACTATGAGTTGAGGATATATATGTTGAGATTTGAATTGATCGGTATCGAGAAACTATGCCGTTATACCGTCGAATTGTATCAAGATTTGATATTGAACCGTACTAGTATTAGTTTGAGTTGTGATTTAATATTGTGCATCTCAACATTGTCATTTCAGATTTGGATTGACAGGTTCGATATCCCTACTTCGAGACTTCGAATTATTCCAACGACAAGAAAGGTATAATTCATGTGAATTCGGGAGATACGACTCGAACCAGACTTGGTTGGAGTTTCCCTAAATCACATACTAGATTTGTTATTTATATTTGAGTATGATTATGTCTTGTTTATAGATTTATATTCAAGCATTGATATAGGAGAGTCATTGGCAGACTTGCTAAACTAGACGTTCGGTGGTATCGACGCTTCGGATCAGATTCAATCCAATTGTAGACATTCGATACAGACGGGGCCCAAGTCTAGGAATAAGACGTACAGTTACCCCGATTGGGAGGGTAGGTGACAGACAGTGACGTCTTATTCACACCGGGATCCCTAGAGTTAGAGTTGAGTCGAGTCAAGACATGATTTGATTTGAATTGCATGTTTATATTGATTGGTTTCATAGACTATGGAACCCATTGTTATTGCTTGCATTCATGATTTATGATTATGTATCAGCATGCATACATGTTTTATACTGGGATTTGTTCTCACCAGAGTTTCCGGCTGTTGTTACGTCAGGGTCGCGACAGAGATGAGAGATGGACATAGCGTGGTGATCACGGGCGTAGCAGATGAACTAGTAGTTGTACTTTTGACATGTACTATACTTAATTACTGGTTTGTAGAATATGGACAAAACAAGACATGTATATTATGTTTGTTATAATGAAATAAATATAGAACTATCTTTTGCTTAAGTTATAAACATGTGAGTTAATGTTAAAAGCAAAATTTTGACCCGTATATTTTAACAATGATCCGATTAATCCCGAAAGGAACTGAGTTAGAGCCCGGGTCCCCACATTGCTTGTACAAAAAGCACATTTCTTAAGATTAGCATATAAATGTTCAGCCCAAAGTGTTGTCAGTACAAGTCTCAAATGCTCAACATGCTCTTCTAAATCTTTGTTATACACTAGGATATCATCAAAATAAACCACAACAAATTTCCCTATGTAAGCACGCAAGACATGATTCATCAACCTCATAAAGGTACTAGGAGCGTTTGTTAAACCAAGAGGCATCACCATCCACTCATATAACCCATATTTGGTTTTAAATGCTGTTTTCTACTCATCACCTTCTTTCATCCTAATCTGGTGATATCCACTCTTCAAGTCAATCTTACTAAAAATACATGCACCATGTAATTCATCTAACATGACATCTAATCTAGGTATAGGATGTGTATACTTGATGGTTATATTATTAATTGCCCTACAATCCACACACATACGCCATGAGCCATATTTCTTAGGAACTAGTAAAACAGGTACAACACAAGGTGACATGGACTCACGCACAAAACCCCTATCTAACAACTCACTTACCTGCCGCTGAAGTTGCTTAGTCTCCTCCGGATTGCTCCTATAGGCTGGATGATTTGGCAATGCACTCCCCGGTTTGGTGCTCGATTCCCCTCAATGGTGGTAATCCTTGAGGTAGCTCCTCCGGAAATACATCTTCAAATTCCTGCAAAAGTGAAACAACAATGCTCGGAAGGGATCCGGCTATATCACTTGTGTTAAAGAGAATCTCTTTGTAAAGAATCAACACAATTGGATCATGTGTGTGTAACAATTGTTTCAACTCACTCGTTTGGGCCATATATGTTTTATTTTTGACCTCTTTCCTCTCATTTTCTTTTCCCTCATTTTTCTTTTGTATGGCTATCTCACTTTTTCTTTTAGCCATTTCATTTTTGTTTTCAAAGGCCATCTCACTTTTTAATTCACTCTTTTTTCCGACCTCATCTCTCTTCTTTTTTTCAATTGGTCCTCCAACACTTGCTTTGGAAACAATGGGTTATTTCTTGAGTACAAAAGAATATTTATTTCTAAACCCATCATGTGTCACTTGCCTATCATATTGCCATGGTCAACCTAACAAAATATGACAAGCATGCATTGGCACCACATCACACAACACCTCATCAACATACTTCCCAATCCAAAACGCTACGAAAACTTGTTTGTTCACTTTCACTTCAGCACAGTCATTCAACCACTGTAGCCTATATGGTTGAGGATGTTTCAAAGTAGGCAAGCTCAATTTTTCCACCATCTCAAGACTAGCAACATTGGTACAACTCCCTCCATCTATAACAATGTTGCAAACTTTGCCACTGACAAAACATCTAGTATGGAACAAGTTTTCCCGGTGGTTAGTCTCCTCTTCTTTGACTTGGGCATTCATGATACGCCTAGTCACTAACGCCTCACCCACAACTGCCTCATATCCCTCATCAGGATCTTCTAATGCAGGCATGATGTGATCCCGCCCACGAGATCTTTAATTTTTCCCGATCTTTGAAACAAGTAATTGATAGGTGTGAAAATCGCCTCTAGATCACGCGGTCTAGCAACAATTCATCAACGATAGAAACAATCTCGTTCAAGAGAACCTCCAAAGAACCTGTCCTTGGCAACACTCGTGATATTCGATTGACAAACGCCACAAAAGATAAATCTTTTGATAAGTTTGATTTGATACAACGCAAAAGTTATAACGAAACTTAAGCTTGTTTTTGAGAGAATTCTCAAAGAAAGTTTTTATAAACTCAATTAATAATGAACAAAAGTTGTTTTCAATCAATAAAATTCGTCTATATATTGATACCAAATCAAAAAGATATGAAATCTACTTGCCAAGATAATAAAAACTCTAAAATAGGAAAGTAGGATTCTTCCCGAAACTGACTCGTGCTCGGGCGGTAGAATATTACCGCTCGAGCGCCAAGGCTTCTGTACTACTCGCGCTCGGACAGTAAGTATGGCGCTCGGGCGGTAATATTTGACTGCTCGGGCGCCGATGCTGCTGGACTCAACTTCATCTATCACTTGAATAATGTTCTTGTGACTTCCAAACTCACTTCCATGCATCAAAAACCCTCCAGCACTTTGCACCTTGCTTGTAAGACCTTCTTCATTGGTCATAAGTCCGTGCAACGCTTCCTTGAACTTCTTCAATCGTCCCCTCGTGATTGGTCCCTCCGACAACTCCAAAGGGTCCCATGCTTTCCTTGGCGCCTGACCATCCGTGTTCGCATCATCCTCCCCTTCTTGAAAAGGATTTGTCCTCAAATCTTTGATACCTACACAAAAACGAAGCAAGTTAGTAATAACAAGAATTGTATGACTAATATGCTTACCTTTAAACTCAAGTTTGTAGGTGCTATCGCTTGCTCGCTCCATCAACACTGGACTTTCCAACATCACCATTGTCTTTCCTATAAACTCATCAACTTTTCCACATATCAAGTAACAAATGACACCAAATAATAACAACAAGATATCATTAAGTATCACAAAAATCAGATTTCTCCCCTTCTTAGACCTAGTCAACACCAAAATAATATCCACACACGTGTACGACCATAGTTCACTAGGAATAAGAAATAACTGATGCCTGACATATGAATACACTCGACATGTCATTCTCCTGTATGTAATGCATATACCCCAATCACACTCAACATGTCGTTTCATGTGCAACCAACACATAAAATCATTCATTTTATCAAAGGTAAAATCACCACTATATGCATCACTACTACGTAACTCATGCAATGAATGTAGAATGACGAATTTATTCTACTTAAAATTGTACTCATTATGAACATAAAAATTCTTATGTTCGATGCATGATTCACAATTCCACCCAATAGACCTCCTCATATGCAACCATAGTAAAAATTCATGCATCCTATCAATGACCCTATTTACTTCATGGCTACCAATCAAACAAAGGTCTTGCGCCTCAATATCAAGCAGAAACTCATGCAATAGGTGTGTGATGAAAATTTTATTCTCTTTAAACATGTATTCATCATAAACAAAGAAATAAGCATCTTCATCCCTGCACCTCTCAAAACTATAACCAAACCAATATAAATCATGCAAATAGAACACACTAAATGTACTACCCATGTAATCTTCACACCCATCACCACTCAAATATAAATCATGGAAATAAGACACGTCCCATGTACTATCAATGCAATATCTCATCTCATCACAAAAATCTAAGTCTAATGTATATAAACCATTGTAACAAGAAAACCCCATCAACTTAGTAAATAGTGAGACATCAAAATTCATAGTAGGTACATGCAATTCATCCATGGTCTCAAATTCATAACAATCAAGGAATAAGGGTAAATTTACATCCGACCCCTTAACCACCACATTTTCAACATGCTTTCCAAGTCCTTGAAAACGGTACATCAAAGAAGTAAGATAAGGACGGAAGTCATACCTCATGGTTGTTGCGTTGGCAACTAACTTTACCTCACCTTGATTGCTCTCGAAGTCATATGGATCATCCCATGGCTTTCCAAAATCATCAACACTTGCTCTTCTCCTCATCATGAGGGCGCCCAAGTCTTGCAAAGAAGAATAAATACCGCTCGGGATTGAATCGGCTATATCATCACTAGATATATAAATCTCATCTTTGTACAAAGGTACTTGGAGAGATTTATACAAAATTAAATCACTCTCATACTTACTCTTTTCACTCTTTTGGGCCTTAAAATTATTTTTCTTTTCTTTTTCTTTTTCTTTTTCTTTGGCCTCTTTTTCTTTTTCTTTTCTTTCTATGGCCATCTCACTCTTTTGATCACTCATTCTTTCAGCCATTTTAAATTTTTTTCACTCTCACAATTAAATTGCAGTTGATCATCAGTAATTACAATTGAAATAGATGGATCAATAAAGGTACATGATGAATCATAACATGCGTGCAACAAATTATTACTATTTTCTTCTTTCTCCTCCATAGCACACACATTAGAAGAAAATTCACCATCTAAGGATTCACCCTCCACAGCACAACATTCTATGCTCAAGTCAGAAATCAGTGGGGTACCAACCTCCTCAATTCTCTCAACCTCCACTTTAGGTTCAACAACATTCAACTCACCAACTAGTGGAATAATGTCATCAACAACTTTATCAACCACAACCTCCACTTGAGATTCAAGCCCAACCGCAACATCAACCTCCATTTGAGATTTAAGCTCAACTGGCGATTTAACTACCGTCACCTCCTCACGTGGACATTGGGTGATATCATGCCCAACTTCTAAACACCAACAACATATAATATCATAAGTACGAGAATTTGAGTTTTCAAATGTACCTTGATATTCATGCTTCAAAACCAACTTCGGTCTAGTTATGACCTTCTTCTCTCCACTCGACCTTCGTGCGGATGTCAAGAACTCCTTCCACGAGTCAATTCCCTGCCTAGCACTCGATTTGCACCTCCTATCATCACGATCCAAATGCGATGCTCTATCCCCACCAAATCTACTACCTCGTCTCTTCTCATTAGCACTACCCTCAAGCCTATCCAACCTTTCATGTAAAGGCTTAAGCTCCTTCTCCCATATTCTATCAATCCCCCTTGACATTGTTTGAAATTGAAGATTGTCAATCATTATACCTGCAAGAAAAGGTTAGTAGAAACAATAAAATAAATAAACTTCCTCACCACAAATCCTCACTAGTCACTACAAGGAAAATTCACTCGCACTCGTCTTTTTCCCTCACCACAAAACCTCACAAATCACTCCAATGAAAATTCACTCCACTCAAATATTTTTCACTCAAGTGAGAATCCTCGAGGGGTCGCTTAAGTCTCGTGGCTTCCACGTATCAAACTTATGAGATCAATCATGTGACGCTTGAAATTCGACTCACTTAGACCACACAAGAACAAGCAACTCTGAAAATTGACTAGAATGCGACTAAATGACAAGGACAAACTTAACGCTGAAATATATGCGCTAAAATTCCAACAAACACCCGAGTCAAATATATATATATATATTTTTTTTCTGCTTCTTTTTTTTTTTTCAGGTGAACAGTACGCTACAGTAAATCCGGAGATGAACAGTTATGAATAATTTCGGCTGATGAACAGTAACTCCGGCGTGAACAGTTCGTGAATAATTTCGGCTGATGAACAGTAACTCCGCCAGATGAACAGTAATTTCGTAGACGATGAACAGTATCTCGACGGATGAATAGTGCCGTGAACAGTAAATCTGGCGATGAACAGTATTTTCGGATATGAACAGTACTTTCGATGAACAGTAATTTCCGATATGAACAGTACTTCCGATGAACAGTAACTCCAGCAAATGAACAGTATTCGCGAATTTTTATTTTTTTTTTTAGATTCAACAAATCCGTAGAAATCGCTACACGAAAATCGGTATTGAAAATCCTACGAAGAATTGAACGGATACGCTTACTTTAATAAAAACAAACAAAGCTCTGATACCAAATGATGTGATCCCGCCCACGAGATCTTTAATTTTTCCCGATCTTTGAAACAAGTAATTGATAGGTGTGAAAATCGCCTCTAGATCACGCGGTCTAGCAACAATTCATCAACGATAGAAACAATCTCGTTCAAGAGAACCTCCAAAGATCCCGTCCTTGGCAACACTCGTGAGATTCGATTGACAAACGCCACAAAAGATAAATCTTTTGATAAGTTTGATTTGATACAACGCAAAAGTTATAACGAAACTTAAGCTTGTTTTTGAGAGAATTCTCAAAGAAAGTTTTTATAAACTCAATCAATAATGAACAAAAGTTGTTTTCAATCAATAAAATTCGTCTATATATTGATACAATATCAAAAAGATATGAAATCTACTTGCCAAGATAATAAAAACTCTAAAATAGGAAAGTAGGATTCTTCCCGAAAATGACTCGCGCTCGGGCGGTAGAATATTACCGCTCGAGCGCCAAGGCTTCTGTACTACTCGCGCTCGGACAGTAAGTATGGCGCTCGGGCGGTAATATTTGACCGCTCGGGCGCCGATGCTGCTGGACTCAACTTCATCTATCACTTGAATAATGTTCTTGTGACTTCCAAACTCACTTCCATGCATCAAAAACCCTCCAGCACTTTGCACCTTGCTTGTAAGACCTTCTTCATTGCTCATAAGTCCGTGCAGCGCTTCCTTGAACTTCTTCAATTGTCCCCTCGTGATTGGTCCCTCCGGCAACTCCAAAGGGTCCCATGCTTTCCTTGGCGCCTGACCATCCGTGTTCGCATCAAGGCATCTCATCTTCATCCTCTCCATCATCTCCCTCACTATGAGATTCACACTCCCCATAAGTATTCAACACCATCACTCTTTTATTGGGACATTGGCTAGCAATATGGCCAACTCCTTGACACCTAAAAAATTTAATATCTCTAGAACGATTAATAGTAATTTCAGGTTTACCTTGCACTTTTTGCTTAGGCGCCTCCAGTTTAATGTCAACTTTGGGCTTGACCACTACCTTGCCTTCTTCACGTTTAACAACATTGGAACGCCAAGGTGTTGATGTATTCCCAGCTTGAATGGTACGGCCAACTCCTCTCCTCTTGAGTTGTTGCTCCACTTTTATCGCCATTTGCACCATTTCATCTAGATCAAAGTAGTGTCTAAGCTCCACTTGGTCTTAAATTTCCCTGTTCAAACCACACAGAAAACGAGCCATAGTAGCCTCACTATCCTCCTCTATGTTTGCTCTAATCATGACTACTTCCAACTCTTTATAGTAGTCCTCAACACTCTTCACACTCTGTCTCAAAGTTTGTAACTTTTTAAACATTTCTCTATAGTAGTGATTTGGTACAAACCTCTTTGTCATTAGGCTTTTCATCTCTGCCCAAGTTTCTATAGGCCTCTCATTGCATCTTCTCTTAGTGGTCACTAATTGATCCCACCAAATAAGTGCATAGTCAACAAATTCAACCACGGCCAACCTAACCTTTTTGAGTTCAGAATACTGGTGACAATCAAAAACAAATTCAATCCGCTTTTCCGATTCTAAATAAGCCTCTGGGTCTGACTTACCATGGAACGACGGAATTTTCATCTTAATACTACCTATGTTACTATATTCCTTATTCCCATCATCATACCTACACCGTACGACTTCTCTTCTTCCCCTACCAAATCCTCTACCTCTTCCGCTTCTACCCCAATTCTCGTTTTGACTCTCCTCTTCTCCTTCCAAATCATAATCATCCTCTTCTTCTTCCACTCTACCCAAACCTTTAGGCTTAGATTTATTTTCACTCGTACTAACCTCAAGCCTATCCAACCTCTCATATAAAGGATCCAACCGGCCCTCATCATTCTACTAAAATGCCCAAATAACGCCTCAATTTGAACCTTAGACAACCCCTGATTCGAACTCTCTCCTACCTCCCTATCCATTTTACTTTCAGATTTTGTACCTGCAAGGAAATGTTAGTAGAAATAAAAGATGTTCCTCACCCAAATTCTCACAATCACTCCAAAGAAATAACACTCGCACTCAAATATTTTCACTCGAATGTGATAGTTCTCTCAAAAATGTGATCAATCGTTATTTTTTTTTTATCAAACTAACAAGATTTAACTTGTGAACACTTGCAACTGTCTCACTTGAATTGCACAAAGCCAAGAACACTAGAATAACATAGATTTGAAAATATAACAAAGGATAACACAGATCCGAAAACAGAAACGAAGGAATAACACAGATCTGATAACAGAACGAAATTTATGTTTTTCTTTTCTTATATTTTTTTTTATATAGAAAGATTTGACAATAGAAACGAAAGGATACCACAGATCTGAGATCGAACGAAATTTTAAACAGATCTGAAAATAGCAACGATAACTTACTTGAATCAAAGAGAACCAAAAGCTCTGATACCAAATGATGCGAATCCTCGTACGAATGAGAAGCAAACAAGATTATTGAAATCGAGCCCTCAATTCAATAACAAACAAGAATAGATTATGTTGTCCCGATCTTTTGAAACAAGTAACGATTTGTGATATTCACCTCTAATCGATTATAACATAGCAACAAATATCAACGATAAAAACAATCGAATTTCAAACGAACCTTCAAAGAACTTGTTTTGACAATCCGTGCGAAAAACAATCGACAAACGCCACAAAGATAAAATCTTTGATAAGTTTGATTTGTGTTGAAGATCAAAGCAAAATGCCTTGAATATTGAGAGAAATCTCCAATAAGATGTTTAAAGTCTGAATAATCACGTTTTTGGTTGATACAATGCATATAAATACAATAAAATAATAAAAAGTAGTGCAAAATGTCAAAGAAAGTTGTAAACAAATTATACACGGAAGGTCGCACGGTGGCGCGTGAACTCAAGCGATGGCGCGCGGCATACTGCACTTCAGCAGCCAAGGTGCGCGCGGCAGCGCTGAAACACGCGCGGGGGCGCGCTAAGTTCTGCCTGTGCGCGCGACAGCGCCAAGACACGCGCGAGGGGAGCGCGGCTGCGCCGCTTCTGGCGCGGGGGCGCGCGTGCTGCTGTGCTCATGGTCTTTTAGCACTTGAATTACATTCCAAACACTTCCATCATTGTAACCATGTTCCTCAAGCTCCTCTAATTTATACACCCCATTTATTGAACTTCCTTGGAAGTTCACCATGAATCCTTGAAGTGCTTCTTTAAACTTCTTGCTACGGCCCCTCATTATAGGTCCTTCGGGCAACTCCAATGACTTCCATGCTTTCTTTGGTGCTTGACCAACCACGTTTGCATCATCCTCCCCTTCTTGAAAAGGATTTGTTCTCAAATCTTGATCGTCTCCTACATCAAACAACGAAAGATCACTAACATTAAAAGTAGAATTAACATTGTACTCACCTGGTAGGTCTAGTTTGTAGGCATTATCGTTGATCCTTTCAAGCACTTGAAATGGTCCATCACCCCTAGGTAAGAGCTTCGAAAGTCGTTTTTCTGGAAATCTTTCCTTCCTTAAGTACAACCACACCCAATCTCCTTTTTCAAAAACCATCTTTTTCCTTCCCTTGTTGGCTTGATTCGTGTATGGTAAATTCTTCTTCTCAATATTAGCCTTAACCTTCTCATGCAAACTCCTAACAAATTCAGCCTTCTTCTTTCCATCTATGTTTAACCTTTCACTCACAGGCAAAGACATTAAATCCAAAGGAGTTAAAGGGTTAAAACCATAAACAATCTCAAATGGCGAATAATATGTAGTAGAATGCACGCTACGATTATGCGCAAACTCAACAAATGATAAACATTCTTCCCAATTTTTCAAGTTCTTTTTAAGTATAGCACGCAAAAGTGTTCCAAGAGTTCTATTAACAACTTCAGTTTGTCCATCCGTTTGAGGATGACATGTAGTAGAAAACAACAGTTTTGTGCCAAGTTTAGCCCACAAAGTTTTCCAAAAGTAACTCAAAAATTTAACATCACGATCAGATACAATAGTTCTAGGCATACCATGCAACCCAACGACTTCCTTGAAGAACAAATCCGCAATGTTTGATGCATCATCGGTTTTATGACAAGCAATAAAATGTGCCATCTTAGAGAATCTATCAACAACAACAAATATTGAATCCCTCCCCTTCTTAGTCCTCGGCAAACCTAAAACAAAATCCATAGAAATATCAATCCAAGGTTCACTAGGAACAGGAAGTGGTGTATACAATCCATGTGGTTGTGTTCTAGACTTAGCTTGTCTACAAGTAATGCACTTTTCACAAACACGCTCAACATCACGTTTCATATGTGGCCAATAAAAATGCTCATGCAAACAATTCAAAGTTTTAGCCACACCAAAGTGCCCCATCAAACCTCTACCATGTGCGCCTCCCTCACAAGTAACTCACAAATTGATGACTTAGGAATGCACAATCTATCTTCTCTAAATAAAAACCCATTATGCAAATAAAATTTGTCATGTGGACCATGCATACATGTTTCAAATATCACCTTAAAATCCTCATCCAACAAATAAAACTCTTTCACATGCTCAAATCCCAAGATTTTTGACTACAAGGTTGAGATTAATACGTACCTCCGTGATAGTGCGTCGGCCACTACATTATCCTTACCTTGTTTGTATTTGATTATGTAGGGAAATGTACCTATGAATGCCACCCACTTGGCATGCCCCTTGTTCAGTTTCTGTTGTCCCCTAAGATACTTTAGAGACTCATGGTCGGTATGGATCACAAACTCCTTAGGCCTCAAGTAGTGTTGCCACATCTCCAAAGTCCTCACAAGCGCGTACAACTCCTTGTCCTACGTTGGATAGTTCAGTGCTGCTCCATTGAGTTTCTCACTAAAGTACGCCACAGGTCGTCCTACTTGCATCAAAACCCCACCAATACCTATACCTGAAGCATCACATTCAATTTCAAAAGTATTAGAAAAATCAGGCAAAACAAGTAAAGGCGCATTAATTAATTTTTGTTTAATAATATGAAAAGACTTCTCTTGCTCCTCGCCCCAATGAAATGGAACGTTCTTCTTAATCACCGCCGTCATCGGTGCAGCCAGTGTGCTAAAATCTTTTACAAACCTCCTATAAAAGTTTGCAAGACCATGAAAGCTTCGAACTTGACCAACAGAAGCAGGCGTTGGCCAATCTCGAATAGCACTTACCTTGTCCTCATCCACTTGTATCCCTTGTGAACTTACCACAAAACCAAGAAAGACAAGTTTGCTTGTACAAAAATCACATTTCTTAAGATTAGCATATAAATGTTCAGCCCTAAGTGTTGTCAGTACAAGTCTCAAAAGCTCAACATGCTCTTCAAAATCTTTGCTATACACTAGGATATCATCAAAATAAACCACAACAAATTTCCCTATGTAAGCACGCAAGACATGATTCATCAACCTCATAAAGGTAGTAGGAGCGTTTGTTAAACCAAAAGGCATCACCATCCACTCATATAACCCATATTTGGTTTTAAATGCTGTTTTCCACTCATCACCTTCCTTCATCCTAATCTGGTGATATCCACTCTTCAAGTCAATCTTACTAAAAATACATGCACCATGCAATTCATCTAACATGTCATCTAATCTAGGTATAGGATGTGTATACTTGATGGTTATATTATTAATTGCCTAACAATCTACACAAATAATCCATGAGCCATATTTCTTAGAAACTAGTAAAACAGGTACAGCACAAGGTGACATGGACTCACGCACAAAACCCCTATCTAACAACTCACTTACCTGCCGCTGAAGTTCCTTAGTCTCCTCCGGATTGCTCCTATAGGCTGGATGATTCGGCAATGCACTCCCCGGTTTGGTGCTCGATTCCCCTCAATGGTGGTAATCCTTGAGGTAGCTCCTCCGGAAATACATCTTCAAATTCCTGCAAAAGTGAAACAACAATGCTCGGAAGGGATCCGGCTATATCACTTGTGTTAAAGAGAATCTCTTTGTAAAGAATCAACACAAGTGGATCATGTGTGTGCAACAATTGTTTCAACTCACTCGTTTGGGCCATATATGTTTTATTTTTGACCTCTTTCCTCTCATTTTCTTTTCCCTCATTTTTCTTTTGTATGGCTATCTCACGTTTTCTTTTAGCCATTTCATTTTTGTTTCCATCTCACTTTTTAATTCACTCTTTTTTCCGACTTCATCTCTCTTCTTTTTTTCAATTGGTTCTCCAACACTTGCTTTGGAAACAATGGGTTCTTTCTTGAGTACAAAAGAATATTTATTTCTAAACCCATCATGTGTCACTTGCCTATCATATTGCCATGGTCAACCTAACAAAATATGACAAGCATGCATTGGCACCACATCACACAACACCTCATCAACATACTTCCCAATCGAAAACGCTATGAAAACTTGTTTGTTCACTTTCACTTCAGCACAGTCATTCAACCACTGTAGCCTATATGGTTGAGGATGTTTCAAAGTAGGCAAGCTCAATTTTTCCACCATCTCAAGACTAGCAACATTGGTACAACTCCCTCCATCTATAATAATGTTGCAAACTTTGCCACTGACAAAACATCTAGTATGGAACAAGTTTTCCCGGTGGTTAGTCACCTTTTCTTTGACTTGGGCATTCATGATACGCCTAGTCACTAACGCCTCACCCACAACTGCCTCATATCCCTCATCAGGATCTTCTAATGCAGACATCTCATCTTCATCCTCTCCATCATCTCCCTCACTATGAGATTCATACTCCCCATAAGTATTCAACACCATCACTCTTTTATTGGGACATTGCCTAGCAATATGGCCAACTCCTTGACACCTAAAATATTTAATATCTCTAGAACGATTAATAGTAGTTTCAGGTTTACCTTGCACTCCTTGCTTAGGCGCCTCCAGTTTAATGTCAACTTTGGGCTTGACCACTACCTTGCCTTCTTCACTTTTAACAACATTGGAACGCCAAGGTGTTGATGTATTCCCAGCTTGAATGGTATGGCCAACTCCTCTCCTCTTGAGTTGTTGCTCCACTTTTATCGCCATTTGCACCATTTCATCTAGATCAAAGTAGTGTCTAAGCTCCACTTGGTCTTGAATTTCCCTGTTCAAACCACACAGAAAACGAGCCATAGTAGCCTCACTATCCTCCTCTCTGTTTGCTCTAATCATGACTACTTCCAACTCTTTATAGTAGTCCTCAACACTCTTCACACCATGTCTCAAAGTTTGTAACTTTTTAAACATTTCTCTATAGTAGTGATTTGGTACAAACCTCTTTCTCATTACGCTTTTCATCTCAGCCCAAGTTTCTATAGGCCTCTCATTGCATCTTCTCTTAGTGGTCACTAATTAATCCCACCAAATAAGTGCATAATCAACAAATTCAACCACGACCAACCTAACCTTTTTGAGTTCAGAATACTGGTGAGAATCAAAAACAAATTCAACCCGCTTTTCCCATTCTAAATAAGCCTCTGGGTTTGACTTACCATGGAACGACAGAATTTTCATCTTAATACTACCTATGTTACTATATTCCTTATTCCCATCATCGTACCTACACCGTACGGCTTCTCTTCTTCCCCTACCAAATCCTCTACCTCTTCCGCTTCTACCCCAATTCTCGTTTTGACTCTCCTCTTCTCCTTCCAAATCATAATCATCCTCTTCTTCTTCTACTCTACCCAAACCTTTAGGCTTAGATTTATTTTCACTCGTACTAACCTCAAGCCTATCCAACCTCTCATATAAAGGATGCAACTCGGCCCTCATCATTCTACTAAAATGCCAAAATAATGCCTCAATTTGAACCTTAGACAACCCCTGATTCGAACTCTCTCCTACCTCCCTCTCCATTTTACTTTCAGATTTTGTACCTGCAAGAAAATGTTACCTGAAAGTTGACCATGAATCCTTTAAGTGCTTCTTTAAACTTCTTGCTACGGCCCCTCGTTATAGGTCATTCGGGCAACTCCAACGACTTCCATGCTTTCTTTGGTGCTTGACCAACCACGTTTGTATCAGCATGCATATATTGTAAATAACGAGTAAATAATATAATAAAATTGCATGGGATAAAATATCATGTCATGAGGCATAACGTGAAAATAACTTATCATGAGCAATTATAATACGTGCATAACTGACTAAAAATCATAAGTGAAATTTTTGCTCAATCGAGCCCTGTTTTAAAATAACATGTCATAAATTTTCTGTTGAGATTATGTTCTTTGCAAGTGGCCCCTGCACTGAACTTAACTGAACTGACCGGTAATGTGGGGACCCAGACGCTAATCATTTTCTTAATCATCTTTGGGATTTAATTATCAATTAAGATAAACAGGGTCTAAAAATTTTTCTTTTAAAACACAAGTGCAGAGCGTAATAGAATGTTACTAATATACATCTCAGTATATAAGTACAATAATGTACAACAATTATTCAAAATAGTCTAAGGTTCAACTACTAAATTTCAAGTATTAAACCAAGTCTGCAATAAGTCCGGAATCACCACTCTAAACTCGTCTTCTCTCATCATCTTCTTGACCCCGATCCTGTCCCATCTGTTGTCATGCACACATACAAAATAAGACAACAGCCGGATAACTCCGGTGAGAATAAATCCCAGTATAAAACATGTATACATGCATATACACAATATAAATCATATAGCATACAATCATGCATAAAATCAATAGCAATAGGTTTCATAGTCTATGAAACTAAATCAAAATAAGCATGCAGTAACAATGGGTTCCATAATCTCTGAAACCAAAATAAAATAAGCACGCAACTCAATTCAATTCATATCTTGGCTCAACTCAACTCTAACTCTAGGGATCCTGGTGTGAATAAGATGTAACAGGTCTCCCACCTACTCTCCCAATCGTGGTGGCATTACATCTTATTCCTAAACTTCGGTCTGGTCTGTATCGATATCTACAATCGGAGTGAATCTGATCCGAAGCATTGATATCACCAAACGTTTAGAAAATTGGCGTATCTACCAATGATACTCCTATCTCAGTACATATATATAAATCAATATAAAGTACAAACAAAACAAGTATGTGATTTTGTTGGGAAACTCAAATTGAATCTCATTTGAGTTGTGTCTTCCCCAAACAAAACATGAATTATACCTTTGTCTTCACGGTCTGACGAAGACGAAGTCTTGTATCGCAATCTGTCCATACCCAGTCTGGCAATGACAATCACATAAATACAATATCAGTATATAATTCGATTCAAAACATGTTCTGATCAATACTCAAATCAGTATATAATCTGATCCATATCTGAACAAGGTACTATCTAATTCATATCAACGATATCATCGAAATCATTACTGAATCTGATCATTCTAAATCAAATGATGTTTCGACGTCATAACAATACAGTTTCGATATCCCTGTTAATCTCAACATCACAGATATAATATCAGAATTCATAATCAGTATCAGTACAATTTATAATCTCAATATCTGTACATTTAAGATCAGTAACATTACAACTCTGATGTCAAATCTCAATCAATATCTTTCGAAATTCATAACAATTGTATAAACAGTCTATTCTTTAATATGACTTCAATTATACAATGCCTACTGTAGCAGAAATACTATATCTGATTCATATTCAATTCTGACAATATTATAATTTCAAATTGTGTCTAAACGTAACAAAACTTACGTCCAGTTGTAGCCTGCGTTGATAGGAACACAGTACTGTAGTCGGATTCGAGTTCTGATAATCGGATTGAACAAAATCACAAGTCTAAGGTACGATGAGGCTTTGGGGAATTTCTGAAGCTCACCTCGTTTCTTGCTGAAGACTAAGGAGAGATGAATCATATATATATGTCGCATGTAAATTGTACGTGGCTGCTCCAGAATTTGCCAAAAAACCTCTCGCGCATATGCGCGCTCAAGCCCCGCGCATATGCGCGAGATTTATTATCTCGGCGCTTGTGTCTCAACCGCTCGCGCATATGCGCGAGACCTACGGTCTCGTGCATCCACTTACTCGCGCACATGCGCGCCTTCCACCGCGCATGTGCGCCGAACCCTCTGGACGTTCCGCGCATGTGCGCCGAACCCTCTGGACGTTCCGCGCATATGCGCGCATTCAAGCCGCGCATGTGCGCCGAACTCTCTGGACGTTCCGCGCATGTGCGCGCATTCAAGCCGCGCATGTGCGCGCATGGTTCGGTCTTCCTCGCGCATGTACGCCCATACATGTCGCGCATGTGCGCGGGGACTTTTCTTACACAAAATGTCAAATCTTCTTTCGGCTCTCCCGGTCTGATCCGTTTCATCTATAATCATATAAATTAATAAATAAATCATTTCAGATTAATCTCAGATTATAGTAATAAAATCTCGGGCCTTACATTTCTCCCCCTCTTAGATCTGAGTTTGTCCTCGAACTCGTAAGTAATCAATTCAGACATATCAGAAGAAATGTATACAGAGTTTTAAATCAGAAACTCATCTCAATGAATCCATTCTGAAATCTTTATCTCATGACAAATTCTATCTTTCAGATAGTCTCTTTGATGCCCTGTCAACTTACTGTATTTTTAATAATAGAATAGTCTTCATTCTGAAATATCTTTCTTGTACGGATCTGTGATTCTAAATTGGAATAATAATTCAAGAGCATAATATCATAATACCCTTCGAAATAACTCTGACAGAATCAATCTCACAATACTGGCTTTACAACATCCGTATATACCAATCAACAGCTATTATCAAATCTGTTTATGTAATAGCCAAGCCTGGTGTACGGTACGGTTTAAGATTTCGTATGATTATTGACTATTTGGTTGAGTTTTAGTATAGTGTGATGTTAAGAGTTGTGTTTATGGGTCATAGTATTGTTGGTTATTATTGTTTTGTGGCATTGTTGATATTAGTTGATGTGTAGTTGTATTGTATCAGCGTTTCGATTCGATCTTTGTTGCATAGAGTTGGTTGTTGGATGCAGAGGGGACCGCACCCGCGGTCATATAGGTACCGTACCTGCGGTCTCATGTTCAGAATTGTGATGTTTTTCCAGTAGCTTCACCGCACCCGCGGTCCATAGTGCAGCGCACCCGCGGTGGATTGGCCGAGACCAGAGCGCACCCGCGGTCTTTTATGGAGCGCACCTGCGGTCGACATTTTCAGATTTTTGGTTGAGTTGCCGAAGGCATAGCGCACCCGCGGTGCATGTTGGAGCGCACCCGCGGTGCATGAACAGTAGAAGCGTGTTTTCGGATTTTAAGTGAGTTAAATGGATGAGTGGGCTTCATTTCTCTCATTTCCTTCCCCTCATTCTCGATTCTTCTCTCAAGGGAGACTAGGGTTTCCTCATTTCTCCATTTCCTTCCTTTGATTCTTGCATCTTGGTGGCTTTTTGTTGTGAGATCAAGGTTTACTTGGGTTCAAGGAAGCTAAGGTAAGCTTTTGGTATAGTTCAATCTTGGTTTTGGTGTTGGGAGAAATCATGGGTTTGGTGATTGTGTTGGTTTTATGGATTAATTGATTTGGGTTTATGATTATTGAGATGTTGATGGTGCAATACATGGTTTATTGTTGTAGGATTGCTATCAAGAGATATATTCTAGGTTCCAAGTGGTTGTAAGTGGAATTTCATTCTTGTGCTCACATGATAATATATGTATGGTATTTCAATGATTTTAATGTCATATTCCCTTCATTTGATTCATGATTATGTATTGATACACTTGTTATATATATTGGAGGCAATTGAATGTCTCAATTGAGTAAAAGGGAATACAAGAGATAGAGTATGCAAAGTGTTTGTTAAAATGCCCAAGAGAGAGTTCAAATGTTTTATGGATTGATAGATACATAGTCACAGATTGCATGCAATTAGTTGATCAACGACCATAGGCTTATATCCCTCAGAGTTATCGATTTATATCGATGGGATATAGGTACAGAGCCAGAGATACTATATAGATATCAATCCAACAGAGAAAAGATAAATACCATCTTATAACAATTATTGCTATGTTATTCATGATTCAGAGTTGATGGTATTTAAGGTTTTTAAAGCCATGTTTTATAGAGTATGCTATGTACATTGCTATGTAAGAGTTCCACTTGCTGAGTTTTATACTCATTTCAGTTATTCATGTGATGCAGATAAGAGCGACGAACCAGGACGTTGATTGAAGCCGGGGTCATATGCATATAGAGATGGAAGGAAGTGGAAGATTATTTTGTTATACATGATCAAAATGATATTTTGTATTTTGACGCAACACTTTTTGGATCATGTATATTCTTTTGATGGTATATATATTGGAAATGTATTTTGAATCCTTCCTCCCTTTAAAGAAAAATTTTAAATTCCGCTGTTATTTTATAAAATGGGTCAGAGGTGTCACATTTAGTGGTATCAGAGCACCGTTCTTCGGACCAATGCATATGACTTCGTCTACTTTCAACGGTCCGGGTATGTCTTCTTCTACCTCTATTCATTGTTATCTATTGATTTGTATTGTGTGAGCACATTGTAGGAATAGATGCCTCCTAAGAGAAAAGCCGTAGAGGGTGAGGATAGTTCTTCCTCTAGAGTTGTCGATGAGTTCGGCAAGTTGTTGAAAGAGCAAGCCAAGGTCCATAGTGAGCAGATCCAACAGTTTCTACGTATGCAAGGTACAGGCCAAGGTAGAGGACATGGTAGAGGCCAAGTGGCTCAGGCAGTGGGAACCGATGGGATCTTTACTGCTTTCAAGAGGATGGATCCGCCTGAATTTGCAGGAAGCACCGATCCGTTGGTGGCCGTAGAATGGATCAAGGCACTTGAGGCGATTTTCGATCATCTCAACTACGAAGACAAAGACAGAATCAGTTGTGCAGTGTTCATGTTAGTCAAGGCTGCACGCATTTGGTGGAATGCTACCAAAGTTAGTGTGGATGTTTCGACATTGAAATGGCCAGAGTTCACTGATCTTTTTTATGACAAGTACTTCCCATATGCACTTCGAGCACGGAAGGTAGAGTTCTTGGAGCTTCGACCAGAAGGTATGAATGTTGATGAGTATATTCTAAAGTTCGAGGAGCGCTGTCTGTTTGCCCCATACATTGCTTCCAACGACAAAGACAAGGGTGCTCATTTCATTCGAGGGCCTTAGAGCAGAAATCGGAAGGGACATCAACATGTCGAAGGCTGTGTGACATTCAAGGAGATTGTGGCTAAGGCTTTGTTGGCCGAACAGGATGAGAAGGACATTGCAAGAGAGAGACAGGCGAGGCAACAGGCTATTGCTCAAAGGGGTCAGGGCTCGAACCAAAGAGGAAAGGATCGTTTCAAGGGGAAAGGCAAGTTAAAGCCGAGTCCTAAACCACCGACAGTTCTATCTGATCCTGAGAAGCCATTGTGTCCCAAGTGCAGTAGACATCATCGGGGAGAGTGCAGATTTGGTACTCACACTTTTTATCGATGTGGCACTGCAGGCCACATTGCCAAAGATTGTCCTAGAGGAAAAAGTAAAGAGAAGGTTCAGGGTCGCATCTTTACCATGACGAAGGAAGGTATAAACCATAATTCTTCTGTGATCTCTATCACTATTTTAATTTCAGGCAGAGTAGCTACGACATTGATTGATTACAGGTGCTACTCATTCTTTTATGTCTGAACTATTTTTGAGATCTTTGGGTATAGTTCCTTCTATTATTCCCCTCCAGTTTAATGTTGTATTGCATTCGGGGGATGTGTTGTGCCCAACATCTATTGTGTATGCGTGCTCTGTTCAAATTCATGAGCGAATGGTTTATGCCGACTTGATTGTTATCCTGATGGTTGCGTTTGATATTATACTTGGCATGGATTGGCTATCAACCTATCGTGCAGTGATTGATTGCGTTGCTAAGACGGTGAAATTTGCAGATGATGGCAATAAGGAAGGTATGCTCGTCAGTGCAGGTACTTCGCTGGTCCTTCCTTTTATTTCATGTCTTGAGGCTAAGAAGTTGTTGTTTAGAGGTTGTGATGGGTTTTTGGCTTCGATTGTGGATGTGGATAGAATTGTGAAATTGAATATTGATGATATTGATGTGGTGAGAGAGTTCCCTGATGTTTTTGAGGATGATGTGCCGGGTTTGCCGCCGGACAGAGATGTGGAGTTTGTGATTGATCAAGTTCCAGGTACGGTTCCTATTTCTAAGGCTCCGTATAGAATGGACCCAACAGAGATGAAAGAGTTGAAGACGCAGTTGCAGGATCTTTTGGATAAAGGTTTCATACGGCCGAGTTCTTCGCCATGGGGAGCTCCGGTTCTTTTCGTCAAAAAGAAAGATGGGTCTTTGCGGCTTTGTATTGATTACAGAAAGATCAACAAAGTGACTATCAAGAATAAGTATCCGTTGCCACGGATAGATGACTTGTTTGATCAGCTGCAAGGGGCTACCGTGTTTTCGAATATTGATTTGCGATCTGGCTATTATCAGTTGAAGGTTAGGGAGTCTGATATCCCTAAGACGGCGTTCCGGACCAGGTATGGTCATTATGAATTTCTTGTGATGTCTTTTGTTCTGACTAATTGTGGGGACCCGGGCTCTAACTCAATTCTTTTCGGGATTAATCGTATCCTTGTTCAAAAATACGGGTCAAAATTTTGCTTTTAACATTAAATCAAATGCTTACAACTCAAGCACAATATAATTCTATATTCATTTCATTACAACAAACATAATATACATGCCTCGTTTTATTCATATTCTACAAACCAGTATTTAAGTACAGTACATGTCAAAAATACAACTACTAGTTCCTCTGCTACGCTCGTGATCACCACGCTATGTTCATCTCTCATCTCTGTCGCGACCGTGATCATGCCCCACCTGTTGTTAAGCGCACACATACAGACATAACAACAGCCGGAAACTCCGGTGAGAACAAATCCCAGTATAAAACATGTATACATGCTGATACATAATCATAAATCATGAATCAAAGCAATAATAATGGCTCCATAGTCTATGAAACCAATCTATATAAACATGCAATTCAAATCCAATCATGTCTTGAATGTCTGTCACCTACCCTCCCAACCGGGGTAACTGTACGTCTTATTACTAGACTTCGGTCATATCTGTATCGAATGTCTACAATCGGAGTGAATCTGATCCGAAGCGTCGATACCACCGAACATCTAGTAGTTTTGCAAATCTGCCAATGACTCTCCTATCTCAAATGCATGAATATAAATCTATAAATGCATAATCATATCAAAAGACAAGCAACTAATCTAGTATGTGATTTTGTTGGGAAACTCAAATTGAATCTTATTTGAGTTGTGTCTTCCCCAAACAAAACATGCATTATACCTTTCGTCGCACAATGTCTGTCGATGTCGAAATCTCGATGACGAATCTGTCACTATCAAATCTGAAATGGAAATGTTGATTCATATTCTATCAATCTCTAATCTCAATCAACACATATCAAATTCAATACTCAAACCTCGGTGCCATTTGACGGTATAACAACGTAATTTCTCGATATCGGTCAATCCAACTCCCACATATATCAATAATTCATAGGTCTCAACTCATAATCATCATCATAAGCATATGATAGTACTCAAAATCTGCACAAGTTAACTCTAAACATGATGGAAAATAATAACTATAGCATACAACTTCCGTTCTTCGATCCGGTTGCATTTCTACGATATCAATAATCTCAAGAACATATTATAGATTCATCCTTCTCCTAACACATATATATCAAAATGTGCTGGAATTGAATGAAACTTACATCTTCTTGTAGCTAGTGATGAGAGGAATTCAAAACCGAAATCGGATTAAAGTTTGGATGTAAAAATTTTGTACAAGCTAGTTTCAAAAGTGAAAGAACTTTCATTTTCCTTGATCCCTTCTCCCTCTCGCTTCTCAACTGTCCAGAAGAGGAAATGAAGACACATAATATATATATCTTGCATGTTGAGGGGCAAGTGTCATATTTTTTAAGTAACACGCATGACCGCGGGTGCGGTAGTTCATGAACCGCGGGTGCGATCAAGCTTCAGCGGTCCATCCACATTTGCATAAACATCGATCGCGGGTGCGGTCAGTTCTGCACCGCGGGTGCGATGTCATTTCTGTAAATAATCTCCAACTCTCTGTCCATCAACCGCGGGTGCACTCTTTCTTGGACCGCGGGTGCGCCTAACTCTCGGTAACCCTATCAATATCCTAGCATCGCCAACCGCGGGTACGGTAGTACTACTGTAGCAGCACCGCGGGTGCGCTGCTTCTGGACCGCGGTTGCGGTGACCCTACTGTAAAAATGGCCAACTTTCTGCCTATCCACCGCGGGTGCGGTGCTTCTCTAGGCACGGGTGCGGTCTCTTTCTTCAAGCAACACTTTATCTTTGCATTCTATCCACATACAATCTAGGGCATTACATTTCTCCCCTATTAGATATTAGTTCGTCCTCGAACGTGAAATCAATTAATCAAAGTATGTACAAACAGCAGTAAAATCAAAAGCTGAATAAATACTCACATCACGAGAATAACTCGGGATATTTCTGTCTCATATCTGCTTCTGTCTCCCAAGTCGCTTCCTCGGTGCCGTGACGATTCCACTGGACTTTCACTAGTGGAATAGTCTTTGTTCTGAGTTGTTTCTCTTTCCGATCAAGAATCTGTATTGGTTGTTCAATATAACTCAACGTTTGATCCAGCTCAGCATCGTCAGGCCGAATGACATGAGAATAATCTGGCATGTATCTACGCAGCATCGATACATGAAAAACATCATGTATCCCGGATAGAGAAGGAGGAAGAGCCAGTCGATATGCTCGATCGCCAATCTTCTCAAGAATCTCGTATGGACCGATGTATCTAGGAGACAATTTCTCACGCTTGCCAAATCTGACAATGCCTCTGAAGGGAGAAATCTTCAAGAATACTCAGTCTCCTTTTTC
Source organism: Primulina tabacum (assembly GCF_025594145.1). Classification (NCBI taxonomy): domain Eukaryota; kingdom Viridiplantae; phylum Streptophyta; class Magnoliopsida; order Lamiales; family Gesneriaceae; genus Primulina; species Primulina tabacum. Next base: position 31,965,953 of record NC_134554.1, read on the forward strand.
AAATACAAGCGGTCTACGTCTTATATTGGCATATTTGGCTTGCCTATCCTGTGCCGTCTTCATTCGCTTCTGAATGATCTTCACCTTCTTAGTCATTTCCCGAATCATATCAGGCCCAAGTTCGGGTACCTCAGATATATCATCCCAGTACAACAGAGATTTGCACTTCTTGCCATACAATGCTTCAAACGGTGCCATCTCTATGCTCGTTTGATAGCTGTTGTTGTACGAAAATTCACATAACGGTAGTGAATCTTGCCAACTAGTGCCAAAGTCTAACACTACTGCTCTCAGCATGTCCTCTAAAGTCTGGATAGTCCGCTCTGACTGTCCGTCTGTCTGGGGATGATAAGCAGTGCTCAGGTGCAATGTCGTACCTAAAGCCTGCTGCAGACTGTGCCAAAAGTGAGAAGTGAATCGTGAATCACGATCTGATACGATAGACTTCGGCACACCATGTAATCTGACTACCTCTCGGGCATATATCTCAGCCATCTGATCATGTCTGTACGTCTGTACGGAATAAAACACGCTGATTTGGTTAATCTGTCTATCACAACCCAAATCGCAACCCCGGGATGATCGAGGTAACTTCGTCACAAAATCCATGGAAATGTGATCCCATTTCCATTCAGGAATAGACAAACTCTGAAGTAAACCTCCGGGCTTCTTTCTTTCGGCCTTCACCTGTTGGCAGTTTAAGCACTTAGACACATATTTGGCAATATCTGATTTCATCTGTTTCCACCAGAACTGTGTCTTCAAGTCGTTGTGTACATCTTTCTGCCACCAGGGTGAATGCTGAACCGACTACAGTGCGCTGCTGACAATATCTGTTGTTTCAACTCTGAAACATCTGGCACTACAATACGGTTATTCACATACAGGACAAAATCATGTACCTGATATTCAGACTGATGTCCTGATCTGACCATTTGAATTGACTGCTGTATATTCTGATCTGTTCTTTGAGCTTCTTTGATTTTCATAATCAAATCTGGCTCAACTTGAATCGTGGCAAGTCTTAATGGTCTACTATCTGTGTCAAATGCTAAACCAGACAAACAACAATCTTCAACTAAATTCGAAACATCTATCGTCGATAAGGATAGGGCACAAACCTTTCGACTCAAGGCATCTGCTGCTGCATTTGACTTCCCTGGATAGTACTTGATCTCCGCAATCAAAATATTTCAGTAGATCAAGCCATCTACGCTGCCTCATGTTCAACTCTGACTGAGAAAACAGATACTTCAGGCTTTTGTGGTCAGAGTAGATCTCAAATTTCTCGCCATAAAGATAATGACACCAAATCTTCAATGCAAATACGATCGCCGCCAATTCAAGATCATGAATGGGGTATCGAATCTCGTGTGGCTTCAGCTGTCTCGAGGCGTATGCGATCACATGACCTCGTTGCATAAGAATACATCCCAGCCCTCTGTGAGTTGCATCACAATATACAACGAAATCGCCAGTACCTGAAGGAATCATCAAGACAGGTGCACTGGTCAGTCTCTTCTTCAACTCTAGAAAGCTAGACTCACAATCCGCAGACCACACAAATGGCGCATTCTTCTGTGTCAACTGGGTAATCGGCTTCGCAATACTAGAGAAATCTTTAATGAATCGTCGATAGTACCTTGCCAGACCAATGAAACTCCGTATCTCTGGCACAGAAGTCGGTCTTGGCCAACCGATCACAGCTTCAACTTTACTCGGATCTACAGAAATACCGTCTCCAGATATGATATGACCCAAGAAAACAACTTGTCTCAGCCAAAACTCACACTTTGACAGTTTAGCAAATAATCTTATTTCTTAACGTTTGCAACACAATTCTCAAATGATCGGCCTGCTCAGTCATACTCTTGGAATACACTAAAATATCATCGATAAAAACAATCACAAACTCATCTAAATACCTCTGAAAGACACGGTTCATCAACCCCATAAACACCGCTGGAGCATTCGTTAAACCAAAAAGCATGACCACAAACTCATAATGTCCATACCTGGTTCGGAATGCTGTCTTCGATATATCAACATCTCTAACTCTCAACTGGTGATATCCACATCTCAGATCGATCTTGGAATAAACAGAGGATCCCTGCAACTGATCAAATAAATAATCGATACGAGGCAATGGATAATTGTTCTTTACCGTCGCCTTGTTCAGTTGCCGGTAGTCAATAAATAATCGCATAGAACCGTCTTTATTACGCACGAATAGCACTGGAGCACCCCAAGGAGACACACTCGGTCTAATGTATCCCTTGGTTAGAAGATCTTCTAACTGTGCTTTCAATTCTTTCAACTCTATAGGTGCCATTCTATACGGAGTTCTCGAAATAGGAACGGTACCTGGAATAAGATCAATGCTAAAATCTACCTCTCGAGCTGGAGATAACCCTGGGATCTCGTCAGGAAATACATCTGCAAACTCCCGTACTACTGGCAAATCTGCCAATGCCGGGCTCGATTTCTGTAGATCTACAGAATAAATAAGGAGCCCCTCTGCTCCTTTCTGCAGCAATCTACTCATAGTCAAAGCAGACACTAAGGTAATCCGAGATCTGGAACCCTTATCGTAGAATTTCCACTCTTCTGTCATTTCAGGTCTGAATCTGACAATCTTGTGAAAATAGTCTACGGTGGCTCTGTACTTGGTTAACATGTCAATCCCGACAATACAATCAAAATCAGATAAGCCAAGTACAACACAGTCTAAATCAATCTCATGCCCTTCAAACTGTAGTATGCAATGTCTAACTGAAGTCACAGATATCAGACCACTTCCCAACGGAGAAGAAATAGACACTACAGCGGACAATGACTCGACAGGCAATGCATGTGTCAATGCAAAACGTTCTGATATGAATGTATGTGATGCACCTGTATCTATCAATACATATGCAGGATAACCGCAAAGAAAACAGTTACTTGCAATCACATCGTCTGGTGCATATTAGGCTTGCTCTTCCGTCAATGCAAACACCTGAGCCTGTTGTCTGGAAGGTTGGCTCACTGTCTGGCCACCTCTGGCTCTAGGCTGGGACTGTGTAGGCGTGGGCTGGTAGGAATGGACAGACGAAGCTAGCCTCTCAGGCTGAGTCACTGAGGTAGATGACCCTGCACTCTGAAATCTCGGTGCACCTCTCTGGGGACAAACTCTGGCAAAATGTCCATGTTGCCTACATATATTGCATCTGCCCATCACTCCCTGTGACACTGCTCAGTGGCATGCCTGCCACCACAAGAACCGCGATAAACACCAGTATACTTTGCACTCTGGCCAGGACCTCTCTGTCGTGACCCACTGGAGCTCGACGAACTGCTCCCTGACTTCTTAAACTGTCTGCCCTTTGCTTTCAGAAAATCCTTCTTGCCACTACTACTGCTTCCACTATCAAATCGAAGAGGAGGTGGTGGAAACTGGGTGGTACGCTGCGGCGGTCTCTGACTCTGAGCAATATAAGAAGCTCCTCGCTGCCTGATCAAGCCAGCCTCTGCTCCTTTTGCTCGGTTCAGTGCATCAGAAAAAGTGTTAGGTCGTCCCGTGTTCACCAAAGTAAAGATGTCAGGGTTTAAGCCGTTGATGAACTGGTCCGCGACCGCTTCGTCATTTCCTGCCACGTGTGGCGAAAATCAGAGCAAAGAAGAAAACTTGGCAACATATTCTTCTATGTTCCACTGCCCTTGTCTCAAGCTGGCAAATTCGGCTCCTTTGTCTTTCCGATAGGAGACTGGAAAGAAACGTTGATAAAATTCATCCTTGAATACCTTCCAAGTAATATCGAAACCTCGATGTTCTAAGGCTCTTTTTGTGGTCAACCACCAGCTTTTCGCAACTTCTTGCAACTGATGCCCGATTAGTTTTACTCTTCGTTCGTCTGTATAAGCCAGAGATTCAAACAACATTTCTATATCGTCTAACCAGCTCTCACAATCCACTGCATTTTCTGTGCCCTTCAAGGTAGGCGGATGGAATGATTGAAACCTCTTCAACAAAGTCTCCATCGGTGTCGCAATAACGTCCATCTAAGTACCCGACGTACTACCCTGTTCCGGCACTTGACCTGCAGCTGGTTGTGGTATCCTTCTAGGCGGCATATCTGATTATCAAACAGATTAGTACACAGGCTATACAATATGTCTCAGCCCTCCTCTGATCATATATATACCTTTGATCCTGATTCGGTTCTGATTCAATCTTAGCAATTATATGCTGTAAATCAACTCAGATACAATACAACATATAATAAGGAAAGCAATAAATCATGCTAGTACATCAAAATCAAGGAAGAAGACTCGATCTACCCCGCTCATTCTATTCTATCTCAGTCTACAAAACTACTGCTCTGATACCACCTGTTGTGGGGACCCGGACTCTAAATCAATTTTTTTCGGGATTAATCGGATCCTTGTTCAAAAATACGGGTCAAAATTTTTCTTTTAACATTAAATCAAATGTTTACAACTCAAGAACAATATAATTCTATATTCATTTCATTACAACAAACATAAGATACATGCCTCGTTTTATTCATATTCTACAAACCAGTATTTAAGTACAGTACATGTCAAAAGTACAACTACTAGTTCCTCTGCTACGCCCGTGATCACCACGCTATGTCCATCTCTCATCTCTGTCGCGACCCTGATCCTGCCCCACCTGTTGTTATGCACACATACAGACATAACAACAGCCGAAAACTCCGGTGAGAAAAAATCCCAGTATAAAACATGTATGCATGCTGATACATAATCATAAATCATGAATGAAACAATAACAATAGGTTCCATAGTCTATGAAACACATCTATATAAGCATAAAATTCAAATCAAATCATGTCTTGACTCGACTCGACTCTACTCTAAGGATCCCGGTGTGAATAAGACGTCACTGTCTGTCACCTACCCTCCCAATCGGGGTAACTGTACGTCTTATTCCTAGACTTCGGTCATATCTGTATCGAATGTCTACAATCGGAGTGAATATAATCCGAAGCGTCAATACCACCGAACATCTAGTAGTTTGGAAAATCTGCCAATGACTCTCCCCTATCTCAAATGCATGAATATAAATCTATAAATGCATAATCATATCAAAAGACAAGCAACTAATATAGTATGTGATTTTGTTGGGAAACTCAAATTGAATCTTATTTGAGTTGTGTCTTCCCCAAACAAAACATGCATTATACCTTTCGTCGCACAATGTCTGTCGATGTCGAAATCTCGATGACGAATCTGTCACTATCAAATCTGAAATGGAAATGTTGATACATATTCTATCAATCTCTAATCTCAATCAACACATATCCAATTCAATACTTGATCTCGGTACCATTTGACGGCATAACAACGTAATTTCTCGATATCGGTCAATCCAACTCCCACATATATCAATAATTCATAGGTCTCAACTCATAATCATCATCATAAGCATATGATAGTACTCAAAATCTGCACAAGTTAACTCTAAACATGCTGGAAAATAATAACTATAGCATACAACGTCCGTTCTTCGATCCGGTTGCATTTCTACGATATCAATAATCTCAAGAACATATTATAGAACTCAATTCATCCTTCTCCTAACACATATATATCAAAATGTGCTGGAATTGAATGAAACTTACATCTTCTTGTAGCTAGTGATGAGAGGAATTCAAAACCAAAATCGGATTAAAGTTTGGATGTAAAAATCTTGTACAAGCTAGTTTCAAAAGTGAAAGAACTTTCCTTTTCCTTTATCCCTTCTCCCTCTTGCTTCTCAACTGTCCAGGAGAGGAAATGAAGACACATAATATATATATCTTGCATGTTGAGGGGCAAGTGTCATATTTTTCAAGTAACACGCATGACCGCGGGTGCGGTAGTTCATGAACCGCGGATGCGCTCAAGCTTCGGCGGTCCATCCACATTTGCATTAACATCGACCGCGGGTGCGGTCAGTTCTGCACCGCGGGTGCGATGTCATTTCTGTAAATAATCTCCAACTCTCTGTCCATCAACCGCGGGTGCACTCTTTCTTGGACCGCGGGTGCGCCTAACTCTCGGTAACCCTATCAATATCCTAGCATCGCCGACCGCGGGTGTGGTCTGGTTTGCACCGCGGGTGCGGTAGTACTACTGTAGCAGCACCGCGGGTGCGCTGCTTCTGGACTGCGGTTGCGGTGACCCTATTGTAAAAATGGCCAACTTTCTGCCTATCCACCGCGGGTGCGGTGCTTCTCTAGGCGCGGGTGCGGTCTCTTTCTTCAAGCAACACTTCATCTTTGCATTCTATCCACATACAATCTAGGGCATTACACTAATGCTCCTTCAGTCTTCATGGATCTGATGAACCGAGTGTTCAAGCCGTATTTGGATAGCTTTGTCATTGTTTTCATCGATGACATATTGATTTATTTCAAGACCAGAGAGCTTCATTCAGAGCACCTCAGAGTTGTTCTTCAGTTGTTGAGAGAGAAGAGATTGTATGCTAAGCTGAAGAAATGTGAATTCTGGTTGGAGCAGATTTCTTTCTTAGGCCATGTTGTCTCGAAGGATGGTATAGCTGTTGACCCAGTAAAGATTGAGGCGATTCAGAAGTGGTCTATTCCTACCACTGTATCAGAGGTACGCAGTTTTCTTGGATTGGTGGGTTATTATCGTCGTTTTATTTCAGATTTTTCAAAGATTGCCCTGCCATTAACCAATCTGACGAGGAAGACTGTGATTTTGAGTGGTCCAATGAATGCCAGAGTGGATTCCAAGAGATGAAAGATAAGTTGACGACAGCTCCTATTCTTGCATTGCTCAGTGGTTCAGAGGATTTTGTTGTTTATACTGATGCGTCGAAAAAGGGTCTTGGTGCAGTGCTGATGCAGCGTGGGAAAGTTATAGCTTATGCTTCTCGCCAGTTGAAGGACTACGAGAAGAATTATCCTACGCACGATCTGGAGCTGGCAGCTGTGGTTTTCGCCTTGAAAATCTGGAGACATTACTTATATGGCGAAAAGTGTGAAATTTTCACGGACCACAAGAGTTTGAAGTATTTGTTTTCTCAGAAAGAACTCAATATGCGACAAAGACGGTGGTTAGAGCTTGTCAAAGATTATGATGTGACGATTAGTTACCACCCAGGGAAGGCAAATGTTGTAGCAGATGCTTTGAGCCGTAAGTCGAGTTCTTCTTTGAATTCTTTGATTCAGAAGCCATTGTTGTTAGATTTGCAGCGAGAAAAGATAGCTTTGGTTTTTCCGGGAACCATTGCTCGCTTTTCAGCGTTGTTTATTCGGGCTACATTGACAGACAAGATCTGTACAGAGCAGGTTAATGACTTAGAGTTGACAGAGTTGAGAGCCAGAGCAGAGGAGAGAGGTAATTCAGAGTTTGGATTGAATGGAGATGGATTGGTGACTTTCAGAGGCCGTATTTGTGTTCCTACTGGTGACGATATTCCTCGAGACGTCTTGATAGAGGCACATACCGTGCCATACTCGATACATCCAGGTAGCACCAAGATGTATCAGGATCTTCGAAGACTCTATTGGTGGCCAGGTATGAAGAAAGATATTGCCATGTTTATTTCTCAGTGCCTAACTTGTCAACAGGTGAAGATCGAGCACCAGAGACCTGCTGGGACATTGCTATCATTGCCGATTCCTCAATGGAAATGGGAGCTTATTACGATGTACTTCGTGACTGGTCTTCCAAGAACGCAGAAAGGTTTTAACTCTATTTGGGTTATTGTAGATCGGTTGACCAAGTCAGCACATTTTCTTCCAGTCAAGACGACGTATTCTATGAACCAGTATGCCGAAGAGTACATAGCAGAGATTTTTAGACTTCATGGTGTTCCTGTGTCGATCGTGTCTGATCGTGACCCTAGATTTACTTCAGAGTTTTGGAAGAGTTTGCACAGAGCTATGGGTTCACGGTTAGCATTTAGTACAGCATATCACCCCCAGAGCGACGGTCAATCAGAGAGAGTTATTCAGATTTTAGAAGATATGCTCAGAGCTTGTACTATTGATTATCCTGGTAGCTGGGATTCCAAATTGCCTCTTGTTGAGTTCACGTACAATAATAGTTACCAAGCGACGATTGGCATGGCACCGTATGAAGCACTTTATGGCAGAAAGTGTAGATCGCCATTGAATTGGGATGAGATTGGTGAGAGGAAGATGTTGGGTCCAGAGTTGGTCCAACAGACAGCTGATGTTGTTGCTGTTATTCGAGAGAGGATGAAGACAGCACAGTCGAGACAGAAGAGTTATGCTGATGTGCGTCGTAGACCGTTGCAGTTTAAGGTTGGCGACCATGTGTTCTTGAATATAGCACCTCTTAAGGGTGTGATGCGGTTTGGCAAGAAGGGAAAGTTGAGTCCGAGATTTATTGGCCCATTTGAGATCTTGGATAGAGATGGTGATCGAGCTTACAGGTTAGCCCTACCGCAAGATCTTGACAGAGTTCATAATGTTTTTCATGTTTCAATGCTCAGGAAGTATATTGCGAATCCTTCCCATATTCTTCACCACGAGCCATTGAATTTGACGCCGAATTTGACGTACCAAGAGATTCCGGTCCAGATTCTGGATCGCAGAGTTAGAGTGTTGAGAAACAAAGAGATCGGCATTGTTAAAGTCCTTTGGAGGAATCATTTGATTGAAGAAGCCACGTGGGAACAAGAGGATGAGATGAAAGAGAAGTATCCTGAGTTGTTTGCGCAGTTACATCAATTTCGAGGACGAAATTCCCTTAAGGAGGGAGATTGTAATAGCCAAGCCTGGTGTACGGTACGGTTTAAGATTTCGTATGATTATTGACTATTTGGTTGATTTTTAGTATATTGTGATGTTAAGAGTTGTGTTTATGGGTCATAATATTGTTGGTTATTATTGTTTTGTGGCAAAGTTGATATTAGTTGATGTGTGTAGTTGTATTGTATCAGCGTTTCGATTCGATCTTTGTTGCATAGAGTTGGTTGTTGGATGCAGAGGGGACCGCACCCGCGGTCTCATGTTCAGAATTGTGATGTTTTTCCAGTAGCTTCACCGCACCCGCGGTCCATAGTGCAGCGCACCCGCGGTGGATTGGCCGAGACCAGAGCGCACCCGCGGTCTTTTATGGAGCGCACCTGCGGTCGATATTTTCAGATTTTTGGTTGAGTTGCCGAAGGCATAGCGCACCCGCGGTGCATGTTGGAGCGCACCCTCGGTGCATGAACAGTAGAAGCGTGTTTTCGGATTTTAAGTGAGTTAAATGGATGAGTGGGCTTCATTTCTCTCATTTCCTTCCCCTCATTCTCGATTCTTCTCTCAAGGGAGACTAGGGTTTCCTCATTTCTCCATTTCCTTCCTTTGATTCTTGCATCTTGGTGGCTTTTTGTTGTGAGATCAAGGTTTACTTGGGTTCAAGGAAGCTAAGGTAAGATTTTGGTATAGTTCAATCTTGGTTTTGGTGTTGGGAGAAATCATGGGTTTGGTGATTGTGTTGGTTTTATGGATTAATTGATTTGGGTTTATGATTATTGAGATTTTGATGGTGCAATACATGGTTTATTGTTGTAGGATTGCTATCAAGAGATATATTCTAGGTTCCAAGTGGTTGTAAGTGGAATTTTATTACTGTGCTCACATGATAATATATGTATGGTATTTCAATGGTTTTAATGTGCTATTCCCTTCATTTGATTCATGATTATGTATGGATACACTTGTTATATATATTGGAGGCAATTGAATGTCTCAATTGTGTAAAAGGGAATACAAGAGATAGAGTATGCAAAGTGTTTGTTAAAATGCCCAAGAGAGAGTTCAAATGTTTTATGAATTGATAGATACATAGTCAGAGATTGCATGCAATTAGTTGATCAACGACCATAGGCTTATATCCCTCAGAGTTATCGATTTATATCGATGAGATATAGGTACAGAGCCAGAGATACTATATAGATATCAATCCAACAGAGAAAAGAGAAATACCATCTTATAACAATTATTGCTATGTTATTCATGATTCAGAGTTGATGGTATTTAATTTTTTTAAAGCCATGTTTTACAGAGTATGCTATGTACATTGCTATGTAAGAGTTCCACTTGCTGAGTTTTATACTCATTTCAGTTATTCATGTGATGCAGATAAGAGCGACGAACCAGGACGTTGATTGAAGCCGGGGTCATATGCATATAGAGATGGAAGGAAGTGGAAGATTATTTTGTTATACATGATCAAAATGATATTTTGTATTTTGACGCAACACTTTTTGGATCATGTATATTCTTTTGACGGTATATATATTGGAAATGTATCTTGAATCATTCCTCCCTTTAAAGAAAAATTTTAAATTCCGCTGTTATTTTATAAAATGGGTCAGAGGTGTCACAGTTTATCCCAGTCAAGGATATATTAAATCTTCGGCCCCAAATACCAATCGTCACCATCCGAAGTCGGCATATTAAGTCTGTCTGGTCTGAGCTATCTTCATTCTTTTCTGAATTAGCTACATTTTCTTTGTCATATCTCTGACCCTATCAGATCCTATCTCAGGTATTTCCGAGATATTATTCTTATACCAAAGAAATTTGCAGTACTTACTGTACAATGTATCGTCTGTAGCTATCTCAATACTCGTTTGATATCTATCATTATACAATAATTTATATAGTGACAATATGTCATGTCAACTAGTGCTAGCATCCAGCACTGCAACTCTCTGGATGTTTCTCAATATCCGGATAGTACACTCTGGCTATCTGTCAGTCGGTGAATAATATATGAATGAGTTCATGGTATGTTCTGCCACAATTACAAACTCAATCAAAATTCACAATCTGATATAATCTATTTCAACCTTCTACTCAATCTGACCATTTCTTTGACATCGATCTTTGTCATCTGGTCATGTTTGAACGTCATCTTGTACAAACTAATAGATATAGATTGAACAATCTGTCAATCACAATCATATTACATCACAATCTGGAAAGTATTATAGTGATCTCATTACGAAATTCATCGAATTATACTCCCTATGTCTAGTAAGAAATATACCAATTCTGTAATAACTCTTCTGATTTCTATCTTTCTATCTTCATTTATTGGTGATTCAGACATTTCAGTACAAATTCTGCCAATGTTTCAGTACAAATTCTGTCACAACTGATTTAATCTGTCTAAGTCAAAACTATCAGTTCGAATATCATACATTCTCAGTCACAAAATGAAAACTGAATCCACTACGGTGCGTTTTTGACACTACCTGTCATTTCAGATTCGAACTATTTAGTACAAACAAATCAATTAATAATATAAATTTAAAAAAAAATATACCTACCTAGTATTCGGTTCTGACTATCGATATCAAATTCTGTCGTGCAATTCTGAAACATTTGACATCACAAGATGTGGGGACCCGGGCTCTAACTCGATTCTTTTCGGGATTAATCGGATCCTTGTTCACAAATATGGGTCAAAATTTTGCTTTTAACATTAAATCAAATGTTTACAACTCAAGCACAATATAATTCTATATTCATTTCATTACAACAAACATAAGATACATGCCTCGTTTTATTCATATTCTACAAACCAGTATTTAAGTACAGTACATGTCAAAAGTACAACTACTAGTTCCTCTGCTACGCACGTGATCACCACGCTTTGTCCATCTCTCATCTCTGTCGCGACCCTGATCCTGCCCCACCTGTTGTTATGCACACATACAAACATAACAACAGCCGGAAACTCCGGTGAGAACAAATCCCAGTATAAAACATGTATGCATACTGATACATAATCATAAATCATGAATGAAAAAATAACAATAGGTTCCATAGTCTATGAAACCCATCTATATAAGCATACAATTCAAATCAAATCACGTCTTGACTCGACTCAACTCTAACTCTAGGGATCCCAGTGTGAATAAGACGTCACTGTCTGTCACCTACCCTCCCAATCGGGGTAACTGTACGTCTTATTACTAGACTTTGGTCAAGTCTGTATCGAATGTCTACAATCGGAGGATATCTGCTCCTATGCGTCGATACACCGAACGTCTAGAAGTTTGGAAAATCTGCCAATGACTCTCCTATCTCAAATGCATGAATATAAATCTATAAATGCATAATCATATCAAAAGATTTGAATATAATCTATAAAAAAATCATAATCATATCAAAAGACAAGCAACTAATCTAGTATGTAATTTCGTTGGGAAACTCAAATTGAATCTTATTTGAGTTGTGTCTTCCCCAAGCAAGATATGCATTATACCTTTCGTCGTAGTATAATCGTCGTTGTAGTCGAAGTATTGTTCCCAAATTTACCAATACAAATCTGAAATGGCATAATCAATGTGTATTCTATCAAACTTCTACTCCATTCAACACATATATGAATTGATAATCAATCTCAATACAAATCGACGGTACAACGGCATAATCCTGCGATACCGATTACTCAATAACATCATAATCAATCACAATCAACTCATACTCCTCATTAAAATATAATGTATTATATTGAACTCTTCACTATCTTAACTCAATATACATGCTGGAAAATCGACACCATCTCAAACGGTATCCAAAAATCGATCCGATTGTATTTCCATACTCACCATAATCATAAGAACATATAATATAACTCATATCTGATTTTCTCATACAACTCAACTTCAAAACATGCTGAAAGGAAACAATACGTACATTCCCTTGTAGCCTTCAAAGAGAGAAATCCAAATCTATATTTAGATTCAAGTTTTAATGTATAAATCTCACACAATCACCATTATAACTTTGGGAGAACTTGAGGAATTGTTGAAGATGCTCTCGGTTCTGAATTCTGAAGTGAGAAAGACTAAATCAGTCCAATATCTATATATATATATGCCATGTGTCACAACAAGGAACAAAGGTGGATTTCTCGCATGCAGCACCGCGGGTGCGGTCACTCTTCACCGCGGGTGCACTGTGCCCACGGCATGCCTTTCATTTTCTGAAATTCGACGACAGCGGGTGCGGTCCTTCCGTGACCGTGGGTGCGGTCTTGCTTCGAATAAAATTTTCTACCTTACTGGACATCAACCGCTGGTGCACTCTCTCTGGACCGCGGGTGCGGTGACCCTACGGTAAAATGGCCATCTTTCTGTCCATGCACCGCGGGTGCGGTGCTTCTCTAGGCGCGGGGGCGGTCTCCCTTCAAGCAACATTTCATCTTTGCATTTTAAATATGACCATCTAGGGCATTACATTTCTCCCCCTCTTAGATATTAGTTCGTCCTCGAACGTGAAATCAATTAATCAAAGCGAGTAATAGCAGCATTAAAATCCAAAAGCTGAATAAATACTCACATCATGAGAATAACTCGGGATATTTCTGTCTCATATCTGCTTCTGTCTCCCAAGTCGCTTCCTCTGTGCCATGACGACTCCAGTGGACTTTCACTAGTGGAATAGTCTTCGTTCGGAGCTGTTTCTCATTCCGATCAAGAATCTGTATCGGTTGTTCAACATAATTCAACGTCTGATCCAGCTCAGCTTCGTCAGGCCGAATGACATGAGAATAATCAGGCATATATTTTCGCAACATCGATACATGAAAAACGTCATGTATCCTGGATAGAGAGGGAGGAAGAGCCAGTCGATACGCTCGATCGCCAATCTTCTCAAGAATCTCGTATGGACCGATGTATCTAGGAGACAATTTCCCACGCTTGCCAAATCTGACAATGCCTCTGAAGGGAGAAATATTCAAGAATACTCTGTCCCCTTTTTCAAATACAAGCGGTCTACGTCTGATATTGGCATATTTGTTTTGTCTATCCTATGCTGTTTTCATTCTCTTCTGAATTATCTTCACTTTCTCAGTCATTTCACGAATCATATCAGGCCCAAGTTCTGGTACCTCAGATATATCATCCCAGTATAAAGGAGATCTGCACTTCTTGCCATATAATGCTTCAAACGGTGCCATCTCTATGCTCGTTTGATAGCTGTTGTTGTACGAGAATTCACACAACGGTAGTGAATCTTGCCAACTAGTGCCGAAATCTAGCACTACAGCTCTCAACATGTCCTATAAAGTCTGGATAGTCCGCTCTGACTGTCCATCTGTCTGAGGATGATAAGCAGTACTCAGGTGCAATGTCGTACCTAAAGCCTGCTGCAAACTGTGCCAAAAGTGTGAAGTGAATCGTGGATCACGATCTGATACGATAGACTTCGGCACACCATGCAGTCTGACTACCTCTCTGACATACAACTCTTCCATCTGATCGTGTCGATATGTCATTATGTATGGAATAAAACACGCTGATTTGGTCAATCAGTCAATAATGACCCAAATCGCATCACAGCCCCGGGATGATCGAGGTAATTTCGTCACGAAATCCATGGAAATGTGATCTAATTTCCATTCAGGAATAGATAAACTCTGAAGTAAACCTCCGGGCTTCTTTCTCTCGGCTTTCACCTGCAGGCAATTCAAGCACTTAGACACGAATTCTGCAATATCTGACTTCATCTGTTTCCACCAGAATTGTGTCTTCAAATCGTTGTACATCTTCCTGCCACCAGGATGAATACTGAACCGACTACAGTGCGCTTCTGACATAATCTGTTGTTTCAAGTCTGAAACATCTGGCACTACAAGACGGTTATTCACATACAGAACAAAATCATGTACCTGATATTCAGACTGATGTCCTGATCTGACCATCTGAATCGACTTTTGCACATTCTGATCAGTTCTTTGTGCCTCTTTAATTTTCAAAATCAAATCTGGCTCAACTTGAATCGAAGCAAGTCTCAGCGGTCTACTATTTGTATCAAATGCTAAACCAGACAAACAGCCATCTTCAATTAAATTTGAAACACCTATCGTCGGCAAGGATAAAGTACAAACTTTTCGACTTAAGGCATCTGCAGCTGCATTTGACTTCCCTGGATAGTATTTGATTTCACAATCAAAGTCCTTTAACAAATCGAGCCATCTACGCTGTCTCATATTCAATTCCGATTGAGAAAACAGATACTTCAGGCTTTTATGGTCAGAGTAAATCTCAAATTTCTCACCATAAAGAAAATGACGCCAAATCTTTAATGCAAATACGATCGCCGCCAATTCAAGATCATGAATGGGGTATCGAATCTCGTGTGGCTTCAGTTGTCTCGAGGCGTATGCGATCACATGACCTCGTTGCATAAGAATACATCCTAGCCCTCTGTGGGATGCATCACAATATACAATGAAATCGCCAGTACCTGAAGGAATCATCATCAAGACAGGTGCATTGGTCACCCACTTCTTCAACTCCAGAAAGCTAGACTCACAGTCTGTAGACCACACAAATGGCGCATTCTTCTGTGTCAACTGGGTAATCGGCTTCACAATACTGGAGAAATCTTTAATGAATCGTCTATAGTACCCTGCTAGACCCATGAAACTGCGTATCTCTGGCACATAAGTCGGTCTTGGCCAACCGATCACAGCTTCAACTTTACTCGGATCTACAGAAATACCGTCTCCAGATATGATATGACCCAAGAAGACAACCTGTCTCAGCCAAAACTCACACTTCGACAGTTTAGCAAATAATCTTTCATTTCTTAACGTTTGCAACACAATTCTCAAATGATCGGCATGCTCAGTCATACTCTTGGAATAGACTAAAATATCATCGATAAAAACAATCACAAACTCATCTAAATACCTCTGAAAGACACGGTTCATCAACCCCATAAACACCGCTAGAGCATTCGTTAAACCAAAAGGCATGACCACAAACTCATAATGTCCATACCTGGTTCGGAATGCTGTCTTCGATATATCAACATCTCTAACTCTCAACTGGTGATATACAGATCTCAGATTGATCTTGGAATAAACAGAGGATCCCTGCAACTGATCTAATAAATAATCGATACGAGGCAATGGATATTTGTTCTTTACCGTCGCCTTGTTCAGTTGCCGGTAGTCGATACACAATCTCATTGAACCGTCTTTCTTGCGCACGAATAGCACTGGAGCACCCTAAGGAGATACACTAGGTCTGATATATCCCTTGGCTAGAAGATCTTCTAATTGTGCTTTCAATTCTTTCAATTCTATTGGCGCCATCCCATATGGAGTTCTCGAAATAGAAACGGTACCTGGAATAAGATCAATGCTAAAATCTACCTCTCGGGCTGGAGGTAACCCCGGGATCTCATCTGGAAATACATCTACAAACTCCCGTACTACTGGCAAATCTGCCAATGCCGGGCTCGATTTTTGTAGGTCTACAAAATAAATAAGGAACCCCTCTGCTCCTTTCTGCAGCAATCTACTCATAGTCAGAGCAGATACTAAGGGAATCCGAGATCTGGAACCCTTACCGTAGAATTTCCACTCCTCTGTCATTTCAGGTCTGAATCTGACAATCCTGTGAAAACAATCTACGGTGGCTCTGTACTTAGTCAACATGTCAATCTCAACAATACAATAAAAATCAGATAACCCAAGTACAACACATTCTAAATCGATCTCATTCCCTTCAAACTGTAGTAAGCAATGTCTAACTGAAGTCACAGATATCAGACCACTTCCCAACGGAGAAGAAATAGACACTACAGTGGACAATGACTCGACAGGCAATGAATGCAATAATACAAAACGCTCAGATATGAATGTATGGGATGCACCTGTGTCTATCAACACATATGCAGGATAACCGCAAAGAAAACAATTACCTGCAATCACATCGTCCGGTGCATCTTGGGCTTGCTCTTCCGTCAATGCAAACACTTGAGCCTGTTGTTTGGGAGCTTGGCTCACTGTCTGGCCACCTCTGGCTCTAGGCTGGGACTGTGTAGGCGTGGGCTGGAAGGAATGGACAGACGAAGCTTGCCTCTCAGGCTGAGTCACTGATGCTGATGACCCTGCACTCTGGAATCTCTGTGCACCTCTCTGGGGACAAACTCTGGCAAAATGTCCCTGTTGCCTACATATGTTGCATCTGCCCATCACTCCCTGACCCTGCTCAGTGGCATGCCTGCCACCACAAGAACCGCAATAAACACCAGTATACTCTGCACTCTGGCCAGGACCTCTCTGTCGTGACCCACTGGAGCTCGGCGAACTGCTCCCTGACTTCTTAAATTGTCTGCCCTTTGCTTTCAGAAAATCCTTCTTGCCACTACTACTGCTTCCACTATCAAATCGAGGAGGAGGTGGTGGAAATTGGGCGGTAAGCTGTGGCGGTCTCTGGCTTTGAGCACTATAAGAAGCTCCTTGCTGCCTGATCAAGCCAGCCTCTGCTCCCTTTGCTCGGTTCAGTGCATCAGAAAAGGTGTTGGGTCGTCCCGTGTTCACCAAAGTAAAAATGTCCGGATTCAAACCATTGATGAATTGATCGACGACCGCTTCATCATTTCCTGCCACGTGTGGCGCAAATCGGAGCAAAGAAGAAAACTTGGCAACATACTCTTCTATGTTCCACTGCCCTTGTCTCAAATTGGCAAATTCGGCCCCTTTTTCTTTTCGATACGACACTGGAAAGAAACGTTGATAAAATTCATCTTTAAATACTTTCCAAGTAATATCGATACCTCGATGTTCTAAGGCTCTTTTTGTGGTCAACCACCAGCTTTTCGCAACTTCTTGCAACTGATGCCCGATTAGTTTTACTCTTCGTTCGTCTGTATAAGCCAGAGATTCAAACAACATCTCTATATCGTCTAGCCAGCTCTCACAATCCACTGCATTTTCCGTGTCCTTTAAAGTCGGAGGATGGAATGATTGAAATCTCTTCAATAAGGCTTCCATATGTGTAGCTGTAACATCCATCTGAGTACCTGACGTACTACCCTGTTCTGGCACTTGCCCCTACAGCTGGTTGTGGTATCCTTCTAGGCTGCATAATCTGATTATCAACAGATTAGTATACAATCTATACAATCTGTCTCAGCCCTCCTCTAATCAAATACCTATGATCCAGAATCGGTTCTGATTCAGTCTTCACAAGTACATGCTGTAAATCAATTCAGATAACAATACAACATGTAATAGGGAAAGCAATAAATCATGCTAGCACATCAAAAGCAAGGAAGAGGACTCGATCTACCCCGCTCATTCTATTCTATCTCAGTCTACTGAACCTACTGCTCTGATACCACCTGTTGTGGGGACCCGGGCTCTAACTCGATTCTTTTCGGGATTAATCGGATCCTTGTTCACAAATACGGGTCAAAATTTTGCTTTTAACATTAAATCAAATGTTTACAACTCAAGCACAATATAATTTTATATTCATTTCATTACAACAAACATAAGATACATGCCTCGTTTTATTCATATTGTACAAAGCAGTATTTAAGAACAATACATGTCAAAAGTACAACTACTAGTTCCTCTGCTACGCCCGTGATCACCACGCTATGTCCATCTCTCATCTCTGTCGCGACCCTGATCCTGCCCCACCTGTTGTTATGCACACATACAGACATAACAACAGCCGGAAACTCCGGTGAGAACAAATCCCAGTATAAAACATGTATGCATGCTGATACATAATCATAAATCATGAATGAAACAATAACAAAAGGTTCCATAGTCTATGAAACCCATCTATATAAGCATACAATTCAAATCAAATCACGTCTTGACTCGACTCAACTCTAACTCTAGGGATCCCAGTGTGAATAAGACGTCAATGTCTGTCACCTAACCTCCCAATCGGGGTAACTGTACGTCTTATTCCTAGACTTCGGTCAAGTCTGTATCGAATGTCTACAATCGGAGGATATCTGCTCCTATGCGTCGATACACCGAACGTCTAGAAGTTTGGCAAATCTGCCAATGACTCTCCTATCTCAAATGCATGAATATAAATCTATAAATGCATAATCATATCAAAAGATTTGAATATAATCTATAAACAAACCATAATCATATCAAAAGACAAGCAACTAATCTAGTATGTGATTTTGTTGGGAAACTCAAATTGAATTTTATTTGAGTTGTGTCTTTCCCAAGCAAGATATGCATTATACCTTTCGTCATAGTATAATCGTCGTCGCAGTCGAAGTCTTGTTCCCAAATTTACCAATACAAATCTGAAATGGCATAATCAATGTGTATTCTATCAAACTTCTACTCCATTCAACACATATATGAATTGATAATCAATCTCAATACAAATCGACGGTACAACGGCATAATCCTGCGATACCGATCACTCAATAACATCATAATCAATCACAATCAACTCATACTCCTCATTAAAATATAATGTATTATATTGAACTCTTCACTATCTTAACTCAATATACATGCTGGAAAATCGACACCATCTCAAACGGTATCTGAAAATCGATCCGATTGTATTTCCATACTCACCATAATCATAAGAACATATAATATAACTCATATCTGATTTTCTCATACAACTCAACTTCAAAACATGCTGAAAGGAAACAATACGTACATTCCCTTGTAGCCTTCAAAGAGAGGAATCCAAATCTATATTTAGATTCAAGTTTTAATGTATAAATCTTTCACAATCACCATTATAACTTCGGGAGAACTTGAGGAATTGTTGAAGATGCTCTCGGTTCTGAATTCTGAAATGAGAAAGACTAAATCAGTCCAATATCTATATATATATATATATGCCATGTGTCACAACAAGGAACAAAGGTGGATTTCTCGCATGCAGCACCGCGGGTAAGGTCACTGTTCACCGCGGGTGCGCTGTGCCCACCGCGGGTGCGGTGCTTCTCTAGGTGCGGGGGCGGTCTCCCTTCAAGCAACATTTCATCTTTGCATTTTAAATATGACCATCTAGGGCATTACACAAGATAATCATCTCATACAGTAAAAATCACATATCTGCCACTTTGATCGATGTTCTGCTCTGATTATCGAATTTAAGTTCTGAACATTCTGGTTTAATCTCTGAACTGCCGAAATTCTCGAATTTAGCTCTGATTCGATTTGAATAATCTGTATCAAATATTTATCTAGAAGCTAACAATTCCCAAGCAGTTCAAAACATAATCGGATAAGATAATCTGCCAACTCAGACACAAATAAATTTCTGACATTTCTGAAATTTCTGATCTTATTGATATTGGTATCGTTCTCAGTCACTGATCACAATCTCAACTGTGTCAAAATCAATCGGTATATTAACTTCAGATATCGCTTATTCTGAATACAATCTGTTTCAAGCAAAAGTCTTATCTGAATAATTTATGTATACAATAATCACAGTTCTCAGAGTATTCAATACAATCTTCAGATATTCGATTCAATCAATCAGATGCTGCAAATATATCCAAATATCATAGATATAATAAGCATAAATCATTAGAATACCTCTGAACATACTGAAACATGCCACAGAGAAACACTAAATCAAATGTAACTCCTGGCCAGTACTCTTCTACTGATCTTTCAATTCTTTCAATTTATTCAGTGACATTCTGTACATTCAATATCATTCTGTACTGAATTGTAAAACACAAACAGTACTTGGTATCAATTCAATTCTGAAATCTATCTTCCTGATATAAAGCAAATCCAAAATCTTATTTAGGAAGACGTCAACAAACTCGTACATCACTTGGCAAATCTATCAATACTAGGCTCGATTTCAGTATGTCTACTGAATACATAAGGATACCATCTGCTCCTTTCTGTATCAATCGAGTCATAAACAATATAGATATCAAAGGAATTCTAGATCTAGAATCCTTATCGTGGAATTTCTACTTATCAGCCCTATCTGGTCTGAATCTTATATTTTTCTGAAAGGAATCTACACTAATTCTGTACTTGTTCAGCATATTAATATCAATAATGCGGTCAAATCAGAAACACAAGTACATCATAATCTAACTCGACCTCATTCTCATCTTACTGTAGTATACAATATTTCACAGAAATCTCTGATATCAATATTTCTTTCCCAAAAAGTAAGAGAATCAATACTACCGTACAAACAGACTCAACAGATACAGCATAACTCAATGCAACCCAGTCAAAGATAATCGTAGGAAATGCATTAGTATATATCAATACCTATGCAATATAATCATAAAAGAACAGTACCTGCCACTATATCATCAGGTGTGTCCTGTGTCTGTTCCTCGGTCTACTGCTCCCTAAAATCTTCGGGAAATTCTCTGAGGACAAACTCTAGAAAAGTGTCCCGGTTGTCTGCCAATATGGCAACTACCAGTCACTCCCTGGCATTGCTCTGTGGGATGTCTCCCTCCGCAAGTTCTGCAATATACTCCAATATAACTCGGGCTAGAACCACTGGAGCTAGACGAACCACTTAGTCCGCTCCCAAACTTCTTAAACTTTTTCTTTCGAGCTTTCAGCAAATCTTGCTTTCCACTCGTACGGCCTTTATCAAATCTAAGAGGGAGTTGTTGTGTTTGGAGTGGATCACATCCAATCTTTCTCGTTGTCGAATCAGACTCACTTCTGCTCTCTTTGCCCTACTCAAAGTATCAGCAAAATGGTGAGGTCGCTGCATATTTATCAATGCAACTATCTCTGAATTCAATCCTTTGATGAACTGCTCAGCTACAGCTTCATCATTTCCAGCTATCTGAGGAATTAAACGTAGTAGAGTAGAGAATTTAGCAACATATTCTTCAATATTCAGTTGGCCTTGTCTCAAATTCTCAAACTCTGCTCTTTTATCTTCTCGGTACGAAACTAAAAAAAAATCTTCGATAGAATTCGGCTTTAAAGACTTCCCACGTGATCACAGTACCACGTTGTTCTAATACTCCCTTTATTGTAATCCACCAACTCCTGGCGGCCTCCCGTAACTGGTTGGGCACCAGTTTAATTCTCTGTTCATCTGAATACTTAACCATATCAAACAATAGTTCTATGTCATCTAACCAATTCTGACACTCTTCAGACATCTCAGTACCCCTCAAAATCGGCGGTTGAAACGACTGAAATTTCTTCAACTGTATTTCCATCTGAGTTTCTGATATATCTATCTGTTCAACCGAAGTACTGTCCCGTTCTGGAATTCTTCTAGGAGGTATATCTGATTACCAAAACCATTAGTAACCCAAATACTACAAACTTGTTTCATTCTTTCTCGGATCATCTTACTGCTGATCATGAATCAGATCTGATTCATACTCAATAATACATGAAACCAACTCAAATCGGATAATCAGGTAAATATGTATTTCAAAGCAGTAAATCATAGTATCATGCTAGCATACATAATGTAAATCAACATTAAAATGAATCTCATGCTAGCAATCACATGCAAGGAAAGAAAACTCAATCTATCTACCCCGCTCATTCTCTTCTATCTCAATCTAAAGGATCTATCGTTCTTGTGGAGACCCGGACGCTAATCATTATCTTAATCATCTTTGGGATTTAATTATCAATTAAGATAGACAGGGTCTAAAATTTTTTTTTAAAATGCGGAAGGTAATGGAATCAATCTATTATACAAACCAGTATAATAATACAAATCTTGTACAACATGCTTCTAGTTCAAACTAGTCTAAGGTTTAACTACTAAATTTCAAGTATTGAACCAAGTCTACAATAAATCCGGAGTCACCACTCTAAACTCGTCTTCTCTCATCAACTTCTTGACCTCGATCTTGTCCCACCTGTTGTCATGCACACTTACAAACAAGACAACAGCCGGATACTCCGGTGAGAATAAATCCCAGTATAAATAATGTAGACATGCAGTTAACTGAATTAACATAAAAGCATGAATTATATCTTATTACATGTAGCATAATCAAACAACATGTATCAATACCAGTCTGTAAATAAAACATTAATCGTAACCTACGAAACATAAATCAATACAAATCTGTAAATCAAGTTCTAGTCTCGATATCTAAGACTCGACTCATCTTTCATTCTAATCTAGGGATCCCGGTGAATAGGAATGTAACAAATCTCCCACCTATCTCTTACGTTCGCGGTGGTTGTAATTGCTACGTTCCTATTTACGGACTTGGCCCTAGCTATATCGAATATTTATGATAAGAGCGGCTCTACTCATAATCACATCGATATGACCAAACGTCCGGTGTCTTGGAGTATCTACCAAGACTATGTCTATTCTGACAATGTGCAATGGGTCAATGACGGCTCTGTCATAGTCTGGCCCCTCTGTCAGTGACTCTTATTCAATAGCTCTCTGCTTTCAACTTTCTATGTCAATAGAATAAACATAATCAGTAAAACATAAAGGTATAAAAACAATACCATACAAGTATGTGATTTAGGGAAACTCGAGTAGAATCTAACTCAAGTGGATCTCCCAAAAAACATCAATTTATACCTTTGTCTTCTCGGTCTGATGAAGACGAAGTTTCGTATCCCAATCTGTCCATATCCAAATCTGATAATGACAATTATATAAATACCATATCAGTATATAACTCAATTTAAGACCTGTTCTGATCAATACTCAAATCGGTATATAATCTGATCCATATCTGAACAAGTACAATCTAATTCATATCAATGATATCACGATACAATCGAAATTATTACTGAATCTGATCAATCTCAATCAATACTGAATCTGATCAATATCAATCTACTGATGTTTCGACGGCATAACAATACAGTCACGGTAACCCCGTCTATCTCAACATCACAGATATAATACCAGAATTCATAACCAGTATTAGTACAACTCATAATCTGAATAATAACACAATTCTGATATAGAATCTCAACTAAATCAACTCTGAAATTCATAAAAATTTCATAAAAAGTCTATTCTTTAATCTGACTTCGATTCTATGATGTCTAAGTTGTCAAGAACATCATATATGAATTCCATTTAATTCTGACAACATCATAATTTCAGAACATGTCTAAACGTAACAAAAGTTACGTCCAGTTGTAGCCTACGTCGATAGGAACTCAATACTGAAGTCGGATTCAAAATCGGACGGACGGATTTCGTAAAAGTCGCAAGTCTATGCTTCGAACCCTTTTCTTTTTTTCTTTTTCCTCGATTCCTTTCTTCCGAAGGTGGAAGGATTCGTGTATATATATATATATACATCCACGCACATGCAAGAGGACGAGTGGCTCATTCCACCTATTACACGTCTCGCGCATATGCGCGACATCATCGGCGCATATGCGCGAGACCTACTGGTCTCGGTGCTCGGCTTCTCGGCAGCTCGCGCATATGCGCGACTCATCTCCGCGCATATGCGCGAGGTCCTCTGGACTTTGCTTGTACAGGCTCGCGCATATGCGCAACTCATTTCACGCATATGCGCGAGGTCCTCTGCCCACGTCGCGCATATGCGCGCATCTGTGCCCGCGCATATGCGCGAGGGCTACTGTCCTCGCACATTTTCAAGCATTATCTCATCTTTCCTGGTCCGATCCTTTCCGTCTATAATCATATCAATTATCACCAAATCATTTCAGATTAATAGGATAAAATTCTCGGGCCTTACATTTCTCCCCCTCTAAGATCTGATTTCGTCCTCGAAATCACAGACAATCAAATCAGATAAAAAAGGAATGTATAATAGTGGTTACTTCAGAAAATTCATTCTATCAAACCATTCTGATCAAATTATTTGCAATTACTGGCTATACAACATCCGTATATACCAATCAACAGCTCATACCAAATCAATATCATCAGTTGTTATCAAATTCAATCTCAAATGTCACCGTAATATCATTCCCATTCAGCGGAAATCTGCAGTACTCACTGTACAATGTCTTATCTGTGGCTATCTCAATACTCGTTTGATAGCTATCATCATACAGTAATTCATAAAGTGACAAGACATCAGGTCACTAGTGCTAAAATCCAGCACTACAGTTCCTGGATATCCTCCAATATCTAGATAGTTCATTCCAACTATCCGTCAATCTATAAACCATAGATAAAATCATGCAAAATCACAATCTGATATACTCTACTTCGGCATTCTAGTTATTCTGACCATTTTTCTGACATCGATCAGTGTCATTTGGTCATATTTGTACGTTATCTGGTACAAACTAATAAATCTAGATTGAACAATCTATCAATCACAATCATATTACATCACAATCTGGAAAGTATTACAGTGATCTCATTACGAAATTCATCGAAATATACAAATTCTGTAATAACTCTTCTGATTTCTATCTTTCTGTCTTCATTTATTGGCGATTCAGATATTGTCAGTACAAGTTCTGCCAACATTTCAGTAACAATTCTGTCACAATTGATTTAATCTGTCTATATCAAAACTATCTGTTCGAATTATCATATACTTTCTGTTGACTGAACGACTACTGAATCCATTTCTGTGCGCTTCTGACCCTATCTGTCATTTCCAATTCGAACTATTTGGTATAAACAATCAGTTAATAATATAAATTAAAGAAAAATACCTACCTGGTATTCGGTTCTGATTATCGATATCAAATTCTGCTGTACAATTCTGAAACATTTGAAATTATAAGATAATCATTCTTATACAATACGAATCACATATCTGTCACTCTGATCGATACTCTGCTCTGATTATCGAAATCTAATTCTGAACCTTCTGATCACATTTCTGACTCACTGAAATTCTCGGATTCAACTCTGATTCGGATTGAACTGTATATAATCTCAACGGTTCACATTGATCTGTATCAAATACTGCTGTAAAAATATAACGATACTCAGGCAGACACAAAATAACAATCGTATAAGATAATCTGCCAACTCAGACCAAAATAAATTTCTGACAATTCTGACATTTCTTAAATTTCTGATCTTTCTGATATCGGTATCATTCTCAGCCACTGATCATAATCTCAACTGTGTCAAATTCCATCAGTATACTAACTTAAGATATCGCATACTCTGAATACAATCTGTTTCAAGCAGAATTCATATCTGAAAAATTTCTGTATACAATAATCACATTTCTCAGAATATCCCATTCAATCTTCAGTTATTCGATTCAGTCAATCAGATGTTGCGAATATATCAAAATATCATAGATACAACGAGCATGAAATCATAGGAATATCTCTGAACATACTGAAATATGCCAAAGAGAAACACTAAATCAGATGTAACTCCTGGTCGGTACTCTTCTACTGATCTTTCAATTCATTCAATGTCATTCTGTACATTTAATATCATTCTGTACTGAATTCTAAAGCACAAACAGTACTTACTCTTAATTCAATTCTGGAATCTATCTTTCTGATATAAAGCAAATTTGAAATCTTATCTGGGCAAACATCAGCCAACTCATACATCATTGGCAAATCTGCCAATGCTAGACTCGATTGCAGTATGTCTACTGAATACATAAGGATACCATCTGTTCCTTTCTGTAACAATCGAGTCATAGACAACACAGATATCAAAGGAATTCTAGATCTAGAATCCTTACTGTGGAATCTCTACTCAACCATATCTGGTTTGAATCTTATACTCTCCTGAAAGGAATCTATCATAATTCTGTACTTGTTCAGTATATTAATATCAATAATGCAGTCAAATCAGAAAACACAAGTACATCAAAATTTAACTCGATCTCATTCTTCTCTTACCGTAGTATAAAATATTTTACAGAAATCTCTGATATTAACATCTCCCCCAAAAGGTAAGGATATCAATACTACAGTATAAACAGACCCAACAGATACAGCATATCTCCATGCAACTTAGTCAAAAATAATCGTAGAGAATGCATTAGTATATATCAATACATATGCAATCTAATCATAAAAGAACAGTACCTGTCACTATATCATCAAGTGCATCTTATGTCGGTTTCTCGGTCACTACCACCAGAGGATCTTGGTCCCTGAAATCCTCGGGAACCTCTCTGTGGACAGACTCTCGCAAAATGTCCAGATTGTCGACAGATATGGCAACTACCGGTCACTCCCTGGCATTGCTCCGTGGAATGTCTCCCTCCGCAAATCCTGCAATACACTCCAGTATAACTTGGGCTGGAACCACTGGAGCTAATTGAACCGCTCAGTCCGCTCCCTAACTTCTTGAATGGCTTCTTTCGAGCTTTCAGCAAATCTTGCTTTCCACTCGTGCTGTCGCGATCAAATTGGAGAGGGGATTGCTGTGTCTGAGGTTGTATCGCACACACCCTTTTTAGTGGTCTAATCAGACTCGCTTCCGCTCTCTTCGCTTTACTCAAGGCATCAGCAAAATGATAAGGTCGCTGCATATTCATCAATGCAAATATCTCCGAGTTCAATCCTCTGATGAACTGATCCGCTATAGCTTCATCATTCCAAATTACATTAGGAGCAAAACGCAGTAGAGTAGAGAATTTAGCAACATATCCTTCAATATTCAGTTGATCTTGTCTCAAATTCTCAAACTCTGCTTTCTTGTCCTCCCGGTACGAAACTGAGAAAAATCTTCGATAAAATTCAGTTCTGAATATTTCCCACGAAATCACTGTACCTCTCTGTTCTAGCATTCTTTTACTTGTAATCCACAAACTTCTGGCCGTAACTGGTGGAATATCAGTTTAATTCTCTGCTCATCTGAATAATCAAGTAAATCAAACAGTATTTCTATGTCATCAAACCAGTTCTCACAATCTTCAGACGTCTCGACACCACTCAGAATCGGCGGCTGAAATAACTGAAATTCTTCCAACTGTATTTCCATCTGAGTTTCTGATACATCTATCTGTTCAGTCGAAGTACTACCCCTTTCAGGAATTCTTCGTGGAGGTATATCTGCTTATCAAAACATTAGTACCCAAATACTACAAATCTGTTCCAAGCTTTCTCTGATCATCTTACTGCTGATCATGAATCTGATCTGATTCATACTCAATAATAATCAGGTAACCATGTATTTCAAATCAGTAAAACATAATCTCATGCTAGCATACGCAATGTCGTTCAACATTAAAATAATTCTCATGCTAGCAATCACATGCAAGGAAAGAAAACTCAATCTACCCCGTTCATTCTCTTCTATCTCAGTCTAAAGGATCTATCGCTCTGATACCACCTGTTGTGGGGACCCGGACGCTAATCATCATCTTAATCATCTTTGGGATTTAATTATCAATTAAGATAGACAGAATCTAATTTTTTTTTTAAAATGCGGAAGGTAATGGAATCAATCTATTATACAAACCAGTATAATAATACAAATCTTGTACAACATGCTTCTAGTTCAAACTAGTCTAAGGTTTAACTACTAAATTTCAAGTATTGAACCAAGTCTACAATAAATCCGGAGTCACCACTCTAAACTCGTCTTCTATCATCAACTTCTTGACCCCGATCTTGTCCCACCTGTTGTCATGCACACATACAAACAAGACAACAGACGGATACTCCAGTGAGAATAAATCCCAGTATAAATAATGTAGACATGCAGTTAACTGAATTAAAATAAAAGCATGAATTATATCTTATTACATGTAGCATAATCAAACAACATGTATCAATACCAGTCTGTAAATAAAACATGAATCGTAACCTACGAAACATAAATCAATACAAATCTGTAAATCAAGTTCTAGTCTCGATATTTAAGACTCGACTCATCTCTCATTCTAATCTAGGGATCCCGGTGAATAGGAATGTAACAAATCTCCCACCTATCTCTTACGTTCGCGGTGGTTGTAATTGCTACGTTCCTATTTACGGACTTGGCCCTCGCTATATCGAATATCTATGATAAGAGCAGCTCTACTCATAATCACATCGATATGACCAAACGTCCGTTGTCTCGGAGTATCTACCAAGACTATGTCTATTCTGACAATGTGCAATGGGTCAGTGACGGCTCTGTCATAGTCTGGCCCCTCTGTCAGTGACTCTTATTCAATAGCTCTCTGCTTTCTACTTTCTATGTCAATAGAATAAACATAATCAGTAAAACATAAAGGTATAAAAACAATACCATACAAGTATGTGGTTTAGGGAAACTCGAGTAGAATTTAACTCAAGTCGATCTCCCAATAAACATCAATTTATACCTTTGTCTTCTCGGTCTGATGAAGACGAAGTTTCGTATCCCAATCTGTCCATATCCAAATCTGATAATGACAATCATATAAATACCATATCAGTATATAACTCAATTTAAGACCTGTTCTGATCAATACTCAAATCGGTATATAATCTGATCTATATCTTAACAAGGTACAATCTAATTCATATTAATGATATCACGATACAATCGAAATCATTACTGAATCTGATCAATCTCAATCAATACTGAATCTGATCAATATCAATCTACTGATGTTTCGACGGCATAACAATACAGTCACGGTAACTCCGTCTATCTCAACATCACAGATATAATACCAGAATTCATAACCAGTATTAGTACAACTCATAATCTGAGTAATAACGCAATTCTGATATAGAATCTCAACTAAATCAACTCTGAAATTCATAACAATTTCATAAACAGTCTATTCTTTAATCTGACTTCGATTCTATGATATCTAACATGTCAAGAACATCATATATGAATTCCATTTAATTCTAACAACATAATTTCAGAACATGTCTAAACGTAACAAAACTTACGTCCAGTTGTAGCCTACGTCGATAGGAACTTAATACTGAAGTCGGATTCAAAATCGGACTAACGGATTTCGTAAAAGTCGCAAGTCTATGCTTCGAACCCTTTTCTTTCTCTTTTTCCTCGATTCCTTTCTTCCGAAGGTGGAAGGATTCGAGTATATATATATATATACATCCACGCACATGCAAGAGGACGAGTGGCTCATTCCGCCTATTACACGTCTCGCGCATATGCGCGACATCATCGGCGCATATGCGCGAGACCTATTGGTCTCGGTGCTTGGCTTCTCGGCAGCTCGCGCATATGCGCGACTCATCTCCGCGCATATGCGCGAGGTCCTCTGGACTTCGCTTGTACAGGCTCGCGCATATGCGCGACTCATTTCGCGCATATGCGCGAGGTCCTCTGCCCACGTCGCGCATATGCGCGCATCTGTGCCGCGAATATGCGCGAGGGCTACTGTTCCTCGCACATTTTCATGCATTATCTCATCTTTCCCGGTCCGATCCTTTCCGTCTATAATCATATCAATTATCCCCAAATCATTTCAGATTAATAGGATAAAATTCTCGGGCCTTACAGCTCTGATACCACCTGTTGTGGGGACCCGGACGCTAATTATTTTCTTAATCATCTTTGGGATTTAATTATCAATAAGATAAGCAGAGTCTAAAAATTTTTCTTTTAAAACATAAGTGCGGAGCGTAATGGAATGTAACTAATATACATCTCAGTATATAAGTACAATAATGTACAACAATTATTCAAACTATTCTAAGGTTCAACTACTAAATTTCAAGTATTAAACCAAGTCTACAATAAGTCAGGAATCACCACTCTAAACTCGTCTTCTCTCATCATCTTCTTGACCCCGATCCTTTCCCACCTGTTGTCATGCACACATATAAAACGAGACAACAGCTGGATAACTCCGGTGAGAATAAATCCCAGTATAAAACATGTATACATGCATATACACAATATAAATCATAAAGCATACAATCATGCATAAAATCAATAGCAATAGGTTTCATTGTAATGCCCGAGATTTTATATCGTGTTAAATTACGATTATTGATTTTAATCGAAACGATAATGAAAGGGCTAATCGAGACACGAATTGAAAGTTTGCATGTAAGATTGTTGATGCGAGAGCCGAAGGTCTCGCGCATATGCGCGGAGAGTAAGCTTGCACATGCGCGAGTAGTGCGGAAGCCCATGATGCGGGACAAAACATTGGGCGCACATGCGCGACTTGTACACGCGCACATGCGCGAGAGGTCCAAAGGGTTGGGCGCACATGCGCGAGAGGTCCAGAGAGTTGGGCGCATATGCGCGGAAATGTGTCGCGCATATGCGCCTGTTGATGTTGCGCATATGCGCGAGACGTGTAATAGGCAGAATGAGCCACTCGTCCTCTTGCATGTACGTGGATGTATATATATATATATACACGAATTCTTCCCCCTTCAGAAGAAAAGAATCGAGAAAAAGGTTTCTGAAAAAGGGTTGAAAATCCGTCTTTTGTGAGAAATCCGTTTATCCGATTTTGAATCCGACTTTGGTATTGAGTTCCTATCGACGTAGGCTACAACTGGACGTAAGTTTTGCTACATTTTGATATGTTTTGAAATTATGGTAATGTCAGAATCTGATATGATTCATATATGATGTTCTTGTCATGTTAGACATCGTATAATCAAAACCGGACTGAGGAACAGATACCATATGAAATTGTTATGATTTTCGGAGTAGTTTTGGAGTCGATTTGATCTCAGAATTGAATTGTTATCGATTATGAGGTGTTGGAATTGATATCTGACTGATATGGTAGTGCTGGATATATTGAAATTATGACATTACATTGTTGAAACAGAATTTGATTGAATTCTGATTATATCCAGTATTTATTGAGTGGTGTATTGATGCCGTACCCTCAATATTGTTATTGTCAGATTGAGTATTGACATGCTTAATTAATGTTGAGTTGGGATTGCACAACTCGAGTGAGGTTTGACTCGAGTTTTCCTAAATCACATACTTAGTTTATTGCATTGATATTTGTAATTGATGAGATTAATGTTTGTAGTCTATTGATTTATAGCCACTGCATGTATTGTCGGCTGATTCGCTAGTCATCGGCTGATTCGCCTAGTTACTGTATGCATGTATTGACTGCTGATTCGCTAGTCATTGGCTGATTCGCCAAGTTACCGGCAGATTCGTCTGGCTATCGGCTGATTCGCCTAGTCCCTGACTGATTCGTCTAATTATTGGCTGATTCGCTTAATCCTTGACTGATTCGTCAATTCTGTGGCTGTTTCGCCCAGACACTGGATATAGGAATTATATCGATGCCGTTTAGGGTTGAGTCATTGCTATCGACTGAGATTCGATATAATTCTCAATATTCAAAACCGGGATCCCTATATTAGAATTGAGTCGAGTCTGAGACGACGCGTCAATTGAGTCGAGTCTGAGACGACGCGTCGGTTGAGTTGAGTCTGATACGACATGTTGATTTACAATGTTTATATCATTCATGTTTGTTGAGTTGCTACATGTTAATGATATCTTATTTATGCTTTTATATGTGTTTTTATATGATTGCATGTTTACATTGTTTATACTGGGATTTATTCTCACCGGAGTTATCCGGCTGTTGTCTTGTTTTGTATGTGTGCATGACAACAGGTGGGGCTAGATCAGGGTCAAGAAGAGGATTATAGAAGACAGTTAGCATGGAGATCCGGACTTAGGAGTATATCTATTATATCACTTGAGATGTAGTGAAGAAACAGTAGTTATGATGATTTATGATTGTACAGGACTTGTACTTAGATCTGAATAGTGATCTTGTAAATGAGATAGGACTTATTTCATATGCTGCATACTCTCATATTTTAAAAAAATTTTAGACCCTGTTTATTTTAATTGATTAATTATTCCCAGAAAGTGATTAAGAACTGAATTAAGTTCGGGTCCCCACATTCATAGTCTATGAAACTAAATCAAAATAAGCATGCAGTAACAATGGGTTCCATAATCTCTGAAACCAAAATAAAAGAACCACGCAACTCAATTCAATTCATATCTTGACTCAACTCAACTCTAACTCTAGGGATCCCGGTGTGAATAAGATGTAACAGGTCTCCCACCTACTCTCCCAATCGTGGTAGCATTACATCTTATTCCTAAACTTCGGTCTGGTCTGTATCGAAATCTACAATCAGAGTGAATCTGATCCGAAGCATCGATATCAACGAACGTTTAAAAAATTGGCGTATCTACCAATGATACTCCTATCTCAGTACATATATATAAATCAATATAAAGTACAAACAAAACAAGTATTTGATTTTGTTGGGAAACTATAATTGAATCTCATTTGAGTTGTGTCTTCCCCAAACAAAACATGAATTATACCTTTGTCTTCCCGGTCTGACGAAGACGAAGTCTTGTATCCCAATCTGTCCATACCCAGTCTGGCAATAACAATCACATAAATAAAATATCAGTATATAATTCGATTCAAAACCTGTTCTGATCAATACTCAAATCAGTATATAATCTGATCCATATCTGAACAAGGTACAATCTAATTCATATCAACGATATCATCGAAATCATTACTGAATATGATAATTCTAAATCAACTGATGTTTCGACGGCATAACAATACAGTTTTGATATCCCCGTCAATCTCAACATCACAGATATAATATCAGAATTCATAATCAGTATCAGTACAATTTATAATCTCAATATCTGTACATTTAAGATCAGTAACAACACAACTCTGATATCAAATCCCAATCAATATCTTTCGAAATTCATAACAATTGTATAAACAGTCTATTCTTTAATCTGACTTCAATTATACAATGCCTACTGTAGCAGAAACACTATATTTGATTCATATTCAATTCTGACAATATCATAATTTCAAATCGTGTCTAAACGTAACAAAACTTACGTCCAGTTGTAGTCTGCGCTGATAGGAACATAGTACTGTAGTCGGATTCGAGTTCTGATAATCGGATTGAACAAAATCACAAGTCTAAGGTACGATGAGGCTTTGGGGAATTTCTGAAGCTCACCTCGTTTCTTGCTGAAGACTAAGGAAAGATGAATCATATATATATGTTGCATGTAAATTGTACGTGGCTTCTCCAGAATTTGCCAAAAAACCTCTCGCGCATATGCGCACTCAAGCCCCGCGCATACGCGCAAGATTTATTATCTCGGCGCTTGTGTCTCAACCGCTCGCGCATATGCGCGCCCATCGTCGCGCATATGCGCGAGACCTACGGTCTCATGCATCCACTTACTCGCGCAAATGCGCGCCTTCCGCCGCGCATGTGCGCCGAACCCTCTGGACATTCCGCGCAAATGCGCACATTCAAGCCGCGCATGTGCGCCGAACTCTCTGGATGTTCCGCGCATGTGCGCGCATTCAAGCCGCGCATGTGCGCGCATGGTTCTATCTTCCTCGCGCATGAGCGCCCATACATGTCGCGCATGTGCCCCGGGACTTTTCTTGCACAAAATGTCAAATCTTCTTTCGGCTCTCCCGGTCTGATCCGTTTCATCTATAATCATCTCAATTAATAAATAAATCATTTCAAATTAATCTCAGATTAAAGTAATAAAATCTCGGGCCTTACAGGTAACTGACGACTGGGTGAAGTAATAATCGCCTGATCAGACTAATTCCACAGTATACTGGGTGAAACTGAACTGAACTGAACCGGTAACTGACGATCGGGTGATGTAATAATCCCATGATAGTGAAATGGCCACAAGCAATATCGCTTAAATCTCAAAAATGAATATTTTATATTTTATGCACGTAATATAATTAAATGACATAATTAAATATCCTGTATTATTTTACTACTTGAGTTGGATCGTTCCTAGGCTCGCTGCGACCTAAATTTAACATGAAAAATATGCAAATGATTTTCTTGACCTAACTTTGTAATTGAATCAAAAAACGAGACAATTATGCCCAACGACTTCTTATTTAACCATGACTCCGTGCCAACCCGAACCAACACCAAACCATCATTTAGTCATGATTAAAATACACTTAAAAATGATGAAATAATGCTCCTAAAATGGTAAGGGCCGAAATTTTTGGTGAATGGAGACCAAAACATGAAATGCTCTTTCGAGAGTCAATTTGGTACATCGCACCGAAATTCCTCGTACGACCTCTAAAATGATCCGAATCACAAACGGCCAAAAACACAACCTTCCCAACTCGATGAGATACTGTCCAGTCCAAGGCCATAGACTAAAAGCCAACCAAGAACCCGAAATGTACCTCTGAACCGACGCACCACTTGCTGTCCACAAAATACAGCAGCAGCGCCTTCGTTTCCTTGCGTTGTTTTCGAGACTACCTGCCTTTGGGGCTTGCACCACCGACTAGAGCCTCTTTCCAACATCCTAAGGGATGATTTGAACCATGGCTAATGGACCTAGGCCAGCCACAATTCGAACCACACCAGAAACAAACCACACGTCCCAACCGAGCACCAATTCTGCGCGCGTGGGGCATTGCTATTGTTTTGTTGTCATGGATTGTTCCAGTGGCCATCCGATTGACCATGGCACAATCTTGACATCAACGGTTATGGTATGAACCATGGCTAAGGGCCAGAGGCCAAACAAGATCCAAACCACTCCCTAAAAACCGAACAACACATGCAATAAGGGGAAGGGGCCTTGGGCTGTTCTTGTTTCTTTTGATTTGAAAACCGATTCACCATTGAACAAGCCTCAAAAGGGCGACTTTGTCACATCTTAGACATGATAGGGAGGTGTTCTAACCATGGCTATAGGCCTTAGGGCAGCCAAGATCAGATCCATCAATCTTTGACATCAATTAAGAAAATCGAATGCAAATGGGACATGTTTGGGGAGTTGCTGTCATTTCTGGTTTCCAGCGGTTATGGGGCTTGAACGAATGGATATGATCCTAACATGTCCTAGTACATGTCTAGATGCAGCCTTGGGAGCCTGGACACGAGCCAATCACCTGTACTCAAAGAAACAAGCAAACCGTGAAGAACAAGAGGGCCGAAGAAATCTGCACTTCATGTTTCAAAAATAGCATGGAAAAAATTTGGTTTTTGCTTGAATAAAATCATGAGTATGTTGTTTAAAATACTAATATGGCTTGATTGAAGAGCAAATAAAAATATATACATGCCTTGGTTTGTTTTGAAAGAAAAACGAACGAAAAGACGACGCGGCGCGGAGGAGACGGAGTGATCTTCTTGTTCTTGCTTCTACTCGATTTTTCTCTCCTATTTTCTATGGCTACCTCACGATTTCTCTCTGGTTTTTCCTCTGAATTTCGGTGGTGAGGAGGGGGAATGATGGTTAGGAGAGATGGAGGGAGTTGCAATATAAAATGGATGGCAAGACCAAGTCTTTCTCTCTTTTCAATTTGAAATGGTTTGATATCAAAATGATTGTTGGAGGGATAGATAGGGTATGACCGATTCTTCATGTCATCTCAAGGCTAGGATAATGATCTATTATTAATTAATGGTGGTTAATAAATGAAAGGATTATCATGCTAAGAAATGACAAGGAAAGGGTCAAAGGTTATGAGTTGTCAAAGAAATGTTATCTCACTTAAGGGGTGACCGAAATTAATCTAATAAATGGAGGGTAAATATTGTTTAGTTAGTGTATTTTAAACCTTTAGAGCCTTACCAATCTTTTAAATAATTTAGTGTATTAACACATAATTTATGGAACTTAAATGAACTTATTTCCTACTTACCTCAAGTTACTTAAATAATTCCTTAAACCTTCTTTTAACTTAAATTAACTTATTAGCTAGCTAAAATAAATTCTGGGAATGATTTCTAAATCTTATATTTTATCTCAAAACTCCAACTCCAGTCCGGCCTCACTGAATTAACTGAAAAGATAAAAATTAAACTACTGCATAAACTAATTAAATTTAAAGGAAGAATTTAAATACTCAAGCAATAAAATCATTTTAATTTAAAATACTAGAATTATGCATGGCTTATACGTAGTCTAATTTACAGGTTCTACACTACTACTCTGATACCACCTGCTGTGGGGACCCGAACCTAACTCGTCTTCTTAATCATTATTAAGAATCAGTATAACAATTAAGAAATGTGTGACATAAATTTTTTTCTTTAAATGACAAATGCGGAAACGTAATATACTCAATCTGATATACATGTCAATATAAACGTACAAGTCTTGTACAACATTATTTATTTCAAACTAAAGTTCAGTCACTACATCAAGTACTGAAAATCAATCTACTCTAAGTCCGGATCTCCATGCTAGTTTTTAATCTCTCATCCTCGTCCTGATCCTGATCCTGCCCCATCTGTTGTCATGCACACATACAAACAAGACAATAGCCGGATAACTCCGGTGAGAAATAGATCTCAGTATAAACAATGTAACCATGCAATCATATAAAACGATATAGAAGCATGAAACAGATATCAATAACATGTATCAAATCAGAAAGACATGTATCGATATAAAGCTGTAAATAAAACTCTGGACTCGTCATCTCAGACTCGACTCGTCTCTAATCTAGGGATCCCGGTTCATGGATTTTAGTACGATATACCGAATTTCAGCGATAAGAATGAATCAACTCCTAAGCGACATCGATATAAACAAAACATCTAGTGTCTTAGCGAATCAGCCGAAGACTTGGCACATTAGCCAATGACTAGGCACATCAGCCCTTGACTCGACACATGCTCTGCTATGAATCAATAGACTAAGCATATCAATATCAAGAATTTTCAATATCAATAACAATTCAGTATGTGATTTTGGGAAACTCAAGTTGAATCAAACTCGAGTTGTGCAATCCCCAATCAACATTGATTTATACCTTTCTTTAAGTCGATCTAACTCTGTCGAAGTCTCGGATTCAATGTCTGTCAATACTCAATCTGGCAATGACAATATCGAGGGTATTGTATCAATATACAGTTTATATCAATACTGGATATAATCATAACTGAATCAAATTCTGTTTCAACAGCATAACTGTACAATCTCAGTATACCCAACAATACACATCAACAGATATAAATTCCAACATCTCATAATCGATACAATACAAATTTGATGTCAAATCTCACTAAAATCAACTCAGAAAATCATAACAATTCTATACGGTATCCATTCTTCAATCTGGTTTCGATTATACGATGTCTAACATATCAGAAACACCATATATGAATCATATCCGATTCTGGCAGTATCATAATTTCAAATCATAAAATAACGTAATAAAACTATCTCGTCGATAGGAACACGGTACTCAAGTCGGATTTAAAATCTAACGGACGGATCGAAATATAAAGGCGTAAGGATTTCACAAGCCTTTCTCGTTCCTTTTCTTTGTTTCTTTTCTGGGAAGGTGAAGTGTATATGTATATATATATATATCCCAATTGCATGTCTATGAAACATGGCTACATTTCTTGAACTTAGATCGGCGCTCGGCCGGTCGAGAATTACCGCTCGGGCGCAGAATGTTCTGCCCAAGCTCTTTCGGATTGCACATTGGCGCTCGGGCGGTCACAATCAATTCAACATCAGGAATCTCAGATTAACATGCTGTGGGGACTCGGACGCTAATCATGTTCTTAATCATCATCAGGACACTTTAATCAAATTAATAAACAGGGTCTAAATTTTTTTTTAAATGCGGAGTTTAATGGGATTCAATCTAATATACATATCAGTATTAAAGTACAAGTCTTGTACTATATATACAATCATTCAACTAAGGTTTAACAACTAACATTCAAGTGTTCAAACCCTATCTAAGTCCAAGTCCGTAATCTCCACTCTAATCACGATCTATCTTCATCTCCTCGACCCTTAACCTGTCCCACATGTTGTCATGCACACATACCAACACGACAACAGCCGGATAACTCCGGTGAGAATAAAATCCCAGTATAAATCAATGAAACATGCAATCATATAAACAATGTAAACGCATGTAACAAATATCAGTAACATGTATCAAATCTGAAAAATAATTAATATGAAATCGTGAATCATACTCGTGACTCCACGGCTCAGACTAGACTCAATCCTTGTCTAGGGATCCCGGTTTTCAGATGTTGGCATTCCTATATCGACCAACAGTAATAGAAGAAACTCCAATTCTATCCACGTCGATATAACCAAACATCCAGTGTCTTGACCTATCCGTCACAGACTTTGGCACTATCGCCAATTCACTATCATGTGACATCGTGCAATGTGCCCGTGGCGATCCCACCACTATCAGGCACTTCTGTCACAAGATCACTCATCTAATACTCATCTAATACGTGCTTTCTATAAATAAATAGAACAAGCATATCAAATCAAATCAATGCATATAATAACAATAAGTATGTGATTTAGGGAAACTCAAGTATATCCTACTTGAGTCGATCTCCCAATACCACATTGACTTATACCTTTCTTTCTTTGAAGTTCTGACGACGTTCAAGTCTGGAATTCAAAGTCTGTCAATCCCTCAATCTGGCCATGACAATATCAATAATATCATATCAATATACTGCTCAAATCAATAACAATCTGATCAATCTGGATTCAACTCAAAATCAACGGCATAACGGAACGATCTCGACATCCCCGTCAATACCACATCAACATATATCAATTACAATCTATAACTCATATCCAATACAATCTGTAATCAATCCATAATACAAATCTGTCCGATTTCAAATCAATATAATCAGAAAATCATAACAATTTCATAATCAGTCTGTTTTTCAATCTGACTTCGATTCTACGATGTTTAACATATCCAGAACACCATAAATGAATCATATAAAATTTCTACAACATCATATTTTCAAATGATACCAAAACTCAATAAAACTTACGTCCAGTTGTAGCTTGGGTCGATAGGATTACAGTACTGAAGTTGGATTTAAAATTGGACAGACGGATTTCTCACAATCACCATTCAAAGCTACGAACAAGCTGGAGAATAAATGTAAGGCCCGAGAATTGGATTATCATAATCAGACTTGTTTTGTTGATAATTAAAGGGATTGTTGACGTATTGTATCGGACCGAAAGAGACGGAAAAGTAGATGCAATTTTTGGTGTGAGATGAGCTCGGCGCATATGCGCCACCAGTCCGGCGCATATGCGCGACATTTCCAGAAACATTGGCGCACATGCGCGAGTAGATACGCGCATATGCGTGAAATTTCCAGAAACATTGGCGCACATGCGCGAGTAGATACGCACATATGCGAGACACGTCCAGAATCTTTGGCGCATATGCGCGAGATGAAGCGCGCATATGCGCGAGGAGTTAAGATTGACATAGCCGAGACCAGTAGGTCTCGCGCATATGCGCCGGTGATGTCGCGCATATGCGCGAGACGTGTAATCCAAAGAATGAGCCATGTGTTCTTGCCATGCATATATAAAGTGTAACCTTTCATTTCAGTGAAAAAAAAAACTTCAGGAATCCACCGAGAGAACTCTGAGAATACTTCAAGTTTCTTCAAGGCTTTGAAGTAAGATTTCTCAAGATTTAGTCATCCGATTTGTATTCGAATTGAGATTATTGTTCCTCTCATCAAAGGCTTCAAGGGGATGTAAGTTTCATTCATTTCCGACATGATTTGAAATATTGATGTTGGGGAAAGCTTGATATGATAGAGATTATGTGTTCATATGATTGTAGTGATTATAGATTCGGAACCGGATCGAAGAAATGATGTCGTATGCGTGTACTACGATTTTCAGCATGTATTATGATTAAGAATATGCAAATTTTGAGAGTATGATATATATATGGTGTTGATTATTGATTGTTGAAAGTTGATATTGATATGTGAGTTGATCGGTAGCAAGAAACTACGTCGTTATGCCGTCGAAATACACCGAGATAGAATATTGTAATGAACTTGTATTAGTTTGAGTTGTGGATTAATATTGTGCATCTCAACATTGTCATTTCAGAGTTGGATTGACATATTTGATACCGACTTCGAGACTGCGATTTACTTCAACGACAAGAAGGTATAATTCAATGTTTGTTAAGACACAACTCAAATGAGATTCAATTTGAGTTTCCCAACAAAATCACATATTTGTTCTGTTTGTACTTTATATTGATTTATATATATGTACTGAGATAGGAGTGTCATTGGTAGATACGCCAATTTTCTAAACGTTCGGTGATATCGAAGCTTCGGATCAGATTCACTCCGATTGTAGATTTTGATACAGACCAGACCGAAGTTTAGGAATAAGATGTAACGCCACCACGATTGGGAGAGTAGGTGGGAGACCTGTTACATCTTATTCACACCGGGATCCCTAGACTTAGATACAAGTGGAGTTAAAGAGTAAGAGTCAGATTGTTTTATCTGTATTCACTAATGTGTCATAATTACTGATTATGTGTTATGATTTGTATTAAACTGCATGACATGCATGTACACATGTTTTATACTGGAATTTATTCTCACCGGAGTTTCCGGCTGTTGTTGTGTCTGTATGTGTGCATAACAACAGGTAGGGCAGGATCTGGGTCGCAACAGAGATGAGAGATGGATATAGCGTGGTGATCATGGGCATAGCAGATGTACTAGTAGTTTGTACTTTTGTCATGTACTGTATTTGAACACTGGTTTGTTGAATATGTACTGGACAAGACATGTATATTATGTTTGTAGAAATAAAATAAATGAAGACCTTGTGCATGTTTATATACATTTGAATTAATGTTAAAAGAGAAAATTTGACCCACATTATCTAGCAAAGATCCAACTAATCCCAAAAAAAATCGAGTTAGAGCCCGGGTCCCCACAACAGGTGGTATCAGAGCAGTAGGTTCAGTAGACTGAGATAGAATAGAATCTAGCATGATTTATTGCTTTCCCTATTACATGTTGTATTGTTATCTGAATTGATTTACAGCATGTACTTGTGAAGACTGAATCAGAACCGATTTTGGATCAGAGGTATTTGATCAGAGGAGGGCTGAGACAGATTGTATAGATTGTATACTAATTTGTTTGATAATCAGATTATGCCGACTAGAAGGATACCACAACCAGCTGCATGGCAAGTGCCAGAATAGGGTAGTACGTCAGGTACTCAGATGGATGTGACAGCTACACCTATGGAGACGTTATTAAAGAGGTTTCAGTCATTCCATCCCCCGACTTTGAAGGGCACGGAGAATGCAGTGAATTGTCAGAGCTGGTTAGACGATATAGAGATGCTATTTGAATCTCTTGCCTATACAGATGAACGAAGAGTGAAGTTGATTGGGCATCAGTTACAAGAAGTGGCCAAGAGTTGGTGGCTTACCACGAAACGAGCATTGAAGCATAGAGGTATTGATATTACTTGGAAGGTATTCAAGGATGAATTTTATCAACGTTTCTTTCCAGTCTTCTATCGAAAAGACAAAGGGGCAGAAATTGCCAACTTGAGACAGGGGCAATGGAACATAGAAGAGTATGTTGCCAAGTTTTCTTCCTTGCTTCGATTTGCGCCACACGTGGTAGGAAATGACGAAGCGGTCGCGGACCAGTTCATCAATGGTTTAAACCCTGATATTTTTACTTTGGTGAACACAGGACGACCCAACACCTTTTCTGATGCACTGAACAGAGCGAAAGGAGCAGAGGCTGGCTTGATTAGGCAGTGAGGAGCTTCCTATAGTGCTCAGAGTCGGAGACAGCCACAGCCCGCCGCACAGTTTCCACCACCTCCTCCTCGATTTGACAGTGGAAGCAGTAGTAGTAGCAAGAAAGATTCTTTGAAAGCTAAAGGCAAGCAGTTCAAGAGATCAGGGAGCAGTTCGTCGAGCTCCAAGTGGACCCCGACAGAGATGTCCTGGTCAGAGTGCAGATTATGCAGGTGTATACTGCCGTTCTTGCAGAGGACGACATGCCACAGAGCTGTGTCAAGGAGTGATGGGCAGATGTAACAAATGTAGGCAACAGGGACATTTCGCCAAAGTCTGTCCACAGAGAGGTGCACAGAGATTTCAGGGTGCAGGGTCATCTGCATCAGTGACTCAGCCTGAGAGGCAAGCTTCGTCTGTCCATTCCTTTCAGCCAACGCCTACACAGTCCCAGCCTAGAGCCAGAGGTGGACAGACAGTGAGCCAACCTCCCAGACAACAGGCTCAGGTGTTTGCATTGACGGAGGAGCAGGCCCAAGATGCACCAGACGATGTGATTGCAGGTAACTGTTTTCTTTGTGGTTATCCTGCCTATGTATTGATAGATACAGGTGCATCACATACATTCATATCAGAACGTTTTGCATTGATACATGCTTTGCCTGTCGAGTTATTGTCTGCTGTAGTGTCTATTTCTTCTCTGTTGGGAAGTGGTTTGATATCTGTGACATCAGTTAGACATTGTATACTATAGTTTGAGGGACATGAGATTGATTTAGACTGTGTTGTACTTGGCTTATCTGATTTTGATTGTATTGTCGGGATTGACATGTTAACCAAGTACAGAGCTACCGTAGACTGTTTTCATAAGATTGTCAGATTCAGACCTGAAATGACAGAAGAATGGAAATTCTACGG
Source organism: Primulina tabacum (assembly GCF_025594145.1). Taxonomy (NCBI): domain Eukaryota; kingdom Viridiplantae; phylum Streptophyta; class Magnoliopsida; order Lamiales; family Gesneriaceae; genus Primulina; species Primulina tabacum. The sequence continues at coordinate 32,009,152 of NC_134554.1, forward strand.
TAAGGGTTCCAGATCTCGGATTCCCTTAGTGTCTGCTTTGACTATGAATAGATTGCTGCAGAAAGGAGCAGGGGGTTCCTTATTTATTCAGTAGACCTACAGAAATCGAGCCCGGCATTGGCAGATTTGCCAATAGTACGGGAGTTTGCAGATGTATTTCCAGATGAGATCCCAGGGTTACCCCCAGCCCGAGAGGTAGATTTCATTATTGATCTTATTCCAGGTACCGTTCCTATATCTCGAGCTTCGTATAGGATGGCGCCGATAGAGTTGAAAGAATTGAAAGCACAGTTAGAAGATCTTCTAGCCACGGGATATATCAGACCCAGTGTATCTCCTTGGGGTGCTGCAGTGCTATTCGTGCGCAAGAAAGATGGTTCCATGAGATTATGCATCGACTACCGGCAACTGAATAAAGCAACGGTGAAGAATAAATATCCATTGCCGCGTATTCACGATTTATTTGATCAGTTACAAGGATCATCTGTCTATTCCAAGATTGATTTGCGATCGGGATATCACCTACTGAGAGTTAGAGATGTTGACATACCGAAGACAGCATTCCGAACCAGGTATGGACATTATGAGTTTGTTGTTATGCCTTTTGGTTTAACGAATGCTCCAGCGGTGTTTATGGGATTGATGAACCGTGTCTTTCAGAGGTATTTGGATGAGTTTGTGATTGTTTTTATTGATGATATCTTGGTTTATTCTAAGAATCTAAATGAACATGCCAATCATTTGAGAATTGTGTTGCAAACGTTGAGAAATGAAAGATTATTTGCTAAACTGTCAAAGTGTGAGTTTTGGCTGAGATAGGTTGTCTTCTTGGGTCATGTCACATCTGAAGACGGTATTTCTGTGGATCCGAGTAAAGTTGAGGCTGTGACCAGTTGGCCGAGACCGACTTCTGTGCCTGAGATACGCAGTTTCATGGGTCTGGCAGGGTACTATCGACGATTCATCAAAGAATTCTCCAGCATTGCAAAGCCGATTACCCAGTTGACACAGAAGAATGCTCCGTTTGTATGGTCTGAGGATTGTGAGTCTAGCTTTCTAGAGTTGAAGAAGAGGCTGACCAGTGCACCTGTCTTGATGATTCCTTCAGGTACTGGCGATTTCATTGTATATTGTGATGCATCTCACAGAGGGCTAGGATGTGATCTTATGCAGCGAGGTCATGTGATTGCGTATGCCTCAAGACAACTGAAGCCACACGAGATTCGATACCCAATTCATGATCTTGAATTGGCGGCTATTGTTTTTGCATTGAAGATTTGGCGTCATTATCTTTATGGCGAGAAATTTGAGTTCTACTCTGATCACAAGAGCCTAAAATATTTGTTTTCTCAGTCAGAATTGAACATGAGACAGCGTAGATGGCTTGATTTGTTGAAAGATTTTGATTGCGAAATCAAATATTACCCAGGGAAGTCAAATGCAGCAGGAGATGCCTTGAGTCGAAAGGTATGTGCCCTATCCTTATCGACGATAGGTGTTTCGAATTTAGTTGAAGATTGCTGTTTGTCTGGTTTAGCATTTGACACAGATGGTAGACCATTGAAACTTGCTACGATTCAAGTTCAGCCAGATTTGATTATGAGAATTAAGGAAGCCCAAAGAACTGATCAGGATGTGCAGAAGTCGATGGATATGGTTAGATCAGGACATCAGTCTGAGTATCAGGTGCATGATTTTGTTCTGTATGTGAATAACCGTATTGTAGTGCCAGATGTTCCAGAATTGAAACAACAGATTATGTCAGAAGCGCACTGTAGTCGGTTTAGTATTCATCCTGGTGGCATGAAAATATACAACGATTTGAAGACACAATTCTAGTGGAAACAGATGAAGTCAGATATTGCAGAATTCGTGTCAAAGTTCTTGAATTGCCAACAGGTAAAAGCCGAGAGAAAGAAGCTCGAAGGTTTACTTCAGAGTTTATCTATTCCTGAGTGGAAATGGGATCACATTTCCATGGATTTCGTGACGAAGTTACCTCGATCATCCCGGGGTTGTGATGCGATTTGGGTCATTATTGACAGATTAACCAAATCAGCGTGTTTTATTTCATACAGAATGACATATCGTGTGGGGACCCGGATGCTAATCATCTTCTTAATCATCTTTGGGATTTAATTATCAATTAAGATAAACAGGGTCTAAAAATTTTTCTTTTTAAAAATGTAAGTGCGGAACGTAATGGAATTTAACTAATATACATCTCAGTATATAAGTACAATAATGTACAACACTTATTCAAACTAGTCTAAGGTTCAACTACTAAATTTCAAGTATTAAAACCATATCTAAAATAAGTCCGGAATCACCACTCTAATCTGTCTCCTCTCATCGTCTTCTTGACCCCGATCCTGTCCCACCTGTTGTCATGCACACATACAAACAAGACAACAGCCGGATACTCCGGTGAGAATAAATCCCAGTATAAAACATGGTAGACATGTATGTACACAATATAAATCATAAAGCATACTATCATGCATAAAATCAATAGCAATAGGTTTCATAGTCTATGAAACTAAATCAAAATAAGCATTCAGTAACAATGTGTTCCGTAATCTCTGAAACCAAAATAAAATAAGCATCCAACTCAATTCAATTCATATCTTGACTCAACTCAACTCTAACTCTAGGGATCCCGGTATGAATAAGACGTCACTGTCTGTCACCTACCCTCCCAATCGGGGTGACTGTACGTCTTATTCCTAGACTTCGGCCCTGTCGGTATCGAATATCTACAATCGGAGTGACTCTGATCCGAAGCGTCGATACCACCGAACATTTAGTAATTTGGCGAATCTACCAAATGACTTTCCTATCTCAAATGCTTGAATATAAGTCTATAAACAAAGCATTATCATATAAAAAGATAAACAACAATTCTAGTATGTGATTTTGTTGGGAAACTCAAATTGAATCTCATTTGAGTTGTGTCTTCCCCAACAAAACATGAATTACTGTCCCGGTCTGACGAAGACGAAGTCTTGTATTCCAAGCTGTCCATACCCAGTCTGGCAATGACAATCACATAAATACAATATCAGTATATAATTCGATTCAAAACCTGTTCTGATCAATACTCAAATCAGTATATAATCCGATCCATATCTGAACAAGGTACAATCTAATTCATAGCAACGATATCATCGAAATCATTACTGAATCTGATCACTCTAAATGAACTGATGTTTCGACGACATAACAATACGATCTCGATATCCCCGTCAATCTCAACATCACAGATATAATATCAGAATTCATAATCAGTATCAGTACAATTCATAATCTCAACATCTGTACACTTAAGATCAGTAACAACACAACTCTGATAACAAATCCCAATCAATATCTTTCGAAAATCATAACAATTGCACAAACAGTCTATTCTTTAATCTGACTTCAATTATACAATGTCTACTGTAGCAGAAACACCATATCTGATTCGTATTCAATTCTGACAATATCATAATTTCAAATCATGTCTAAACGTAACAAAACTTACGTCCAGTTGTAGCCTGCGTTGATAGGAACTCGGTGCTGAAGTCGGATTTAAAATCGGACGGGCGGATTTTGCGTAACACTCAAATTCTCACCCGAAGGAACTTGGAGCTTTCTTAAGATTCTCTCGACTTTTCTTCCTTCATTCTGAAGAGAATTCGCATGCTTATATATATACATATGCTGCATGATACAAGGGCAAGTGGCATCGTGCATGTTCTGCACGTTACGCGCATATGCGCGCACAAAGTCGCGCATATGCGCTGGTTGTTCGAACCAGCATTTTGTCTTCTCGCGCATATGCGCCATCTACGTCGCGCACATGCGCCAAACATTTTGCCCATCCCGCGCATGTGCGCCATCTACGTCGCGCATATGCGCGAAAGGTTCTGCCTTCCTCGCGCATGTGCGCCCAACACGTCGCGCATGTGCGCGAGGACTTCTCCTTACATCTCATGTCAAATCTTCTTTGGCTCTTCCGGTCTGATCTTTTCCTTCTATAAACACCTCAATTAATAAATAAATCATTTCAGATTAATCTCAAATTACAGTAATAAAAAATCTCGGGCCTTACATATCGACACGATCAGATGGCAGAGTTGTATGTCAGAGAGGTAGTCAGATTGCATGGTGTGCCGAAGTCTATCGTATCAGATCGTGATCCACGATTCACTTCACACTTTTGGCACAGTTTGCAGCAGGCTTTAGGTACGACATTGCACCTGAGTACTGCCTATCATCCCCAGACAGATAGACAGTCAAAGCAGACTGTCCAGAATTTAGAGGACATGTTGAGAGCTGTAGTGCTAAATTTCGGCACTAGTTGGCAAGATTTACTGCCACTTTGTGAATTCTCGTACAACAACAGCTATCAGACGAGTATTGAGATGGCTCTGTTTGAAGCCTTGTATGGCAAGAAGTGCAGATCTCCGTTGTACTGGGATGATATATCTGAGGTACCAGAACTTGGGCCTGATATGATTCGTGAAATGACTGAGAAGGTAAAGATAATCCAGAAGAGAATGAAGACGACATAGGATAGACAAGCCAAGTATGCCAATATCAGACGTAGACCGTTAGTATTTGAACAAGGAGACATAGTGTTTTTGAAGATTTCTCATTTCAGAGGAATTGTCAGATTTGGCATGCGTGGAAAGTTGTCTCCTAGATACATCGGTCCTTACGAGATTCTTGAGAAGATTGGCGATCGAGCATATCGACTGGCTCTTCCTCCTTCTTTATCTGGGATACATGACGTTTTTCATGTATCGATGTTGCGTAGATATATGCCAGATATTTCTCATTTCATTCAGCCTGACGAAGCCGAGCTTGATCAGACGTTGACTTATGTTGAGCAACCGATACAGATTCTTGATCGGAAAGAGAAGCAGCTCAGAACGTAGACTATTCCACTTGTAAAAGTCCAGTGGAGTCGTCATGGCATCGAGGAAGCGACTTGGGAAACAGAAGCAGATATGAGACAGAGATATCCCGAGCTATTTCTATGACGTGAGTATTTATTCAATTTTAATTATATTGCATCTTGTAAATACTTCGATTGATTGAAGTCGATTTCGAGGACGAAATCATTTCTTAGAGGGGGAGAAATGTAAGACCCGAGAATTGGATTATCATAATCAGACTTGTTTTGTTGATAATTAAAGGGATTGTAGACGTATTGTATCGGACCGGAAGAGACGGAAAAGTAGAAGCAATTTTTGGTGTGAGATGAGCTCGGCACATATGCGCCACCAGTCCGGCGCATATGCGCGACATTTCCAGAAACATTGGCGCACATGCGCGAGTAGATACGCGCATATGCGCAACACGTCCAGAATCTTTGGCGCATATGCGCGAGATGAAGCGCGCATATGCGCGAGGAGTTAAGATTGACATGGCCGAGACCAGTAGGTCTCGCGCATATGCGCAGGTGATGTCGCGCATATGCGCGAGACGTGTAATCCAAAGAATGAGCCATGTGTTCTTGCCATGCATATATAAAGTGTAACCTTTCATTTCAGTGAAAAAAAAAAAAAAAAAACTTCAGGAATCCACCGAGAGAACTCTGAGAATACTTCAAGTTTCTTCAAGGCTTTCAAGTAAGATTTCTCAAGATTTACTCATCCGATTTGTATTCCGAGTTGAGATTATTGTTCCTCTCATCAAAGGCTTCAAGGGGATGTAAGTTTCATTCATTTCCGGCATGATTTGAAATATTGATGTTGGGGAAAGCTTGATATGATAGAGATTATGTGTTCATATGATTGTATTGATTATAGATTCGAAACCGGATCGAAGAAATGATGTCGTATGCGTGTACTACCATTTTCAGCATGTATTATGATTAAGAATATGCAGATTTTGAGAGTATGATATATATATGGTGTTGATTATTGATTGTTGAAAGTTGATATTGATATGTGAGTTGATCGGTAGCAAGAAACTACGTCGTTATGCCGTCGAAATACACCGAGATAGAATATTGTTATGAACATGTATTAGTTTGAGTTGTGGATTGATATTGTGCATCTCAACATTGTCATTTTAGAGTTGGATTGACAGATTTGATACCGACTTCGAGACTGCGATTTACTTCAACGACAAGAAGGTATAATTCAATGTTTGTTTGGGGAAGACACAACTCAAATGAGATTCAATTTGAGTTTCCCAACAAAATCACATACTTGTTCTGTTTGTACTTTATATTGATTTATATATATGTACTGAGATAGGAGTGTCATTGGTAGATACGCCAATTTTCTAAACGTTCGGTGATATCGATGCTTCGGATCAGATTCACTCCGTTTCGATACAGACAAGACCGAAGTTTAGGAATAAGATGTAACACCACCACGATTGGGAGAGTAGGTGGGAGACCTTTTACATCTTATTCACACCGGGATCCCTGGACTTAGATACGAGTCGACTTAAACCTTCAACATTTCATGATAAACGACCGCGGGTGCACTGTCTTTTGAACCGCGGGTGCACTGTCTCTGCTGTCCCAACAATATATTTTGCAACTAAAATCGAATCGCAACGTTGCTTCTTCGGCCTTCGATAAATACATCAAATCATGCATTAATAATTTCTGATTACCAATTCACATCTCGGGCATTAAATTTCTCCCCCTCTTAAATATGAGTTTGTCCTCGAACTCGTAGGCAATCAATCATATCAATAAGAAGGCATGTAATAGAAACTGAAATAAAAACTCACATCAGTGAAATAATGCTGGGAATTCTTGTCTCATGTCTGATTCAGTCTCCCAAGTAGCTTCCTCAGTGCCATGACGAGTCCACTGAACTTTCACAAGAGGAATAGTCTTCGTTCTGAGTTGCTTTTCCTTACGATCGATAATCTGGATCGGTTTCTCGACATAACTCAAAGTCTTGTCAAACTCGATCTCGTCTGGCTGAATAATGTGAGAATCATCAGGGAGATACTTTCGCAGCATAGATACATGAAAGACGTCATGTATCCCTGATAATGAAGGTAGTAATGCGAGTCGATAGGCACGATCTCCTATCTTCTCGAGAATCTCGTACGGACCAACGTATCGTGGAGAACACTTTCCTTTCTTGCCAAATCTGACCACTCCTCTGAAAGGTGAAATCTTCAAAAATACTCTATCTCCTGCCTCAAATACCAACGGTCGTCGTCTGATGTTGGCATACTTGGCTTGCCTGTCCTGAGCTGCCTTCATTCTCTTTTGAATCAGCCTCACTTTCTCAGTCATATCTCTGATCATGTCAGGTCCAATCTCAGGAACCTCAGAGATATCGTCCCAGTATAAAGGAGATCGACATTTCTTACCGTAGAACGCCTCGAAAGGAGCCATCTCAATACTCATCTGATAGCTGTTGATGTACGAAAACTCACAAAGTGGCAATTCATCCTGCCAATTAGTGCTAAAATCAAGCACTATGGCTCTAAGCATATCTTCCAATGTCTGAATAGTCCGCTCTGACTGTCCGTCGGTTTGAGGATGATATGCGGTACTCAGATGTAACTTCGTACCTAGAGCCTGCTACAAATTCTGCCAAAAGTGCGAAGTAAACCGAGGATCACGGTCCGAAACAATCGACTTCGGCACTTTGTGCAATCTGACTACCTCTCTGATATAAATATCGGCCATCTGGTCATATCTGTACGTCATCTTGTATGGAATAAAACATGCGGATTTGGTCAATCTGTCAATCACAGCCCAAATCGCATCACAACCTCTGGAGCAACGTGGTAACAGCGTCACAAAATCCATGGAAATGTGATCCCATTTCCATTCAGGAATAGATAAACTGTGCAGTAAACCTCCTGGTTTCTTCCTCTCGGCTTTCACCTATGGCAATTCAGACGCTTGGCTACAAATTCAGTAACATCAGATTTCATCTGTTTCCACCAATACTGTGTCTTCAAATCATTATACATTTTTCTGCCACCAGGATGAATGCTAAAACGACTGCTGTGCACTTCTGTCAGTATCCGCTGTCTCAAATCTGAAACATTCGGCACAACAATATGATTATTCACATACAAAACACTGTCATGAACCTGATATTCCGATTGATGTCCAGCTCTGACCATAGCAATCGAATTCTGTACATTCTGATCCAGTTTCTGAGTCGCTTTAATTCTCAAAATCAGCTCTGGTTTGGCTTGAACAACATATAATCTAATCGGTCTGTAATCTGTCTCAAATACCAATCCAGACAAACAGCAATCTTCTATCAAATTCGAAACACCAATCGTCGATAAGGATAAAGAACATACCTTTCGACTCAGTGCATCTGCTACTACATTAGATTTCCCCGGATAGTACTTGATTTCAAAATCGAAGTCTTTAAGCAAATCAAGCCATCTTCGCTGTCTCATATTCAATTCTGACTGTGAAAAGAGATATTTCAAGCTTTTATGATCAGAATAGATTTCGAACTTCTCACCATAAAGGTAGTGTCGTCATATCTTCAAAGCAAAGACGATGGCAGCCAATTCAAGATCATGAATTGGGTAACGAGTCTTATGTGGCTTCAGCTGTCTCGAGGCATAAGCAATAACATGCCCTTGCTGCATCAGAATACAACCCAATCCTCGGTGAGATGCATCACAATAAACCACAAAATCACCATTACCTGATGGAATAGTCAATATCGGTGCACTGGTCAGTCTTTTCTTCAATTCAAGGAAGCTGGTCTCACATTCTTCAGACCAAACAAATGGAGCATTCTTCTGAGTCAGCTGAGTAATTGGCTTGGCAATGCTCGAGAAATCTTTAATAAATCGACGATAATATCTTGCCAAACCCATAAAACTACGAATCTCAGGTACTGATGTCGGTCTCGGCCAAGAAATCACGGCTTCAACTTTGCCGGGATCAACTGATATACCATCTTCGGATATGATGTGACCCAGAATACAACCTGTCTCAACCAAAACTCGCATTTTGACAGTTTAGCATATAATTTCTCAGCCCTCAGAATTCTCAACACAATTCTCAAATGCTCGGCATGCTCAATCATATTCTTCGAATAAATCAAGATATCATCGATAAATATAATCACGAAATCATCAAGATATCTCTGGAATATACGGTTCATCAGACCCATAAACACAGCTGGAGCATTAGTCAAACCAAACGGCATGACAATAAATTCATAATTTCCATATCTGGTTCTAAATGCTGTCTTCGAGATATCAGAATCCCTGACTCTCAGCTGATGATATCCAGATCTCAGATCGATCTTGGAATATACAGAAGAACCCTGCAACTGATCAAACAAATCATCAATGCGAGGCAAGGGATATTTATTCTTTACCGTTGCTTTGTTCAGTTGCCGGTGGTCGATACAGAGTCTCATAGAATCGTCTTTCTTTCGAACAAACAATATTGGAGCACCCCAAGGAGACACGCTCGGTCTGATATACCCCTTGGCCAATAAATCCTCCAACTGTTCTTTAACTCTTTCAACTCAATTGGTGCCATTCTGTACGGAGCCCTCGAAATCGGAACTGTACCTGGCATCAACTCAATACTGAAGTCTATCTCTCGAATCGGAGGCAAACCCGAAATCATATCTGGGAAGACATCAGCGAACTCACACACCACTGGCAAATCCGCCAATGATGGACTCGATTTCAGTAAATCAACTGAATGGACAAGGAATCCCTCCGCTCCTTTCTGTAACAATCGAGTCATAGATAATACGGATATCAAAGAAATTCTAGATCGAGAACCCTTACCTTAGAATTTCCACTCATCAGCCTTATCCGGTCTGAATCTCACAATCTTGTGGAAACAATCAATAGTAGCTCTGTAATTGGTTAACATATCGATATCGATAATACAGTCAAAATCAGACAACCCAAGCACAATACAGTTTAACTCAATCTCATGCCCATCATACTGTAGCATACAAGATTTAACAGATTTCACTGATATCAAACCTGTCACCAACGGAGAAGAGACAGACACTACAGCAGATAATGACTCAATAGGCAAAGAATGCATCAAAGCAAATTGCTCAGATATGAATGTATGCGATGCACCAGTATCTATCAGTACATATGCAGGAAAACTCGAAATAAAACAGTTACCTGCAACAACATCGTCAGGTGAGTCCTGAGCCTGCTCCTCTGTCAAAGCAAATACTCTGGCCTGCTGTCTAGGAGGCTGGCTAACTGTCTGACTACCTCCTGGCCTCTGCTGTGACTAAGATGGTGCTGGCTGGAATGAATGAACAGCAGCTGATCGTCTATCAGTCTGTGCCGCTGATCCAGATGATTCGGCACCCTGTGATATCTGAGAATCTGATGCGAACACGGATGGTGCAACTAGATTTTTTTTGTTATCTTTTGATATAAACATATGTTGCACAAAATTTTGGAGAACTTTTTCAGATTCATTATTTGATATTTTATCAAAGTTTAGAGTTTTCTCTCAAACTTTTCAAAGCTTCGCTTTGTTATTCAAAAATCAAACTTATCAAAGTTTTTAACTTTGTGGCGTTTGTCGATCGTGCTTGTGCGGATTGTCGTCGACTTGTTCTTCGAAGGTTCGTTATAATCTCGGTTGTTTATCTCGTGATTATTTGTTGCTAGACTTTTCATAGTTTAGAGGTGAAAATCACAACACACACGCTTGATTCAAAAGATCGGGACAACAACGATTCTTTGTTCGTCAGTGAATTTGAGGGCGCGATTTGAATTTAATTGTGTTTGCTATTCGTTCGTACAAAGATTCACATCATTTGGTATTAGAACTTAGGTTCATTGAAATTCAAGCAAGTTATCTTGTTATTAAATTTGCAGATCTGTATTATTTCTTCGTTTGTTTTCAGATCTGTTTTGGTCTATCGTTCTTCGTAGATTTTTTCGTGAATCTGTGATTCTCGAAATTTGTTGGTGTCTTTTTTTTTGGGATTTTCGAGTAGTACTCGGCAAAAAAAAAAAAAAAAAAATTCCGAAAATCCACAATTATTTCTTTTTGATATTTTGTTCTATTCTTTTTTGTGAGTCATACACACTTGCCTCACACAGTCAAAAAAAAAATTATTATTATTGATCTTCAAATTACTTCTCTACGCAGTCCAAGTGAGTCGATCACATTTGTTCACAAGCTTAAACTTGATTGTTTGATAAATTCAAATACAAAGCTTGAGCACCTTGAGAGGACTCTCGAACTTGAGTGACATTACTTGAGTGTGAGTGAATTTTCTTTGGAGTGATTATTGAGTATTTGTTGTGAGCATAAAAAAAAAATAATTTGTGAGAAAAGACGAGTGAATTTCTTTGGAGTGACCGTTAGCATTTGGGTGAGGATTATTTTGTTTGTACTAACGTTTTCTTGCACGTACAAGTTTGAAATTAGATGGAGAGGGAGGTAGGAGATAGTTCGAACCCGGGGTTGTCTAAGGTTCAAATGGAGGCGTTATTTTGGCATTTTAGTAGGATGATGTCGACCCAAATGGAGTCGTTACATGAAAGGTTGGATAAGCTTGAGGTTGGTGTTAGTGGGAGTACGTCTAAACCTGAGGATTTGAGTAGAGAAGATGAGGAGTATGACTTGGGTGAATATGAGTCCCAAAGTGAGAGTGACGATGATGAGATGCCTGCGTTAGAGGATCCTAATGAGGGATATGAGGCGGTTATAGGTGAAGCAAATGGTGACTAGGCGTATCATGAGTGCCCAAGTCAAGGAGAAGGAGACTAACCAAAGAGAGAACTTGTTCCATACTAGGTGTTTTGTGAATCAAAGGGTTTGCAACTTAATCATAGATGGGGGGAGTTGTACTAACGTGGCTAGTGTTGAAATGGTGGATAAATTGGGTTTACCTACACTAAAACACCCTCGACCATATAGGCTTCAATGGTTGAATGATTGTGCGGAAGTGAAGGTAACAAAACAAGTGCTAGTGCCTTTTTCTATTGGGAAGTATGTGGATGAGGTTTTGTGTGATGTGGTACCCATGCATGCATGTCATATCTTGTTGGGTAGACCTTGGAAATATGATAGGCGGGTGGCACACGATGGATACAAGAATAAGTACACCTTTGTATTGAAGAAGGAAACCATTGTATTACTTCCTTTGTCCCCAAAGCAAGTGTTGGAGGACCATTTAAAAAAAAAGAAGAGAGATGAGGCCGAAAAAAAGAGTGAACTAAAAAGTGAGATGGCCTTTGAAAACAAAAATGAGATGGCTGAAAAAAAGAGTGATAAAAAGAGTGAGATAGCCATACAAAAGAAAAATGAGAGGGAAGAAAAAGAGAGGAAAGAAAATGAGAAGAAAGAGGCCAAAAAGAAAGCATATATGGCCCAAAAAAGTGAGTTGAAACACTTGTTGCACACACATGAACCACTTGTGTTGATTCTTTATAAAGAGATCCTCTTTAACACATGTGATATAGCCGGTTCCCTTCCGAGCATTGTTATTTCACTATTGCAGGAATTTGATGATATATTTCCGGAGGAGCTACCTCAAGGACTACCGCCTTTGAGGGGGATTGAACACCAAATTGATTTGGTGCCCGGGAGTGCATTGCCAAATCGTCCAGCTTATAGGAGCAATCCGGAGGAGACGAAGGAGCTTCAACGGCAGGTAAGTGAGTTGTTAGATAGGGGTTTTGTGCGTGAGTCCATGTCACCTTGTGCGGTACATGTTTTATTAGTTCCTAAGAAAGATGGCTTATGGCGTATGTGTATAGATTGTCGGGCAATCAATAACATAATCATTAAGTATAGGCATCCCATACCTAGGCTAGATGATATGTTAGATGAATTGCATAATGCTTGTATCTTAAGCAAAATTGATTTGAATCGTAGTTATCACCAAATTAGGATGAGAGAAGGTGATGAGTGGAAAACTGCTTTTAAAACCAAATACGGGTTATATGAGTGGATGGTCATGCCTTTTGGCTTAACTAACGCTCCTAGCACCTTTATGAGGTTAATGAATCATGTTTTGCGTGCACACATAGGAAAGTTTGTTGTGGTTTATTTTGATGATATCCTAGTGTATAGCAAAAATCTGGATGGGCATGTTAATCACTTGAGACTTGTGCTAATCACACTAAGGGCTGAAAACTTATATGCTAACTTTAAGAAGTGTGATTTTTGTACAAACAAACTTGTCTTTCTTGGTTTTGTGGTAAGCTCACAAGGGATACAAGTTGATGAAGACAAGGTAAGTGCTATTCGAGATTGGCCAACGCCTACTACTGTTGGTCAAGTCCGAAGTTTTCATGGTCTTGCAAGCTTCTATAGGAGGTTTGTAAAAGATTTTAGCACGTTGGCCGCACCAATGACGGCAGTGATCAAGAAGAACGTTTCATTTCATTGGGGCGAGGAGCAAGAGAAGTCCTTTAATATTATCAAGCAAAAATTAATTAATGCTCCTTTGCTTGTTTTACCTGATTTTGCTAATACATTTGAAATTGAATGTGATGCTTCAGGTGTAGGTATTGGTGGAGTGTTGATGCAAGGAGGGCGGCCGGTGGCATACTTTAGTGAGAAGCTCAATGGAGCAACGCTGAACTATCCCACGTATGATAAGGAGTTCTACGCACTTGTGAGGATCCTAGAGACGTGGCAGCACTACTTGAGGCCTAAGGAGTTTGTGATTCATACGGATCATGAATCCCTAAAGCACATTAAGGGGCAACAAAAGCTTAACAAGCGGCATGCCAAGTGGGTGGCGTTCATAGAGACATTCCCCTACATCATCAAGTACAAGCAAGGTAAGGAAAATGTAGTGGCCGACGCATTGTCACGAAGGTACGTACTAATCTCTACCTTGGAGTCAAAAGTTTTGGGGTTTGAGCATGTGAAGGAATTGTATGTGCTAGATGAGGACTTTAGGAGTTTGTTTGAAACTTGTATGCATGGTCCACATGATAAATTTTATTTGCATCATGGTTTCTTGTTTAGAGAAGATAGGTTGTACATCCCTAAATCATCCATTCGTGAGCTACTTGTGAGGGAGGCACATGGGGGTGGCTTAATGGGACATTTTGGTGTGGCTAAAACTTTAAGTGCATTGCATGAACATTTCTATTGGCCACACATGAAACGTGACGTTGAGCGTGTTTGTGATAAGTGCATTACATGTAGGCAAGCTAAATCTAAAACACAACCACATGGCTTGTATACGCCACTTCCCGTCCCTAGTGAACCTTGGGTTGATATTTCTATGGACTTTGTTTTGGGGTTGCCTAGGACAAAGAAGGGGAGGGATTCTATATTTGTTGTTGTGGATAGGTTTTCTAAGATGGCACATTTTATTGCTTGTCACAAAACTGATGATGCATCTCACATTGCGGACCTATTCTTTAGAGATGTCGTTAGGTTGCATGGCATGCCTAGGACTATTGTTTCCGATCGCGATGTTAAATTCTTGAGTTACTTTTGGAAGACGTTGTGGGCTAAACTTGGCACAAAATTGTTGTTTTCTACTACATGTCATCCTCAAACGGATGGACAAGCTGAAGTTGTCAATAGAACTTTAGGAACACTTTTGCGTGCTATTCTTAAAAAGAACTTAAAGAATTGGGAAGATTGTTTACCATTTGTTGAGTTTGCGTATAATCGTTGCATGCATTCAACTACACATTATTCGCCATTTGAGATTGTTTATGGTTTTAATCCTTTGACTCCGTTGGATTTGATGTCTTTACCTGTGAGTGAAAGGTTAAATATGGATGGCAAAAAGAAAGCTGAATTTGTTAGGGGTTTGCATGAAAAGGTCAAGGCCAATATTGAAAAGAAGAATGAGAAAAATGCCAAGCAAGCCAACAAGGGAAAGAAGAAGGTGGTATTTGAGAAGGGAGATTGGGTGTGGTTACACTTGAGGAAGGAAAGGTTCCCCGAGAAGAGACGTTCAAAGCTATTACCTAGGGGCGATGGACCATTTCAAGTCCTTGACAGGATCAATGACAATGCCTACAAACTCGACCTACCAGGTGAGTATAACGTGAGTTCTACTTTTAATGTTATTGACTTGTCGTTGTTTGATGTAGGTGACGAGCTGGATTTGAGGACAAATCCTTTTCAAGAAGGAGAGGATGATGCGAACACGGATGGTCAGGCGCCAAGGAAAGCATGGGACCCTTTGGAGTTGCCGGAGGGGCCAATCACGAGGGGACGATTGAAGAAGTTCAAGGAAGCGTTGCACGGACTTATGAGCAATGAAGAAGGTCTTACAAGCAAGGTGCAAAGTGCTGGAGGGTTTTTGATGCATGGAAATGAGTTTGGAAGTCAAAAGAACATTATTCAAGTGATAGATGAAGTTGAGTCAGCCAGCATCGGCGCCCGAGCGGTCAAATATTACCGCCCGAGCGCCATACTTACTGTCCGAGCGTGAGTAGTACAGAAGCCTTGGCGCTCGAGCGGTAATATTCTACCGCCCGAGCGCGAGTCAGTTTCGGGAAGAATCCTAGTTTCCTAGTTAGAGTTTTAATTATTATGGCAACTAGATTTTTTTTGTTATCTTTTGATATAAACATATGTTGCACAAAATTTTGGAGAACTTTTTCAGATTCATTATTTGATATTTTATCAAAGTTTAGAGTTTTCTCTCAAACTTTTCAAAGCTTCGCTTTGTTATTCAAAAATCAAACTTATCAAAGTTTTTAACTTTGTGGCGTTTGTCGATCGTGCTTGTGCGGATTGTCGTCGACTTGTTCTTCGAAGGTTCGTTATAATCTCGGTTGTTTATCTCGTGATTATTTGTTGCTAGACTTTTCATAGTTTAGAGGTGAAAATCACAACACACACGCTTGATTCAAAAGATCGGGACAACAACGATTCTTTGTTCGTCAGTGAATTGAGGGCGCGATTTGGTTTTAATCGTGTTTGCTATTCGTTCGTACAAAGATTCACATCAGAATCTCTTTAAGGACAAACTCGAGAAAAATGTCTCTGCTGTCTACAGATACGGCAACTGCCGAACACTCCTCGGCACTGCTCTGTGGAATGCTTCCCTCCCCAAGTGTTGCAATAAGGTCCTGTGATATGAATCTTTGTACGAATGAATAGCAAACACGATTAAAATCGAATCGCGCCCTCAATTCAATAACGAACAAAGAATCGTTGTTGTCCCGATCTTTTGAATCAAGTTTGAATGTGTTATATTGACCTCTAAATTATAAAAACTTAGCAATAAATATTCACGATTTAAACAATTGAGAAACAGACGAACCTTCAAGGAACTTGTCCCTGACAATCCGTATGATATCAATCAACAAACGCCACAAGAACGAATCTTGATAAGTTTGATTTTTGAATGAACTCAAAGCAAAGGCTTTGAAAAGCTTGAGAGAAAAACTCTAAACTTTGATAAAAATATCAATGATAATCTGAATTGTCTCCAAATTTCGTCCAACATGTTTTTATAAAACAAAAGATATCAAAAATCTAGTCTCCAAAATAATTAAAACTCTAGAAAGGAAAATATTCTCGCTCAGCCATCTCAGACACGGACCCCGTGTAGCCCTCCGTGTACGGGTCCGTGTACTCTCGGGAATTCACTTCAGCTGGAAACAAGGGGCATGGACCCCGTGTCCACCTCCGTGTACGGGTCTGTGTACATACGACCTTCGCAACTGTCATAGGACACGGACCCCGTGTACTGGTCCGTGCTCGGGTTCGTGTAGACACTGGAATTCTTCATCCTCGACTGTAAAGGGCACAGACCCAGTGTGCAGGTCCGTGGAGTCTCGGCCGTCTCCAACAGTGCTTGAATGATATTCCTTCGGCCTCCCGACGTACTCCCATGCATCACGACCCCTTCATGCTTGCTCATGACTCCTTGTAGTGCCTCCTTGAACTTCTTTAGGCGTCCCCTCGTGACTGGTCCCTCCGGCAACTGCAAAGGATCCCATGCCTTCCTTGGAGCTTGACCACCCGTGTTCGTATCATCCTCCCTTCTTGAAAAGGATTTGTCCTCAAATCTTGCTCGTCACCTACATCAAACAACGACAAATCACTAACATTAAAAGTAGAACTCGCGTTATACTCACCTGGTAGATCAAGTCTGTAGGCGTTGTCATTAATCCTTTCAAGGACTTGAAATGGTCCATCACCCCTAGGTAATAGCTTTGAACATCTCTTCTCGGGGAACCTTTCCTTCCTCAAGTGTAGTCACACCCAATCTCCCTTCTCAAATATCACCTTCTTCTTCCCTTTGTTGGCTTTCTTGGCATATTGCTCATTTCTCTTCTCAATGTTGGCCTTGACCTTTTCATGCAATTTCCTAACAAATTCAGCCTTCTTTTTCCCATCCATGTTTAACCTTTCACTCACAGGTAAAGACATCAAATCCAACGGAGTCAAAGGATTAAAACCATAAACAATCTCAAATGGCGAAAAATTTGTAGTAGAATGCACACTGCGATTATAAGCAAACTCAACAAATGGCAAACAATTCTCCCAATTCTTTAAGTTCTTTTTAAGAATAGCACGCAAAAGTGTTCCAAAAGTTCTATTGACAACTTCAGTTTGTCCATCCGTTTGAGGATGACAAGTAGTAGAAAACGACAATTTTGTTCCAACTTTAGCCCATAAAGTCTTCCAAAAGTAACTCAAGAATTTAACATCGCGATCAGAAAAAATAGTCCTAGGCATGCCATGTAGCCTAATGACTTCTCTAAAGAACAAATCCGCAATGTTTGAAGCATCATCGGTTTAATGACAAGCTATAAAATGTGCCATCTTAGAGAATCTATCCACAACAACAAAAATAGAATCCCTCCCCTTCTTAGTCCTGGGCAACCCCAAAATAAAGTCCATAGAAATGTCAATCCAAGGCTCATTAGGAACAGGAAGTGGTGTATACCATCCATGCGGTTGTGTTCTAGACTTAGCTTGCCTACAAGTTATGCACTTATCACACACACGCTCATTATCACGTTTCATATGTGGCCAATAAAAATGCTCATGCAATGCGCCTAAAGTTTTAGCCACCCCAAAGTGCCCCATTAAACCACCCCCATGTGCCTCCCTAACAAGTAATTCACGAATTGATGACTTGGGAATGCACAATTTATCTTCTTTAAACAAAAAACCATGATGCAAATAAAATTTGTCATGTGGACCATGCATACAAGTTTCAAACTCACTCTTAAAATCATCATCTAGCACATACAACTCCTTGACATGCTCAAAACCCAAAATTTTAGATTCCAAGGTAGAGATTAGTACGTACCTCCGTGATAGTGCGTCGGCCACTACATTTTCCTTACCTTGTTTGTATTTGATGATGTAGGGGAATGTTTCAATGAATTCCACCCACTTGGCATGCCGCTTGTTCAACTTCTGTTGGCCCTTAAGGTGCTTTAGGGACTCATGATCCGTATGGATCACAAACTCCTTAGGCCACAAGTAATGTTGCCACATCTCTAGAGTCCTCACAAGTGCATAGAGCTCCTTGTCGTATGTTGGATAGTTAAGCGCTGCTCCATTAAGCTTTTCACTAAAATATGCCACCGGCCGTCCTCCTTGCATCAGCACTCCACCAATACCTACACCTGAAGCATTACATTCAATTTCAAAGGTATTAGCAAAATCAGGTAAAACAAGTAAAGGAGCATTAATTAATTTTTGCTTAATAAGATTAAAAGACTTTTCTTGCTCCTCGCCCCAGTGGAATGGGACATTTTTCTTTATCACCGCCGTCATTGGTGCTGCCAGTATGCTAAAATCCTTCACAAACCTCCTATAGAAGCTTGCAAGACCATGAAAACTTCGAACTTTACCAACAGTAGTAGGCGTTGGCCAATCTCGAATAGCACTTACCTTGTCTTCATCAACTTGTATACCCTGTGAACTTACGACAAAGTTAAGAAAGACAAGTTTGCTTGTACAAAAATCATATTTCTTTAAGTTAGCATATAAGTTTTGAGCCCTTAATGTGATTAGCACAAGTCTCAAGTGATTGACATGCCCATCCTGATTTTTGCTATACACTAGGATATCATCAAAATAAACCACAACAAACTTTCCTATGTGTGCACGCAAAACAAGATTCATTAACCTCATAAAGGTGCTAGGAGCGTTAGTTAAGCCAAAAGGCATGACCATTCACTCATATAACCCGTATTTGGTTATAAAAGCAGTTTTCCACTCATCACCTTCCCTCATCCTAATTTGGTGATAACCACTCTTCAAGTCAATTTTGCTAAAAATACAAGCACCATGCAACTCATCTAACATATCATCTAGTCTAGGTATGGGATGCCTATACTTAATGGTTATGTTATTGATTGCTCTACAATCTACGCACATACGCCATGAGCCATCTTTCTTAGGAACTAATAAAACAGGTACAGCATAAGGAGACATGGACTCACGCACAAAACCCCTATCTAACAACTCACTTACCTGCCGTTGAAGCTCCTTAGTCTCCTCCGGATTACTCCTATAGGCTGGACGATTTGGTAATGCACTCCCAGGCACGAAATCGATTTGGTGCTCGATTCCCCTCTATGATTAGATTGCAAACTTTTTGATTTACAAAACACCTAGTATGGAACAAGTTCTCTCGTTGGTTAGTCTCCTCCTCCTAGACTTGGGCACTCATGATTCGCCTAGTCACTAGTGCTTCACCTACCACCGCCTCATATCCCTCATCAGGATCCTCTAATGCAGGCATCTCATCATCATCATCATCCTCACTATGTGACTCATACTCACCATAATCATTTAAAATCATCACCCTTTTTTTAGGACATTCACTAGAAATATGCCCTAATCCTTGACACCTAAAACATCTAACATCTCTAGATCGCTTAAGAGGAGTTTCAGATTTACCTTGCACTCCTTGTTTAGGCGCCTCTTGTTTGGTCTCAATCTTGGGCTTGGTCACCACCTTATTCTCCTCACGTTTCACCCCATTTGACCGCCAAGAAGATGATGAACCCCCAGTTTGATTGGTTCGGCCAACTCCACGCCTTTTGAGTTGTTGCTCCACTTTTATGGCCATTTGCACCATCTCGTCTAGATCCAGGTTGTGCCGAAGCTCCACTTGATCTTGAATTTCCCTGTTCAAACCACAAAAAAAACGAGCCATGGTCGCCTCACTATCTTCCTAAATATTGGCCCTAATCATGACTACTTCCATCTCCTTATAGTAGTCCTCAACACTATTCAACCCTTGCCTCAAAGTTTGTAGCCTTTTAAACATCTCCCTATAATAGTGGTTGGGCACAAACCTCTTCCTCATGACCCTCTTCATCTCATCCCAAGATTCAATGGGTCTCTCATTATACCTCCTCCTAGTGGTCACTAATTGATCCCACCATATGAGAGCATAGTCTAAGAATTCAACCATCGCCAACCTAACCTTCTTTTGTTCGGAGTAGTGGTGACACTCAAACACGAACTCTACCCTCTTTTCCCACTCTAAGTACGCCTCCGGATCAGACTTCCCATGGAATGAAGGAATTTTCATCTTAATACTACCCATGTTACCATCTTCCCTATTCCCATCATATCTGCCCCGTACGGCTTCTCTTCTTCCTCTCCCAAATCCTCTACCTCTTCCATTCCTTCCCCAATTCTCATTTTGACTTTCCTCATCTCCTCCCAAATCATATTCTTCCTCTTCTTCTCCTCTACCCACATCCTTAGGTTTAGACTTAATCCCGCTAGTACTAACCTCAAGTTTATCCAACCTCTCATGTAAGGGCTCTAATTCATTTCTCATCATCCTACTAAAATGCCTAAACAACGCCTCACTTTGAACCTTAGACAACCCCAGGTTCGAACTATCTCCTACCACTCTCTCCATTTAATTTCAAATTTGTACCTGCAAGAAAACGTTAGTAGAAAACAAAATTATCCTCACCCAAATGCTCACGGTCACTCCAAAAAAAAAATTCACTCGTCTCTCCTATCTTATTATTATTATTATTTTTTTGCTCACAGCAAATACTCACCGTTCACTCCAAAGAAAATACACTCGCACTCAAGTATTTTTCACTCAAATTCGATAGTATCCTCGAAGGTGTGCTCAAACTTTGTATTTGTACATCAAACAATCAAGTTCAACTTGTGAACAATTGTGATCGACTCACTTGGACTGTGCAGACAAGAAATTTGAAGGTCAATGATAATAAATTTAAATTTTTTTTTGACGGTGTGAGACAAGTGTATATGACTCACAACAGAGAATAGAACAAAATACTAAAAAGAGGTAATGGTGAATTTTCGGAATTTTTTGTACTTTTTTATTTTTTTATTTATTTTTTTTTTTCGCTGTAAGAATTCCGAAAATTCAAAGAATAAAAATGAGGCACAAAATTTCGTGTATCACAGATTCACGAACGACGAAGGGTAAACGAAACGAAAGAAAATTTAGATCTGATAATAGAACGAAGGGTAAACTTACTTGAATTCAATGAACCAAAGCTCTGATACCAAATGATATGAATCTTTGTACGAACGAATAGCAAACACGATTAAAATCGAATCACGCCCTCAATTCAATAACGAACAAAGAATCATTGTTGTCCCGATCTTTTGAATCAAGTTTGAATGTGTGATATTCACCTCTAAATTATAAAAACTTAGCAATAAATATTCACGATTTAAACACATGAGAAACAGACGAACCTTCAGGGAACTTGTCCCTGACAATCCGTATGATAAGTTTGATTTTTGAATGAACTCAAAGCAAAGGCTTTGAAAAGCTTGAGAGAAAAACTCTAAACTTTGATAAAAATACCAATGATAATCTGAATTGTCTCCAAATTTCATCCAACATGTTTTTATTAAACAAAAGATATCCAAAAATCTAGTCTCCAAAATAATTAAAACTCTAGAAAGGAAAATATTCTCGCTCAGCCGTCTCAGACATGGACCCCGTGTAGCCCTCCGTGTACGGGTCCGTGTACTCTCGGGAATTCACTTCAGCTGGAAACAAGGGGCAGGGACCCCGTGTCCACCTCCGTGTACGGGTCCGTGTACACACGGCCTTCGCAACTGTCATAGGACACGGACCCCGTGTACTGGTCCGTGCTCGGGTCCGTGTAGACACTGGAATTCTTCATCCTCGACTGTAAAGGGCACGGACCCCGTGTGCAGGTCCGTGTACACGTCCGTGGAGTCTCGGCCGTCTCCAACAATGCTTGAATGATATTCCTTCGGCCTCCCGACGTACTCCCATGCATCACGACCCCTTCATGCTTGCTCATGACTCCTTGTAGTGACTCCTTGAACTTCTTTAGGCGTCCCCTCGTGACTGGTCCCTCCGGCAACTGCAAAGGATCCCATGCCTTCCTTGGAGCTTGACCACCCGTGTTCGTATCATCCTGTATAGCTCTGGCTCTGTCGGGAACTCCCAGAGCTAGAAGAACTGCTTCCTGACTTCTTGAATTGCTTTCCTCTAGCTTTCAAGAAATCCTTCTTTCCGCCACTGCTGTTGCCACTCTCAAACCGGGGAGGTGGTTGCTGTGGTCTCGGTGCTGGAGGTACAACAAACGAAGCTCCCTTCTGTCTCATCAGAACGGCTTCGGCTCCCTTGGCCCAGTTCAAGGCATCGGTAAAATTATTCGGTCTCCCGGTATTCACTAAGGTAAAGATCTCCGGATTCAGGCCATTAATGAACTGATCAGCAACAGCTTCTTCATTCTCGGCCACATGTTGAGCAAATCGTAGCAGGGTGGAGAACTTGGCCACGTATTCTTCGATATTCAGCTGGCCCTGTCTAAAATTGGCAAACTCGGCCCCCTTGTCCTTCCTGTACGACACTGGAAAGAATCTCTGTTAAAACTCTGTTCTGATGACATTCCAGGTAATTATCGTACCTCGATGCTCCAAGGCCCGCTTGGTAGTAATCCACCAGTTCTTTGCCACATCGTGTAACTGGTGTCCTATCAGTTTCACTCTCCTCTCATCAGTGTAATCTAAGGACTCGAACAGCATCTCAATGTCGTCAAGCCAACTCTCACAATCTACTGCTGTCTCAGTACCTTTCAGTGTAGGTGGATGGAATGACTGAAATCTCTTTAACAATGTTTCCATTGGAGTTGCTGTTACATCCATTGGAGGATTTGAAGTGCTACCCTGTTCCGGTACTCTTCTCGGAGGCATATCTGATAATCAAATGGATTAGTAACCCAAATACCATAGACCGGTTTCAGTCCTCCTCTGATCATCTTACAGCTGATCCAGAATTGGTTCTGATCCATTCTCAATAATACACATTACCATATCAAAATCAGATAATTCAGGTAAACATGTATTAAAGCAGTAAATCATGCTTGCAATCAAAAGCAGGAAAGAAAACTCAATCTACCCCGCTCACTAGCTTCTATCTCAATCTAAAGGATCTATCGCTCTGATACCACCTGTTGTGGGGACCCGGAGGCTAATCATGTTCTTAATCATCATCAGGACACTTTAATAAATTATAATAAACAAAGTCTAAAATTTTTTTTTTTAAATGCGGAATGTAAGGGGATTCAATCTAATATACATATCAGTATTAAAGTACAAGTCTTGTACTATATATACAATCATTCAACTAAGGTTTAACAACTAACATTCAAGTGTTCAAACCCTATCTAAGTCCAAGTCCGTAGTCTCCACTCTAATCACGATCTATCTTCATCTTCTCGACCCTGAATTTGTCCCACCTGTTGTCATGCACACATACCAACACGACAACAGCCGGATAACTCCGGTGAGAATAAAATCCCAGTATAAATCAATGAAACATGCAATCATATAAAAAATGTAAACGCATGTAACAAATATCAGTAACATGTATCAAATCTGAAACATAATTAATATGAAATCATAAATCATACTCGTGACTCCACGGCTCAGACTAGACTCAATCCTAGTCTAGGGATCCCGGTTTCCGGATGTTCGCATTCCTATATCGACCAACAGTAATAGAAGAAACTCCAATTCTATCCACGTCGATAGAACCAAACATCCAGTGTCTTGACCTATCCGTCACAGACTCTGGCACTATCGCCAATTCACTATCCTGTGACATCGTGCAATGTGCCCGTGGCGATCCCACCACTATCAGGCACTTCTGTCACAAGATCACTTGTCTAATACTCATCTAATACGTGCTTTCTATAAATCAATAGAACAAGCATATCAAATCAAATCAATGCATATAATAACAATAAGTATGTGATTTAGGGAAACTCAAGTATATCCTACTTGAGTCGATCTCCCAATACCACATTGACTTATACCTTTCTTTCTTTGAAGTTCTGACGACGTTCAAGTCTGGAATTCAAAGTCTGTCAATCCCTCAATCTGGCCATGACAATATCAATAATATCATATCAATATACTGCTCAAATCAATAACAATCTGATCAATCTGGATTCAACTCAAAATCAACGGCATAACGGAACGATCTCGACATCCCCGTCAATACCACATCAACATATATCAATTACAATCTATAACTCATATCCAATACAATCTGTAATCAATCCATAATACAAATCTGTCCGATTTCAAATCAATATAATCAGAAAATCATAACAATTTCATAATCAGTCTGTTTTTCAATCTGACTTCGATTCTACGATGTTTAACATATCCAGAACACCATATATGAATCATATCAAATTCCTACAACATCATATTTTCAAATGATACCAAAACTCAATAAAACTTACGTCCAGTTATAGCCTGGGTCGATAGGATTACAGTACTGAAGTCGGATTTAAAATTGGACAGACGGATTTCTCACAATCACCATTCAAAGCTACGAACAAGCTGGAGAATTCCTCGGAAGCTTTTCCTTCTTTCTTTTCGTTTCTGAAGGTAGGAAATATGTATATATATATCACTTGTGCATGCCAAGCCACGCGTCTTATTTTTCATAACACACGTCTCACTGCGGGTGCGCTGAGCATACTGATCCACACTCAAAATTGCATGAACGACGACCGCAGGTGCGCTATCCTTTCTACCGCGGGTGCGGTCTGGTCTCTATTAATTTACCGCAGGTGCGGTGGCTTTTCTGGCGCGGGTGCGGTATGCCTACTGTAAACATTCAACATTTCATGATAAACGACCGCGGGTGCACTGTCTTTTGAACCGCGGGTGCACTGTCTCTGCTGTCCCAACAATATATTTTGCAACTAAAATCGAATCGCAACGTCGCTTCTTCGGCCTTCGATAAATACATCAAATCATGCATTAATAATTGGTGATTACCAATTCACATCTCGGGCATTACACATGCTATATAATCTCGGGCATTACAATATATATCATGCATGTCAAGGGCAAATGGCTCATCCTAAGTGCAACACGTCTCGCGCATATGCGCGACCTCAACCGGCGCAAATGCGCGAGACCTACTGGTCTTGGCAGTTTCCTTCTCGGCAGCTCGCGCATATGCGCGCACCTCTTCCGCGCATATGCGCGAGGTACTTCACAACTCTCGGGCACCCTCGCGCACATGCGCGGATACACGTCGCGCATTTGCGCGAGGTTCTCTGCCTGCCTCGCGCATATGCACCCTATCCGCTCGTGCATATGCGCGAGGTGTTCTGTCCTCGCACATAATTCGATCTTCTTTTCGCCTGTCCCGGTCTGATCCGTTCCGTCTATAACCACATCAATTTATCAACAAATCACATCAGATTACAGAAATCAAATCTCGGGCATTACATTTCTCCCCCCCAAAGATCCGATTTCGTCCCCGAAATCACAGGTAATCAAATCAAATATCA
The DNA here is from genome assembly GCF_025594145.1 of Primulina tabacum. Lineage (NCBI taxonomy): Eukaryota > Viridiplantae > Streptophyta > Magnoliopsida > Lamiales > Gesneriaceae > Primulina > Primulina tabacum. The sequence continues at coordinate 32,034,874 of NC_134554.1, forward strand.
ATTCTACAATAAAGAATGGAGAATAGACGCTAAATAAGAATACTCACATCAGTGGAATAACTCAGGAAATCTCTGTCTCATATCTGACCCAGTTTCCCACGTAGCTTCTTCAATGCCATGACGACTCCACTGAACTTTCACAAGCGGAATAGTCTTCGTTATGAGTTGCTTTTCCTTTCGATCGAGAATCTGAATCGGCTTCTCGAAGTAACTCAGTATCTCATCAAGTTCGGCCTCGTCTGGCTAAAAAATATGTGAAGAATAAGAGAGATATTTCCTCAATAAAGATACATGAAAGACATCATGTATCCCAAATAAAGAAGGCGGTAGGGCAAGTCGATAGGCACGATCTCCTATCTTCTCAAGAATCTCATACGGCCCAACATAACGTGGAGACAATTTCCCTCTCTTGCCAAATCTGACAACTCCTCGAAAAGGTGAAATCTTAAGGAATACTCGGTCTCCTACCTCAAATACCAACGGTCTACGTCGAATATTGGCATATTTGGCCTGTCTGTCTTGAGCTGCCTTCATTTTTTTCAGTATCAGCTTCACTTTTTCAGTCATATCTCTGATCATGTCAGGTCCAACCTCAGGTACCTCAGCGATATCGTCCCAATAAAGAGGGGATCTGCATTTCTTTCCGTACAATGCTTCAAATGGTGCCATATCAATACTCGTCTGATAGCTGTTGTTGTACGAAAACTCACAAAGTGGCAATGAATCATGCCAACCAGTGCAAAAATCAAGCACTACTGTAATATCCAAGCATGGTGAACGGTAAGGTTTTAGATTTCGTATGTTTATGAACTATTTGGTTAAGTTTAAGCATGGTTTAGATGTTTAGAATCTTGATGTATGGTTTATAGTATTAATGTTTATAGTTGATGTGTGGTTTTATTGTAGCGTCGTTGCGATTTTATTCATGGTAATTTGTATGTTGAGCCAATTGGTATGAGGCCAATTGGGGTAGTTAGATATAATTTAGAGGTGCAACTTTCTTGTTGAGAGTGCTGCCGAATTATGAGGAGAAGCGACGTTGCGATTTGAATTTAGTTGCAAAAGTTTATTATTGGCTAAAGCGGAGAGTGCACCAGCACTCCTTTATGCACTGCACCAGCGGTATGGTCAGTGCACCCGCACTGAAAAAGAGACCGCACTCGCGGTGTCTGGGCAGAACCTTCAGCGCACCCGCGGTCAGTTTTGCAGCGCACCCGCGGTCGTCATTTTTGGATTTTTGGATGAGATGCCGAAGGCATAGCACACCCGCGGTGTAGAAGGCAACGCACCCGCGGTCGATGAATAGTATAAGCGTGTTTTCGAGATTTAAGTGATTAAATACATGAGTTGGCTTCATTTCTCTCATTTCTTCTCCTCCATTCTCGATTTCTTCAGCAAGGGGTGAGCTAGGGTTCCATTTTCTTACTTTTGTGCCTTCGATTCAAGCTCCTACTTGGATTGTTGAAGTTAGATCAAGGTTCTTCTGGGGTCAAGGAGCTAAGGTAAGCTTGTGGCTTTGGTTATCTTTTGGTTTATGGCGTTGGAGATGATATGGGTATTTAGATTGTGTTGGTTTTATAGGATTTGTGGTATGGGTTTGTGTTTATTGAGATGTTGATGGTTCATTTTATGGTTTATTGTTGTAGGAATTCAACCAAGAATATAGAACCAAGTGATCCAAGTGTAGTAAGTAGAATTCATTCCTTGTGCTCACATGATAATATATGTATTGTATTTCAATGGTTTTAACATGTTATTTCCTTCCATTTGATTCATGCTATGTATTAATACACTTTGTTGTATATTAGAGGCATTTTATGTCTCAATTATGTCAAAGGAAATACAAAAGAAAAGAGTATGCAAAGTGTTTGGTTTAATGCCAAAAAGTGAGTTCAAATGGTTTATTGGATTGATAGATTCATAGTCAGATATTACATGCAATTAGTTGATCAACGCCCATAGGCTTATATCCCGACAGAGTAATCGATTTATATCGATGGGATATAGGTACAGAGACAGAGATACTATCTAGATATCAATCCAACATAGAAAAGAGAAATACCATCGTTATTGTTATTCATATTATGATATTCATGTTTCAGAGTTGATGGTATTTAATGATTTCAAAGTCATGTTTTACAGAGTATGATATGTATAGCTTGTTATGTAAGAGTTCCACTTGCTGAGTTTTATTGTAGAACCCGTAAGTCAGTAGACGTATAAGCCATGCATAATTCTAGATTTTTAAATTTAATTGACTTCATTGCATGATTATTTTAAATGCATTTGTTTGAAGTTAATTATTCATTATTTCAGTTCAGTAGTTTGATTTTTAGCATTTCAGTTATTTCAGTGAGGCCGGACTGGAGTTGGAGTTTTGAGATAGAATTTAAGATTTGAGAAATATTTCCAGAAGTTAATTTAGCTAGCAAGTAAGTTCATTTAAGTTAAAAAGAAGTTTAAGGAATTATTTAAGTTAGTTGAGGATTTTAATTTAATTATTGGAGGTGATTAAGAAATGAGCTCATTTAAGTTACTTAATTAAGGGGTTAGTTCACTAAATTAATTAAAGGATTAGTAAGGCTTTTAAGGGTTATTAAATTACTAGATAATCAATTTTCCCCCTACCATTTATCATGCATTTTCGGCCACACCCCTAGAAGAACAAACTAGGACTTGCCAACTCACCTTTGACCCATTCTTGGTTGATTAGCATGCTAATTCTTTTAGCTATTTTTCCACCTTAATTAATTAATACTAGACCACTATCCTAACCCTTGTTTGGCATGATAAAATCGGCCACTATAGTCTAGAATCACCCAAGAGATCATTTGATAGCAATTCAAAATTCAAAATTCAAATTTGGGAAGACTTGGTCTTGATATGATCCTATTTTTGTGCACCCTTCTCCTCACCTTCATAACCATCACTCCCCCTCCACCTCCACCAAAAATAAGACCCCTTTTCAGTAGAAAAATCGTGAATAACAGCTAGGGAGAAAGGGAGAAAAATCGAGAACTAGAAAGAACAAGAGAAGCGCTCCACCTCCTCCGGGCCGCGTCGTCGTTGTTTCGTTCGTTTTCTTTCAAAACGAAACCAGGCATGTCTAGATTTCTTCCAAACCTCAATCAAGTCATATTATCATTTATTTTTCAGTACATGATCATGTTGTAGCAAGCAAAAATCGAGATCCATGTCAAAATATTTTGGAAAACACATGCAGAATTTTCGACTTCCCTTGACAAGCTTCACGTTTTTCTGAGTTTTGATGGTTTCAGGTATTGGATCGACTCCAGGCTCCCAAGGCGGCTTGTATACATGTAGTAGGATGCATTAGGACCATGTTGGTCCATTCAAACCAGCCCCATGCTTGCTGGAAAACCGGAATGACAGCAAGTTCCCCATAAGTGCAGAAATGTGATTCGAAAATTCAGTTTGGATGTCAAGGAGGAAGGATCTGATCTTGGCTGCCCCAAGGGCCTTTAGCCATGGTTGGATCACTTCCCTAGCATGTCTAAGACGTGACTAAGTTGCCCTTTTGGTGGCTTGGTCCATGGCCCCTCGGTTTTTAATCAAAACGTGAAAACAGCCCCCTCCCCTCTCGGCCCCTTTGGTTTTGACAGCACATGTACTTCGAGTTGGTTGGCTTGGTGTGGATCTTGGTTGGCCTATGGCCCTTAGCCACGGTTCATATCATGCTCCTAGATGTCTAGATCGTGCCATGGTCAATCAAATGGCCACTGGAACGACGCAAGACATCGATCATAGCATAAACACTACACACGCACGCATGAGGGCCCTCGGTGAGAACTTTCGGGTGGTTGCTGGAATGAGGCAAATTGTGGCTGGCCTAGGGCCCTTAGCCATGGTTCAAATCATTCCTTGGGACGTTGTGGAGAGGCTTTGGTCGGTGGTTCAAGCCCCAATGGCCAAAAGTCTCGCAAACGACGCGATGCAAGCTAGGTCGCAGCTGCTGGAAATTACAGCAAGTTGCTGTGTCGGTTCAGAGGCTCGTTCGAGTTCTTGGTTGGCTTTTAGCCCATGGCCTTAGACTGGACAGTGCCTCATTGATTTAGAAAGGTCATGTTTTTGACCTTTTGTCATTTGGATCATTTTTGAGGTCGTACGAGAATTTACGGTGCAATGTGCCAAATTGACTCTCGAAAGAGCGTTTCGTGTTTTGGCCTCCATTCCACCTAGATTTCGACCCTATCATTTTAGGAACATTATTTTATGATTTTTCAGCGTATTTTAATCATGACTATACGTCAGTTCAGTGTCGGTTCAAGTTGGCTCGGAGTCATGATTAAATGCGAAGTCATTAGGCGTCATAGTCGCATCTTTTGAACGTAAATTGCATAGTTGGTCATGTTTAAACTATTGCATATTTTTCATGGCACAGTTAGGTTGCAGCGAGCCTGGGAACGATCCAATCCAATCCAGTTGGTAAAATTACAGGAATTTTCACTACGCCAGTTAATTATTTTACGTGCATTAAACAGAAAATGATTATTTTTGAGATTTATGCGATATGGCTTGTGGTTCATTCACTATGTGGGAGTGTTATTTTATACGGTCGCCAGTGACCGATCAGTTCAGTATGGTACCACCCGGTCGCCAGTGACCGGCCAGCTCAGTTCAGTTTCAGCCTCCCCGGTAGCCAGTTACCGATCAGTTCAGCTTAGTGCAGTGGCCACAGGCGTAAAACATAATCTCAACAGAAAATTTTACCAGATATTTCAGTACAGGCTCCAAGGAGCAAATATTTTTACAGTGATTTCATGTTCAGTTATGCACGTATTATAATTGCTCAGTACAGATTATTTTCAGTATGCCTCAGGACAGGATATGTTAACTCATGCATATTTTAATTCAGATTTTTATTCGTTACCTGCGATTTATGCATGCTGAGTCTTTAGGCTCACTAGACTTGATTGTTGTAGGTACTGATGAGGCCAGGGCCGAGGGCGGGGACCAGTGAGCCAGCTTGGGTCGGCAGTAGTGGCACCCGAGGACCTCAGTGCAGCAGTTGTTATGTTATTCCGCAAACAATTTTTATCAGTTGTTGGATATTTTTAAATCGTTGTTGTTGGCAAAACTTTAATTTTCTTCCGCTGCAATATTTTGAAATATTGAACTTGATTCACCAGTGATTTTATGAATGAGGCCATTTCAGTTCTTGTAAAAAGAAAAAAAAAATTTTAATTTTCCGCAAATTTTCAAGAAAGGAGTTTTAGGCCCTTCACATTTATAACTCATTCCAGATATTTCATGTGATGCAGATAAGAGCGACGGACCAGGACGTTGATTGGAGCCGATGTCATATGCATAGAAGATGGAAGGAAGAAGATATTTTGCTATACATGATCAAAATAATATTTTGTATTTTGGAGCAACACTTTATGGATCATGTATATACTTTTGATTGTACATTGAAATGTATTTTAAATCCTTCCTCCCTTCAAGCAAAATTTTTATTTAGAGTTCCGCTGTGATTTTTATTAATTGAGTCGAGAGGGTGTTACATAAGTGGTATCAAAGCAACGTTCTTTAGACCAATGCATATGACTTCGTCTACTTTTAGCGGTCCGGGTATGTCTTCTTCTTCATCTAATTATTGTTATCAGTTGATATGTATTATGTGAGCACATTGTAGGAGCAGAGATCCCTCCTAAGAGAAAGGCTGCAGAGGGGGAGGATAGCTCCTCATCGAGAGTTGCCGACGAGTTTGGCAAATTACTGAAAGAGCAAGCCAAGGTTCATAGTGAGCAGATTCAGCAGTTGCTTCGTTTGCAAGGTTCAGGTCAAGGTAGAGGCCAAGTGGCTCAAGCAGTTGGGACTGATTGGATCTTTACTGCTTTCAAGAGGATGGATCCGCCTGAGTTTGCAGTAAGTACCAATCCATTGGTGGCTGTAGAGTGGGTTAAAGCACTTGAGGCGATATTTGTTCATCTCAAGTATGAAGACAAGGATAGAGTTGATTGTGCAGTATTCATGCTAGTCAAAGCTGCACGTATTTGGTGGAATGCTACCAAGGTAGGTGTTGATGTTCCGACATTGAAGTGGCAAGATTTCACGGATCTTTTCTACGACAAGTATTTTCCGGATGCACTTCGAGTTCGGAAGGTGACTGAGTTTTTAGAGCTTCGACAGGGAAGTATGAATGTTGACGAGTATATCTTGAAGTTTGAGGAGGACTGTCTGTTTGCCCCATATATTGCCTCAAATGACAAAGACAAGGGTGCACATTTCATTAGAGGTCTTCGAGCAGAAACCAGGAGGGACATCAATATGTCCAAGGCGGCGACATTTAATGAGATCGTGGCTAAAGCACTGTTAGATGAGCAAGATGAGAAAGATATTGCTAGAGAGAGACAGGCGAGACACCAAGCTATTGCTCAAAGAGGTCAAGGTTCGAGCCAAAGAAGACAAGGCAGTTACAAGGGGAAAGGCAAGGTAGAGCGGAGTTTTAAAGCACCGACAGTTCCATTTGATCCAGAGAAGCCGTTGTGTCCCAAGTGCAGTAGGCATCATTGGGGAGAATGCAGATTTGGTACTTACACATGCTACCGATGTGGTACTGCAGGCCATATCGCCAAGGACTGTCCGAAGGGATCGAGTAAAGAGAAGGTGCAGGGTCGCATCTTCACCATGACGAAGGAAGGTATAAACCATGATTCTTCTGTGATCTCTAGTAATATTTTAATTTCAGGCAGAGTAGCTACGACATTGATTGACACATGTGCTACTCATTCTTTTATGTCTGAACTATTTTTGAGATCTTTGGGTTTAGTTCCTTCTGTTCTTCCCCTCCAGTTTAAAGTTGTATTGCCTTCTGGAGATGTGTTTTGCCCGACGTCTATTATGTATGCGTGTACTGTTCAAATTGATGAGCGAGTGGTTTATGCCGATTTGATTGTTATTCCGATGGTTGCGTTTGATATTATACTTGGCATGGATTGGCTATCAGCTTACAATGGAGTGATTGATTGTGTTGCCAAGAAGGTGAAATTTGTAGATGATGAAAATAAGGAAGGTATGCTCGCCAATGAAGGTACTTCGCTGGTCTTTCCTTTTATTTCATGTCTTGAGGCCAAGAAGTTGTTGTTTCGAGGTTGTGATGGGTTTTTGGCTTCGATTGTTGATACGGATAGAATTATGAAGTTGAATATTGACGATATTAATGTTGTGAGGGAGTTCCCTAATGTTTTTGAGGATGATGTGTCGGGTTTACCGCCGGACAGAGATGTAGAGTTTGTGATTGATCTAGTTCCTGGTACGGTTCCTATTTCCAAAGCTCCATACAGAATGGCCCCTACAGAGATGAAAGAGTTAAAAACGCAGTTGCAAGATCTATTGGATAAAGGTTTTATACGGCCGAGTTCTTCGCCATGGGGAGCTACAGTTCTTTTCGTCAAAAAGAAACACAGGTCTTTGCGGCTATGCGTTGATTATAGAGAAATCAATAAAGTGACGATTAAGACTAAATATCTGTTGCCACGGATTGATGATCTTTTTGACCAACTGCAAGGGGCTACAGTGTTTTCGAAGATTGATTTGCGATCTGGCTATTACCAGTTGAAAGTTAGGGAGTCTGATATCCCTAAGACAGCGTTTCGGACCAGGTATGGTCAATATGAATTTCTTGTTATGTTGTTTGGTCTGACCAATGCTCCTTCAGTCTTCATGGACCTTATGAACCGGGTGTTCAAGCCGTATTTGGATAGCTTTTTCATTGTTTTCATCGATGACATATTGATTTATTTCAAGACCAGAGAGCTTCATGCAGAGCACCTCAGAGTTGTTCTTCAATTGTTGAGAGAGAAGAGGCTGTATGCTAAGTTGAAGAAATGTGAGTTCTGGTTGGAGCAGATTTCTTTCTTTAGGCCATGTTGTCTCGAAGGATGGTATAGCGGTTGATCCAGTAAAAGTTGAGACGATACAGAAGTGGCCTATCCCTACCACTGTATCAGAGGTACGCAGTTTCCTTGGTTTGGCGGGTTATTATCGTCGTTTTATTTCAGATTTTTCCAAGATTGCCCTGCCGTTAACCAATTTGACGAGGAAAACTGTGAAGTTTGAGTGGTCCAATGAATGCCAAAGTGGATTCCAAGAGTTGAAAGATAGATTGACGACAGCTTCCGGTACTTGCATTGCCCAGTGGTTCAGAGGACTTTGTTGTTTATACCGATGCGTCGAAGAAGGGTCTTGGTGCAGTGCTGATGCAACGAGGAAAAGTTATAGCTTATGCTTCTCGTCAATTGAAAGATTACGAGAAAAATTATCCTACGCATGATCTGGAACTGGCAGCTGTGGTTTTTGCCCTAAAAATCTGGAGACACTATTTGTATGGCGAAAAGTGTGAAATTTTCACGGACCACAAGAGTTTAAAGTATTTGTTTTCTCAGAAACAACTCAATATGCGACAGAGACGGTGGTTAGAGCTTGTCAAAGATTATGATGTGACTATTAGTTACCACCCAGGGAAGGCGAATGTTGTAGCGGATGCATTGAGCCGTAAGTCTAGTTCTTCCTTGAGTTCTATGATCCAGAAGTCGTTGTTGTTAGACTTGCAGCGAGAAGAGATAGCTTTGGTGGTTCCGGGAACCATTGCTCGCTTTTCAGCGTTGATCATTCGGGCTACATTGACGGACAGGATCCGTAGAGAGCAGGCCAATGATTTATAGTTGACAGAGATGAGAGCTAGAGCAGAGGAGAGAGGTAATTCAGAGTTTGAGATGAATAGAGATGGTTTGATGACAATTAGAAGCCGTATATGTATTCCTGCTGGTGATGATATTCGGCAAGACGTCTTGACAGAGGCACATACCGCGCCATACTCGATACATCCAGGATGGCACCAAGATGTGTATCAGGATCTTCGTAGACTCTATTGGTGGCCAGGTATGAAGAAGGATATTGCCATGTTTATTTCTCAGTGCCTAACTTGTTAGCAGGTGAAGATCGAGCATCAGAGACCTGCTGGGACGTTGCTCTCATTGCCGATTCCTCAATGGAAATGGGAGCACATTACGATGGACTTCGTGATTGGTCTTCCCAGAATGCAGAAATGTTTTAACTCTATTTGGGTTATCGTTGATCGATTGACCAAGTCAGCGCATTTTCTCCCAGTCAAGACGACGTCCTCCACGAACCAGTATGCCGAAGAGTACATAGCTGAGATTGTTAGACTTCATGGTGTTCCTGTGTCGATCGTGTCTGATCGTGACCCTAGATTTACTTTAGAGTTTTGGAAGATTTTGCACAGAGCTATGGGTTCACGGTTAGCATTTAGTACAGCATATCACCCCCAGAGCGACGGTCAATCAGAGAGAGTTATTCAGATTTTAGAGGATATGCTCAGAGCTTGTACTATCAATTATCCTGGTAGCTGGGATTCCAAATTACCTCTTGTTGAGTTCACGTACAATAATTGATACCAAGCGACGATTGGCATGGCACCGTATGAAGCACTTTATGGCAGAAAGTGTAGATCGCCCTTGTATTGGGACGAGATTGGTGAGATGAAGATGTTGGGTCGAGAGTTGGTCCAACAGACAGCTGATGTTGTTGCTGTTATTCGAGAGAGGATGAAAACAGCATAGTCGAGACAGAAGAGCTCTGCTGATGTGCGTCGTAGGCCATTGCAGTTTGAGGTTGGCGATCATGTGTTCTTGCAGATAGCACCTCTTAAAGGTGTGATGCGATTTGGCAAGAAGGGAAAGTTGAGTCCGAGATTTATTGGCCCATTTGAGATCTTGGATAGAGTTGGCGATCGAGCTTACAGGTTAGCCCTACCGCCAGATCTTGACAGAGTTCATAATTTTTTTCATGTCTCCATGCTCAGGAAGTATATTGCGAATCCTTCCCATGTTCTTCGTCACGAGCCATTGGATTTGACGTCGAATTTGACGTACCAAGAGATTCCGGTCCAGATTTTGGATCGCAAAGTTAAAGTGTTGAAAAACAAAGAGATCGGCATTGTTAAAGTCCTTTGGAGGAATCATTTGATTGAAGAAGCCACGTGGGAACCAGAGGATGAAATGAAAGAGAAGTATCCTGAGTTTTTTGCGCAGTGACGTCAAATTTGGGAACGAAATTCCTTTAAGGAGGGGAGATTGTAATATCCAAGCTTGGTGAATGGTAAGGTTTTAGATTTCGTATGTTTTTTGACTATTTGGTTAAGTTTATGCATGGTTTAGATCTTTAGAATCTTGATGTATGGTTTATAGTATTGTTGTTTATAGTTGATGTGTGGTTTTATTGTAGCATCGTTGCGATTTTATTCATGGTAATTTGTATGTTGAGCCAATTGGTATGAGGCCAATTGGGGTGGTTAGATAAGATTTAGAGGTGCAACTTTCTTGTTGAGAGTGTTGCCGAATTATGAGGAGAAGCGACGCTGCAATTCGAATTTAGTTGCAAAAGTTTATTGTTGGCTACAGAGGAGAGTGCACCCGCACTCCTTTATGCAGTGCACCCGCGGTATGGTCAGTGCACCCGCACTGAAAAAGAGACCGCACCCGTGGTGTCTGGGCAGAACCTTCAGCGCACCCGCGGTCAGTTTTGCTGCGCAGCAGCGGTCGGCATTTTTGGATTTTTGGATGAGATGCCGAAGGCATAGCACCCCCGCGGTGTAGAAGGCAGCGCACCCGCGGTCGATGAATAGTATAAGCGTGTTTTCGAGATTTAAGTGATTAAATACATGAGTTGGCTTCATTTCTCTCATTTCTCTCCTCCATTCTCGATTTCTTCAGCAAGGGGTGAGCTAGGGTTCCATTTTCTTACTTTTGTGCCTTCGATTCAAGCTCCTACTTGGATTGTTGAAGTTAGATCAAGGTTCTTGTGGGTTCAAGGAGCTAAGGTAAGCTTGTGGCTTTGGTTATCTTTTGGTTTATGGCGTTGGAGATGATATGGGTATTTAGATTGTGTTGGTTTTATAGGATTTGTGGTATGGGTTTGTGTTTATTGAGATGTTGATGGTTCATTTTATGGTTTATTGTTGTAGGAATTCAACCAAGAATATAGAACCAAGTGATCCAAGTGCAGTAAGTGGAATTCATTCCTTGTGCTCTCATGATAATATATGTATTGTATTTCAATGGTTTTAACATGTTATTCCCTTCCATTTGATTCATGCTATGTATTAATACACTTTGTTGTATATTAGAGGCATTTTATGTCTCAATTATGTCAAAGAGAATACAAAAGAAAAGAGTATGCAAAGTGTTTGGTTTAATGCTAAAAAGAGAGTTCAAATGATTTATTGGATTGATAGATTCATAGTTAGAGATTACATGCAATTAGTTGATCAACGCCCATAGGCTTATATCCCGACAGAGTAATCGATTTATATCGATGGGATATAGGTACAGAGACAGAGATCTATCTAGATATCAATCCAACAGAGAAAAGAGAAATATAATCATTATTGTTATTCATACTATGATATTCATGTTTCAGAGTTGATGGTATTTAATGATTTCAAAGTCATGTTTTACAGAGTATGATATGTATAGCTTGTTATGTAAGAGTTCCACTTGCTGAGTTTTATAACTCATTCCAGATATTTCATGTGATGCAGATAAGAGCGACGGACCAGGACGTTGATTAGAGCCAATGTCATATGCATAGAAGATGGAAGGAAGAAGATATTTTGCTATACATGATCAAAATAATATTTTGTATTTTGTTGCAACACTTCATGGATCCTGTATATACTTTTGATTGTACATTGAAATGTATTTTAAATCCTTCCTCCCCTTCAAGCAAAATTTTTATTTAGAGTTCCGCTGTGATTTTTATTAATTGAGTCGAGAGGGTGTTACAACTACAGCTCTAAGCATATCCTCCAGTATCTGGATAGTCCGCTCTGACTGTCCGTCAGTCTGAGGATGATATGTGGTACTCAAATATAACTTTGTACCTAGAGCCTGCTGCAAACTCTGCCATAAGTGCGAAGTAAACCGAGGATCACGGTCTGAAACAATCGACTTCGGCACTCCGTGCAATCTGACCACCTCTCTGACATAAATCTCTGCCATCTGGTCATGTCGGTACGTCATCTTGTACGGAATAAAACATGCTGATTTGGTCAATCTGTCAATCACGACCCAAATCGCATAACAACCTCGGGAGGATCTCGGTAACTTCGTCACAAAATCCATGGAAATGTAATCTCATTTCCATTCAGGAATAGACAAACTCTGTAATAGTTCTCCTGGTTTCTTTCTTTCGGCTTTCACCTGCTGGCAATTCAGACATTTGGATACAAATTCAGCAATATCAGCTTTCATCTGTTTCCACCAAAACTGTCTTTTCAAATCATTATACATTTTTCTGCCACCAGGATGAATACTGAATCGACTGCTATGCGCTTTTGACAATATCTGTCGTTTCAAATCCGAAACATCTGGCACAACAATACGATTATTCACATACAGTATGTCGGGACCCGGACGCTAATCATCTTTGGGATTTAATTATCAATTAAGATAAACAGGGTCTAAAAATTTTTCTTTTTAAAAAAATGTAAGTGCGAAACGTAATGGAAATTAACTAATATACATCTCAGTATAAAAGTACAATAATGTACAACACTTATTCAAACTAGTCTAAGGTTCATTTACTAAATTTCAAGTATTAAACCAAGTCTACAATAAGTCCGGAATCACCACTCTAAACTCGTCTTCTCTCATCATCTTCTTGACCCCGATCCTGCCCCACCTGTTGTCATGCACACATACAAAACAAGACAATAGCCGGATACTCCGGTGAGAATAAATCACGGTATAAAACATGTATACATGCATGTCATGTTGTTTAATACAAATCATAACACATAATCAGTAATTATGACACATCAGTGAATACAGATAAAACAATCTGATTCTTACTCTTTAACTTGCTCGTATCTAAGTCTAGGGATCCCGGTGTGAATAAGATGTAACAGGTCTCCCACCTACTCTCCCAATCGGGGTGGCGTTACATCTTATTCCTAAACTTCGGTCTGGTCTGTATCGAAATCTACAATCGGAGTGAATCTGATCCGAAGCATCGATATCACCGAACGTTTAGAAAATTGGCGTATCTACCAATGACACTCCTATCTCAGTACATATATATAAATCAATATAAAGTACAAACAGAACAAGTATGTGATTTTGTTGGGAAACTCAAATTGAATCTCATTTGAGTTGTGTCTTCCCCAAACAAAAAATGAATTATACCTTTCGTCGCACAATCTCTGTCGATGTCGAAGTCTCGATGTCAAAGTCGCCAATACAAATCTTAAATGGCATCATAAATGTACATTCTATCAAGCTCTAGTACACCTCAATACACATAGGAATCAATATTTCATTTCAATGCATTTCGACGCTTCTCGATATACCGATCAACTCATATAACAATAATCAATAACCATAATCCAAAATCTTCATGAATCACATGTACTATTCTGAAATCTGCACCATCTCAATTCCATACATGCTGGAAAATCATAACAATCACATATGGTATTATTTCTTCTATCCCTTTTTCCACTATACGTTCACAATAATCATAAGAATACAAAATAGAAACCAAATCTGATTTCCTTTAACAGCTCAACTTCAAAACATGCTGAACTTAATAAAACATATACCCTTTTGAAGCCCTTGATGCGAGGAATAAGAATCTCCACTTGGTTCACAATTTGGACATATAATTCTTTCACAATTCAAAATCTCCCACAAAGAAAGCTTGAAGGAACTCTCTCCTTGTTCTCATTCTCAGCTGCTGGAAGTGAAGGAAGAATGACTCATGCTTGAATTATATATATACCATGCAATGTGTCAACTTAAGAAACAAAGGTGGATTTCTCGCATGCAGCACCGCGGGTGCGCTCTCTTTCCACCGCGGGTGCGCTAAGCTCTCGCCACCACTTTTCATTTTTCACAATTCGACGACCGCGGGTGCGGTGTCATGTGGACCGCGGGTGCGATCTTGGTTCGCACCAAATTCCCTAACCTACTGGCCATCAACCGCGGGTGCACTGCTTCTTGGACCGTGGGTGCGGTGACCCTACTGTAAAAATGCCCATTTTTCTGCCCGTCAACCGCGGGTGCGGTATCTTTCATGGTGCGGGTGCGGTCTTCCTTGCATTAAAAACTCTAATTTCTCATATCTTTTCCATGTCTTTCCTACTCCCATCTCACTTAGTGCCTCTCATTACATGTCATGCATTCTCATATCTTCGAATATCACATTAATGAAGACCAATAAATATCAAGCCTTACATTTGTCCCCTCTTAGATCTGAGTTCGTCCTCGAACTCGCAAGTAATCAATTCAGACATATCAGAAGGAATGTATACAGAGTTTAAATCAGAAACTCATCTCAATGAATCCATTCTGAAATCTTAATCTCATGAAAAATTCTGTCTTTCAGATAGTCTCTTTGATGCCCTGTCAACTTACTGTATTTTCAATAATAGAATAGTCTTTATTCTGAAATATCTTTCTTGTACGGATCTGTGATTCTAAATTGGAATAATAATTCAAGAGCATAATATCATAATACCCTTCGAAATAACTCTGACAGAATCAATCTCACAATACTGGCTATACAACATCCGTATATACCAATCAACAGCTCATACCAAATCAATATCATCAGCTGTTATCAAATCTGTTTATCCCAGTCAAGGATATATTAAATCTTCAGCCCCAAATACCAATTGTCACCATCCGACGTTGGCATATTAAGTCTGTCTGGTCTGAGCTATCTTCATTCTCTTCTGAATTAGCTACATTTTCTTTGTCATATCTCTGACCGTATCAAATCTTATCTCAGGTATCTCCGAGATATTATTCTTATACCAAAGAAATCTGCAGTACTCACTTTACAATGTATCGTCTGTAACTATCTCAATACTCGTTTGATAGCTATCGTTATACAATAATTCATATAGTGACAATATGTCATCTCAACTGGTGCTAGCATCCAGCACTGTCACTCTCTGGATATCTCTCAATATCCGGATAGTACACTCTGGCTATCTCTCAGTCGGTGGATAATATATGAATGAGTTCATGGTATGTTCTGCCACAATTAAAAACTCAATCAAAATTCAAAATCTGATATAATCTACTCCAACATTCTGATCAATCTGACCATTTCTTTGACATCGATCTTTGTCATCTGGTCATGTTTGTACGTCATCTTGTACAAACTAATAGATATAAATTGAACAATCAGTCAATCACAATCATATTATATCACAATCTGGAAAGTATTATAGTGATCTCATTACGAAATTCATTGAATTATACTCCCCATGTCTAGTCAGAAATATACCAATTCTGTAATAACTCTTCAGATTTCTATCTTTCTATCTTCATTTATTGGCGATTCAGACATTTCAGTACAAATTCTGCCAACGTCAGTACAAATTCTGTCACAACTGATTTAATCTGTCTATGTCAAAACTATCTGTTCGAATATCATACATTCTCATTCACCAAAATGAAACCGAATATACTACGGTGCGTTTCGGACACTACCTGTCATTTCAGATTCGAACTATTTGGTACAAACAAATTAGTTATTAATATAAATTAAAAAAATACTTACCTGATATTCGATTCTGACTATCGATATCAAATTCTGTTGTGCAAATCTGACACATTTGACATCATACGATAATCATTCTCATACAGTAAAAATCACATATCTGCCACTCTGATCGATGTTGTGGGGACCCGGGCTCTAACTCAATTCTTTTCGGGATTAATTGGATCTTTATTCAAAATGTGGGTCAAATTTTCGCTTTTCAACATTAATTCAAATGTAAATACTAAGCGTAATATCTTTCTTTATTTAATTACAACACATATAATATACGTGTCATGTTTTACTACAAACACATCACCAGTGTTTAATACAAACCATAAACTACGAGTAGTACAAATCTAGTACAACATCACTAGTGATCTTCTGCGCCCGTAGTCACCACGCTATCTTGATATCATCTCTGACGTGACCCAGATCCTGCCCCACCTGTTGTTATGCACACATACAGACATAACAACAGCCGGAAACTCCTGTGAGAATACATCCCAGTATAAAACATGTATGCATGCTAATACATAATCATAAATCATGCGTGAAAGCAATAACAATGGGCACCATAGTCTATGAAACCAATCTATATCAACATGCAATTCAAATCAAATCATGTCTTGACTCGAATCGACTCTACTCTAGGGATCCCGGTGTGAATAAGACGTCACTGTCTGTTACCTACCCTCCCAATCGGGGTAACTGTATGTCTTATTCCTAGACTTCGGCCCTGTCTGTATCGAATGTCTACAATCGGAGTGAATCTGACCCGAAGCGTCGATACCACCGAACGTCTAATTTGGCAAGTCTGCCAATGACTCTCCTATCTCAAAGGCTTGAATATAAATCTATAAACAAGACATCATCATATCAAGAGATTTGAATATAAATCTATAAACAAATCAAATTCATATAAAAAGATAAATAACAATTCTAGTATGTGATTTGGTTGGGAAACTCAAATTGAATCTCATTTGAGTTGTGTCTTCCCCAAACAAAACATGAATTATACCTTTCGTCGCACAATGTCTGTCGATGTCGAAGTCTCAATGACGAATCTGTCACTATCAAATCTGAAATGGAAATGTTGATACATATTCTATCAATCTCTAATCTCAATCAACACATATCCAATTCAATACTTGATCTCGGTACAATTT
This sequence comes from Primulina tabacum, assembly GCF_025594145.1. NCBI lineage: Eukaryota > Viridiplantae > Streptophyta > Magnoliopsida > Lamiales > Gesneriaceae > Primulina > Primulina tabacum. Next base: position 32,051,637 of record NC_134554.1, read on the forward strand.
GACGGCATAACGACGTTATTTCTCGATACCGGTCAATCCAACTCTCAACATATATCACCAATCCATAAGTCTCAATTCATAATCATCATTATAATAAGCACATGATAGTACTCAAAATCTGCATATTTAACTCTAAATATGCTGGAAAATCATAACAATTGCATATGATATCCGATAATCGATCCGTTTACGAATATATAGTCACTAACTTCACAAGAACACATAATCTAGTGTAATTCACAATTTCCCCAACATCAATATCTCAAATCATGCTGGAAATGAATGAAACTTACATCCCCTTAAAGCCTTTGATGAGAGGAGCTCAAAACCGAAATCGGATTAATGTTTGGATGTGAAAATCTTGTACAAACTAGCTTTAAAAGAAGAGAACTTTCCCTTTCCTTGAACTTTTCTCTTTCTCTCGGTGATCTCAGCTGTGCTAGGAGAGAAATGAAGACACACATCCTTTATATTGCATGGCAAGGACAAGTGTTGTAATTCTTTGAAGTACACGTCTCGCGCATATGCGTGACATTACCCGCGCATATGCGCGAGACCTACTGGTCTCGGCCAAGGCAAATTCAACACCTCGCGCATATGCGCGCTTCATCTTGCGCATATGCGCCAAAGGTTCTGGAGGTGTCGCGCATATGCGCGCCTTTTCTCGCGCATGTGCGCCGATACTTCTATACTTTTCGCGCATGTGCGCCGGTCTAGTGGCGCATATGTGCCGAGTTCATCTCATATCTATAATTTGCATCTACTTTCTCGTCTCTTACGGTCCGATACAAGGCGTCTACAACTTCCTTAATTATCAACAACACAAATCTGATTATGATAATCAAATTCTCGGGCCTTACATTTCTCCCCCTCTAGGAAATGATTTCGTCCTCGAAATCGCAGACAATCAATTAAATCAAGTAAAAGAGGCAATGTAATCGAAAATGGAATGAACACTCACATCATAGAAATAACTCGGGATATCTTTGTCTCATCTCTGACTCTGTCTCCCAAGTCGCTTCTTCAGTGCCATGACAACTCCACTAGACTTTCACTAGTGGAATAGTCTTCGTTCTGAGCTGTTTTTCTTTTCGATCAAGAATCTGTATTGGTTGTTCAATATAACTCAACGTCTGATCCAGCTCAGCTTCGTCAGGCCGAATGACATGAGAAGCATCAGGCATATATTTACGCAACATCGATACATGAAAAACGTCATGTATCCAAGATAGAGAAGGAGGAAGAGCGAGTCGATAGGCTCGATCGCCAATCTTTTCAAGAATCTCATATGGACCGATGTATCTAGGAGACAATTTCCCGCGTTTGTCAAATCTGACAATGCCTCGGAACGGTGAAATCTTTAAAAACACTCTGTCTCCTTGTTCAAATACTAATGGTCTACGTCTGATATTGGCATACTTGGCTTGCCTATCCTGTGCTGTATTCATTCTTTTCTGAATGATCTTCACTTTCTCAGTCATTTCACGGATCATATCAGGTCCAAGTTCTGGTACCTCAGATATATCATCCCAGTATAGAGGATGTAAGGCTCGAGATTTATTAGTCTTCATTGATGTGATATTCGGAAGATATGAGTATGAATGACATGTAATGAGAGGCACTAAATGAGATTATGAAGTGTTGCTTGAAGAAAGAGACCGCACCCGCGCTACGAACAAGACCGCACCCGCGGTTGATGGGCAGAAAGTTGGCCATTTTTACAGTAAAGTCACCGCACCTGCGGTCCAGAAGCAGCGCATCCGCGGTGCATGGACAGAAAGTTGAATAGAATTACAGTAGCAACACCGCACCCGCGGTGCTGCTACAGTGAGGTCAACGCACCCGCGTTACAGGACTAAGCGCACCCGCGGTCGAAGCTTTCGGAAAAGTTGATGTATATCATTACACTGAGCGCACCCGCGGTTATGGAATGAGCGCACCCGCGGTGTGACGTGCAACATGACAAATAAGCCACGTTTCCTGTTGTTGAATGCAGTATATATATAAGAATTGCACGCCTTTCCTTCACAAAATTCAGAAAAGGGTCGAAGCTTTGAGAGAAAAATCCTTACGCCTTCGTAGATTTGTGATTGTGAAAGATCAGCCCGTTAGAATTTTAATACGACTTAGTACTGTGTTCCTATCGACGCAGGCTACAACTGGACGTAAGTTTCGTTACGTTTAGACATGATTTGAATTTATGATATTGTCAGAATTGAATATGAATCAGATATGATGTTTCTGCTACAGTAGACATGGTATAACTGAAGTCAGATTAAAAAATAGACTGTTTATGAAATTTTTATGAATTTCAGAGTTGATTTAGTTGAGATTCTATATCAGAGTTGTGTTATTATTCAAATTATGAGTTGTACTGGTACTGGTTATGAATTCTGGTATTATATCTGTGATGTTGAGATAGACGGGGTTATCGTGACTGTATTGCTATGCCGTCGAAACATCATTAGATTGATATTGATCAGATTCAGTAATGATTTCGATTGTATCGTGATATTATTTATATGAATTAGATTGTAGCTTGTTCAGATATGGATCAGATTATATACCGATTTGAGTATTGATCAGAACAGGTCTTGAATTGAGTTATATACTGATAGGGTATTTATATGATTGTCATTATCAGATTTGGATATGGACAGATTGGAATACAAGGCTTCGTCTTCGTCAGACCGGGAAGACAAAGGTATGATTCATGTGAATTCGGGAGATACGACTCGAATCAGACTTGGTTGGAGTTTCCCTAAATCACATACTAGATTTATTATTTATATTTGATTATGATTATGTCTTGTTTATAGATTTATATTCAAGCATTTGACATAGGAGAGTCATTGGCAGACTTGCTAAACTAGACGTTCGGTGGTATCGACGCTTCGGATTAGATTAAATCCGATTGTAGACATTCGATACAGACAAGACCGAAGTTTAGGAATAAGACGTACAGTTATCCCGATTGGGAGGGTAGGTGACAGACAGTGACGTCTTATTCACACCGGGATCCCTAGAGTTAGAGTCGAGTCGAGTCATGATATGAATTGAATTGAGTTGCATGCTTATTTTATTTTGATTCCAGAGATTATGGAATCCGTTGTTACTGCATGCTTATTTTGATTTGGTTTCCTAGACTATGAAACCTATTGTTATGAATTTTATGCATGATAATATGTTTTATGATTTATATTGTGTATATGCATGTATACATGTTTTATACTGGGATTTATTCTCACCGGAGTATCCGGCTGTTGTCTTGTTTTGTATGTGTGCATGACAACAGGTGGGACAGGATCGGGGTCAAGAAGATGATGAGAGAAGACGAGTTTAGAGTGGTGACTCCGGATTTATTGTAGACTTGGTTTAATACTTGAAATTTAGTAGTTAAACCTTAAACTAGTTTGAACCAGAAGCATGTTGTACAAGACTTGTATTATTATACTAGTTTGTATAATAGATTAATTCCATTACGTTCCGCACTTACATTTTAAAAAAAAAAAGAAAAATTTTTAGACCCTTTTTATCTTAATTGATAATTAAATCCCAAAGATGATTAAGAAGATGATTAGCGTCCGGGTCCTCACAACAGGTGGTATCAGAGCGATAGATCCTTTAGACTGAGATAGAAGAGAATGAGCGGGGTAGAGTGAGTTTTCTTTCCTTGCATGTGATTGCTAGTATGAGATTTATTTTAATGTGACTTACATTGTGTGTGCTAGCTCATCATTATGCTTTACTGCTTTTAAATACATGTTTACCTGATTATCTAATTTGAGTTGGTATTATGTATTATTGAGTATGAATCAGATCTGATTTATGATCAGCAGTAAGATGATCAGAGAAAGATTGGAATAGATTTGTAGTATTTGAGTACTAATGTTTTGATAAGCAGATATACCTCCACGGAGAATTCCAGAAAAGGGTAGTACTTCGACTGAACAGATAGATGTATCAGAAACTCAGATGGAAATACAGTTGGAAGAATTTCAGTTATTTCAGCCGCCGATTCTGAGTGGTGTCGAGATGTCTGAAGATTGTGAGAATTGGTTTGATGACATAGAAATACTGTTTGATTTACTTGATTATTCAGATGAGCAGAGAATTGAACTGATATTCCACCAGTTACGAGAGACTGCCAGAAGTTGGTGGATTACAAGTAAAAGAATGCTAGAACAGAGAGGTACAGTGATTTCTTGGGAAATATTCAGAACTGAATTTTATCGAAGATTTTTCTCAGTTTCGTACCGGGAGGAGAAGAAAACAGAGTTTGAAAATTTGAGACAAGGTCAACTGAATATTAAAGAATATGTTGCTAAATTCTCTACTCTACTGCGTTTTGCTCCTAATGTAAATTGGGAATGATGAAGCTGTAGCGGATCAGTTCATCAGAGGATTGAACTCGGAGATAGTTGCATTGATGAATATACAGCGACCTTATCATTTTGCTGATGCCTTGAGTAAAGCGAAGAGAGCGGAGGCGAGTATGATTAGACAATAAAAAGGGTGTGTGCGATGCAACCCCAGACACAGCAATCCCCTCTCCGATTTGATCGCGGCAGCACGAGTGGAAAGCAAGATTTGCTGAAAGCTCGAAAGAAACCATTCAAGAAGTTAGGGAGCGGACTGAGCGGTTCAACTAGCTCCAGTGGTTCCAGCCCAAGTTATACAAGAGTGTATTGCAGGATTTGCGGAGGGAGACATTCCACAGAGCAATGCCAGGGAGTGACTGGTAGTTGTCGTATCTGCCGACAACCAGGACACTTTGCTAAAGTTTGTCCCAAGAGAGATTCCCGCAGATTTCAGGGAACTGGACCATCTGGTGGTAGTGACCGAGGAACAGACCCAAGAGGCACTTGATGATATAGTGGCAGGTACTGTTCTTTTATGATTATATTGCATATGCATTGATATATATATTAATGCATTTCTTACGATTGTCTTTGACTGAGTTGCATTGATATATACGGTACCTGTTGGGTCTGTATTGCTGTAGTTTTAATTTTTGTACCTTCTGGGAAAGAAAAATTGATATCAGAGATTTCTGTGATATATTGTATACTACAGTAAGATGAGAATGAGATCGAGTTAAATTATGAGGTACTTGTATTTTCTGATTTGATTGCATTATTGACATTAATATGATGAACAAGTACAGAACTATTATAGATTCCTTTCAGGAGAGTATAAAATTCAGACCAGATATGGCTGATGAGTAAAGATTTCCTCGGTAAGGATTCTAGATTTAGAATTCCTTTGATATCTGTATTGATTATGACTCGATTGATACAGAAAGGAGCAGACTGAAATCGTGCCTAGCATTGGCAAATTGCCAGTGATGTACGAGTTGGCTGATAATTGCTAGATAAGATTTCAGATTTGCTTTATATCAGAAAAATAGATTTCAGAATTAAATTGAGATCAGGTACTGTTTGTTTTGTTAGAATTCAGTACAGAATGATATTGAATGTGCAGAATGTCACTGAATGAATTGAAAGAATTAAAAGATCAGTAGAAGAGTACCGACCAGGAGTTACATCTGATTTAGTGTTTCTCTTTGGCATATTTCAGTAGGTTCAGAGTATTCTGATGATTTTATGCTCGTTGTATCTATGATGTTTTGATATATTTGCAGCATCTGATTGATTGAATCGAGTATCTAAAGATTGTATTGAATACTCGGAGAACTATGATTATTGTATACAGAAATTTTTAGATATGAATCCTGTTTGAAACAGATTGTATTCAGAGTATGTGATATCTGAAGCTAGTATACCGATTGATTTTGACACAGTTGAGATTGTGATCAGTGACTAAGAACGATACCGATATCAGAAAGATCAGAAATTGCAGAATGTCAGAAATTTATTTTGGTCTTAGTTGGCAGATTATCTTATACGATTGTTGTTTTGTATCTGCTGGAGTATTGTTATTGTTCTAACACAATATTTGAGACAGCTTATATTGTTTGAGGGCATATTATATTTGCAGATGATATATAACAGTTGATCAGAACGACATGAAGACGTGATTGATTAGTCAGAATTGACAATATTGGCAGGAATTGCCGTTTTATGAGTTTACTAAACTCACTAGATCAGTATAGATTATTGATATTATGAATCTGATTTAATAGTACTGTTATTCTGAGTCAGTGTTTGATATAGATTATTCAAAACGAATCAGAGCTGAACTCCAGAATTTCGGCAGTTCAGGGATATAATCAGAATGTTCAGAACTTAATTTCGATAATCAGAACAGAACATCGATCAGAGTGACAGATATGTGATTTTATTGTATGAGAATGATTATCTTGTGATGCCAAATGTTTCAGAATTGTACAACAGAATTTGATATCGACAATCAGAACCGAGTACCTGGTAGGTATTTTTCTTTAATTTATATTATTAACTGATTGTTTATACCAAATAGTTCGAATTAAAAATGACAAATAGGGTCTGAAGCGCACAGAAATGGATTCAGTAGTCGTTCAGGTAACAGAAAGTATATGATAATTCGAACAGATAGTTTTGATATAGACAGATTAAATCAATTATGACAGAATTTATGCTGAAATGTGGCCAGAATTGTACTGAAATGTCTGAACCGCCAATAAATGAAGATAGAAAGATAGAGATCAGAAGATTTATTATAGAATTGGTATATTTCTGACTAGACATGGAGAGTATAATTCGATGAATTTTGTAATAAGACCACTATAATACTTCCCAGATTGTGATATGATATGATTGTGATTGACAGATTGTTCAATCTATATCTATTAGTTTGTACAAGATGACGTACAAACATGACCAGATGACAAAGATCGATGACAAGGAAATGGTCAGATTGATCAGAATGTGGGAGTAAATTATATCAGATTGTGATTTTGATTGAGTTTGTAATTGTGGCAGAAGTACCATGAACTCATTCATATATTATCCACCGACTGACAGATAGCCAGAGCGTACTATCCAGATATTAGAAGATAATTATGGAGTTGTAGTGCTGGATGCTAGCACCAGTTAAGATGACATATTGTCGCTGTGTGAATTATTGTACGATAATAGTTAGCAGATAACCAGATGGATAATGAAATAGTTACAGACGATACATTGTACAGGGAGTACTGCAGATTTCTTTGGTATAAGAATAATATCTCGAAGATACCTGAGATAAGATTTGATACAGTCAGAGATATGACAAAGAAAATGTAGCTAATTCAGAAGAAAATGAAAACAGCTCAGATCAGACAGACTTAATATACCGACGTCGGATGATGACGATTGGTATTTGGGGCCGAAGATTTAATATATCCTTGACTGGGATAAACAGAATTGATATCAGCTAATGATATTGAGTTGGTATGAGCCGTTGATTGGCATATACGAATGTTGTATAGCCAGTATTTTGCGATTGATTCGATTAAAATGATTTCGAGTGGTATTATGATTTTATGCTTCTTGAATGATTACTCCAGTCTGGAATCAGAGATCCGTGAAAGGAAGAAAATTTAGAACGAAGCATATTCTACTGTTGCATATACAGTAAAGTCAACAGAACATTAGAAATATTCCTTGAAAGACAGAATCTGATATGAGATTAAGATTTCAGAATGGATTCATTGAGATGAGTTTTGATTTAAACTCTATATACATTCCTTCTGATATGTATGAATTGATTATTTGCGATTTCGAGGACGAAATCATTTCTTAGAGGGGCAGAAATGTAAGGCTCGAGATTTATTAGTCTTCATTGATGTGATATTCGGAAGATATGAGTATGCATGACATGTAATGAGAGGCACTAAATGAGATTATGAAGTGTTGCTTGAAGAAAGAGACCGCACCCGCGCTACGAACAAGACCGCACCCGCGGTTGATGGGCAGAAAGTTGGCCATTTTTACAGTAGGGTGACCGCACCCGCGGTCCAGAAGCAGCGCACCCGCGGTCCAGAAGCAGCGCACCGCGGTGCATGGACAGAAAGTTGAATAAAATTACAGTAGCAACACCGCACCCGCGGTTCCAGAGGCAGCGCACCCGCGGTGCTGCTACATGAGGTCAACGCACCCGCGTTACAGGACAAAGCGCACCCGCGGTCGAAGCTTTCGGAAAAGTTGATGTATATCATTACATAGAGCGCACCCGCGGTTATGGAATGAGCGCACCCGCGGTGTGACGTGCAACATGAAAAATAAGCCACGTTTCCTGTTGTTGCATGCAGTATATATATAAGAATTGCACGCCTTTCCTTCACAAAATTCAGAAAAGGGTCGAAGCTTTGAGAGAAAAATCCTTACGCCTCGTAGATTTGTGATTGTGGAAGATCAGCCCGTTAGAATTTTAATCCGACTTCAGTACTGTGTTCCTATCGACGCAGGCTACAACTGGACGTAAGTTTCGTTACGTTTAGACATTATTTGAATTTATGATATTGTCAGAATTGAATATGAATCAGATATGATGTTTCTGCTACAGTAGACATGGTATAACTGAAGTCAGATTAAAGAATAGACTGTTTATGAAATTGTTATGAATTTCAGAGTTGATTTAGTTGAGATTCTATATCAGAGTTGTGTTATTATTCAAATTATGAGTTGTACTGGTACTGGTTATGAATTCTGGTATTATATCTGTGATGTTGAGATAGACGGGGTTATCGTGACTGTATTGCTATGCCGTCGAAACATCAGTAGATTGATATTGATCAGATTCAGTAATGATTTCGATTGTATCGTTATATTATTGATATGAATTAGATTGTAGCTTGTTCAGATATGGATCAGATTATATACCGATTTGAGTATTGATCAGAACAGGTCTTGAATTGAGTTATATACTGATAGGGTATTTATATGATTGTCATTATCAGATTTGAATATGGACAGATTGGAATACAAGACTTCGTCTTCGTCAAACCGGGAAGACAAAGGTATGATTCATGTGAATTCGGGAGATACAACTCGAATCAGACTTGGTTGGAGTTTCCCTAAATCACATACTAGATTTAATATTTATATTTGATTATGATTATATCTTGTTTATAAATTTATATTCAAGCATTTGACATAGGAGAGTCATCGGCAGACTTGCTAAACTAGACGTTCGGTTGTATCGACGCTTCGGATCAGATTAAATCCGATTGTAGGCATTCGATACAGACAGGACCGAAGTCTAGGAATAAGACGTACAGTTACCCCGATTGGGAGGTTAGGTGACAGATAGTGACGTCTTATTCACACCGGGATCCCTAGAGTTAGAGTCGAGTCGAGTCACGATATGAATTGAATTGAGTTGCATGCTTATTTTATTTTGATTCCAGAGATTATGGAATCCGTTGTTACTGAATGCTTATTTTGATTTGGTTTCCTAGACTATGAAACCTATTGTTATGAATTTTATGCATGATAATTTGCTTTATGATTTATATTGTGTATATGCATGTATACATGTTTTATACTGGGATTTATTCTCACCCGAGTATCCGGCTGTTGTCTTGTTTTGTATGTGTGCATGACAACAGGTGGGACAGGATCGGGGTCAAGAAGATGATGAGAGAAGACGAGTTTAAAGTGGTGACTCCAGATTTATTGTAGACTTGGTTTAATACTTGAAATTTAGTAGTTAAACCTTAAACTAGTTTGAACTAGAAGCATGTTGTACAAGACTTGTATTATTATACTGGTTTGTATAATAGATTAATTCCATTACGTTCCGCACTTATATTTTAAAAAAAAAGAAAAATTTTTATACCCCGTTTATCTTAATTGATAATTAAATCCCAAAGATGATTAGCGTCCGGGTCCCCACAGAGGAGCAACTCAAGATGCGAGGAGTTGGCCGCACTAATCAAGCAGGGGGTCCATCATCTTCTTGGCGATCAAATGCGGTGAAACGTGAGGAGAATAAGGTGGTGACCAAGCCCAAGGCTGAGACCAAACAAGAGGCGCCTAAACCAGGAGTGCAAGATAAATCTGAAACTCCTCTTACTCGAGCTAGAGATACTAGATGTTTTAGGTTTCAATGGTTGGGTCATATTGCTAGTGAATGTCCTAATAAAAGGGTGATGATTTTAAATGATTATGGTGAGTATGAGTCGCATAGTGAGGGTGATGATGATGATGAGATGCCTGCGTTGGAGGATCCTGATGAGCGGTATGAGGCGGTTGTAGGTGAAGCACTAGTGACTAGGCGAATCATGAGTGCCCAAGTCAAGGAGGAGGATACTAACCAAAGGGAAAACTTGTTCCACACTAGGTGTTTTGTAAATCAAAAGGTTTGCAATCTAATCATAGATGGGGGGAGTTGTACCAATGTGATTAGCAGTGAGATGGTGGAAAAATTGGGTTTACCTACATTGAAGCATCATAAACCATATAGGCTTCAATGGTTGAACGATTGTGCGGAGGTGAAGGTGAACAAACAAGTGTTGGTTTCCTTTTCTATTGGGAAGTATGTGGATGAGGTCTTGTGTGATGTGGTGCCTCTGCATGCGTGTCATATCTTGTTGGGTAGGCCGTGGCAATATGATAGGCGGGTGACACATGATGGGTTCAAGAATAAGTACTCGTTTGTATTGAAAAAGGAGTCCATTGTATTACTTCCATTGTCCCCAAAACAAGTGTTGGAGGACCAATTAAAAAAGAAAAAAAGAGACGAGGTCGAAAAAAGGAGTGAACAAAAAATTGAGGTGGCCTTTGAAAATAAAAATGAAATGGCTGAAAAAACGAGTGATAAAAAGAGTGAGATAGCCATACAAAAGAAAAATGAGAGGAAAGAAATTGAGAGGAAAGAAAATGAGAGGAAAGAGGCCAAAAAGAAAACATATATGGCCCAAAAAGATGAGTTGAAACATTTAATGCACACACATGAACCACTTGTGTTGATTCTTTACAAGGAGATTCTCCTTAACAAAAGTGATATAGCCGGGTCCCTTCCGAGCATTGTTGTCTCACTTTTGCAGGAGTTCGATGATATATTTCCGGAGGAGCTACCTCAAGGACTACCACCATTGAGGGGGATTGTGCACCAGATTGATTTGATACCCGGAATGCATTGCCAAATCGTCCAGCTTATAGGAGCAATCCGGAGGAGACTAAGGAGCTTCAACGACAGGTAAGTGAGTTGTTAGATAGAGGTTTCGTGCGTGAGTCCATGTCACCTTGTGCTGTACCAGTTTTATTAGTTCCTAAGAAGGATGGCTCATGGCGTATGTGTGTAGATTGTAGGGCAATCAATAACATAATCATTAAGTATAGGCATCCCATACCTAGACTAGATGATATGTTAGATGAGTTGCATGGTGCATGTATTTTTAGCAAGATTGATTTAAGGAGTAGCTATCATCAAATTAGGATGAGGGAAGTTGACGAGTGAAAAACTGCATTTAAAACCAAATATGGGTGGTTATATGAGTGGATGGTCATGGCTTTTGGCTTAACTAACGCTCCTAGCACCTTTATGAGGTTAATGAACCATGTCTTGCGTGCATACATAGGAAAATTTGTTGTTGTTTACTTTGATGATATCCTAGTATATAGCAAAGACTTGGATGGGCATGTTGGTCACTTTAAACTTTTGCTAATCACACTAAGGGCTGAAAACCTATATGCTAACTTAAAGAAATGAGATTTTTGTACAAGCAAACTTGTCTTTCTTGGTTTTGTGGTAAGCTCACAGGAGTTACAAGTGGATGAAGACAAGGTAAGTGCTATTCGAGATTGGCCATCGCCTACTACTGTTGGTCAAGTCCGAAGTTTTCATGGACTTGCAAGCTTCTATAGGAGGTTTGTTAAGGATTTTAGCACACTGGCAGCACCAATGACGGCGGTAATCAAGAAGAACGTTCCATTCCATTGGGGCGAGGAGCAAGAGAAGTCCTTTTATATTATCAAGCAAAAATTAATTAATTATCCTTTACTTGTTTTACTTGACTTTGCTAATACGTTTGAAATTGAATGTGATGCTTCAGGTGTAGGTATTGGGGGAGTCTTGATGCAAGGAGGTCGACCGGTGGCGTACTTCAGCGAGAAATTCAATGGAGCCGCCCTGAACTATCCCACGTATGATAAGGAGTTCTACGCACTTGTGAGGACTCTAGGGACGTGGCAACACTACTTGAGGCCTAAGGAGTTTGTGATTCATACGGTGCACGTCGAGCCAAGTGTTGGCCGAGTGTTCACAATGAAATTTTATGTATAAACAATCTTTATTTTAATAATATTTGAAATTATTATTTTGGCACATCTTTATCTGTATACCCATGCTAGTTGCATAGATAAAGCCCTTAAATATACAAATAGTATAAAGAATATGAGATGCTCATATGATGAGTATCATGAAACTCATATTTGGAATACTGTATATTCTAAACAGTTCCTAGTCGATTCAGCCGCCGCTAAGAAGGATATAGGCCGCTCGAGTTGGAGACTAGTATCTGCGATGTGAGTAGCATGTTTCATTGGTAGGGGACATTGTGATGTCCGAGCATGCAGATAGGTGCTCCTTGTAGAGTGCACTGCAACCCTCCATAAAGGACTTTCCAAGTGGTTTTCACTTATCGAGTAGAAACCGTCCTAGTTTATGGTTGTACACCATTAGTCCTTATGACCCGGGACAACATTGAGACTCTATGTGCTAGAATTACACTTTGACTTGTTTACCGACTCTCATGGGGTCATCAGGTGGCAAGGTTGGGTGTTCTGTCGAAACATATAGAAGTCGATGCATTGTAGTCGGGGATTCACCGCTTACCTTCGGGTATGGATATCCTATGTGTTCTCATGTATTTGTAGTATGAAATCTTTGATCAGAGTATGGTGGTAATTATGAAAGGGGTTTCATAGATTACACCATCGATGCAACTACGACATGACACATAGTATCGATTCATTGACAACTCTCGATATACCAATGGTTGTCGAATCGGTCGGGATATATGAGTTGAAGGGACAGTACTGTACGCTAACCATAATTGAATGGTTCTTGCAGGCACTATGTAAGGCCCGAGATTTTAATTACTGTAATCCGAGATTAATCTGAAATGATTTATTGATTAATTGATATGATTATAGACAGAAAAGATCAGACCGGGTGAGCCGAAAGAAGATTTGACATGAGGTACAAGAAGAGTCCCCGCGCACATGCGCGACATGTATGGGCACACATGCACGAGGAAGACAGAAACATGCGCGCACTTGCGCGACTTAGATTCCCGCATATGCGCGAGAGGTCCAGAGAGTTGGGCGCACATGCGCGACCTCAATACGCGCACATGCGCGGAACGTCCAGAGAGTTTGGCGCACATGCGCGGCAGAAGGCGCGCATACGCGCGAATGGTGAAGGCACGAGACAGTAGGTCTCGCGCATATGCGCGACTTATGTGCGCGCATATGCGCGAGCAGTCCGGTAGTTCGGATAAGGCTTCCGGCGCATATGCGCGGCGCGCGCATATGCGCGCGACATGCAGAAGGAAAATAAGCCACTTGGTCTTGGAATGCTCGAAGATGTATATATATATATATACAATGCAATTCCCTTCATAATTTCGGAAGAAAACTGAGAAAAGGGTCAGGGGAAAGTGATAGAAAATCCTTACGCCTTTTGTGAGAAATTCGTCCGTCAGATTTTAAATCCGACTTCAGTACTGTGTTCCTATCGACGTAGGCAACAACTGGACGTAAGTTTTACTACGTTTTGATATGTTTTGAAATTATGATGTTGTCAAAATTGAATGGAATTCATATATGATGTTCTTGACATGTTAGACATCATAGAATCGAATTCAGATTAAGAAACGGACTGATTATGGAATTGTTATGATTTTTGGAATTGATTAATTGAGATTCGATATCAGATTTGTATTGTCATTGAAATTATGAGTTGCACCGATATTGATTATGAGTTCTGGTATTATATTTGTGGTGTTGGAATTGACGGGGTTATTGAGACTGTATTGTTATGCCGTCGAAACATCAGTTGATTGATATTGATCAGATTCGGTATTGATTGAGATGGTATTATGGTATCATATGTCGATTGGCATTGATCAGATTATGTTTTGATTTGAGTATTAATCAGAACAGGTTTTGAACTGAGTTATATACTGATATTGTATTTATTCGATTGTCATTATCATATTGGGTATAGACAGAGTTGACTTCAATACTTCGTCTTCGTCGGACCGAGAAGATAAAGGTATAAATTAATGTTGAGTTGGGATTGCACAACTCGAGTGAGGTTTGGCTCGAGTTTCCCTAAATCACATACTTTACCTTATTGTCAAATCAATGTACTTGTTCTCTGGATTTATAGACAGCAGGTGTTAGACGAGTAATCTTGTGACAGAAGTGCTCGATAGTGGTGGGATCGCCACGGGCACATTGCACGATGTCACAAGATAGTGGATAGGACCACAGTCCATGACGGCTAGGTCAGGACACTAGATGTTTGGTTATATCGACTTGGATAGAACTGGAGTCTTTTCTATTATTGTTGGTCGATATAGGAATACCGACATCTTTATATCTGGGTGTTATGGTTATATCGATGTGCATAGAAATGTGGCTTCTTCTATTACTGGTGATCGGTACCGTATCGATGTGGATAGAATTATAACTTCTTCTATTACTGATGATCGATATTATATCGATGTGGATAGAATCGGAGTTTCTTCTATTACTGGTGATCGATACTATACCGATGTGGATAGAATCCGAGCTTCTTCTATTACTGGTGATCGATACCATATCGACGTGGATAGAACTAGAGTCTTTTCTATTACTGTTGGTCGATATGGGAATACCCACATCTGGAAATCGGGATCCCTAGACTATGATTGAGTCTAGTCTTAAATGTGGAGTCATGAGTCTAATTGACAGTTTATATTGAGTTACGTTGATTATGTTCCTTAATATGGTACATGATGAATTATGTTCCTGATGATGGTACATGTTTAGAATAGGATTTATTCTTGATATGGATTTATATTCTGATTTGAATACATGTTAGACATTTCCGTTATATGCTTTTATATTGTTTTTATGATTGCATGTATACATGATTTATACTGAGAATGTAATTCTCACCGGAGTTATCCGGCTGTTGTCTTGTTTGTATGTGTGCATGGCAACAGGTGGGATAGGATCAGGGTCAAGAAGAGAACGAGGCTGGACTAGATAGCGTGGAGATCCGGGCTTCGAAGCAACTTAGGATTCAGCACTGATATATAGTTGAACCTAGTTGAATTCTTGTAGATAATACAAGATTTATATGTTTATGTTTAGTATGTAATCTGAATTGAATTACATTACGTTTCCGTTTGTATTTTAAAAAAAAAATTAGACCCTGTTTATTATAATTGTTTGAATTATTCCTAAAGACGATTAAGGAATGAATTAGCGTCCGGATCCCCACACACTATCATTTGATACCTAGGAAATCATGTAAGCGATGCTGCTAGGCGTTTAACATGATTGGTTGGGTACTATCTGTGGGGACCCGGATGCTAATTCATTTCTTAATCATCTTTAAGAATAATTCAAACAATTATATAATAAACAGAAAAATACAAGGCGGAAACGTAATGTAATTAAATTCAGATTACGTACAAAACATAAACATATAAATCTTGTATTATCTACAAGAATTCAACTAGGTTAAACTATATATCAGTGCTGAATCCTAAGTTGTTTCGAAGCCCGGACTCCACGCTATCTAGTCCAGCCTCGTTCTCTTCTTGACCCTGATCCTATCCCACCTGTTGCCATGCACACATACAAACAAGACAACAGCCGGATAACTCCGGTGAGAATTACATTCTCAGTATAAATCATGTATACATGCAATCAT
Organism: Primulina tabacum; assembly: GCF_025594145.1. NCBI lineage: Eukaryota > Viridiplantae > Streptophyta > Magnoliopsida > Lamiales > Gesneriaceae > Primulina > Primulina tabacum. The sequence goes on from NC_134554.1 coordinate 32,067,495, forward strand.
AAAACAATATAAAAGCATATAACAGATATGTCTAACATGTATTCAAATCAGAATATAAATCCATATCAAGAATAAATCCTATTCTAAACATGTACCATTATCAGGATCATTATTCATCATGTACCATATTCAGGAACATAATCAATGTAACTCAATATAAACTGTCAATTAGACTCATGACTCCACATTTAAGACTAGACTCAATCCTAGTCTAGGGATCCCGGTTTCCAGATGTGGTATTCCTATATCGACCAACAGTAATGGAAAAGACTCCAGTTCTATCCAAGTCGATATAACCATAACACCCAGATATAAAGATGTCGGTATTCCTATATCGACCAACAGTAATAGAAAAGACTCCAGTTCTATCCAAGTCGATATAACCAAACATCTAGTGTCCTGACCTAAGCGTCATGGACTGTGGTCCTATCGCCAATACACTGTCTTGTGACATCGTGCAATGTGCCCGTGGCGATCCCACCACTATCAGGCACTTCTGTCACAAGATTACTCGTCTAATACCTGCTGTCTATAAATCAAGAGAACAAGTACATCAATCAAATCAATACAATAAGGTAAAGTATGTGATTTAGGGAAACTCGAGCCAAACCTCACTCGAGTTGTGCAATCCCAACTCAACATTAATTTATACCTTTATCTTCTCGCTCTGACGAAGACGAAGTCCTGAATTCAACTCTGTCCATTCTCAATCTGGTAATAACAATACCGAACAGACACAATATCAATATGTAACTCAATTCAGAACCTGTTCTGATCAATACTCAAATCAACATACTATCTGATCAATGTCAATCGACATACAGTACAACAATACAATCTCAGTCAATTATAAATCTGATCAATATCAATCTACTGAGTTTCGACGATATAACAATACAGTCTCTATAACCCCGTAAATCCCAACATCTCAGAAATAATACCAGAACTCATAATCAATACTGGTATAACTCATAATTTCAATGATAATACAAATCTGATATCGAATCTCAGTCAAATCGACTCCAAAATTCATAACAATTACATAACCAGTCCATTTCTTAATCTGACTTCGATTCTATGATGTCTAACATGTCAAGAACATCGTATATGAATTCCATTCAATTCTAGCAACATCATAATTTCAAAACATATCAAAACGTAGTAAAACTTACGTCCAGTTGTTGCCTACGTCGATAGGAACACAGTACTGAAGTCGAATTCCAAATCGGACAGGCGGATCGTTCACAAATCACAAATCTATACGCTAAAAGGTGTAAGGATTTCTTAGAGAAAATCCTCGACTCTTCCTGCTAAATTCTGAAGAAGGAAACTTATATATATATCTCATGCTTGTAAAGACACGTGTCCCATTCTCCATGATTTTCAGTCGGCGCTCGGGCGGTTGTAAACTACCGCTCGGGCGCCGAACACTCTGCCCGGTACTCGGCTTGTTATCCATTGGCGCTCGGGCGGTACTTTTCTACCGCTCGGGCGCCACAGGTTCTGCCCGAATGGTATTCTTATTGAACACTGGCGCTCGGGCGGTCATTTTCCACCGCTCGGGCGCCAACAGTTTTGTCCAAACATTGTACTTTTCATATGTTTTGCCCAGTCTGGTCTCGGGATGGCCCGACTATAATCACCTCAGTTCATAATCAATAAATCATCTCAGATTACAATAGTCAAATTCTCGGGCATTACATTTCTCCCCCTCTAAGATACAATTTCGTCCTCGAAATCTTAGGTACAGAAACCAACAGAAAGCTCACCTCAATGAAACAATTCTGAAATCTCTGTCTCATCTCGGATTCTGTCTTCCCAATAGTTTCTTCAATATTCTAACTACTCTATTACACTTTCAACAACAGAATAGTCTTCATTCTGAATTATCTTTCTTTTACTGATTCTGATCCCCGACTAGAGGAGTCATTTAAGAAGTATAATATCAAAATTCTACTCAAAATAACTTGTGATAGAATCAATCACAACTATTGGCTATACAACATCCGTATATACCAATCAACAACTCGATAACAAATCAATATCATCATCTGTTAATCCTATTCAAGGATATATTCAATCTTCGGCCTTCCATACCAACAGTCATCATCCGACGTTGGCGTATTTCGTATCAATTTCCGAGCTATCTTCATTTGCTTCTAAATCAGTTTCATTTTCTTTATCAGATCTCTGATCCTATCAAATCCAATCTCAGGCACCACTGCAGTATCATCCCCATATGAAGGAAGTTTGTAGTTCTCACTGTACAATACCTCGACTAAAGCTATCTCGATACTCATCTAATAGCTATTATTGTACTATATTTCATAAAGTAACAAGATCTCAGGTCACTAGTGCTAAAATCCAGCACTACTTTTCCTGGATATCCTCCAGTATCCAGATAGTTCGCTCCGACTATCTGTTAACCTATAAATCATAGATGAAAAATCATGCTATACATTCGGCCAAAAGTACAAAATCAACCAAAATCACGGTATAATATAATCAACTCTGGCATTCAATACAATCTGACCCATTTTCTGACATACCCCTCAGTCATCTAGTCATATCTGTACGTCATTCTGTATAATATAACATATGTAGATTTGGAACAATCGTTCAATCATAACCACATCCTGGTACATTCTTGGCAAGATTTCGGTAAATCTATCACCAGATTCATAGGATTGTATTCCTATTTCTATTCAGAAATCGATAATCTGTATACTCAATCTCTTGGTTTCTATCTTTCTGTCTTCATCTGTTAGCGATTTAGACATTTCAATACAAATTCTGATATAGCTCATTTCATTTGTTTACATCAAAACTGTAAGGCCTGAGATTTATTAGTCTTTATTGATGCGATATTCAAAGATATGAGAATGTATGACATGTAATGAGAAGAAATAAATGAGATGGGGGAAGGAGAGACATGAAAAATTAGAATATTGAATGAAGGGCAGACCGCACCCGCGGTCCAAGAAAGAGTGCACCCGCGGTTGATGGACAGAGAGTTGGAAATTATTTACAGAAATGAAACCGCACCCGCGGTTCAAACTTAACCGCACCCGCACCATGAAAGATACCGCACCAGCGGTGCATGGACAGAAAATTGGTCATTTTTACAGTAGGGTCACCTCACCCGCGGTCTTATATGTAGCGCACCCGCGGTCGTCGATTTTGGAAAATGAATAGACTGCCGAAGCTTGAGTGCACCTGCGGTCTAGAGGGAGCGCACCCGTGGTGCTGCATGCGAGAAAGCCACCTTTGTTTCTTATGATGACACATGGCATATATATATAATTGTGCTGAGTCTTCATTTTTTAACACTTCCATCAGCTGAGAAACGAAGTAGAAAAGGGTTCCAAGCTTTCTTCCATCTTTACTATTTGATTGTGTAATATTTAGTTATCCAAAAGTTAATCCAAGCTTAAATTCTTGTTCCTCACTTCAAAGGCTACAAGAGGATGTAAGTTTCATTCATTTCCTGCATGATTTGAGATATTGATGTTGGGGAAACTTGGATATGCTTGTAGATATATGTTTTTATGATTATAAGCAGCGGTTATTCGCAACCGGATCGAAGAAATGGGACCGTATGTAATTGTTATGAATTCCGGCATATGTATGATTTAACTAACATGTTCAAATTTCAGAGTTAATGTGTATTATGAAGAGAATGGTGAATTGTTGATATTGATTACAATGTGTTGATTTATGAGTTGATCTGTATATCGAGAATCCGCCGTTATGCCGTCGAATTGTATTCAGATTGAAGATATAGTCCTATATGTAATGATAGAATACACTTTGATCATGCTATTTCAGATTCTATTGGCAACTTTGATAGCGAGACTTCGACTACGACAGATTGTGCGATGAAAGGTATAATTCATGTTTTGTTTGGGGAAGACACAACTCAAATGAGATTCAATTGGAGTTTCCCAACCAAATCACATACTAGAATTGTTGTCTATCTTTTGATATGATTTTGATTTGTTTATAGAATTATATTTAAATCTCTTGATATGATGATGCCTTGTTTATAGAGTTATATTCAAGCATTTGAGATAGGAGAGTCATTGGCAGACTTGCCAAACTAGACGTTCGGTGGTATCGACGCTTCGGATCAGATTCAATCCGATTGTAGACATTCGATACAGACAGGGCCGAAGTCTAGGAATAAGACGTACAGTTACCCCGATTGGGAGGGTAGGTGACAGACAGTGATGTCTTATTCACACCGGGATCCCTAGAGTAGAGTCGAGTCGAGTCAGGACATGGTTTGATTTGAATTGCATGCTCATATATATTTGTTTCATAGACTATGGAATCCATTGTTATTGCTTTCATGCATGATTTATGATTATGTATTAGCATGCATACATGTTTTATACTGGGATTTGTTCTCACCGGAGTTTCCGGCTGTTGTTATGTTTGTGTATGTGTGCATAACAACAGGTGGGGCAGGATTTGGGTCACTACAGAGATGAGTTCGAGATAGCATGGTGACTTCGGGCGCAAAAGATTACTAGTGTTTCTTACTAAACTTGTACTACTTGTGGTTGTAGTTTGTATTAAACACTGGTTTGTATGAATGTATTAGAACAAGACATGTAATTATGTTTATTGAAATAAAATGAAGAACTATCTTGTGCTTGTTTATATACATTTGAATTAATGTTAAAAAGCAAAATTTTTGACCCACATTTTTGAATAAAGATCCGATTAATCCCGATAAGAATTGAGTTAAAGCCCGGGTCCCCACAACAGGTGGTATCAGAGCGAGGTTCCTTTAGACTGAGATAAGATAGGATGAGCGGGGTAGATCGAGTCTTCTTCCTTGCTTTTGATGTGCTAGCATGATTTAATGCTTTCCCTATTATATGTTGTATTGTATCTGAGTTGATTTACAGCACATAATATTGTCGAGACTAAATCAGAACCGATTCTGGATCAATGGCATATGATCAGAGGAGGACTGAGACAGATTGTATAGACTGTGTACTAATCTGTTTGATAATCAGAATATGCCGCCTAGAAGGATACAACAACCAGCTGCAGGGCAAGTGCCAGAACATGGTAGTACGTCAGGTACTCAGATAGATGTTACAGCTACACCTATGGAAACCTTATTGAAGAGATTTCAATCATTCCATTCTCCGACTTTAAAAGGCACGGAAAATGCAGTGGATTGTGAGATTGGGCATCAATTACACGAAGTGGCAAAAAGATGGTGGCTTACAACGAAACGAGCCCTGGAGCATAGAGGTATCGATATTACTTGGAAAGTATTTAAAGATGAATTTTATCAACGTTTGTTTCCAGTCTCCTATCGAAAAGACAAAGGAGCCGAATTTGCCAGCTTGAGACAAGGGCAGTGGAACATAGAAGAATATGTTGCCAAGTTTTCTTCTTTGCTCCGATTTGCGCCACACGTGGCAGGAAATGACGAAGCGGTCGCGGACCAGTTCATCAACGGCTTAAACCCTGACATCTTTACTTTGGTGAACACGGGACGACCTAACACTTTTTCTGATGCACTGAACCGAGCAAAAGGAGCAGAGGCTGGCTTGATCGGGCAGCGAGGAGCTTCTTATAGTGCTCAGAGTCAGACAGTTTAAGAAGTCAGGGAGCAGTTCGTCGAGCTCCAGTGGGTCAAGACAGAGAGGTCCTGGCCAGAGTGCAGAGTATACTGGTGTTTATTGCAGTTCTTGTGGTGGTAGGCATGCCACTGAGTAGTGTCAGGGAGTGATGGGCAGATGTAACATATGCAGGCAGCAGGGACACTTTGCTAGAGTTTGTCCCCAGAGAGGTGCCCAGAGATTTAAGAGTGCAGGGTCATCTACATCAGTGACTCAGCCTGAGAGGCAAGCTTCGTCTGTCCATTCATTCCAGCCCACGCCTACACAATCCCAGCCTAGAGCCAAAGGTGGCCAGACAGTGAGCCAACCTCCCAGACAACAGGCTCAGGTGTTTGCTTTGACGGAGGAACAAGCCCAAGATGCACCAGACGATGTGATTGCAGGTAACTGTTTTCTTTGTGGTTATCCTGCCTATGTATTGATAGATACAGGTGCATCACATACATTCATATCAGAACGTTTTGCATTGATACATGCATTGCCTGTCGAGTCATTGTCTACTGTAGTGTCTATTTCTTCTCCGTTGGGAAGTGCTCTTGTATCTGTGACTACAGTTAGAAATTGTATATTACAATTCGAGGGTCATGAGATTGACTTGGATTGCATTGTTCTTGGTTTGGCTGATTTTGATTGTATTGTTGGGATTGATATGCTAACCAAGTACAGAGCCACCGTAGACTGTTTCCACAAGATCGTAAAATTCAGACCTGAAATGGCAGAGGAGTTGAAATTCTATAGGAAAGGTTCCAGATCTCGGATTCCCTTAGTGTCGGCATTGACTATGAGTAGATTGTTGCAGAAAGGAGCAGAGGGATTCCTTATTTATTCTGTAGATCTACAGAAATCGAGCCCGGCATTGGCAGATTTGCCAGTAATACGGGAGTTTGCAGATGTATTTCCTGACGAGATTCAAGGGTTACCTCCAGTACGAGAGGTTGATTTCAGTATAGATCTTATGCCAGGCACTATTCCTATATCTCGAGCCCCGTATAGGATGGCGCCGATAGAGTTGAAAGAATTAAAAGCACAATTAGAAGATCTTCTAACCAAGGGATACATTAGGACCGAGTGTGTCTCCTTGGGGCGCACCAGTGCTATTTGTAAGGAAGAAACACGGTTCTATGCGATTATGTATTGACTACCGGCAACTGAACAAGGCGACGGTAAAGAACAAGTACCCATTGCCTCGCATCGATGATTTATTTGATCAATTGCAGGGATCCTCTGTTTATTCCAAGATCGATTTGAGATCCGGATATCACCAATTGAGAGTTAGAGATGTTGACATACCGAAGACAGCATTCCGAACCAGGTATGGACATTATGAGTTTGTTGTCATGCCTTTTGGTTTAACGAATGCTCCAGCGGTGTTTATGGGATTGATGAACCGTGTCTTTCAGAGGTATTTGGATGAGTTTGTGATTGTTTTTATTGATGATATCTTGGTTTATTCTAAGAATCTGAATGAACATGCCAATCATTTGAGAATTGTGTTGCAAACATTGAGAAATGAAAGCTTATTTGCTAAACTGTCAAAGTGTGAGTTTTGACTGAGACAGGTTGTCTTCTTGGGTCATATCATATCTGTAGACGTTATTTCTGTAGATCCGAGTAAAGTTGAAGCTGTGGTCAGTTGGCAGAGACCAACTTCCGTGCCAGAGATACGCAGTTTCATGGGTCTGGCAGGGTACTATCAACGATTCATTAAAGATTTCTCCAGCATTGCGAAGCCAATTACCCAGTTAACATAGAAGAATGCGCCATTTGTGTGGTCTGCGGATTGTGAATCCAGCTTTCTAGAGTTGAAGAAGAGGCTGACCAGTGCACCTGTCTTGATGATTCCTTCAGGTACTGGCGATTTCGTTGTATATTGTGATGCATCTCACAGAGGGCTGGGATGTATTCTTATGCAAAGAGGTCATGTGATCGCATACGCCTCGAGACAGCTGAAGCCACACGAGATTCGATACCCCATTCATGATCTTGAATTGGCGGCGATCGTATTTGCATTGAAGATTTGGCGTCATTATCTTTATGGCGAGAAATTTGAGATCTACTCTGATCACAAGAGCCTGAAGTATCTGTTTTCTCAATCAGAATTGAATATGAGACAGCGTAGATGGCTCGATTTATTGAAAGATTTTGATTGCGAGATCAAATATTACCCATGGAAGTCAAATGCAACAGCAGATACCTTGAGTCGAAAGGTATGTGCCCTATCCTTATCTACGATTGGTGTTTCGAATTTAGTTGAGGATTGCTGTTTGTCTGGTTTAGCATTTGACACAGATAGTAGACCGCAGAGACTTGCTTCGATTCAAGTTGAGCCAAATTTGATTATGAGGATTAAAGAGGCACAAAGAACTGATCAGAATGTGCAGAAGTCGATTTAGATGGTCAGATCGGGACATCAGTCTGAATATCAGTTACATGATTTTGTTCTGTATGTGAATAACCGTATTGTAGTGCCAGATGTTCCAGAATTAAAACAACAGATTATGTCAAAAGCGCACTGTAGTCGGTTCAGTATTCATCCTGGTGGCAGGAAGATGTACAATGATCTAAAGACACAGTTCTGGTGGAAACAGATGAAGTCAGACATTGCCGAATTTGTGTCCAAGTGTTTAAATTGCCAACAGGTGAAGGCTGAGAGAAAGAAGCCCGGAGGTTTACTTCAGAGTTTGTCTATTCCAGAATGGAAATGGGATCACATTTCCATGGATTTCGTGACAAAGTTACCTCGATCATCCCGGGGCTGTGACGCGATTTGGGTCATTTTGACAGATTGACCAAATCGGCTTGTTTTATTCCATACAGAATGACATACAGACACGATCAGATGGCCGAGACCTATATCAGAGAAGTAGTCAGATTGCATGGTGTGACGAAGTCTATCGTATCAGATCGTGATCCACGATTCACTTCACACTTTTGGCACAGTTTGCAGCAGGCCTTAGGTACGACATTACACCTGAGTACTGTTTATCATCTTCAGACCGACGAACAGTCAGAGCGGACTATCCAGACTTTAGAGGACATGTTGAGAGCTGTAGTGCTAGATTTCGGCACTAGTTGGCAAGATTCACTACCGTTGTGTGAATTCTCGTACAACAACAGCTATCAAACGAGTATAGAGATGGCACCGTTTGAAGCATTATATGGCAAGAAGTGCAGATCTCCTCTATACTGGGATGATATATCTGCGGTACCAGAACTTGGGCCTGATATGATTCGTGAAATGACTGAGAAAGTAAAGATAATTCAGAAGAGGATGAAGACAGCACAGGATAGGCAAGCCAAGTATGCCAATATCAGACGTAGACCGCTAGTATTTGAACAAGGAGACAGAGTGTTTTTGAAGATTTCTCCTTTCAGAGGCGTTGTCAGATTTGGCAAACGCGGGAAGTTGTCTCCTAGATACATCGGTCCTTATGAGATACTTGAAAAGATTCGCGATCGAGCCTATCGACTAGTTCTTCCTCCTTCTCTATCTGGAATACATGACGTATTTCATGTATCAATGCTGCGTAGATATATGCCTGATGCTTCTCATGTCATTCAGCCTGACCAAGCTGAGCTTGATCAGACTTTGAATTATACTGAGGAACCGATACAGATTCTTGATCGGAAAGAAAAACAGCTCAGAACAAAGACTATTCCGCTAGTGAAAGTCCAGTGGAGTCGTCATGGCACTGAAGAAGCGACTTGGGAGACAGAAGCAGATATGAGACAGAAATATCCCTAGTTGTTTACATGATGTGAGTATTTATTCAGCTTTTGATTATATTGTTTTTCATTTATGATATGATTGATGGCCTGCGATTTCGAGGACGAAATCATTTCTTAGAAGGAGAGAAATGTAAGGCTTGAGATTTATTAGTCTTCATTGATGCGATATTCAAAGATACGAGAATGCATGACATGTAATGAGAAGCAATAAATGAGATGGGGAAAGGAGAGACATGAAAAATTAGAATATTGAATGAAGGGCAGACCGCACCCGCGGTCCAAGAAAGAGTGCACCCGCGGTTGATGGACAGAGAGTTGGAAATTATTTACAGAAATGACACCGCACCCGCGGTTCAAACATAACCGCACCCGCACCATGAAAGATACCGCGCCCGCGGTGCATGGACAGAAAATTGGTCATTTTTACAGTAGGGTCGACGCACCCGCGGTCTTATATGAAGCGCACCCGCGGTCGTCGATTTTGGAAAATGAATACACTGCCGAAGCTTGAGCGCACCTGCGGTCTAGAGGGTGCGCACCCGCGGTGATATGAATCTGGCTAGGCACCGTGTGCAAATGATTGGAAGGAGATTTAGAGAGTGTCGTTGTTTCGGACCTTCAAGATCAATAATGATGAATCGAGCATATCCAAGCAAGTTGTGGAGTTCAACAAATAGTATAATGAAGGAATCCCGAACAACTAAGCATATGAGTGCAAAATGGCCCGAGAGAAGCACTGCAGCAGCACGCGCTAGCGCAGATGTGCAGAAGCAGCAGCACGCGCTAGCGCAGATGGGCAGAACTGTGCGCACGCCAAAAGCAGTGCAGCAGCGCGCGCTAGCGCAGAGCAGAACAGCGCGCGCGCCAGCGCCAGAAGCGGCGCGCCCGTGCTCACCAGTGTGCGCGCCCGCGCCAGAAGTGGCTCTAGCGCGCGCCCCGTGCTGCCAGTGCGCGCGCCCCGTGCTGTCTGGGTGAAGAACAATGCGCGCGGCTGCGCCAGTTCATGCGCCACCGCGCGCAGTGCCGTGTCAAATTTGCTAGACAAGTTTTTTATGACTTTTTACACTACTTTATGTTGTTTTTCTTGTATTTTATTGTCTATTTAATGCTTGTAAGGACTATGAACGAAAATCATTATTGAATGATATAAGAAAAACTTGAGGTTCTCTCAATTTTCAAAGCTTTTAGCTTTGTTCATCACAAGAAGAAAACCAAATCAAACTTATCAAAGATTTTCATCTTTGTGGCGTTTGTCGATTGTTTTTCGTACGGATTGTCAAAGTAAGATCTTTGAAGGTTCGTTTGAAATTCAATTGTTCTTATCGTTGATGTTTGTTGCTAAGTGTTAATCGCTTAGAGGTGAATATCACAAACCGTTACTTGTTTCAAAAGATCGGGACAACAAATCGATCCTGGTTTGTTATTGAGTCGAGGGTGCGATTTTGATAATCGTGTTTGCTTTTTATTCGTACGAGGATTCGCATCATTTGGTATCAGAGATTTGGCTCATTGAATTCAAGTAAGTTATTGTTGTTGTTATTTTCAGATCTGTCTAAAAATAAAAAATATATATATCCGTTCTGTTATCAGATCTGTGTTATCCTTTTGTTTCTATTTTCTGATCTGTTTAAAATCCGTTCTGTTCTCAGATCTGTGTTATCCTTTCGTTTCTATTGTCAAATCTTTCTATATAAGAAAAGAAAAACATAAATTTCGTTCTGTTATCAGATCTGTGTTATTCCTTCGTTTCTGTTATCAGATCTTTGTTATCCTTTGTTATGTTTTCAAAATCTGTGTTATTCTATCGTTCTTTGTTTTGTGCAGTCCAAGTGAGACAGTTGCAAGTGTCCACAAGTTGAATCTTGTTAGTACAAAGCTTGAGCACATCTTAGAGAGAATTATCAAATTTGAGTGAAAACACTTGAGTGCGAGCGTTATTTCTTTGGAGTGACCGGTGAGTATTTTGTAGTGAAAAAAAAAAAGAGAGACGATTGAATTTCCATTGGAGTGATCAGTGAGGATTCGTGGTGAGGAAACTTATCTTTTATTGTTTTATACTAACCTTTTCTTGCAGGCATAATGGTTGACGATCGTCAATTTCAAACAATGTTAGAAGGGTTGGATAAAATATGGGAGAAGGAGTTTAAGCCTCTACGTGAGAGGTATAGGCGGAGTGAAGAAGAGGAAATACATGATAGGCAATATGATGAGGATAGGCAACGTAGAAGATTTGGAGGGAATATATAATTGTATTTGGATCGGGATGATGATAGGCAACATGATGAGGATAGGCGACGTAGAAGATTTGGAGGGAATAGATCATTGTATTTGGATCGGGATGATGATAGGCAACATGATGAGGATAGGCGACGTAGAAGATTTGGAGGGAATAGATCATTGTATTTGGATCGGGATAATGATAGGCGATGTGAGGAGGATAGAGAAGTTGGCCGGAGAGGTGAACGTGGTGTGCATCGGGAGTCGTTGGCATCCACGTGTAGGACAAGGTTGGAAGAGAAACTCATTGCTAGGCCAAAGAATGAGTCGAGAGTTGAAGCTAGCAAATATGAATATCAAGGTACAAGTAAAAATTCAATTTCTAGTACTTGTGATGTTATATGTTGTTGGTGTTTTGAGGTCGGCCATGATATCAGTCAATGTCCACATGATGAGGAGACCATAATAAAATCGCCAGTTGATCTTAAATCTCAAATGGAGGTTGATGTTGTGGTTGAGCTTGAACCTCGGATGGAGGATGAGGTGGTAGTTGAGCCTGAATTTCGGGTGGTAGTTGAGAAAGTGGTTGATGAAAGTATTCCACTAGTTGATGAGTCGAATGATGTTAAATTCTGTACAGTGGAAAGTGAATCATTGAGTGGTGAGGAAGTTTCTATTTTGTCTACCATGGGAGAGGAGAGTAGGCAAGGAAAAGTTATTATACATAAATTCGTTGAGCAACGAAATACTTCATTTGTTCAATTAAATCCAATTGTTGTTCTTGAGAATCAATTGAAATTCCTTGAATTGTGCGAAAAAGAAATTAAAATGGCCGAAAGAAAAGAGAACAAAAGAGTGAGATGACCATAGAAAAGAAAGAAGAGAGAAAAGAACAAGAAAAAGAGGCTAAAGAAAATAAAAAGAAAAAGAACTTTATGGCCCAAAAGAGTGAGATGGAGAGATGTTTATTCTTGCATAAACCCTTTCATGTACCTTTGTACAAAGTGGTTTATTGTTATGGTGATGATATAGCCGGTTCAATCCCGAGCATTGCTATTTCTTATTTACAGGTTCTTGGGGTTGTCATGCCAAGGAGACAAGTGAGTCTTACTACAGGGAGAACCCAAGGTCCGAGCCTCGAGAATACAAGTACCATCGCGATGAGGTAAGTTTAGTTGCCAACACAACAACTATGAGGTATGACTTTCTTCCTTACCTTAATTTTGTGTCGTTTTGTTTTCAAGAATGTGGAGAATGTGTTGCAAATATGGTGGTTAAGGGAGCGAATGTAAATTTATCCTTATTTCTAGATTGTTATGAATTTGAGACCATTGATGAATTGCATGTACCTACTATGAATTTTGATGTCTCACTATTTACAAAGTTAGTAGGATTTGTTTGCTATAAGGGTTTATATGCATTGGACTTAAATTTTTGTGATGAGATAAAATATTGCATTGATAGTACACGTGACGTGTCTTATTTTCGTGATTTATATTTGATTGGTGATGATTGTAAAGATTACATGGATAGTACCTTTAATGTGTTCTATTTGCATGATTTATGTTGGTTTGATGATGGTTTTGAGGGGGGCAAGGATGAACATGATTGTTTCTTTGTTCATGATGATGAATACATGTTTAAGGATAATAAATTTTTCATCCTACACCCATTGCATGAGTTGTTGCTTGATATTGAGGTACATGACATGTGTTTAATTGATAGCCATGAAGTAACTAGAGCCTGAGATATGATGCATGAATTTTTATTATGGTTGCATACAAGGAGGTATATTGAGTGGAATTGTGAAACATGCATTGCACTTAAGAATTTTTATGATCATAATGAATTCAATTTTAAGGAGGATAAATTGTTTATTCTAAATTCATTGCATGAGTTATTTGCTAGTAGAGCATACTGTTGCTATTTTATCATCAACATAATCCATGATTATATGTGTTGGTTGCATATGAAGAGGTATGTTAAGAGGTGTAGTGAAGGGTGCATTGGATATGGGGAAAGGGCATCTAAGTTTGATTCTTATGTGTTGCATCAATTATATCTTATTCCTAGTGGACTATGGTCGTACACATGTATGGATTTCACTTGTGTGTTAACTAGGTCTAAGAAGGGAAGAAATCTGATCTTTGTGATAGTTAATGATATCTTATCATTTGGTGTCACTCGTCATTGGGTGTATGTTGAGGTTGTTACATTGACAGTGAAGACAACCATGGAGTCAGGGCTCAAACATTGAAGGAGCACGTGGGCTATAGCACCTACAAACTTGAGCCTGAAGGTAAGCATGTTGGTCATATAAATTTTGTTATTACTAACTTGCTTCGTTTTTGTGTAGGTAGCGAAGATTTGAGGACAAATCTTTTTGAAGAAGGGGAGTATAATATGAATCTGGCTAGGCACCGTGTGCAAATGATTGGAAGGAGATTTAGAGAGTGTCGTTGTTTCGGACCTTCAAGATCAATAATGATGAATCAAGCATATCCAAGCAAGTTGTGGAGTTCAACAAATAGTATAATGAAGGAATCCCGAACAACTAAGCATATGAGTGCAAAATGGCTCGAGAGAAGCAGTGCAGCAGCACGCGCTAGCGCAGATGTGCAGAAGCAGCAGCACGCGCTAGCGCAGATGGGCAGAACTGTGCGCACGCCAGAAGCAGTGCAACAGCGCGCGCTAGAACTGTGCGCACGCCAGAAGCAGTGCAGCAGCCCGCGCCAGAAGTGGCGCTAGCGCGCGCCCCGTGCTGCCAGTGCGCGCGCCCGCGCCAGAATTGGCGCTACCGCGCGCCCCGTGCTGTCCGGGTGCAGAACCATGCGCGCGGCTGCGCCAGTTCATGCGCCACCGCGCGCAGTGCCGTGTCAAATTTGCTAGACAAGTTCTTTATGACTTTTTACACTACTTTATGTTGTTTTTCTTGTATTTTATTGTCTATTTAATGCTTGTAAGGACTATGAACGAAAATCATTATTGAATGATATAAGAAAAACTTGAGGTTCTCTCAATTTTCAAAGCTTTTAGCTTTGTTCATCACAAGAAGAAAACCAAATCAAACTTATCAAAGATTTTCATCTTTGTGGCGTTTGTCGATTGTTTTTCGTACGGATTGTCAAAACAAGATCTTTGAAGGTTCGTTTGAAATTCAATTGTTCTTATTGTTGATGTTTGTTGCTAAGTGTTAATCGCTTAGAGGTGAATATCACAAACCGTTACTTGTTTCAAAAGATCGGAACAACAAATCGATCCTTGTTTGTTATTGAGTCGAGGGTGCGATTTCGATAATCGTGTTTGCTTTTCATTCGTACGAGGATACGCATCACGCGGTGCTGCATGCGAGAAAGCCACTTTTGTTTCTTATGATGACACATGGCATATATATATATAGAATTGTGCTGAGTCTTCATTTTTTAACACTTCCATCAGCTGAGAAACGAAGGATAAAAGGGTTCCAAGCTTTCTTCCATCTTTACTATTTGATTGTGTAAGATTTACTTATCCAAAAGTTAATCCAAGCTTAAATTATTGTTCCTCATTTCAAAGGCTACAAGAGGATGTAAGTTTCATTCATTTCCTGCATGATTTGAGATATTGATGTTGGGGAAACTTGGATATGCTTGTAGATATATGTTTTTATGATTATAAGCAACGGTTATTCGCAACCGGATCGAAGAAATGGTACCGTATGTAATTGTTATGAATTCCAGCATATGTATGATTTAACATGTTCAGATTTCAGAGTTAATGTGTATTACGAAGAGAATGGTGAATTGTTGATATTGATTACATTGTGTTGATTTATGAGTTGATCGGTATATCGAGAATCCGCCGTTATGGCGTCGAATTGTATTCAGATTGAAGATTGAGTCCTATACACATATTGATAGAATACACCTTGATCATGCCATTTCAGATTCTATTGGCAACTTTGATAGCGAGACTTCGACTACGACAGATTGTGCGACGAAAGATATAATTCATGTTTTGTTTGGGGAAGACACAACTCAAATGAGATTCAATTTGAGTTTCCCAACCAAATCACATACTAGAATTGTTGTCTATCTTTTGATATGATTTTGATTTGTTTATAGAATTATATTTAAATCTCTTGATGTGATGATGCCTTGTTTATAGAGTTATATTCAAGCATTTGAGATAGGAGAGTCATTGGCAGACTTGCCAAACTAGACGTTCGGTGGTATCGACGCTTCGGATCAGATTCAATCCGATTGTAGACATTCGATACAGACAGGGCCGAAGTCTAGGAATAAGACGTACAGTTACCCCGATTGGGAGGGTAGGTGACAGACAGTGACGTCTTATTCACACCGGGATCCCTAGAGTAGAGTCGAGTCGAGTCAGGACATGATTTTATTTGAATTGCATGCTCATATAGATTTGTTTCATAGACTATGGAATCCATTGTTATTGCTTTCATATGCATGATTTATGATTATCTATTAGCATGCATACATGTTTTATACTGGGATTTGTTCTCACCGGAGTTTCCGGCTGTTGTTATGTCTGTATGTGTGCATAACAACAGGTGGGGCAGGATCTGGGTCACGACAGAGATGAGTTCGAGATAGCGTGGTGAGTTCGGGCGCAGAAGATTACTAGTGTTTCTTACTAAACTTGTACTACTTGTGGTTGTAGTTTGTATTAAACACTGGTTTGTATGAATATATTAGAACAAGACATGTAATTATGTTTATTGAAATAAATGAAGAACTATCTTGTGCTTGTTTATATACATTTGAATTAATGTTAAAAAACAAAATTTTTGACCCACATTTTTGAATAAAGATCCGATTAATCCCGAAAAGAATTGAGTTAGAGCCCGGGTCCCCACAAAAACTGTCCGTTCGAATTATCACGCATTTCCTGTTACCAGAATAATACTGAATCTATTACTGTGTGCATCTGACAATACCTGTCATTTCAAATTCGAAATATTTGGGACAAACAAATCAGCTAGTTATATAACTAAAATATTACCTACCTGGTATTCTAATCGACGAACTGTTCTGACTATCGAAATCAAGTTTTGAACAGTCTGATCAAACTTCTGAACTGCTGTAATTCTCAAAATCAACTCTGAGTCGGCTTGAACTGTATATAATCTCAATGGTTCATAACAATCGGCATCAAATACGGATTCAGAATAACAGCAATATCGGATCGGATTCAAAATACCAATCATTTATACTAATCTAGTAAACACATAAAACGCAATTTCTGACATTTCTGACATTTATGAAGTTCTGCCATTTTCAATGTCATTCTCAGCCACAGATCGCGATCTCAACTGTGCTACAATCAGTCAATATACTATCTTCAGATATCATAGACTCTGAATACCCTCTGTTACAATAAAGATTCATATCTGAACAATTCTTTATACAACAATCTCAGTTCCCAGAATATTCAATAAAATTTCAACTGTTCGATTCAATCAATCATACCCTGCGAATTTATCAAAATATCATAGATAAAACGAGCATAAAGTCATCCGAACACTTCTGAATACAGGATTTATCAACCCATACACAGGACTGAAGTATTTTACAGAGAAACACATAATCATATGTAACTCTAACTCTTCAGCCATTAAATCTTCTAACTGACATTTCATGTGAAGGCCCTAAAACTCCTTTCTTGGAAATTTGCGGAAAAATTTAAAATTTTCTTTTTAAAAGAACTTAAATGGCCTCATTCATAAAATCACTGGTGAATCAAGTTCAATATTTCAAAATATTGCAGCGGAAGAAAATCAAAGTTTTTGCCAACAACAACGATTTAAAAATATCCAACAACTGATAAAAATTGTTTGCGAAGAAAATAACAACTGCTGCTCTGAGGTCCTCGGGTGCCACTACTGCCGACCCAAGCTGGCTCACTGGTCCCCGCCCTCGGCCCTGGCCTCATCAGTACCTACAACAATCAAGTATAGTGAGCCTAAAGACTCAGCATGCATAAATCGCAGGTAACGAGTAAAAATCTGAATTTAAAATATGCATGAGTTAACATATCCTGTCCTGAGGCATACTGAAAATAATCTGTACTGAGCAATTATAATACGTGCATAACTGAACTGGAAATCACTGTAAAAATATTTGCTCCTTGGAGCCTGTACTGAAATATCTGGTAAAATTTTCTGTTGAGATTATGTTTTACGCCTGTGGCCACTGCACTAAGCTGAACTGATCGGTAACTGGCTACCGGGGAGGCTGAAACTGATCTGAGCTGGCCGGTCACTGGCGACCGGGTGGTACCATACTGAACTGATCGGTCACTGGCGACCGTATAAAATAACACTCCCACATAGTGAATGAACCACAAGCCATATCGCATAAATCTCAAAAATAATCATTTTCTGTTTAATGCACGTAAAATAATTAACTGGCGTAATGAAAATTCCTGTAATTTTACCAACTGGATTGGATTGGATCGTTCCCAGGCTCGCTGCAACCTAACTGTGCCATGAAAAATATGCAATAGCTTAAACATGACTAACTATGCAATTTACGTTCAAAAGATGCGACTATGACGCCTAATGACTTCGCATTTAATCATGACTCCGAGCCAACCTGAACCGACACTGAACCGACGTATAGTCATGATTAAAATACGCTGAAAAATCATAAAATAATGTTCCTAAAATGATAGGGTCGAAATCTAGGTGAAATGGAGGCCAAAACACGAAACGCTCTTTCGAGAGTCAATTTGGCACATTGCACCGTAAATTCTCGTACGACCTCAAAAATGATCCAAATGACGAACGGTCAAAAACATGACCTTCCCAACTCAATGAGGCACTGTCCAGTCCAAGGCCATGGGCTAAAAGCCAACCAAGAACTCAAACGACGCTTCTGAACAGCAGCATACTTGCTGTCAAAAATACAGCAGCTGCGCACTACAAGACTTGCATTGGTTTCGAGACTATCGGCCATTAGGGGCGTGAACCACCGACCAGAGACTCTTACCAACATCCCAAGGAATGATTTGAACCATGGCTAAGGGCCCTAGGCCAGCCACAATCCGCATCACACCAAATCTTAACCGAAGGGTCCAACCGAGAGCAACGTGCATGCGTGTGTAGTGTTTATGCTATGATCGATGTCTTGTGTCGTTCCAGTGGCCATTTGATTGACCATGGCACGATCTAGACATCTAGGAGCATGATATGAACCGTGGCTAAGGGCCATAGGCCAACCAAGATCCACACCAAGCCACAAAAGAAACGAACCATATGCTGAAAAATGGAAGGGCCGAATGGGGAAAGGGGCTGTTCTTGTTGATTATTTAAAAACCGATGAGCCATGGACCAAGCCACCAAAAGGGCAACTTAGTCACGTCTTAGACATGCTAGGGAAGTGATCCAACCATGGCTAAAGGCCCTTGGGGCAGCCAAGATCAGATCCACAACCCTTGACACAAAACTGAAATTTCGAATCACATTTTTCTGCACCTAAGGGACTTGCTGTCATTCTGAATTTCCAGCAAGCATGGGGCTGGTTTGAATGGACCAACATGGTCCTAATGCATCCTACTACATGTATACAAGCCGCCTTGGGAGCCTGGAGTCGATCCAATACCTGAAACCATCAAAACTCAGAAAAACGTGAAGCTTGTCAAGGGAAGTCGAAAATTCTGCATGTGTGTTCCAAAATATTTTGACATGTATCTCGGTTTTTGCTTGCTAAAACATGATCATGTACTGAAAAATAAATGATAATATGACTTGATTGAGGTTTGAAAGAAATCTAGACATGCCTGGTTTCGTTTTGAAAGAAAACGAACGAAACAACGACGACGCGGCACGGAGGAGGTGGAGCGCTTCTCTTGCTCTTTCTAGTTCTCGATTTTTTTCTTGCCTTCCCTCTAGCTAAGACTCACGATTTTTACACTGAAAATGGATCTGAATGGTGAGGTATTTCGGTGGAGAGGGAGAGGGATTGAGTGGTTATGAAGGTGAGGAGAAGGGTGCACAAAAATAGGATCATATCAAGACCAAGTCCACTCCCCTTTTGAATTTGAATTTTGAATTGATATCAAATGAGTTGGTGGATGCTTCTAGGAGGTGGTGGCCGAAATTTTGCTTATTTTCTAGTCTAGGATATGTCCATTAATTAATTAAATTGTGCTCCCAAAAATCCTAGAATTATCCTACAACTTACATGCAAAGAAATGGTCAAAAGGTTGATGAGTTGGCAATTAAATTGTCTAGCAACTATGGGGGCCGAAAATTGCAATAAAATGAAGGGGAAATATTGTTATCTAGTCAACTAATAATCCTTGAAAGCCTTACTAATCCTTTAATTAATTTAGTGAGCTAACCCATTAATTTAATAACTTAAATGAGTTCATTTCTTAATCACCTCAAATAATTAAATTAAAATCCTCAACTAACTTAAATAATTCCTTAAACTTCTTTTTAACTTAAATGAACTTACTTGCTAACTAAATTAACTTCTGGAAATATTTCTCAAATCTTAAATTCTATCTCAAAACTCCAACTCCAGTCCGGCCTCACTGAAATAACTGAAATGCTAAAAATCAAACTGCTGAACTGAAATAATGAAATAATTAACTTCAAACAAATGCATTTAAAATAATCATGCAATGAAGTCAATTAAATTTAAAAATCTAGAATTATGCATGGCTTATACGTCTACTGATTTACGGGTTCTACAATCCTTCCCCCCTTAATTAAATTTCGTCCTCGAAATTAGAACTCACCGAATAACTCAGGGTATCGACTTCTCATCTCCGGCTCAGACTCCCACGTAGCTTCCTCCTCTGAATGGTTGAGCCATTTGACTTTGACTCGCTTAACCAACTTGTTCCGAAGTTTCTTCTCCTGTCTGTCTAGGATCTGCACGGGTCTCTCCTCATAAGATAAGTTCGGAGTAAGCTGCAACGGCTCGAAATTCAGCACATGCGAAGGATTTGCCATATACTTCCTCAGCATGGAAACGTGAAAGACATTGTGTACTCCGGCCAGATTTGGCGGAAGAGCCACACGATACGCTAGCGTCCCAACTCTGTCGAGGATCTCAAACGGTCCAATGAATCTCGGACTGAGCTTCCCTTTCTTGCCAAATCTCATGACACCCTTCATAGGTGCCACTTTCACGAAGACATGATCGCCCACTGCAAACTCTAACTCTCTCCTCCGCTGATCGGCATAACTCTTCTGTCGGCTCTGGGCAGTCCTCATCCTATCACGGATCTTGACTACTACATCTGCTGCCTGCTGAACAATCTCTGGACCCAACTCTGCTCTCTCTCCTACTTCATCCCAATGAACAGGAGATCTACACTTGCGGCCATACAGTGCTTCATACGGAGCCATACCTATAGACGACTGGAAACTGTTGTTATAGGTGAACTCTACCAATGGTAAGTTCGACTCCCAACTCCCAGAGAAATCAATGACGCAAGCACGGAGAAGATCCTCTAAGATCTGAATAACTCGCTCCGACTGCCCATCCGTCTGCGGATGGAAAGCTGTGCTAAACAGCAACTTCGTACCCAAAGTCGAATGCAAACTCTTCCAAAACGAGGAAGTGAATCTGGGATCTCTGTCGGATACGATAGAAACTGGAATACCGTGGAGTCGGACTATCTCTCGGATATACAGCTCTGCATACTGAACCATGGTGAAAGTCGTCTTAATAGGCAAGAAGTGCGCTGATTTGGTAAGACGATCTACAATCACCCAGATAGCATTCGATCCTCTGGCTGACCTCGGCAATCCGGTCACAAAGTCCAGGGTAATGTTCTCCCACTTCCACTCGGGAATAGGAAGAGGCTTGAGCAAACCTGCTGGTCTCTGATGCTCGGCCTTCACTAACTGGCAAGTCAGGCACTCGGATACAAAACGCCTGATGTCCTTCTTCATTCCTGGCCACCAATACAATAGCTGCAGATCTTTGTACATCTTCGTACTCCCAGGGTGAATGGAGTACGGGGACGTATGGGCCTCTGATAAGATGTCTGCTCGGATAGAATCACTGCTGGGAACCCATATCCTATCTCGGTATCTCACAATACCGTCGCTGACTGAATACAAAACACTGCCCTTAGCTTCATCTCTCTTCTTCCACTGTGCCAACTGCTCATCTGCTGCCTGACCGCTGCGAATACGGTCAAAAAGAGAGGACTGGATAGTCAAGGTAGATAAACGAGGAACTCTACCTCGAGGGTAAGTCTCAAGATCAAACCTCTGCATCTCGATCTGAAGAGGTTTCTGCATCGTCAAATGAGCCATCCCTGCGACTTTCCTGCTCAAAGCATCCGCAACTACATTAGCTTTACCCGGGTGGTAGCTAATGTCACAATCGTAGTCTTTCACAAGCTCCAACCAACGTCTCTGACGCATGTTCAGCTCCTTCTGCGTAAAGAAATACTTGAGGCTCTTATGGTCGGTAAAGATCTGGCACTTCTCCCCATACAGATAGTGCCTCCAAATCTTCAAAGCAAAAACTACGGCCGCTAACTCCAGATCATGGGTGGGGTAGTTCTTCTCGTGGATTTTCAGCTGTCGAGAAGCATACGCTATCACTCTCCCATGCTGCATCAAAACTGCACCTAAACCAAGCTTCGAAGCATCGGTATAAAGGACAAACTCGCCGGATCCTGACGGTACAGCCAAAACGGGTGCTGAGATAAGAGCTTGCTTCAAGGTATCGAAGCTCTTCTGACACTCCTCGCTCCACACAAACTTTACATTTTTCTTGGTCAGTGCTGTGAGTGGAACGGCTATGGATGAGAATCCCTGGATGAATTTCCTGTAATATCCTGCTAGCCCAAGAAAACTGCGGATCTCTGATGCATTCTGAGGCACAACCCAATCTCTGACTGCTACAACTTTCGCCGGGTCTACCTCAATGCCACTGCTAGAAACAATGTGGCCCAAGAACGCCACCTTCTCTAACCAGAATTCGCACTTACTGAACTTTGCGAATAGTTTATGTTTCTGCAATGTCTGCAACACTATGGTCAGATGCCTGCTGTGCTCCTCCCGATTCTTGGAGTAGACGAGAATGTCATCTATGAACACTATCACAAACTGGTCGAGGTACGGCTGAAATACGCGATTCATTAGATCCATGAAGATTGCTGGCGCATTCGTCAGACCGAACGGCATCACTAGGAACTCGTAGTGACCATAACGAGTCCTGAAAGCTGTCTTCGAGACATCAGCATCTCTCACCCTCAACTGGTGATAACCGGAACGCAGATCTATCTTGGAGAAAATCGAAGCTCCCTGCAACTGGTCAAACAGATCCTCAATCCTCGGCAGTGGGTATTTATTCTTCACTGTAACCCTGTTCAACTCCCGGTAGTCAATGCAAAGCCTCATCGAGCCATCCTTCTTTTTCACGAATAAGACCGGCGCGCCCCATGGAGAAAAGCTCGGGCGAATGAACTCCTTGTCAAGAAGTTCCTGAATCTGCTTCTTAAGCTCTGCCATCTCTGTCGGTGCTAGACGGTACGGTGCTTTGGATATCGGAGCCGTACCTGGCATAAGCTCAATGGAAAACTCCACCTCTCTCTCTGGTGGCATACCAGAGACGTCTTCGGGAAAAACGTCTAAGAAATCTCTAACAATCGGAACATCTGAGGCTGACTGGCTGGGTTCCTCGGGGACAGATAAAAAGGTTGCTAGAAATGCCCGACACCCTCTATGCATGAGCTTCCTAGCCTGAACATAAGGAATAATGCGCGGTAAGGAAAAGTACCTGTCCGGCTCAAATAAGAACTGCTCCATTCCAGGCGGTCGGACAAGAACGGATCTCCGCTGGAAGTCTATCAACACTCTGTTCCTCAATAGCCAGTCCATCCCTAGGATGATGTCAAATTCCGGCATCGGTAGCACAATCAGATCCGCATAAACAAGATTACCGTGCAACTCAAGGTCTATATCTCGGATAACATTGGTAGCTGCCATCTCCTCTCCTGACGGCAACACTACTGAAAAGGCTGTATCTAGCCCAATGGTCTGGATCTTGAGAAAGTTTGCAAAGACCTCCGAAATAAATGAGTGAGTGGCCCCTGAATCTATGAAGGCCTTGGTAGCGGAACCAGATATAAAAATTCTCCCTGAAAGAGCGGAGCTCTAAGTTGAATCCCACTACAAGATCTAAACTTATAGACATGCAAAGGTCTAGGTTCCTCTAGCTTAATTTCCCCGAAATAAATCTGAGTAGAGCATGCAATCCTATAACAGTTCTAAGTTCAAAATCTAAATCCCGATTCCCAAAACGCGGAAATTCGAAGAATAACTTAAAGTTTAAAGGTACCTGTCAACAACATAGTCTCCGGGTTGGCTTCCGCGGCATGGAGAGCAAAGACTCTGCCTTGGGTAGGCAGATTCCTCTGAGGGCACTGCAGCAACATGTGGTCTGGACTGCCACACTTAAAACACTTTCCTGAGCCAGCCATACATGCTCCAGGATGGCGACGTGAGCACCTGGGACAGACTGGGTGCTCCTGAGTCCTCGGGGCTAGGCGTCCCCGCTGCTGCTGCTGCTGCTGCTGCTGGCCTCTGTTCCTGGGCGGTCCATGAAAAGGCCTCTTATTCTGCTGCTGATGCTGATGAGGAGGAGGGCGGTGCGGTGCCTGGACTGGGCGCTTGCCCTGGCGATCCCTCTCGATATCCCGCAGATCCTGTTCTGCGGCTAAGGCCTTGGAGACGGCAACCTCATAAGTAGCAGGGTCAGATACCCTAACATCCCGGCGCAAGATCGGCCGTAAACCCACCAGGAAGTGCATCAGCTTGGCTTTGGCATCATTCGCTATCAGGGGCACAAAGTGACAGCCCCTCTCGAACTTACGGATAAACTCCGTAACCGACATATCCCCCTGTCTCAGGCTCATGAACTCGGTGGTCAGCCTGGTGCGAACCTCCTCAGCAAAATACTTGGAGTAGAAAACCTCCGTAAAACGGGTCCAAGAAAGTGTAGCCAATGTAAGGGCTACCGAAGCTCCTTCCCACCATAAGCGGGCGTCTCCAGTGAACAAGTAGGTGGCACATCGGACTCGGTCTGCGTCCCCCAGCTCCATAAAATCGAAGATAACCTCGAGGGATTTGATCCATCCCTCGGCAACCATGGGGTCAGATGCCCCAGAGAATTCCTTCGGGCGCATCTTCATGAATCGCTCATACACAGCCTCGGGCCCTGTCGGCCTGGCTGCGGCTGCGGCTACGGCTGCGGCATTGCCCCCCGCAAACTGTGCGAAGAACTGTGCCATCCCAGCTAACATCTGGGCACTCATGTCCTGTAGGGGCGGTGGAGGAGGTGGTAGGTCTCCCTCTGGTCTACGCTCCTCCCTGTCCTCTCGGCGAGGCTCC
Source organism: Primulina tabacum (assembly GCF_025594145.1). NCBI lineage: Eukaryota > Viridiplantae > Streptophyta > Magnoliopsida > Lamiales > Gesneriaceae > Primulina > Primulina tabacum. The sequence continues at coordinate 32,092,461 of NC_134554.1, forward strand.
TCCTCTCTGTTGCGCTCTAAGATGCGTCTAGGGGGCATACTGTTCCAACATAACCCATACGTAACTAACATGCATAATTCCATAATTTATTTTAAATGAACTCTGAAATACTGAAAATCTGGAAGCATGCTGACAAAATAATTCATGCTATAACTGAAATGCTGAACAAAATGCTGAACTGAAAAACTTACAGACCAAAGGCGTGGCTTCGTGAGCTTCTCGCGGTCAGTAGTAGTGAAACCCTATACAGAACCACCGCTCTGATACCAACTGTGAAGGCCCTAAAACTCCTTTCTTGGAAATTTGCGGAAAAATTTAAAATTTTCTTTTTAAAAGAACTTAAATGGCCTCATTCATAAAATCACTGGTGAATCAAGTTCAATATTTCAAAATATTGCAGCGGAAGAAAATCAAAGTTTTTGCCAACAACAACGATTTAAAAATATCCAACAACTGATAAAAATTGTTTGCGAAGAAAATAACAACTGCTGCTCTGAGGTCCTCGGGTGCCACTACTGCCGACCCAAGCTGGCTCACTGGTCCCCGCCCTCGGCCCTAGCCTCATCAGTACCTACAACAATCAAGTCTAGTGAGCCTAAAGACTCAGCATGCATAAATCGCAGGTAACGAGTAAAAATCTGAATTTAAAATATGCATGAGTTAACATATCCTGTCCTGAGGCATACTGAAAATAATCTGTACTGAGCAATTATAATACGTGCATAACTGAACTGGAAATCACTGTAAAAATATTTGCTCCTTGGAGCCTGTACTGAAATATCTGGTAAAATTTTCTGTTGAGATTATGTTTTACGCCTGTGGCCACTGCACTAAGCTGAACTGATCGGTAACTGGCTACCGGGGAGGCTGAAACTGATCTGAGCTGGCCGGTCACTGGCGACCGGGTGGTACCATACTGAACTGATCGGTCACTGGCGACCGTATAAAATAACACTCCCACATAGTGAATGAACCACAAGCCATATCGCATAAATCTCAAAAATAATCATTTTCTGTTTAATGCACGTAAAATAATTAACTGGCGTAATGAAAATTCCTGTAATTTTACCAACTGGATTGGATTGGATCGTTCCCAGGCTCGCTGCAACCTAACTGTGCCATGAAAAATATGCAATAGCTTAAACATGACTAACTATGCAATTTACGTTCAAAAGATGCGACTATGACGCCTAATGACTTCGCATTTAATCATGACTCCGAGCCAACCTGAACCGACACTGAACCGACGTATAGTCATGATTAAAATACGCTGAAAAATCATAAAATAATGTTCCTAAAATGATAGGGTCGAAATCTAGGTGAAATGGAGGCCAAAACACGAAACGCTCTTTCGAGAGTCAATTTGGCACATTGCACCGTAAATTCTCGTACGACCTCAAAAATGATCCAAATGACGAACGGTCAAAAACATGACCTTCCCAACTCAATGAGGCACTGTCCAGTCCAAGGCCATGGGCTAAAAGCCAACCAAGAACTCAAACGACGCTTCTGAACAGCAGCATACTTGCTGTCAAAAATACAGCAGCTGCGCACTACAAGACTTGCATTGGTTTCGAGACTATCGGCCATTAGGGGCGTGAACCACCGACCAGAGACTCTTACCAACATCCCAAGGAATGATTTGAACCATGGCTAAGGGCCCTAGGCCAGCCACAATCCGCATCACACCAAATCTTAACCGAAGGGTCCAACCGAGAGCAACGTGCATGCGTGTGTAGTGTTTATGCTATGATCGATGTCTTGTGTCGTTCCAGTGGCCATTTGATTGACCATGGCACGATCTAGACATCTAGGAGCATGATATGAACCGTGGCTAAGGGCCATAGGCCAACCAAGATCCACACCAAGCCACAAAAGAAACGAACCATATGCTGAAAAATGGAAGGGCCGAATGGGGAAAGGGGCTGTTCTTGTTGATTATTTAAAAACCGATGAGCCATGAACCAAGCCACCAAAAGGGCAACTTAGTCACGTCTTAGACATGCTAGGGAAGTGATCCAACCATGGCTAAAGGCCCTTGGGGCAGCCAAGATCAGATCCACAACCCTTGACACAAAACTGAAATTTCGAATCACATTTTTCTGCACCTAAGGGACTTGCTGTCATTCTGAATTTCCAGCAAGCATGGGGCTGGTTTGAATGGACCAACATGGTCCTAATGCATCCTACTACATGTATACAAGCCGCCTTGGGAGCCTGGAGTCGATCCAATACCTGAAACCATCAAAACTCAGAAAAACGTGAAGCTTGTCAAGGGAAGTCGAAAATTCTGCATGTGTGTTCCAAAATATTTTGACATGTATCTCGGTTTTTGCTTGCTAAAACATGATCATGTACTGAAAAATAAATGATAATATGACTTGATTGAGGTTTGAAAGAAATCTAGACATGCCTGGTTTCGTTTTGAAAGAAAACGAACGAAACAACGACGACGCGGCACGGAGGAGGTGGAGCGCTTCTCTTGCTCTTTCTAGTTCTCGATTTTTTTCTTGCCTTCCCTCTAGCTAAGACTCACGATTTTTACACTGAAAATGGATCTGAATGGTGAGGTATTTCGGTGGAGAGGGAGAGGGATTGAGTGGTTATGAAGGTGAGGAGAAGGGTGCACAAAAATAGGATCATATCAAGACCAAGTCCACTCCCCTTTTGAATTTGAATTTTGAATTGATATCAAATGAGTTGGTGGATGCTTCTAGGAGGTGGTGGCCGAAATTTTGCTTATTTTCTAGTCTAGGATATGTCCATTAATTAATTAAATTGTGCTCCCAAAAATCCTAGAATTATCCTACAACTTACATGCAAAGAAATGGTCAAAAGGTTGATGAGTTGGCAATTAAATTGTCTAGCAACTATGGGGGCCGAAAATTGCAATAAAAATGAAGGGGAAATATTGTTATCTAGTCAACTAATAATCCTTGAAAGCCTTACTAATCCTTTAATTAATTTAGTGAGCTAACCCATTAATTTAATAACTTAAATGAGTTCATTTCTTAATCACCTCAAATAATTAAATTAAAATCCTCAACTAACTTAAATAATTCCTTAAACTTCTTTTTAACTTAAATGAACTTACTTGCTAACTAAATTAACTTCTGGAAATATTTCTCAAATCTTAAATTCTATCTCAAAACTCCAACTCCAGTCCGGCCTCACTGAAATAACTGAAATGCTAAAAATCAAACTGCTGAACTGAAATAATGAAATAATTAACTTCAAACAAATGCATTTAAAATAATCATGCAATGAAGTCAATTAAATTTAAAAATCTAGAATTATGCATGGCTTATACGTCTACTGATTTACGGGTTCTACAATTCAATTCTTTCAATTCAATCAAGATCATTCTGTACAGAATTCTAAAATAAAATCCATATCTGATATCAGATCAAGGCTGAAGTCGCTCTCCCTGATATAAGACAAATCCGGAATTTCATCTGGAACGACTATAGCAACTCTCCTGCTACTGGCAAATCATTCCCTAATAAGTTCAACTCCAGTAATCAACTGAATACATAAGGAATTACTCCATTCTTTTCGATAATCATCGAATCATACATAATACGGATATCAAGGAATTCAAAATCGAGAATCTTTACCGTATATCATTCTTTCATCGGCCATTTTAGGTCCGAATCTTACCATCTCCTGGCAAGAATCTATAATAGTTCTGTACTTGTTAGCATATCAATATCAGTAATGTAGTCAGAATCAGACAACACAAGTACAACACAATCTAATTCAATCCCATTCCCTTTTTACTGTAGTATACAATATATCACAGAATTCACTGATATAAATTCCTCTCCCCAAAAGGTACAAAGATCAATACTATAGTAATACAGACCCAACAGGTATAACATATATCAATGTAACTCAGTCAAAGATAATCGTAGGGAATGCATTAGTATATATCCATACATATGCAACATAATCATAAAAGATTATTACCTGCCACTATATCATCAAGTGCATCCTAGGTCTGTTCCTCGATCACTACCACCAGACGCCCCTGGGAATCTTCGGGAATCCTTCAGTGGACATAACTCTTGCGAAATGTCCTAATTGTTTGCAAATACGGCAACTACCAAATACTCCTTGGCATTGCTCTGTGGAATGTCTCCCTCCGCAAGTCCTGCAATAAACTCCAGTATAACTCGGGCTAGAACCACTGGAGCTAGATGAACCAATCGGTCCACTTCCTAACTTCTTAAACTGTTTCTTTCGAGCTTTCATCCAATCTTTCTTTCCACTCATACTGCCACTATCAAATCTGAGAGGGGATTGCTGTGTCTGGGGTCGGATCACATCCCACCTTTCTCATTGTCGAATCAGACTCACCTCAGCTCTCTTTGCCCTACTCAAAGCATCAGCAAAATGGTAGGGTTGCTGCATATTTATCAATGCAATTATCTCTGAATTCAACCTTTTGTGAACTGATCAGCTATAGCTTCATCGTTCCCAGCTAAATGAGGAGCAAAACGCAGTAGAGTAGAGAATTTAGCAACATATTCTTCAATATTCAGTTGGCCTTGTTTCAAATTCTCAAACTCTGCTCTCTTGTCCTCTCGGTACGATCCTGAGAAGAATCTTCGATAAAATTCAGCTTTAAAGACTTCCCACGTAATCACAGTACCACGCCGCTCTAATACTCCTTTGATTGTAATCCACCAACTCCTGGTGGCCTCTCGTAACTGGTTGGGCACCAGTTTGATTCTCTGTTCATCTGGATAATCCAGTAAATCAAACAGTATTTCTATGTCATCAATCCAATTCTCACAATCTTTAGACGTCTCAACACCCCTCAGAATCGGCGGCTGAAATGACTGAAACTGTTTCAACTATGTTTCCATCGGAGTTTCTGATACATCTATCTGATAGTCAAAGTACTATCCCTTTCCGGAATTCTTCGAGGAGGTATATCTGATCACCACAAGGGTTAGCAATCACAGGAGATAATTTCATCTCAGTTCCTTCCTGATCAGCTTACCTCTGATCAAGAATTGGTTCTGATTCATTTTCAAATCAGACATATTACCAAATCAATTCAGATATTCAGGTAATCATGTAATTAAAAGCAGTAAATCATACTTAGCATGCTAGCATACACAGTGTAATTCAACATTATAATAAATCACATGCTAGCAGTCAAAAGCAGGAAAGAAAACTCAATCTACCCCGCTCACTAGCTTCTATCTCAGTCTCAAAAAGCTACAGTTCTAGAACCTACTGTTCTGGAACCGAATGCTCTGATACCACCTGTTGTGGGGACCCAGACGCTAATTCATTCCCTAATCGTCTTTAGGAATAACTCAAACAATTATATAATAAGCAGGGTCTAAATTTTTTTTTTTTAAAATACAAAGCGGAAACGTAATGTAATTCAATTCAGATTACGTACTAAACATAAACATATAAATCTTGTATTTTCTACAAGAATTCAACTAGGTTTAACTATATATCAGTGCTGAATCCTAAGTTGCTTCGAAGCCCGGATCTCCACGCTATCTAGTCCAGCCTCGTTCTCTTCTTGACCCTGATCCTATCCCACCTGTTGCCATGCACACATACAAACAAGACAACAGCCGGATAACTCCGGTGAGAATTACATTCTCAGTATAAATCATGTATACATGCAATCATTAAACAATATAAAAGCATATAACAGATATGTCTAACATGTATTCAAATCAGAATATAAATCCATATCAAGAATAAATCCTATTCTAAACATGTACCATTATCAGGAACATAATTCATCATGTACCATATTCAAGAACATAATCAATGTAACTCAATTCAGAACCTGTTCTGATCAATACTCAAATCAACATACTATCTGATCAATGTCAATCGACATACAGTACAACAATACAATCTCAGTCAATCATAAATCTGATCAATATCAATCTACTGAGTTTCGACGACATAACAATACAGTCTCGATAACCCTATAAATCCCAACATCTCAGAAATAATACCAGAACTCATAATCAATACTGGTATAACTCATAATTTCAATGATAATACAAATCTGATATCGAATCTCAGTCAAATCGACTCCAAAATTCATAACAATTACATAACCAGTCCATTTCTTAATCTGACTTCGATTCTATGATGTCTAACATGTCAAGAACATCGTATATGAATTCCATTCAATTCTGGCAACATCATAATTTCAAAACATATCAAAACGTAGTAAAACGTACGTCCAGTTGTTGCCTACATCGATAGGAACACAGTACTGAAGTCGGATTCCAAATCGGACGGGCGGATCGTTCACAAATCACAAATCTATACGCTAAAAGGTGTAAGGATTTCTTAGAGAAAATCCTCGACTCTTCCTGCTAAAGTCTGAAGAAGGAAACTTATATATATATCTCATGCATGTAAAGATACGTGTCCCATTCTCCATGATTTTCAGTTGGCGCTTGGACGGTTATAAACTACCGCTCGGGCGCCGAACACTCTGCCCGGTACTCGGCTTGTTATCCATTGGCGCTTGGGCGGTACTTTTCTACCGCTCGGGCGCCACAGGTTCTGCCCGAATGGTATTTTTATTGAACACTGGCACTCGGGCGGTCATTTCCCACCGCTCGGAGCGCCAAAAGTTCTGTCCAAACATTGTACTTTTCATATGTTTTGCCCAGTCTGGTCTCGGAATGGCCCGGCTATAATCACCTCAGTTCATAATCAATAAATCATCTCAGATTACAATAGTCAAATTCTCGTGCATTACACTATCAGACTTGAGTTCTGACATTCTTGTTATCAAGGAGTTGATAATTGATAAGAATATGACCGGGTGTTACGTGCTAATGGTTGAAAGGAAATTTAAGATGCGTTGTTGCCTCGGACTTTCAAGCTTGATTGTGATTAAAGATGATGAATCAAGCATATTCAAGCAAGTGGTGGAGTTCAACAAAGAATATACCGAAGGACCTATAACGAGGGGACGTATCAAGAAGTTTAAAGAAGCACTTCAAGGATTCATGGTGAACTATCAAGGAAGTTCAACAAATGGGGTGTCTAAATTAGAGGAGTTTGGGGAACATGGACACAACAATGGAAGTGTTTGGAATGTTATTCAAGTGTTAAAAGACCATGAGGACAGCAGCAAGCGCGCACCCGCGCAAGAAGCGGCGCAGCCGCGCGCACGAACCAGGAACAGGCGCACCCCCGCGCCACAAGTGGCGCCGTCGCGCGCACCCATGCGCCCGCCACCGCGCCACAAGTGGCGCCGTCGCGCGCACCCATGCGCCCGCCACCGCGCGGAAACCCGCGCCACCGCGCGCATTGGCCGAACTTCGCGCACCCCCGCGCGTGATCTCGTGCTATCGCGCGACCTTCCGTGTTGAATTTGTTTACAACTTTCTTTATGACTTTTTACACTACTTTTCATGTTTTAATTATTATATATTCAGTGTACATTAATGATGAACGAACCAATTCAGATTGATAAAAAATATCTTGAGGAGTTTCTCTCAAATTTGCAAGGCATTTTGCTTTGTTCTTCACAAAATCAAACTTATCAAAGATTGCATCTTTGTGGCGTTTGTCAATTGTTTTTCGAACGGATTGTCAAAACAAGTTCTTTGAAGGTTCGTTTGAAATTCGATTGTTTTTATCGTTGATATTTGTTGCTAAGTTATAATCGCTTAGAGGTGAATATCACAAATCGTTACTTGTTTCAAAAAATCGGGACAACATAATCGATTCTTGTTAGTTATTGAATTGAGGGCTCGATTTCAATAATCGTGTTTGCTTTTCATTCGTACGAAGATTTGTATCAATAATTAAGAATGGAGCAATTGGGATATGCTCGTATAAGGACATGTTTAGTCCGAATCACATGGAGATGTGAACCCACGGCTAGTTGTATCAATGAACCATTGAGGGCCACACAAGTACTAGCTTTCTAGATCCCGTTGAGAAGTAAAATAGCTCAATGTGTTGAACGGCTTATAAAGGGGTTTATAAGCGTAAGGAAAAATAGAAGTATGACTTCTATGAGGGAAATGTAACTTTTAATTTGTGGAAGTGTTCCTAAATTATAAGTTGGCCAAATAAATAATGTATTTGAGAATTTTGATTTTCATAAACATTATTATGGACTAAATTAAATTAATTCAAATGTTGAATTAATTAAACACTAGTGGGCCTAGTAGAGTCCAAATAATTAAATTAATTCAAGTGTTGAATTAATTAAATCATATTGGGTCTTGTAGAGCCCAATAGTAAAATAATTATTCAACTAGTGACTTGAGTAAGTTCAAGTAATGTTTAATTAGTCTCAAATTTGTTTGAGATAATTAAATTAAGTCCATGGATTTTTAATTGTTAAAAATCAAATAACATTGCATGCATGAGAGGTGAAGGGTTGGAGATTACTTTTTCAATCTCCAAGGCTTGGCATGCTAAAAGTGTTTTAGCTTTTTACACAACCAAAACTAGTCATCCCTCTCCCCATTCCACTTCACTTTGGCCGAAACCTTGAGTGGTTTTTTCTTCCAATTTTCTCTCAATTTTCTTCTTCAATTGTTGAGGAAAGAAATCACTTCTCAAAGAAAAATCTTCTTATTTTTCTAGTGCAAAGTAAGAAGGGATCTAGCTAGCAAGTGGTGGGCCTAATTTTGATGGAAAGGAGGAAGCTTGTAGATCAACTCATCCCTTTGAAGAGCTTAGTTGCTTGACAACTAAGTTGGTGCCAAACATCAATTGTGGGGACCCGGACGCTAATCATGTTCTTAATCATCATTGGGACTAATTAATCAATTATAATAAACAGGGTCTAAAATTTTTTTTTTAAATAATGCGGAACGTAGTGACATAAAAACATATATACATCTCAGTATATAAAAGTACCAATTCTGTACCACATACATTTATTTAATTAAGGTTTAACAGCTAATATCAAGTGTCCAACCCTATCTCTAATCCAAGTCCGGAGCCGCCACTCTAATCACGATCTCTCTCTTTATCTCCGTGACCCTGAACCTGTCCCACCTGTTGTCATGTACACATACAGACAAGACAACAGCCGGATAATTCCTGTGAGAATTAATCCCAGTATAAATCAACGAAACATGCAATCATATAAACAAATATAAAGCATGTAACAGGTAACAGCAATATGTATCAAAATCTGAAACATAACTAATATTAAACTGTCGACAATACTCTTAGCTACACAATTTAGACTAGACTCAATCCTAGTCTAGGGATCCCGGCTTCCAGAAGTTGGCATTCCTATATCGACCAACAATAATAGAAAAGACTCCAGTTCTATCCACGTCGATAAGGTATCGATCACCAGAAATAGAAAAAGGTCTGATTCTATCCACACCGATATGGTATCGATCACCAGTAATAGAAGGAACTCTAATTCTATCCACACCGATATAATATCGATCACCAGTAATAGAAGAAGCTCCAATTCTATCCACACCGATACGACATCGATCAACAGTAATAGAAGAAACCCAAATTCTATCCACATCGACAGCCAATCATCCGGTGACAGACTTTGGCACTATCGCCAATACACTATCTTGTGACATCGTGCAATGTGCCCGTGGCGATCCCACCACTTTCAGGCACTTCTGTCACAAGATTACTCGTCTAATACCTGTTATCTATAAATCAAGAAAACAAGTACATCAATCAAATCAATGCAAATATCAATGCAATAAAGTACAGTATGTGATTTAGGGAAACTCAAGTCTAAACCGACTTAAGTCGATCTCCAAATACCACATTGACTTATACCTTTCGTTCGTAGTTTCGGTCTGGAATTCAAACTCTGTCGATCCCTCGATCTGGCAATGGCAATATCAATAATATCATATTAATGTACCGCTCAAACCAATTCCAATCTGATCAATAATTCAAAATCAACGGTATAACCGCACAATCCCGGTATCCCGGTCAATATAACATCACCAGATAATAATTCCCTCAACTAATAACCGATACCAATACAATCTGATATCATATCTCAGTCAATTAACTTCAGAAAATCGTAATAATTCCATAATCAGTCCATTTCTTAATCTGACTTCGATTCTATGATGTCTAACATGTCAAGAACATCATATATGAATTCCATTCAATTCTGACAACATCATAATTTCAAATCATATCAAAACGTAGTAAAACTTACGTCCAGTTGTAGCCTGCGTTGATATGAACACAGTACTGCAGTCAGATTCAAAATCAGACGGACGGATTTTTCACAACTTTCCCCTGACCCTTTCTCGGTTTTCTTCTGAAGGAACGAAGGGAATTGCATTCTATATATATATATACATCAATGTACATGCAGCAAGGCAAATGGCGCGCCCTTCACGCAACACGTCTCGCGCATATGCGCGATCTAAATCGGCGCATATGCGCGAGACCTTCTGTTCTTCGCACATTTCTTCTCGGCTGCTCGCGCATATGCGCGAGACTCTCTGGAGTTGTGATCGAACCTTCACACAGCTCGCGCATATGCGCGCTTTCCTGTCGCGCATATGCGCGAGACCTTCTGTCCAATTCGCGCATGTGCGCGTCTCATGTCGCGCATGTGCGCCGATGGTACTGTCCTCGCACATACATTTTCACACGTTACTTCAAATCGTGTCTCGGTTAATCCTTTCATAATCATATCAAATTATAAATAAATAATTACAGATTACTAGGATTAAATTTTCCGGGCATTACATCAATCTCAAGAGATTGATAGGTAAAATTTCTTGACACCCTATGAATGTCATAGTTGTGTTTTGTATATGTTATATACTAGTACATGAGGTGTTCCAATTTTCTTTAAATCGATCCTCTTTCAACTGGTATCAGAGCTAAGGATACTAATTTGTGTAGCATATACATAATATTATATTGAGATCGATTTCTAACCGCATGAGAAATAATTTTTGCAAAAAAACCGAGGCTTATTTTGGGGAAAATTCGGGCAGCTTGTTGCTGCCCATTTCGGGCAACAAGGGATCTTTTAATTAAAAAAAAAAAAAAAATTTGCATGTTGGCCGGAATCCGGCGACGGAGCTCCGGCAATGGCGATGACGACTAGGGTTTTCAAAAGGTGTTTTGAAATATCAAAGTGTCATAGGCCTTGAGTTGTTGGGCCATTGGATGGCTAACATATTTGTGAAATTTAAATGGGCCAAAATGTTTTTGGTGAAAAATGATTTTTTGGGCCTTTAAGTTTAAATTTTCAAAAGTTGCAAATATTTTCTCATGAAATAAATAATTGAAGTTGGACTTTAATTATTTATATTAAATTGTGATTTGCAAGAAATTCGGTTAAATAAATTAATTAGAAAGTAGACAAAGGTGTTTGTATACTTTGTTAATTTAGTTTATAATCGTCGCGGATTAGTGATTGGATCAAGATATATAATATTGGATCAATATATTATTGTGATAATTAATTGATGGTGTATGATATGTGATATTATGCATGAAGGATGATCAAAAGCCCAAACCCAATTTGCTAGGTGTATGCTAGGATATTTTGTGTTGAATGATTGTAATAATTATCAAATTTAAAGTGGGCTTGGTTTACGGCTCGTCTCCAACCCCCATGAGATGTATCCCTATTTGCCATGGATATTTATTTGTAAATATTAGTATAGTGGAAGATCAAGATTGGAAGATGATGGCCTAGGTGATTATGAAGATCGAAGACATGTAAATATTGGAAGCATATGTAATAGTTGCATTTGCATCCCTTGCATTTCCCTAAGAATGGACCTAGGCCCGTGTTTAGCTCACACGGGCCATTAGTATTGGGGCGATTGATCATTCTTGTTTTGTTTACTGTTTATAATATATGCATGATATGTTATAAATAATGAGTATGTGCGTTATTATTATGATAATAACAAAGTTGCATGAATCCGGCAAACATACGATCAAACATGGCGAGTTTTTAAATAAAATTATTGATGAGACCTTTCAAAATTAAAAACCCTCATTTTGAATAAGATTCAAAATTAATATCAAGCCCGAAGGGGAATTATAAATTTGTTTATAATTTCCATGTCTTCCATCGACAATGGGTTCTAATGAACGCTACCCGTGCTCGGGGCTCGGCTCATATTATTGGGGGGGCCCTGGGTGCCGGAAAGCTGTGACATCCATTGACATAGTGATGTGAACTGTGAAGGGCCTAAAACTCCTTTCTTGAAATTTGCGGAAAATTAAAAATTTTCTTTTTAAAAGAACTTAAATGGCCTCATTCATAAAATCACTGTGGAATCAAGTTCAATGTTTAAAATAATAGTAGCGGAAAAAAAATATAAAGTTTTGCCAACAATAACAATTTAAAAATTATCCAACGACTGATAAAAATTGTTTGCGGAATAACAACTGCTGCACTGAGGTGCTCGGGTGCCACTACTGCCGACCCAAGCTGGCTCACTGGTCCCCGCCCTCGGCCCTGGCCTCATCAGTACCTACAACAATCAAGTCTAGTGAGCCTAAAGACTCAGCATGCATATATCGCAGGTAACGAGTAAAAATCTGAATTTAAAATATGCATGAGTTAACATATCTTGTCCTGAGGCATACTGAAAAATAAACTGTACTGAGCAATTATAACACATGCATAACTGAACATGAAATCACTGTAAAAATATTTGCTCCTTGGAGCCTGTACTGAAATATCTGGTAAAAATTTCTGTTGAGATTATGTTTTACGCCTGTGGCCACTGCACTAAGCTGAACTGATCGGTAACTGGCTACCGGGGAGGCTGAAACTGATCTGAGCTGGCCGGTCACTGGCGACCGGGTGGTACCATACTGAACTGATCGGTCACTGGCGACCGTATAAAATAACACTCCCACATAGTGAATGAACCACAAGCCATATCGCATAAATCTCAAAAATAATCATTTTCTGTTTAATGCATGTAAAATAATTAACTGGCGTAATGAAAATTCCTGTAATTTTACCAACTGGATTGGATTGGATCGTTCCCAGGCTCGCTGCAACCTAACTGTGCCATGAAAAATATGCAATAGCTTAAACTTGACCAATTACGCAATTTACGTTCAAAAGATGCGACTATGACGCCTAATGACTTCGCATTTAATCATGACTCCGAGCCAACCTGAACCGACACTGAACCGACGTATAGTCATGATTAAAATACGCTGAAAAATCATAAAATAATGTTCCTAAAATGATAGGGTCGAAATCTAGGTGGAATGGAGGCCAAAACACGAAACGCTCTTTCGAGAGTCAATTTGGCACATTGCACCGTAAATTCTCGTACGACCTCAAAAATGATCCAAATGACAAACGGTCGAAAATATGACCTTCCTAACTCAATGAGGCACTGTCCAGTCCAAGGCCATGGGCTAAAAGCCAACCAAGAACTCGAACGAGCCCCTGAACCGACATAGCAACTTGCTGTAATTTCCAGCAGCTGCGACCTAGCTTGCATCACGTCGTTTGCGAGACTTTTGGCCATTGGGGCTTGAACCACCGACCAAAGCCTCTCCACAACGTCCCAAGGAATGATTTGAACCATGGCTAAGGGCCCTAGGCCAGCCACAATTTGCCTCATTCCAGCAACCACCCGAAAGTTCTCACCGAGGGCCCTCATGCGTGCGTGTGTAGTGTTTATGCTATGATCGATGTCTTGCGTCGTTCCAGTGGCCATTTGATTGACCATGGCACAATCTAGACATCTAGGAGCATGATATGAACCGTGGCTAAGGGCCATAGGCCAACCAAGATCCACACCAAGCAACAAAAGAAACGAACCATATGCTGAAAAAATGGAAGGGCCGAATGGGGAAAGGGGCTGTTCTTGTTGATTATTTAAAAACCGATGAGCCATGGACCAAGCCACCAAAAGGACGACTTAGTCACGTCTTAGACATGCTAGGGAAGTGATCCAACCATGGCTAAAGGCCCTTGGGGCAGCCAAGATCAGATCCTTCCTCCTTGACATCCAAACTGAATTTTCGAATCACATTTCTGCACTTATGGGGAACTTGCTGTCATTTCGGTTTTCCAGCAAGTATGGGGCTGGTTTGAATGGATCAACATGGTCCTAATGCATCCTACTACATGTGTACAAGCCGCCTTGGGAGCCTGGAGTCGATCCAATACCTGAAACCATCAAAACTTAGAAAAACGTGAAGCTTGTCAAGGGAAGTCGAAAATTCTGCATGTGTGTTCCAAAATATTTTGACATGGATCTCGATTTTTGCTTGCTACAACATGATCATGTACTGAAAAATAAATGATAATATGACTTGATTGAGGTTTGAAAGAAATCTAGACATGCCTGGTTTCGTTTCGAAAGAAAACGAAAAGAAGAGACGAGACGGCGCGGAGGAGACGAAGTGGCTTGCTTCTCTACCTTTCTTGGCTCTCGATTTTTCTCCCTTTCTCCCTAGCTGTTATCCACGTTTTTTCTACTGAAAAGGGGTCTTATTTTCGGTGGAGGTGGAGGGGGAGTGATGGTTATGAAGGTGAGGAGAAGGGTGCACAAAAATAGGATCATATCAAGACCAAGTCTTCCCAAATTTGAATTTTAAATTTTGAATTGCTATCAAATGATCTCTTGGGTGATTCTAGTCTATAGTGGCCGATTTTATCATGCCAAACAAGGGTTAGGATAGTGGTCTAGTATTAATTAATTAAGGTGGAAAAATAGCTAAAAGAATTAGCATGCTAATCAACCAAGAATGGGTCAAAGGTGAGTTGGCAAGTCCTAGTTTGTTCTTCTAGGGGTGTGGCCGAAAATGCATGATAAATGGTAGGGGGAAAATTGATTATCTAGTAATTTAATAACCCTTAAAAGCCTTACTAATCCTTTAATTAATTTAGTGAACTAACCCCTTAATTAAGTAACTTAAATGAGCTCATTTCTTAATCACCTCCAATAATTAAATTAAAATCCTCAACTAACTTAAATAATTCCTTAAACTTCTTTTTAACTTAAATGAACTTACTTGCTAGCTAAATTAACTTCTGGAAATATTTCTCAAATCTTAAATTCTATCTCAAAACTCCAACTCCAGTCCGGCCTCACTGAAATAACTGAAATGCTAAAAATCAAACTACTGAAATGAAATAATAAAATAATTAACTTCAAACAAATGCATTTAAAATAATCATGCAATGAAGTCAATTAAATTTAAAAATCTAGAATTATGCATGGCTTATACGTCTACTGACTTACGGGTTCTACAATCCTTCCCCCCTTAAATAAATTTCGTCCTCGAAATTAGAACTCACCGAATAACTCAGGGTATCGACTTCTCATCTCCGGCTCAGACTCCCACGTAGCTTCCTCCTCTGAATGGTTGAGCCATTTGACTTTGACTCGCTTAACCAACTTGTTCCGAAGTTTCTTCTCCTGTCTGTCTAGGATCTGCACGGGTCTCTCCTCATAAGATAAGTTCGGAGTAAGCTGCAACGGCTCGAAATTCAGCACATGCGAAGGATTTGCCATATACTTCCTCAGCATGGAGACGTGAAAGACATTGTGTACTCCGGCCAGATTTGGCGGAAGAGCCACACGATACGCTAGCGTCCCAACTCTGTCGAGGATCTCAAACGGTCCAATGAATCTCGGACTGAGCTTCCCTTTCTTGCCAAATCTCATGACACCCTTCATAGGTGCCACTTTCACGAAGACATGATCGCCCACTGCAAACTCTAACTCTCTCCTCCGCTGATCGGCATAACTCTTCTGTCGGCTCTGAGCAGTCCTCATTCTAACACGGATCTTGACTACTACATCTGCTGCCTACTGAACAATCTCTGGACCCAACTCTGCTCTCTCTCCTACTTCATCCCAATGAACAGGAGATCTACACTTGCGGCCATACAGCGCCTCATACGGAGCCATACCTATGGACGACTGGAAACTGTTGTTATAGGTGAACTCTACCAATGGTAAGTTCGACTCCCAACTCCCAGAGAAATCAATGATGCAAGCACGGAGAAGATCCTCTAAGATCTGAATAACTCGCTCCGACTGTCCATCTGTCTGCGGATGGAAAGCTGTGCTAAACAGCAACTTCGTACCCAAAGTCGAATGCAAACTCTTCCAAAACGAGGAAGTGAATCTGGGATCTCTGTCGGATACGATAGAAACTGGAATACCATGGAGTCGGACTATCTCTCGGATATACAGCTCTGCATACTGAACCATGGTGAAAGTCGTCTTAATAGGCAAGAAGTGCGCTGATTTGGTAAGACGATCTACAATCACCCAAATAGCATTCGATCCTCTGGCTGACCTCGGCAATCCGGTCACAAAGTCCATGGTAACATTCTCCCACTTCCACTCGGGAATAGGGAGAGGCTTGAGCAAACCTGCTGGTCTCTGATGCTCGGCCTTCACTAACTGGCAAGTCAGGCACTCGGATACAAAACGCCTGATGTCCTTCTTCATCCCTGGCCACCAATACAATAGCTGCAGATCTTTGTACATCTTCGTACTCCCAGGGTGAATGGAGTACGGAGACGTATGGGCCTCTGATAAGATGTCTGCTCGGATAGAATCACTGCTGGAAACCCATATCCTATCTCGGTATCTCACAATACCGTCGCTGACTGAATACAAAACACTGCCCTTGGCTTCATCTCTCTTCTTCCACTGTGCCAACTGCTCATCTGCTGCCTGACCGCTGCGAATACGGTCAATAAGAGAGGACTGGATAGTCAAGGTAGATAAACGAGGAGCTCTACCTCGAGGGTAAGTCTCAAGGTCAAACCCCTGCATCTCAATTTGAAGAGGTTTCTGAATCGTCAAATGAGCCATCACTGCGACTTTCCTGCTCAAAGCATCCGCAACTACATTAGCTTTACCCGGGTGGTAGCTAATGTCACAATCGTAGTCTTTCACAAGCTCCAACCAACGCCTCTGACGCATGTTCAGCTCCTTTTGCGTAAAGAAATACTTGAGGCTCTTATTGTCGGTAAAGATCTGACACTTCTCTCCATACAGATAGTGCCTCCAAATCTTCAAAACAAAAACTACGGCCGCTAACTCCAGATCATGGGTAGGGTAATTCTTCTCGTGGATTTTCAGCTGTCGAGAAGCATACGCTATCACTCTCCCATGCTGCATCAAAACTGCACCTAAACCAAGCTTCGAAGCATCGGTATAAAGGACAAACTCACCAGATCCTGACGGTACAGCCAAAACGGGTGCTGAGATAAGAGCTTGCTTCAAAGTATCGAAGCTCTTCTGACACTCCTCGCTCCACACAAACTTCACATTTTTCTTTGTCAGTGCTGTGAGTGGAACGGCAATAGAGGAGAATCTCTGGATGAATTTTCTGTAATATCCTGCTAGCCCAAGAAAACTGCGGATCTCTGATGCATTCTGAGGCACAACCCAATCTCTGACTGCTACAACTTTCGCCGGGTCTACCTCAATGCCACTGCTAGAAACAATGTGGCCCAAGAACGCCACCTTCTCTAACCAGAATTCGCACTTACTGAACTTTGCGAATAGTTTATGTTTCTGCAATGTCTGCAACACTGTGGTCAGATGCCTGCTGTGCTCCTTCCGACTCTTGGAGTAGACGAGAATGTCATCTATGAACACTATCACAAACTGGTCGAGGTACGGCTGAAATACGCGATTCATTAGATCCATGAAGATCGCTGGCGCATTCGTCAGACCGAACGGCATCACAAGGAACTCGTAGTGACCATAACGAGTCCTGAAAGCTGTCTTCGAAACATCAGCACCTCTCACCCTCAACTGGTGATAACCCGAACGCAGATCTATCTTGGAGATAATCGAAGCTCCCTGCAACTGGTCAAACAGATCCTCAATCCTCGGCAGTGGGTATTTATTCATCACTGTAACCCTGTTCAACTCCCGGTAGTCAATGCAAAGCCTCATCGTGCCATCCTTCTTTTTCACGAATAAGACTGGCGCGCCCCATGGAGAAAAGCTCGGGCGAATGAACTCCTTGTCGAGAAGTTCCTGAATCTGCTTCTTAAGCTCTGCCATCTCTGTCGGTGCTAGACGGTACGGCGCTTTGGATATCGGAGCCGTACCTGGCATAAGCTCAATGGAAAACTCCACCTCTCTCTCTGGTGGCATACCAGAGACGTCTTCGGGAAAAACGTCTAAGAAATCTCTGACAACCGGAACATCTGAGGCTGACTGGCTGGGTTCCTCGGGGACAGATAAAAAGGTTGCTAGAAATGCCCGACACCCTCTATGCATGAGCTTCCTAGCCTGAACATAAGGAATAATGCGCGGTAAAGGAAAGTACCTGTCCGGCTCAAATAAGAACTGCTCCATTCCAGGCGGTCGGACAAGAACGGATCTCCGCTGGAAGTCTATCAACACTCTGTTCCTCAATAGCCAGTCCATCCCTAGGATGATGTCAAATTCCGGCATCGGTAGCACAATCAGATCCGCATAAACAAGATTATCGTGCAGCTCAAGGTCTATATCTCGGATAACATTGGTGGCTGCCATCTCCTCGCCTGACGGCAACACTACTGAAAAGGCTGTATCTAGCCCAATGGTCTGGATCTTGAGAAAGTTTGCAAAGATCTCCGAAATAAACGATTGAGTGGCCCCTGAATCTATCAAGGCCTTGGTAGCGGAACCAGATATAAAAATTCTCCCTGAAAGAGCGGAGCTCTAAGTTGAATCCCACTACAAGGTCTAAACTTATAGACATGCAAAGGTCTAGGTTCCTCTAGCTTAATTTCCCCGAAATAAATCTGAGTAGAGCATGCAATCCTATAACAGTTCTAAGTTCAAAATCTAAATCCCGATTCCCAAAATGCTGAAATTCGAAGAATAACTTAAAGTTTAGAGGTACCTGTCAACAACATAGTCTCCGGGTTGGTTTCCGTGGCATGGAGAGCAAAAACTCTGCCTTGGGTAGGCAGATTCCTCTGAGGACACTGCAGCAACATGTGGTCTGGACTGCCACACTTAAAACACTTTCCTGAGCCAGCCATACATGCTCCAGGATGGCGACGTGAGCACCTGGGACAGACTGGGTGCTCCTGAGTCCTCGGGGCTGGGAGTCCCCGCTGCCGCTGCTACTGCTGCTGCTGGCCTCTGTTCCTGGGCGGTCCATGAAAAGGCCTCTTATTCTGCTGCTGATGCTGAAGAGGAGGAGGGCGGTGCGGTGCCTGGACTGGGCGCTTGCCCTGGCGATCCCTCTCGATATCCCGCAGATCCTGCTCTGCGGCTAAGGCCTTGGAGACGGCAATCTCATAAGTAGCAGGGTCAGATACCCTAACATCCCGGCGCAAGATCGGCCGTAAACCCACCAGGAAGTGCATCAGCTTGGCTCTGGCATCATTCGCTATCAGGGGCACAAAGTGACAGCCCCTCTCAAACTTACGGATAAACTCCGTAACCGACATATCCCCCTGTCTCAGACTCATGAACTCGGTGGTCAGCCTGGTGCGAACCTCCTCAGCAAAATACTTGGAGTAGAAAACCTCCGTAAAGCGGGTCCAAGAAAGTGTAGCCAATGTCAGGGCTACCGAAGCTCCTTCCCACCACAAGCGGGCGTCTCCAGTGAACAAGTAGGTGGCACATCGGACTCGGTCTGCGTCCCCCAGCTCCATAAAATCGAAGATAACCTCGAGGGATTTGATCCATCCCTCGGCAACCATGGGGTCAGATGCCCCAGAGAATTCCTTCGGGCGCATCTTCATGAATCGCTCATACACAGCCTCGGGCCCTGTCGGCCTGGTTGCGGCTGCGGCTACGGCTGCGGCATTGCCCCCCGCAAACTGTGCGAAGAACTGTGCCATCCCAGCTAACATCTGGGCACTCATGTCCGGTGGGGGCGGTGGAGGAGGTGGTAGGTCTCCCTCCGGTCTAGGCTTCTCTCTGTCCTCTCGGCGAGGCTCCACTTCTTTGTTGCGCTCTAAAATGCGTCTAGGGGCATACTGTTCCAACATAACCCATACGTAACTAACATGCATAATTCCATAATTTATTTTAAATGAACTCTGAAATACTGAAAATCTGGAAGCATGCTGACAAAATAATTCATGCTTTAACTGAAATGCTTAACAAAATGCTGAACTGAAAAACTTACAGACCAAAGGCGTGGCTTCGTGAGCTTCTCGCGGTCAGTAGTAGTGAAACCCTATACAGAACCACCGCTCTGATACCAACTGTGAAGGGCCTAAAACTCCTTTCTTGAAATTTGCGGAAAATTAAAAATTTTCTTTTTAAAAGAACTTAAATGGCCTCATTCATAAAATCACTGGGGAATCAAGTTCAATGTTTAAAATAATAGTAGCGGAAAAAAAATATAAAGTTTTGCCAACAATAACAATTTAAAAATTATCCAACGACTGATAAAAATTGTTTGCGGAATAACAACTGCTGCACTGAGGTCCTCGGGTGCCACTACTGCCGACCCAAGCTGGCTCACTGGTCCCCGCCCTCGGCCCTGGCCTCATCAGTCAGTACCACAACAATCAAGTCTAGTGAACCTAAAGACTCAGCATGCATATATCGCAGGTAACGAGTAAAAATCTGAATTTAAAATATGCATGAGTTAACATATCCTGTCCTGAGGCATACTGAAAAATAAACTGTACTGAGCAATTATAATACGTGCATAACTGAACATGAAATCACTGTAAAAATATTTGCTCCTAGGAGCCTGTACTGAAATATCTGGTAAAATTTTCTGTTGAGATTATGTTTTACGCCTGTGGCCACTGCACTAAGCTGAACTGATCGGTAACTGGCTACCGGGGAGGCTGAAACTGATCTGAGCTGGCCGGTCACTGGCGATCGGGTGGTACCATACTGAACTGATCGGTCACTGGCGACCGTATAAAATAACACTCCCACATAGTGAATGAACCACAAGCCATATCGCATAAATCTCAAAAATAATCATTTTCTGTTTAATGCACGTAAAATAATTAACTGGCGTAATGAAAATTCCTATAATTTTACCAACTGGATTGGATTGGATCGTTCCCAGGCTCGCTGCAACCTAACTGTGCCATGAAAAATATGCAATAGCTTAAACTTGACCAATTACGCAATTTACGTTCAAAAGATGCGACTATGACGCCTAATGACTTCGCATTTAATCATGACTCCGAGCCAACCTGAACCGACACTGAACCGACGTATAGTCATGATTAAAATACGCTGAAAAATCATAAAATAATGTTCCTAAAATGATAGGGTCGAAATCTAGGTGAAATGGAGGCCAAAACACGAAACGCTCTTTCGAGAGTCAATTTGGCACATTGCACCGTAAATTCTCGTACGACCTCAAAAATGATCCAAATGACAAACGGTTGAAAACATGACCTTCCTAACTCAATGAGGCACTGTCCAGTCCAAGGCCATGGGCTAAAAGCCAACCAAGAACTCGAACGAGCCTCTGAACCGACACAGCAACTTGCTGTAATTTCCAGCAGCTGCGACCTAGCTTGCATCGCGTCGTTTGCGAGACTTTGGCCATTGGGGCTTGAACCACCGACCAAAGCCTCTCCACAACGTCCCAAGGAATGATTTGAACCATGGCTAAGGGCCCTAGGCCAGCCACAATTCGCCTCATTCCAGCAACCACCCGAAAGTTCTCACCGAGGGCCCTCATGCGTGCGTGTGTAGTGTTTATGCTATGATCGATGTCTTGCGTCGTTCCAGTGGCCATTTGATTGACCATGGCACAATCTAGACATCTAGGAGCATGATATGAACCGTGGCTAAGGGCCATAGGCCAACCAAGATCCACACCAAGCAACAAAAGAAACGAACCATATGCTGAAAAAATGGAAGGGCCGAATGGGGAAAGGGGCTGTTCTTGTTGATTATTTAAAAACCGATGAGCCATGGACCAAGCCACCAAAAGGACGACTTAGTCACGTCTTAGACATGCTAGGGAAGTGATCCAACCATGGCTAAAGGCCCTTGGGGCAGCCAAGATCAGATCCTTCCTCCTTGACATCCAAACTGAATTTTCGAATCACATTTCTGCACTTATGGGGAACTTGCGGTCATTTCGGTTTTCCAGCAAGTATGGGGCTGGTTTGAATGGATCAACATGGTCCTAATGCATCCTACTACATGTGTACAAGCCGCCTTGGGAGCCTAGAGTCGATCCAATACCTGAAACCATCAAAACTTAGAAAAACGTGAAGCTTGTCAAGGGAAGTCGAAAATTCTGCATGTGTGTTCCAAAATATTTTGACATGGATCTCGATTTTTGCTTGCTACAACATGATCATGTACTGAAAAATAAATGATAATATGACTTGATTGAGGTTTGAAAGAAATCTAGACATGCCTGGTTTCGTTTCGAAAGAAAACGAAAAGAAGAGACGAGACGGCGCGGAGGAGACGGAGTGGCTTGCTTCTCTACCTTTCTTGGCTCTCGATTTTTCTCCCTTTCTCCCTAGCTGTTATCCACGTTTTTTCTACTGAAAAGGGGTCTTATTTTCGGTGGAGGTGGAGGGGGAGTGATGGTTATGAAGGTTAGGAGAAGGGTGCACAAAAATAGGATCATATCAAGACCAAGTCTTCCCAAATTTGAATTTTAAATTTTGAATTGCTATCAAATGATCTCTTGGGTGATTCTAGTCTATAGTGGCCGATTTTATCATGCCAAACAAGGGTTAGGATAGTGGTCTAGTATTAATTAATTAAGGTGGAAAAATAGCTAAAAGAATTAGCATGCTAATCAACCAAGAATGGGTCAAAGGTGAGTTGGCAAGTCCTAGTTTGTTCTTCTAGGGGTGTGGCCGAAAATGCATGATAAATGGTAGGGGGAAAATTGATTATCTAGTAATTTAATAACCCTTAAAAGCCTTACTAATCCTTTAATTAATTTAGTGAACTAACCCCTTAGTTAAGTAATTTAAATGAGCTCATTTCTTAATCACTTCCAATAATTAAATTAAAATCCTCAACTAACTTAAATAATTCCTTAAACTTCTTTTTAACTTAAATGAACTTACTTGCTAGCTAAATTAACTTCTGGAAATATTTCTCAAATCTTAAATTCTATCTCAAAACTCCAACTCCAGTCCGGCCTCACTGAAATAACTGAAATGCTAAAAATCAAACTACTGAAATGAAATAATAAAATAATTAACTTCAAACAAATGCATTTAAAATAATCATGCAATGAAGTCAATTAAATTTAAAAATCTAGAATTATGCATGGCTTATACGTCTACTGACTTACGGGTTCTACATGAACTACGTGGAACTCCCATGATTTCGGCTCATATTATTGAGGGAACTCATGGCGACCGTCCATTAAGGTTCAACATCGATGGGTAAGGCTTGACACGTGAAGATGAACGACGTCATATTATTGGATCCTAATCAAACGTGAGACAAAAGTTTACGTAAAGGGTTGCATGGTGATGCAATTGGAAACTATCTTTTAGGAATTATGAATGGCTGATATTATTCGGGATCATAATTCGCTAATTGGACCTTACGTACCTACTGAGGAAAGGAGTTTCCCGTCTTCACTAGAGGGTAGTGAAACTGTCAAAACAGTGGGAGCGATTATTTATGAAGTAAAAGTCCGTACTTTATATCATACTAAATATTTTAAAATAGTCATTAACATTTATCTGTTTTACTTTTCAGTACAATTTTTGACAATGTCTTCGATTCGCAATCCGCTATCTACAATACTCCACAAACACGTATTAACCAGACCTAATTACCTCACTTGGCTAAGAAACCTAAAGATCGTCTTGAACTCGGAAAAGATTGCATATACACTGACTGAGTCGCCCCCTATTGAGGCTCCGACTAGCTGCACTCCTGAGGAATTGCAGACTTACAAGGAATGGTGTGACCATGACTTGAAAGCCAGGTGTTATATGCAGGCTTCTATGAATGATGAGTTGCAGAGGCGTTTTGAGGATGCAAAGATTACTGCTGACATTCATTTGCATTTCAAGGAGCTCTTTGGTGAGCAAACACGGCCTCTTAGGCATGGTACCGTCAAGGAGCTAATCACTTTGCGCATGCGAGATGGGGCTTCGGTCCAGGAGCATGGCCTAAAGATAATTGGGCTCGTGGACAAGCTCGTTGGCATGGAACTTACGTTGCCTTCGGAGTTGACCACTGATGTGTTGCTCTTTTCACTGCCTAGCTCATTTGATCCTTTTGTGGTGAACTTCAATATGAACAAGATGGAGCCCACCCTTGAGGAGTTGGTCAACATGCTTGTGACCTTTGAGTCCACCATCAAGAAAGAGAAGCCGGTTCTTTATGTGGGTTCTTCATCTGGTACGAAGATTGATCCACATAGGAAGGGAAAGAAGCGTTCTTTCCAACGTCCCAAGAAGAACGTGCCCTTGATGAGGCAATCTCCGAATCCCGTCGTGGCAGCCACACCAGTTAAGGCTGACAAGACTAGTGATGTTTGTCATCATTGCAAGAAGCCTGGACATTGGAGACGTAATTGCAAAGAATATCTTGCTCAGAAAAGTTCTGAAAATGGTATGTTCTACATTGAAGTAAACATTTCAATTAACTCTACTTCTTGGGTATTGGATACGGCTGTAGCTCACATCTCTGCAATGACTTGCAGGTGATGGGAAGAAGTAGGAGACTAAGGGGAGGTGAGACCTTCTTGAGGATGGGCAGTGGGGCAAGAGTTGCTGCCAAGGCTGTTGAAGTTGTTTACTTATTGTTGAACAATAATTTTAAGTTAATTTTTAAGAGATGTTTTGTTTGTACCTGATTTGATGAAAAAACATTGTTTCCATTTCTATGTTGATAAAGATGGATATTCTTGTTTCTTTAGCAAAGGTGTTTGAAATATTTACAAGAATGAATGTTTGATTGGTACTGGCGAACTTGAAAACGATCTCTATAACTTAAAATTGAAATATATTCCACTACATGTCCATTCAAAGACAGACACCATATGAGATATGGATGGGTAAGCCTCCCAAATATTCTTATCTTAGAATATGGGGGTACCCTGCTTACGTGAAGCAGGTAGTGGGAGATAAATTGGATAGTCGATCTATTTTATGTTACTTTGTGGGATATCCAAGAAATTCAGTTGGATACTATTTCTATCATACCCAAGAAACAAAAGTGTTTGTTTCTAGGAATGCAACCTTTTTGGAAAAGGAATTTCTATTGGATAGAAAAGGGGAGATGATAGAACTCGAAGAGGTTCGAGAGACACCCACAATTATAGAACCCACACCCGAAGAGCCAAAAGAGGAGATACAAGCTCCTAGAAGATCCGAGAGAGTCTCGAGACCACCTATGAGGTATGGTCTGCTTCTTGAAGAGGGCCATGATGAGCCTAACCATGGATGTGATCCAAGGACCTTCAAGGAAGCGTTATCTGATGCCGATTCATCCAAGTGGCTTGAAGCGATGGAATCTGAGATGAATTCCATGCATTCAAACCAAATGTGGAATCTCGTGGATCCACCTGAGGAAATTGTTCCCATAGGGTGTAAATGGATTTACAAGAGGAAACTTGGAGCGGATGGGAAGGTATTGACCTTCAAGGCGCGATTGGTGGCAAAAGGATATACTCAAAGACAAGGAGTTGACTTTGAGGAAACCTTTTCTTCAGTTGCAATGTTCAAGTCCATTAGGATATTGCTAGCCATAGCTGCATGGTATGACTATGAGATATGGCAGATGGATGTCAAGACAACATTTCTTAATGGGGATATTAAGGAAGAGATTTACATGTCTCAACCTGAAGGGTTTACATCTGTCGGAAGTGAGCATATGGTATGAAAAATTCAGAGATCTTTTTATGGTCTAAAGAAGGCATCTAGGAGTTGGAACCTCAGATTCGACAATACAATCAAAGAGATTGGTTTTACTAAGAATCCTGAGGAACCCTGTGTGTATAAGAAGGTCAGTGGTAGTGCTGTGTCATTCCTGGTGTTGTATGTTGATGACATTCTACTCATTGGGAATGATGTAGGAATGCTGCAATCAACTAAAATATGGTTAGCGAGTAAGTTCTCGATGCAAGACTTGGGTGAAGAATCTTTTGTATTGGGAATACAGATCTATAGAGATAGATCGAAAAGATTGCTTGGTTTCACCCAGTCCACATACATTGATATCATCGTGAAGCGGTTCTCGATGGATGAGTCCAAGAGAGGACATCTACCAATGTGTCATGCGTGTCCCTATGCAAGTGTATGTCTCCCAAGACTGATTCAGAAATAGCGGCGATGGCAAGCATTCCTTATGCATCTGCGATTGGTAGCATCATGTATGGGATGATATCTACACGTCCTGACGTGGCTTTTGCACTAAGTGTAGTGAGTAGATATCAATCGAACCGTGGTCTTCCACACTGAAAAGCTGTGAAAGACATCCTCAAGTATTTGAGAAGGACCAATAAGTTGTTCTTGGTCTATGGGGGTGGAGAACTGAAATTGGAAGGCTATACCGACTCTAGCTTCCAAAGCGATATCAATGACTCGAAGTCAACCTCTTGGTTTATATTCATGCTCAATGGTGCTGCTGTCTCTTGGAAGAGTTCCAAGCAAGACAGTACATCGGATTCCACCACTGAGACCGAATATATAGCTGAATCAGATGCATCAAAGGAGGCTGTTTGGATAAAGAATTTCGTCCAAGAGTTGGACGTCATTCCTAATAGATTTGCTCCTGTCCCGGTGTTGTGTGACATGTATTGAGAAAGTACCACATCCTCCGATAGATTGTGGAAAGAGGAGATTTCTCGATTGACAAAGTCAGCTCCGCAGATAATGTTGCTGATCCACTAACTAAGCCTTTACCTGGACCATTATTCGAGAAGCATCGCGAATCGAAGGGTTTGAAGCATATGGGTAGTTGGCTCTAGTGCAAGTGCGAGATTGTTAGAGTAGGTGCACATCGAGCCAAGTGTTGGCCGAGTGTTCACAATGAAACTCTATGTATAAACAATCTTTATTTTAATAATATTTGAAATTATTATTTTGGCACATCTTTATCTGTATACCCATGCTAGTTGCATAGATAAAGCCCTTGAATATACAAATAGTAGAAAGAATATGATATGCTCATATGATGAGTATCATTAAACTCATATTTGGAATACTGTATATTCTAAACAGTTCCTAGTCGATTCAGCCGCTGCTAAGAAGGATATAGGCCGCTCGAGTTGGAGACTAGTATCTGCGATGTGAGTACCATGTTTCATTGGTAGGGCACATTGTGATGTCCGAGCATGCAGATAGGTGCTCCTTGTAGAGTGCACTGAACAACCCTCCATAAAAGACTTTCCAAGTGGTTCTCATTTATCGAGTGGAAACGTCCTAGTTTATGGTTGTACACCATTAGTCCTTATGACCCGGGACAACATTGAGACTCTATGTGCTATAATTACACTTTGACTTGTTTACCGACTCCCATGGGGGTCATCAGGTGGCAAGGTTGGGTGTTCTGTCGAAACATATACGAGTCGATGCATTGTTGTAATGCCCGGTTACTCGTACAAATGATAATAATGCGTTTACGTCGTTTATTACGTAGTTAATTAGCTCAGTAGATTTTATGTGATGATTGAGGTATCAATATTGAGATTGAACATGATTTTTATATTGTTAATGGTGTTTTGAGATTGATAATATGTCTAAATAGTGATAGTAAGATGTGTACGTAGAAATAGTGTAATAGAAGTGGTGGGAAATGAGATGAAAATATGGTAGTTCGTACGGGTTTTAGCATAATCATTTGTATATTGATCCAAATTGTGTGAGGCCATAACCATTAGAAAGCTAAGATATAATGTTACAACTTTCATGTTTTGAGTTTTGTCCAAATCATTGTGGAAGACAAGCCAAAAGCGCTCCGAAGTGGGTCGTGTGTATCGTCACTCCTACAATGACACATGTTGGGAGAATAGGCATAACGTTTTACTCAGACCTCCAAATGACATGAAACCAGTGGGAGATTCAAGCCAAGACATAGAGCTACAACTTTCCGGTTTACCATTTTTTCAGATTATGTGGGGACCCGGACGCTAATCATCTTCTTAATCATATTTGGGATTTAATTATCAATTAAGATAAACAAGGTCTAAAAATTTTTTCTTTTTAAAATGTAAGTGCGGAACGTAATGGAATTTAACTAATATACATCTCAGTATAAAAGTTCAATAATGTACAACAATTATTCACACTAGTCTAAGGTTCAACTACTAAATTTCAAGTATTAAACCAAGTCTACAATAAGTCCGTAATCACCACTCTAAACTCGTCTTCTCTCATCATCTTCTTGACCCCGATCCTGTCCCACCTGTTGTCATGCACACATACAAAACAAGACAACAGCCGGATAACTCCGGTGAGAATAAATCCCAGTATAAAACATGTATACATGCATATCCACAATATAAATCATAAAGCATACAATCATGCATAAAATCAATAGCAATAGGTTTCATAGTGTATGAAACTAAATCAAAATAAGCATGCAGTAACAATGGGTTCCATAATCTCTGAAACCAAAATAAAAAAAGCACGCAACTCGATTCAATTCATATCTTGACTCAACTCAACTCTAACTCTAGGGATCCCGGTGTGAATAAGATGTAACAGGTCTCCCACCTACTCTCCCAATCGGGTTGCGTTACATCTTATTCCTAAACTTCGGTCTGGTCTGTATCGAAATCTACAATCGGAGTGAATCTGATCCGAAGCATCGATATCACCGAACGTTTAGAAAATTGGCGTATCTACCAATGATACTCCTATCTCAGTACATATATATAAATCAATATAAAGTACAAACAGAACAAGTATGTGATTTTGTTGGGAAACTCAAATTGAATCTCAATTGAGTGGTGTCTTCCCAAAACAAAACATGAATTATACCTTTGTCTTCCCGGTCTGACGAAAACGAAGTCTTGTATTCCAATCTGTCCATACCCAGTCTGGCAATGACAATCACATAAATATAATATCAGTATATAATTCGATTCAAAACCTGTTCTGATCAATACTCAAATCAGTATATAATCTGATCCATATATGAACAAGGTACAATCTAATTCATATCAACGATATCATCGAAATCATTACCGAATCTGATCACTCTAAATCAACTGATATTTTGACGGCATAACTGTAATGCGCGAGATTTTGATTATGATAATCCGAAATGATTTGGGGATAATTGATATGATTATAAATGAAAAAGATCGGACCGGGAAAGACGAGATAATGCATGAAAATGTGCGAGGAACAGTAGCCCTCGCGCATATGCGTGGCACAGATGCGCGCATATGCGCGACATGGGCAGAGGACCTCACGCATATGCGCGAGCCTGTACAAGTGAAGTCCAGAGGACCTCGCGCATATGCGGGGAGATGAGTCGCGCATATGCGCGAGCTGCCGAGAAGAGAGAAAAAGGAAACGAAGGAATCGAGAAAAACATGCATATTTCTTCAGAAGAAATATATATATATATAAACATGCATATTTCTTCAGAAGAGAGAAAAAGTAAACGAAGGAATCGAGAAAAGTTTTAGTAAGGTTGTAGAAAATCCTTGCGCCTTTTGTGAAAGATCCGCCAGTCTGAATTGTAATCCGACTTCAGTACTGTGTTCCTAGCGACGACAGCTACAACTGGACGTAAGTTTGTTACGTTTTGATAGGTTTTGAAATTATGATGATGTCAGAATTAAATGGAATTCATATATGATGTTCTGGACATGTTAGACATCATAGAATCGAAGGTCAGATTAAAGAATAGACTGTTTATGAAATTGTTATGAATTTCAGAGTTGATTAGTTGAGATTCTATATCACAGTTGTGTTATTATTCAGATTATGAGTTGTACTGATACTGGTTATGAATTCTGGTATTATATCTGTGATGTTGAGATAGAAAGTAGAAAGCAGAGAGCTATTGAATAAGAGTCACTGATGGAGGGGCCATACTATGACAGAGCCGTCACTGACCCATTGCACATTGTCAGAATAGGCATAGTCTTGGTAGATACTCCAAGACACCGGACGTTTGGTCATATCGATGTGATTATGAGCAGAGCCGCTCTTATCATAGATATTCGATATAGCGAGGGCCAAGTCCGTAAATAGGAACGTAGCAATTACAACCACCGCGAACGTAAGAGATAGGTGGGAGATTTGTTACATTCCTATTCACCAGGATCCCTATATTAGAATGAGAGATGAGTCGAGTCTTAGATATTGAGACTAGAACTTGATTTACAGATTTGTATTGATTTATGTTCCATAGATTACGATTCATGTTTTGTTTACAGACTGGTATTGATACATGTTGTTTGATTATGCTACATGTAATAAGATATAATTCATGCTTTTATGTTAATTCAGTTAACTGCATGTATACATTATTTATACTGGGATTTATTCTCACCGGAGTATCCAGCTATTGTCTTGTTTGTATGTGTGCATGACAACAGGAGAGACAGGATCGGGGTCAAGAAGATGATGAGAGAAGACGAGTTTAGAGTGGTGACTCCGGATTTATTGTAGACTTGGTTTAATACTTGAAATTTAGTAGTTAAACCTTAGACTAGTTTGAACTAGAAGCATGTTGTACAAGATTTATTATTATACTGGTTTGTATAATAGATTGATTCCATTACCTTCCGCATTTAAAAAAAAAAATATTAGACACTGTTTATCTTAATTGATAATTAAATCCCAAAGATGATTAAGATGATGATTAGCGTCCGGGTCCCCACAATAACAATACGATCTCGATATTCCCGTCAATCTCAACATCACAGATATAATATTAGAATTCATAATCAGTATCAGTACATTTCATAATCTCAATATCTGTACAATTAAGATCAGTAACAATACAACTCTGATATCAAATCTCAATCAATATCTTTCAAAAATATAACAATTGCACAAACAGTCTATTCTTTAATCTGACTTCAATTATACAATGTCTACTGTAGCAGAATCACCATATCTGATTCATATTCAATTCTGACAATATCATAATTTCAAATCGTGTCTAAACGGAAAAAAACTTACGTCCAGTTGTAGCCTGTGTTGACAGGAACTCGGTACTATACTCGGATTCAAAAACTGACGGATGGATTTTGCGTGACGTTCAATTTTCGCACATCAGGAATTGGAGCTTCGGTTTCTCTCCTCTTTCATTTCTGAAGAACAATTGCTTGTACCTATATATATATATATACACGTTCACGCATGTAAGGCAGGTGGCTTGTTGTATGTTCTACACGTCGCGCGCATATGCGCGCACAAAGTCGCGCATATGCGCCGGAGGTTCGGCCCGGCACCTTCCGCATTTATCTTCTCGCGCATATGCGCGACATATCTCGCGCATATGGGCGAGATGTTCTGTCTCGTACAACCCTTCACTCGCGCATATGCGCGCCTTCCGCCGCGCATGTGCGCCGAACTCTCTGGACGTTCCGCGCATATGCGCGCATTCAGCCGCGTATGTGTGCCGAACTCTCTGGACGTTCCGCACAGATGCGCGCATTCAAGCCGCGCATGTGCGCGCATGGTTCTGTCTTCCTCGCGCATATGCGCCCATACATGTCGCGCATGTGGGCGGGGACTTTTCTTGCACAAAATGTCAAATCTTCTTTCGGCTCTCCCGGTCTGATCCGTTCCGTTTATAATCATCTCGATTATTAAATAAATCATTTCAGATTAATCTCAGATTACAGTAATAAAATCTCGGGCCTTACATTTCTCCCCCTCTTAGATCTGAGTTCGTCCTCGAACTCGCAAGTAATCAATTCAGATATATCAGAAAGAATGTAATGCCCGAGATTTTATATCGTGCTAAATTATGATTATTGATTTTTAATCGAGATAATTATGAAAGGGCTAACCCAGACACGAAATGAGATCGCGTTTGAAAATTGATGTGCGAGGACAGTACAATTGGCGCACATGCGCGACCGGATGCGCGCACTTGCGCCAAACAGGCAGAAGACCTCGCGCATATGCGCGAGCCTATGCAAGTGAGGTCCAGAAGACATCGCGCATATGCGCCAGTAATGTCGCGCATATGCGCGAGCTGCCAAGGGCCGAGACCAGTAGGTCTCGCGCATATGCGCCAGTGGATGTCACGCATATGCGCGAGACATGCAGATTGAAGATTTGCCACATTTCCTTGACATGCGAATTGATATATATATATACAGAATTCAGTCTTCGAAGGAAACAGAAAGAAAAAGAAAACCGAAGCCAACCTTTTTGGTTTTGATTTTAGAATAGATGTTGCGAGAAATCCGTCCGTCCAAATTTGAATCCGAGTACGACACCGTGTTCCTAGCAACGACAGCTATAACAGGACGTAAGTTTTGTTACGTTTTGTTAAGATTTGAAATTATGCTTTGTCCAGAATCAGATACGATTCATATATAGTGTTCTTGACATAGTAAACATCATAGAATCGAAGTCAGATTAAGAAACGTTCTGAATATGGAATTGTTATGAATCTCAGAATGAGATTGACTAGAATTGATATTATTTTTGTACAGTGGTTGATTGTAAATGATTGGAATTAGTATAGACTGATATAGTATTATCAGTATCGAAAGATTGTACTGTTGTACCGTCAGAATTTGATAAAAAGAGATGTCGTGATTTGATTAGAATATTGATACAGTATATTGATATTGTCATTGCCATATTGAACAGTGATAACTTTGAGTCGAGACTTCGATTGTATCAGAGCGACTGAACGAAAGGTATAAATAAATGTTGATTCGGGATTGCACAACTCGAGTTAGGTTTGACTTGAGTTTCCCAAAATCACATACTTTATGTTATTGTATTGATATTTGCATATTATCAGATTGATCTGTTTAGTCTATTGAATTATAACAGAGCCAGAGTTTGAGTCTAGGGCAGATCAGCCTAGCTAGGGCAGAACCGCCGAATCTCTGTCAGAACCGCGTAGACTCTAGACTTACGGTGTATCAATGAGCTTAGATGTAGATCGACGTCTATTGTAGACATTCGATACAGCATACCAAAGTCTAAATTAGATCGGGATCCCTATGTTAGAAATAAGTGGAGATAAGATAAAAAGTCATTGACTTAAATACAAATTCGTATTGATTCATGTAGTCAGATTAAATACATGTTTTAATGATTGTTTATGCTGTTATATATGTTTTATATGATTGAATTGATACATTGTTTATACTGGAATATTTATATCGCACCGGAGTTATCCGGCTGTTGTCTTGTCTGTATGTGTGCATGGCAACAGTTGGGACAGGTTCAGGGTCATTGAGGTGAAGAAAGATCGAGTTAGAGTGGAGACTACGGACTTGGACTAGAATTAGGGTTTAAATACTTGTTATATAGTTGTTAAACCTTAGTTGAGACTGATTGTATATAGTGCAAGATTTGTACTTTTAATACTGACGTGTATGTTAAGATGTATGCCATTACGTTCCGCATTTAAAAAAAAAATTTAGACCCTGTTTATTATAATTAATTAAATTAGTCCCAATGACGATTAATAAGATGATTAGCGTCCGGGTCCCCACAATAGGTGGTATCAGAGCGATAGATCCTTTAGATTGAGATGGAAGAGGCTAGTGAGCGGGGTAGATTGAGGATTTCTTTCCTGCTTTTGAATGCTAGCATGTCTTACTGCTTTAATATATGTTACTTGATTATCTGATTTGATATAGTAATATGTTTTTTTGAGAATGGATCAGCACCGATTCTAGATCAGCAGTAAGATGACTAGAGAAGGACTGAAGTTGGTTGTTGTATTTGAGTTACTAATTCTGTTGATAACCAGATATGCCTCCCAGACGAATTCCAGAACAGGGTAGGGTAGTACATCAAATCCTCCAATGGATGTAACACCGACTCCAATGGAAACGTTACTGAAAAGATTTCAGTCATTTCACCCGCCAACTTTGAAAGGAACAGAGAACGCTGTGGAGTGCGAGAGTTGGCTTGACGATATTGAAATGCTGTTTGACTCATTGGAGTATACAGATGAGAGGCGAGTTCGATTAATTGGACACCAGTTACACGATGTTGCTAAGGACTGGTGGATTACTAGAAAGAGAGCCATGGAGCATAGAGGTACGACTATTACCTGGAATATATTTAGAACTGAATTTTACCAACGATTCTTTCCAGTGTCGTACCGGAAGGACAAAGGGGCAGAGTTTGCTAATCTAAGGCAGGGACAGATGAACATAGAAGCATACGTGTCCAAGTTCTCCACCTTGTTGAAATTTGCTCCCCATGTGGCTGACAGCGAGGAAGCTACTGCTGATCAGTTCATCAATGGCTTGAACCTAGATATTTTCACATTGGTGAACACAGGGCGACCGAATAACTTTACTGACGCCCTGAACAGAGCTAAGGGAGCAGAAGCCGGTTTGATGAGACAGAAAGGGGCTTCATTTGTGCCTCCAGCACCGAGACCACAGCAACCACCTTCCAGATTTGAGGGTGGCAGCAGCAGTGGAGGAAAAAAGAATTTTTGAAAGCCAGAGGAAAGCAATTTAAGAAATCTGGCAGCAGTTCTTCTAGCTCCGGTGGTTCCCGACAGAGCCAGAGTTATACTGGAGTTTATTGTAAGATTTGCAGAGGAAGACATGCAACTGAGCAATGCCAGGGAGTGACTGGTAGTTGCAACATCTGTAAACAGCCGGTGACACTTTGCTAAAGTGTGTCCACAGAGAGGGTCCCAAAGATCTCAGGGAGCCGAGTCATCGGGACTAGTAGCACAGACTGAGAGACAATCAGCTGCCGTTCATACATTCCAGCCAGCGCCAGCTCAGTCACAGCAGAGGCCAGGAGGTAGCCAGACTGTTAGCCAGCCTCCTAGACAGCAGGCCAGAGTATTCGCTTTGACCGAGGAGCAGGCCCAGGAAGCACCAGATGACGTTGTGGCAGGTAACTGTTCTTTATGTGGTTACCCTGCTTATGTATTGATTGATACCATTGCTTCACATACTTTTATTTCTGAACGATTTGCATTAAGTCATGCATTGCCTGTAGAGTTTTTAGCTACTGTAGTGTCTGTCTCTTCTCCTTTAGGGACATGTTTGATATCCGTAAATTCTGTAAAACATTGTATACTACAGTATGACGGGCATGAGATTGAGTTAGAGTGTATTGTACTGGGGTTGTCTGATTTTGACTGTATTATCGGTATTGATATGCTGACTAAGTACAGAGCTACAGTTGATTGTTTCCACAAGATAATGAGATTAAGACCAGATATGGCTAAAGAGTGGAAATTCTACAGTAAGGGTTCTAGATCGAGAATTCCTTTAATATCCGTATTATCTATGACTCGATTATTACAGAAAGGAGCAGAGGGATTCCTTGTATATTCAGTAGATTTACTGAAGTCGAGTCCAGCATTGGCAGACCTGCCAGTGGTACGTGAGTTTGCTGACGTTTTCCCAGATGAGATCCCGGGATTACCTCCAGTTAGAGAGATAGACTTCAACATTGAATTGATGCCAGGTACAGTTCCGATTTCTAGAGCCCCGTATAGAATGACACCAATTGAATTAAAAGAATTGAAAGATCAGCTGGAAGACTTACTGGCCAAAGGGTACATCAGACCGAGTGTTTCTCCTTGGGGTGCTCCAGTATTCTTTGTAAGAAAGAAAGATGGTTCGATGAGACTCTGCATCGACTATCGGCAACTGAACAAGGCAACGATAAAAAATAAATATCCTTTGCCTCGTATTGATGATTTGTTTGATCAGTTGCATGGTTCTTCAGTATATTCCAAGATCGATTTGAGATCTGGATATCATCAGCTGAGAGTCAGAGATTCTGATATCTCAAAGACAGCATTCAGAACCAGGTATGGACACAATGAATTTATTGTCATGCCGTTTGGTCTGACGAATGCTTCAGCTGTATTTATGGGATTGAACCGTATATTCCAGAAATATCTCGATGATTTTGTGATTATTTTCATCGATGATATTTTGATTTATTCAAAGAATAGGGATGAGCATGCTGAGCATTTAAGAACTGTGTTGCGAATTTTAAGGACTGAGAAATTATATGCTAAACTGTCGAAATGCGAGTTTTGGTTGAGACAGGTAGTATTTCTGGGGCATATTATATCCGGAGATGGGATATCAGTGGATCCCAGCAAAGTTGAGGCCGTGATTTCTTGGCCAAGACCGACGTCAGTGCCCGAAATTCGCAGTTTCATGGGTTTAGCGGGATATTACCGTCGTTTTATTAAAGATTTCTCAAGAATTGCTAAACCAATTACTCAGCTGACTCAGAAAAATGCTCCATTTGTTTGGTCTGAAGAATGCGAGACCAGTTTTCTGGAGTTGAAAAAAAGATTGACCAGTGCTCCGGTGTTGACTATCCCATCCTGTACTGGTGATTTTGTGGTTTATTGCGACGCCTCTCACAGAGAGTTGGGATGTGTTCTGATGCAACGAGGGCATGTTATTGCTTATGCCTCAAGACAGCTTAAACCACATGAGACCCGTTATCCAATTCATGACCTGGAATTGGCAGCCATTGTCTTTGCATTAAAGATATGACGACACTATCTTTATGGTGAGAAGTTTGAGATATATTCTTATCATAAGAGTTTAAAATATCTGTTTTCACAATCTGAATTGAATATGAGGCAACGAAGATGGCTTGATTTGCTTGAGGATTTTGATTGTGAAATCAAATACTATCCAGGAAAGTCTAATGCAGCAGCTGATGCACTAAGTCGAAAGGTATGTTTTTTATCCTTGTCGACGATCGGTGTTTCAAATTTGATAGAAGACTGCTGTTTCTCTGGATTAGCATTTGAAATAGATTATAGACCGTTGAAACTTTATACGGTGCAAGTAGAACCAGAGCTGATTATGAGGATTAAAGCGGCTCAGAAAGTTGATCAGAATGTACAGTAATCAGTATCGATGATCAGAACAGGACATCGATCGGAATATCAGGTACGTGATAACGTCTTGTATGTAAATAATCGTTTGGTTGTGCCGAATGTTTCAGATTTGAGACGACAGATATTGTCAGAAGCGCACAACAGTCGATTCAGTATTCATCCTGGTGGCATAAAGATGTATAATGATTTGAAAAGACAGTTCTGGTGGAAACAAATGAAGACTGACATTGCCGAATTTGTTTCCAAATGTCTGAATTGCCAGCAGGTGAAAGCAGAAAGAAAGAAACGAGGAGGTTTATTACAGAGTTTGTCCATTCCAGAATGGAAATGGGATCACATTTTCATGGATTTTGTGACGCAGCTACCGCGTTCCTCCCGAGGTTGTGATGCGATTTGGGTCGTGATTGACAGATTGACCAAATCCGCATGTTTTATTCCGTACAAGATGACGTACAGATTTGACCAGATGGCAGAGATCTATGTCAGAGAAGTGTTCACATTGCACGGAGTGCCGAAGTCAATTGTATCAGATCGTGATCCTCGATTTACTTCGCACTTCTAGCAGAGCTTTCAGCAGGCTCTCGGTACGAAGTTACATCTGAGTACCGCATATCATCCACAGACCGACGGACAGTCAGAGCGGACTATCCAGACACTGGAGGATATGCTGAGAGCAGTGGTGCTTGATTTTAGCACTAATTGGCAAGATGCATTGCCACTTTGTGAGTTTTCGTACAACAACAGCTATCAGACGAGTATTGAGATGGCACCATTCGAAGCGTTGTACGGAAAGAAGTGTCGATCCCCTCTCTATTGGGATGATATCTCTGAAGTTCCTGAGATTGGACC
This sequence comes from Primulina tabacum, assembly GCF_025594145.1. NCBI lineage: Eukaryota > Viridiplantae > Streptophyta > Magnoliopsida > Lamiales > Gesneriaceae > Primulina > Primulina tabacum. Next base: position 32,130,212 of record NC_134554.1, read on the forward strand.
TGATATGATCAGAGATATGACAGAAAAAGTGAAGCTAATTCGAAAGAAAATGAAGGCAGCACAAGACAGACAGGACAAATATGCCAATGTTCGACGTAGACCGTTGGTATTTGAGGCAGGAGACCGAGTATTTTTAAAGATTTCACCTTTCAGAGGAGTTGTCAGATTTGGCAAGAAAGGGAAACTGTCTCCACGATATATTGGGCCTTATGAGATTCTCGAAAAGATAGGAGATCGTGCCTATCGACTCGCATTACCGCCTTCATTATCCGGGATACATGATGTCTTTCATGTATCGTTATTAAGGAAATACCTTCCTGATGCTTCACATGCTATTCAGCCAGACGAGACCGAACTGGATGAGACGTTGAGCTATGTTGAAAAACCGATTCAGATTATTGATCGTAAAGAAAAACAACTCAGAACAAAGACCATTCCACTTGTGAAAGTTCAATGGACTCGTCATGGCATTGAAGAACCCACTTGGGAAACTAAATCAGATATGAGACAAGAGTTCCCAAAGTTATTTCGATAATGTAAATTTTCTTATACAGTTTTGTATATACTCCTTATTGATACGATTAAATTCCTGTGATTTCGAGGACGAAATTGTATCTTAGGGGGGGAGAAATGTAATTAATGCCCGAGATTTTATATCCTGCTAAATTACGATTATTGATTTTTAATAGAGATAATTATGAAAGGGGCTAACCGAGAAACGAATTGAGATCGCGTGTGAAAATTGATGTGCGAGGACAGTAGCATTGGCGCACATGCGCGACCGGATGCGCGCACATGCGCCAAACAGGGAGAAGACCTCGCGCATATGCGCGGAAGATGTCGCGCATATGCGCGAGCCTATGCAAGTGAGGTCCAGAAGACATCGTGCATTTGCGCCAGTAATGTCGCGCATATGCGCGAGCTGCCAAGGGCCGAGACCAGTAGGTCTCGCGCATATGCGCCAGTGGATGTCGCGCATATGCGCGAGACATGCAGATTGAAGATTTGCCATGTTGCCTTGACATGCGAATTGATATATATATATACAGAATTCAGTCTTCGAAGGAAACAAAAAGAAAAAGAAAACCGAAGCCAACCTTTTTGGTTTTGGTTTTAGAATAGATGTTGGGAGAAATCAGTCCATCCAAATTTGAATCCGAGTACGGCACCGTGTTCCTAGCAACGACAGCTATAACAGGACGTAAGTTTTATTACGTTTTGTTAAGATTTGAAATTATGCTATGTCCAGAATCAGATACGATTCATATATAGTGTTCTTGACATAGTAGACATCATAGAATCGAAGTCAGATTAAGAAACGGACTGAATATGGAATTGTTATGAATTTCAGAATGAGATTGACTAGAATTGATATTAGTTTTGTACAGTGGTTGATTGTAAATGATTGGAATTAGTATAGACTGATATAGTATTATCAGTATCGCAAGATTGTACTGTTGTACCGTAAGAATTTGATAAAACAGAGATGTCGTGATTTGATTAGAATATTGATACAGTATATTGATATTGTCATTGCCAGATTGAACAGTGATAACTTTGAGTCGAGACTTCGATTGTATCAGAGCGACAGAACGAAAGGTATAAATAAATGTTGATTCGGGATTGCACAACTCGAGTTAGGTTTGACTTGAGTTTCCCAAAATCACATACTTTATGTTATTGCATTGATATTTACAGATTATCAGATTGATCTGTTTAGTCTATTGAATTATAGCAGAGCCAGAGTTTGAGTCTAGGGCAGATCAGCCTAGCTAGGGCAGATCAGCCTAGCTAGGGCAGAAACGCCGAGTCTCTGTCAGAACCGCGTAGACTCTAGACTTACGGTGTATCGATGAGCTTAGATGTAGATCGAAGTTTATTGTAGACATTCGATACAGCATACCAAATTCTAAATTAGATCGGGAACCCTAGGTTAGAAATAAGTGGAGATAAGATAATAAGTCATTGACTTAAATACAGATTCGTATTGATTCATGTAGTCAGATTAGATACATGTTTTAATGATTGTTTATGCTGTTATATATGTTTTATATGATTGCATTGATACATTATTTATACTGGGATATTTATATCTCACCGGAGTTATCCGGCTGTTGTCTTGTCTGTATATGTGCATGGCAACAGGTGGGACAGGTTCAGGGTCACAGAGGTGAAGAAAGATCGAGTTAGAGTGGAGACTACGGACTTGGACTAGAATTAGGGTTTAAACACTTGTTATATAGTTGTTAAACCTTAGTTGAGACTGATTGTATATAGTGCAAGATTTGTACTTTTAATACTGACGTGTATGTTAAGATGTATGCCATTACGTTCCGCATTTTAAAAAAAAAAATTTAGACCCTGTTTATTATAATTAATTAAATTAGTCCCAATGACAATTAATAAGATGATTAGCGTCCGGGTCCCCACAACAGGTGGTATCAGAGCGATAGATCCTTTAGATTGAGATAGAAGAGACTAGTGAGCGGGGTAGATTGAGGATTTCTTTCCTGCTCGTACATCACTTGGCAAATCTGCCAATGCTAGGCTCGATTTCAGTATGTCTACTATTCGAATACATAAGGATACCATCTGCTCCTTTTTGTATCAATCGAGTCATAAACAATACAGATATCAAAGGAATTCTAGATCTAGAATCCTTACCGTGGAATTTCTACTCATCAGCCCTATCTGGTCTGAATCTTATATTTTACTGGAAAGAATCTACAATAGTTTTGTACTTGTTCAGCATATTAATATCAATAATGCGGTCAAATCAGAAACACAAGTACATCATAATCTAACTCGACCTCATTCTCATCTTACTGTAGTATACAATATTTCACAGAAATCTCTGATATCGATCTTTCTTTCCCAAAAAATAAGGGAATCAATACTACAGTACAAACAGACTCAACAGATACAGCATATCTTAATGCAACTCTGTCAAAGATAATCGTAGGGAATGCATTAGTATATATCAATACCTATGCAATATAATCATAAAAGAACAGTACCTGCCACTATATCATCATGGGTGTCCTGTGTCTGTTCCTCGGTCTTCTGCTCCCTAAAATCTTCGAGAACTTCTCTGAGGACAAACTCTCACAAAGTGTCCCGGCTGTCTACAAATATGGCAACTACCAGTCACTCCCTGGCATTGCTCTGTGGGATGTCACCCTCCATAAGTTCTGCAATATACTCCAGTATAACTCGGGCTGGAACAACTGGAGCTAAACAAATCACTCAGTCCGCTTCCTAACTTCTTAAACTGTTTCTTTCGAGCTTTCAGCAAATCTTGCTTTCCACTCGTACTGCCTTTATCAAATCTAAGAGGGAGTTGAATCACATCTAACCTTTCTCGTTATCGAATCAGACTCATCTCAGCTCTCTTTGCCCTACTCAAAGTATCATCAAAATGGTAAGGTCGCTGCATATTTATCAATGCAACTATCTCTGAATTCAATCCTTTGATGAACTGCTCAGCTACAGCTTCATCATTTCCAGCTATCTAGCAACAAAACGCAGTAGAGTAGAGAATTTAGCAATATATTCTTCAATATTCAGTTGGCCTTGTCTCAAATTCTCAAACTCTACTCTTTTGTGTTCTCGGTATGAAACTGAGAAAAATCTTCGATAGAATTCAGCTTTGAAGACTTCCCACGTGATCACAATACCACGTTGTTCTAATATTCCCTTGATTGTAATCCACCAACTTCTGGCAGCCTCTCGTAACTGGTGGAATACCAGTTTAATTCTCTGTTCATCTGAATACTTAAGCAAATCCAACAACAGTTCTATGTCATCTAACCAATTCTGACACTCTTCAGACATCTCGGTACCCCGCAAAAATGGCGGTTGAAACGACTAAAATTTCTTCAACTGTATTTCCATCTGAGTTTCTGATATATCTATCTGTTCAACCGAAGTACTGCCCCGTTCTGGAATTCTTCTAGGAGGTATATCTGATTACCAAAACCATTAGTAACCCTAATACTACAAGTCTGTTCCAATCTTTCTTTGATCATCTTACTGCTGATCATGAATAATATCTGAATCATACTTAATAATAATACATAATACCAATTCAAATCAGATAATCATGTAAACATGTATTTCAGAGCAGTAAATCATAGTATCAGGCTAGCATACATAATGTAAATCAACATTAAAATAAATCTCATGCAAGGAATGAAAACTCAATCTAACCCGCTCATTCTCTTCTATCTCAGTCTAAAGGATTTATCGCTCTGATACCACCTGTTGTGGGGACCCGGACGCTAATCATCTTCTTAATCATCTTTGGGATTTAATTATCAATTAAGATAAACAGGGTCTAAAAATTTTTCTTTTTAAAATGTAAGTGCGGAACGTAATGGAATTTAACTAATATACATCTCAGTATAAAAGTTCAATAATGTCCATCAATTATTCAAACTAGTCCAAGGTTCAACTACTAAATTTCAAGTATTAAACCAAGTCTACAATAAGTCCGGAATCACCACTCTAAACTCGTCTTCTCTCATCATCTTCTTGACCCCGATCCTGTCCCACCTATTGTCATGCACACATACAAAACAAGACAACAGCCGTATACTCCGGTGAGAATAAATCCCAGTATAAAACATGGTAGACATGCATATACACAATATAAATCATAAAGCATATTATCATGCATAAAATCAATAGCAATATGTTTCATAGTCTATGAAACTTAAATCAAAATAAGCATGCAGTAACCATGGGTTCCATAATCTCTGAAACCAAAATAAAAGAAGCACGCAACTCAATTCAATTCATATCTTGACTCAAATCAACTCTAACTCTAGGGATCCCGGTGTGAATAAGATGTAACAGGTCTCCCACCTACTCTCCCAATCGTGGTGGCATTACATCTTATTCCTAAACTTCGGTCTGGTCTGTATCGAAATCTACAATCGGAGTGAATCTGATCCGAAGCATCGATATCACCGAACGTTTAGAAAATTGGCGTATCTACCAATGATACTCCTATCTCAGTACATATATATAAATCAATATAAAGTACAAACAGAACAAGTATGTGATTTTGTTGGGAAACTCAAATTGAATCTCATTTGAGTTGTGTCTTCCCAAAACAAAACATGAATTATACCTTTGTCTTCCCGGTCTGAAGAAGACGAAGTCTTGTATTCCAATCTGTCCATACCCAGTTTGGCAATGACAATCACATAAATACAATATCAGTATATAATTCGATTCAAAACCTGTTCTGATCAATACTCAAATCAGTATATAATCTGATCCATATCTGAACAAGGTACAATCTAATTCATATCAACGATATCATCGAAATCATTACTGAATCTGATCACTCTAAATCAACTGATATTTCGACGGCATAACAATACGATCTCGATATCCCCTTCGATCTCAACATCACAGATATAATATTAGAATTCATAATCACTATCAGTACATTTCATAATCTCAATATCTGTAAAATTAAGATCAGTAACAACACAACTCTGATATCAAATCCCAATCAATTTCTTTCAAAAATCATAACAATTGCACAAACAGTCTATTCTTTAATCTGACTTCAATTATACAATGTCTACTGTAGCAGAAACACCATATCTGATTCATATTTAATTCTGACAATATCATAATTTCAAATCGTGTCTAAACGTAACAAAACTTACGACCAGTTGTAGCCTGCGTTGATAGGAACTCGGTACTATACACGGATTCAAAAACAGACGGACGGATTTTGCGTGACGTTCAATTTTTGCACATCAGGAATTGGAGTTTCGGTTTCTCTCCTCTTTCATTTCTGAAGAACAATTGCTTGTACCTATATATATATATACACGTTCACGCATGTAAGGCAAGTGGCTTGTTGCATGTTCTGCACGTCGCGCGCATATGCGCGCACAAAGTCGCGCATATGCGCCGGAGGTTCGGCCCGGCACCTTCCGCATTTATCTTCTCGCGCATATGCGCGACATATCATGCGCATATGCGCGAGATGTTCTCTCTCGCACATCCCTTCACTCGCGCATATACGCGCCTTCCGCCGCGCATGTGCACCGAACTCACTGGACGTTCCGCGCACATGCGCGCATGTGCGCCGAACTCTCTGGACGTTCCGCGCATATGCACGCATTCAAGCCGTGCATGTGCGCGCATGGTTCTGTCTTCCTTGCGCATGTGCGCCCATACATGTCGCTCATGTGCGCGGGGACTTTTCTTGCACAAAATGTCAAATCTTCTTTCGGCTCTCCCGGTCTGATTCGTTCCGTTTATAATCATCTCGATTAATAAATAAATCATTTCAAATTAATCTCAGATTACAGTAATAAAATCTCGGGCCTTACAGATTATGAACGAAAGAGCCATTTCTGAAGCGATCTTTGAGGTGGCTGTGCGTAGAGGCCGCGCCCGAGCGGTAAGAAATTACCGCCCGAGCGCCAATGGTTCTGTATTTTTTGTTTCGGACAGAAAGTGCCACGCTCGAGCGGTAATTTATGATCGCCCGAACGCCGCCTTGCATATAAGAAGATAAGTTTCGACTTCCTTGACCTTATTTACCAATCCACAACCCCTTTTCCGCAGCAAAACTCGAAAGACACCTATAAATCTTCCTCCAAAATCTCATCTTGTAATAGCCAAGCCTGGTGAACGGTACGGTTTAAGATTTTGTATGATCATTGAATATTTGGTTAAGTTTTAGTATAGTTTTGATGTTAAGAGTTGTGATTTATGGTTTATAGTATTGTTGATATAAGTGTTGTGTAGTTGTGTTGTAGCATTGTTGCGATTTAATTCATGGTAATTAGTATATTGAGCCAATTGGTATGAGGCCAATTGGGGTGGTTAGACTATATATAGAGGTGCAACTTTCTTGTTGGGAGTGTTGCCGAATTACGAGGAGAAGCAGCGTTGCGATTCGATTTTTGTTGCATAGAGTTTATTGTTGGCTACATAGGAGAGTGCACCCGCACTGGAAAAGGCACCACACCTGCGGTGGTGGGACAGAAGCAAGACCGCACCCGCGGTATATACGGCACCGCACCCACGGTCGATGCTTCCAGATTTGTGATGTTTTCCAGTAAGCTCAGCGCACCTGCGGTAAGAACGCAGCGCACCCGCGGTCGTTGCCTTCGGATTTTTGGAAGTGTTACAGAATACCTAGCGCACCCGCGGTAATAATGTTAGCGCACCTGCGGTCGTGAATAGTAGAAGCGTGTTTTCGAGATTTAAGTGATATAAATCATGATTTGGTCCACTTTTCTCTCATTTTCACCCCTTCTCGATTTCTTCAGCAAAGTGACCTAGGGTTTCCTTCATTTCTTTCTTCCTTTCTTTGATTCTAGCCTATTGTTGGATTATTGAAGTTAGAACAAGGTTATTTTGGGTTCAAGAAGCTAAGGTAAGCTTGTGGCTTTGATTATTCTTGGATTATGTGGGGACCCGGGCTCTAACTCGATTCTTTTCGGGATTAATCGGATCCTTGTTCACAAATACGGGTCAAAATTTTGCTTTTAACATTAAATCAAATGTTTACAGCTCAAGCACAATATAATTCTATATTCATTTCATTACAACAAACATAAGATACATGCCTCGTTTTATTCATATTCTACAAACAAGTATTTAAGTACAGTACATGTCAAAAGTACAACTACTAGTTCCTCTGCTACGCCCGTGATCACCACGGTATGTCCATCTCTCATCTCTGTCGCGACCCTGATCCTGCCCCACCTGTTGTTATGCACACATACAGACATAACAACAGCCGGAAACTCCGATGAGAACAAATCCCAGTATAAAACATGTATGCATGCTGATACATAATCATAAATCATGAATGGAACAATAACAATAGGTTCCATAGTCTATGAAACCCATCTATATCAGCATACAATTCAAATCAAATCACGTCTTGACTCGACTCAACTCTAACTCTAGGGATCCCGGTGTGAATAAGACGTCACTATCTGTCACCTACCCTCCCAATCGGGGTAACTGTACGTCTTATTCCTAGACTTCGGTCAAGTCTGTATCGAATGTCTACAATCGGAGGATATCTGCTCCTATGCGTCGATACACCGAACGTCTAGAAGTTTGGCAAATCTGCCAATGACTCTCCTATCTCAAATGCATAAATATATATCTATAAATGCATAATCATATCAAAAGATTTGAATATAACATATAAATAAATCATAATTATATCAAAAGACAAGCAACTAATCTAGTATGTGATTTTGTTGGGAAACTCAAATTGAATCTAATTTGAGTTGTGTCTTCCCCAAGCAAGATATGCATTATACCTTTCGTCGTAGTATAATCGTCGTCGTAGTCGAAGTCTTGTTCCCAAATTTACCAATACAAATCTGAAATGGCATAATCAATGTGTATTCTATCAAATTTCTACTCCATTCAACACATATATGAATTGATAATCAATCTCAATACTAATCGACGGTACAACGCATAATCCTGCGATACCGATCACTCAATAACATCATTAATCAATCAATCAACTCATACTCCTCATTAAAATATAATGTATTATATTGAACTCTTCACTATCTTAACTCAATATACATGCTAGAAAATCGACACCATCTCAAACGGTATCCGAAAATCGATTCGATTGTATTTCCATACTCACCATAATCATAAGAACATATAATATACATCATATCTGATTTTCTCATACAACTCAACTTCAAAACATGCTGAAGGAAACAATACGTACATTCCCTTGTAGCCTTCAAAGAGAGGAATCCAAATCTATATTTAGATTCAAGTTTTAATGTATAAATCTCACACAATCACAATTATACTTTGGGAGAACTTGAGGAATTGTTGAAGATGCTCTCGGTTCTGAATTCTGAAATGAGAAAAACTATATCAGTCCAATATCTATATATATATGCCATGTGTCACACAACAAGGACAAAGGTGGATTTCTCGCATGCAGCACCGCGGGTGCGTCACTCTTCACCGCAGGTGCGCTGTGCCCACGGCATGCCTTTCATTTTCTGAAATTCGACGACCGCGGGTGCGGTCCCTCCTTGACCGCGGGTGCGGTCTTTCTTCGAATAAAATTTCCTACCCTACTGGACATCAACCGCGGGTGCACTCTCTCTGGACCGCGGGTGCGGTGACCCTACGGTAAAATGGCCATCTTCTGTCCATGCACCGCGGGTGCGGTGCTTCTCTAGGCGCGGGGGCGGTCTCCCTTCAAGCAACATTTCATCTTTGCATTTAATATGACCATCTAGGGCATTACAGATTATGATGATTGGGAAATCATGGGTTTGTTGACGGTGTTGGTTTTATGGATTTTATGTTATGGGTTTGTGTTTATTTAGTTGTTGATGGTGCAATACATGGTTTATTGTTTTAGGTTGAGTATCAAGAGATTAGATTCAAGGTTTCAATTGGTTGTAAGTGTAATTCATTTCCTTGTGCTGACATGATAATATATGTATTGTGTTTCAATGGTTTTAACATGTTATTCCATTCCATTTGATTCATGCTATGTATTAATACACTTTGTTGTATATTAGAAAAGAGTATGCAAAGTGTTGATGAAATGCCAAAGAGAGAGTTCAAATGATTTATCGATTGATAGATACATAGTCAGTAGATTGCATGCAATTAGTTGATCACGACCATAGGCTTATATCCCAAACAGAGTATCGATTCATATCGATGGGATATAGGTACAGAGACAGAGATACTATTTATATCAATCCATTAGAGAAAAGAGAAATATCATCTTTATGTTAATTCATGCTATGATATTTAGGTTCCAGAGTTGATGGTATTTAATGTTTTAAAGTTATGATTTTCAGAGTATGCTATGTATTCCTTGCTATGTAAGAGTTCCACTTGCTGAGTTTTTACTCATTTCAGTTATTTCATTGATCAGATAAGAGCGACGAGCCGGGACGTTGATTGGGGCCGGAGTCATATGCATAAGAGAGGGAAGAGAGAAGGCTATTTTTTGCTAGCATTTTGGACATGATCACAAAATGATATTTTGCATTTTGTTGTACCATTTTTTGATCATATATATACTTTGATTATCTATTGAAATGTATTTTAAATCCTTCTTTCCTTTAAGAAAATTTTAAATTCCGCCGTTATTTTATTAAAACTGATCAGAGGTGTTACATTAGTTATATCAGAGCACCGTCTTCGGACCAATGCATATGACTTCGTCTACTTTCACAGTCCGGGCATGTCTTCTTTTACATCTATTCATTGTTATGTTGATATGTATTATGTGGCACATTGTAGGAGTTATGCCTCCTAAGAAAGCTGCAGAGGGAGGATAGTTCTTCATCGAAGTTGTCGACGAGTTGCAAGTTACTGAAGAGCAAGCCAAGGTCCCAGTGAGCAGATCCAACAGTTGCTCAGTATGCAAGGAACACGCCAAGGGAGAGGCCAAGTGGCTCAAGCAGTTGGAACCGATGGGATTTTACTGCTTTAAAGAGATGGATCCACCTGAGTTTGCAGGAAGCACTGATCCATTGATGGCTTAGAGTGGATTAAAGCACTTGAGCGATTTATCATCTCAAATTGAAGACAGACAATTGGATGTGCAGTGTTCATATTAGTCAAAGCTGCACGCATTTTGTGGAATACCACTAAGGTAAGTGTTGATGTACGGCACTGAAGTGGCAAGAGTTCGCTGATCT